>NW_026642642.1:0-1249926 GCF_028554395.1 Pezoporus wallicus
GCGTGGCTCAGCGCCGGGGCAGGGTGGGGTGACATCGCCCTGACCCCAGCCCGGTTGTTCTGGGGGCGCTGGGCCCGGGCACGGCCCCTCGGGCACGGTACCCATAGACACGGACCCCCCGGTGCCTGTGTGGGAGCATTAATGGCTGCTGGGATACCCCGAGCAGCAAGGAGGCGAGGGGTTCTGCCAGCGCCCCGAGGGGCAGCACTGCGGAGCTCCCCTGGCCGCTGGGGTCACCCTGACTTGGGTAGTTCGGGGTGAAGCTCCCCCCGGCTGACTCACCTCGCAGCTGCAGCAACGCTCTAAATATAGCCGGGACCGCCAGATGATAAATATAAACCGAGATGTCTCCTGGCGTGCGGCGAGCCGCATGCGAACAGGCTGACGCCCCTCTCGCCTTGCTGCCGTCCTGGGGGGGGCTTTATTTCTGGAGGCACCATCATGGATAAAGCCGCACTGGGTGCTCTCTGGGAATAGCGGGGGGGGGGCAGCCAGGCTGAGGCACCCAGTCCTTTAACACCCCAGCCCTACGCATGCCTTTGTACAGGGAGTAAATGGTGCTGCTGCATGGCCATGCAGTGGGTGCTGACACAGGACCTCACTGCCTCCCAGGACCTCAGCCTGTTGCTGGGGGAGATTTCTTGCTAAATAGCCACTGGTTGTCCCCATATTCGGGTTTTGGGCCATTAAAGGGTATTTAATGCTTGGAGTGTTTTGACTTCCAAGTCCGATGATGGGAACATGTAATCTGTCAGTGCACTTGGTGGTTTAGGAGCTGATGCCTTGACCATGCTTATGCAGGTGCTGGTTTCAGGGAGGAAGAGACCCAGCAGGTCAGTTTGCCAGTGACCTAGCTCCTCCCTCACAGCACAGTACGTGCTCCCAGGCCAATATTGAGCTTTTCTGCCCTTTGGCCCCATGTGTCAGCTCTGCCAAGCTCGTGAGAAGCTCTGATGTCCAACCAGGATGGGAGCAGAGGCCCTGGAAACCACAGATGGGCTGAAAACGGCTCAGTCCCCATCGCATGGCTGCTTCTGCAGGCTGCGTTTTTCAGGTTAAGCTGGCTGAAATGGACTCAGGGTTAACAAACAGTTAATGAACCATTATTGGCCTGAACGGGAACTGAACTGGAACAACTTCAGTCGCAGCTGAACCCGCTGTGGGGCTGAATCCAAAAGATTTGCTGGTTCAGCTCCTCGGCTACAGGGAAATATGGGCTCCTTTGTCCTCGACAAGAATAATAAATTTCTGTTTATCGTGTGGGCAGCGAAGGATTAATAATATCTCGAGTTATTTACCTCCTGCTTTTGAGCACCACGGGTTTGCAAGCGATGTCCCTGCTGAGCTCACTGTCCCTTAGCAACCTCCCCTTGATTTTTAAAACACATTCTCGTTCCAGAAACAGGATTAAGGAGCAGGACATAAAAGCTCCTTTTAACAGTCTGGGTGGGGTGAGGGTGCCCCTGCTCCTCTTAGGAGCAGGGCAGAACCTCAAGCATGGCCATTTGATAGGGAACAGTGATGCAGGTGGAAGATGGTGCTGGGTTAGAGAAAACCTCCTGAACCTTGGAGGGGATGGGGGAAAAGTTACTGCCAGAGCCATACAGGGGGACAGCCCACCTAGGGCTTGCCAGGAGCCGGCTTCATCCACTCCCTGCACATGATGGGGTCTTGTGAAGGACTCCACAAGGGTTGGTGGAGGCAAGCATGGGGGTTTAACCACGTTAAACAGGGCTCTGCACCATGGCTGGCCACCTTCCAGAGGCTGTCCCGCCGGGAGCGCTTGGGAGGAGGGTGTTTCCCCAGGAAGATGAGGTGTCCCGGGTGGTGGAATGACGTCCTTCCGTGATGAGCTCTGCTGCCTGCCGGGCTTCCCTTTGAAGGGTGCATTGGTGAGGTGACTGGGTGCCAGTGAGTTCATCGCTGGGTTAGCTCCATCCCTGCTTGGCCTGTTTGCCAGCCTGGCTGCTCCCAATGGAGAACTCCAGGAGGCTGAGGAGCTGACACCAGCAACGTTCCTGCTGCACTTTTAATTGATTCCAGTAGCTTTCATCACGGAAGGGTGATGTCCCCACACTCCTTTTGTTGGTGTGGGTGGGTTTTGCAACAGCACAGTCGCCCTCAGAAAGCACACGCATCATCTCCCAGAGATGATGGGGCAAGATGTGCCTCCGTAAGGGTGATGCCAAGCATGCATCACCCGCATGCTGCCTGCACCACCCGCATGCTGCCTGCACCAGCAGGCTGGCCCACGCTATGCACGCCCAATCCAAGTCCGTGTAGGTAAAGCCATAAAGGATCCGTGTGCAGAAGCGAGGCTGGGAAGATCTGGAACCCTGCCAGGGAAAGATTGCAGGGAATTTTGAAAGGCCCTTGGAGGAAGCTGGTGGGAATTGGCTGTCAGGTTGCTTGGGGGCCCCTCGTGAGCTGTGCCAGGCTGTTGGGGTGTGGAGCAGCAGCAGGGCTGAACCGGGCACCCTGCAGTGACTCATAGCCTCATCTGGCAAAGGAGATGGAGAAAGCCCAAGGGGCAGGTGTGCGAGAGGAGCGTTGGGTGTCACTTCCCCTCTTAATAGCGTGCCGTGCAGGCATCTCTTCATCAGGCTGCTGCAGAAAAGCTTTTTAATCTATCTCTCTCAGCCTGCAGAGGCTCCTGCAGTGCTGCCTCTGGGGGTTTTCATGCTTCCGTCCTCCTCGTGTTTACCAGGGAGAAGAGAGATAGGCCAAAACCTGCTTCTCTTTCTCTGTGGCAGTCACAAGGAGGGGATGCACCCCGGTGTTCCACAGTGCTGCGCTGGAGGCTGGCGATGTCCCCGAGTGAGCGTGAGCTGGTGCTGCAGCACCTTTCCCCCACTGGAACCTGTTTCCACAAGGTGCTCGGTTTACCTGTTTGACCGAAACGGCTGTAAACCTGGAGATATGAATCATGCCGGTAGAGTTTCCTGCTGGAGGAGCCCTCCGCAGGAAGGGCTGTGGGGAACGCGTGGCGTTCCCTTCTGGCACTGCAGGAGTCCTGCATGTTTTGGGATCACAACACAGCAGAAGTCACTGCGATGATCCAGCTGAGCCCTGGTGCCCACTGATGCCTTGTCTCAGACTGGGGGCATCTGCTGGGATTCAGAGCCCTGACAGGAAGGGGATTGGTGACAGCGCTGCTGAGGAACAATGGATCTGCTCCCGCTTTAATGAGCAGTGGTGGCAGGGTCAGGCTGACTGCTCTCTTTCTCCACTCTTCCCCACACGATCCTCAGAGCTCCAGTGTTGCCTCCCTCCCATGAGCCATCTCCCACCTCCTTGCAGAGGAGGGTGGTGGTATGACCTCCGTGGGACATGGAGGGACTTAAGCTCCAAGGAGCAAAGGGACTTTGCAGGCTACGCAGCTGGATGCAAGTCTTTAATCCAGTGCTGTATCCACCACATTTCACTGCTGCTTTGTTTCTGAAATGCACGTGGGGCTTGGCTGTGGGCAGCACCCAAGAGCTCCATCCTGGAGCTGCTGGCAGTCAATGTAATGAGGGGTGAGGGCTGCTGGTTGCAGCCTAGCAGGCTGAGGATGCTCAGCAAGAAGAGTTTCTGCAGGGGAGATGTGCAGCCCCATACAGGTACCAAGGGGAGGGATCTCCATGACTGGGTGTTTGCAGTACAAAGCCACGGTAGATCTGGTGTTGTGTTGGTTATATCCTGCTCTCAGCAGGAGGTCACACTAGGGATGTCCCTGCCAGCAGTGCTCAGGGGATGCTCAACTGCCACCCTATATCCAGTGCTGGAACAGCACCTGGGGGCAGCATGTGCCCGCTTAGCACCAGGGAAATAATCCCTGCTCACTCCTCACTGCTGGGCACACAAACTTCCCTCTGCTGCTACTTCACCCTTAGAGGTCATCCATTTCTCCGGCCAGTTTGGCTTCACTCAATGGCCCTCTGCCCTGACCTGCAGCTGGGGAGTTGGGTCAGGTTTAGGATGGCAGTGGGGAGGGGCTCCAAAGAGGATGCCACTGCTCTGGGCAGGCCCTGGGGAGAGATGTGCCGTGCCTCAGTGCTGGATGTGGGAACAGGTCCCTTCCTTGTTTCCAGCACGTAAGCTTCTCTCACTGCAGTTACCCTGTAGAAACATCCCCTTTCCTTTGTGCCTGCATTGAACAAAAAAAGAAAGGAAAAAACAAGAGAGGAACTGATAAACTCCGTTTACCCACCCAGATAGCATTGGCCCCATACAGCCAACTGGTGTGGGCTGTGCCGGAGCTGGTGCATGCTGTGCTTCCCTGAGCTGGGCAGTGACATCTCGGCCTTGCTGCTGCCCTCTGGACACGCTGCAGCTTTTACTGATGCCAAGTGTGTGAGCCAGGGCTGATAGCAGAAGGTGAACGTCCCCTTGGTGTCTCCTTGGCCACCCAGAAATGCATCCCACCACTGCAGGCTGCCCCAGGGCATGAGGCTGCTCACCACAGGCACCAGATTCCACCTAAATTTTGGCATTTCTCCCCGGCCATGCCAGGACCTGGGTTCAAACTGAAACAGGGGAGATTTAGGTTGGATATAAGGAAGAAGTTCTTCCTTGTGAGGGTGCTGAGGCACTGTCACAGGGTGCCCAGAGAAGCTGTGGCTGCCCCATCCCTGGCAGTGTTCAAGGCCAGGTTGGACAGGGCTTGGAGCAGCCTGCTCTAGTGGAAGGTGTCCCTGCCCATGGCAGGGGTTGGAACCGGGTGAGCTGTAAGGTCCCTTCCAATACAAACCATTCTATGATCCTCTGCTCAGTGTTTGAGGCTGAGCCCTTCCACCGAGCTCTGTGACTCAGAGCACTTGCAGGGATCCTGCACCCCACACAGCGCCAGCACCTTTGGGTGCTGCACCCCAGTTTCCAGCACCCAGACATGTCCCTGAGGATGTGGCTGCTGGATGGCAGGATCCCAGCTATGGGATTTTTGAACCCTTAGGTTGTGGTTGAAGATGGCACCAGGGCTGTGCTCTGTGGAGGGACAGCAAAGCCCCTTCCCTGCTGCCTGCTGCTGGGGAGGGGCTGGGCTCTGTAGGGTTTATCTGGAAACTGACATCTGAGGCTATATCCCCTTTCCAGTCACTGAAAACTGGGGGTGACAGAAAACCACCTCCCGTGCCTGGCTCGGTCAGTGGATGCTGCCTGTTGGCACAAGGTGGCAGCCCAGCCCAGCTTATGTTCAGCAGGGCCATGACCGGCACCTCTTTGGGGGCAGCTTGGCTTGGGAACCTCTGTCCCTACAGACATGGGGTGTGCGTCCCCCCTGCGGTGCTGGCTGCACCCTACTATGGGTCAGTGGGACCCAGCTGCAAGCCCCACTGCAGGAGACTGCCTGTCTGGGCATGGGGAGCAGTGGGGGCACCACCTTGGGTCAGCTGGACAAAGTGGCCATGGTGGCAGAGATCCCTCTGTCCAGAGGATGTCCCTATGTCCCTGTGTCCTTATGTCCCATGCCAGCTTCGGGAAGCCTTGCAGAGTGTGTCCACTGTGAGCACACACCCAGCAGTAATCCAGACAAGTGCCTGTCTTGTGCCTTGATCTCACATGTTCAAAACTGTGTAGATGAGGCCCTCAGTGACATGGAGTAGTGGTGGCCTTGGCAATCCTAGGGTGATGGTTGGAGTTGATGATCTTGAAGGTCTTTCCAACCTGGCTGATTCTATGATTCTGTGTTCCTGGAGGAGGGCTGTGAAGGCTGCATGCATATCACTCAGGCTGCCCCTGAGCTCAGATGTGTGACAGTGAGGACCCGAAGGCATGGGACAGCCCTGCCTGTGGCACCCATAGGCTGCATCTTATCTGTCCTGGCTCTGCAGCACCTTCCCTCTGTGAGGGGATGTGGGGATAAGGGACATGCTGCTGAGCCTCGAGTCCCACAGCTCCTGGTCTAGAGAGCTTGGGATGAGGCCACAACAGGTATATGGTTGCTACCAGGACCTTCTTTCAGGGCCTGACTGAGAATGAGCATTGTAAGCATGGGGGAAATGAGCCCGCACAGTGATAGGGAGTGATGGGCTCTTCTCTTCACTCATGGGGAGCAGGGACACCCTGAGGCCTGTGATTACCAGCCCAAGGTGGGGGTTTTAGGATGCATTAAAAGTGCTAATAGGCATCTCACCCTGATGTGGCCGTGCACCTCCATCAAAGGGATGAAGAGAGATGCTTTTACAAAGTCACAATGCTGTGGGGGCTCCAGTTCTTTGTCACCAAGTCTCACTTCTTGGGGTTCAGTGTACTCGTGCATCCTGTTGTTTCCCTCTGTGTGTTGCATGTTGGAGGCTGGTTTATGCCTGAAATTCCCTGTGGATACATTCAATGGTACAGCCATGAGGAGGCATGGCAGGCTCCCGTTTCTTCTCTCCACCAGCCCATGTATGCTCTCCAGGTGCATTTTTGTAAGAACAAGAAAAGCTGCGAAGCTCCTGCCATGGGATAATTCAGTTGATATTCCTGATGGTGCCCGGCTCAGGCTTGGGGTTTACCTGTGTCCCCTGAGGTCTGTAGGAAACTATGGTAGAAAGATGCCTCACTGAACAGCTGATCTTCACCTCTGTGCATATTAAGCACATCTACAACACTAGAGGAAGCCAGGTCAGAAGGAGCCCATGAAAGCAGGGCAGATCTGAAGGAGGGGCTGCACTATCTGCCAGCATTGTCAGGCAGGGCTGGGCAGCACAAGCAACCTGCTGCACTGCCAGTGTGTCTGTTGACATCCAGAAATACCCTGTCTAAGCATCCACCTGCAGACAACTGCTCTCTGTGCTCAGATGTACAAACACACACAGGGCCACAGCATGGCCATCTCTGTGCTCAGCGGGCAGCAGGTACTGGAGAGGACAAACCCTCCCACCCCAAATCACAGCTGCTCATTGCCTGTCACATCTGCTTGTACTGAGCTGGGACCCTTCCCAAAGCTTCACCGTGCTGCTTGCAGGCAGGATGGGAGCTGCTGCCTGTGTCACTGGTTTGGTGGCCAGAGAAATGCCCACTCTGGATGTTGTTCCTGTCTTGGCATCTCCAACTCAAAGGGATGTTTGGGAACAAACTGCTCTCGTTGGGCCTCTTCAGCTCCTGTGCCCGGATCTGCCCCTCTCGCCTGCCCTTCATTTCAGTGAATGTACTCAATCCCTCACCAGGCTCTTGGGAGGATTGAGAATTAAAGGATGCAAAAATCCCTGCCAGCTGCCCACGTGGGGCTCGATGGATGAGCCTCGCCGGCTCAGCACAAACAAACCAGGTCATAGCCATGGGGGAGGCAGGAGCTCCAGCCCCTGGTTGTCCCAGGGAAGCATGATCCAGGATGCAGATCCCCAGCACTGCACTGGAGAGGTGTCAGAGTGATTTGGGGTCTCAGCAAATCCTTCTTGTCTGTGGGCTTTGCACTGTGCTAGTGGAAGATGCTGGCAGTGAGACCAATGGATGGATGGGAAGTGGAGGATGCTTGAAGTAGACGGAAGTGTTTTGGGGCTCTCTGCAGCAATTTTCAGCCCAGAAGATGTGCCTCCATAGCTTTTACACTTTGATCTGCAAAAGGAAAAGCCCCATTAGCAAAGCTGATTTGATTTCAGTTCAGAGGGAGAAAAAATACGCCCCACATGTGACCTAGTGCTTGATAAATGTCACCTGCTGATGCACCTTATGCCATTAAGTGAGTCCGTTGGCCACCATATCCATGTTGTTGCAAGCAGAAAGGCACAAGCAGGGTAGCTTTCATCAGCAGAGCTCTCCGGTGTGAGAGCCCAAGGGCAGGGTCAGGAAGAGACCACAGTTACCTCATTTCAAGTGCAGGTGGCTGCACTGCAGTGGGAGCCACTTGGCTACTTTTGGGGTATCTGTGCTGTCTGGATATGCTCCACGGGATGAGCTAATTCCAGAAGCTGGCTTCTCACCCTGACAGGTCTGGCTCTGGAGCTTCATCTCTGCTAGCTGCAGGTGGAATAAACACACAGGGGAGCACAGGGGTGAATGTAGCTCTCATAAAAGTGCTGTACTGCAGCCGTGCGTCTACTTTGCTGACAAATGGATGAGGGAAGGAAAGAGGATAATGTTTGTGAATTAAAGTTCCCTTTCCTCCTCTACTACTAATCCCTATTCAGATTTAATCAGGCAAAGAGTGTATTTCAGTCCTTGCAGTCTGAGTTATTGCAGCAATAACCTGCTCCAGAGGGGCTGTCCTTCAACTGCTGTTGTGCAAGCTCACGATAGAAAAACAAACCTGTCTCTGAGGGGTTGTGATCTGAAACACAGCAGCACATGGAGACAACACCAAGGGACGCTGGGGAAAAATAAGCATGTTGGGGGCATCCAACCTAGTTTTAACGTGTATTTGAGGGTCCCAAGAAGTGTTTCCATGGATTATAAAGAGGGACCCAGTGAGAAGAGCTCAGGGACAGACACTCATGCTGTGGACACCTGCATTTGCCCAGCTAAATGCTGACCCAGAGGGAATCTCACAGAAAGCCCATGGGATGCCTGCTGTAAGGACACTCTGAGGGAATGACTAGCGAGGACACAGAATCTGAAGGAAAATGGATTCTCCAGGAAAAAACATGTTCAGTGATCCAGTGGTGACAAATCAGGGAGGACAAAGCATCTGCTCTCCCTCTAACACTGCAGCAGGACAGCAGAAGGACTAAGAAGGGGCTAGAAAATGCCCTTGGGAGCTTTGCAGGGGAGGAGAGCAGTAGAACAGGCTTGCACAAACTCACTGTCAGGGGAGAGGGACCACTCCTGCTTTTGCTTCGTGTCCAAGGCACTGGCACATCCCACCTCTGCCTGTGTGGCTGTATGAACACACAAAATGTAGAAATGATGAGGCTGAGAATATTCAGCACTGGTGGCCACAGAGGAAGGAGCAAGGATGAGTTTTGAGAAACCCCTGCATGCAAAGGGAAAGCTCCTTTGTCTTGGTTTGCTTCAGTGAGGGAGCAGAGCTGCCTCCTGGGCTTTTGGCAGAGATTCCAATGTGCAACTGCCTTTTTCCTGCTGGAAAGGGCTCATGGTCCATGGCTGATGGTCCATCACACACCTAAAGTGCTAGAACAGCTCTGCTCTTCCTCCCAGGAAGCTGAGAGGGTACAGATGCCACCTCCTCCATCCCCACAGGCAGATAAAACTCACTTCCTAAGGGGTATTTGTGTTGCCTTCACAGCATCTTTTAGTTACAGATTTGGGCTGTAGAAACTCACTCTATCAGCACTAAATTTGTGAGGCCACAGGTAGGAACTTTCCCTAAATAACATCAAAACTGGGGAGTTTTCTGGTAAAACCTCAGATTAGGAGCAACCCTGAAGAAACACATTAGGTTTGACCTAAAGGGTTCCTTGGTATTTCCAGCCTCTGCACTAAAACCTCCAGATCCTGCAGAGAAAGATGCACTTTATCACTGCTGGATGCTGTCTTAGTAGATCTTTGCACACAAGAGCAGGGCTTGGGCTGCTTGGTAGCTCCACAGGAGACCTCTAGAGAAACTTGGATGCTTCATGGGAAGATGGATTCACATAGAGATGCTTTTCTTCCACATCTGTGCTGTCACTATAGGGGGCTCTGGTGTCAGAATATCTGTCTTTTCGCAGTCAAGCTTGGCATGGATGCTGCAGGCTGTAATCATCCTCAGGAACTGGGCCTTTCCCTGAGGATGTGTTAGCCAAGGTTGTCTGTAAGGAGCTTCTGCATTTTTCTGCATACAGAAGACAGCACCGGTGCCACCAGATGGGAACAGGAGGTGATAGCTGGCTGCGTAAGAGCCACAGACTAGAGAGGAATTGCTGGGTAGGAGAAGAGACAGATGATGGATAAGAGATCTTGTGATAGAAACAAAAATCTTTCTACCTGGTATCTTTCTGAGCCATCATAATTTTTGTACATGTACAAATATCCCATGGGACATAAATGGATAGCAATTAAAGATCAAAAGACAGGGGAAAATTATGGAATTTGCCTAAAATTTCCTACATTTTGGATCCTGACTTCTTCTAGATTTGTGCGATTGCCAGTACTCAACATTTTTCCAAGCAGAGTTTTCTATGTTAATGTGTGTTGCTCTCAACATGAAAGCAAACAGCATCTGGAAGCAAACTACTTGTAATGACTGCCATTAAGAATTTCAATCTGCAAACCACAAAATGATCCCTAGCACATATAAACGACTCTGCCAATCTGTTTCTTTCCTACCCACTAAGCATAACAATGACACTAGGTTTCTTTTCCCAGTTGGGGGTCTTACTGCTTGCACCTCAGCTCCAGGAGCAGGCTCTATCAGCATCACTCTTAAAGGCAGGAGGACCTCTGACTACCATGGGCAATATCCAAGGCACATAGGCAATATCCATCCCACAATCAGGCCACGTACAGCGGAGCCATTCCCCGAGCTCTGACAGCATTTAGTTTCCCATTGGCAAGGGAAACAGCCTTGCTAATGACTAGAAATCCCCACAGCACCAAATAATTCAGAGCCAGGCTCCACAGGGAAAGGGAATGGCATATACAAGCAGTTACCTCATCACGATCTAATTGCCCAAATGGAGTTTGGCCAGGATGCTGGGACCAAGAGCAGTACTCTCAGGATAAGGTTGTAGGGTCTCTGGTGAGTGCATGCACTTGGGATCTTGGCTTTATGAGTGGCAAGTGTAAAGGAATAAAAAGCATGCCTGGCACTGGCCAAAAATGCTCTGGGCTAAGCAAATGGTATTGCAGGTAAATTGCTTCTTCATGGCTTCTTATTTCTAGAAATTAGGCTGCCAGTTCTGCCTCCTGCTAGATCTTAGACACCCCAACTATTAATTGGCAGGGGTAGGTCTTGGTCAATGATGGACCCCAACCTAATCTTCTATTGGCTATCCCTGTCATGATCCTATCAGCTCATATAGATGGATGTGGTTTCAGTGCTCATTATGTGAGAAACTGCACAAATGAGAATAGGGAATTGCACCCCAGCAGACCAGGGAAGTTCATTTCCCTCGGAGGATGGGAGGCTAGACCTGAGCTGCTCTCCAAGCCCCCCTGTACACCACTCTGCTTTCCTGATCTCAGTGGCATTACTCTGTCAGTGCCTTTATCCCCAGGGCTGTTGTTTTGATTTTGTGCCCCTTTCCGCAGTAAGAAACACTGGTTACTTGCTTGAGACAAGATGTGTCAAACTCATGCCAGCCCCAGTCATGAGCTGTTTGCAGGCCCTGCTCTGGCTGTAGGTTCTGAGAGTTGCCTCAGCTAAGCCCTTCTCAGGCAGATGGGAACAGAGGACAAAGAAAAGCAGGGAGGGAAATGACAGCCCCAAGGTAATGTGGGTGCTGTTCAGGCTGGAAATGAGGGCTGAAGCCACTAGTGGTTCCTGCCGATTCCCTTTAAATGGGTTTGGATAAGTGTCCCAGGCATATCATGGTATCTTGCAAAGGGTACTGGGCATTATGATGAAGCTTAGGACTGTCTGCCCCACTGCCCCACAGTTACAATCTAGTAATCACGGACTTTACCCCTCAGCTTTTATAGCTTGCTGCCAAGGCAAACCTCAACCATGGCAGGATCCCTGCAGACCCCTTATCACAGCCCCAATGTTTAAACAACCATATCTGGGCCAGGCTATTTTTCTAGAACCTTTGCTGATTTTCCTAAACAACTTTATGTAAACAGCTGGGTTGGATTTCCATTAGTACAGAGCAAAGGCTTATTGCCCTTTTTTGTTGTTTTATGAGGGAAAAGAAATTTGCAAGAGAAGTATTTTTAAAACTTTTAGTCCTTTTTATCCTCAACTCTAAGAAGAGGCTTGAAGAGCTCATGAGTTATGTCTGTTCTGATTGCAACATAGAATGATAATACCCAGCGAAGAAACAGAGGAAATATGGGATTTTTAGCCACAGTTTTGAATTTTGCTTTTGTATTTCCTTTTTAGCCACTAATTTAATTCAGAGGTGTATCAAACAGTATTGAGAAATAGTCCCTAAGTGATACTCATCCTGTTCAAACAGATGTTACTCCAGGATTTCCTGGGGAAGATTTCATGAGGATCCTCTATTTTTGTTATTCTGTCAAAACCCACCTCTCAGACCCACCAGCAGGGATGCAAGGTGAAGTTCAGCAGGATGGTAATGAAGAGTTATGGTCCATAAAAACAACAGCTTTCAGGCTGTAAAGCTACATCTTCTGTGGCTTATCTTCACCTGCAGCGGACTGTTATTAAGGAAATTATGCCCCACAGCTGCCAGGCTGTGCATTATGGACATAAATAAGTAAAATCTAGAGTCCTTGATTTTTATTTTTGTTGTTTAAAAACAGGGATTTGAGGGAGAAATGGGAAAAATTACAATCTGGACAATGAGATGCTTCCTACTTATTAGTTATTCATTGTCTTAAACTGCAACAATCAGCAGCACAGTGCTAGATATCGCATAAGCATTTAATGAAATGGATGAGCTTCTCTTATCTTTGCATTTTAAATTCTTTTGAAAAGGATTTTTCTAAATCCTTTGGGAAAGGAGACAAGGAGAGTCAGAATGAGAACCAGAGAGACTCATGGGTGAGTTGGGGAGGGTGGAATTGCTAAATACTTGCCTTTGCACACCCCTCTGAGAAGGCTGGTGGCAGAAAGTGTTCACAACAGGGCTTTTATTCTGCTATCACAGCTTTGAAAGCTTGATGTGTGTGCCTGGGGGATGGTGAGCCTGCCTGCCTGCCTGCTTTCCCCCTGTTCTTCACGTAGCAGGAAGGCATGGTACACAAGCACGCCACGGGGGCTCTGGCGCCTATGGAACAACTTAGCTGGAAGGTTAAACAGCCTGTTTGCATAGGAAATGTCAGTCACTCGGCCACTTCTAGAAGTCTGGAGGCTCTGCTAAACTGCGAGGTTGGCCTTTTCCTGCAATGATCTTTTTATTCCTCCAGAAGGTAATTTTATAAGAGCACTATAAAAATCCTCTGACAAAACCCTATGTTACTCATAAATACATCTAAATACCTTAGAAAATCACACCGATGGGGAGAAGCTCTGGCAGCAGCTCCACAGCAAATAGAGGGGTCCAGTATGCCCAAGGGGTATCATGGTTTCCCTTAGGCCTGTGATGCTCTTTGCTAGAAGTTGACTGACTCTGTGGCTATTGACTCTGTTCTTGTGATGGTGAAGCAGGCCAAGCAGACAGAAGAGTCCTTTGCAGTCTCACAGTGCTTCTTCCTCAGAATCCATTGCTTAAGCTGTATTTGCCAACAACTTCAACTTTGACAAATAGCTCCTCTTTTATCTCTGACAAATGCTTCTCTTCAATGAATAAAAACTACAAAAGCAAGAGAAAAGCTATCCCCCTAGGCTTCTCTATTGAAGAACAACCTCCTGCACTCCTCAAATGTCTTTTAATATGAACAGAACAAAAACTAAACACAGCTGTAAGGCAGGAAACAAGCCTGGCTGGGGTGAGGGGTTTTGAATCATGCCAAGTAAAAAGTGATTCCTCCTGGAAAGGCAGAATACCTGATTTCTTTAAAATAAAACAGCTATTCCCTCCCTTTGTGATATGGAAGCCATGGCTCAATTTAAATACGAATCAAACGAAGTATGGAATAGCAGAACGGGTGTCACTTATTCCTATAAGTCAGAAGATGACCATTTCCCAGGACTGCATAGGTCTGTGTAGCTAATCTGAGGCATCAACATCAGAATATACTGGCCTTATCCTGAGGCTACCTGCTGTGCACAGTATGTGCCATCCATATTTGAGAACTGTTAAACAGTAAGAGCTATGAATGGAAATCATACAGAGACAGGGGTCTCTGGGCTATTTGAAAAACATGGGTTTTTTTTAAGTCTGGCAAAGCAAAATTACTGAGGGGATGGGGTGGCTGTCTCATGGCTAAATATTTGAAGACAGAAACATTATTTTAGCTGAAAAGTAAAGATGACAGAAAGATGAAGAACATGAATATGTTGGAGATAGTGGCTGCTGAGGGGTTCATGTAACTTACTAGAGCAACCCCCTAGCTGTTTGTGAAAGAGACAAGGCTGGGGAGAATGGGGCAGTGGGACTGTAGGGACAGGGCTTCTGACCCCAGAGTTCTCTTCAGTCCTGTGGGCCCATGTCCCAGGTTTCTGACTGCCTGACAGCAGGCATGGGGATAGTTAAGGGTAGAATGTAGCCAAAGGACAGTATTTCTGCTGATCAGAAAGATCACTTTTCAGCCTAAGGCAGAGGCTTTCAGAGCACCTGAAAATCCTTCAGCTCATGGATATGTTATGACACCTGCTTTTGCAGGAGCAGCAATACTGTGAGCGTCCATGCTGGCCAAGTGAGGGATCACTAGCAGACAGCATCACTCCTAGCATCCCCCTGGGATCAGATCCCAGGGGAATAACCCCTGTGTGGTCTATCCTTCACACAAACTGTGTTGCCAGCTTTGCTGCTCGCTGCTTGGGCAGATAGAGACCCCATGCTGCAAGAGCATAGCCTGCAGTGCAATCCTGCTGTGTTGCTCAAGGACAAAGTGCCCCAATAGGAACAAGAAATGCTGTATTTGGTATGCTAGGGATAATTGCATGAGAAATGGGTTCAGTTCTATCAACTCTGGCATGAAGCAGTTGAAAGACTTCTCTGCAGAGCAGCTGTAATTGAAAGGTCAGTTCCCATGGAAGCTGCCCTCTTATGCAGTGGGTTTTTTCCCTGAGATGAAAGGATGCTTCTCGCCTCTCCAGCCTTTTGAGCATGGATTTGTCATCTGAAAGATGACAAATCCCTTTGTGCTATCTATTTTAAATAGTTATGCGGTGACAGTGTCCAAGCATCGTATCATTGTTAATGTATTTATAATCAGGATACCTCTTATCTTTTATATCTCCTTCCTCAAAGAATTACCACAACCTCTGTTCTGTGGATGGATAATTAAGGCACAAAGACTAAACCCTACCCAAGTGCCCATGCTATGTAGGGAGGAAAGCTGAATGGCTGCACAGAGTTCCTGAGCATTCAGAAAGGAAAGACTCAGTACAGGGACTTCAGTGGCATGGTGGCAGGCTGAACAGGACAGTTGCAGATTCTCTGATTCAAATGGCAATTAAAATTAAGGCACCTTCAGTAAAATTAATGCCTTCAGTTGGCAGAGCACTGTCACTTCCAGGTGTCACCAGTCTTTAGGAAAAGCCAAGATTGAAACACTGGAAAGAAGATGCCCCAAGTTGCAGCCCCAAATTTGTCTGGTTGTTCAGTGGGAGCTGCTGCCCCTCACTGCCCTCTTCATCTATCCATTCCTGGACCTTTAAAATTTCACAGGGATCATGCTGTTTGAGCATTTTTGAGTGTTAAAATGAACATCCTGGTTCATGTGTAACTGAGGGGATTGGAAGCTGCTTTCCCTGCAAGTTTTGGTGCATGTATACGGTGTTCTTCAGGTAGTGCATCGATTATCTGCTGTGATCTGCACCAGAGGTAGCTGCGTTTCAAGATAATATTGAAATATTTACCACACACCAGACACAATGCAGCATTATGAAAAAGATCCTGTGATCCTCTGTTTTGTAAATGTTACCTTTTATTAGCAAGCACATAGACCAGAAATGCCAGTAAAAGCCATTTCAGTAGTCTGTTATCTTTACAGCCAAATCTGAGAGCTGTTTCCCAATATCAGAATATCAATCAACTTAGTCTACATCCAGCACTCAATTCCTGCCAAATGTCATAGGGTAAATTAAAAGCTTTTTTTTCCTTATCTTTAGAGATTAGCCCCAAAAACAAGGTCTGAGATGTTTTTGTTTTTTTTTTTTGTGAGTTGCATAACAGGAAAATAGTTTAACAGATCTGAACCCTTTGATTTAAAATAAAGCCCACAGGGATTTGCTACATGTCAAGTTTCAGCTTGAGCCATTCTCCAGCTGCAGAAACACAGACCTCAGAAAAGGCACAAGAACAAGAAAAGAAAAAAACACCTTTTACTTAAGACTCCAAATATAGCTAGAGTATTGCTCTTTGAGTAGGGAAACTACAGAGAATAGGCAGGAATAAAACAGCTGGCAAGCTGCAGTGAGTGGAGTATCACCCATTCATTACTTTCCTATCCAACAGCAGGTGAACCAAGACCAGTGGCTGGGGTCTGGGTGCCCAGGGAAAAATTAACTCTTTCTCTGCAGAGAGGGAAAACTGGGTATCCCTCTGGATCTGGCAGCATTTCCCTCTTTCTGAGTTTGCAGAGTTCTCTGTTTAGAAAGCCATATAGTTCCAGTGTATGGAGGTTACTCTAGCGGACTCACTGCATTGTATTTTTGCTCTTTAATTCAGTAGAATTCTCCATTAGAAAAAAAATACACCGCTGACAGAGTATGGTGCCTGTGCTTCCAGAGCATGCTGTCAGCTGCAGAATTTAGATCACGTCTGCTACAACAGGATTTGAGGCTTTGCTAGTAGTTAAGTATTTGTGGACCTGGCATTCCCTTTTGTGGATTTATAGGAACGGATCTGGAAAGATCATTCATATTTAAGAGGTTTAGGACAGCGCAGGAAGTGGTGTTGCGTATGTTTTTTTCTTCTTTCTATTGCAGTGTTTTTAATCATTAAACTATTTTCATATTTATGACAATAGAGGAAGAACTAGAAAAAAATAAGAGAAAAAATAAGAAAGATTATTTTGGGGAATGCCACTTCAGCAGGGAAAAAACGTAAGGAAGTTGATTTCAAGACACAAGCATAATTTAGAAGAGGGTAATTCTACCTTGCAGAAGTTTCTCAGTAGTGGCGTGCTAATTATTCCACGCTATCTGAAATGGAAAGGAGAGGAGGGAGAGACAGACACAGAAGTATCAACTGTATATGGGAGTTAAGAGTTACACAAATAATCTCTTTTGATCTGATAAACACTTGCGTCTAATTAGACCTCATAACTGCAGGGAATTCGTAACATCCATGATAATCCCTACTTTCACAGTTACTGCTGTTAGTAAGATATCTCATGCTAGCTACAAGATACTTGATTGCCATGCTTGCTAATAGCACATTACTATGATCTTAAAACGCATTATGACATCATCTGCCCTTGATGAGATAATTTCTGTATCATGGTAGCATTTTTAAGCTGTGGGCAAGATAGGGACTTGCTGTACCAGGTGTTGTGTGATGCAGTAGGTGAAAATCATGTCCTCAGAAGGCTTTCATTTTTAAATTGGGATGGGCAGAGCTATGAGGCCTGGCAAAGGGAGGGGAGCAGTCACAAAGGGATTGTGTGGCTACAGCAGAGATTAGCTCATGCATAGTTCAGGAGCTTTTTTCTGCAACAAGACTGCAAAGGAAGATGGGAAAGGAAAGGCACCAGAACAGCTCAGGGACCCCTGAGCAGATCTTTTGCTGATGAAAAGCTCTGAGGCTTTGGGGATGTGGTGTTCTACCCTAAGACACATGGGAGATAAATAGTAAAGGACTTTTTAGAGTAAAATACTAATGTCCCCTGAAGTTAACTGAAATCCAGTGTTGTGCCCAGGTAGGGCAAGCTTTGTTGATGTGCAGCCAAAACACAGAGGTTGGTGTGCCAGAGCCCTTAGAGCCCGCCACTGCTACACCTGAACAGAGTATAAAGAAGCAAACCAGAGCTTTTGATGAATTTAGTAGAATTTCAGCAGCACTGAAGCCAGTTCAGGGACAAGAAGAGGAGATTCTTTCCGTGCCTGCCTCAGTGTTGGCACTCGCAGCTCCCTGCACTGACAATTCCCATTCACACTGCTAAGTGGAACTGTTCCCAGTCCTTTGAGACTGGCTCTGTTAACACTTTTAGCACACAGTCTGCCTGTTTGTTTGCAGGAACATCGTGGTTTGTCCTTTCAAGTCGTTCCTTTTGGTATCTCAGAGGAGCTGTATGTATATTTTTGACACATTTCCTTGACTGATACACTTCCGTGAAGCAAACATAAGGGCACTAAAACATGCTGTGGTGGACAGGGCAGAAATCAAATCTCTCCTGTCTGAGTTTTGGCAAGGTTGGTTATGTCTTTGAAACACCTAGCTAGGAGTACTCTGTATGTAGACTTTTGAGTTATTCTAAACATTAATACAGTAATAATCACATTGTATCATAGAACCATGGAATGGTTTGGGTTGGAAGGGACCTTACAGCTCATCCAGTTCCATCTCCTTGCCACAGGCGGGGACACCTTCCACTAGAGCAGGTTGCTCCAAGCCCTGTCCAACCTGGCCTTGAACACTGCCAGGGACGGGGCAACCACAGCTTCTCTGGGCACTGTGTTCCACCCCATATGAATCCCTATCCCCATAAGAAGCTCAGCTGATGCACAGCAACAGTCACCCATATACCCCCATGGTAGCAAAAGCCGTAAGCCTTCAGGGCAGACCTTACCATCACGTTCCAGTATTTAAAGGGTGGCTACAAAGACGCAGACTCCCATTTCACAAGGAGTCAGGTGGAAAGAACAACGGATAATGGGCACACATTACTCCTGGGGAGATTCCAACGGGACACAAGGAAAAGTTTTCACAATGAGAACAATCAACAATTGGAATAACCTCTGCAGGGAAGTGGAGGATTCCCCAGCAGTGGACTCTTAATGTTTGCTGTACAAGGTGCTGGGACATCAAAGCTCATGCTTTGCCTTGAAAGGTTGGACCAGATGATCCTCAAGGTGCCTTCCAACCTGGTATTCCCATGGCAGGGGTTTGTAATTAGATGCTCTTTAAGGTCTCTTCCAACCTGTTCTGTAATTCTATGACAAACCAGAGCCTGTCCCAGGGTGGTGGAGTGTGAATGGTGGGAACGGCTCCTGCAAACACACAGGCAGGTTGTGACTTATGCAATAAGTTCTGTCAGCAAACAAAAGAGAGAAAATCAGGAAAAAAAGAAAAACAGGAAAAGAATAATAATAAGAAAAAGAAGCAAAGTACCGAAACCCCCAACCAAGTACAGCTGCTCCTTTCCTGAGGTACGGACACTGCCGCCCTAGCTCCAGGCAGCGGGAGGGGACCCTGTCTGCCTGCCCGGGGCTTCCCACCGGCACACGATGCCCCCCGGTGCCCGGTCCGGCCCGGTCCGCCGCTGGCGAAGGGGCTCCCGTTCCCGCTCCCCCCGTCGCAGGCCGGGGGTCCCGGCCGGTTGCCGTGGTGACGGCTCTGGCGGCAGCGGCGCCCCCTATGGGCCGCCTCGGGGTGGCAATGGCGGGTGCCCCGCCCCTCCCCTCAGCGGCGCGGACCCGCCCCGCTGTGGGTGCCGCCGCCGCGCCCGGCCCGTGGAGCGGGAGGCATGAGGAGCGGAGCCGGGGGCGGCTGCAGGGGCCGCGGCTGAGGCGCGGCGGGTGCCGCCATGTCGCTGCTCTGCGTGCGAGGTGAGTGCGGGCGGCGGCTGCCGGGCGGAGCGCGGGGGGTGCCCGGTGCCCCGGGAGAGCCTGACACCGGCCCCGTGCCCCGCGGGAGGCGGGCAGCACATGAGGTGCCGTGGTCACGGACGGCGGCTGTGGGAGCGGGGACAGGCTCGGGGTCGGGAGCGATGCCAGGGAGCAGCGGTCCCGCCCGCTGCCGAGCCCCGGGAGGAGCCGTGTTTGACTTTGGAGGTGGTTTGGACGCGAGGTGAGGCGCTGCCGCGGAGTGAAACCGCGCTCGCAGGAGCAGGTTGCTGTCACGGGCTGTAGCAGTTGTCACTGTATACTCACCCATCACATGCCTTACTGTTTCACGTACTCTGCTGGTTAGATTCTCATCCTGCTAGCGAGCTTTGTTCCCTTGCAGAACAGGTTACTGAAAGGCAGCACTTTCTGGATTACAGCGCTAGCGGCTGCTCCCTCCTCTGCGGTTTTCAGTTTCTCGCTCTTTTGTGCCAAAGAAAAGAGTAAAATCCCTGGGGAAAGCCACCTGCCCGGACTGACGGTGCTGGGACGTGCCTCCCGTCAGCGTTCTGTGCTGAACACCGCGGTCACAGGCTGTCCCAGGGAGCCAGCCGTGCCCTGCGGCTTTAAAGTGTAGTGTTAATGTTCTCAACGCCTTTCCCAGGTACGATGAAATAACTGGCACCCGTGTGCTGCTGACAGTTCAGCTCTGCTTTCGCTTGCATCAGGTGGTTTGGTAGCACCTCTTCACTCAGCTGCTTGTCACCTCTTTGAATCAAAACCCCTTATTTTGCTGGTGGTGTTAATGGAGCATCCTTCAGTGTGCATTATTCTGGGGAGAGCGCTTTTAAATTAACTTTCAGCCCTTTTGTTAATCATACATCGTGTCTAAGGAGTTAGAGGTGTGCAAGTGTGAAGTTTATCTTAAAAACGCTTTTGATGCAATTCTGTGTACCCTTCGAAGCACAGTTAGCATGTCTGGTCCAGTTTGTTTTGAAGGCTTTGCCAGAATGTCTTCACTGAAGGTAATTCTGACTGGCTCAGAGATTCTTCTCAGTTACAGGTGTTTCTTCACTTTTTTGGTGGCTCACCCTCAAAGGGTTCTCAGGGTGTCCTTTAAAGAAATGTGGTGTTTAGAATCATAGAACGGTTTGGGTTGGAAGGGACCTTAAAGCTCATCCAGTTCCAACGCCATGCCATGGGCAGGGACACCTCACACTAGACAGGCTGCTTAAGGCCCCATCCAATTTGGCCATGTGAAGCTGACAGTGTTAAAGATGTGTACACCATCTACTAAGAGTAGTGAAAGAATGTGAGCTGGATGATTGAGTTATTGGAACTGTCCTGCCTTTTCAGGATATTAATTCTTGGTCTGTAGAGTCTTTGGGACAAAAGCATTTCAGCAGCCTGGAGCGATG
This sequence comes from Pezoporus wallicus, assembly GCF_028554395.1. Lineage (NCBI taxonomy): Eukaryota > Metazoa > Chordata > Aves > Psittaciformes > Psittacidae > Pezoporus > Pezoporus wallicus. The sequence continues at coordinate 20,698 of NW_026642642.1, forward strand.
TGCTCTCCTGTTTGGCTTTTTCTTTGGTTATGTGTAAAGAGCTAAAAAAAGAAAGTTGAGGTGGCTGGTGACCATGTGTGATGGAGAATTATTGTGAAAATTGCGTCTTTCATTTCCATCTGCTGTGCTAAGATAGTAGAAAATACCAACAGTAATTTAGATAGATGACACTGAGCAACTTTATTGTAGGGATGCAGAATGCAGTCAGTTTACTGAACTTGAAGAAATGTGTTTTCTGAAATAGTTGTGACTGCAAGAACAAGCTGATGAGATCTCACAAGTGTGAACTATGGAACATGAAATGGAAGTGTGTTGAGGTAGAGCAGTCTGAAGAACAAAGCAGTTACCAGAAGAATTGATACAAGAAGAAGGCTTAATTGTCACTTCTTTGGAAAAAAAATCCCCATCAGACTGAAAGCCATATCTTTTGTATTTTCCCTTCCCACCAAAATGAACTAACCTTTCTGAGAAAGCAGTGCAGCTACTAAAAAAACAGCTGGAAAAGCTGCTTTTTAATATGAATATGTTAAAAGTGGTGCACACTTAAGACTGCATAGTAGCATGGGGTCAGATGCTGTAGACCTGGGATTAAAAAAAGAAAGACAATTAAAAAATCTTGTGAAATAAATGTAGGTGATTGGGGCACTGTTAATAGCCTCTGAATTGCAGTTCAACAGATAAAGGGAAATGTGGAAAAACCCGTAAGTAGCAGTGTAACAAGAAGCCTGGCAGACAGAAAGATAAATTCACTGATTTATTTCCCCCCCTCCCACTTGAATTACGCACATTAATAGTATTTTAATGAATGGCTAATCTAAAACAGCACACACCAAATGTGTCTGTGTGCTGCCTTTGTGCCTGAAAGAGCTGCTAACGTACATGGCTTCTTGATTCATGGTTTGCAGTACATTTCTTTAACATTTTCTTCTTAGAAAACAGGTTGGTTTGGTTTTGTTTTGGGCTTTGGTTGTTTTTTTTTTCAGAATTATTGAGCTGTATTTGCCATAGAAGTACCAGACAGAAAATCTAAGCTCAGAGGAACTGTGAGTTTGGGCTCACCTGCATGTCTTCAGAGGATGTCTAATCCAAACTAGTCATTTAGGATCCTGCAATAGCAATGGAGAGAAATGTGTCACTTGCCGCAACTTCAGAACTTATCTTGGGATAAGAAGGACTTCACTGGAGAGCTGCAGTCTCTCCCCAGTCACTGTAGGGGAAATCTAGATGAACCAGGACCAGATGCCCAAGGTTGTTGTGTATGCTCCATCCACGGCAGTGTTCAAGGCCAGGTCAGAGAGAGTCTTGGGTAACATGGTTTAGTATGTGGTGTCCCTGCCCATGGCAGGGGGGTTGGAACTAGATGATCTTAAGGTCCTTTCCAACCCTAACTATTCTATGATTTTATGATTCCATGTGTGAAGTGAGCCAGTGATAACAGGCTGTTACAGGAGTAAATTAAAGGACTCTTTTGGAGTAGAAAAATAGGGGAGGGTGTAAGTGAAGTGAAGGAGAAAACAAATCCTGAATATTACATGACTGAGGCTTTTAGGGGAGACTTCTCCGTATTTTGATTCTACTGCTAGAGTGCAAAAGAGATTGCATATACTCTTGTGTAGAGCAGCTGTGTCTGGATTATGTCTGGTAATCTTTTCTTGGCATAGCTTGCTTTATTAGTTTGCGTTTAGTGTTGTATTTGTGAAAATAGTACATATTAAATAAAATTGTTCCCGCTGAAGCAGTCTAGTCTTTCATACCAGTCTTGCATTGTTAAATTTCCTTGGCCTTCTCTTGGAAGTCTTGATTTTACCTCAGATTTCAACTTAATGAAATTTATTCTTCTCAGCACAACTTGCAAGGGTTGTAGCAAAGGAGGATCCTGCTGAAGTTGTATCACCCTGTCATGGGTGCTCTGTCATCGGTTCCTTTGCTCTGTTTCTGTTTTCCTGAGATATCAGACCCTTTCAGTTGCCCACTTTTATTACATCTTACTTTGTCCACAGCTCTTGCTCTCTCAAGATAGCGATGGTTCCCTTCTATTTTACCTCCTCTGTGCTTTATAACAGTTTATGCTGTCTCTTCAGTGCTGTTGTATTCCTAACTTCTTGTCTTCCTGACTTCATTTGTTATACAATTCCCTTGTATTCCTAACTTCAAGTCTAACTTGTCTTCCTAACCTTATCCATCTGATAACTGTACTAATAAAAACCATGTTTCTTTGACTGATACCTTGCCTGTCATCTTCACTGTGTCAATGTCTGAAATCCTTTGCTGTTGCAAGGATATTGGCAGTAGGGAGCTTCCCTCATCCCTGTACATGGTACCCGGTTTAATTCCCTGAGGGCATAGTCCTTTTGTTTAATGTGCTTTTGTCTTGGGGGCTGATCCGCAGTATCTGTGTGAGATTTGGCTGCCTGAGGTATGTGGGAGACTGAGTTAGGTGACCTCTTCTGGTCTTGCACTCTAAAACTTTAAATTAATGTCTGCTGTATGAAATTACACTGTCTGGATGTCTCAGATGTTATATTTTTTTACCTACTGTTTATTTTGCTGCTGCTCTGAAGAGTTAGAAAAGCTTGTTTATGCAGTTATCATTTTATCAGAACAGTTGGAGTGTTGGAATACTACCCAGTGAACTTAGCTGTGCGTCCCTGTATTGCCAGCAAAATTCATGTTCTAGTGCCTGCCACCAGATTCAACTCTGTTGACATCCAAATGAAGGGAGTGAACAGGGAAAACGGAAATGGATGTTAATAGTAACAGAAATATGGGGTCGTCTTGTGGGGTACTTAGAAATACCCATTACTTAGAAGCTTGGTAGTCAAAACATCAGGGATTTTTTTTTTTGTGTTTAAAGGTTTTCTTTTCCTCCCCTGATGCAATAATCTCAGGCTTACTCTGGTATTCTCTGTAAGGGTGAATGCAGTGCCTCCAGCTCTTTCTGTCTCAAGGGTGAAAGTCTCTAGCTGGAGCTCCCTACATTGCACAGAACTGGAAAAGAAACCTTGCTTGTCTTTATGTAGATCAAAATGGAAAAGAACAGAATTAGACATTAAAAGCAGTAGCAGAAGCACAGGTTATAAAGGTGGGATATTAATAAAAATATAATGCTTCATGAATAATTTGCATTCATGTAAATGTTATGAACTCCTTTTCTCTAGCTATAATTAGTCAGGAAGCTACTGGTCTATGTAGTGTTGGAACAAAATAAAATGCATTAGAAATCTGGATAGTAACATGAAGATAAAAGTCTTTGCTACTAAAGGACCTTCTTTTCACTGAGACTTAAATTTGGGGTTTGTAAAGTTGTAATCGATGGCTTAATTGAAGAGAAAACCTTTAAACTTTCAAGTTGCTTCTGTTGTTAAGTAGGAATGTTTAAAACCTACAAACCACGTTTGGCTTGTGATGCATTCATTTCCCTGTTTCAGACCATTGCTCCTTCAGTTTTGGATGCTGTTGCTGCAAAAGCTTCAACAAACAGTGTGGAGTCTTCGTTTTAAATATTTGGGAACTAGGAGGTACTTGACCCTCCCTTGTAATTTTCAGTGGGATGAAGGAAAAGTGCAGGAGTTCCTGAACTTTAATAGCATCTGCTTTTTTTAACTCGCTTGGTGACCTCTCAGTTGACTCCTTTGCTTGGGGATCTGCCAGGTCAAACTTTAATTAAAGTCATTAAAATACTGTTTTAATATGCAACAAAGTGCTGGATTTAATCTAAATGCTGAAAGAGCCTGTTTTTGTACTGTAACAGCCTGAGAGGTAGTTGCAATTTACATAATGGCGTATAAAGTCCAAGCAAGCGAGACTGCTTTTTTTAAATCCAGGACCTTATTTCAAATATTTGACTTGGAGGCATGTGAAATACGTATGACTGGTGGCAAACGATCCTTGTGCAAGTTTCCTTTGAAATTTCCTCCTGCCTTTTTTTTTCTTGCCTTTTTTTTTTTAATGCCTTGTAATCAAATGTTACTCAATATTTTGAGAAATACTTGAATCAATTGGTGAAAGCTGTTCTTGATGCGTTTCCAGGAGAGCTTAAACCAGAGTAGTGTGCCTTGTAACTCTTGCTTCCTCTCCGGCTTTTTCAGATAGTTCACTGTGTGGTATTGCGAACAGATTGGGAACTACCATAGGGTTTTCGTCTGCCTTTTTGGCAGGTTAAAGCTTGTACCTGGCATTCCTGGGTGTGAAAGTGTGTGAAAGCAACTTGCTGTTCTTGTCTCTTGTTACATAGGACTCCTGTATTTTGAAAGGTTTCTCTTTAGCACCTGAGTTTGCTCTTCTTTGCAGTCTTTATTTTCTGACCATATTTATAAAGCTTCTATAGAAATGAAAATTGCTTTTAGTATTCTTGTGCTGATCTCATCATCATTAAGCAGAGAACCGAAACCTGCTTTATTCCTATTGCCAGCTCCTGCTTATCTTTACATGCATTAGCCATCTTTGCCAAGGACTTTGCTGAAATAATATTTTGCTTGTCTACTGTGACCTGTAAAATTTGGCAGATGCTTTCTATGGTATGGATTCCTATCGTGTAGGTATATCCTGGGTGTTTGGATCAGTTCTATCTGCATTTAGCAGGATTTCGGGTGTTTTTTCTTTTCTCTTAGGCCCTCTTTATACCTGACTAAGCTAGTGTGCATAATGCTGCTTTTATTATTTGCCTCCTCATTGGCTGCTGTGTCCTGCTTGATTTTTTTATAAAGGGCAAATGCCCATTCTAGGAGCAAAAATGTCAAAAAAAGGAAGGCATTTGCTATGGGATCCCCCAGTAATCATGGCTGGTATCTCAAGTGGCTAACCATTGCCCTGTTTCACTGCCTTTCCACCATATTATGTCATTTACATGTTAATGAGGCTGTCCTGCACTAGCGAGTCATACGTCTCAAAAAATTCTGCATGTTGAATCTGTGCAGTATAGATCAGCCTTTCCAAATGGGTATTGAATAGTAGGCATTGCTTTGTCTGAACTTTAACTCGTTAGACACTTCAGGCACTTGCCTGGTGTTCTCTGTCGTCTGTAGGTACATCTCCTCCTGTTCTTCTTGAAGCCTGTTTTCTATTCTCTCAGGATGCATTGAAAACAAATGTCACTGGGCTACAGACTTTGCCATCTGAGTAGCAATTATCTAGCCCTTCTGATTTTTACTATTTCCATCTTGGATGTACTGTCATTTCACTTACCAATGGGCTTGGAAGTATTTGGTCTCACAGGTACTTGCCTCCCCATGGGCACAGGGCATGGATGCCTGTTGCTTCTTCACCATTAGCAGTAAAGTCAATTAATGGGATGGGAGGGCAATATCCTTATTGGTGTGTTTTTTTTTTTCTTTAACATAAGTTTTTGTTATATTTAATGCTCTTCCTTCTTCCTGCATCTAATTTCCTACACCCAACCTGTGTTGACACTATTTCTTTCTTGTTTATTTTACCATGGGTTACAGCTATTTGGGGTGGAATGGACTAAATCTGTACTTCTTGGTTGAGGAGTAGTTGCTTTTTGCCCCCCTAGAAAACTCTGAATAAATGGTTCCTGCATCTAATATCACAGTTTCAGTTTAAATTTATTCTTCTCAATCAATTTTTGAATAAATACCCTCAGCTTTATGAAATTCACCCCTCTGAAACGTCCCTGTTTTGTTACTGGGGATTGTCTTTGGGCACACCATGTTCTATTTGATTTGATCACAGTGACTGCAGGGAACTTTTACATAATTGTTTTATAGAAGTAAATTGTAGTGTGGATCCAAAATAGTTGTTCTCCTGTTAACAGTTTTTGAGTTGGAATGCTTTTTACAAGTTTTAGAGGAACTGAAGAAGTACTTATAGGCATATGAACTCTGCAGCATTTCTCTGTTTAACTGTGTTTATGTGACTAATGCTGTCTTCTGTGAAGAGTTCACAGATTACAGTTAAATACAGAACTGAAAGGGAGTCGGCTACCTGCATCCAACATGGAAGCAGAGACCTTCAGCTTATGGAACTCCTGTGTTGAGAGAGAATTAAATCAAGGTTTTGCCTCACTCGTGTTGTTTGCAGAATTCACTTTTGCTGGCCAGACTTAAATTTGTCAATGTTTTAACATTGCTGGGCTGGGTGAGTGGGTTAGAAACTATGTTAAAGGGATAAAAACACTGGTTTTGTTTTGTTCCCTTTTTGCATTCCTTTCTCCTCTCAGCTGAACGTCCCATATGAATGGAAAGTGAATTGGACTGGATTGGCATGTTTGATGACAGATAAGAGGAGGTGTCTTTGTTTGAGATAATCTCTAGCCTAAAACTGTTGGAGTGTTTTAAAAGAAGTTTGGCTTCCAGCCTTGACCGTGTCCCTTTAAGGAATACTGGTTTTAACCGTATTACTTAAAGCTCCTGTGACTTAACTCTCTTAATGCTTTACAGCTAAATGCTCTGCTAAACAAGCTCCAGCATTTCCACCACAGAGACATAATTATTAGGTTTAAGGTAACTGCAGATTTACACTTTCGATTATTGACACGCTCAATGTTTATTTTCTTAGCTCAGGACAATGTAGTAATACTCAGTTTAAGAAACATCATTTAAAAAAAAGAATAAAAAAAATAAAATTAGTTACATGACTTCTTGGGTCACCCGTCTCTCCAGATGAAGTCTGCTGCATATACCTAACCTGCTGTTGTCTTTATTGGCCTCTTCCGAGGACAGGAGTTTGGAGCTGAGTATGGTGGCCCATTAAAACTTTCATTCTTGTGAGCTTTTATGGCAGCAGAGCGGTACAGGCCCTGTGGCAGGAATGCAGCTTGTTTGAATAAGGCAGTGTGAATTGATGAAGGGACAGCATCACCTGAAACCTGCTCTGGAGGATGATACAGGGCTGTTGTCCAAGTCCTGGGCTGGGAGATGTTTTTTTTGGCTTGGGAACAGACAAGAGTTGTTGCTTGAACTCCTTCTGTGATAGCAGATCTCTCCCTTCATCAGTTTTTGAGCCACTGGATGCCTGATCGAGGACATACAGCCTTATAAACTTCTAGCATAGGGAGCTGTATGCTTTATTCTGCTCTGTACTGATTGTTGGCATCCTGAGTATCACAAGATTACTTACTGTAAGGCTTTTTTTTTTTAATTTTCAGCAAATCCTTGACCAGATTGTTCAACAACTGCTGTGCAAATTGAGTTCTGTCAGAGTGCTGTGGATTTTTTAAATTGCTCTAAAATATGTTTTAAGGATATTTCAAAACTGTTCCATATAGAATCATAGAATAGTTAGGGTTGTAAAGGACCTTAAGATCATTTAGTTCCAACCCTCCTGCCATGGGCAGGGGCACCTCACACTAAACCATGCCACCCAAGGCTCTGTCCAACCTGGCCTTGAACACTGCCAGGGATGGAGCATTCACAACTTCCTTGGGGAAGTTATATATAAGAATATAGTCAGGAAGTGATGGAAAGGCTAGGCATGATGAAACTCTGGGTCGAATCTCACTCTAGCCATGTTGTAAACTGAAAATACCTGCTTAGCAAACATAGCAGTTTCCAAGGAATCAATCCATTCATATCTATTCGTATATATTCATATATGAATATGTAGTTATTTCAGTTTCTAAAAAGAAACCCTTTAGAGACATTTCCCTTTCCTGGGGGTTGTATAAACCTCAGAACACGTGTTCAGGAAACGTCCAGGGACTTCATACTTCCACTACCTGTGATGATTCATATTTAGTTGTCACAAAGTCTTCTTTTGTGACAACCACAGTCCTTTGAAAATGAAGTCCCTGTGGAGTGTTGTGACTGCCATTATACGCTGGAGATCTACAATCTGTAGATTCTGGAAATCTTCAATAACTGCTTTTTCTTGTGGGGCCAGGAAAACCAGGCACAAATTGAGATAATGCCAGGGTAGCTTATCACCTTGTGGGTGAGGAAGGAATCTGACTGCTGGGTAAACTAATACACACATTTTGTACACCTTGCCAATTTCAGGAGTTATTCTTCATCATGAGAATTCTTCAAAGGCAAGCAGACAGTGTTCTTCCTAAGATTATTCGGCGTCTGTGGAAGGCACGCTTCATGTGGCTCCTCTTTCAGAGTCTGAAGGGCCATAAGCTACTAGAAAGCTGAGACTGGCTTCAGTTTCTGACTTTGGAGCTCTGATGCTGCTGAAATCATAATGCATTTCATGATTAATGAGGTCTTGCTTGAACAAAATAAATACTTGATATTTTATAGATCAAACATCCCTCAACCTTGCACTACTGATCCGAACCTAAACTTGTAGCATGTATCTTGAATTTGGCACACAATGTGCGTATGGATTGGTGGGGAGGGAGAAATGGATGTGAAACAGTAATTTTATTTCAGCCTTTTCCACCTGCTATAACTTGCTGAGTGTGGAAAATTTTACTAGATTTTGATACATCAAATTGAGTAAGTGGAGTCTATGTATGCTCCATTTTAGTAGGAGATTTTTTTTTAGGAGATTAACTGCTTATAAACGCTATAGTTATAAGGGCAGACTGGATTGTTGTAATAATCTAATACGTAGGACATACTAGATGTAGGACATAGTATTTTTTTAGTATAACTAGATAGAGTCTTCTAGAAAAATATCAGATTCCAAATTAAAATCGATGAAGGATTTTCTGTAGTTTTGGCAGCTTTATGTCATCATCATATGGGACAAATTTATGCTTTTTAGACTGAACTGGTGTTCTAGCTTCATCATCGTAACAGCAGAAGTTGGTTTGCGTTTCCTTAGGTTGGAGAATATAGTATGAAATTTGTGCTACTTGCTCTGCAAGTACTTAAGGATTTGGAAGGATGGAGTTTGGTAGTGTCTGTTACTTGAGTAGAGAGGTACGTGGCTGTTGCATTCTGACTAATCCAACTAGAATGACAAGTGTTTACATATTTTCCCAGGGCTGGAAAGAGATCAAGACATGCCATGCCTTATCGGACTGCAGTGTTAAATCAGTGTTTTGTTAATGCCTTGCCTGGGTTGGAGGAGCATGGTTTAACAGAGCTCTACCAACAAACCTTTTACTTCTGTTGTAAACTTGAGTTTGAAGTTACTGGTTTGACGCTTTTGTCAAAGATACAAAAGTGTGTTCAGGCTTTATTGGAGCAGAGCTGCAGGTGGTAGAAGTCTGAATACAGATGAATTAACCCCATGTATATGCATTGTAGTCTTTTAATCATAGAGCATCAGGAAAGAGCTGGTGTGATGAAATAGGGATTACATGGTCCTGAAATGACAAGTGACACAGTTACATAAAATAAACAGGGAAAAGCAATTTAATTAGTAGTGTTGAATCTGTTTCCAGGAGGGTGCAAACACGTTAATGTTATAAAGCAGAGTGGGGAGTTTGTGACTTAAAGTGGTATGAACGGGGCTGTTGAGGTAGGACTAGGAATGAGCCCTCAGGGTTAGCAGGAGCCATGAGGAGTAGGGGTTATGAAGGGAACAGAGACGTTGGAGGGGATGTCCTGTTCTGGAAAGAGAGGAATAAAGGTGGCTGGGAAAATTCCACTCTGTTGGTAATGCAGAATTGTAAAGCAGCATTAGTGTGGATAAAGGAGAACCAGCTGGGCTGAAATTGCATTGGGAAGAGCTGATCAGAGGTTTTTCTGTGGTAGCATGAGAGATCTGCAGCACGTAGTCCCAGATTTAAATGTGGGTAGAAATCTTGTAATATGGTTATAGGGAAGCACCTCTGGGTATTGTCACTGTGAGAGACTAACTTCCCACACCAGAGAATGAATGCTCTTGATAATGGCTGGGTACAGAGGACTGTTTTATCTGGCAGTTACGTCATAAGATAGTGACTGGAGCCATAAAACTGATGGAGTTAACTGTAGACTTAAAAAAAAACCCCTGCAAAACTGTAAAATGCTAAACTGTAGCTTTAAAAATCACAGAAGATGCTTCAGGGAAGCTGGGCTTAGAAGTGAACTTGGTTTCAGTGATCACAACCTAAAGTAATAAGTTAAACAGATAAACATGTAGACCAGCAGCTGTTGAGCCACTAACGAGACTGAAGAGGCTTTCTGGTGAAGTGAGGAACTTGGATACGGGGGAAGGCATGAAATACAGTGAAGCTACAGGGGTAAATATTAGCATCTCAAATAACAGAAGAGACTCCACCTAGGAAATAACCCCAGAGCTGATGATACACCTGATCATTGCGTCAGAATCTGGTGAGCAAACACAGAACCTCTGACAGGTGTGGGCAAAAATCAGTTTGTAAAGGAAGATGTATCTTGAGGACCAGGAAGTTCAGGGCTAAAGCTGTGGATTTCACCTCGGCAGACAAGGTGACATGTTGCAAAGGGTATTAAAACAAATAACAGAAGGTGCTTTGGTCACATGGAAAGGAGAGACAGCCTGTCTCGCCAATGAAGGAACTGGTACTGCTGTGCCAGGGACAGGGAGTTGGGTAAAGATGGTCAGGATGTGATTCCTGAACTGTAGGAAATGTCTCTTAAGAGGATGACACTGAAAATAATGCATAGATATATATGGGATAGGAGCAAAACTTTTAACACCTTGAATTTGAGTCTGGTAATCTGTAGCCCAGAGTGCTAAAACATGCAGCACTTGGAATCTGAACTCTCTTAGCAGAAGTTTAACTCCTGCTATAAGCAAGCAGTGGCATTGCCTAACTGGAGAACAAGAAAGGTAGTGTCTGTGGGTTGGTGGGAAGATAAGGAGATAGGTGATGATAATGGATGAGTATAGATCTTCCAAAGCAGGCAAGATGGTGATACTATGCAAGATTTAAAATTTTAAAGAGGGAATAATAAAAACTTTATAGATTGGTGAAAGCAGTGTGGAAGGCCACAGGATATAAAATACTGCGTGGGTTTGCAAGAGGACGGCTGTACTGGGACGACGGCTGTACTGGGACGACCTCTTGTTTCTAGTTGAAAGTGTACATCTGTTTGGACTTTCATAGGATCTTACAAATCACCATACCAGACATTTCTTTCTGAAGAAAGTAAGAATTGACAAAACCCATGTAAAGTGTACAGAGAACTGGTGGGAGAAGCAGATAGATGCCTTCCACTTACGGCATGGTAAGAAAAGGAGGAACGTGTGTGTCAAAGTTCGTTTTATGACAAGTCATAATGGCACAACCAGTTTGGAAGTAGATAAATATATGAAGGATTCAATGACCCTGCGGACAGCAATAATGAAAATATGTTTATATTATGTGGAACAGCTATTGTCCTTAAATGTAAATGATAAGAATTTCTGAAAAATGCAAAGCTGAGTGAAAGGAGAGGTGTTGGAGATGCCTGATGAATCAGCACCATGGTGCTGATAAACAGAAACTAATGGGATATGTGACTTCTGTCCATTAAGACCATCAGGAAATTAAACATGGGTGAGGACAGTGTTGACGTAAGGTACAGAAGGTAGAAGTGTGCCATTAATTGAAGTGCAAACTGGAAGTCAGGAGTGATTCTGAATGTCCTAAGTGGTACAGGTGATGAGAGAGCCAACATTAGAGGTGGTGACCCCAAAAGGCCCTTCCAGTCCTATGATCCTCACAGCACTAACTTTGTTAGGATGTGAATTACTGCTATGACAACTATTTGCTATAGATAACTGAATGCTAAGGTAAAGTTTTGATGTATCATCTTGCTTAGTTATAAATTTTAATGATAAAAAACTCCAAACTACATGTAAGGGAACTTGCTCATACTCAGTTGTTACCTAAGGCTGTTTATTTTAGTTAATGGTTTTGATTCTAATGGAATAGCTTGGTGGAATTTTTATGGAGACCCAAATGCAAGCATGGGTTTCAGGAGAATAGTCTTGTGAATAATGCCTGTCGTGAGTAAGACCCGGTTGTGGTTCAGTTCTCTCTATACATGTTGTGTTAAAACAAAAGTATTGGCAGTTGAGTGCTGATATGTTTGGGAGACTCAGCTCTTTCACGTGCTGTATAACTGCCATGGGGAGCAGCCATTTGGGTGCTTCTCCCAGGTGGAGTTAAACTCGTGTACTTGCTTGGGTGGTGGTCTCCAGGCTGGATTTTATAAAACACATTCTGTCTTTACAAACTTAACTTAAAAAATCCAAACACACCCAAACCATCATTTTCAGCTTTCTTCTTGGGGGATATAGTAAGTGATTAATGTCCCACAACCATAAGCAAAGAAAACCCAAAACAACATAAACAATGCAAAAATGCTGCTGCCAATCTAACTACGGTTTCCTATTTCTAATCAATCTGTGTGTGTCCTCCCGGGACCAGTGTTGTGTGAGCAGTCTGTGAATGCTGAGTAAACTCAGGCTGCCAAAGAATTATCCTGCAGTGTTCTGTTAGATCTTCTGTTCCTGTCTGGGACTTCCATTCAGTTCCTCTGTAACTTGTATCCTGAACAGTTCTTTTATTCATTCTTAATGCTCATAGTCAGCTTATTTCTATCTTCTAGATATTAATCTTTTCTCTGGTTTGTGAACTCAAGCAATTAAATATTTAAGTAACACAATATTTCCTTAAAACTGGTTTTCAAACTAGACCAATCCTGCTTCTTTATTTGGTACAGGAAAACACAGGTGCTGTTTTTTTTTCTTCTGGAAGCTTATCATTTGCAGTAGTATGGCAGGATGATTTTGCTTTTAAAAAAGAGTTACTGAATCCACCACAAATGTGCTGTTGCTTTGATTGAGTTTCTCTTTTGGTGAATATGCTAGACTTCTGAAGTTGAACAATGATATTTGCTAATATCTGTTTTTACCTCGATGCTTTTCAGGGCAAGCTGCTTGACAAGCAGCCCCTGTTTCAGTTGGCTGATTGCTTGCAATCCTGTAACTTAAATCAAAACTACCAGAAAATATCCCAGGGCTATGATTAGGTGGCAGTCACCTCTGCTGTTATTAGTCAGCATCTCTTGTTCCAAGGTGCATCTTGTTTGAACTAAATTTGAACAGGGAGTGTAGAAACCTGAGTCATTCAGGATTCTGTACAGATGACTTCAGTGTTCTTGTTGACTTGAGAAGAGAAGCACATGCCAGCCAAACGGAAAGCACACAAGTTGTTCTGTCTGCAATTCCTGTTTTTTATTCCTCGTTTGGTGCCAAGGAATAAACGTGTCTTCTAGCAACTGTTACCTCGCCATGACCAGGCTGTGTGATTTGACCTAGTAACTCTGGCAAGATTCAAATAACTTAACTGACGTTTTACCTGTATGTACAATGCAGCTGCATATGCTTTGTATCTTGGAGGAAATTGTTCTGTAAAGACATGGGAGGTGTATCTTGTTTTCAAAATAAAAACCAAAACAGCCTAAACAAACAAATTTTTCTACTGATCTGGTTTCTGAATGAGGTTTAGGTTTTCTTAATTTATTTTTATTTTCTCCTCTTTGGCTTTTGTTTGTTATGTTCAGTTTTAGTTGTTTTTGTTTTGTGGGGTTTTCTTTTTCACACTGAAGCTTCTCCTATAAACTAGCTGAACCATTGGTTTGTCAGGATAGGCCGGTTAGCTACTCAGACTGGCTCCCAGCAGACTTAATACATTATCAGTCTGTCTCTTTTCCTGCCTTCTGGTGCAAGGATGTGGCTTTCATTATGCATATTTCCTTAGTCTTTGAAAGCTGGGGACATATGTAAGTTGAAGTCTGGTTTGTGTAAAATTAAGTAGCGTGGGTTTTGTTCCCTTACTCAATTAAGGCATTTCCACTCACTTAAAATAATGTATTCCTGAACCTTATGGAGCTTGAAAGAAGGATAATTTATGCCACTGAAAATTTGAAGCCTCCTTTATTCTCTGGCCAACATTATTTATATCTAAAATTATTCTATATTATTCTATATCTAAAAATTCTGAAAGATTTGATGGATGTATATTTTTTTTTCCTATTCAGAAGTAAAGCTGCTGTCTCTCCTGATCATAAAACAGAAGTTTAGGAGAAATCTGTAGCCTTCAGGGAACTCCTTAAAGCAAAGTGAGCAAAGCATAGTCTATCAGAATTCGTTTTCTCAGAGAATCACAAACTCAGTAACTCACTCCAGTCCTCACAATACACTCCAATAATTCACTCCAGAAAACACCCGAAGTGCTCTTTTAGTAATAAAATGAAGGCTGCAACAGCGTATTTGAGGGAAGAGGCAGCTTGGATTACTGCTTAATTCACCTCTTGGTGGGGGAACCAGGTCGCCTGACAGTGCTGTCCATGTTGCCAGCGTCAGGATTAACCTCTCATAATCTCTGTGATTTGAGTAAGAGATTTTGTTCCTGTCCTCACTGCTCAGTTCAAAGCACCTGCTGAGCAAGAACTTCAGTGTGTCTTCAGCAGTGTGTCTGTGTTGGTCAGCCAAGGTGTTAGAAGATTTCTCCTGTCAGTGTTTTTTAGGAACTGGTGTTGGTGTTTGAATGGTAAATGTAAGTAGATGGAGCTGTCCTATAGAATCAGGGAAGTTGCCTACATTCTTGGTTTCTTTTTGTTTAAAAGCTGTCCTGTTACACAAATACTATCAGATCAGGTTCTCTGTCACCATACTCTGCTTCCCCATCCCACTTGGAAAGCAAACTTTGGACAAAGGCATCGTCTCTTGGTGTGTAATCACAAAACAATACCTCTGTGTGTGTACTTGTTTTCCCACTTCTCAAGGAAAATGTAACTGATGCAGACCAGTCAGTTGGAGGTGATGCTCACCTGCCTGTGCCTAGGTGACTCTGTTTGCTCTGTCAAACAGGTAGCAAAGCATCTTGCCTCTCCTTATGAGTGACAGTCCCTTTCTTCTCAGTGGAGAATCAGATAAGTTTGCTTGTGTTGTCTTCCTACTTTAAAACAGGTGTCAGCAAACATGTACAGCAAAGAAGCTAAACTGTGAAACCAGCTATCTGAAGTGTGTGCTTCTCCTTGCTGTTGAAGAAATATCAGAGTGGAATGCACCTTAGGTTGGCTGTTGGCAACCTTAAGTTGTGGTTATATTGGGAGTAGAGGGGATTTGATGGTAAAACAGGCTGTGTGAAACTCTGCTTCCAAAAACACCACCTCTGGGTCCTAAGCTTAGAAGCTGGGGGCATATTAATGTAGGGAGTAGATACTGCTGTCTTGCTGTTTCCTAGGAACTGTCTAGGTGTTTGTATGGACAAGATACCAGGCTAAAGGGGGCTTGCACTGCAGCCTTTCCCATCGTGTTAAGACTTCTTTTAGTGCAGACTCCTGCGGAAGGTATGCAAAGGGCCCCTTGGTCAGCAAGGCAGGAGACATCTGGTTTGGGACCCAGGTGTGGAACTGTCACTGATACCGAAGTGGCTTTTGGGGAATTACAGCATCCAGTTTGAGCAGTGGGACTGTCAGCCTTACTTAAATAAATGACATTTGGGAACAGTGGATTACAAATCTGACTGACAAATCTGTCATGCTGCTGGTGAGGGAGGGGCAGTAACTGCAAAGCAAACATCTGTGAGATGGCAGAAATGTCTCTGTGAGGAGTATCATTTGTGAACACTCTTGTGTGACTTGGTTGCAGTTCTTGGTGGAGAAATAGGGCAGCAGAACTGACACTTCCAGGCCCTTCCTTGGTGAAGAAAACCATCTGAAGATAGCCTGAGTGCTCCACAAACTGTGTCTCAGAGCATGGGCCTTCAGTTTTGACTTGCAAAGAGATGTTGAGGTGGCAGGTAGGAGTGAAGTTGTGTTTTGGGTAGGTGTTAACATGTCAGCGGGGAGGTTATGAAGAAGCAAGAGCACAATACGTATCTGAGTATGCTGGTCTTGCCTCACTAGAATTAACTTGTCAGTTTGCACTGAGATCATGATTATTGTCAGGTAAGTTGGAAGGTGAGTTAGGAAGTAAAGGGCTTTTTGGAGAGCAGCACACAGACTTGGTGTATCTTTGAAGCACCTTGTATTCCAGCTCAGGCTGTGGGGCTCTTGAGAACTGGAGCTTTCTGTGCAGCCTTTAAGGATGACAACAAGGTGCATTGCTAGAGGAAATACTTTTGTCTGGGCACTGGAAGGCTGTCATTCCAGGAACTCCAGCAAGAAGATGGCTTATGGTTTTCAACTTGTTCTAGTTACCTGAAAGGTGACTTGAGCTTAATGGATTGATCTGCTTTGTGTTGGCTGGCAAAGTGTCCTGTGACTGACTGCCAGCCAGCTGAACTGTGGGACCATGCAGGCAGGAGAAATGGACAAAGATAGCCCTGTAGCCTGAAAGAGCATCTGCAGTAATGGGAATTCCTGAAAGAGTGTCCTGGTGTTGGAAATTCCAGTGCAACATGTTCTACTTTTCAAACTGCTGTCTCCTCTCTCCTGTGCAGTGTTTAGCCACACGAACTGCCTGGAAGTGGAAGCTTCTGCAGTTATTCCATTCCCAAGTATATTTAATGTGAAAGCTGGAAAATATTTTATGGGCTGTTGGCACTCTGGATTAACTGGGAGTACTAATCGGTTTCAGGAGGTTATAAAGTTCAAGGCTTGTATGTTCCTACTTTCCTTACTGCTTCCCAGCATCTGTTTCTAGCTTTTTTTGGCGGTACAGTTAATGAATATGCCTTCCCCCCCACTTTCTTCCTTTTCCTCTCTCTCCAGACAGAAGAAACAATATTGTCAGGCTTATTTCAGCTGCTGTTTACCTGAAATCAGTTGAATGCTTCCTACTGTAACGCAGAGGAAGCTTTTCCTGGGATCAGCTGTAAGTGAACTTCTTGCAGCTTCCTTACTGCAAAGCAGAAGTTTCACTAAATGCTGATGCTTAATGTAATAATAATTTGAGCTGTGGTTTACAAAATAACTTGTCAATGTTTTAAGCGTTTTATTGGTAGAAAGCTCCTGAGGCTTTTAACATGCTGGAATCCTTTTGCAGTACCTAATGGTCATGGTATATTGATTGTATTTTTCCTGTGTAGATCCTGTTCTGTGCTAGCTTTTTAGTAGGATCACCGTATCCATTACAAGTTCAGAGATGAGGGAAGTTCTGGGTTTTGGAAGAGCAATCTGGTGTCTATCCTAATGTCAGGGAAGGGACCAGCTGCAGACCTCTTTAGTTTTCCTCTTGCATTTTGTTCCCTGTCACAGTTGCTTTCTACAAGTTACATATATATAGTTTCAGTTCCATTTTTCCGGTCCTATATTCTCCTAGTAAGATGCTTTGTTTTCAGTTTGTGTTTCTTTGAGATACAGGTTCACAGCAGCATTTCCCATGGCATATCTTCTGCAGTACTGTTTTTGTACTTTTTAAAAATTGTTATATCATTTTCTTCATCTGTGAATTTCTGTTGCTGAAATAGTTCAACCAGTATTTCAGGTAGGTGAGTTCTTGAGCTAAGCAACAAACAAGAATGCATACAGAACTCCTCAGTTCAGGAGCTTGAAAACCTGTGTAGTGTTAAGTCAGTGTGTCAAATCAAATCTGGTAACAGATTAATGTGTAAGCAAGGCCCAGATGTCTCTCTAACTGTCTGAATCTGATTTGTCATTGAACGTGTTTAGAAGATTACTTACATTAACTGCCTACTACATTAAGCCATTGCAGAAAGTAAATTGAATAGGCACCCTTTCTGTTGCATGAAGTACCTTTCAGAGAATTAGGATATTTGAAGAGAAGGCTTCTCTTGATGATGAGGACTGGGTTTTACTGAAAAAGAGCAACCCCCAAAGTGTTTGCCAAAGTGTCTCCAAAGTTGGTCCCCTGTTCCAGATACAGTGTGAGAATATAGTTTTGACTGCAGTGTTTGCAGCTGTCAGTAGAAGGGTGTCCTACCAAGGTTTTTAATTTCCTCTGTTTATCTAGTACCTCTGGTAAGGGTGGAAAAAGTGGAACATTATGAATCTTTGATGCAAGCTTAGATGTGCTGTGCACACTTACCATGTTTTATGCAAAATCTGACCTGATTTTACCACGTTTTATGCAAAATTGGAGCTGAGGAGGTGTAAAATTACCTAGTTAACCAAGGTGACCAGACTTGATGATTGAGCAAAATAGTCAGATGTACCTTTAATTAGACAATTTAATGAGATACTGGTTCAGCACAGTATATTAACTGTGGATTTGCTCAGTTTTATGCAGACTGGCCATCATGTTGTTGTTCCACCTTCATGTGAAGAAAACAGTGGGGAATACTCCAGATACTCTGCCACTATGCTAGTTGCTCTGATGCCCATGGGCTATGGTAGTAATACAGCTTTATACAAGACGCTGATGTATAAAAGCTAGGCTTTTCTGGGTAGATTTCAGCACTTTGCTCACCAAAGTTTGGCCCATACACGTGGTGGGATGCTGAGCCTGGGGCTGTGAAAATCCTGGCAAGAAACAAAGGCTGGGGTGAAGCTCAGCAAGCAGAACCAGGCGCCAGCTGCAGTGATCCATTGAGACTGGAAATGTCTGTCAGCCACAAGTTATGGGGTGTATGGGCTATGGAGGAAAACGAGGGGAGTACTATCTACCCTGGGGTTGCAACACTTCTGTGCATGCAAGCCCTGAGTCTTAACTGATCTGCGAATTTACAGATAAAGAGTGGAGCTTCTAGTGAGGTTTGGCTGCATGGATGGTTATTGGGATGTCTACATATGTACTGCTTTCCTGTATTTTCTATATGAAGTGGTACTGAAGTTAAATGGCGTTAGTATTAGAGTGTGTTTCCTCTTAGCACAGCAATTTGGAAAACCCTTCCAAGCAGCCACACATGTCTCAGCTGCTATCAGTCACTGTCCAGTGCACAGAAATGCTGGAGTGACTGGTAGAAAGCTGTTTGTTGGAAATAGTATTGTAAATTAAATAAACTTAGTAGCTTTGTATGTCTCTGGACAGGGTAATGAATTTGCAGATCATCTGAGCAGGAAGATGCTAATTCATGTGAATTAGGAGGGATTCTTAATTCATTCTCAAGACATCTGGCAGAATGGAAATCCCTTGGGTAGATCAATTCTCTACCACAGGCAACAGAATAGAATCTCCCTCTTGCCCAACCCCTTTCATCTGAGGCATCCAAGAATGATGGATAGATGCTTTTTAAATGTGGTTGGTTGCTGAAGCTAGCATGCCTCCCCTTTGTTTGATGTGGTTCCCAAGGCTTTCTCAGGTGAGTCAAGTTGTCCTGTGGGCATTTAGAGTGGTCACGTTGAAGAAAGCTCTTTGCTACATCAGTGGGAACTGTAATGTAAAAATGGTGGTTTTTTTTTTCTATTTTTTTGTTGTTTTATTTCTTTTGTCTTTTCATTTTGATGAACTATTAAAAATTAATAAACTCTTATTAAGTCCATTTGATTTATTCTGGGCTACTTATTAAAGCAGATCAATCTCTTGGATCAGCTGAGGTGAATTTAGCGGTGCTAATGGCTTGCTGCTGAAGCTATCTGGATTCCTCCTCAGCTGTCTCAGTCAAACGGGTGATGGATTTTTGAAGGGCTGTTTCAGGTACCAAGTCAGAATAATTATGCCCTTAAAGCCTTAGTTCATCAGGTACTGATGGAAATCCGTGCTATGTTCCTGCTCTCTGGACAAAGTGTTAGCCATTTTGCAGTGGCTCTTTCTTCTGGCAGCAGAGGAGTTCTGTGGTCAGCCCAGCCCTCCCTTCACATCAAGCAACAACAAAACGTTATCCTCTGTTTACTGTGAATGCAATCTCAGCTTTTATGTCTGTAGGTACCCGCTGTGTTTCCATCACGTCATTCACTGGGGCATAAAGTGCTCTTTTCCCTGCTTGGAGTGGAACAGCGTTCATATGTAAATCAGTGGTTTGTTTTCCCTGGCGGAAAAACAAAGTATGAAGTACTAAATGTGACTTCAGTCTCTTGTGTCTCAGTGGCCCCTAGGGCTCAATGAATCTCTGGGCTGCATTAAGGACCCCAGCTCAGCAGTGCTCTGCTACCAAGGAGGAGATGGAGCCGGAGCAGACCCTGCATTGGGCTCTCAGTAGTTCCAGCAGAGGCTGTTGAGGTGCTGCTGAGTGGGGCTGGTGGATCCCTGAGCTTCCTGTGCAATTACCCTTAATTATGCCTTCTCTGAGCTAGTTCAGGGATATCTTTACCTTCTGAATGTATGAGTCTGCAGTGGAGACTTCCTTTTTGTACCTGCCTGAGACTGGGTATACCAAGGTGGCTGTAACATGTCAGCTCTTCATAACAGGCTTGGAAAACCATTAAACTGCTGTTTCATCCAGTTCTTTCTTAGAGTTTTGAAGTCACGAGAAGAGTTTCATGGCACAGTCAGTACTGCTGTTCTGCTATGGCACATGCAATTGCATTTAGTAGTGTACCTCATGCTGGTGGGCTTTTACAGGGATCACGTGAAACAAAACAGTGACCTGAGTTAAAATCAGGGTTCAAGTCACTGCATGGCTTCTGTTTCCTCCAGCCTGGAGATGGTGGGAAAGACAGGGGTTCCTCACCCTCGGGTGGGAGGTGAGGATGTGCGGGGGCTGTGCATATCAAATGTATTGATTTCTCGGGAGGGAGAGGTCCCTGTGTGTCCGGGCTGGATCCCCAGGGACACACCAGTCCTTGTTAGATGTGTCAGTCTTGTGCCACATGCCAGCCTGTCATGGGTTTTATAAACAGGTTTCAGAGGTGGTGACTTTGGCTCTGCAGTGAATACATGCGCTATAGCTGTTGGTGCAAGGTTCAGACAGCAAAATGACTGCCAAGACTCAGCTACAGAATGGACCTGAAGGGCTGGAGCACTGCTTAGCCAGTGCTTCCCTACCAGAAGTGATTCCCCTCTCTTCTGTGTGTGTGCTGCAAGGCACAAAGGCCATGAATTTAGTGTGCTGGCTTAGTCTTGGGCAGTATGAGCCGCTTGCTGTGGTCTCTTGTTTATGTTGCTTAAGCAACCTTTGCACCTAGTGCTGCCTATCACTGTGCACAAAAGTCTGAGCACCTGGGAAAGATGGAAAAAGCACGGAGTGAAATGGAAATACGTACTGATTGTGCTGTTCAGCTGGGGTCAGTTACTGTAGAAGTTGGAAGTGCTCTCGAAAACACATTAACAGAGCATTTATTTCACAGGGAAGAGGAAGCTCTTCAAATTGCTGATTGTGAAAGTGCACCTGAATGCTTTCAGCATTGCATTTCTTTAACAGCACTAATTAAACTGCTTTCTTTCATTCTTCCGATTTCTCCCACAGCCCCTCCATGGCACTTACATGTATAAGGACGTAGTTGTTTTGGTAGTGTCACGAGTGACCAGCTCGTAAGTCATGTGCTGGATTTAGTTAAGATGTAATCTTTTGGCCATCTGCTCAGACATTCCCTGTGTCTGCATCCTTCTGATTTGTAGGCAAATGTTAAAGGTAATCTTGAATCTGCAGATACTGAGAACACCCAGGTTCCCTTAACAATACGAGTGTGCTCCTGCTTAGGAGGTTTGGGCAGTGTGTTGTCTGAACCTCAGTAATCTGGCATGCTTGATTTTAATTTTCTTGCTGGTGTGTGGAGTACCTAATCAGGAAAAGATTTGTCCCTCAGATTGAAAAGTAAGTGGATAGCAAGAAGTTCTCTGTAGAACTGAGTTTAAGAATGCTCTGATACACATTGTGCTGTTGTTTTTCCACACTTCCACAATGATTCTGGACCTTTTTTGCAATCTCTGGCTTATGTTTTCTTTTCCTGGTCTTCAGGAGTCTGTCTGACTCTCCAGCCTTTTGTAACTGACAGCTATAGAGCATCTGGAAATCCTTTTTCTTTCAAGTTGCAGGCAACACTTCAACTTAATTTCTCCTTGGCTCTTTATTTAAAGTAACACCAAAATGATGAGAGATTCACAGAGGAAAAAAATATCTCTGGATGAATTGAATGTTTACGTCACTTTTCATTGCTTTTATATCTGTCTGTCTAATTTGCATCTTGTTATTTCAGCATAACCCATCTGCCTTCTAATAGCTCCTTGAACTGAGGTGTAATAGCTGCGTCTCTGATATGCCTGAGTCTTTTTCAGTGATTGAATGAGTCTTTGTGTGCACAGTGAGAGCAGGTGCATCTCTGTGCATCTGTACTATCTATTGCTCGTACAGGGCGGCGCAAAGCCTAGGTCTCACTTTCCTTTCTAATTTTCCATCATATTCATTCTCACCCTTGTGTCCTTCCCATAGGGTGGTGTAAGAGGTTTATGGTTCAGGGTAGTTCAGTGTTTGCCTCTGAATGGATTGACTTTCTGTGATGCCCAGTTTGGAGAGAGGATCCATTTGAAACTGAATGGAATTTAACACTTCCAGATAGCTTAAAAATGCAGCTTGCCCAGAAGTGCCTATGGGATAAATGGGAGTGAGTCAGGAAATCTCTCATCTAGACCTTTGACTGACTTTTGTCTTCAGGATTTTACTTCGTGGCAATGCAGAGGCAGATGTATCTTGCTTGGTGTTGCTGAGTGTTACAGAACTTCTTCCTTTTGTGATACAGGTTTTATTTTATAAGATGTACTTTTCACATGGCTTGATTTCAGCCTCCCACCCTGGAGTAGCAATGAGTTTTCAGCCTTTGTTGCAGCACTGTAATTAACTGTTAATAGGTCTGGCTTCTTCGCGACTTCATTAGTCCTTTGTGTTCTTTCTTAAGCATTTAGCATAGAGGAGGTCTAAGTAGACGGAAGGAGCAGGTGTGGGTACAAAAGTTTCCCTAGGGAAACTACCCTTACTGTGGTCCTTCAGCAGTGGCATGTTGCATGCCGTGCTGCGTGTTACACCCTACCTGTGAATTCCCTGTGCTGGGAAACAGGGTCTTGGCAGTGTCTGACAGCTCCTTCCAGCTCTGAACTCCTGTTAAGTAGGGAACCCTTGTGATTCGCATGGCCAGTCCTGATCCTGCGATATCATGGGAGCTGCACCTTTGCAGTGATTTTTACACACACCCATAGGAAGTGTTTCCGGTGGGCTAACAAAATTAAAACATGTCCAAGTCTCTTTTCTTGGGAGCGTTTTTGGACACACTGTTTAAACATGCAGATAGAGCAAAGGAGTACCGGTGAGATGAGACTCCCAGGTTTGTGATCCAGCACTTACTTATATGCTTCTGCTGCTAAAGGTGTAACTTACTACATGCAGATTGTCCAGAGGCATGGGGTTCATTCTTCATAGTTACTGGAGATAGAACACGTTGTTACCTGAGTCTGTAGCAGGCTTGTGATCGTCATTCATCCTTGATGCTGTCTCAGATGGCATCCCTGTTTCTGTGTGTCGTGGAATGGCCCTTGCTGAAGCCCCTTGCAGGCACCCTTTTCAGCATGCCAAGGCATTGCCGAGTTTGCTGCCTTTCATCAAATGAACCTCAATACTTAGGGGTCCAGACTACAGACAGCATCTGTCTCTTAGTTTGCATATCATTTGTTGCAGAGACATCATCTCCTCTCTGTGTCTAGGAGCCATTGGCCTACTCTGGCTGGGTTTTTTTTGACAAATAATGCTGAGTTTCCACACTGGGATTGCCTCTGCTTCCCTACTAACTTGATATGAACAGGGAGAGGGACTTGCTGAAGCTTACTGGACATCCACTTCCCTCAAGCACATGCACTGGTTTCTTTGTCTTCTGCCTCTTGCAAAGGAGGGGAGAGGGGAGGATCAGGTATAAGCTGGTGTCTGCCTACTTGAGGACAGTATTTCATGAAATGACTGTTTTTGTATGGAATCCACAGGCACCTAGAAAGTGGGTAAATTGCCTGTTCTCAGTGGCTAAACAGGCTGGTTGATTTGGAGATTAAAAAGGAATCTGCATCTTCAGTCAGCAGGAACACTTGCCCCCACCATTGTCTGTTTTGCTTGCACCATTAGGTTTGGTCTCAGGAATGCTTCAGGCCCTGAACCTGAGAGAAAATGAACCTGTTTATTATGCACCTAAAGGCATGTCGGCCTTAGCAGTGTATATTCTTCTGACTTCTGCTGAGATGCTCCTGCTTCATCCTGTACATGGTACAGTGTTTCCTCCATGGAAACATCCACCAGCACTGAAAATGCTTGCAAAGAAAATGTCTCAAATAGCAAGGGTGTTCAGCAGCATCACACTCCATGGCAGCTCTGTGCATTATTTTATTTTATTTTTTAATGTGTCTTTCCAGGGCATTTGTCTTGGAAGTTAGACCCTGTGAGCCTTTAGTAAATTTTGTGTGCTCTGTTTTCTGGAGGAAACCTCACTACACCAGGTTTTAAATACTTTTGCTCTCTGGTGTATTGTGCTTCCTAGCTTGTTAAATGTTTTCTTCTTAGTGTTGGTTTTCCCCTGGGAAAACTAGCTTTAGCCTAGAGATGCCTTCTCACACTTTGTAAATACCAGTGAGGCTATGGGCTTGCAAAAGAGAAAGGTAAACAAAAGCTCCACTAGACATGGACCTTCTTCATCTGATGAGATAGGAACCAGTGCTGTTTTAGCCATCGTTTTTGATAAATACTGTCCTGGAATTAAATCAACAGAGGAAAAGTGACATTTGAGTTTAGACTGCTACTTGTTTGGCATAATGGGTTAATTTGATTTACAGACAGCCTTCTACAGAGCTGCTATTTAGGCAGTTGTGGTTTGAATTCTGCTCTGCGTTGTTAGGAGAGAATCTTTGTTTATAAAGAAATGTTAATTTCTTCTAGAGTGTAACTTTGTAAGTGAGGTGGCATGAAAGGACGCCTTGCTAAGCATCAGTAACTTCTGTTTGCAAAGGACTGCTTTTGAAATTGCTGTGTGTTTGCAATACGACATTGCTTCCCAAACAGTAATTCTGTGATCATTCCTTAAATGCATTGAGTTAGAGAGGTTACATGGGGTGCAGACGACGTTTTTCTCTGTTAAACTGTTAAAATGAGTGTGGATTTCCAGCTACCAGGACTCAGCTGGGGTGTTGTCCAATTAATGTGATACCCTGTGACACTTTGACTCTGACTGTAGCAGGGCAAATCACTAATAGCCTCTTTTCTTTTTTTCTCTTTACAGTAAAGAAAGCTAAGCTCCAAGGACCACCAGGTAAGCCATGCTCTACTGCTTGTTCACAACTATGGGGATACCTGTTCCCTCTCTCCTACTCATGTTGCTCACTCCAGTTTCATCTACCTCCTCTTGGCTCCTCCATGTTCTTAGGAGGGACAGAATCTACCCTCAGAGTCCAGGCAGCCTGAGTTAATAGAAGGCTTAAGGCTGTGACCTGGTGTCACAGTGCTAAGGACCTACCTGCTCACCTGACCTGTGATGGGTGAGCAAAGATATTCCTTTACTGTCGCCAATTCCCACCCCACCATGTCCTTTTCCTCTCATCCTTCCTCTGTTAAAGGATGTTAAAGAAACCCTGTTAAAACCAGGATATTAGAATGTCTGCCAAGCAGAACTGGTGCATGCCTGTGTGGATTCAGTACTGCCTCGGTCCTGATCGGGATTGCTGAAGGTGTCTCAGAATTGATTCATTCTGTTATGTGCCAGTCCATAATGGCCCTGCTTGGGATTGAAGTCCCATCTGCTAGGTTTTGTGTCTGTGTAATAAAATAAAAACAAACAGCTGGTGACACCCAAAATTTACAGTCTAGGCAGCTATTTCACTGTGGTTCAGTAGCTAGCAAGGAATCCCTTAGGCAGACACGTTTATTGAATGAAATTTGATGTGCAGTTTACAAAAGAATGAGCAGTTTGCCTTTGGAATAACACCTACTCAGATGTTTATATCTGAAGCAATTACACAGCTGTATTCATGACTTATTTGTTCAGCTTTATTATCTTGATCTAGCTGTCCTCAGTTTATAGTGGAAAGTTTTCCAGATCTCTTTGTCTATGCAACATGTCAGGTCAAGATCTGCGTGTGCACCAACCTTGAATTTCCATGCAAGGAAAGCAGAGTGCCAAGACTGGAAGGAAGATAGGTGCACCTTATCCTTTCTGTAATCAAGAAGCCTGCTCATGGCTGTGTCTTGCAGTCTAGGTTCAAATCAATTGAAGCGTGTGATTTCACTGACAAATCCAGTGTCCCGTGAAGATGCAAGTGATGTATCTAGATATGAGGGAATCTACTTTCAATGACTTCCACTTCTTCCTGAGCTTCTGGATGATGTGGTTTCTCATTCCTTGATTTCCATTAGGGTATTTGAAACTATATGCTGGGACATGCACATTTTGACAGTATGGAAATGGACTGTGATCTGTCCTATGCTGGGAACAAATATAGCAGGACAGTGAAGTATTAAAATATGTACAGCGCTTTCCAGCTACGTAGCACATGTCTTGTTCCAGGCTTGATTAAACTGATAAATAGGTCTGGGGTGGTAACACCTCTTAAAAAGGAATTTGTTCATTCTTGGATACTGATATTCAAACTTTGTACATGTCTGTGCTTGGCTGCTTTTGATTTTATTAGCAAAAGATAGCAGCCATTAGGAAAAAATTCTTCCAGGCTTTTTCTTCAGTTTTAAAATAAAAAGCAAAACATCTAAACAAAGCTTGCTGAAATGTGAGTGTAATCTGGTTCTCATCTATATTGCTTAAACCAGCTGACCTATCAGTTTTAGCACATTTGTCATAAATCACTGAATTTTCTTTCTACTGTGGACTGGTCTGTGAAGTTCTTTGTAGGCTCATGGGTGGAAAACCAGTTTGGAATTAGGAGAGCAGCTGGGTCAGAAGGGAAGAGATGGTACATACAATCAGTCCAACTGCTTCTTGCTTGTATGTTTTGCAAGTTTGTTTTTCAGTCTGCATGATGGGCCTTGTTCCTTCAGACTCTTTTCCTGCTGTCTACATTTCAGTTACAGCATCTTTACACACAAAGTGTCTGTGTTCTTCAGGATTTTAGTCTTTGTCCCTGACTTGCTGGAAGTGCTTAACTGAGTGTTTGTTTGTGTGTGAATTTCTAAGAAACTGTGATTGAAAATTTGATGGTAGGTAAAAATCATCCTAACATGAAGTAAAAAACATTCTGGGTCCCCAACTCAGTGTCCATGCATATGGACTTTTCATTTTGGGTTCCCTCAGGTGCAATGTATGGACTGAAAACCTTGCAATGTTGCACTTATGTGAGGAGATAACTTTTTGTTTCCCATTCCCCAGATAAATTCAATACCTATGTGACCCTGAAAGTGCAAAATGTGAAGAGCACGACAGTAGCCGTGCGGGGTGATCAACCCTGCTGGGAACAGGACTTCATGTTGTAAGTATGGTTTCCGCAGTGATGAGGGGTACTTGTGGTTGAGTCTTTCCACAGCACTGATGTTTATATGGAACTGCTGTTGCATTGTATAAGTTGGAGTACTTAAGTAGGTAAAATGCACAGCCTGGTGACAGCCTAAATGCCTTTATATTATACACACTGACCTATGTATCTGATTTGCTTTGGGCCTCATAGTCCTGCCATGTAGCCGGGATTTCCCAGTATCTTTAGAATGGCCTTTGGTTTTCTTTTGAAGGTGGATGAATGACTCATGTATTGCATCTGCTTCTGTTTCTATAACTTTGTAAGACAAAGCGAACTAGATCTAAATCTTGAGCCCCCAGTGATTTTCTCTGAACTTGGCATGGACACTGCTGTTGTGGGGGAATGATGATGTGGTATTCATCTTGTGGACTCTAACATGAGGTGTTTACACGGTATCTGTAGCAAGAGACCCACATGGGATTGTGTGAGTGTGTTTCCAAATTCAGCAGCAGTTGGTGGAAACTTTTGCCCCTGGTTGAGGAGTTCACCTGCATCAGTGCAGTACTGCCATCATAGCTGTACTCCCATTTCCTTTGTTTTCATGGTGCTCTGTTTTTGGAGCAACGCGTGAGGTGTGTGCTCCTGCACAGAGCTTGGAGCCTATCCTTTGTCCGGTGAAATGTGTGCTGCTGAATGGCACCATCTTCTCAGCTCTTCAGTTCCTGGTCAGACAGAGGCTGTGGCTATCACTGATATAAACCATGCAGGACTGGAGTAAGGCTGGGGCAGGGAATTGTATCTCTCTGCCAAATCATATGCCTATGCTCATCCTATGGACAGGAGCAAAAACATGGCCAGCCACAGAGGAGGTTGCTCACCAGGGATTTAAGAATGGCACTTTGTGTTCGATGATGGCTTTCACAGTTGCTCCTCCTCCTTCCCCTCAACCAGGTGCTGGAACTGCTGTCTGATACGAGCTGGGAGCTTAGCATGCTGTAAGGTCACTGTGCTGCTCTGTAATTAGTTGCTAGGGGATATGAAAGCAGAATATTAGCTGAACTACCTTGCCATTATCATCTCTGCTTTAGCCAGGCAACAGCACAGTTCTGATGCATCTTTATAATAAATATGTTGCATGTGGCAGGGAACATGTTTTTCATGATTCTGTGTTTGTTAAGGTGTCCCGGGCAAAATTACACTGATATTCCAATACTACTATTCGCTGCTTTGATCTTTTTCTTTGTGGAGTTGGAAGAGGCTTTTGAGAACAGTGGTTTATCCCTGAGGGAAGAATGCTTTTGCTGTTTGTGTTTGTGTTTATCTCTATGAGGCATATTAGAGATATATTTTCTACAGAGATATATAGAGATATATTTCTATATTTTCTATTTTCTATAGAGATATATAGAGATATATTTTCTACAACCAAGAAAATGCTTTCTGTCTGTGTTTGTTGTTTTTCCTTCCTTGTGAGACATAACACCGCAGAATTTGGGGCTCTTTGGTTGTTTCAGATTTGCGTATTACCAGACCAGTAAAGCACTTTAATGTATTCTTTGGGGACATTTTCTAATTTTGAAGTAGCTTTAAGAAGACTGCACATTTGCAGCAAACAGTTCTTGAAAGTGCAAACTGATGTTTAGAACATGATGGTTAAATCGGTGTTGAAATTCTTAGAAATGTCATTCATTTCAATTCTGTGTGCGTGTGGAAAGGGAGGGACACCAAATTCGTCAGTTCTTTTGTTCTTCGAAGCTATTCTGAGTCTAGCCAGAAGGTGGAGAAAGGGAGACACGAAGGCAATCAAAGCCACTATATTGAAAACCATTTTATTTTTCATTCTTACGTGGTGGCTGTCCTGTGGAGTTTTATACAGAAGCCTGTCGGGTGTCTTAAGAGCAGTATCTTGCTCTGTCAGTTGAAGTAAAAATCATGTTTTTACTGTGTGTCTGAAAATTGAGAATTTCTTCCATCTCCTTCCTTTCTGGCCTCACAGTAGTCCAGCCAGCAGAAAATCAGTCATTTCCGTTGTTACTGCAAGTCAGTGCAATCAGTTACTGTGTCTTCCAAGAGCCAAGTGGTGGGATGGCAGATCAGCGATGGTGCAGGTACATAGTTGTTAGTTTGGCCTTTATGAGTAGCCATATCCAAACAGAGGAAGCTGGAGACTCTATTTCAACATGCTGGCAGTAAACTTATAGTAAGGCTGTGTAATAGCTTTTGAACTATTTAGACTATGAGTCATACAAGTACTGGACACTCCTGACCTCAATTCCAGTGTCTTAAACAAGAACAGAAGCACTCGGGTTTAAAATAGACACTAATGTGCTTTGCTGTAGCTATAGGGTTTGTCTTGAACCTTGTAAATACAATATTCTCTTTTAAAGTTGTAGGAAGTCTCCAGGGCAAAGCTCAAATAGATGCTGGGATTTCCAGCAGTGCTTTTTTTGGCCATGATTGCAGTCTGTAGAAATTAGCCACTAATATGCTTTTAAATTCCCATGATAAACTTAATGTGGGTACATCTGGACAGATAGACTGCAGCCCTGTGTCCAAGATACTACTTTTGGGGATTAGTGGTGCACTGAAGAGAAGTCCTGAGCTCAAGAGGTAGGAACAATAGTCTTTCTTCATGATAAGACAGTTTGTATTAACAGAGAGCTCAGGATTCTTCTCTACTTTGTTGTTTTCACCAGCGTTCAGGCTCTGTGCGTGTGTGTGTTATGTTGTTCTTAAGTGGGCATGGAAGAGGGAGGCACAAATGCTATGAAGCATTGGGAAGAAGTAATTTGAGGTGCATCCTTTCCTTACTGAGAGGAGAGATACTCGTGAAAACCCTCAGATAAGTATTTCCAAGAACTTGGCACTTGGTGGTTGAGTGGCTGCATTGCCACTGGCTTCCAGAGATTCACATGGCTCAAAGCCTTGTGGTGTCCTGTGAAGGAAGAAGCTAGTGCTGGAGCAGAAGCAGTGCAACACAGCCTGGAGCAATAGGCAGTGCTGCTGCTGAAGCTACACTGGGCTTGGGACTGTTACTTTTGGCGTGTGGCAACTCCACCCGCAGGTAAGGATTGGCATGTTTGGACCTACCCGAGCATGGTGGTGTGGCTGTGCTGCCAAGGGAAAAAAGGACACCTGCTTGGTTAGGACTGGGGTGCCTGATGGCAAAGAACAGCTTGCCTCTAAGTTTTGGCGTAAGATACGCTTCCTTCTCCTGTGTACATAGCTACAGATACAATTCATAGTTCAGGGGTTTAGTTTGCAGTCTTTGTGTAGTTAAACTGTGAGAAATCAGTCATTAGAAAATAGTGTTCTGTGTGGGTATGAGCCACCTTGACCACATGCTTCCAGAAGCTCCCTGTAGCTTGACAAAGCTGTGTGGAAATTGTTCCCTGGTATAATCGTGATGCTAATGCAGAACCTACAGGAGAATTTGACTCTATTCTGCTTTTTTCTCACCTGTGCTGCCTTTTCTTTTGTTGCAGTGAGATCAGTCGGTTGGACCTGGGCCTAATCGTTGAAGTATGGAACAAAGGACTGATCTGGGACACCCTGGTTGGGACTGTATGGATTGCTCTGAAGGCCATTCATCAATCTGATGAGGTTAAGCTGACACAGAGCTTTATTTTGACAGCTGCAGTGTTGATAGTAAATGGGTTACAAACCTGGCTGAGACTTTACTCCTCAGCAGAACTTCCACTTGAGAAGTCAGGAAGGCTGAGTGAGGGGAAAGGGCTGTTGGCATCACATTGTGCTTGTTCTTGAAAGAAGTTGCCAATAGTGACACCAAAACTGGGCTTAAGTAGGGGTCTTTGGTTTCACTTCATGCATATGGACTCAGAAAGCAGGGCTTAATCTGTTTAAGGAATACACATGATTGGCAAATGTCTGAAATCTCAAGGACTGTTTAGTTTGATGCTCAAATTTGTATGAGTTCCAGTTAAAGACAGAGGGTGTCCTGATAATACAAGACAGCTTTTTAGGTAGGCCAAGAGCATATGTACAACATCATCTTAAAGATTCTGGTTGTGGTGTTAGAGGGTCTAATGGTGTTAATATGAATTGAAAAAAAGTAGGAGGTGGTATGTGCCAATGTGTGTAACTACCCTAACTTGCAGCTAGGCAGGACATGTTTGTTTTTTCACTTCAAATTTCAGGATATTTACTTGAAAGATTATTGAATTTGAGCAGGGAGAGAGAGCTTATGTGTTCCATAGAAAGAAAAGAGTGGGATGCCCAGCAGTGTGGCTGTAAGGTCTGGTTGATGCTGAGTTCTTCTGGCTGTCCAGGTACTCCTTGATGCCTTGCCTTTGAGGTCTTACTTTTGCAGTGCCACTCGGAAGGCAGTAGTTCTGCTAGGAGGTGTTTGCAGCTTGTTTTGATAAAGGCCTTTTGGGATATGGAAGAGGAGCTGCTGGTGTGTGCTGAATTGATGTCATTTCATGTTAAAATTGATTACCAGGCCTTGAGAATACTGTAAGGCTTTTTCTGGAGTCTTTTAGCAAATGTGTGAGAGTTGCTGCATAGGGACATGGCAGACTTGTAAATTCACCTGTGGCTCCTGATTCACAGGAAGGTCCTGGGGAGTGGTCTACCCTGGAGGCAGAAGTTGTGATGAAACATGATGAAATCTGTGGAACCAAAAACCCGACTCCTCATAAAATTTTGCTGGACACAAGATTTGAATTGCCTTTTGGTGAGTACATTTCAGTAATTTACCGATGGTGCTGGCAGTGGAGAGAAAGTGTTTGAGAGCAACTTGAGTTTTGTAATCCATTTGTCCTCATTCTCACTTCTATCCATCAATTCAGCACAATCAAATTGCTGGTGTTCATTTCTTGACGGGCTTCTTTCTAACAAGATCAGAATAAATAGGAAAGGTTTAAAGGTCTCCAAGTACTGGAATATTTGGACTAGCAGCAATTTAAGAAACTATTAATACTATTTCAGAATTGTGCTGTCACACATTCTGTTCCTGAGCAGGGAACATTAACTTCTTTGTATCTAGACAAATTTGGCTCTAGAAGAGGTCAGGTGTGTTGTTGCAGCTGGTCTGTGGTGGGTGCACTTAAACCCTATTAGAAGCATGCAGTTCAGTTAGTGAAACATTAATGCTTAGTGCTCCTGAATATTATCATTAGCAGAAGATATAAATAACTTGGTGCTACAAAAAGTGCCTTTCTGGCAGTTGCTTGTGGTTGAAAAGTACAGAATGTGGAAAAGCAGCTAATTGGAGCAACCCATCTCAAGTAAAGTTTTGTGTGATTTTCTCTATTTTTTTCCTTTTTCTCTTTTTCCTTTCCTTTCCTTTCCTTTCCTTTCCTTTCCTTTCCTTTCCTTTCCTTTCCTTTCCTTTCCTTTCCTTTCCTTTCCTTTCCTTTCCTTTCCTTTCCTTTCCTTTCCTTTCCTTTCCTTTCCTTTCCTTTCCTTTCCTTTCCTTTCCTTTCCTTTCCTTTCCTTTCCTCTTTCCTTTCCTTTCCTCTTTCCTTTCCTTTCCTCTTTCCTTTCCTTTCCTCTTTCCTTTCCTTTCCTCTTTCCTTTCCTTTCCTCTTTCCTTTCCCTTCCCTTCCCTTCCCTTCCCTTCCCTTCCCTTCCCTTCCCTTCCCTTCCCTTCCCTTCCCTTCCCTTCCCTTCCCTTCCCTTCCCTTCCCTTCCCTTCCCTTATTTTTTTCTTTTTTCTTCTTTTTTCTTTTCTTTCCTTTTCCTTTTCTCTTTTCTTTTTCTCTTTTTCTTTTTCCATTAAAAAAAAATCCATCAAAATCCATCAAACAAATGAACAAACCCCAGAAGTGAGCCATTGGCCAGATTGAATCCAAGGCTTACATAGTTTCTCTTTACAGCTCTTAGGTGACTCCTGGGACCAAGAACAGAGATGGTGTGTTTGGGGATCATGTTATTTTTCTCCTGAACTGAGCGCTGATGTCTTTCAAAGGTGTTTGCAAGGCTCATCTCTCCCCCTCTGCCTGTTGCTTATTCTTTGCTGCCAATCCCCTGGCAGTGTGCACAGTTTCTGTCATGCTCCAAGCATGGGTGCAGCATTTGTGCACCCACTGGCATTTGACCAGCAACTGTCAGGATTGGCCATCTGTTGTGGGAAAAAGTTAGGTCATCTGTTGATCTTATACCCCCATTCTGGATGCCAGGGAGGATGCAGGTTTTGGCTCTGCAGCGCTGCAGTCAATATAAATTGTATCTTGTGCTCCGAGTGCACTAATTGGAGTGTGCAGTCCACTTAATGGTGTAATTCAGGGTGAGTGCATCATTTTATAGATGTAATAGGCACTACTCTTAGCTACAGTCCAGCGCGTGAAGGGGAAAAGGTATCTGACATCTCGGCTGTCTTGACAACTAAGCTGTCTAACGTCGTTCAGGAGCCATCCGTCTTCCTTGTGAAAATGTTCTGGTGATTCACTGCTGCTGTCACCCTGTCAGTGGGACATTTATCACTGAAATTGCTTGTAATGTAAGAGGAGGAGCAACTCGCTTATTTCCTTGTGAGCTGAAACACTGGTTCTTTGGGTGAGTGTTCAGGCTTCCGGGAGAGAGAGAGCACAGCACATGTAGCTAAAAGGCAAAGCTTGTAGCTGCTTCCTTCTCATCTAAGTTTATTCTGACATACTTGCTTGCAAAGTCTCTCTGCTTAAAAGGAAATGGAAGTTCTCATCTCTCCCTGTATTCAGAGAGTATCCAAAAGAAAATTTGCTTTCTTCTCCAGTTCATGTTTTGGAGTGCATTATGTTTGTGATTGGCCTTTTGTTTTTTAAATGCAGGAAAACAAGACTCCTGTAAAACATTGTGTTAGAGCATCTGGGTTTAAAAAATAAAAAAAATATTTAATGTAATAGTCTTTTCTCCATACTACTGTACTCAAAACACAGGACTATTTGTTTGTTTGTTTTGGTGTTTTTTAACTACTGTTGTAAAATGTATGATATTCTGTAGAGCACAGAATGCTGAGAAATAGGCTTTAATGCAGAAAACTGAAAACATTAAGTAAATAACCAGCTTTTTGTGGCTCTTCTGTTTTTAACACAACTGATCGTTTAAAGCACATCTATTACTTTATTCCTTTGCTTATTATGCTGAATACTAAAATAACAAGAACTCCACTCTGCTGTATTGAAGGTCTTTATTTTAGAGTGTGAAAAGTTGTCTGTCCAGTGTCCAATAACATCCAGGAAAAAATGGGTGCATCAGTTATCTCTTTCAAGGCTTCTGCTGTTCTTCATTTGAAGACTGCTGTAATTTTTCTTGGATCTTCTCAATTTTCTATCATGCCATGGCAAGGTCAGAAGCAGGTTAAAAACTGGTAGGCAGTACGAGTGCGGGATATTCCTCCAGAAGATAGCATCTATCCATACCACTTCTTCAGCAGTGCTTCCCTTCACACCATGACTGAATGTCTCCTGCCATCACTTCTAGGGTAGAGAAGGACCCTGCAAGATGGGTTAGGCTCTGCCTCCCTGCCCTTGCAGTACTGCGAGACTTGGAGGGATGCTTGGAGGTAGCTCAGCTCACAGCACTGCCTCTGCAGCTGTCCTGATGGATTTGTAGGTCAGTTTCCCTGTAAGGGGAAAATAGCAGTATGGACTCCTAGTGCCCCACGTGTTAAGACTGTGTGGTCGTATGAGCTGGAACTGCTGGTTTAAACCTACATGGAGAGCTAAATGGATCACTGATCTGCTGTGGAAGTTCTCCAGTCAGCAGCTCTGTTGCTGTAGAGGTTATGTTTTAATAACAGCATGTTTGGAGTGCACTTGGGAACATTGCGTATCACATTTTGTTTCCCGGGTGAAGATCTCCTGGCTATTGTAGATACATGAGAAGCAGAGCAATACGTGTGTACATGTAGAGCTTGTGCTGCTTTTCAAGTCTAGTAAAATACAGCTGTCTGGGATGGCAGCTTTAAACAAAGAACAGTGTTCTTGTGTTTGGCTGTTCCTCTGTGCTTTTCCTATCGCTTCTGGCTGCTCAGTTTCATTTAGGTTAGTTGAAGCACAAGGATGCAGTACTCCAGGTTATTCAGTCTGTGTATTTAAAATATCTCACTGTATTTAGGTGGAGCTTGAGAACTTTTTAAGGGATTGTGAAAGATTATAAATGAATTTGAAAACCAGAAAAGCTGAAGTCCTTGGTGTAAAATATGATCAATATGCAAAGAGGTTTAGAAACAGGTTTGTTGTTTGTACTGTATTTATCCCGGATTAATTTGCTGCTTCTGCTTCCACCAGGATTCTTTCTCCCTGGTACTTTTGAGACTGGCAACAGCTGATGCTGAAATAAGTGCAGAACGTGCTTATGTGGTAGTGGTAGTACATGATGAAGGCAATGCAGATATATTCCCCCCCCGAAGTTGTTTTCAGGTGTTTACCCGGCTTGGAGTTGGGACGCAGTCACTTCCTAACAGAGTCTGGTGAGAGCTGTAGTCTTTGCTCCTGGTGTTATAAAATAACCTGTCCTTAGGTCATCCAGGAGTTAAATCTTGCTAATATCCAGATTTCTACCAGGACAAAGAACATCTGTGGTGGCCTTGATATATGCTCCATGTGTCCTGTTGCATGTTCCAGATGCAGCTCTTGCATTGTGTTCAGTGGTGTTGTTAGCATGACATTAGCTTGTGCTGTACAGGAGAGAGATTTGTGGATCTTCTACAGTGAGCATCTGTGTGAGATGCACTATGTTGCTGGGGACCAGACTGTCATCTAGTGTTCTCTGCCAGCCCTGTGTTCTTAAGTGTTTAATCTTGCAGAAACAGGATGACTGATAAAATCCTCTTCTATAAAAGTGCAGCAAAGCGTGAGCATTTGAAATGTGAAGTGTTAGTGAGAGTTGATATTAACCCCTAGGGTGCAAAGCATTTTTATGCATGGTAGTCTTTTAAAAATGTCAATAAACCAACTGCCTTCTTGATGGGAGGAAGTGGTTGTTAGTGAAGACAGGCTGGAGCAGCTTTCTCCACTGATCATAATCTGTTTCTTTTCAGGAACAAGACAGACATACCAAAGAAAGGAGACAACTATTCTTCTTGGTATTAGACAGTTTGGCAGTAGGAAAAGGACAGTCTTGTTATTATTTTCCTGATGTAGTGAATGTGTGCTGGCACAGACTTTCCAAGATGCTGCTTTTCAACTGTAAAATTGTGCTGTTCAAAAGCAATTTTACTCTGCCCCCCTTTTTCTAGAAGTGCAGTGCCTGTGTGCAAGTTCCTCACAGGATAGAGAACTCAAATATGCTTTTGGCTCCTGAACTACAGCAGTTTGGGTCTGTGCCAGGCTGTTTTTATAGATCATTGGAGTGAAAATGCTTTTAGTGTTCTCGCCACTCCCAGGCTAGGAGCATGCTGATCTGCATCTAGCCATGAGGTGGAGTAAATGTGCTTTGTTGTTTTATTATCCTGGGAGCTGTACGGAAAGGGGAATGCTCAGCACTGTGAAGTTATTTCAGTGAGAACCTCTGAAGATTCCTGTACCTCTGGAAAGGGAGAAATTGGGTCTGGGAAGAGAGGAAAGCAGGTGAAGGCTTGTAAGAAAGTGGGGAGAGAGGGGGTATCACTTTTACTTCCAGCACTTGTTTTCACTCTTGCCAACCTGGAGTATGCCCCAGCCCAGGGCTTGCTGCCTGAGAAAAAACTCAGGTGACACAAGGTGATGTGCAAGGAGTAGAGCATGGACCACCAAGCCTGAGGTGAAGAAAAGATTTAGGGCTGAAACTCCTGGTTACTGCCAAGCTAGAGATCTCTAAGTGGGAATGTTTAGGTACCTAAGGGGTCTAACTGAATGAAGTGGTCTGCACAGATGAGGCAAATTCTTCTCTAATTCCATCCTCAGTCTGCTAAGTCTCTGTACTGCTCTGTCCCCTTTCTCTGGTTCTGTTGTGCATCCAGTTGTCAGGGCCATGGGTGCACTGATGAGTCTTAATTGCTCTGAGCAGTCTTACCTGGGACCACTCCACCCTCTGCTCATGGGCCTAGGAGCCCAGCTTAGCTCTGAGCCTTCAGTCCTGAGTGATGCTATGGGAGTTACTGATCCCCCACCTCAGCCATTGCCAAGTCTGTGCCTGCTTATGGAATTCACAGAGCCAGGCCAAGATGTTGACTGACTTCCTGGCTTGACCTCAGACCTGCCTGCGGATGTGGGCTCCTGGTTGAACCTGGCCATAATCTCTGTGCTCACCTTCCTCAGGTGCTGTAGATGGGACCCTGACTGGCAAGTCCTCTGCCCTGCCAACCGTGGGGTACCCTTTGCCTCTCCTCCTTTAGGGAGAATCCAGACCTTACTGCTCCCTAGCACCAGAGGCCTATAGAAGACACTGGGTTCAGCTTCCAGCTGAAGATGGCAGTAGGGACAAGGATAATAAAGCTTGCAACACTTCCATGTTGGTATCAAATTAAGCTAGTGAACCTATCTGCTCATCTCTGCTCATCTCCTCTCTGTTCCTTTTCAGCAGTGTTTCACTGACGTATGGCCTTGCTCCTCTGTTTACTAAGCATTATGTCGGCAGAGTCCTGAGCTGGCATCAGATGGCCTCTGTTTGGAGTAGTTCAGCTATTTATCTCACAAGCAAAAGTTAATGTAGCAGAGTAACTTGCACTTGTAATCAAAGCTGAGCAGTGACGTAGGAGCTGGCCGCTGGACATGGCATTACAAGCAATCAGTCTGTGATCTCTGCCACAGGGATTTTCATTCTCTGCATTCCAAAGAACTGGCTTCAACAATACAGCTGACTGAGATGACACAAAAATGGATGATGAAACTGAAAAATAGTTATAAACTGTTTCCTCAAAAAATAGAGAATTCTGTCTCATTGGGTGTTTCTTCTGAGCAGGTAACTTGACTCAAGTTCCTAGGCCAGTTGCTGTTTTAAGGTTTTAAACTTTCATGTTTAAGATTTGCTTTGCAATAACTGTACTGGCATTTGTATTGATGAAAAGGGTTTCTCTAAGATCAAGAAGATGTCCTTAAGGCAGCCAGTATCTAGACAGTAGTAGATTTTTATTTTACAGATTTTTATCTCTGACTTGCATAAGAAGCTATTTCAGTGGAATAGCAACAATCCTGCACTGAATATGTGATAACTCCATCTATGAAATGGGTGTCTTGGAGGATGGAGCTGTTGTTCCTATCTTGTATCCAAGGAAGATGGTGCTGCTTGGTGCCTGGGCATGCTAAACTGTGGCCTGTGGGGACAACACCAAAGCCTACCCTGAGACAGCTGCATTTCCTTTAGTGTTCATGGTGATCCATTGCTTCATCCCACCTAGATCTATTTGATTTCAGGCTCCAGAGTTGAGTTGTTTTGACTCTGACCTTTAGTTCTCAGTTCGTGAGGTTTTCTTTCATCTTTTAGAGAAGTGATGTCTTTCAGAGATAAAATTCCATATGCTTTGCTTTAATGTTTGGCTTGCTTCAGGTGCTTGTTGGGAGTTTTTTCTTCTAAATCTCATCAAGTTGTATGCTGATAGTCCTTCAGTTAATTGATGTCTTCTTTCTAGTTAGTTCTGTCCAGATTTCCTTTGAATCCCATCCCTAACTTGTGCAGAGTTTATCTGATAAATATGTCCAGCTGTGATCCATAGCCCTGCTGATCAACAGCATGTATATTTTTCTATAACTCCTGTAATTGTGGAAGACTCTCTTATGTTTCTATTGTTTCTTAATAGCATGTAACAACAAAGCAATATACTGTGCATCGGAAAGAGCACCTAGCTCTGCGATATTATGGCTAAAATAAATTATTTTAGTCTCCCTTCAAGGAAGGAGAAATAGGTTGTCTTTTTTCCTACTTAATGCAGGTTTTCTAGAGCCAGGTTCTAATTTTCCAGCTCCCTAAAACTTTCTCAGGTGTGGCCTGTCTTATCCTCTTTGTCTGGGTGAGACTAGCTGCATAAAAAATATAGTGGTGTTTGTGTTACAGAAGTATAGCCATTAATTCATAATCCAAGGAAATCCCTGCTTTTGAAATCTTGAATTCCACTAAATCTGGCACATTCCTTCTTGTTGTGGAAAGCAGTTTATGTTCTAGCATTCTGGCCACTATTATCTCCAGATATTTTGGGGTCATTGGCTTCATAAGATGATGGTTTATGGGGCTGAGAGAGGACATGTGTAGGACAGGTATACTATTTAAGTATAAGAAGACATCGTAGGTCCCAATGGTCTCGTTCTTACTTCTCTCAGGAGCAAGAATGGATGTAACTTATAGAGCCACCTTTTCATCAGAAGACCATTACAGCCTGCTTCTCCCATTCTTGCCAATGCATAGCTTACCATATGATTACAGTTGTGTTCATGGGATATGGTTCATTGCAGGAAAACAAAGTTGTTAAATGTAAACTTCTTAGCTCCTAATGAGGCACCTATGAGTGTAAAGAGTTAAAAGAGCTGGGAAAACTTGCTAAACTGGTATTATCCTCATTTGTCAGCTTGCAGGGTTGGTGGTGTCTAGCTGGAGCACTCCCTCCACTTCCTTCCTGTTTGTGCTAAGAAGTTCCTGCATTGGTGTATTTTTGTGCCATAAATAGCCAAATTTCAGAAGTCATTACAGTCAGGAGGATGTTGAGTGGCTAAAAAACCAAAAATGCCCAACAAACATAAAAAATCCCAAATTTGTTTTCATCTTTCCAATGATTTTATACCATCCCATTCCTAAATAATTTACCTAATTGTCTTGGATTGAGAGCCTGGCTGATGTGTTTTCTTTCAGTGGGCTATTTCCCTTGATGCTGTGCACCTCTTGCTCTGTTCCTTGAGCAGTTTGTACCTAACTTAACTTGTGTTAAGCTTTCCAAAGCAGTTCATCTGCACTTCCAAGGGTGCACTTTGAGAGATGAAACCTCTTCTTGGCAGAAGTTTGTGCTTTCTTCAAACCATTTAGGACACTCTATTACCTTAAAGTGTGAAACAGAAAATAATTACCAAAATAAAGGTGATAATGTTTTCCACTTGCTGTCAGTCATCAACTTGGCAAATCTTCTGGAAGGTAAAAGGGTGGTTGTGAGTTCATTTCACAATGAATTGCAGTGTGGTGTAAAAATGGGAATGTGCTTTCATGTGAATATGACTGCCTGTAATACTGATCATTGCCTCAAAAGATTTGACTTATTGCCTGCAAAGGAATACAAGAGACCATTTCTTTTTTGGTATTTAATCTGTGTTACAGCAAGTATGTGTGCACCATGTGCTGTTCAGAAGGAGCCGTGTTCTATTGAGGTTATAAAAACCTCCAGAAGAGGCTCTTGATGTTGCTATGTGTTATCAAGCAGATAGCAAGCGTATCAATGTGTGAAATAGCTTTTAATAAACTAATAGATGAATTGAGTATGAGTCAGTCTGACTTACTCCTTCCTACCTTTGTGCAGTGTGCACCTTTAAATAAGAAAGCAGTGTAAGTTCTTGAGCTGTTACTGTCTACAATGGTGGGTTGCTTTTTTTTCATCTGTGTGCTAACACAAGACAGTCCTATAACTTCAAACAGTGTGTGGGATTTTTTTGGGGTGTGATCTTGGAATACCCTCTCTGTTTTAATGCAACTGGTGCTAAATGTAAATTTACCTGGTTAATAATATGTGTGACTTACTTTTTTGGTATAGATATCCCTGAAGAAGAGGCCAGATACTGGACCAGAAAATTAGAACAAATAAATTCACTGGGAGAGGATGAGGTAACTATCTAAATTGAAGATGAATGTAGCCCTGAATGCCTTATAACTTGCTTTTATTCTTTGTATTGGATCCCTGTGATTAAGGTAACTACTAAATGTTCATTATTTACAAGTCTTCCGTGAACTTTTTGTAGTTCTGTTTTCTCAAGTGTACTGTTAGTATTAGGAGAGGAACACTTTTTTTGCATGCTGGAAGTGCTTGAGTATTGAGAACAGTTTTTTAGAATGTGTGTACACTCAAAGGAAAGGTAATACTGTATTTTCCTCTCAGAATAGGGTGAAGCTGTTTTTGACAAGCTGTGGTAGGTTCTCATCATTTGTGAAATCAAGTCAAAAAGGACATTTTTGCAGTTGGCCTTTTCTAGGAAGAAAACAAAGCAAGTTACTGAATCTTTCTTGGAACAAAGGACTGTTGAAGCTGTTAGCTTGTGTCCTAATCCAGTTGTTAATGGCTCAGTTTATATGTAACTTGTAGTATGATTCCTGCTGGCTATGGCTTTGCTTTCTTTCCTAGTGTGTACTTGGCTAAACAGCTATAAACTAGAGGTTGATATTTTTTTTAAGTCAGTCTGTTACATGATTTAAAGATTTCTTTACAGTTCCTACTGTTTTCAAAATAATATTTGATATACCACCCCCTGCCACAGGCAGGGACACCTTCCACTAGAGCAGGTTGCTTCAAGCCCCGTCCAACCTGGCCTTGAGCACTGCCAGGTATGGGGCAGCCACAGCTTCTCTGAGCAGCCTGTGCTAGGGCGTCACCACTCTCACAGGGAAGAACTCGTCCTAGTATCTAATGTCAATCTCCCCTCTGTCACTTTGAAGCCATTCCCCTTTGTCCTGTCCCTACATGCCTTTCTAAAAAGCCTCTCTCAATCAGGATTTCTCATAGGCACCCTTTAGCTACTGGAAGCTGCTCTAAGGTCTCCCTAGAGCCTCCTCTTCTCCAAGCTAACAGTGACTTAGGAGGTTTTTGTTCTGGGATCCTTCATCTATTTGTTCCTGCTCCTCAAGTGAGTCATTCAGTTTACTGTGCAGATGAAGAAAAATAGGGTGGGTTTTCTTTTTGACTGAGGACACACCAGTATTTGGATGGATAAATACGTACCTGCTTGAGGGCAACCTCTCCTGCCTTCCTTAGAAATTTGAGTGCCACTTCGTGTTGATGCAGAGCTCAGTCTGTGATGTGTCCTGTTGGTGATGCTGCTGTGGTGCCTCTCTGCTACTGCGAACTGAAGCAGCAGCCTGTGCCAGGTACTTCAGTGAAGCACAGGTGCCCTCTAGTGCATCCCTGAACTGGTACTGCTGGAAAACACCTGAGTTTTGTCAGACGCCCCTTTCCCTGGAATGCCATCCATCTGCATGCTAAGTGTGTGCTTTTATTAAATCCTAGTAATAAAACTTGACCCTGTATTCGTGACCCAGTGATACCACATTTATTATGGACCTCCCCTGTCACCAGTGAGAAATGAAAGAATGTCAGAGCACCCATGCAGGGCCTGACCTAAGATTCATCTTGTCCCATGTCTGACAGCGACCCAGAATGGGGATGTCAGCTTCATTGCATATTCCCCTGATTTGCAACGATTTATAACTCAGGAACTTCCATAACAAGAGGGAGTATCTGTAGCAACACTCAGTAGATTTTTCTTCTGTGGATGTCAGCTGCCTTTTGAATGCATGCAGGTCAGTTGTGTTGTAGCAAACACCACAGGAAT
This sequence comes from Pezoporus wallicus, assembly GCF_028554395.1. NCBI lineage: Eukaryota > Metazoa > Chordata > Aves > Psittaciformes > Psittacidae > Pezoporus > Pezoporus wallicus. Next base: position 63,093 of record NW_026642642.1, read on the forward strand.
TCAGCACCTTAATTGTGCACTGCCTGAAGAAATATCTTAATTTGCTCTGACCAAACAAGCCCAATGTTGTGAGACCAGCTGCAGGCAGGTTTATTTGGAGAAATTGAATGATTGATCCTCATTCATTTACTCTGTGCCACTCGGCCTTAGAGACCTTGCCTTCTTGCATGGCTTTTGGGCTGCAGAGTCTTAGTCTGCATGATGGTATTTAGTACAGGACAACTTTGTGCCGTTATCTTACTTTCTTTTAAAAGTTCAGCTATCTTGGTTTGAATCAGTGGACAAACAGAAGCAGGTTCTTTTGGAGCTGATAGGTAGTATAAAAAAGCTTTCCAAGCTCTGTTGCTCAGTCAGAGATCAGTGTGATCAGACTAAAGCCGTTTATTACAAAGCATCTATCCTTTTTATACTGTTGTCTGCATCTGCTTACAATAGCTTGCTGTATTATAATTGGATACATATTCTTGTAACACACAGCAACTACAGCTACATCTACAGTAGCTTGCTGCGTTATATTTGGATACATATACAATAGCTTGCTGTAGTATAATTAGATACATATACAATAGCTTAGTGTATTATGCTTTGATACATATTCTTGCAACACACAGCAACTAGTATACAATTAATCAAATAAGCGAATGGGAACTTAACCTTTAAACTTCTTAGCAGTTCACTGTTTTGTATCTTAGCACATTCCAGTTTCTTCTTATCGTGCTTGCACCCTTACTCTTGCTTCCTTACCCATGTTCTCCTTCATCCTCGGTTCATGTCGAGCTCCACGTAGCCATTTGCTGACTTGGGAATGTGGCCATTCTTTGCTAAAAATCCAGCCACAGTTTGAGTCAATGGACAAACAGAAGCAGGTTTTTTTGGAGCTGATAGGTATTATAAAAAAGCTTTCCAAGCTCTATGCCTACAAACACTTTAATATTAATTCTTCTTTTTGGGACTGCTGATGGCCATTGGGCTGATGCCTGAAAAAGAGTGAACTACTGCTCCATTTGGATCTCTTGAGTATAATAATTTGGAACCTGTTGCTGTACTGCTGAAATTGCTCATCAACAGACTTCTTCTCACCACTTTGACAAACAGTCAGTGCTGTGAGATCCAGCAGTTCTTGTTTTCGTAGTCCTGATTAACTCGGTGAGTTGGCAGTTTGTTGATGATAAGATTAACCACCTTTCAGGATCGCTTGTGCATTTTAAATATCACAGATTGGAAGATAGCCATGACTGAAGTCTGCAGATTGTCACCTTCCATGTAATGAACTGGTCATTAATCTTTACCAAGTCCAGGCAGGGGCTGTCTGGTGGCTCTCTTTGGACAGATTGCAGCACTTTTGACACTTCCTTTGTTATCAGACCTTTTTTTCATAGTGAAGACTGTTCTCATTATTTTGATCAGTTGTTCCGAATTTCTTACATCTCTATGTAATATGAGACAGAGGAGAAAAACAAAACAAACCCACTGGCATTCCTCTAGGGAACGCTTTGATGCTGTAACAAACAGCTTTGTAAAAAGTCAAAGCTAGTTAATTGAAATATGTCTGTATTCTCTAATTAGTATTAAGTGAGATGAAAAACTCTTCACTTTGGATGTACAGTGCATCACAGGAGAGTTTGTAAGTGTTGGCTGGGCAAACATTGTGTTACTGCCCTGCTGGGCATGCTAATTACCTAAACACTTCAATCTCCTACTGCAGCCTTGCTGTGAGGCAAGGTGAGTTTTGAACTGTTGAAGCCGTGCTCAAGTGTCTAAACATAAACAGGCTTACAAAGTGCTGAGCTTCCCATCGCAGTGACGGTGTAGTGTGGAGAACTGTATCTTTTAGCTGTCTGATTTGAGGTTTTAACAATTGAGAATAGGACCTGTGCTTGTAGTAGAACAGATCTTACTTTTACCAGATGTGCACATTTAACAGCTGGTTTTGGCATTAAGAAAAAAAAAAGGGATGCTTCTGGAAGTATGTTTCAATATGGATATTAAGGAGAATGTTTAATGCTTTACTGCCAGGGATGTTTCCTCTGATGTGTGGCATGCTGTACTCTGAAAGCTGTTTCTTGAAGTTATCATTTACGAGTTATTTGTTTTCTTACCTCTCTGTGTTCCCCTTTTTTTATCTTTTTTCTCCTTTAGTATTCCTTTCAGGAGGAAGTCAAGAAGAAACCGTTGCCCAGTGCTGCCTCCCAGTGTTGTAAGTTAGACTGCATTTCTTCTGAACAGTGTTTTCTCTTTCAGTGTATTTTATTTCCTTCTCTGGTTAGTTATCAAGCGATGGTATCAAAACAGCTGAACAATATTTTCTTGTTAAAAACACGCAGATCTATGTGAAGCCAGTAACTTTTGTCAGCCATGAAAAACTGTGCCACTCAAAATGTTGGTTAAAAGTTTCTGATGCTAGAAAGTGAAATCTGGCCTTGAGTCTTCAATCTGTGTCAAAATGTGTTTAAAATCACCTAGATTGTTGGAATTTTGAAATACTGGTACAAGTAAGAAAACACCAATTTTTATTTTTTTTAAGTCTAATTTAAGTTAGGCTGTGTTCTCTTTGTACATCATGTGTTGAATATTATTTTCATGACATTTTAAGAGGAGGAAAATAGATGGTGGCATACTGCCTGTAGCCCTTTAAAATGCACCAGAGGCTTGTGTACTTGATGGCGGATTTCTTTGATATTACTTCTCAATGCTGTGATGATGGATGAAAAATATTTTTACTAATTTCTGCTTATCTCATCTTGCATTTTTTTTTTATGCTTCTGAAAACATGGATGGAAAAATAACCTAGGATATACTGTATCTGATGGTCTGCAAAATTAGATTCCTGAAACACTGCTTTTAGCGTACAGTAGATGAAAGCTCAGTGATGTCTGTTGTGAATGTCTTATCTTCTTTTAGCATAACATTAATAAAATTCAAGTCTCATAATTTAAACAAATCCTTTATCCTCTACTTCAGATCCTATGAGATGTGCATACTCCACTTTGCAGGCTGTTTATCCATTAGACTGATTATAGGATCTCCACAAAACAATTAACATTAGGAAATGTTAATTACTGCTTACCTTTTTTTGAGTAGAATTTATTTTTCTGTATACTGTTATTATGTTATCCAGAAACACTTCAACAAAACATGGACATGAACCAGTTGCCTAGAATCAGCAATGTGTTGTGTAGCTGGACAGTTATGTGCAAAGTTATGTGAAAGTACTCTGACAGTGGTACCCTAGCTAATACCAAATGTGTCCTCCCTTTTTTAAAAAGGTGTATACATAAAGAACAAAGCACTTTTTTGTTTGCTTGTGCTTAAGTAGTCAGAGGGGTACAATGGGTTTGTAAAGCCTTGTTAGAGAAACTAGTATTTTGCTAAATTGTACTAGTGTAGTATGGAGAGCATCTACTGGCAAAAGCAGAATGGTCTGATATGAAGTGTCTGAGAAATAAATGTATAATTTGCTGAAATGAGTGCATGCCTTGGGCTTTGCTTTGGTTCAGGAGAGGCTGGTTTGATTGACTGTTCAAGATACTGAGATGTATGAGTAAAATAGGAGGAATGTTTCTGTGTCAGGAAGGTATCTGCATCTGTGTCCACAGCTTTCCATGCTCAAGCTCTTGTAGCTGGTTTCTTCTTTGGAGCACAAGATCAGCTCTTTCCCATAGACATAGTGAAGAGTGGAACTGCAGCTGCCCTTTTTTTGTTGCCTGTTAACAGCCTATATCTTGCTAGAAGGTGACCTTTTAAAATAATTAATTGAAGGCCCCTGGTTTGAACAATTAGTATCATGTAAGAATTAATTTAATCATCATGGGATTAAAAAACTCATTAGAATTGATGTTTAACATTCCATAGCAGTATGTGGTCAATGTATTTAAGAATTTTCCAGTAATTCAATAAAGTTTGTGGCACTGCATGTACTTTTGCTTGTCTACTGCCTGCAAGTATCCAACATCTATAAACATCTAATTATTTACATAGGCAAATATAAAATAGACATTTAATGCAGAAGTATTTCTGAAAAATGAACTCTGCCTATATCAATCTGTGCAGAAGATTGCCTGAATGTAGCATAGTCCTTTGGAATTCAAGAACTCTACCCAGAAGATGCACTGATTGCATCTCTGTTGAAAGCTGATCTGACCTTTGCATATGATACAGGAGCTCAAACCCCTTTTGAATAGGGGTAGGGGTGGGTGTGCTTCCCTAACCTAAAATACAATAAGTAAGTGTTCATGCTTACCATGTGGGCAAATGATACATATATTTTCAGATATAATAAATATATTCTTGATGGTATTTGTAACACTCATCCAGTTTTCCATTATGATGAGATGTGATCACTGGGAGCACAGGACACTATCAGCTGGATAACAGATTAAGTATCTAGAAGGAGTAAAAGACCTCATCAGTGTCAGTAGTTTTTGCCCTACGAGAATATCTTCCCTAATCCTGAAAAAGACAAAATTACCTTAAAACCTGATGTGTTATAGAGCAGAAGTGCAGCAAAATGTTTCATACAGTGTACATGCCACTGCTGTCCTGCTTAGCCCTCTTGCATCCCTTAGAAGACTCTTCTGCCTTCTTCACTCTACTAGAAGAAATCCTACTCCAGCAGGCAAAGTCAGGTTCATTAAATAGGGCAATACATGTCCCTTATATGTTAAAATTAGATTATACTTCTGCCCTGTTCTGTTTCTCTATTTTCCACACATCTGTTCCCTTTCCCAAACCCCCTTTTTCGCATGGTTGTTTCCCCATTTCCTGCATAGATGCAATTTGTGCTGTTATCTCTGCCGAGTAGAGAGAGGAAGAAGGACAGAGCGGGATGTGATAGAAGAGAGCTGGGCCATGTCTGAAAGCCAGCATCTGATCTGTGAGGGTGGGTTTTCATCTCTGGTCTTGTGTAGGCTGCTGCCTTGGCATTGTGCCACAGGAAATCTCAGCCCAGATGAGGTGTTCTAATTTTTCATGGAGATTATGGAGCTTTCAACCCACTTTCACAGTCTCAGATGCTGCTTTGTTCATAGATGAGTCTGACCCATGATTTCTGAGGTAATGCAGGATTTGGGCTTCCTACCTACTCTTAAATGAAGCAGGTGGCTCTGTTTTTATACATGAAGTCTCTTCTAAGCCCTACTCATTTTAGCATTTCCTGTCTCTTCCTTCATCATATTTAGCCATTTCATTTTTACCTCCCCAGCATGTGTACTTCTCCTGCCCCAAAAAGATCACATGCTTCCAATTTCGGTGATCCCAAGCAACAAGCCAAGCACAATAGTGCCCATGAATCCAGTTTTGTTTTTATTTCTAGTAAATGTAATTCTTAATTTCCTGATACCTCATTGTTGGGTAACTGCAGCATCCTTATATGGCCTTTTAGTCACAAAATGAAATTGAATGTAAATAAAAAAAAAGAAAGCAAGCTCAATACCCTGGAACTCAGGAGAGGAGACTTTCTCCCCTCCAGGGATTGGCATGGTAAAGTACCATGGGACAAAGCCCTGCAGGGAAGAGGAGACTGAGAAAGCTGGTTAATATTAAAGGATCATCTCCTCCAAGCTCAGGAGCGATTGTCCCAACATCAGGGAAGTCAGGCAAAAACTCCTGGAGGCCTGTGTGGGTGAACAAGGGGCTCCTGAACAAACTCCAACACCAAAAGGAAGCCTACAGAGAGTGGAAGCAAGGACAGGTATCCTGGCAGGAGCACAGAGAAATTGTCGGAGCTGCCAAGGATGAGGTTAGGAAAGCTGAAGCCCCAACAGGTTTAAATCTGGCCATGGAGATCAAGGACAGCAAGAAAAGCGTCTATGGGTATGTCGGTGATAAAAGGAAGACTGGGGAAAATGTGGGCCCTCTCCCAGTGGAAAGGGGAGACCTGATTATCCAGGACATGGAGAAGGCCGAGGTACTCAGTGACCTGTTTGCCTCAGTCTGCACTGGCAAGAGCTCCAGCCAGACTGCCCCAGTCACAGAAAGCAAAGGCAGGGACAAGGAGAATGAGGAACCCCCTGCTGTAGGAAAAGATCAAGTTTGAGACCTTCTAAAGGAGCTGGAGATTCACAAGTCCATGGGACTTGATGAGATGCACCCATGGGCCTGAGGGAACTGGTGGGTGAAGTGGCCAGGCTGCTCTCCATCATGTCTGAGAAGTGTGGCAGCCCAGTGAGGTTTCACTGGCTGGAAAGGGGGAAGGAAACAAGACCTGGGGAACTAGAGGTTAGTTGGTCTCACCTCAGTTCCCAAAAAGGTCATGGAGCAGATCCTCCTGGAATCTGTGCAAAGGCACATGGACAATAAGGGGGTGATTGGTGATGGCCACCATTCCTTCACTAAGGGCAAATTGTGGCTGACAAGTTTGGTGGCCTTCTGTGATGGGGTGGCAGTGTTGGTGGATAAGGCAAGAGTGACTGGCGTCATCTGTCTGGACTTGTGCAAAGTATCTGACACTGTCCTGTACAACATCCTTCTCTCTAAACTCAGAAGACATGGATTTGATGCATGTACCACTCGGTGTAAAGGAATTGGCTGGATGGTCAAAGTTGCAGTCAACAGCTTGATGTCCAGGTAGGGACCAGTGACAAGTGGCGTTCCTCAGAGGTCAGTGTTGTGAATGGAACTGTTCAACATCTTTGTTGTCGACATGGACAGTGGGATTGATGCACCCTCAGCAGGTCTGCTGATTTGCTGATGACACCAAGCTGTGTGGCGTAGTTGGCACACTGGGGGAAAGGGGTACCATCCAGAGGGACCTTGACACACTTGAGAGGTGGGCCATTGCCAACCTCATGAAGTTCAAGAAGGCCAAGTGCAAGGTCCTGCACCTGGGTCATGCAATCCCAAAAACAAATGCAGGCTGGGCAGAGAATGGATTGGGAGCAGCCCTTAGAAGGACTTTGGAGTGTTGGTTGATAAAAATCTGTACGTGAGCCAGCAGTGTGCTTTCGCAGCCAAGAAAGCCAGCTGCATCCTAGACCGCACCAAAAGGAGCGTGACCGGCAAGTCAAAGGAGGGTATTCTGTCCCTCAGCTCCGGGTTCCCCAACACAGGAGGGCCGTGGAGCTGTTGGAGCAAGTCTAGAGGAGGGTCACAAAGATTTTCCAAGGGCTGGAGCACCTCTCCTATGGAGATAGTCTGAGGGAGCTGGGCTTGTTCAGCCTGGAGAAGAGAAGGCTCCAGGGAGGCCTTAAAGCAGCTTCCAGTGCCTAAAGGGGCTACAAGAAATGTGGAGAGAGACTTTCTACAAGGACATGTAGAGACAGGGCAAGGGGGAATGGCTTTAACCTGATAGAGGGGAGATTTAGATTAGATATTAGGGGGCAGTTCTTCTCTGTGAGGGTGCTGAGGCGCTGGCACAGGGTACCCAGAGAAGCTGTGTCTGCCCCATCCCTGGCAGTGTTCAAGGCCAGGTTGGACGGGGCTTGGAGCAACCTGCTCTAGTGGAAGGTGTCCCTGCCCTTGGCAGGGGTTGGAACTGGGTGAGCTTTAAGGTCTGTTCTGACCCAACCATTCTTTGATTCTGTGACACAATTTTGTTGTCTGGAAATTCACTTTAAATTAAGCAGATAAAAAACCCCCAAAACAAAAAAAACGTGATTACTTTGGCATTTACTGAGTCAGTAAGTTCAAAGACATTTATTGTGGTAGATAGAGACTTATTTTCCTTGTATGCTGAAGATCATTTCTAGCATAAAAGAACATAAAAGTCCATTGTAATCCATAAGTGAGTCACACTGTCAGTATTTAAGATGCATCTCTGACTTGGAGGAGATAGCATGCAAAGTCGATTACTACTGTAAATAGTACCCTGTACCTTTCGTCATGCAGTTTAAAGTCTGGAAGATAACAGGTTTGCTCAGTATGATTATCAGGAAAGATAACCTGAGTGCTACTGAATCAGTCAGTTGTGTTTATTCTCTTTGACTGATAATCTTTCTGAGAATGCTTTGCCCTCTCTTCTCTGCATAGGTTTTTATTTGCACTTTGTTGAGTCTTTGGTGTTGCTCTTTTCACAGTAAGAGCCTGATGGACCACAGTTCTGTCTTTCATGTCCTTCGCTCTGTAAAATTCCTGTCTATTACTGCTGTCAGGGATGTTTTATTATTCTTTTTATTGTGGGTTTTGTTGGGTTTCTTTTCTTCCAGAAGAAAAATTTGTTGATTGGCTCTGGCTTGTGAGTTCATGCAACAAAGAAAGAACTTTAATGGTACAGTGCTATACCAGCAGAAAGAACCAAAGCTAGCCTGTGCTTGGTCTGCTAGCAGATCAGAGAGGAAGAAGCAAGACATTTCCTCTAGGCGAACATGAAGGAACCCTAAGTGCTATCTGGAACGCGTGTGTGTGCACATGCATGCAGGAGAAAGATGCTACAGCTTTGCTGTAGATACATAAGCAGTCTTTTAACTACTTAAAAACTGGCAGAATGTTTAATACGTGTTACAGGAATGGGTGTAACTCGGTACCAGATCAGTCTGTGGCTTTGACCCTTCTTTCTCACTAGTATTTGAACAGCTCTCTTTCTACAAAAATATGTAAGGCAAAATTCAGTTAATATCTACGTGTGCATTGCTGTTTCAAAAGCGCCAAAGGCTGGCTTTGAGAGGTTTCATTCCTGATGACCATTAGTTCTCTTTAGGAGATAGGAGATCAAATGCAACTGATGCATCAGAGTGCTTGTGTGTTGCTCTTCATAGGCTGACTCTAATGCTGAGATTACAGTGTTTTCCATGGCACTGATGAGGAACTTTGTTAAAAAGCCAGATGACTCCCTCCACTGCCCCCAGCTCCCCATCAAGCACTGAAAACATCCACAGTGATTTTGTGCTTAGGATGCTGCACTGTGTGTGTGGGCATAGCATCTTTATGCTGCTGTTAGTGTGTGCTTGGGTTGGGGCTATCAAACCCTGCTGCTCAGATTCCCTCATCACAGATGATATGGCTGTGGGATAGGGCAGCAGCACTGAGATCTGGATAGGTTGTGGGTCCAAGACAGCTGGGTAGAGGTCTTGCTTATAGAGCTTGGTTGTCAGGATATGCCTTGCAACATGAATGAAGTCATAGCCAACCAGGGTTACACGTGCACTCCTTTGAGCGTGCCATCTTGTGCTGTTGTTTATTTCTGTGAATTATTCTAGACAAAAATAATGTTGCCTGCCACCCACCAGTGTTGAACTGAACAAACTGACCCATGGCAGCAAGTGTGCTGAAATTAACGTCCTATTAAGAGATTTACTTTTCCCTCTCTGGTAACAATATATACAAAAATGATCTGCTATACTAGATCAATGCTAGGTAGCATCAAAATGCTTTTAAGCAAGCCACAACTTGACCTTCTTAATTGTTCATAGAGATGTATGATGTTTAATGGTGCAGTGGTGGGCAGCCTATCGGCTGTGATTGCTGGGCGGTGATAATTGCTCTCTTTGTTCTGAGGTGTATTGTATACTTCTAGCTGTTCTGTTTTGATGGTTACCAGCCTGCTTCTGCACTTAGAAACAAGAGAAGTAGCAGCTACCTACAGCATCTCTAGACCAGGCCATCGAGGAAGAGATCAGTGATTGTTTTACCCTTCTCAAGGGCAGGTGACACCAAGAATCCTGCTGCAGTTATTGGAAAGCTGTGATCCCATAAAACTACTCGCCACAATGCAAACAGTAACCTTACAACAGTCCTCAAAAAACCCCACAGTGTAATTCAAAACAGGACACATGAATGACCTCTTTTTAAAAAATTAGGAAACTAAGCTGGGCAGAAGGGAAGCTACTCTTGTCTGTACAAGTGAAAGCATTGTATAAGCTGTTCCGTGGTAGTTTGCTGATGGGCTGGGAAAGCAAGCTCCTTGGCCTTTCTGCTTCTGGTTAACTGGCAGCTCCTGTTCTTCTTTGTTTTGGATAAATTCCATCTGAGAGACTTGCTTTCTTGTGACTTTGCAGCACTGACTGCCTGGGCTGGCTGAAGACGCGATAGGTTTGCTCAGAGGAACACAGTGTCAGGGTCTTCCTTTAAAATGTCTGCCTGCGTTTCTAGGCTAAAGCTGCTACTGCAGGACTGGGTGTCTGAGGGAAAGTACTCAGCAAATAGAAGTTAAAAATAAAAGTATTAGAAGATTAAACAGTAACAAGGTTTGACTTGCTTCTGAACTCTACAGACTCTACAGAAAGCAATCTGTGGTTTTGCTGCTGATCCTCTAAATGTCCTTTGTTAATTGTTTCTGGGAGTATGTGCTGTATTCTGAAAGGTGTTGACAAGGAAATAAAGCTTTGGCTTTTAAATAAGCCCCAGACCTAAAGCTCTTTTTTACTGAAATGCTGAACACTGCTAATAGTGACCTGTGTCTCTATAAGCGGTGATCAAAAAAACTAAATGGCTCAGTTAATCACTCTAGCTTTCATAATTTGTTTAGTCCTCTTTGTGAATGCTTGTTTTCTTTTTTCCTGGTTAGGATTTTTTTTAAGGACCCTGAACCTTTATTATTCATCCTTTAATGTCATAGCAGTAACAGAAAATTAATTTTAATTTTTTGCCACAATGGAATATAACCTTTAAAAAAGTTAAAGATTTTAAACCAATAGAAAAAGTGTTGCTCAGCTTTGTGCACAAGACATAAATATGTGTTCTTGAGCAATGAGGCTTACACTTAAAGTCCAAGATTGAAAATCAGAATGGAAAAAGGCACCAAAACTTTCAGCTGCTGTAGAACACTATATTCCTCTTTGCTATTGCACTTACATGTAATGTGAGGTGATCCACAGTAGTGCAAAATTGTGTCTCATGAGGAGTGTATAAACCTTCAGTTGGTTCTTGTGTTTACATCTGTTAGCCAAATAGTCTATGTGACTCTAGCCCAGAAATTTGTAAGATGAGACAGCTGTGTTAGGTACTAGTGCAGTGATAGAAATGTTCCCATTTTCTCATTGTAGATAAAATCAAGTGGCACTTTGCCTGATCCTTTTTAATTAATGACTTGCACGAGCTTGTGATAACTTAGTGGATACTCCTGATGGTTTGATAGTGATCCAAGCCCTGCTTAAATTCTCAGCTCTCAATCTGAATTTGTTCAGCCATAGTAAAGGTGGCCAGAAGGGTCATTTCATTTAGTGAAATAAAAGTACTCTGGTATTGTACTCTAGTGCCTGTTCTTATTTCTGTCAGGTCCTTTTAGCTCATTTCCCTCTTGTGCTTTCTTGCCTACTGAAGAGGTCTTAGCCCTCTTCTGTGGTGTTCCAAGACTCAACTGGAAATGGTGTTTCTTGTTATGAAACACTCTTGGTATACTGCTTACTAAAATCTTGGCTTCATTCTAAAAAGCTATTCTACATTTGTTTTGTATTTTAGAAGCTTATTCCACTGAAATACCACATGTTTAATTTTGGGAAATATACTTCCAGTATACTGGAAGAATGTACATTTTTATGGAATCTGAGATCTGTGAGCTCTGTGTTGAGGGTCTTAGTGAGAAGAAAAGGAGGTTTATTAAACCTAGAAGAAAGAACTGACCAGGATCTTCCCAGCTCTGTTTGTATTCTATAAACAGTAATTTATCAGCACCAAATGCAGTCTGATTTCCTGATCTCAGTTTACTTTTATAAACTTGTTTAGATGCCCTTGTCTTTCCTCAGCATGGGATATAACAGGAGGATTAAATAATTTACCAGCATGACTTTAAGCAGCGGACAGCAGTAAATGATAATGTTCTGATGGGGAAGTATCTTATCAGTAGATCCAGCCACTCTCAGAGACATGTAAACAGAACAAAATGGCACGCAGGCAGTCTAATTTGGCTGCATTAAAAACTTGGAATATTCTGCTTTTCTACAGTGTCCCTGCTGATCAAGGCTTGACAGTGTGAAGTGGGGAGGAGGAGTTCCTCCTTGAATAGTTGCATAATTGAGACACAGAGCGAGCATATGTTATGTTCAGCTAACTGTGGGAACTTAGATGTGCTTTATAAAATGTGTTAACGACAAGAATGTTGTAGCTTCCAAGGCACCAGGCTGCTGGCATCGCTTAGTCCTTAATTGGAGGTTTATATGAAACCTCATTTTTTGAGTACTGAAACTTACGAATACAAGATAATGTGATAACCAAGACACACGCTGTTGGGTATTTAAGAGCACACGGAGTAACTAGTCTGACTTGTCTGTATCATCTATTCCGGTGTTAGTGTATGTTGTGGTTTTGTGTTTTTAGAATTACCACTTTCCATGTTCGATCTGTCTGGACTTCTTGGTGTTCTCAAGTTCTTACAGGTTTAAATTTGTTCCTAAAGGTGATCCGGAAAGGATGTTTTCTTAACAAATTGGGGTCATGCACGTTATTTTTATGGAACAGAAAAGCAACTTGAAAAGGCTAAAAAAAAGTTCTGTTTTCATTAACCTTCAAAATATCAAGACTGGCAGCCCAGGTCTTCTGTGATGATGCTGAAGGACCGAGAGATATTCTGTTAGCTCCTAAATCTTAAATGAAGCAGCATATGTGTTGACTCTTTAATAAATCCATCTTTTATCCAAAATGTTAGATGCTGAAGTGAAGTGGGTGTTAGTAAAAACAAACAAAAGCAGAGTTTTGAGATTCTGGCTGAAAATCCCTTTGTGTAACTGCATGTCTTTCTGTTTGCTTCTGCAGCATTACCTTCCTAGTTACTCTCTAGTTGTAGCCAAGACCCAGCTTCTCAATGTAAGGAAACTTGCAGGGTAAGGAGCTGGTGTCTAAAGGCAGCTGTTCTTGTCTCCACCCATAGACTGTCATTTGTTTTTGTCACTTTGACGACTCTTGTCTATTGGAGGTGGTAATGTTTCTACCAGAAGGAAGGACCTTGTATCTGCGAGGCTTGATTTAACTTTTGGTGGCATTCTCCTTGTTGCAGTTTGAAACTGTGAGTAATGTTGTGCCAACCGTTGGACCATTTTCTGTCAAGGAAACAAGGGCAAAGAGAGTTTGAGGTGGTTTCAGGGGTCAGGCTCCCTGTTTTCCCTTAAAGAAACACTCATTCCCTCTGTGTGGATTAGAGTGGTTTGTGCAGAGGCTGTCAGTCTTGGGAGTTCTGTCTTTGGGAAAAGGTACAGGACAGGTACGCTCCATTTCCTCCATAGTTTTTCTGGTCTGCATATTGATTTTGGAAATTTACAGAATCTTCTGATATTTCTTATTCAGTTGCTTTGGGATGTTACATGTGCATTCATTTGTGACTAATTACAAGGGTTTAACTACCAGGTAATCTGAGTGCAACAGCGTTGTGCCACTGCAGAATTACTCTGGGTCATTAATAGTAATCCGGACTGCAAATGCCTGAATGGTGGATTACTTTGCTTCTCATTGTTTACCTTAGGTAGGAACCTTTTGATGGAAGGAGGTGCTGAGGTTGCTATCCCCTTTGGTGCTTGCTTGAGGTTTTCAAGAATGACATACACATAAGCTGTTGTTTGACTTACACATTAATAGGAAATGGTCTTCTTTTTAACATGCCCTATTTAATAGGGCAAATTAAAGCTCATTGCAGAGTTCTGTCAACTACATCCTCTTTTTCCTCAGGCCTTTCTCCATGTCTCTCTCTGATGCTCTTGCTCTTCCTGCCTTTTGTTTCAATACCCTTTCTCACTTTCTTCTGCTGTCTTCCCTTCTCATCTCTCTTTGCCACATGTGTTTTGCCTTGTTTGCTTTGCCAGGTTGGTGGTGTGTTCCTCTTTCTCATCTCCTTTTCCCCTGAAGAACACTCAGGCCTCTGTCAAAGCTGACCACTAGGTAATCCATGGATTCTTATTGTAAAAACCAAGCCTGAGATGAGAGCCTGGAGTACAGGGACACTGAAGTACTGACCTATATTGGGGACCTGCATTGCTCTTTGTGAACCTTTTATGTCTGAGAAGAAAGGAGCAACCTGGTTGTGGCTGTGATGTGCCATTATTTCCCACATAGGGAGAGCAGGTTAAAACCTGATTTCCTTTTTTTTTTTTATGATTTTGTTTTTCCTTGGAGTAGTCCACATCTGTGCCTATTTCTATTTTTCCTGCCCACCTTTTCATCCTCAATAGAGTTGAAACAGCAGGAGAGCCTTTCTGCAGTACATGTACATAGGGACTAAACCCTTGGGAAGCCAAGTTACTCACCAGGACCACTTATTGCTTATTTAAGTACTACTCTGGTGGTGATTTTTTACGACAAAGATTTTTTTTCTTTTTTTTTTTTTTCCCCAAAACTCTTTTTTGCAATTTTAGCTAAAAGCAAGAAGTCCATTCTAACTTTGTGACTTTTGTTAACAAGGGCAGGGAAAGCGATTTGTTGAATCTTCTGAGCTCCTTGCCTGTAGCTAGAGATGATAGCCAGGACAGAAAGCTCTTCCCTGTTCTCTGCCAGCATGTGAAGGATTTGTTTATTGCTTGCTTTGCGTACGCATCAACACTCCTGGATGTAAACTTCACTTTTTGAAGTGTTTTTACAGACCATTTTCTAGATATGCTGGTTCTGAAGATTTTCTTGGAGTCGCAAGTTGTGTGCATGCCTCCGAAGTGCTTTGAGTTTTGTATGTAGTAGTTTGTTGCCTTCATCATACTGAGAACATGGTTGTTGATAAATAATAACTTGGCTATCTTATCAACTTGTAGTTTAGCTAAATTTGTTGTTACCTTTAATTCTAACAGTGAGGTTTGCTTACAGGTAGTTTTTCATGCTGCATTACTGGTGTGGTGCTTTTGGGTTAACTTTGTTCTGGAAAGGAGGCAGAAATGGAAACGTGAAGCAACTTTGGACATGACTTGCAAAGTTTAGCCTAGAATTGGATACTGCTCTGAAGTTAACTGATCTAGGAAATAACAGTGCTTTAACTGCTCTTGCTTAGTGTGTTGATAAGTGTTTTGTCTACCTGTGTGAATACATACATGATTGCTTTAGAATTCCTAGAGTTTATAGTGATTTAAATATTCAGAATATCTTATAAACAAACTGGACAGTTACGAGTAAGCTCCAAATAAATTTAATGTTGTATTTATAAAGCAAAAAACATCATATGTTTTCAAACTTGCAACCTGTAAGGCATTTTAAATACATGGAAATTATGCTTGTGGTTTGTTTTTTCTAAGCTTTTTTTCCCCATTCCTATTCTTTGCTGCCATTTGTGTTACATGCAGGCAACTGGAGTTATTTCGGATGGGGAGAGCAGCTGAGTACGTAACAGTTTGATTTCTTGCAAGTTTTCTGATCCTATAGTGATGCAGCATGCTCTGGTGTAAGGAAAGTGCAAATATTCATGCATATAGAAAATCTGTTCCATTATATTTTCTTTCGCTGAATCTTCGTATTTGTGTATGGATAGTTGTTCATTTTTTCACTGTTCAGCTTTGTTTTGGCCATGTTTTAAATGAGTTGTTTGTGCCTTCTACTGGAATTTGAGGATAAGATGGCAGAATTGGACTTTTTTTCCTTTAATCAACAAAGTTGATTCTAACTTTATGCTTATATATATCTTCTGTGTTGGCCTTCATATTCATGTAAGCCCCAATCAGTGTCTGGAGTAACCGAAAACTGTAAGTGAATCAGTAGTAATTGTTTTACCAAGATGCAAGGATATGGAGGAAGTGATCACAGGAATTCCAAATACTACAACTGAGAGTAAATCTGAAAGCAGAATTTTGGTTTCAGAATCTGAAAGTAGAATCTGAAAGCCTGTTCTAGATCAGTGACACAGTACCATGGCAAAACTGATAGGGGTTTGCTTTAGCTGGTTCTTACCAGCTTTGGAAAAGTACAACTCAGATACCACAGCAGTCGGTGATCTGCAGAGCTAATGCCTGCTTCTAAAGACTGGTGTGACAATTTTTGCAGGGACCACAAAATTTTTGTTAATTTTCTCAGAAGAAGGTGCACAAAACATCTTCACTTTGTTGGAAGTCCTACAGGTTCCAACAGGCAAGGCTTCTGCTCAAGATACAGTGCATGGGTTCTACTGTCTATGGACCCGCAAAGATTGACCAGTCAATCTTAAAAACAAAGGTATCTGTTTCCTGTGTCAAAACCAAGAGTGAGGTTTCACACAGGGTTTGACATGGGGAATATGCTGAGGGGAGCATGGAAAGAGTGATCACTGTAACTACTGCCAGCAGGTAGGAGATTCTGCTTGGTGCTTTTCTATTTTTGACACAATGGAATTTGGAAAGGACACAATGGGATTTGGAGAGGACACTCTTACTGCGGTCAGGTAACTTAAGTTTAATGTTCAGGTGATGCTACAGTGCATTTCATACATGGACCTGCTCTGCATTCTTGAAGTCTTCCAACAGTGACTTCCCAATTTCTCCTCCCACAACGTGTTTTGTTCTCCTTGTTCCCCTGTCTTTGGTCAAACTACTTGTTCTTTGGGCATCGACGCTGTTGACCCATCTTCTCATGCTGTCATTGTTGGTTGTCTCAATTGTTTGGGTGTGATAACTGAGAACTCACTGAAGTTTTGTGTAGTACTAAAACAAAGATCAGTGTCATAAATAGCTTTCTTCTATTCTCTAATTTTATGTGTTTGAGGGGGAATTTGGGTGCTTAGGTGTTGGTCAGTAGGGATTTAGGAAGGTTGTGCAGAAGTTATTTCTCCTGTATACCTGTGGTGTTGGTGTATGGTGTTTTTGTTTTAAATGGTACTTGTATTCATGGAGATCCCTCCCTTCCTCCCTGCCTCTACTTCATCTGTCTTGTGCTGTCCTCTTTGAAATCATGTTAGTATACTGATAAGGAGGCCTGTGCCTGTGCTGATGATGTTTACTAGTGAACTCCATTAGCTTGACAGTGTAATAAAAAACATACTTCTAATGGTAAACTTAAAACAGTGACTGAGAAGGAAGCAGCAGAAACAGCATGTTGGTAGATGGAAGATTTTAGTGCTTCTTGCAAGAGGAGTGCTGAGCCTTACTAGTTGGGAAGAGGGGGAATTAAAAGAAGGACAGCTTTCCTTTAGTTGTCCTCCTGATGAATGAAAACCTCGTGGTTTAATTTAAGGAAAGGCTTAAAGAAGTAGGGTATATGTTTATACTTCAGGCCATCAGTCCAGCTGTTGACTTTCAGCAGCAGAAAGTATTTTCAAGTGGAGAAAAAGGGTTATGAAAGCTCTTAAACTGAAGACTGGATATTGCTAACTTGCTGTCTAAAAATTATGCAAATTTCTAATGTATTTTTAACTGATGAGGGCAATAGGATGGACTAATGAAGTGTAAAGGTGCATTTAAATAATTCCTGTGAATTTTTATGGTAGATACAGAAGATCTTTAATATAAATTTTGATTACAAGATTTCAGAAAGTGCACATGATTGTCGGAAGTGACCAGTGGTTGGGTAGACAATGGAGTTTTTGGGTGTGAGACTTAAGGAGAAAAGTCATTGGCAACTATTGTGAAAAGCAGTTTAAATGGATGCGGAGTGGGGAAGGTGTGTTGCAAAGGCTCTGGTGTGGAGCTGCCAGGGATCTCTTCTGGACTTACAGTGGAAATCATCGCTTCAGTTAGTACACTTTCTTCTACTATTACACAAATAGACAAGAGCTGTGAAAAGCTCGGTGGCTTATTTTAGAGAAGTAGCGGGGATTTTGAGATACAGAACCTTACGTGAACCTCCTTCTTCCTGAGTGTGCTGCACTTAGTGCTTTTGTCCAAGGTTTTGCTTGCTTTTGTGGAGGATAAAGCTTAGGGACTGGACCTCAGCTCCCATGGCTGATGAGGCATCACGTCTAGAAAAGCAGGAGGCAATTTTAGCAGATTGCAGCCTTGAGAAGAGCTCCTGCTGTGCATTGGGACCTTAAAACAACAAAACCACTTCTGAAAGTGTATTCATCCAGCCATCTGTGATAATTTGCTTTCCTTCCTGTCCTGAAACTTGATATAAAGGAAGTTGCCAGAGGTTAAATATGACCAGTAGAGCTAGTGTGACAGGACTGTGCAAAGTCGTTTTGAGGTTAGTATATTAAAAGCTCCATGTGTTCTGGCCTGCAGCAGTGGTGTAATCAATTCTGGAGGCAGGACTGGGGAGGAATAACATGGTTTCCAGGAGGCAGTTTGCTTCAGAGAAGCTATGTCCTGTCTTGATTTTCCCCACTCGTTGTAAAATCCTACTGTGTGATGTGACTGTCCAGTGGGTTTTCTTCTTCGCATCCTATATGCATGAATATTCAATTATTAAATACAAACAGCATGCTTCTTTCCTGCCCCTTCAGCCTTACCCCCCACTCTCTACACAGTGCATCCAGTGACAAAGAAACCGTTTTCATCCCTTGAGAGCTCTTTGGTATATATGAAATTTCTCAGACTGGGATAAACCAGTTATTGACTTTTTATGTTTATTGTTATGTATGTTCTTATTAATTAACTGATATTCAGGGGCTGAGGATAAGCTGCAATTTTCCTTATGGAAGACTTGGTGTGTCATCTGTTTGAAGAAGATATTGCTTGAATTTGTCACACTACAATGTGTGTTGTGAGGGTTATTTTGCTGAAACATGGTCTGTAATAATGCCTGACCCCTCCTTTTGAAGGGATGCTGCATCCCAAAGCTGCTTCTGCAAGTTCTTGTCAGTCTCTAGCTTAAATAAAGTATAAGTGTCAAGTATGTTAATGAATGGGATCATCGCCATGTGCAGGAATTTCACAGTATACTTTCTTGCAAAGGTAATGTGTGCTGTAAGCCACATATGGGCCAGGTTTTGGTGCCTTTAATCAGGCTGAGCTATGTCTTGATTTGTGAATGCTTCTGTTGAAGTGAGATTGCTCATAAAGTAGGTGAAATTCAGTACGAATCAGAGTTTCTAGAGTTGGGCTTTGTTTATGAGTCAGTTGAGGATTTCTGCCTGGTGTTAACGTCTATGGATGTTGTAGGTGCATATATCAGAGAAACAGTGTGCTCCTGCCTCATCGATATTTGTGGTAACTGGAGCCTTGCATCCTTCAAACATGTCATCAGGGGTACGTTTTGTGTTGGGACCTCTAAGAGACTTCCTCATGCTAAAAACCAATAAGGGCTGGAGAAATTCTTTATAAAGAATGCCACCTGCTATAAACATACATTCTGTAAATGTTTGATTAACATTTAAGCTAATCTGCTACATAAGGTCCTTTCCAACCCTAACCATTCTGTGATTCTATGATTCTATTTTTACATGTTGCTTAGAGATTCTGTGCTTCACATGGGAAATCTTCATTTGATAGTGCAGAGGCTAACAAATCCAGATAGTGCTTCTGAAACAGTCTAATTAGGGAATTTGAAGTCTATTGAGCCTATCAACTGGGCATAGTTGCTGACCCAGAGGAGCTGTTTCCTGCTTCCTCATAATCATAATTGTATAAGTCTTTGCACACCCTGACAGTGAGTTTAGCCCAGTGTTAGTGAGTTAGTGCATTCACTGGTTTTCTGACCCAGATAACTGTACTACAGATTTTTACTTGTTATTGCAGTGTTGTGGTGAGATAAATAGTTTCTCTCTAAATCTGTTATGGTGTCTTCTGCCAGATCTAGAACCTAATTTAGGGCTAATTTAAGCTCCTGCAAGTTCTTATAATGACTGTGCAGCCGCAGCTGGAGTACTTTAAATCATACCAGAGTTATTTAGGCTTTACCTTAAATGCGAGTTGCATCTGATGAGAAGAAGAAATCAGACAAGCTCCAAAATGAGGCATTAGAAGGCACTTTGAAACAGTATTTCTGTCCAAATAAAAGCAATTATTGTGGCTTGGACAGTAATCACTGAAGTGTTCAGCAGTGACATTGCTCAGGTGAGTAATAGCTCATTGTCCTTCTGAAGACGGCTTGTGCCTTGTGATCTACAAATAGATCGGTCCTGGGTCCACAGGCTGGAAATTTCGTGGTCCTTTGGCACCTCAAATCATTTTTGTGTAGCACATCTTGAGTGTTTCTTCTATGTGCTGAACTGTATTTAAATTGAGGGACATTGTACTTTTAATACAGCTGAATAAAGCAGTATATGATTGCTATTCATTTATATTCAATTGACTAGAGACTGACAAGAACTCCGCAGCATTTAAACTACTAAAAAGCAGGAGGCTTAACTCCATTTTCAGTATGGACAATTAAATTGAATTGATTGTGATTAAGGGGGTAGAGCCAGGCTTTTTCAAGTGGTTTGTGTTTCGCAGACGTTTTCTGCTGGAGTTGTTTTCTACTCTCCATCTGCTTCAGAGCACTGATAGAATCTTAGTTGGGAAGGAACTGAGGATATTGCTAAGAACAAATTCTACCTTGGATTAAAAAAATCAAAATTAAATTGGAGGTTTGGGAAGTGCCAGTAGAAGAGAGGTGTTTCCTGGTGCTGCATTCCATCTGCTTGGAATTTCTGCAGTTAAATTCAGGTTTCTTTAAGGATCTGGCATGGAACCAGCACTTTCCCTTCATTGTGCAGCCTGTGGTGGATTGCTGTGTAGGACACACACCATTGAGTAACTTACCAGAGGGGGCTTTAATTTGATTGTCCTTTTTACACAGGCTTTTGGTGGCAGAGAGAGTGAATAATGGCTGATCCTTATTTCCCTTTGTTTCAAGCATGTTAATGGTGCACTCCGCTGCCTTACGGTGTGTGTATTTCACTTTAAGCTTGCACAGATAACCTTGCATCCTGCACAGCCAAACACCAATGTTGCATTTTTGATACCTTTCCTCACTGTAACTCTGCATTCTCTTTCCCTGAAGGGTTAGCAAGCAGAAGTGTTTCTGCAGGGAGAGGGACTCACTGGAAAGGAGCTTTTTTCCTTTGTGAAGGTTGTCATTAGTCTTTCACTACTAACTTAAGCTAATGTACCTCTGCGTGTGTTAAATGTAGCAATTTTCCTATGTAAGAAGTAGCATAATCAGTTACAAGCAGAGCTACTTTCCCAGCTCTGATTTTCCTACTGAGTGCTTTTCATTAGTTTCTCTTAACTTAAACTAATAGTTAAAGAAAAACCCAAAAACTTGAAAAAAGGAGGCACTAAACAAAAAATAAATCCAGAAGCCCAAAGTACTGGATAAGGATGTTAAGAAGAGCTACTATTACAGATTAAAGTTTGAAAAGTTCTAGGAAAATGCTCCTTTCTGTAAAGGAATATTGTGGGTTGATTTTTTTTTTCTACCCAACATATAAATGTTGATTTTGGCAGCAGCAAAGAACCTAACATTTTGGGTGTTGGGGAACGACTAAAGAGAGATAACCTCCTATAATAGGAAGTGTGAAGAAAGTGTATGGAGGTGATCACTGGAATTCCTTGGCACATACTTGAGAGAACTGGGGGTTATAACCAGCTACCAGATGGAGACATATCCATAGCAGAAACAGGGGGTTTTGTCATTCTTTAAACTAAAAAAAGCCCACTAAAAACTATGTGGGCTTCAGTGTCCCAAGCACATTAACTTGAGGGAGCCATGCCCTTAACTGCTTTTGTTTCTTAGCCTTTGAAGATGCTGACAGTGCTGTGGATGATCGAGATAGTGACTACCGCAGTGAGACAAGTAACAGCATTCCTCCTCCGTACCACACGACTGTGCAGCCCAATGCCTCTGTGCACCAGTTCACTGTGCCATCACGCCTGCAGCAGCAAGGGGTCTTGCGGGAAACCTGTGCTGACTCCTTACAGAACTACGATCTGGATTATCAGGAGCACGTGGCCATCAGGTAGGCGCTGTCTTCTGGGTGGCTCTTCTTTTCCCATTGATTTTTGCCATAGCAGAGCCTGAAGGTGCGAGGCTAGCAGAGGAGGGCGGCTCAAGGGCTCTGAAAGGAAGGTGTTGCGTGTTTTGTTAACACTGTGAACTAGGAAAAACCCTTTATGCAATGTGTTACTCCAGAACTGACAGTTTAAACAAGTCAGTTTTAAAGATGTGCTCAGATGAGCTCATTTAGTCTTGGTCATACCTCCAACTCACTTGTGGAAGGCCGGAGCACTGGGTAGTCGGTTGCTCTGGTACCGCAGCATGGGTGTGCCTCCCAAGCCACTTAAACGCAGTATAGCAGTTATCCTATTAGGAGTTTCTAAACATGGGGCAGATTTATCTTCTGTTCTAGATTAGCTCCTATTCTTCCGTTAGCGCTGACAAAGCAGCATATTCAAGAAGAAAGTCTGTAACCAATTATTTTATTATTTTTTTATTTCCTTACCTAGTTACCATCTAGAACTGTTGAATAGTAGGGGTTTTTTTCTCTTTTGGTTTCCTTTGAGCTGTATGAAAGATAGTTTACTTGCTTTAAATTAGCTTTTTGACCATACATCAGCAGTTTTGCAACTGCTTACATCATCTTTAAGTATTAAGCGTTACAGCACTAACTTCCCAAGATCAGTGGCTGTGAGCTAGAGCTGGTTGTGCTGGGAACTGTGGAAACTTTACAAAACCATTGTTCCAAATAGTTAGGTAAGTGTAAGGGGAAAGCAGAAGACCTTAAAAGGTCCTGGTTGGCTTGGTAATAATGGGTGTGTAGAACCTGCCATGCTGCTGCTTCTGCCTTTGATGTGGGAGGAAGGGGCAGTTGCTTGAACACTGTGACAGTTAGAGATACATGACTAATTTGTTTTACCATATCCCCCTTGGTAAGAATGATCTAGTTTCCTGAAGCTTGAATCTGCATTCAGTTGTCCTCATGGGTGTATGACTGAGGTTAAGTTTTATTCTTTTTTGCCTTATGGTCTTTAATGGTAAAAGCTGAAGTTCAGTGGTAACACTTAATGTTGTTACCGTTATTGAGATTTCAAGAAGCAGAGCAAATGTGCCAGCAAAATGCGTTTACTGCAGTGTAACATGTCATTCTTAGTGCTCTTTTCCTAGTCCACTAAATATCTTATGTGGGCACATTATTCCCTTTCCCATGCTATTCTGTTCTGCTGGTGTGCAGTGGTAAAGTTGCTGAAGATCTTACTGAGAGCGTGGGAAGTTGAACTGAAGCTTTTTGTTCATGGAAGAGCCAAGCCTAACAGCGGTATTGGGGAAGCTAATGAAGGCTGGGTGTTTTGACAGTTATGTGTCTTCTTGGTGTTGACAATACAAATAGTCTTTCATGACTCACCTTGCTTAGAGGCAGGGGGTGAACCTTTAAGTAATGGATAAATGTGTTTGTAGGACCTTCCAAAGAGGCACGTATGGTTTGAATTGTTAGAGAATACTAAGATGCAACGTTTGGATTTGTTGTTGGTTTTTTTTTTCTGATTTTTCTGATTTCCTGGAAGTATTGCTGTGAAAGGATCTAGCCTGATAAAATTTACTTAAAAACTATGAGCTCTGTAGTCTGCTCTGGTCTAAAATTACTTTCATTCCAGGAAGGCAAGTCCTAGATAGTGATTCTCTGAGCATTCCTGTTCCCATGTGCTTTTTCCACATGCCCAGCAAGATTTTCTGCCACATATTTAATCTTAAAACTTAGAAAATGCAAATAAGCCTTCCAGAGAAGCTACGTGGGATTCTCTTTCTTATCAGAAATGTATTTCTAATGAGAGCTGGCTGAAAAGAAGCATGTGGGAGGATCTTAAATATTTTCAAAACACTTAAGTACTGCACAACCAAATTGTGTTTGCCTTTCTCTCCTAGCAGCTCTAAGTGCTGTGGACCAGGCAGGACCTCACGAAATCAGTGTTCCTGGCAGGCTGCAGTTGGTAATTGCTGAGGAAATGACAGCTCGTAGGAGGCTGTCCTGGGCAAGCCCAGAGGCAACAGACAAGGTTCTGCTAGAACTGGACAAAAAGTTGACTTATGCCGAAATGCTTCAATTGAAATTGGATGTACTAAACATGGGTGTTTTTTTTTTTTTGTTAAAACATTTGAGTTTGGCTGGAAAAGTTCTGATTGTTATTAGCTGCTACATGTGATTGTGTTCTTTTGGTAGAAATACGTATATTTTATTCCCCCCTCTCCTAAGGATAACAACCATTATTCATTAACAACCCTGGGAGTATGTTTTGCTGCCAACAGCCAGTTTGGCTTCAGAATAGCTGACATTTTCCCCTTGGATTTTTTGTTTTAAAGCACTAACTTTTCTTTGCAATGTTCATTTTGTGTAACCATGTGTCCTCCATGTCTCCCTGCTCTTGCTCTATTTACTTCCAAGGCGATATGATAGCATAGATTCCACTGTGAGTGGCCGAACTGACCTAGAGTCCACATCTGAGTCTAGTCAAATGACAAGCCGCCAGTGCTCGATAGGAAGCAGGCGCTCTCTAGATCGGTCTGATAGGTGGGTTAACCTCTTTGCAGCCTGTGTGCCTGTCTCCTTGCTGTTGCTGCTGTGAAGTGGTCTTGTGATACATTTCAGCTGATACTCAACTTGCTGTTTGCCTTGGCTCTGTTTCAGATCTGTGGTAGTTTAATGCCAGGCTGATGTTGTCATCTTTTTCTCCTCTCTGGTGTTGGACTTCTTGTCATCACTTCATTTCTAGTAAATAGCAGGGGAAACACGGTGGGGGAGGTGCTCAATTAGGGAGAAAAGTAATTTCTTTTATGCCTAAATTAGTCAATTGTTGATTCAGCATTTACAGTTAATGGCTCTTCAGGCATTCATGTAGCTCCCATTGCTTGCAGCAGAGATTTGGAAGGGCTCAATTCAGTAACTATAGCGGCCCTGGGAGTCTTTTAAATTTCATTAGCTTTTCAAGAAAATTATTTCAATTACCAGCCTAAAGTTGCAAGCAAGAAGTGTAGTAAGCATTCTAAACTGTGTACAACAGGGCTCGTTTAAAGTAATGAGTATCTTTCCAGTTAGTGTAAATTGTCTAATAGTGGTGGAAATGAAGTACTAAAGCAGCAGTACTGAAAATGCAGTGAGCTATTTCTCTTTCAGGGCTATCCCATCAGTATCTTGAATTGGGGTGCCCCAGGTACCTTTCAAGGTGAAGACAATTGTATTAGCAGCATCCATACAATGCCCACATGCCGTTTGCCCTTTCCCTTTTCTTGCCCCACTCATGGGGTCAGGTGTGTCCTCATGCTCCTTAGTTCTCAGCAATGAATGATGTGAGACAAAGCTGCAGTGCATCTTTCAGATGAGCACTTGGATTTTTTTTACATTCACTTCCTACCTGTTTATTTTTATGTAGCTGGCAGGAGCTCTTCTCATGAAATGTGTCTAGAGAGGAAGCTTTCTGGCTATTAGCCTTCATGTGGTTGAACAATTGGGATAATCCTTTTGATCAGCATCTGGGAACTAATCCCAGAATCCCCAGGGTCATTTACTTTGGTTTCTATGAAGCTTCAGATCATTTGATAGCAAAACATTAGCTGCTTTAATTAAGTCTCCCACAATGGACAAGTGTAGATTGCTGAATGTGCTTAGATACGTTCTATGTGGGAAGTATAGATCCTGAAAAGCATCTGAGGCTTATAATGGGCTAATATCCATAGCCAATGTTTTGTTCTGCTTTCTGATCAGTAGCAGCTCTGAGGATCTTCATTTTGTGTTGGTAGGAGCCCCCTGAGGGCATTAGCTACAGCAAGAGCCCTCCCAGCAGAGAATCATAGAATCAGTGAGGTTGGAAAAGACCTTTAAGATCATCAAGCCCAGCCTTTATCTCAGGCCTTCCAAGTCCACCACTAAACCATGTCACTAAGGGCCTCATGCACATGTTTTTTTAACACTTGAAGTGCGGAGTAGCTGGAACTCCTCATGTTGCTGCTGTGCACAGTTTGCATTTTGTCCCCCATCCCCACTTCCCTGGAGTCCAATGGCTCCTGAATCTCTGCTCCTTAGCCACCCTTAGGAGAAACAAAGTGCCTGTGTGCTTTATGAATACTGATAAAGCAAATTCTGCAGCCTAGAGTGACCAAAATGCATGCATAGCATAGTGGAGCGTTGTGCGTGGGCTCTAGATCTCAAAGTAGTCCTGTTACTGTAATAAGTGACTTTTTTCAGCATGCCTAAAAAAGCAACAGCAGAGTACTGATACAGCCAAGGCTGTGTGCCCTCACTTGATCACAAAAAGCTCTTCTGCTTCAAACAGGCATTTCTAAATTTTGTGCAGCTGTAACTGGTGGATACTAAGAGCATAACCTATGCTGCTTTTTTTTTGACTGTTTGATTGAAATGTAATGGTGGTAGATAGGCAGGTTTTCAGTTTTGTTATCTCTGGATGTTTCCGATTTTAGTTTTTCTTTATTTAATGCATGGTTTCTCATTACTATTTTTTTTTCTGTCCTTTCTAGATAGTTTTTTTTAAAATGTTACTTTCCCTTTCCTTTTTTTTTTCTTTTCTTCCCTTTTCTGCCTCTCTTCCTTTCCCTCCTACCCTCTTTATTTCTCATCTTAGACAAGAATCCCTAGCTAGAAAAGAAAGAGTCAGGATCATTCCATTTGACTGCGAAGATGGAGAAGAAGAACAGGAGAGTAACTATGAAGAACTAGGAAAACTGCTAATAGAGGAATTCTTAGAAAAGAGTCATAAAAATAGAAGTTGGCAGGAAACAAAAATAAAAAAGATGCCAACTCTCTCAAAACGAGAAAATTTCAACCACTGTGAAAGATCAAGGTGCTGCCAAAATGTGTGTGTGGAGTCAGGATCTGTAGATGTCCCTAGGTATCCTCAGGAATATGACACAATAGATAGGAGAAGGAAAAAGAAGCTGCGATACCATTCTGAAGAAAGTGAACAAATAAACCTGCGAAGTAATGAAGGTCTGCAGTTTCCTGGGGAGAAAACAGTTTATTTCAATGGTGTGGCAACTAGTTCTGAACCTAGTGATGATTTCCCAGTATATGATAGAACTGGGAAATATACCAGTAGCTCTGACAGTAAGGAGCAGTTGCCTGCTTATCCCACCCTGCGTCCATACAAAAATGGCTTAATGGTTAAAAGTGGCAGGCTGCTGAACAAGCAGGGAGTGAACCGTGAGGGCTCACTTCACCTCAGTAACAGTGATGACGTGCAAGTCATAGGCATGCCAGATAACACTTTTGTGCCTGTGGATGTCCTTGAGGAATTTGACAGCAGTGCTTCTGATGAGTTCCCGTACTCGCCTGTTTCAGATGATGAAATGGAAGAACTGGCTTCGCTTTCACAAACATGGTCTGATTCTGATATCAGCCATTTGAGAAACTTCACTGTTAATTACACTGCAGATCTGGGCTCCCAGTTGAAAGCTAGCTGTGATAAAAAACACAAGGCTAAAGGAAGCAAGCATGGTCATCCTATGCAAGACTTAACACTCTCTCCTGTTGAAGAGCCCAATGAGGAGTACATAGACACTATGGATGAACTACAGTGTCTGGTAGAATCAGTTTCAGAATACTTGGCTGAAAAGGAGGAAGAAATCAACAAATTTGGTACGTTGACAGAGACCAGGAAAAATGTTGAGAACATGTCGGTGAAGCAGGATAATGCCGATAATTCAGTAGAGGGTAGGAAGTCTGAGCAGACCAAGCATCCTTCTGCAGGGGAGAGTACCAAGGTCAAATCTGAATCTCTCCCAGACCTGTCAGGTGTGAAAAATACAGTGAATTCCCTATTCAGCTCTTTCACTGAAAAGGTGGGGTCAAGCACAAAGCAGCTTACAGCCTCTGTTGAAAAGCTTGTTTCTGCCACTCCAGAGAAAACAGAAACCAGAAACTCATCAGAAAGTGGAATCTCAAATGTTTTTCCTGGTAAGTGCAAAAGCGAGAGTTCGTCTTCTGGAGTGACAGCAGATAATAAAGCTGACACCAAGTTCTCCATTCACTCTTTGCTACCATCCCAGGTGAGTGGTGATAAAAAACCCCAGAATATAAACCCCAACAAGTCAGAAACCACTGAGGTGGACAGTAAGGCTTCCACGCCACGTGATCTCCAGCAACCACAAGGAACAACCACTGGCAGCCAGCAGAACAAACATTCGGTTGTGAATTCTGTTCTAGGTATGTTCAATCCTTTAAAGATCTTCTCTGAGAAGGAAGTGCCAAAACAAGAAGTCATAAAAGAGGAGCACACCAAAGAGGACAGCCATGCTGTGAAAGTTGATGAGGCAAACAGAACTGAGAAACCATCTGAAGAGATGGCAGCCAAGACCAGCAGCATCATTCCAGAGACACGGACAAATGAGACTAGAAGCGAGGCAGAGGTGAACACAAATAGCACTTCTGTATCTTCTATCTTTGGCAGGCTCACAAACTCAGTCAGTTCCTTCAGTCTGAAAGCCAATTTTGATGGTCTTTTGGCTCCCAAGCAGCAGGATATGACACAGAAGCAGTCAGATTTGCATTACGTTACAAACCAGCCAGATGCCACTGTAAAAGAGGGTGCACCCACTGCCAGGGAGCAGCCACCTGAAAATTGCTTAGGGGATCAGCATGCTACAGGTCATGGACCAGGAAACAAGCAAAACAGAGATAATGTGGAACCTCATTCACAGCCTCAAGATCAGAGTGCAGCAGCTGAAAGCTTTTTCAGTCCGCTCAAAAAGTCTTTCAGTCAGTTGTTGCTTCCTTCTGCTGAACAAGGGCAGAAACAAAGTACATCTGGGCATTTTAAAGGCCATAAGTCTGAGGAGGATGTAAGACAAAATAGTTCATCGAATGAACGCTCATTTCCTTTCTCTGGGAAACTTTCTTTTCTCAGTGGGTTGGGTTTTTCGGAAAAGCAGGAACATAGGAATGATAAAGGAGGCTTTATTCCTTCAGTATTTAAATTTTCTTCTGCAGAAAATCTAGCACCTTCACAGGACCAAAGAACTAATCAGAATCCTAGCAGCATTGCTTTGCATGAAGACAGAAACAGTAATTCAGAAAATGCCATTTCATTAAAATCTAGCTCTGTTCCAGATTTATCAGACCATAAGGAGAAACTTGTACAAACAAAAAACGTGACTAAAGGAAACCTATCTAATGCCCAAATAAATATTAAAAACCACCAGGAGAGTGCCTCTGCTACCTTCAAGGCTTCAGGAGAGCAGCAAACAACTAGAAATACTCAGGAAGAACATAGAAATATAAAAGGAGGATTGATGAGGGACGAACTAAATGAACCAGACTTAAATGACAGCTCAGTTGAACCCACCTTTCCAGCCAGAGGACCAAAAGCTGCAAGTGCAGATGACACGCAGAAGAAGCGCACGCCAGGTTTTCTTTCTGGGTTTCTTCACATTCCTTCCAGTGAAAACACAGACAGTAATCGAGACTTGGCTGCTAACAGTGAGAGTGATGGCCAGAAAAGCACTTCTCCTGGATTATTTTCTGGTTTATTTAAATTTTCTTCAAATGAAAACTTGTCTGAATGTAAGCAAGAGAAGGTAAAAACAAACCCTCTAGGCTTCATGAAGCTTTTTGATAGAGGTGAAGATCCTAGCTCAGAGACAAAACACAGCAACTCAGGAATGACTTCTGACACTCACTGCAGCACTGGAGAAAAGCAGGAATCTTCCAGCTTCTTGAAAAATCTCCTGCCCAAACCAAAGGAGAAACTGGATAATGTGAAAACGATGGAATCTTCCAAAATGACTGACCACCAGTCCAGTGCAAGAGTGGATAAAACACCTGAGCCCCACGTTCCCCACTGCAGGCATCCTCTGCTCCCTGATGCTCTAAATCTTCAAGACAAGGCACAGGACTTATCTGGAAAGCCTGTAAATGGTAGGCATATCCCTTGTCAGGATGAAATATCTAGAGTTTTCCCAACTCTTTTAAACAAAGGATCAAACGAATTTCTCAATTTGACTAACAAAAGCTATAACTGTACGGAGCAGTACTCAGCTTATCAAGAAACAAGAAGCCATTCTAGCTTTGAATGGGAATATGAAGTGGGGGAGCTGGCTGGCACTCATGAAATAGCAGTACCAGTTTACTATGTGTTAAACCAGAACTCTGTTCTGCCCCCTCAGTTCTTGGACTGGCCTGAAAATGATGCGGTAGTGAATCTCTGTAAGAAGGATGGGAATGCAAATGTGATGGATTGGCAGACTAATGCCAATTTTGATGGACAAAGTTTAGATTTAAGTGTGATGTCCTATGAGTCATTTGACCAGTTAATGTTTCGAGATGTTTGTTCAGGAGAAAATGATACATGGACTGCTGATTCTGTCAATGATAGTTACCATAACTTTTCACCATTTGAAAGAGATGGCAGTTACTCATTAGAAGAGTTGCCCATGGATTTAAGCTACTCCTCTGGCTGTGATGGAACTATGTGGACTCTAATTGACCAAGAGACTTTAAGTATGGATGAGAGCTTTACGTACTCATCCTATAGCCAGGAGTATCAGGAGTGGCTGATGATGCTTGAGCAGGGTGTATGGTGGCCATCAGAAGATGGTGACTGTGGATATTACATGTACAGCGATAACCAGTATGTGTATTCACTACTCACTGATCCCACTGGACAATATGTCTATGTATGTGCTCCCGAAGCATATTCCTATCCGGACTACTGGGGTTATAATTTTCAGATGGATTCCATTCCAAGTGCTGTGCTAGAAGACAACACGATTGCTGTTTGTGGTTTTAAAGTCCCTCTTGGCAGTGAAGATGAGCTGTTTTGGTTTGCTGAAGAGGAGTCTTTTGGTGATTATACAACAAATAAGCCCCTGGACCTGTCAGTAGCTTTGCAGAGGAGTGATCAGCTAATGAACATGAATTTGGAGACCTTTTCACAAATGTTTGAAGAGTCCATTTGTTATCAGAGAGAGCAGCCCTTAGATTTCTCAGGTTATAAACTTCAAAAACTCAAAGTAGATTTTAGACCTGAAAAGGAAACCCTGAATTATTCAGAGGAATCTCCGCTAACCCTTGATCTCCGAACACATTCCAGAGCAGCTTTAAATAAATCACTGAGTAAGGAAGTTCACACTAAGGAAGCAGATAAGGCTGTCCCTTTGACAGCTACAGGGAGTGGGTCATCAGGATTCTTTGGTTTCCATCTGTTTCAGTCTACTCCTAAAACTGAAGAAACTGTGGCATCTAATGAAAGTGTAATAGAAGCAAAAAAGACTGAGGAAGATAAGAAAACACCAGTGAACAAAGTTAGCTCTTTATTTTCTGCTTTGGGTGGACTAATTGGAAAGTCTTCAGGTCCTGACCCTGAGACATCAGGAGATTCTGCCTTGAAAACAAAAGACACACAGTCAGTATCATCTGAAAATAAAACTGATGCTTTATCACTTGCACCAAATAGGAAATTAGAGGAGGCACAAGCAGGGCTAAAGTTTCCTGTTATGCCAGAACCGAGAAGAAATACTTCATCAGAACTTAATTTGGAGGCTGCTAGAAATGAAAAGCCAGACTTAAATCAGAATGAAAACCTCCGTGTTAAAAAAAAGGGATTAACTAAATCTCCTTCTCTGCTGAGCCAAACTGTTCCAGATGGCAGGCCCATACGAGAAGAGAGGCCTGTTAAAGCAACACCATCTTCCAGGCATCTTGAAGGGCATGCAAGTATTAATGAATCGAGTCGGTCGCAGCAAAATCAGAGCCAGCCAGCCACTGAGCCTGAGGAGACGTTATTTAAGAGCGCTCTGAAGTTGTTCAGCCTTGGAGAAGATTCTCCTGCAGGCTCCACTGCCAACAAACCGCAAGCTTCTGGATTTTTTGACTTCTTTAAAACACAAGTAAGCAAAGCCCCACAGCCGTCACCAGATCTGGGAAGAAGTCAAAGTGATAAACCGGAAAAGATGGTACAGCCAGAACAGAAGGAAACCTCCAGCTTCTCATCGTTATTTGGATCCCTTGGAGATCTCTTCAAAGCGGAGCCTGTGCCTGCTCAACCAACCTCAAGTACTCTTCCAAAAACCGGTAGCAGAACTGAGTCGAGACAGCAGAAGGAGAAGTCTGGGGGTCTTCAGAGTGCCAGCATGCCATGTCTGTCCTCCGCCCAGAAGGAAGGGGTGGGAACAGAGGGCACGGATGGGCAGGTTTCTCCTAGCCCTGGGGTGCAAATGGAACAACGAAGCAGGAAAGCTGAGGAGGAGTCTCCTGAGAGTAAAAAAGTGCTTCCTGGGAACATTTCACAGAAGGCAGTGGGTGTACACCCCAAAATTGGCCAGCTGAGTCAGTCAGCTGTGCAGCAAAGCAGCGTACCCACGGTGACACCAAAGCAGCAAGGAGGAGATCGTTCAGGAGGCCCAGTTACTCAGCCAAAACCAAAGCCAGATGAAGCACGTAAAGAGTCAGGCTTCAGTTTGCCATTCAGCTTTTCTGATATCACTGCTTCGAAATCACAGCCAGCACAGCCAGCCAGTAGGAGCATATTCTCCTTCTTCACGGGATCAGATGAGGCAAAGCCTTCACCACCTGCTCCTGCTAGTGGGAAGCAGCAGGAAACAGAGGGGCTGTTTCATCTGCCCTCCTTCTTCTCCAGCGGTCCAACTGCTGAGAGGAGCATACCTCAAAGAAGTACTAGCTTTAGCTTCTTCAATTTGACATCCTTTTTGGATGAGAAACCACAAGCTGCTCCAAGACAGGAGAATAATAGAAAAACAGCTAAGCCAGTGAACTCCAAGCCGTATGTGAAGCAAAATATTGCCACCGACTCTAGTGTCAAAATTAGCAGTTCTGCCAGGCAACAGGAAGCAAACAATAAAGAAGAAGTTGGTATTATTGCAGCAGTGACTGGCAAACAAACGCTCCCAGAAACGATCCAAGAAAATAAGCCAGAAATGCTGGCAGTGGAAACAGTAGAAAGTGTTGCTGAGGTAGCTGAAGGGAGTGACTTAGAGAAGCTTCCACAGACTGATGACACTGCAGTAGGCAATGTAGCTGCCTCTGGTCCTTGCCTTCAGACTCCCAGTGTGCAGGAGGGCTCTCCGGGCCAACAGGCTATTTCTTTAGAAGAAAATACTGCGGGCAGCACAGGGAAAATGGAGAGTGTTGCATTTCCTGTTGATAAAGAAGAGCCTTATTCTTCAAAAGAAGAAACTTCTGAAAAGGAGGATTATAGCACGGCCTCAGGGAACAAAATAGATTCCCAGAGTCTAAATGACTTAAATAGCATGGGTGACATTAAAAATGAAGTGATCTCTAAAGAAGTATGCGCACAGAATGAGTTGTCAGAACGTAAATTACCTGATCAAACTCTTGGTGAAGGGTTACAACAAGCACGAGAGCCACCGTCTCCTTCTAAAATGGCAGAGGCTTCTAATTTGCAAAACAAACCTAAGGAATCTGAGAGTGATAAATCAGTCCTGGATTCTTCAGTTGAAATGTTTTCAAGTTTTATGACAAAAATGAAACCACCCAAAACATTATCTGGTTTCTTTTCCCAGCCTCAAGCTACCGCACCTCCCACTGCACAGAAGAAAAGCTCCTCTTTCTTTGGTTTCTCATCCCTCCCAAGTGGCCCAGCACCAGCTTTCACAAATGATCTCTTTGGCATCTTCAAAGGTCCAAAAGAATCTCCAAAAGAGATGCCTCCAAAATCCACCCCTAAGCCTCAGAGCAGTAGTGTGAAAGATGTCACTGCGTCTGTTCTAGCAAAAGACTCTAGAGAAACAGAAAACACAGCTGCAGCCAGAGAGTCTAAAAGAGGTGTCACGAGCTCTCTGAAGGAGGATGTATTACCTGTTCCAACAGAAGAGAGCTCCACAAAAGAGTCTCCTGTGAAAACAGAAACTGAGGAAAACAGGAACTCTGAAACCTGTAAAGAGGAACCTTTGATGATCACTCCAGAAACAGCAGTGTCTACTGAAAATCAGTCCCTTGAGGTTATGGAGTTGGACAATGATGCACAGCCTTCTGAGGTGGTAGATACTAAGCCATGCCAGTCTGATTTCAGTAATGCCATCGATACAGTGCAGGCTGAGGCCACCGACCAAAGTGATGGAGATACATGGCAGCTTGATGTGGGATCTTCACATATAACCAAGGAACAGGCTGCTCCTACAAACAGCGTAGCTACTGACGTCCTTCAGGCTGGCTCTACTGAGGAGCTTGCAGTGGAAATGGAAGCCCCAGCTAATAGGGAAGACACAAACCTTTCCCAATTGGATGAGAGTGCTACACTTGAGTCTGAACCTGTTATTACAGGGGATCAGGCCAATGCGGGCATTGATCAGCAGGACATGATCAGTAGTAATAGTAGAGAACTCCCAGCTCCAGCTGATGAGCCCAGTGTTCATGTGCTCCAGCTGAATGAAGAGAAGACAAGTGAGGTAGAACAGCAAGCTGCTGAACATTCAGCAGCTGACGAGGTGCCTGCAAAAGGCACTGCTTCCAAATGTGACTTGAAAAAACCTAATAGTGTTCCTCCAGATGCGAACAGTAGTAAACCAGTGTTTGAAATACCAAGCATGCCCAGTTTGCCAAAATTCAGTTTTATGTCATCTGCTGATAGTGGAAAGCCATTTGGGTCATTCTTCTCTCAGCAGCCACCTTCAGTTAATAAAGCAGGGGCAGATCAGGGCCTCATGTCCAGCTTTAAGAAACTTTCTTCTACTCTCTTTGAAGGAGGTAGTGAAGAAAAGGTGGGTAAACCAGAGAGTGCCCAAGGAGCAGTATTTGGGAAAAAGCTAGATTTCTCCTTTCCCTGGCAAAAAGACAACAGGGAGACCTCTGCCAAAAGGGAACCACATACACCACCGCAGGCTTTGTCAAAACCAGATGACAAGGTGTTAGGAACAGTCAGTTCAGATGAAAACTCAGAATCTGCAGTCTCAGATCAACTGACTGATGCAAATACAGAAATAAACTTGTCTTCAAATCAGCCTGATGCTGTAGACAATGAACTTTCTGAAGAACCATCTGGTGCAAGCGCTGTTGATGATACATCCAACAAAGAGCTGAGGGAGAAGATTGATAAAGAGTCAGAAGACCATCAGAATGTGATTTCAGGTGAACTGCAGAAAGAAGATCAGGCAGAAGAGCATGCTCCAGCTGGGCCTGAACTGAAAGAAACTGAGCTTGATTCTGCTCCTGAGGGAGCAGTGCTTCATCCTAGCACACAGGCTGCAGATCTGAATAGTGTGGAACAACTGAATCAGAAAAGGCTAGTTACAAATGAAGCATAATAAATGGTTGCAAGTTTTTGACCATTTATAATGCAATACTGCTGCAGTAGATACCTTGGTGCCTGATGTTTGTAGCCAGTTCCTTCTGCTATTTGTTGTCGTTTGTAGCATTATTGATATTTGTCACTGAGGATGTGGCAAACTGCAGTCAGTAGTTACATATAGGCCTTTAGACCATTTTCTCACCTCTTTCCACTCTTTTTTTTCTGTAAATGTAATTGAATTTCCCATGTTCTCACACTGTGTGTGAGAATGCTTTTCTCATGCTGAATGAGATGCTTCTAGTGCTAATTTCATTGGCCTTTCAGAAGTTACATTCCATGCGTGTTAATTCTGCTCAATACAATCACTTTGCTTTCTTGTTTAGTGATAATTATATTGTATTTGCTAAGAAATAAGTAACAGTATGTAGAGTGTATTGGACGGAATAAGGGTTGTTTTTTTTTTTTTTTTTCAAAATGCAAGGTAAAGGCTTTTAATTTTAGAGAGAAATTTGGTTTACTGGTGATATATTACACAGCTAATTAGGTTCATTTCACATTATTGAAGATCTTAAAACATTTCCAGAGATATCAGTGAAGGTATTCTAATGCTTTCTCTTCCTAAAATCTGTGCAAAGGTTTTTTTCATGCAGCTAGGAAAGTCACTAAAGGAAATTACTAGTGTTCCATCAGTCTGTATTTGGTCTTTTGCATGCGTTAAGTTACAATTGCCCTCAAAAATCAAAGCAGTGACTTGCTAAACATATCTTTGCATGGTACAGGAAGTGAAGCATATGCCTGTGGTCATACAACTGCAACACTGCACTTCCAAAACTTCCTATCTAGCTTGAAATTCTCCTGAGCGTGCAAGTGAGAGAAACATTAGTGCTACTTAATTCTTTGCTGTAATTTTCCTGACTGCATGAGAAATTTTGATCCACTGTATTTTGTCTGAGGATTCTGGGAATTCAGTCCTGGAAGTGGTGTCCTGAAATACAGAGATCATGCCCCCGTGGTGAATTCTTCAAAAAGCTTTATTGGAGCCACACTTGTAGCTTCCTACATTGCTCTACTTTTGTAAAAGGTTTTAAGTTGATAGTCTTGACAACCTTGATTTTGACTGCAATCTATTTTATCATAAACATATATATATATATGAAGTTAACTTTAAGTTAACTGTACTTCTCATTAATAGTCTGCTTAAAATGGTTAGGGTAAAGAATTTAGCTGCAGTGAATCTCCAGAAGACAGAAACACTTCCACTCTGAATTGCTATGTTTCCATTCTTATTCCTGTCTGGTTATTAGAATATCTTCACTGGCAGTTTCTAGCTGATGAAGGGTAAAGTAGTAGTTAGTTAGTGAAAACAAGACCACAGGCATATGTGGTCTATATACTGGTAGGCTGTGTATGAAGTATTTCTACTGCCTGTCAGATTTGTGAGGTTCAGAAGTCTAGATCTACTTCAGGGAGCATAATAGATAAATCTGACTTTATAACACATCTTTTCAGTAATGTTTAGTGTTCCACTCCATTTTTTAGATGTGCAGGTTGCTTTGTGTTTCCCCAAGCCACTGTTTTTTTTTCTGATGGACTTTATTATTCTCTCATAGTCCTGCTGGCAGTAGTAGATATGGCTCCTCTTGTAACGTCAGCCAGGGAAGCTCTCACCTCAGTGAGCTGGACCATTCCCATGAAAGTGCCCATGCCTCTGAGCAAGAAGATGATCACCAGGAAAGAGTCTCGAATCATTCCTACCACAGTTCAGGCAGCTACCAGAAGGATGGTCAGGCGTGGCGCAGGGAGCAAGAGGAACCCCATGGCAAAGGAGAGGAGGAGAAGACCTATGAGACAGAGGAGAAACGTGCAGACCGTTCTGTAGCTCTGGAACTTGAGAAGCCCAATGATGCAGGAACCCATGTGAGGTAAGTGAAACTATGTTAATAAGTTCTTTTCAACTAATTCAAAGAGGATGCCTCTCTCTGCTGTTTCCTGGGGAAGTTACTTTTTAGCCTTCTCCAAAAGCTAACTTGATGTTGCCGATCTGTGAAGCATCTTTATGTGCAGTTATTTATGACACATTGGGTAAGCTTAAACCACGTTTGCTCTGTATGTAAAGAGGAAAGCCTTCTAGTGCCTTGAAGCTCATGTGCTGTATTTTCCATTTCTGGTTTCATGAACGTAGTCTGCCCAAATACCTGCTTCCATTGCTCATTTGTGATCAAGCTTATGTGTGAGCAACCAAGAACTGCTTGTAGTCATGGTTAGAGCTGCACTAATTCCTTTCTTATGTAA
The DNA here is from genome assembly GCF_028554395.1 of Pezoporus wallicus. Classification (NCBI taxonomy): domain Eukaryota; kingdom Metazoa; phylum Chordata; class Aves; order Psittaciformes; family Psittacidae; genus Pezoporus; species Pezoporus wallicus. The sequence continues at coordinate 100,253 of NW_026642642.1, forward strand.
TAGGCTACCACAATTAGTGTTTATGTAGGCGCAGGTTGTAGAATTACATTACGAATAGACACGTTCCTTTGACTCAGTGTGGCAGCTTGCCTTGTCCTTGCGCTTGGGCTTTCCAGGTTGTCAACAATATTGAAAACAGGCTTCAAAAGTTGTAATGAGTAAAAAGAAGTTGTAACGTGAGTTGTAATTCAAAAAGTTCAAAAGTTGTGCGTTATAATGAGCTGTTTTTTTACAGGAATTTTGAATTTTGCTACTTAACTTTGGGAGTGACGTTTTTTTCCTTGAGGTAATCAAGTCATTGCAGCCCCTAGAGTAAAGATGGGTATACTTATATAGGTATGATATTTTTATCTGTTTCAGTGAGATCCACAGAAAGATGTCTTTCTGTCTCTACCCTTTGGAGGGTACATCTGATGTCACTGTACTTATATGAGAGAATTAACTGCAACAGTTCATGTGTAGGCATCCCTTACACTTAAAATGAAAAAAGGGAAACAAAACTAGCAAAAGTGTTGAACTGTTTCAACTCTATCTCACTTTCCTCTTCTCCTTACAGAGCAGCAGGAGTCTGGTCCCAGAACTGTTGGCCTATATTTGTTCACAAGGAGGGTTATTCACATAGTCTGTTTCAGGCTAATTTAGGCATCTAACTTGGGTACTCCTGCATTATTGGCTCCCTTTCTCTCCACTTTCTGGCAATGCTTTACTGCCTCCATGGAGTATGCATGGAACTGAGCTCTGAATGTTGAACCTTAGAGTTGCATCTGAGCTAGTTGTGCAGCATGGATGCATGATGCCCTCAGCTATGTTTTGTTTTTATACTGTTAGGAGGGCTGGGTGCTTTGCAGACAGAAAGATCTTTGTTTCAGTGATTTACATCTCAGTAACATATAAAAGGAGCGCAACCAAAAGCCCAATGTGTGATGAGGTTATGGAGTATAAAATGTGCTGTGGGGCAGTGAGATGGAGCGCTGTTGCCAAATACACATGCCCCCTTGAAACGCTATAGGAAAGGGGTGGAGAGAGAAAGGGCCAGTGAATGAGGATAACCACAGCTGAGCCCTATGGCCAGTGTTTCCACTGAGAAGGGCTTGTAAATTTGTAGCAGTAGGGATGATCAGCAAGAGGCAGTGGTTAGAAGGGATCTGCGACAGGCATAGGGATGTAAAGTCTTCCCTCTGCCTCTTTGGTGTGTGCAGTTATGATACCAGTGTGTTGAGCTAGCTTGATCAGGTATCTTGGACTGCTTTCCTGATGTTCTGACCAAAGTCATCTTACTTCTGGAGCTGGATTGTAGCCTATTTTATATCTTTCAGCTCATCAGTTTCCACAATGGTTCCTGTGTATAAGGAAACCTCTGCTTTAGATTCTTAATTCCCAGAACACGTGCAGGCCTGTGTTGCCTGGAGGCTGTTGGTTACTTCATGTTCCAGAGCTGAAACTGTGACTGCACTGTGTAACATTAAATCTTCGCTACAGATGAGTGTATTTCATACAGTGATTTTCTGTTTCTTGCCTTTAAGCTACCACGGTGACAATGAGCCACCACCATTTCCTCCAGCAAGAGCCCATTGGATTAGAGCTATTAGCAAAGTTCGACTGCGGCTTCAAGAGGTAGGATGGAGTATTGCTTTGTTCCTTCTCTGTGCTACCTGAGTTTTAGATCTGTGGCTAAAGGTTTCATTTCTTCTTCCTTGTAAGACACGTCTCACAGTTTTGATGTTTTGCAGAGAAAAATTTAATCAAGTGTATTGTATAGGACTGCAGCCTGTTGTGATGGTCTTAGAGTTGTCTAATTCTACCAAACAATTTGATGAACATCATTGTGTGGAACTGGAGATGAGTATCAGGAAAAATGTAGTAGCAGAGGAATTAGCTCTGAATTTGTAAATAGTAATAATAATGTCTGGGACTAAATGGTTTGTGTTAAATCGTTAAAAATTAAGACTTTCTCTCAAGGCAACTTGAGGATAGCTTGTTAGCTTACTTGGAGTTATCTGTATTATTTTTCATGTGAAAATGTTCCTTGGGAAACTTTACATCAAATATTTTTATATATACTAATTGAAAGTGGGTGTATAATAAGTCTTGGTATTTCCATCTCATGAAAGTATGATTTAAAAATAAAAAATCCTGATTTGGGAAGTCAAAAGGAAAAGGTTGTGACATTTTCTTCAGCAGTATAAACACTCTTGTTTTAGAAAACAGCGATTAAGACCTAAAAAGTTGTTGTTTTTCTTAAAAGAATCTTCTGCTTTCATCCATCTGTATGCCCACAGAAAGATAACATATGGTGTTCATATTCTATAGATGATAAACTATTGCCTACAACCCAAAATGCAGTTAATGTATTTTATTTAGAAATACTACCTTCAGCTATAGCTCCCCTGTTTTGTTTTCTATAAGGAATTACTTGACAGCATCTTGCTACCAATAGCTGGACTTCTCTTTTACGGATTTGTTGCAAGGTGTTAGGAAAACAAGTTTTATTCTTTTTTCCTTGCATCTGGGGAGGTATCTGAAGTGCCACAGCAGAAATGGTTTATCTGGTTTGTAAATTCTTTCCCGTCTAAGAATTACTGTGTTACTTCACTTCTAAGCAGAAGGCATTTGGTTCAAAACTGTCATACTGACATGGAAAGTGAAATTTAAGTACACCCTTAGTATCTAAGAACTTCTGTTGTGGTTTTGTAGCGCATACAAGCAAAACAGTTTAGTTCTGTGCCTTATGGGAAACAAGGCAAAGCATAATAAGAGGAACAAAAGATTCAATGATGCGTCTCCCTGTGCATATCTGTCCTTTTCTTCTTGAGAGACTACGACGTCCATGAGGTGGTTCAGCATCATTCTTTGTGTTTCTTCAGAATTGGAAGGAACACATGCTTTGAGATGTCTGTTACAGAGACACTGGTTTACTTTTGATATCATAATATCATGACTTGCTTTGCCTTGACCATGCCTGTTACCTTAAAACAAAATCCGTGCGATACAGAGCTTTCCAGCAGCCTACTCCAGGGTTTAGCTGTCTTTACTGTCCAAAGGCTTCCTAACCTCTTCTCTAGATCTTTCTTTTGCCGTATAAACCCATTTCTCATGCTTAGGCCAAGTATTAAAGGAGCAGAATGGATTCCCTCCCTCTGTAAAATAGTGAAGGGCTATTGCAAGGAGAGGATGAAGCCCCACTTACTCTTCTCAAGTTCACTAAATGGCACTTTTTCTTTTAATCAGCCTGTCTTCTTGCTGCCCGCCCTCACCTTTCCTTTCTTCGTGTCCAAAGTTGACTGTAGAAGTTCAGCATGCTCTCAGCTGAGAGCTTGCTCATGTGTACTACAGAACAATGAAAACTTTGTTCTCCAGGATGTGATCCTGATAACCCAAGATACCAGTATCCCGCTGTGATGGTGTGTTTTTATTGCAGACTAGCACTGATGCATAGTTTGCCTCTTATCCTTTCCAGGACTGAGCTTCCTTCTGAAGAAGGGCTTTGTCGGTTTTTCCCTAGCCTATATTTGGATTGGATTACAGCTGAATATGGCTTTGCACTTTTCCTTATAGAATTGTGTGGTTTTTCACTCCTTAAGCACATTGCTGTCTGTCTCTTCCTAATCTGTTATGCCTACAAATCCTTCACGTTGTGTGTGAAAAGTTGCTTGGTACCCAAGCTGCCAGGCTGTGTGCTACCAGAGCTGCCTGAGGGACCCCTGCTTTATATATGCTTTGAATTTGGCTACCCCAAGTATGACTTTTTCCCAGCGTGTTTGGATCTGTTTTACCAGGTTACCTAGACCTCAGGATATAAAACTTTTGCTGTTCTTCTCCTACACCTAAGGCTAATTTACCTTGTCACAGAAGGAAGTTAAATGGATTTGACACAGTTCTCCTCTTGAAGAAGAGAACATGCTCGCTGTTATTTCTCTCCTTTTTATGTTCTTGAAGATAATAATAATTTATTATTTGTTCCAGTCTGGAATTCCCAGGGGTGTGTGGGAAGAAGTCACGTTAGTGCTTTCATAGTTGTCCAAGTCTTCTTTTTCCTATTTTTAACCGTAAAAGCTTGTTTTGCCCTTTTCAAATCTTCAAGTGCATTGCCTGTTTTTCAAGTTTTTAGTGCTTTGTGATTGCTAGTGTGCAGCCTAGTACCTGAGGATGAAGTTTCTCACGGCCAGCTGAATTAGAAATAACTACCGTATTGGTTTGCTTTCAGATTTGGTTTTTGGTTATTTTTTTTTAGTGCTTCCTGTTTTTTATAACTTGCTGAACTTTCATATTTCTTTCTTTTCTTCTTTTTTTACAAAGAGCAGTAATAATTCTACCAGCTGCCTGAATGCAGTTGTCCCTGCTAGTGAAGACCTGAAGCAATTAAGGCATCAGATGTTACAGCCTCTTTAATGCCACCTGATGATAGCTTTGTCTTTATGAGAAGCAGCCATGAGGGGTTTTTGTCATACTGTGTGTTCATGGCTAGGTGGGGATTTTTTTGTGCATTGGCCTTTTGATTTCTTCCCTGTGCAGTTATGCTTGTCTTTAAAGCTTCCACAAGGAGAGACTTCACACCCTCTGAAGAAAGGGACAGGTCCTTTCCATCCTCTTAGCTGGGTCAGCTTGTGATTTTTTTGTCTCTTAATGCTATTTCATTAACTTAACAGCTTACTGAACTCCCTGTTCCTTCAAGCCTGTTTCTCATGAGTTCTAGCTATGGATTTCTGAGTTTTTATCAGTTCGTGTTTTTCTAGTTTGTCTTAATTCCTTTCCTCGTATGGTATCAGGAAGACTGTTTTCTCAGATGCATTTGCATCCCTTTTTCTCTTCACTTTAGCTCAAATCCAGAAGAACATCTCTGCTTGTTGCTTTCTCACCTTGTGCATCATCATTTGGTTCCCAGGTCTTGTTTGAATGTCAGTGGTATGGATAGAGACTATCTAGATAAATATCAGGATATTAAAGGTCTCTGTGATAGTAGTCGAAACGTCCAATTCTGTCGGCAGTTAGAAAAGGTCGTGTCTCATTTCTGTGATCACCCTATTAACATCTTCCCATCTTCTATCATTACTTAAAAGCTTTCAAGAGGACTATCCTTCTCGTTTGTTCCAGTGCTTAGAGCAGCTGCTTATGTCCTTGTTCTTCAAAGCGCTGCTCTCAGCTTTTTTCCATGTTCCCCTTCCTCAATGTGCAATATAATTTCATTAATACGTGTGGAGCTCCAGCTCATGGATCCGAACTACTGGATTCCTGTCACGTAGACTACTAAAATGGTTCTTATGACTCTTAATTGTTAATGATCTGTCTGAAATTTGAAAGAAAGAAAAGGAGGAAAAAAAAATACACCCAAGAAATTTCCATATCTGATGGGATTATAAATCCCCTTGGCAATACAGCCTCCTACCTGGGAAGAGATTAATATTCACGTGAATAATATACATGCATCCTACAGCACCATGAGTCAGAGAAATGTCGTATTTTAATTAAGACTTGACGGTTATAAAAAGGCACAGAAATTTGTAACTATGCATGTTAAAAGAAAAGAAAAAAAAAAGCTTTTTGGTGGCATGCACTCCCCCCCCCTTCAGTTCTGCTGTTTTGTTTTTTTTCTCTTGTGTTTGTGAAGAAGAAACTTAATTATGCCAGAATCAAACTAGGGTTCTCAGCCCTGGAGGAATGACTCAATAATTCTCACCTTCACACTTAGAACTTTGACTACAAAGGGGGATTAATTGATAGCTCATCTGCTGCAGTCCTTCTGTGAGAGCTTCTTTTCCAGAAGAACAAACACACATCTATTGCATCTGCAACTTCTTTAACCAAAATAGCCTTCAGCTGGGGACTTGGCTCTGTGATTTTTAAAGTTACACGAATCTGAACGTAAGTTTTGTAAAACAGAAGGATTGGCAGAGCGGAGAAGAGCAAAAATTCAATCAAATTATCCAGTTGTCTCTCCTACCAATTATTTTCAATATATTTAAGTATTACGAGAGGGTGTGGGGTCTTGGATTATATCCATTTACATTGAATTTGTTTACAGGAGAAGAAACCTTATGCATAGTTTTCCTCTTTTGTGTCAGGAATTTAAATACATCAATTTACTCATTTTCTTTTCAAAACCAAAGTCAGTGGGCAGTGTTTCCTACTTGTTTTTTCTTCTTCTAGATGCGATTTTATAGTAATTATTTTAATTTTTGTCTTTGCCTGTTAAATAATAGCCTGTTCTTTTTGGCTGCTATGTAACTAGATCATATACTGATGCAGTTCATGACATTGTTTTTCTGGAATATGATAAGCACCAGCAGTGGAAGGACTAAGTGTCTGTTCTCCTTTAGCCTTACAGGTACCTAGTCATACCCTTAGTTTTATTTTCCTGTGCCCCATAGCTTCACAGTCAACACTTCTGATCAAGCACCTGCAAACACCTAAAAACCACCAGGGCCTCACTTTTAAAAGCCCTGGTCCAGGGAGGTTGTGTACTGGTATTTTGGAGTCTGAAGCCCAGTTTTATTTATTTTGGGAAAGCAAGCTGTTGGTGTAAACCACCGCTATTTCCATCTTACACAGCTGTAGGATGCTCTCAAGAGCCCTTTGGACTTCCACAGTTAGTGGGGAGACCAGCAAGACACCAGCTGGTTCCAGTTTTGATTGTTAGTTTGGTTTTAACTCACCTGCCTCACCCTACTCCTAACATGTGAATCCAGGTCCTCTGATTTTAAACCTATGTACTGTACATGAGCCCAGATGGCTAGTGGAGGACACGCCTGCTTTAAGCCAGTCACAAAAGGATTGGAAACTACCCTTTTCCATCTCTCATGAACTGTACAGTCCATGCAATAGTTTACTTTTGGCATTTTATTTCTCTTAAGCTTTGTTGCCTAGGTGTCTTTTTATCAGTCCCGTGAAGATGAGTAAGCTCTGCGTTTTCAAAGCCTCCCACGCAGTGGCAATGAAACAAACTGAAGCACTGTGACTCTAACAGAGAGTTGCTAGAAATTTCTCTTCATACAGGAAAACTGCATCTCCAGTCAAATATCTTATTTCTTTTTCACCTATTTTCTTTATGAAGGTTATCTTAAACCTCCACCAAAATACCATCATTGCTAATCGAATTTCGCAGGGATCGGGGTTGTTGGGGACTTGCAGAGCACCCTTGTGGACATGAAATCACTGTTCCTGCATGTGAGATCTGTGTAGGTAAGGCATGACCCAAAGGTCACTGCTAGCTGTAGGTAGAGACTGTTGTCAGGTGGCTGTGCTCACAAGGGCACTCAAAAATGCTTTCTGCACACCTTATCTATAAAACGCGTAAGTGACTTTCAGATCCCTTCTGGACTGCATAATGGTAATTATTTAGAAAGCATTTGTATTTAAAAATGCAAAAGTACTGGAGCTGTTCTACTACCTCTGCATGCTGTAAAGTCTTATTTCACTGTGTTGCATCTGAGTTTGCAGGCTGGCAAGACTTGTGGGACTCCCCAAAACCCATTTTGTCTTTCCCCAGGCAGTTGTTAGTGCATGACTCCCTGATGCTTGAGCAACTTGTGTCTGTTGCCCCCTCTGGTTCCCTCTCTGCAAGGAAAAGTTCAGCCTACATGCTTTACTCAGAGGAGGAGAAGCTTCTTTTATCCTCAGGTCTCTTAAATACAATACCTATTCGCATCTATTTGGAATAAAATGCATGTTTATTACTCCTTACTGGGATTCTTTGATACCTACTATCATTTTTTAACCTGCTTTACAGCGAAAGTTCACAATTATGTTACAGCAGAGACATGTTTGTATGCACAGAGGAAAATAATAATGTGCCTTCATTAGCTGCTGTTGTTATCAGAAAGCTACTTAAAAATCACGTTATCTCCAAAATTCAGTAGGCTTGACCTTTTTAGAGTAGTTACGCTAAAATTAAGAGAAATACTCTCTTGTAGGGTAATGTGCTGGTCAGAAACACTTTCCATAATTGACCCCAGCAGCTATGAGCCTGTTAAATCATTAACAGGATTTTCTGCAAGCTTCTCTGAACATAGCACTCAACTGGTAGTTCTGACACTCAACTTCCATTCACCTCTGCTAAAAAGCAGTTTTGGTGTTGATGGTCTGTATTCCACGGACGCAGGACGTCTGTCACCTCCTGCGACAACAGGTTCCTCCATATCTTCCTGTTGTTCATTGGAAAAATAAAACCAAACAAAATTGAGGAGTTTTCTAGCATTAACAGGAGTCTGCAGGGTGGATACCTAACTTTCCTATAAATGCTGTTTTTACTTTTTCACTGCAAACTTCCTGTGGGCTTGCAAGACCAGGGGTAGCCTCCATAAGAAGGCAAAGAATCCTGACACGTTTTTTCTTTCCCTGTAGTTTTATTTAGGGCTATACCTTTGCTTCTCTAGTTTTGTACTGTAAACTCTAGACACCTGTAAGTCAAAATTCATACGAAGCCTTTGAATGGGAATCCACGTGCAATTTACTCTTCTTCCAAGGTTTATTCCATTGATTTGCTTATAAAGAGAGGAAACGTTTATGCAACATCTGAAACACAGTTTACAAACACAAGGTGATCCACTATTGGGTGGATCTTGTACTTTGTGCCAGCACTGCACATTAAGTTCAAGTAGATCTGTTTGGCTGAACTGTGCTTTTCTTCTCTGACTTGTAAAGGTCAAAATGATACTACTGGAAGGCGTGTGGGTAGTCTGCCATTATATGTATTTTTTTTTACTTGAAACGTTTTGTGTGTGAGTGTTTGACTTCTGGAGTGAAGCTGGATGGAAAGTGCCTGCTGGTTTTGCAAAGTGTGGAGGTTTTTTGGGGTGGGTGGGGGGTTAGACTTTGGGATTTTGACTTTTTGAGAGTGACTGGGATATGACAGATGGGAGAGCCCACTGTGGAAGAGCCGGTATTTTAAGCTATACTACGTCTAGAATGAGGGGGGAATAGGACTCTGGTTCCGCATCTAAACTGGGCAATACTGAGATTTTAACCTAGGTTTCCCACAGCTTGTGAATTTCTTCTAGGAAATCACTTTTCCCTGTGCTCCCTCACCTGTTCGGACATCTTAGACAAGAGAAATACTCCTGTTCAAATTCATCATTGTCCTATAAATCAGATTTTTAATTCTTGACAAATTGGTGTTTTCTAAAGGAAAATGTGACTCGGTCACCTTCCTTCCTCCCCATGGAAGGTGGCACCTCTGCTCGTCAGAGAGCAAGATGTGGGTAGCAGCATTGGGCTGGCAGTGGGGATAGATGACCTATGTCTTACACGACTGCCAGGTTCCCAATCAGACTGCATACCCAGAATTGCTGCCTTTTTGTCTCTGGCATCATTTGTCTTAGGCAGTCTGGTTGCAGCAATGTCTGTTGTTGTTATCTCCAGAATTGAATTACATGTTGCAGGCTGAAGGAATTATCTGTGTGCCCAGAGCACCTCTGAACCAGGGTGAACTGCAGTAAGCCCTTTTCCGCTGCCTGGTGCTGCCCAGCTTGCATTCACATGTGTACCAAGACTCATCCAAATACTTCGTTGCACAAGTGCTTTTCTTTTCCGAAGCCCTGCTGCTGCAGTTGCCTAAAGCTTTCAGGAAAAATGGAAACCAGACCTGTTTGGAGAGTGGACCAAGTCCTCTATATGGTATATTTCAAAGACTGTATGGTAATACTAAAAATGTTGGAGATGAAGTGATCATTGCTGCCTTAGCATAACTCCCCTCTTTGTTTTGGGGGTGTAATGGCAGAAAGAATTACAGAAGTGTGCTCTACTGATAGAGACTTTTATCTGCTGTGGAGTGGGGCACAGAAACCTGTGGTGTCCTGACCATGGCATGCATGATGCTCATCAATAGAAATGGAGAGAGATTCATCTGGCATTGGAGTAAGTCAGTTCTTCCTGCTCTGAATAGGGGTGCAATGGGAAAGGTGGGTGGGGGGACTCCTACCTGCCACATACGCAGCCATTAAAAATAGCATTGGCTGTTGGGAGAGCCAGACTTCACACTCTTATTTTTAAGGCTCTGTGTGGGAGGAGGGGATATTTCCCAGTGTTGTGTATTACTGAAGCAATCTGTGCAAGAAATGCTGCACCGGAGAGATAGCAGTGGGCTTTGGCTTACAAAGCACAAGTCTTGGGGGAGAGATGAACTAACTAGCACAGGCTGAGAGCATCATAAATGAAATGTTAACCCTTCATGAAGTGTTAGAAAACCCTTTGAATAGCATCATAACTTCATAGAAGAAGGCAGTGGGTCAGAAAAAGGGGTTTAGTGCATGACAGTTTTGTCTTTTAGTGTTGTTTTTCCTTGTTTCTTGTTTGTCAGGCAGCATAGTTACACAACTTGTTTAGATGCATGCTTCTGAGCTAATTTCTGGAGTTGTGTAAGGTTTGTTTAACTGGAGTCTTCTCGTATCATGCATCTGTCTTTAAAAGGATTGCTTTTCCTCCCCCATTGTAAAGGTGGCATTTGGAAGTCAGAGTCCTGTTATTAATGCTTAATGTAATGCCTGAAGCTAGCAGGACTCCAGTTCTGGCTGGTGCTACATAGGTTATAGAATAGAGAAGCACTTGAATTATATTTTCAATCATTTTAATGTATTTAATTTATAGAATTAAAGCCAATTGAAGGTCTTCTGGTACAGCAAGTGAATGCTGCTCATGAGAATGTAATTCTTGGCAGGTGATACAAGAACTTTCTTTGCATCCAAACTCCTTTCTTGGCATTTGGAACAGGACTTTTAAGCCATGTCATGGCCACCAACAAGCTGTCTGCTTGTATTCACAGTCTGAACAATTTTGTGACATTGTGGAGGACTGACCTGGGCCAAGCTGTGTGTTCATTTCCATTGCTTTGATGGTTAATCACTGGAACTTTCAGGAGGGCTTTTTGGTGGTCTGGTCTCATTAGAAACCAGTGTGTGGTAAAAGTGGGACAGGTTCTTCCCCTTCTTGGCTTTTGAATCTGTAAAATGCCTGCAGCCTTTCCTGGTGACCTCTGAGCGGGGTTTGTAACATACATCCTCTGCTGAAAGGCTCTTGAGAACATCAAGGTACGGCATACCTGTTCTGCAGGGAGAATTTCCTGAACATATTGGCACCTTCATCCTTTCTGTGATATAAAACTAAAGATAATTTAGGCATAAAGCTGGAATGAAATCCCAAATGTAGCTTGGGATTGTCACCTGTTCTCAAGCATGCAGGTACCAGATGCTAGAATGGCTGTCGTAAGTCTGAGTGCTAATTTACTGGGGTGCTGTAGGCAGCAAGTCTCTTGCCATACAGGGTGGCTTGTGCCTTCCGGCTTGCAGGATGATGTGGTACCAGGTGATCAGTGGTGCTACTCTCTGGCCTATGGGACTGTCCTGCTAAAAACAAGAGGATCCTGTTTAAGCCACTCGTATGCGCTGGATGAGGAAGAGAGAAGGAAGGGCTGTACGGGCTGCCTTTAGGCTCATTTAGTCTGCCCTCACTAGCATGGGTGTAGAAACAATTGGGAAAGAAAGTTGCTGCCTGGAAAACGGGGTATTAGTGCAGACAGTAATTGCATGCTGCTTTATATTCAGTGCTACGCTGTGACATACCAGGTGGGCAGTAGGTCTCGTCTGCCTGTATTTCCATCATATGTCTAATATGCCATGTAGGAAGCCAGCAAATTTTTTGAAGAAGATGGGGACTATTGCAAAAATTACAGATTAAGTTAGAGAAGTGGGAGAGGGGACACTGGAGAAGCCCTGGCAAGGGAGATGCTGAAGGTGTGAGATGAGACCAAGTAAGTATGGCTCAGCTTAGCAGACGGGAAGCTGAGAGTGGATGTTGCTGCCATGTACTAATAGAGCATGGGAGTAAACATTGGCAAGCTTACAGCTATTTAAGATAAAGGTTAATGTTAGCACAAGAACAGAAGGTTATAAGCTGGTTATGAACAAACCCAGGCTAAAAATCAGAAAGTGATTTTCTAATTGTTAGTGAACAGCTTCCAAATGGGTTTCTTTGCCCTTTCTGTTTCTAATTAATCTAAACTCTTGTCTGTTTATGAAAGCTATTGTATGACAGTCACCTGTGGGAGCAAAGAATGGGACTTCATCATCCAGAAAGTCTCTAAGTAGGCTGTGAGAAATGCCCATGGACCCACAGCCTCCATAACTATTTTACACAGCATGGCCACCCTGTGCTTACGCTGTCCACCTCCCTGCCGCTTTGCAGGACCCTGTGGGTTTCAGAGCACAACCAGAGGTGCGTAGGAGAGGTTATTTGCTACTTAGATGCTGTCAGTGATATAGAATTGTGAAAATCACATTGCAGTCCTTCTTGGATGGCTTTTCCATGCAGTTGCACAATAGATATTAGCGATGCTAGACAGGGAGAGGGTTCAAGTATTGTACTTGAAGAACAGTACTTATTAGTGACTCATGCCTGGTAATGAACCTGTCATAGATATAATTTTATTTTCTGACAAATGTTCAAGTGGTAATAGTTTTTAGAAAATATAGTGTAGTTTGTAAACAGGCTTATTCTTAAATGAGATTTCTAAAATTCCTCGTGGAATTTCAGTTGCTTATTTAGACAGTAAATTGCAATTGAACCTTTGGTCATTAAAAGTTTTTAAAAGCTAATGCTGGAAAATTATTTTGTAGGAGAGCTTGAAAAGCAAGGGAGTATCAAGGCAGAATTGGCTTTGCGCCCTAAAAAGGAGATACTAGAGCTAGTTGGGTATTCAGATTTAGCTGTGAACTGATAAATCTATTTAGCCTCATTTTGGTTACTTTAAGAAGTTACATATAGAAATAAATGAAAATTGAGATTGCTTTATGTAAAAGACCAGTTTATTTTAACCGTATTTCCATCTGTTTTTTATTTTTGTTAATGAGTCAATATTCACCTTGTATTTTAAAATAACACACATGTTTTGGAGAAACTGTTATTGAGAAACAGAGAGTGCTAAATTCTATTGCAATTTATTTAAATTTTTCTATTTTTATTCAGTGTATCTTGTTAGTGAAGCAGATTGAAATGCATGCAAGTGTTTTTGTGATATCTCATATAACGGGTACTTGAAGGATCCAGTTTTGTCTACACAAAACTGTATAGATTGGCTGGTGTATTCACTCTGAATTTTGTTATGCCTAATTTAAGGAATTTAATTTAAAGCAAGTACAAGTCTCCTTCATATTTAGTGACACGGATACATGTTACTCATCCTAATTAAATCACACTAATTTTAGCTCACAGTAGTAATAGCTAGTTAATACACAACAGTGTGCAGCTGCTAGAATCATCCCTTTTTAACCCTGTCTTTGCATCCACCTCTCCTCATTTGGGTGTGTTCTGGTCAGTCTACTTGCCTATCCTGTCACAGTCTTGTTGAAGGGGCTAATTGGCCTCCCAGACGCTGGGCTTAGGTCAGCTATGCAATCAAAGCCTGCCTTGTAGTACAAATTTCATCCCCTTGCAGATGCTTTCTCAATCCAGTTATTCTCAGTTTTTGTTTGCATTAAATTTCCTTCCCTGTCCCTTCCAGTCAGGGGAGCAGACTGACTGGATTTCTAGACACAGTTAATCCAGGACCATTCTGCAGAGCCTGACAAGCGTTTTTACTGGGGGTGTGAAAGCTGTGTCTGGGCTTATTAATACGAGTGTGATTGCTGGAGATCAGCTTTGTCAGAGGTACAGTGGGGCAATGCCCCTTTTTTCTTGTTCAGTGCCTATATTAACAGTGTCCTCAGAGACTGACAGAGGCTTATATGTGGACCATAACAATTATTTATGGGGTATTTTGGCTTGTTAATCAACTGCTGCCTTCTGCAGGGAATATAAATACAGAAGTTATTCCTGCCTAAGAGAAAAGCGTATTATTTAAGGCAGAAGTCATAAAAAGGAAGGTAGGGGAGTAAAATGTATTTTTAACTTGCTGCTTGAATGTTGGTGCATCTGTGGCAAATGAGGAAGAAGGTGCTGGTATAGGGGACAATCTGTCAGCAAAGGTAGCTGGGCAGTGCTCCATCAGGTCATTAGTTGTAACTCCTCTGGCATGCTATTACATGATGCTGGACAAGCCATGTTGGCTTTTGAAAAGGGTTTTTCCGTTCTCTCTCCTTCTGATCCAGGAACTGATTTCTGGTTATTTGATCTAAGATTCTGGAAATGAGCCATCAGAGCAGTAAGAGAAGTCGCTGGAAGCCAGACTTCACAGTGTTTGATATACTCCAAACTTGATTACTCTGAAAAATGGGGGTTTTGTTGTCTTGGGATGGCTGTCCAAACAGAGAAGGTCTTAACCTGACTCTGTCCTCATTCTTCAGTTGTAATAGAGACTTTCTCACTTCACAGGTATGCTATGAAAACACCAATTAGTGCTTGAATTACTTGAGCAATATGGTGATGAGTGCATAGAACACTCCTTAGCCCCCCTGCATTGAACAGTGGTGTAACTGCATGTAATTTTAGGGCCTGGCTGTGATACAGTAAATACTGCGTGCAGTCATGCTTTGAATAACACGAAGAAAACAATATTAAACAGTTTCTTGCTCAGTGAGCAGTAGAATACCCACTCTTCTTCCTGAGAAAGAGGCTTACCTGCACTGGAAAAAGAATCCACTTTTAAGTTCATACTGGGTGCTACCCTGTAGGATCAAGGCATTGAATTCCTGTAGCCACATCCTTGGATGCTGGACCTGTGTTTCTGCAGAATGCATGAATAGTTGTCAGAGACCATTTCCCTGTTCTCACTGTCAAGCCCAGGTAGGAAAACATGCTCAAAAGCATTTGAACTAAGCTGTTATGTTGTGGACAGCTGGGTTGTCATGCAGACCATCTGTGGGGAGCATGTACGTGTTAGCAGGTACATGTGTTACCTTGTGGTTCCCTACCTGAGACAAGCTCTGGAATGACAGAGGTAAGGAGCAATAAAGCCAAGACCCAGGCAGTATGTGAAGAGATTAACTAGACCATCCATCTTCCTCATAAGCATCTCTGAAAAATGCATTTACTCTTTCTTGTTAAAACCTTCTGGGATGGAGATTTTGTAGCTTCCACACTCATTTAGACTTATGATTAAAAACTTTTCTAGATGTCTAACCTAGCTTTCCACTGCTGCAAGTTAAACCTGTTGTTTATCTGTATTTACAATAGAAATGCTTAATAGTTTACTTCCCTTGTGCTTGTCACAACTAGTTTGTGTTTGAAGGCTGTTACATCTACCTGAGATCTATATTTCACAGCATCTGCAACTTCTCTTTCCCAGGTTTCTTGATCAAAAGCAATTACTGCTCTAACCAAGAGTATAATTGAGTATAATTTCAGGTTTTTCCACCCCCAACACATGCCTATGCTCAGATGCCTCTGCATTTTAGTGATGCTGATTATTTAATTAGATGTGCAATTAAGACATTGATTGTAATTTTCTAATTTCACGAAATACCAAGTCCTTATGTTCTGGATACCATTAGGAGGAAGAGAGATGTAATTTGAAGGAGGAAGCAGCAGAGGGAGAGTTTTCTCTGCTGTAGATGCTTTCTCACTGCCTGTTGACCTAAGGTATTCAAGCTGACTCTAGCTTTAAAAGCCAGATTTACAGCTGTTTCTGAAATGTGGGCATCCAGAAAGTAAAATTTTTGAGTCAGCTGAGTTGCAGGGCAGGAGCTCAGATTTGCTACAAGTTCATCTGCCTGTTCTTCTGGATTAAAAATGGTGAATGGATGCTTCAGTTAGGAAAGGGCTTCCATGCTTTTGGATAGGCAGCCAGAACACAGGGCAAGAGCTCTAGGGGCATTCACTCTATGATTTTATGATCCTATAATTCAGTTGGTTTGGGGAGCATGTTTAAGGAAGGTGTTGTGTCTGTAATTGCTGGGGCACAGGGAGACAATATGCTGCTCCGGAGCCCGTCACCTGAGAGAGCTCTGCTTTTAGTGTCTCAGTCTTGAGTTTGAAGGCTGGTGTGGGCTGTGATGAGCTGGTTTGTCATTGTCTCGGCAGCAGCTTCTGGAGGGAGCGTGGTTCCTGGGAGGTAAGGCTTGTTTGTGCCCTGAAGTGTCTGGCAATTACCAGATGAGGAACAAAATACCCTTTTCTATGAAGTGCTAGGTGACAGAGCCGATAGTATTTGATTTTGTATCCCAAAAGTTCAGAGTGTGAACACATACATGGAGACAAGAAAGGGGCAAGCAGGTTTAGCTTGTGCATTTGAAGAGCTGTCTCACATCACTCAGAAAAGGTTTTGTTGTGAGTGACACTGATGACTGTAAACAAATAGAATGGAGGAGGATTTTAATCTGAGCTTTTCTAATTTTATGACCAACACTCCCTTAAGGGTTTCGCACCTTAAGATTTCCCATTTCAGACTAGATCTGTTCTAGCCCATGGAGGAGTTTTTTGACTGGAGTGTCAGCAGCAGCAGCTGCTGAGGGAAGGGTATGAGAGGTCTCACTGTAGGCAACTCTAATTTAAAGTCTCTGACCAATCCCTACCTGATAAAGATAAGGCTAAACTGTGAGGTGTAAGAGGTTTGTGTCTCTACAAAAACGTCAGTGCTGTGCTAACTCATAACCTTATAAAAATCCCACTCCTTAAGTCTTACTACATCCTTGGCCTTGGAAATACCCGTTATTCTGATGTGAAAGGCTTTCCTTCTGTTAATTCAGGAATGTTCATGTCTTGGGGTCCGGTGGACATCCTTACAGTCAAGTAATGTTAACACGAGTGTAAACATCTTTCCTATGAAGACCAGTCAGCCAGTGGTTTGGTCTCACCTAGGCACAACAAATGGACTTATCTTGACTGTCTTTGGAAGGTAAGCAGTCCAAATATCTCTGATCTATAGCAGGTTTTTCAGCGTGCCGGTGCTATTCTTGTTATCTTTCTGTAAACCAAATAATTCAACTTTTACAAAAAAAAACACCTTCTGTAAGGAGGGAGAACTTTTGAGCCTTGGGGGAAGATTATCTCCTTCCTTTTTTTTCCTCGAGTGTTTCAGGGCTAATGCCTGGCCAGTTTCCCAGGTGCTCGCAGGGTGCTGTAGGAGGTACCTGTGCCTTTGTTCCCCTCTGAGCATACAGGTTGCTCTTGCACTTTGCCTTACCCTTTCCTAAAGGGAAAAGAGAGAATCAGTGCTTTGAATGACACGTTCTTAAAGAAATATGTTCTTTCATCTGAAAGTGACATCTTAAGCATATGTTTCGTAAGTGTGTTCTGGAGCTATTGTAACAACAGAAATGGCATTGACAGGCTAGTTTTAAATGTCTTGGAATATGCAGTCTCTTCTCTTCCAGGCTTCTGTCTCAGCAGCACCGCTTAGGTTGTGGTGATGCACAGCTCCTCAAAGTGTGGTATTTATTGGAGACAGCTGTCAAACAGCAGGAGGTCACTGCTTTTTCATTAACACTTCATCTTTAGACTGCTGATTGACTGGATCTTCTCGAGGCTTTGAAGAAGATAATAAATAGCATGTTTTCACTGCTGAGTCAGTTGACAGGCTTTATGCTGTGTATTTGAACTTCCGAGGTCTAATGCAGCGCTGAACTCAAAATACCTTACTGAGAACTCTGTAGGGAGGGAGGTAGAGTGGGCAGTCGCATTTGGGACAGATGATTCTTATTTTTGTTCCAGTGTTTCAAATGATTGGGTTGCCATTTGTGAGATGAACTAAACCTGGGTGAGAGTTGGACGCAGCTGCTGTTCCAGAGATGCTCTCTCCATTGACTCTTCTCTCTTGTCTCTTCACATTTTTTCCTCTTGTCTTTTTGTTTCAGCTCTCTATATAACATTCTTACTCTCTAGTTTACTTAGCCACCCAATTTTTTACTTCCCCAGGAGCCAGGATGCTAAAATTGTTCCTGCTCGTCTTCCTGCGGGAAGAAGCACTGTGAGTGTGGGAGAGAGAGGAGCAGGACCTGTGCTCGAAGCGTGCTCATTTTCCTTCGGTTAATCCACTCGTGCTCGCGAAGGAATTGCTTACTTTCTACAATTTTATCAGTAATTTAGTACTTTACAGGAAGTTGGAATGAAACAGATAATGAGGATTAAAAAAGAAGAAAGGGTAATGTATACCTCGCAGACATCAAAGCATTTGGCCTATATAGCTGAGCTGGGCTTTATCAGTTTTAATAATTCCCTGCTGGCTCAACCTAAAATTAAAATCTGTTGGTGAATTAAAAGATTTCAATAAGTATTTAAATTTTTAAGTGGGTATTTCTGTAGTAGAAGGCAAATAACTCGGTGCTTTGAGCCTTAAGGTAAAGCACACTCTTTCTAATAGGTTTATTTCAAATGCATGTCGTGTCTATTTTTCCTGATTCTAATCTACATTATTTCCATAAACAAAACATCCCTGAAAAATAGAGCCTGTCTCAATCTTCTGTGTTTAGATGAGGTTTTTTTTGAACGTTTGAAATGTGCAATCTCCCTTGCTTCTGAGGGCACCCATATTTTTGTACCCGCATTTTCCTTTCCAGCTCCTTGTGAATCGTGGTGAGGGGTGTGACACCTTCCAGCCCCTCACTGCCTATCTGTCTAGGAGACTTGCTTGTTTTTAACATGTTTTCTTCAATTCCTGTTCTTATAAGGCAGCATGGGAGTATTGGCATTCTATGTAGCAGTGCTTGGAAATCTGCACAGCCTTTTTGGGACTCGGGAGCTGCAGCTGGAGGATTCTGGGGTTTGCCCCAGTGCATCTTTGACTTGGATGTGCTAATGTGTGGTGTTAATGGCTGCAAGGACGGGCAAAGACGAAGGAGGAAAGAGGGAAAGCAGCAATTGCAAGATGAAACTGGCTCCTCTTGTAGTTCGAACTTTTGAAAAAGTAACACGTATAAAAGCTTGAGAGGCTGTTTAATGGATATTTCAGGTGCTCTAGAGCACTAATGTGAATAAGAAAGTGCTGTCTGACAGATGCTTAATTTTTTTTTTTAACTAATGCTGTGAAAAAGACCCCTGGCAAGATCTTTTTTGCCTTATTCATATGCAGAGCTTTGAAGAAACTAAGTGCCGCACAAATCCGGGATTGCATTTTTATTTTCTCAATTGGGCAGTCTTCATCCTTATGTGGATGAATTTGATACGGAGCTTTAGCTCTGAGCTCAAGTGCTACAATTGGTGTGTTTAGTAGCCATCATTTCTATTGCAGTGGAAGCTAGTGCCCTTAGTTGGGTTGGAGCTCTCTTCTCCTGGTGGGGTGCAACCATGTAATGAGAAACTTGGGGTCAGGCTCCTTAAAATCATTTAAAGCTAAAGCACTTCTGAAGATCTGACCTATGGTCCATTCTGCTGCAGCAAGAGACAGTGCAAAAAGAGGGAGGGCTTCCTGGGGGATTGAAGGATATGAGTGACCACAGAGGAACGCTGACCTTGGGGAGGGTCTGAAAGGAGGCTGGTGGTGTGATTTCTGTGCTGGGCTACAAGGGACAGTGCTGTGGCTACACATGGAGAGAGCAGGGGTAAGTGGTGCTGAGACAAAAGTATTGTGAACCGTGGCATCAGTCTACTTGTATGAAAACCTTGTGCTTACATCCATCAGAGAAAAGAGCTGATGGGGACACAGCCTGGCTGCTGCCAGCTGAAGCTTCGGGGATGGAGCTGTGGGACCAGAAAGCAGAAGGTGCTGGGAGAATATCCCATGCAGCGAGGACAGGGCTGGAAGCACAGTGATGCTTGTGGGGGAAGTGGTAAATAAAAGATGATATTGGTGTAGGTAAGAGATTGGAGGGGAAGTATCATTCACAGCAAAGCTGGCTCACAAAGAGGTAGGAGGTATTTGAGCAGATGGGAGGATAGCGGCATTTCCACATCTAAGTCATATAGGCCTCTTCAAAATGCCACCCCACCACATTTGTGGGGCAAATAAACGGTGCCTTTGATTCAGGCGCTTCTTGCAGGATGGATGCCTGCCGCTCCTCACTCCTGGGAGAGAAGTGTTGGGAGAACGTGAGTGGATGTGATTCTGTGCACAGCAGTCCTGCAGTCATTCTTTTATGTAACAATGTGACTTTTATTTTGGGGAAACGTGAGATCAATGGGTGTTCAATCCCCCACACTTGTAGCAGAACTCGTACCAGTGTTCCTTGGAAACTGGATGCGATTTTCTTCAGCGAGGGCGTCGCTGAATCTTGTAGGTTAGTCTGGGGGTGAACGGGAGTTACAAAAATAAACATCTATGTCAGAGTTGGGTGAAGAATCTCCTTGGAGCTGGTTGATTGTGTTGAGTCCTGGGCTTTTATCCCTAGCCTGCCTGCTCGGCAATCCTGCAGGATGCCAGGAATCGGGCAGAGTGCTTTTCCAGCGCAGATCGGCTCGCTGCGCTGTACTGCCTGCTCCCGTAATGCCAGAGGAGTGCGTTTTGTCTTTAGTCAGATTGGCTCCATCAGTTCGTGTTTCCTTCTGAATGGATAATAAAGTGGAGAATCATTCCGAGGCGAGGAGTGAAGCGGGGAGGCTGCGTGTGTGAGGAGCTAGGCAGCAAGCAGCTGACGAGGAGGAGTAAAGTAGCAATAGCTGCACAGCTTTCTCTCTGCCTCTGAAGTACAATATTTTCTGTTGAGTCACAACTGAAGAGAAGGATGAAGTTTTAACTGTACTTGGTACTGCCTGAGAAAGGGAAAAGATGCACTGTGGTGCTGAACTAATGAATCTCTGCTGAGGGATACCCCTGGAAGCCGACAGGATTTCTGCATTTTTGGCTTTTACATTCATTGGCTTCTGCTGTTTTTTGCTTTTTGGATTTTTAGTAGCTCTTTGCATTTTTTTTCTTCGCCCTTCAAAATATGCCTTCAACTTTACGTGATTTCTCATCCTACTGCTGCTGTGGAACAGGATACTCTCGGTGCCTTTAACATTGTTTTCTCTCTAACCTGAGATGGGACACCAACAATATGTTTATAATCTCCATGGGGAAAGTTCACTCTCTGGTGAACCTTTAATAAGATTAGGAATCCTTCAGGACTTGTTTTTTCTATGAGAACAAGCTATTGTATTCTGTAGTTTTCTATTAATTCTATACATTTCCTTTACATTTTAGCCTTGTATTTTATTTTGAACCAGCAAGGTAAGTGAATGATTGGATTGAATGGAATGATTGGAATACTTGCCTACTGCAAGCAGGCAGCAACCAAGAACTGTTCTTTATTTTCATAGTGCACTCTGTGTGTGTGTGTGTGTGTGTTTACTTTAGTGACAGCTAAACAGCTCCATAGGAAGCTGACTGGGTTTAAACACGTGCTTTGTAGAAACAATTTACTCTTAGTACATTTATTTGTATGCTGTATTTCTCAGTTTTTGTGTTCACCCATTAGTCACTAATTGTAGATGTCTTATTGCTGCTCTAATCAAAGTAGTGTCTGTTTACTTCTCATACTTCTCTGTTGGGAGGGTTTGTTTCTCAGCTGGAATTTGACATCAAAATCACTATGTGAAGAAGAGTTAAAGGGAGAGGGATTTGGGGATAAGTTAGATTTGGTCACTTGAAAAGCAAATAGACTTGAGAGTTTTTGGCTTGATTCTTCATTAAATGTCACTTAAAACAGGCTTGCTTTTAACCCACGGTGTTTGTCACTGGCCTGATTTCCTGTGCCGAGAAGCCTGTGAGTTGATGAGATAAAATGACTGGCATGCAGGAGCGATGAGGGTGCTGTACAAGCTCATGAATCAGAGCAGATGGTGTGACTGTTTCAGATATCTTTTCAGTTTTCATTCCTTTTATATGGGCAGCTTTCCTTTGCCAGTGGGGTGAGCCTTTGGGGGATGAACATCAAGACTTAATACAGTATGCTAAGGTCTTCTGTCCTCAAGATGAAAAGGGGAAAGCTTATAGAAGTAAAGCTGCAGTTTTAGCCCAGGAGGATTTTAGTTGCAGAGCGCTGCAGTTAAGCAGCAGGAGCTGGAAAACCCTAATTATTCCATCAGCTGCCTACGTTACCTTCACCCAGCCTGGATGAACGCTGCTGAGTGTCTGCTCTAAAGGAGTCACATCAGAAGCAGTGAGCAAAATCATATAGCACCAGTCCATACCACAGCTGTGCTCGCACTGCCCTGACAACAGAAGTTGGGTCTCCTAATTTCTCACCGTGTGTTAGTACATGTTGCCTGCCCTTCCCCACCCTGAGTGTCCCTGTGAGCTGAGGTGCTGTTAACTCAAAAAACAGCTCCAGGGAGTAATCAGAGTTTTGAGAATATTCCTAAGGATGAGTGTTTCCTGGAGGTCCTTATCAAAAATGTAGCACACCATTGCTTCAGCGCTGGATTGTAAATTGGATTACAAGTAGAGGAAAGGCACAGCATGTTCTGTCTGTCTAGGCAGAGCTCTTAGCATTTTCATAACGGTGCTCTCAAAACATATTTAAACAGAAGTACTGGGTTTGTACTGGCAGTGCTTTCTCTCTGCTCTCTGAATAGGGGTTGCTGAACAATCAGAAACCTTTCCCCAAAGGCTTAGCGTGCATTTCTACAGTTTTGATCCCCAGGCAAACCAACATGTCAGCATCCTCCAGTACTTGTGTTTCAGTTCTTGGTGCTGTTCCCTTTAAACAAAAAGTTAGTTCTTGCTCCTGGCTCATCTGTTCAATATAATGATTAGTCCTTAGGATCCTGATTTGGGAAAGATCTGTTTTAAGGAACAACTACCCCATTAGGGTGTCATAGGAAAAATATTAATTGATTGATTCAGCTGTGTACAAATCCCCTGTGCTCTGGAAGTTAAGGGGGCTGCTGAACTTAATTGCTTCTCAGTCTGCTCCTAATCTGCTGATAGCTGCTGCTCAGATGTGGAGTGGAATGACTACATATGAATGATAGAAGGGGTTATGATTTCTTTCTTCTTTTTTAGAAGTCAATTACTCTTTTTGCCTTTTTCTCAGCACAGGATGGTCTCAGAGCTAGGTAGGTGGCTTAGACTTAGCTTGCTACTGGTTAGGCATGAGCCTTCCATGGTGAGCAGCTTCCAGCCTGTGCCTCCCTCAGGGGCAACACCTCCTTCTGTTTCTGGATGCCACCTTTTCTTGGCCACCAGGTAATGACAGACCTCATTTGTTACTGCAACTGGTGCATTGCTGTGCCAGCCACTGCTGTTTTTGTCTTGACAGAAGGATGTGGCTTGCAGAGGGAATAAGCATGTCTCAAAGAATGGCAGGGCTGCCTGGTGCCGAGGCACTGTCTGGGCGCTCCCAAGACAGCTGGAGTTAAAAGACCGAAATATCTCAATCCCTCTCCATCTGTGCTTAGAGAACTGATGTTGGGTGGATGATAGTCTCATTTTGCAGAAAGCTGAGACACGCTTACCAACTTTCATGGTGTCCCATACATTTGAATGGGATACTGGTGAGTTAAGGCAGGGTGTGCTATCTCCTTGCTCTACTAAATAGTGATACTCTTTAATTACATTAATTTAATTTCATGCTCTTTTGCAACAGAATTTTTTACTCTGGTGAATGCACTTGCAACACTTCAGTGGGTGTTTTACCCTCATAATTAGTAATTTTCACTGTTTCTTCACTTTGTAGCTACACCAATAACTTGCTGGTGCAGCGAAATGTTATTCAGAGGCAGTTTTTGCCCCTGTTTAATGCCCTTGTGTAAAAGGTGAGAACTGCGGTCTCGGAGGTGTAGGACTTTTTAATTCATTCAGCCAATATGCAGTGTTCCCTGCATCAGTTTTCCACCATGCGGATAACTGGCTGGCCAAACCTGTCCTTTTGACACATCTATCAGACTGCTCTGGAAAGACTTTGAGTGTTTGTTTGTCTAAAATGTGACCAGTGTGAAGGCTGGCTCCCATGGATGTCTGCACTGAAGTGTGGTAACGCAGTTTTTGCCCACCTTTATTGAAACAAACCTGTAGGTACAGTTGAAACCTGCAGACGTTGTTGGAAGTACTTAAAATTTCAGAAAGTTCTGCAGGCAGGGCTGGGATGTGGTTTTGCTGTAATTCCTGAACAAGAACCTAGGCTGAGGTTCGGATGCAATAGGACTGTGAAAGGGTTACCGAGCGACTGTGTAGTAATAGTTTCTTTGCTCACATTGTTAAATAATTCTCATCCTTTTGTAACTACTGCATTTTCAATAGTATAGATGTATTTCCTCTTTAATCCACTGTGAAGTGCCATGTATCTCTCTGTACCTTGCTTTTAGTCAAAATGTCCTGAGGTGAATACATTTTTCAAGAGTCCATTTTGTTCTCTGATCCTGTTGCTCTGCCCAAGATCACTCTGCTCATCACCTTCTTGTTCCCATCACTCATGCCAGGACTTAAAAGTTAAAGTTCTTGTTAATTATCAGGAGAAGGTTTGAAAACAGACACATTCTCAAAAGCAAGTGATGATGTCATGTTTAGGTATGTTCCAACACAAAATTAAATCTCATCATGTTAATTAAAAAATTGCATCCTCATGTCCAGAAGTCAGAAATAGGTGAAGCTGGTGGTAACCCTTCACATGTCTGTTAAGCCTTGTTGTTAAGATTCTTTGAGCAATTAATGTGTTTAAAAATGCTATAATACTCCCAGGAAGAGTGGATGTTTCAGCATGCGGAATGCTGGGGCGATGTTGCTATGGCAGCCTTAGCCATGATTTCTGTTTCTTGTTAATGCCAAAACCTTTTTTTTTTCCTCCAGAATGTCCTGCATTTTACTTATTGATATACTTGATGTTTAAATGGTTCTTTACAAAGCAGCAAGACCATTTATCAGTAATTTTACTGCTTTTTACTAACTGCTAGTGCAGGTAATGCAATACCACTTTGTGTGGCACATACTATAAATACAGTCTAATCTAAAAGACTTCACTCAGTGCCATGGTGGCATGAGTCGATAGCCAGAGAGGCTGCTGTGAAATGTTTTTTTTTTAGTCAGAGTTGATAGGTTTTGTACCTCTTTGCAGGTGACTCTGAACATCATGTCTACCCTGGGGTACCAGCGCCTTCTTAACATGGTGCGGGGTACAGATGTCTCAGTATTTCTGTTCATGGTATGAAAACCAGATAGCCAGTAAAAAGGGTTGTTAAGCACTGCAACAGGTTGCCCAGGGAAGTAGTGGAGTCACCATCCCTGGAGGTATTTAGAAGACAGGGAGATGTGGGACTTCGGAATATGGATAGTGGTGGACTTGGCAGTGTTAGGTTAGTGGTTGGACTTAGTGATCTTAAAGGTCTTTTCCAACCTGTATCATTCTGTGATTCTGTAAGATAAACCTACCTCATCTCTGCAGAGGTTTAAAGGATGTAGTGGTGCTGCTCTCACCACCTGTTCTTCCACTTGACTGCAGCTATATCACTGCTGTGCAAGGCAGTGCTGAAGGCATTGCAGTGCTGCCTTGGTTTTGAACCGTCCTTGCCCAGTGGCTCACAGAAGTGAAGATGCTGCTCAGGGGTGATGGGAGCCATCTCTCTGGTGAGAGCCTGATCTTCCCCAGGATGCTATTAAGTGTAAAGTGTGACTGATCCCCAGCTAAGCAGAGATCTCATAATCGCATTTTATTCCTTCATGGGATTTTTCATGTTCTTTTTTGTCACTCATTGGTGCTGGTATGCCATGGTTTTGCTCCTATTATTAGAGCAAATCATATGTAAGGAGGAGAAATAACTGTTACTCCTATATTTCAAGGATATTTTGGAAGTGTGCATGGTGACAAGGTAATAAGCTGTGCATTATTGGTCATAGTTCACCTCTTTCCCCTGTTTAAAATCTTAATTTGTCATCCTGGCAATAGCAAAACAACCTAAATATCCTCAAGTAAAGCCAGCAATGTCTTCCTCCTGCTTAGCTTGAGCCTGGCTTCCTTTTGGGGAGTTGGGGGATATAGAAGTGGTGCATGCCACCCTTCAGTCTGCCAACCCAGAGACAACTGGGCTGAACTGAGCATGGAGTTCTCCTGGAGAGAAAAGCCTGCTAAAAAGGCAGTCAGAATGAAGATCATGTAGTCAGTGAGGGCCTGCAGTATCTGGCAGGATACCAGGATGCAAATACTTTTTCTTTAAAGACTTGATTTCTTGTTATGTGCAGACTCCAGGATTGATTCTGGAAGAGAAAAAGACTTCAGCAAGGATTCTGCTCTGTCCAGTGCCTAAAGGGGGCTACAAGAAGTCTGGAGAGGGGATTTTGACAAGGGCCTGTAGGGACAGGAAAAAGGGGAATGGGTTTAAACTGTCAGAGGGAGATTTAGATTAGATATGAAGGACAAGTTCTTCCCTGTAAGGGTGCCGAGGCGCTGGCACAGGGTGCCCAGAGAAGCTGTGACATTGTTCAAGGCCAGGTTGGACGGGGCTTGGAGCAACCTGCTCTAGTGGAAGGTGTCCCTGCCTATGACAGGGGTTGGAACTGGATGAGCTTTAAGGTCCCTTCCAACCCTCCAACACAAACCAGTCTGTGATTCTGTGATTTGCATCCAAATAAGATTTTTATGTTTTTTTTTCCTGGCTGAACCTGCATTAATTTCCATTGTCACTTTGCCTATCTGTGCTACAAAGGAGTATGACCCTAACACAGGTAACATCAGAGGAGTAAGGGATCTTCACAGGGAGACAAGTGACTGCAAAGCACTTAGGCTAGAGTGCTGGAAGGGGACAGGAGCACATACACAACCCTGGGTGGAAGGAGGACTGGAGGACCCTGGCAGGAGGTACAAAGGCACTGTGGAGCCAGCCCAAAGGATGAGGAGGGGGAATACCCAGGTCTGAGTGTGTTTCTGGGGTGGTAGAATATGGGGATTGGAGGGAGGAATCCTGTGGGAGAGGTGCTTCTTGCTTCTTGTCATTCTTGTCAGTGGGCAGTGATTTGCTCTTTAATGGAAATGGATATTTCCGTTCACTGCCACCCACTGCATGGGGAGGTAGAAGGCTTCCCTCTGAGCCGGAGCTGCCATCCTCATGTTCTGCTCTGGCCTTGTTTCCTGGAGGAAGCTCTTGCTGGAAAGATATTGCTGGTATTGGGAATCAAAGATAGTTTTTCAAAAACCTCCAATAAAGTAAGTATTTCTATGTATCTATATATACCTATGCATACATATGTATATACCACAAACACTACATATATAACTAAAAATGACAGCATTGTAGTGTTTGCACTGAGCTGCCTGCTTTGAAATGGCTGCAAGTTAAGTGTTCAGCAGGAATAAGTGTTCTCCTTAACAAACTGCTGCTGGAGAGCTGCAGCAGACAAAGGAAATGAGGGTGAACTCCTGCTAGAACAGATTTCTTTTTTGTTAACACTAAATTGATCATTAAGCCCCTCTGGTGCCTTGAAACCTGCATGCAAAAAGAAGTGTGGAATGTTGAGCTTTCTGAAGGAATCCATGCACAAGCAGGTATAGGCTTTTCTCCTACTGTTTGGGGTACAATATCTTGGTAAATACTTGAAATTAGCATCTCTGTGCTCCCCTCAAGCAACATGTGTAGGGAGCCATAGCTGTAGAGCTCTTCTTCTTGGCTGCTGTTGAATTCAGGTGCTTGCTCCCTGAGGGTTTGCTTCTTGATACTGATACAAAAGTGTGTTTCTGGTGTTAAACACCAGTTAGCCACTCAGTTGGAAGGTAAACTGTGTAAGTGGGAGAAGAGGAGAGCTTGAGCAAGTATTTCTCAGGTCAACACTGTCCCATGAGGAAGTAAGATGAGAAAGACCTCAAAAAGAAGACCTGGTCTTTATGGACCAATGGCCTGAAAATTTATAGAATCATAGAATGGTTTGGATTGAAAAGGACCTTAAGATTATCCAGTTCCAACCCACTGCCACTGGCAGGGACAGCTCACACTGGATCATGTTGTCCAAGGCATGATCCAACTTGGCTTTGAACACTGCCAGGGATGGACCATCCACCACTTCCTTGGGCAACCTGTTCTATATTTTATATAGAAACTAAAATATGTTTTCTTTAAGAAGCTGACAATCAAACAGGGAATTTGTTTAGCCTACATAAGGGCAGGTATTATCTTTGTCATAGAAGTTCAGCTTAAATGCTGGATGATGGAGCTTAAACCTGAAGCACAGATGCAGCCTGTGTTATAGCATATTAATTAGCTCTGATTATAGAGAGTGGTATTTGTGAATGTTGCTTCCTCCAGATCAAAACCCACTCTCTTGTTCCCTGCCCCCAAAATGAAACAGCAAAAATGAAAACAAGATGTTCACCAGGATGAAAACGCTCACTGACAGAGAAATGCTGGTGGTAGTGTGAATGGCTGTCATCTGGAGCTGGAGGATGTGTTAGGGAGGGTTTCTGCACTGCAGCAGTTTGGGATTGGTGCAGGTATAGAAACTTTGAGTTAGTGCTTTGAGATTGTGTGATATTTGAAAGAAGCACTAGGTGAAAGCTCCTGTGAGCTCTGGAGCTGGCCCTTGGGCAGTAAGAATGCTTGGAATTGGGAGGCCCAATGGATTGGGCCTCAATCAAGTGCAGACAGAGCTATGGTAGTGTTTTGTCCTCTGCTTACCATGAGAGCATGAAACATTTGGGCTCAGCACCTGGTTCAGCGATCCCCGGTGGGTGCTATTGGGACTACATGTGTCCCGCCCCCCAGAAGGCTTCAGGGTTGCAAAGACCACCTTGGGAGAGCCAAAGAAGGTGCAAATGGAACAGCCACACATTAGTCTTAAACCCGCTAAAGCTAAAACAAGTTTAAACCCCCTGTTTCTGATCCTTTCTACATGGCAAAAAACATGGCGAAGCAGGATGTGCTTGGCAATATTTAAGTTAGGCTGAAAGTTTTTAGAACTAAGGTAATCATAAAAGTGAAAGACAATTACTATAGGTCTTAAACAAGAATGCGAGTCAGAATATCTGTTTCAGCAGGAGGTCTCCAAACTGAATCAGACATTGTCATCCAGTGACCTTGGCTCCAGGAGGACCTCTGTATGGGTGTCTGTCCACCTTACCCTCTGGCTGATTGTTGCTTAGTGAGTGCGGCAGTGAAGAGCCATAAAAGTTTTAAGTAGTTAACATAGGCTTTTTTTGTTGTTGTTGCTCTTTACAGTGGTGATTTAAATTGGGAAAATGATCCACTGCAGAATCTTGGGGGTTGGAGTAGAAGTGACGTGCAGAATCTTCATGCTGTCAGCTCAGCCTGTTCGTACATATGCTGAGTGTGGCATATTTAACTACAGGTTAACTTAGGAGCTTGTAAGCTTTAAGGTTTTGTTGGTTTTTTTTAGTGTTTTTTTTTAGTGTTTCATAGCAAAATATTAAGATAAAAATATTAAAATAGCAAGTTTTTACACTTAAAATCTGTCATTCAGTTTTCCTGCCACTTCACATCACTTTGTGCAATTCTTGTGGGATAGCTGGTACTGTGCCAAGTTAAACTTGATTTCTGCTTTGGTTTGAAGCAAGGAAGGATGAAGACTATGGACTTGAAAGGAAAGGAAATATGCAGGGATAGAAGAATCACTATACTTGTCAGAATTCTCTGTTCAGAGGGGTAATTAAATCACAGTGCTCAATTGCCAGGAGCTCAGCTTAGTAATTTGCAAACCTGGTAAAAAAAAGGGAATGGTCACATAATTGCTCTTTGATTGTTCCTTTTTTTTTTTTTACTCTTTTTAATTTTATCTTACTTTATTGGGTATAAGAAGGAGTGAGGAATGCTTATTTTGACAAAAAAGGACCTGATCTGGGGAGGTGGCCAAAACCAAGATGATGTCTGTACTCTTTAAATAGCACATCCTCTTTCTGTCTGCTTTTATGTGTATGCTGTTTTGTTGGTTTTTTTTCCATTCTGTTGCTTAAGTGACTTTGGCTATTTCTGTCTGAACCAAAATGTAATGTTTTCTCCCCTCTTTTGTTAGCTGCTTCGTGACAGAGTAAAAACTGGATGCGAGTTGTGCATTAGGAAGTGATTGATGTGTGCTTGTGCAGCTTGTGGCACTATGAGAAGCACTGGTGCTGATGTTTGCTAGAAGTAGATTGAAAAGGCAAGAAAATGAAATTGTGCTTCTGCTCAGAAAACCTGTTGTAAAACTGTGGGGCAGGAAGCAATTCCGCAAACAAAAACTCCACTTGTTTCTGCGGGACAAAATGAAGAGGTTTCTTCAAGGCCAGGTAGATGAGAATCCAAACCATGCTCATCACTGCCAGCTCTCCCCAGTGGAGATTGAAACGGACATGTTTGTTTGTGGAATGAAGAGGAGCTCAGCGAGCACTGAATTTTCTGCTGCTGGAGGGGACTTTCATCAGGATGGAGGACGTGATTCCAAAGGAGTGAGCGAAGTGTGTGTTGGCGAGGTGGAACTCAACTGGGATGGTTACGTGAAAATACCATGCTCAGTCCAACAGAACAAGAAGGACTTACAGGGAACTTCTTCTGATAGTACAGTGCAGACCTCTTCTGAAAGAAAGGGCAGAGTGTCTGAGGGACAGGACCGTTCTTCCCTGAGCGTTACCATGAGCTGGAGCGAGGTAGCTGAAAGGCAGGATTACTTTCTCCAGGAAACCCCCACCACATACAAGAGTCGTAGACGGCAATCGAAAGATCGCTCAGCTGACGTGGTTGATTATATTGTTAAAGAGCTCCAGGGAATAAGTCGCATCCAGACAGAGATTGCAGAGCTCCGGGAGCATCTCACGTTGATAAAAGGCTCTGTGGATGAAGTCTCCAGCTGTGTGGACACGGTCTTGAGTGAGATAGAAGGCCTGCAAAGTGGTTCCGCAAGCAAAACCCAGGGTACACATGCTCGGGAGTCAAGTAAGGAGGCACACAAGGAAGAGCCAGTGTTGTATTTTTATGGCATCCCAGAAGAAGATGGTGAGAACACACTAGAGCTTATCTGTAACTTCTTGTCTGAATATCACTGTTTCAATGGTATCCAGTACAGTAAGTATATAAAAGATGCTTATAGATCAGATATTGGAAAAGGCAAGCCACTAACGCCAAGACCAGCAGTTGTGAAACTTGTCAGTTGTGAACAGAGAGACTTTATTTTACAGAAGTCTGCCCTTCTGC
Organism: Pezoporus wallicus; assembly: GCF_028554395.1. NCBI lineage: Eukaryota > Metazoa > Chordata > Aves > Psittaciformes > Psittacidae > Pezoporus > Pezoporus wallicus. The sequence goes on from NW_026642642.1 coordinate 131,126, forward strand.
AAAGCTCAGGGGTCCGGGTTGCTACCAGTGAAGAGCAGAAGCATAAGAGTGGCCAAAGGGGCCACAAAACAGATTCAGTCTCTTCACAGGCTGGCTTCAAGAAGAACCATCGCAGCTCAGTGGATCCTGATGGAGGTGGGCGCCTTCGAACGGACTCAGGACAGGTTAAGAATAAAAGCACGAGCAAGAAAACACAGTGTGTAGGGGAGAGACTTGATTCTGTGCAAAAATCAACCTTGACTAAGAAAAGCAACTTGGTGCCTGAAAGTGGGAAGGAAGCACAGTCAATAAGCTGCAGTGAGCATCCTTCAGATGACAGTCATCACCAGGCCCTTCATGAATCTCTGCAAAATCCTCAGGTGAGCAGTTTGACCAAATCAAGTGATGGAAATTACTGCTGCTCATCTGACTCTTCAGGCCATGCAAGCCAGATATCTGCTTCAAGCAATAGCAGCGAGCACAAGCTTGACACTGAAAGTATCACTGAGAATTGTTCTTCCATTCTAGATAAAGATGAAGGGATAACCACAGAAGAGATTGACATAGATGGTGATACCCCATGCAAACTCACCGGTGTGGAGAAAGCTGATATTCAAAGAGAAGATGTTTCTAGTGGGGTGACAACTATTAGCTATGATCATACAACAGATGAAATGGCTGACAGTAGTGACAGTTTGAAGGATATGATCCAAATGGACCTGAATGATCAAGATCCAACTGATCAGGTCTTTAGGGATGTCCTGGAAAATTCCCAGTATTTCCTTGACCATTCCCGGGACAACATTGATCTTGTAGACATGAAGTTTTACACTAATAAGCTTGGGAAAGCTATTCATCACTTCAGGTCTGCTCTGCAGGTGGTGTTTCACAAACTGGAGACAAGCGATTCTGAAGCCCTTCTGGAAGATGATAGTGGCTTACAGATGGATGATGACAATACACTGATGCTGACCAGTTCAGGTATGTGTGGCAGCTCTGACAACTTTGCCGAAACCCCTCCTAGTCAGTCCTCTGAGAGCCAGGCAAACACAACTGCCAACAGTGAAGCATCTGGTCAGATGCAGCTTGTTCCTTCCAGCCTTTCCTCTGTTCCACATGAGCCTCCCGTTTCCAGTGCGATGCCATCTTCCGAGTGTGAAATCCCGGCTGGGCAACGCTTACCTCCTGAGGAGCTGGGGGGAGATGTGAACTCTCTACCTGAGCCAGCGAAGGACTGCAGACCGATGAGCCTCGACAAGGTTTGCGCAGAGACCATCTACCTGAACAAATGCATCAACAATTTCAAAAATGTGCTGAGGGAAAAGAGACAGATGCGTAGGAGACTCTTAAAAGAATTAGCACAGGAAGGAAACTGGATTTCTGCTGAGGAGACAAATTCAGGTAAACCAAAACAATGCTTTTAAGGAGTTGTCAAGGTGTGATATTTGTGCAGCCAGTAGTCAAAACCTCACTCTGTGGGTGGACAGTTTATTAGAAGTTATGAGGACATAGTTATGAACACAAGACATGGTGCTGTGCAATGGTACGGACCAACCTTCTCTTCACTCCCCCCCCCCCCCCCCCCCCCCCGAAAATTTATTGTTTAACACACTGAAATGCAAGTTACCAAACTTCACCTCTTTTCTTTCTTTTACTTTGAGGGAAAGAGAGTGATTTGTAGTGCATTTTCAAAATAGCAGGTGTTAAGTTTTTTCGTCATAATTCGTGACTTAGTTTCTTGTTAAATATAATAGTTAAGACATGTGATAACAAAGTGTGCCTCTGAGCTATAAGTAGCCAGACTTGCAGTTTTGAGAGCTGAGTGGATCCAGACTTCAACTGGCTCCATCACGAAGTGGGAGTTCTCAATGTTTCATCACTGCTAGATGTCAACCTAATAGAGACCTTTAAGAACAAAAATAAAGAAGTTGACACCTGTGTTTTTGTATTGTTTCTATAACTTGTCCATGAGATGAGAAATCTTCCATTTCAGTGGAGCTATATCCCTTGCTGCCAGCATAGGTACTGAAGTGTTTGACCGCAGCAGATGTGGGCTTATCCAGCCATAAAAGAGTGCTGGTTAATCCATTCATGAGGATGTGGGAGGTAGAAGTGACTGACATGTTTTGATGAACCATGTTTGATAGGCCTTGATTTGGTAAAATGAAACCTAACCTTGAAGTGTAGGTCCATCTGCCCTCTCCCTCTCCAAACTTCCTTGGTGTCATATCCAAATTGCTGCACAGTAAAGGGAAAAGGCTTTGTTTTAAGAGTGGAAAATATTGGAACTACAGCTTGAAATCTTTACATCGTTATTGTGAACCTCCTTGTATTAAATACTTGCACTTTTCTCCCTGCAATCATGAAAGCTAGTCAGAATAATCAGAGTGCTCTTTTTCTCTCTGAAAGAGTTGTCTCATTCCAAGTGTCTTTTCCAGCAACTGTGCTTTTGATGTGAAGAAACAATCTGTCAATCTATATTTGACTTCTGTACCAGTGACCTTCTCAGTTATGCAGATCATAAAGCTTGTAATCAGCTCTTTGCTTTCTTAACTTTGTATGAGGTCCTTAGAACGGAAGTTGATTCAAACAATAGGTTGTTAATGAGGGAAACACGAGGATTTGTTAGCAGGCTTGGCACAGACACATATGTATTTTTGAGTTTGAAGGGAATGTTTAGATTACTAAAACATGGCTAGTATATGCCTTAAAAAAAACGAAAAAGAAAATTGGAAAGCTATTTTTACTTTCTGTTAATTCTTTCCCTGGTTTTAGGCAGTGTTTGCATAGTGCTCAAGTCCTGGACATAAGTCCTAATTTTAGGACCTGAGGAAATGCACAGTGGGTTAGCATTTGCCACAGTGCAGCAGAAACACTGAAATAACCTATTTCTGAATGTGAGAGGAGGCTGCTCATCTCAGCAGAGTTTGAGCAATACAGGCATGTTCACAAGGCGAGAAGTAGCCAGAACAGTTGAAAAGGAGGAGGAGGAGGATCACTGCTGGATCTGGTACCCTAGAGCTGGCTGCAGGGTGGATTGGCATTGCTGAGTCTCCCTGGTTCAGTCCTCCTGAATATCCTGCAGTGATGTGACAAAGAGTTGATTGATGCTTGTGTGACACCAATGTGAAGTTGTATCTGTATGTTAAATATGACAACTGAAGTTCCAACAGTAAGTACGGGATGAAATCACAATGTAAGAAATGTGCTCTGAGAGACAGCAGAAGTCTAAGGGAGTCAAGGGCAGTGGAAAACACTGGTTAAGGGATAAGAAATGAGAGAACCTGGGGAAAAAAAAAGCCTGGAGGAGCTGTCAGGAAGCAAAGCAGCTCAGACCACCAAAGCAAGGCAGGGGAGCTGGGAAGAGCATGCCTGTCCCGAGCAGAGGTTAAGGGATACAATCAACACAGCAGTGCTCATGAAGGATGAGTGAGTGGAAAAGGATCCAGCAGGCGAATAACCACTAAGCTGTAGCGAGAGCAAGAGAAGGGGAAGACAGTATTGCAAAGGGCTGTAGAGCAGGGCAAAATTAATCGGGTACTCATTCAAATTGAAATAGGCTTGTTTTGGCATGCATTTCTGAGAAAGGGAAGCAACAGTTTTATGTGCTTCTTCACTGTATTCAAAGTAAGTTTGAGCCAAGCTTTTATATTCTTCCTTTGGGAAAAAGATCATGCTCCATGCAAGGGAAGGTTGTTGGTTTTGCTTTTTTTTTCTCAGCTGCAGATGAGTATATATATAACCTTCTTTAAAATATGTATTTGTTCTTAATAGGATGTTAAGCTTCTGGGTCAGGTCCATTGAAAACTCAGTTCTGCCTACTGGCTTTTTGCTTCTGAGCCTGAATGATCACTGTTGTTACTCACACCCACTTGAAAGTTCAGTTCAAGGTATTTTATTAAGTGTGTTTGGCAGCAGTCTGCAGCGAAAGAATGGATGATAACTTTGAAGGTGTTGGTAAATCTGTGTATTTTGGTGAATCAGAGATAGGATGCGCTATCATAAAAGTTTAATTTATTTATAGCTGTACACAGATGCAAATTATCAGAACAATTAAGAACTTGGCAGATGCTTATAAGTAATTGTGTTTAATTTGAAGTCCAAAGGGAAAAACTAAAATATCTGCTGAAAATCTAAGCAAGTTTTTAAAGTTTTAATCCAAGAAAAAGGGGAAATAAAGTCCCCAGCATAAGTGAAGTTGAAGACAGTTGGATTTTGTGTACGTTTAAAAGAAGCCCTGAAATGACAGAGATTTTTGCAGATGTTATTTGACTACTCAAAAGTGGAATGGTGAAATAATTCTGCAGTCGGCCTGTATAACTGAATTAGTCACCACTGATGGTTCTGTGAGCACACCTGCTGTAATGAAAGATAATCTGAAGATTTTACATCTGTGTCTGCAGTTGCTCAGAGCTTTACCAAACCTTGTATTTGGCCTGAAACTGTCCCTAACAGCTTTAAAATGAAGGGGCTCAGAAATAAAAGACATGCATGGAATTTATGCCAAAATAATCCTCTTTTTTTTTATTTTCTTTGAAAAAAAATGAGTGTAATGCAAGATTTACTGCTTTCTGTTTCTATGAAAATAAGTTTGACCTATATTTCGGAAACTCTAGTGCCCTCAGGCCTTAAAATTTGGCAGTGGTAGTCTGTGTCAAGGATTTTTTTCTGTGGAAAATCAACCCCAAATGAGCCAAGTGAATAAGCTTTTGAAAAATGTGTAGTTTGCATATGCTCACTGGTAGCTTGCTACAGTTGAGCTGTTGTGCTGCCAGAGACTCCATCTGTCCTCAGTGTTTTCCAGCCGGGGGCTAAAGCAGGGTTTTCCCTGCTCGGCATGACTGAGAGCCATGGCAGACCTGAGAGGGGACACAAGTCCAGGTCTTCTGCATCTCCTGCTCTGTGAGACTTCACAGGAGACATCAGGAAGGAATCTGGTTCAAATACAAACACAGGAATGACGGAAGTCTGTATCTGCCTGGGACAAGCTGAAACAACCCCAGGGACCACCTCAGGAGAGATGGGGTTTGAAGGATTTGGGGTGAGAAGGACAAAACCAGTGGAAATAGGTCTGCCCGGGTGAGGTTTTGCCGAACAGAATGGGATGGGCGGGGGGATTGTAAGGAAGGTGACTTCAGAGGGGAACAGACAGACATGACAGCGCCCAAAAAAGCATGTTCCCATCAGAGTCTGGGATGGACCCCAGATTTGCTCAGCTTCTCCAGGTTGGCAGGTCTGTGCGGAGCTGACTGTCAAATCACGGCACTCCTGCAGCACCGGCTGTTGCGCAGAGCATGGCAACATCCTTCCGCTTGCGTTTTCTCCCCCATTAGCTCATGAAGGAGAGGCCCACAGGGCAGTCCGGAGGCTTTCCTCCCTGATGAGCATCCACGCAGGCATGTCTTAAGTTGGAAAGTAGGGGTTTTATTTTAGCTACAATCCAGCACTTCATTTGCTGCAGTGATTTGACTTCTCCTCAGTGATTGAGTCAAAATAGCTGCTCTATTTTCCTGTCTTAGTGATTGCATGTGTGTAATTACACCCATACAGACAGTAACTTCAAAAACTATTTTTGCTTTTAAACCAATTTGAGTGGCCCTTGTTGCCATGAAGATATTCCTTCCCCTCCATCTTTCATATGCAAATGAGTAGTATGATTCTCCTATGCAGATATAGAATTATCTGATTGGAAGACTTACTTAAAAAATATCGCGCCTGTACCGGAAGTTTTGAGTATGACTCTCATATAACTTTACTAGCCATGAAATTGCCTATCCATAAACATGAGATTTAGTGTAGGAGGCTTCTGGATTTTTATTTCTTTTTTTTTTTTCCTTTTTCTCAGAGGAGGATTGCCTAGATTTATAAACCCAGAAAGTATTTCTCTGCATTATGGTATCTGCAAAAGCAAAATGTGTTCTGTGGGAGCTACCAGTTTCCTCATAATGGGTAAAATGTACAGGGGGCGAAGAGGGAAGGAGGGGGGATGCTTAAGGTGCAGGCAGTGGATGCAGTCAGGGAGGCAAGAAGGGAAAAGATCTGTTCCTCTCTGTAATAAAGACAGGTTCTCTTTACAGTATGGTAAATAGCAGCTCTAATTCTGTATGAAGATTACTTGAGTTTATAGAACAGGAACTGTGACTCTAAAAAGCATCTCTCAAAAGTATATATTCTAAATGCATGTGCAGTTATGGATAAAATTTGATTAGTTTAACTTGAGATTAGTTGCTAGAGATTAACTAACTGGTGTACCTCCCAGGAAGCACATGGGAAAACTCTCCGCTGCACAAGTGTTGTATCAACTTGAGGCGTATGTTTACCCTACTTTCTGAAATCATTTTACAGAGCTCATGGCAGAAATCTGGTCTATTAACTTTTTTTCCTCTCCTTCTCTTTTTTCTTCACAGAAGGAGGTAGAGGAGAGCTCCAGGTTGTACGTGTTGTCCCTTGTAACCAGCCTCTCTTCCTGAAATGCCTGTGTGTGCATGCCTTGTCTTCATGCAGCTAGTTGTTCCCACTGAGGCGCTGAGATTCAGTTTAGCATGTTATGGTTGTTGAGGAATCGCTAACACTGTGTATGCATTAAGAGTCTGTTCAGTGCTTAATACCTTGTACAAAGAGGAAAACAAGAATGCTTGAAGTGATCTCCGTTCGGTGCTCTGTGGGGTGTGCGTAATGTGCCCAGGCACCGTGTTAGCAGAGTACAAGCTGTTTATCTTTCTAGTCGTCCTCTTTATGAATAGTGTTTAAACCAAGTATTTCCTCATTTTCCGTCAGCTGTATTACTTCATTCCATCTCTGTCTGTCTGGTTTGCACATTTACAGCAATTACGGTAAAAAGTACCACTCTGAGATTAAGCAGGACTGTGGATGCTGGGAGCTGTCTGCTGCAGATCCTTTGCCTTTTTAGCTAGCTACAGGCTGCTCCTTGCTTTGAGCAGGGCTGTGTGCCCCACAGAAAGGGCAGGACTTTTCCTTTAGTACCTACAGCTATTACCTCTCCACTCAGGGGGTGGCTGACTCTCTGCTTATCACTCTGTGGACAACAGGTAACTCTCCTAAGAGGATACACAGAATTGTTTTGTTGACTGTTGTGTAACATCCTGTTTTGTGTTTGCAACTGTACCTCATATAGAGAAGTTTCTGGCTCTTAGGTTGTCAGCTGTTGTATTTTTTTGAATCTATGCTATGTGGGTTCAGTGCCTGCAGTGCTTCTGCCTCTCCCTTAGTTGTATGAATCAGCCCAGATCAGCTTCCTGGAGTATGCTGAACGTTGCATGGCTTCTGGCCTCCATGCAGATCTCATCCTTTGAGTTCGATGAATTTGCATTTCTAAGCTTTATTGGCTCATGTATCAGCAGTTTTGTTTCATTCTTACCGGTAAATGTCTGTCCCTTAGTGCTTTTTCAGGCATGCAGAGATACCTGGTGTCAAATATTGGCGTCAAGTTCTGTCCTCTTCTGGCTTCAGTGCAAAAACACCACAGCCTCCTTTCAGCTGCTCATCTGGCAGCTGGAAAATTGGTACTGGAAGATGTATCAGGTGGAAGGAGCTTCCTGTGGGGCTCTTCAGTAATTATCTAAATTGACTTTCTTGCAGAATATGGAATGTAGAATGAATTTCAAATAATCCCTTGGCTTGTTGCAGCCCTGGATTCCATGTAAAACATAGTGTAGTTGGTCAATGAAGACATTGAGCTACAAGACTGACTAGTGTAATTGGGATGATTTAGTTCAGACTAATTCTGCTAATAACCCTGAAGAAATGTTCTAATTAGGCATGACCAGAAGTTTAATTTAGACAGTGAAACAGATGCTCCTTGTTTTAGCCTGATTCAGATTAATCTATAGCTAAATTGAGGCCTTGAGGTTTAATAATGAAGCATGGTATCTGAAAACAAGCTGGGATGATTTTCAAAACAAATAAAAAATCATTATTAGTATTTTGTTATCTGTTTAAGCAAATCATCTTTCCATGGTTTACATCTGTATTTTATCTAAGAGGGTAATGTGCTCGACACAGTACTTAAATGTGATGGAAAGTTACATTGTGAGAAAGCCTTTTATGCGGAGGGATGGATTTATATGGAGAGGGCTAAGAGAGCTGAGGATGTTCTTCCTTATTCTTGTGCTGCTCCAGACTTGGTGATTTATTTATTCATTTATTTATTTTATGCCTCTGTCCATTTTATGGAATTCCTCCTCTACAGAAGTATGTGATTGTTCTGTCCATTAAGGCATCATGTGTATGAGATGAACTGTGACATTTGTAAATTGCAGCTTGGTTAAATAATTTTTGAAGTTACTTTTAAGCCTAGCTGCTGCTTTTCCCAACTAAGTGAAAACTCCTGTTTGTTTCATTTTCAGGCTTCATCAAACATTGCCTTCTCTATCATTGTATAATGTGCCTTAAATGATCATGTCTGTTGATGTGTTTAATCCAGGGTATTAATCTTTGCTATTTTGTCGCAAGTGTTATTTTGCTAACTGTTTCTTGCCTGATAAGAAACTTTAATTACATGGAAAAGGCCTTTCAGCCACTCACTGCAGCATGCTTTACTGTGAGTGAATATACTGCATTACTACGGTAACAGGCACTTTGCCAGCTGAAGATACTTGTTGGACAGTAGGTGTAAAACTGTCGTCCATCAGCATCAGAAATAAAACAAAATTGAATAGAGATGTGGTGGGCTATTTTGTTTACATGTTTGCTTCTCCATCTTATCAGTGCTGCTTTATGTGCTTACTTACTAAAAATTAAGATGAAAATTAAGTGATCAAGTGACAGATCTGTTCAGAGAAGTAAAGCATAAGCCAGCAAAATGCTTTCTGTGACAGGCAGCATGGGGATGTCCAAGTGTTCAATGTGTCTACTTTCACAGTTGTTCCAGTGGTGTTCTCATCTGCCTGTTGTTCGCTTGCCCAGGCCCTGAGCAAGCCATGCTCTCATCAGGGGCTGAACTTAAACAGATCCATGGCTGATGACAAGATCCAGAGCACCTACGGGAGCCCTCCTGGGTCCTGCTTTCAGAAAGTGGGGAGCTCCTGAGCTGCAGAAAATCCACTGAACAGCATTGCCATTTGCCTTTTTTAAAGGAGTAGGGATACATGGAGTGTTCCTACCCACAACAGTGGTGTAAACTATGGATTGTTTTGTTTAACTGGCACTCCCAGAGGTGTCTGAACCCTGTTAACACTCATGCCAACACTCATAGGTAATTCAGCCTCTGGTTCTTTGACTACATGAGTTGGTGCAACAAGGACCTGCATAGGACTTCTTGGTGACTGCCACCCCTCTGCCACTACGTCATATATAAACTGCCCAACTTCCTTCATTAAAACCGGTTAGGTGTGGTGTCTCCTTCTCCTTTTGAAAGGCTGTCTGGACTATCATGGTGAGACACCTTCAAATTTTCATCCTCTGTTTATGTTTAGCTGCAGTTCGTCCATACAATATGTCTATTGAATAAGCACAGGAAAAGGTGCCTTTTGTTGGCGTAAGCTGTCCTGGTCTCCTCCTATAATATTGTGTTTAAATCGTCATACTGCTTTGCCATTTTCCTTTGTAAATTCTTTTTACCTTGATATAGAATAAAAAGATTGTATATACCTTTCTGAAGGAGCCTTCCCAGCACAGTACAGAGGCATTTATGGGTTTACTTTTACAGAGACATTCCACTGGACATGCTCTATGGATTATGTTTTCTCCTTAAATGGCTCACAGATTGTCTTAGTGGCTCGTTGCCAGTGTGATGACTAGAAGTAAAGTCTGTTGTCATGTGCTTCTCCACTGAGGAACACCTCCTGTGTGGTCAAATTCACGGCAGGCTTTAGGGCTTTGACCTTGCCATTTCTACCATGTTTAATCCTCTGTTGTTGCAGTCTTTGCTGCCATCAGTTCTTTCCACTCACCATCTGAGTTCTGTATCAATAATTCTCCTGTGTTTGTCATCAGCAGATTTTATCAGCAGATCCTGCTTACTCCCACTAGCATTCTCATAGCGTTGTCCGTGGCTGGCTCAGTTACAGTTACTTGTTTATCCACCCTAAAGCTCCCCACTCCTTCTCGGCTTATCCGGCCTTATTAACGTCACATGGCATTGCATCAAAAGTTTTTTGTTGAAATGAGAATTCAGTTGATAATTCATTTTACAGTGTAAAGAAAAATAGTTTCTTTGTTGAACAAAACCCCCATGTTTTCAAAAGTGGTGTGCCATGTGTTGCATTTTTTTCCTGTTTTCCAATTGCCTCCATGTTAATTCTTTCCTTCGTGTTTGTTCTGAAGACTTTCAAGCTGCTGAAGTCAATAATGAGCCTACACTAGTCTAGATCACATTTCCCTCCTTCCCCCACACCTTAACTGTGGGTGCTGCATTGGCTTTTCTATAGTCTCAAAGCATCAGCCCTCTTTTGATGGAAGTCAGGTGCTGCTTCTCTTGGCATTTTCTCAGGGAGGATGCTGCCTGGAGCAAATTACCTCTTTACTTTCAGCAGGTGATAACTCCTGTTTACACACAACCATCACCTCCTTGCCCCTGCATCAATACTGTCACTTACTGAAAGCTCGCTCTTTTGGTTTGTGCGGTTGCACCCTAGAGAAGCTCTTTCTCTTCTCTTGTTTTTATTTGTAGGTATAAAAGGCTTGGCAAAAGTAATTAAAAGTAAATGAGAACAAGTACACTTTACCTGGACTGTCAACAATTTGTACTTGGCATGTCTCAAAATCTGGGAGATGATGGAGGTTTGTTTCCTGATAATGTTTTCTGCTCTTCCTTTCATCCACACTCCCAGCTGTTCTCCATTGACTCATGGTTGCCTGTAGGAAATGGTTATTGCTTAATTAAGTAAACAACTCTCCCTGGATCTTCTTCCCTTGAACAGGTCTTCTGATGCTCTTGTGGTCTCCAGGCTTCAGTGTTGCCCATGATATTTGTAGTACTTTTATGTCTCAAATATTGGTCACTTGTACTTTGAGTTTCTCAGATAAACTGATTGAAAACCCTGTCACACTAATTGCTTCTGCCAGCAAATGTTGCCACGTTTGTATTTGTCATTCTCTGTCATTCAGTACAGTTGAACTGACTGGATTTAACCTCAGTCCAGTATAAAACGTTGTTCCATTTAGGTTTGCTTTCTAGCCACAGCTCTTCCAAGTGTTCGAAGGTGAAAGTCCTTCCTTGTGTGCTCTGAAGGATCTGGTTGCATTTCACAAAGTCTTTTGACTCGCAGTTGATTCAGATTCCTCTGGGATAAATGCAGGCTTCAGGCTAAGGGGTTTTGGAAGCACAGCTTGGAATGGAGATGGGTAGAGCCTAGCCCTGGTGTGCTGCTCTGGCTGTGTTGGACCATGGGTCTAGGCTCCTCCTGCATGATCATGTAGAAAAGCTGGGGTGTCCATGCAATTATGGATAATGTCAAGTTGTTCAAACCTGTTTAGAGTAATAAAAACTATGTAGTCTTCAGATCTGCCCAGGCCTGGAGTTTTGGAACTAACAAATTAAAAGTTTGGACTTTTGCTTCTGTACAAATTGAGGCATCAAATAGATGCTTTTTTTTCGTTCTTTTATCTGGCATAAAGCTGGAGCCTATTTCCTGACCCATACCCCTTTCTTTTGTTACAATTCTGAAGTTATAAAGTACTTTGTTTTCCACTGTATACAACTTGCAGTCTTTTCATACTGTTGGCAGGCATGATTATCTGAGGTCGGGGTATTAGCTATTAGCAGTGTGTCTTGCTTAGTCCTGTTTGAAAACAGCTTTTATTTCAGGGAGAGCAGGAGAATTTGTGAATTGTAAGCTGGAGCAAAGAGGTTTCTGGTTATAGGTAAACCTATAAACCTATCTTTCCCTTACTCAAAATCTTTTGTTTCCTTAAGGCATTTTGCAGTTGTTTAGGCACTTCTCAGCCCTGAAGATTCTCAAAGAAACAGAACATCATTCTGTAAACAAACGAACATAATAATGTTACAAATACAAAAGTAAGAACATGGCTTAAATTCATAAATATTCATCCTCAGAATTGCAGACTGTGGTGTTTTCTGTTATAGTGTGAGATCCCAGTTCACCTGCAATCGTCTTGCAAGTGGCGGCCCTTACACCTCTTGGAAAATTAAATACTTGCATATGGATGTGTGGAGCTGCAGTGGGACCTTCCTGCTTAGGGGCTGACGAGTCTTTGCATTTGAGCATGAGCAAAGCTCACCAGTGTCTGTACAAAGTTTCATGTTGATCAGTCATTTGTGCATTTCATAAAGTTGCTTTTAATTCATAACAGCTTCATTATGACCATGTTCACCTCGGTGGTGACCATGTTCGCATGAGTGGAGGAGCTCTCCAATAGCTCATGGTTTTGTTTAGTTGGAAATAAAAAGCCAACAGTTGGTCTTTTGAAAGAAGAAGTGCACTGAACAGGCTCTTCAGGTTCCAGTTTAGGTGTTCAGTCAAATTGCATAGCCTGTCTGTGTCTGTATGACTTACCCTGGTATGTTGGTCATCAGAGGTGCTTAAATAGGTTTCTGTATGCATTTGCCTGCATGCAGCGTGGTCTGTTATCCTCTCCTCGGAATATGATCTGCATACATTTCTTGGCGTTTTTAGAAACTAATTTCATATTGTTCTTTTCCCCCATTTAAGGGTCAAGATGAGGCTGATCCGTCAAAACCACCGTGGCTCAAAGGAGGGTAAGTGGTATTTTGGGACCTTGTTTCCCTGTGTTTATAAGTACAGTGTAATTTGAGGTCTCCAGTTCAATCTAAATAAAAAAATCTGATGTTTTTAATGGCTGTTTTAAGGATTAATCAAGTGGCCACGCCTCACTTAGGGTCAGGCTGCTGCTGTATTTCAGTCTCCTCTTAAACAGCTGGAGGTGGGCTGCGCAGCTCTTGAAGAGATCTGTTTAAGAACATGTTATGTATAATATGAAACCTGATGGTGGCAAGTGCTTATGCACAGTATTAAACATTCTTATTGAGCACCCCAGGGTGGTCTGGATAAAATCCCTTTTCCTGAGTCAGTCACTGTTGGCACCAGGGAAGGGAGAGAGTAGCTCAGAAAGATTGCTGTGCCTTTCTAGAAGAAAAAAGTAGCTTTGGGGAAGTCTTCTGTCTTTGCAGTGATTTATGTGGTCATTGTAGTATTCAAAACATTGGTAAGTCTGGAAATCATTGCAGTGATCATCATGCCTCTTTTGCACAGGTGACAGTGAGAGGCCGCGTGTTCTCTCTGCAACATGCTACTCTCAGCAGATGAAGCAGACAAATTCTGATTGTAATTTCACCATGACACTCTGCATAATAGGTGCCAGCGTGGGAGCTGCCTTCCCTAGAATCCCCTCTGGAAAAAAAAAGACCGTGACACACTGTACAGGCTGCTAGGTTATGTGCATTATACGTGATGAGGGTGATACGCTTTGGTGGTGGTGCACTCATTAGGAGCTGATGTAGCAGCAGATTTGCCCTGAAATCACAGCAAGAGGTTGGCTTGCTACATGCGTAAGTTAATTCTCAAACTATTGAAGGTAGCTTCCTTAATAAAATGCAAAGTTAAATCTGAGGCTTCATTATACGGCTGTCTGGTTTTGGAGTCATTGTTCTATGAGATGTTGGTATTCCCACTAAGCATCCTCCACACCTGCGGATGCTTGGAGCTGCCTAGCAACCCCATGCTTTCCTAAGGAGCCTGGGACTTCAGTGAGCAGGTTCCTGGAGAACTGGCAATTAGCAGGGGCAGAAGAAAGTGATTTATTCTAACTATCAGCAGCACCTTCTCCTGCTTTAACGAGGAGACAATGTACTGAGTTTATTGGTTCACGCACACAGAATGATCTCCCAGCCTGAAAGATGAATACATGTGCAGTCCTGAAATACTTAAAGATGTGTTTTGTCAGTTCAAGGCGAGTTTGCTCTAGTCTGGTAATTTTCTCTTTCAATATGAGATAAAACAGTCTGGCTAATGTAGTTTTGACAAAAGCTCAGCTTATTTGCTGTATCAGCGCATGCAGGGGGTTTACAGAGGAGGTGGTTGTGGGTGGCGAACCTTTAATTGCACCATTAGCTACGTTGTGGTTTATTAGCCACAAAGTACATTAAAGCATTTACGTTTGGTGTTCTCTTTCATATGCAGATTAGGGTATCCTTTGAACGAAGCAATCATCTTCTGTCATTGCAAACCACCTTTGCTTCCTTGAATTTTAAAAATTTAATGGAAGCATCTATATGATATAACTTGTATTAAAAGACGAATACATGCTTCAAGCTGTTTTCACTTCTGGCATAATGCAACAGTAGTTCCCTGTCTATAGGTGCTGGCTTTGGAGAGGTAGCCTCAAAACCAAGTACTGTTGGTATTATTGATCAGTATCTGGATGTAGTATCTCATATCTGTATATTTTATTTACTAGGGCAGATCATCTTTTCTTACAGAAATGCTATTCACTCTTCAATACAGCACTCCATAATAATGCTATAAATATTACATGCATTGCAGAGGAGAGTTACCCTATTAACGTATAAAGCTCCAGTGTGTATATTTGAGGCACTGTCAGTACTTCTGTCTATGCAAACACTCCCAGTTTTGTTAAGTGAAGTAGAATTTGTGTTTGAATAAAGAGACTGAGGTAGCTGAAAGCATAGGCTGAATAATTTTGAATATTATATATAGTGTATAATATTATTTTGAATAAATTTGAATATTAAGAACTGTTGCTTAGAATTCTTTTTGATTTTGATATTAAGAAGCTAAAAGCAGGTCATCTTAGTGTATAACTACATGGGTACTAGGATACAGTAGGTGAAAAAACAAGCACCTTTCAAATATGTTCGTTCTCTAACAGTCTGGCTTACAACTGGTTTTATCATAAAACTCAGTCTATCTGAAGTATTTTGCAACAAGCCAGACATCTAACTAGACATGTTTCTCAAGCACAATAACTTGTTCAGGCTCATCTTTAATTTGTAGACTGTGCAATTTATATGTTTTCCTTTCCTTAGAAATGTCAGAGTATCACAGGCTCCTTTCAACTGAATTAGGATAAACCAAAAAAAGTCATTGGAAACAAAATGTAAATTCCCAGGTGTGCCATTGACTTCTGTCGGGAGCCATATTTTTGCTTGTGACCATCTTGTTGCATCTTTTCAGCGTACAGACTCTCCCTTTGTATCTTGCTTATGCTTTCTATAATAAATCAGAAGGGGTTATTGCAGTTCTTTATTGGAAATGAGAGTGGCCTTTATTAAAAATACCATGTGGCCTTGCTGTGAGGATTTCCAGTGTTGGAAAACTGCTCTCATTCTTGCCCAAAGATTCCAATAGTTGTAATTAACTGCTGTAAATCTCCACCTTTCTTAAGTCCGAGTTTGCCTTCCATCCCCAGCTGTGTCAGCTGCCTGAGGGAGGTTTGTGTTCCCCATGTAGGAGCATGGAGAGGCGAGCACAGTGCAGATGTGACTCATGGTGCACGCAGAGCTGACACTGTTCATGCGGTTAGGTATGACTGCTCACCTTCCCACCAGGCTTCAGCCAGCAGCAGCTCTCAGCTCAGCTAAGGCTCTGACATGTCACCCTCCTACAAGAAAGTCTCTTTACCATTCTAGCTCTCCTCCTTCCTGTAGTTGTGGTGTCCTAAAGCATGTAGTTGAGTGTGGTGTACCAAATCAGCAGAATATGCTGGTTAAAAGAGCCAGTTTACCACACAGATGCAAAAAGGCGTAAGCCAGCATGGTATGGGGTGAAAACGAGTGGGTAAGGATAAGAGAGGCATGAAGGTTCCTTTACAGTCTCTGTAGCCAAGAAAAAGGCCTTGGGAACCATATTCTTAGTGGTAGGAATGCATGAAAGGAATGTGGAGATGGGAAGTTAATCCTGGGGAGATTACAACTGGACACAAGAGGAAAAGTTTTCCCAATGAGAACTATCAACCACTGGAACAGTTTCCCTAGGGAAGTGGTGGATTCCCCAACGTTGAAGACTTTTAAGGTGTGGTTGGACAGAGTGCTGGGACATCTAGTCTAGGTCATGCTTTGCCTGGAAACATTGGACAAGATGATCCCTGAGGTCCCTTCCAAGCTAGTGTTTTGTGGTTTACTGGGGGTCTTCAAGCATAGGCTTACATCCGTGTGGTGTTAGCAGTGAACAGCAGGATCCAGATACAGTTATCCAGCTTGGTCACATCGGAAGGTTATAGTGTTTTATTTTAGCAGGTTCTGAGTGTTGCTGGGGGTTGGAACTAGATGATCTTAAGGTCCTTTCCAACTCTAACTATTCTGTGAATCTATGATTTTATGATAATGGCCCTTTTGCTCCACCACAACTACCACCAGCAAATGGCAGCTTTTCTGTGAAGAGGTCTGCATGGCTTGAGCACCACAAATGGTCCCTTTTATAGAAATAATCTATTTTCTCCTCAAATGTGAGGCTTTTCCTAATAATTATGTGGGCCTCAAAGGCCAGGACTAAGCCTAGAATTAGACGATGGGTAGCAGCATCCTGCCACTCTGGCCTTATCACTTTAACATGCTTCCTTCCCAACCACCACCACCAGGCAGGAGCATCTGGACTGTGGTGTGTGAAGAAGATAAACAATTATTTTATTCTTAACTTTACACTTTCTTAAGTGTTATCTTCTGGTTTGTTTTAGTTACTCCAGTAGAGCATCTTGTTCCTCACCCCAGAACCCTAAATTGATTGAATGGAAAGAAAAGGGATGGAGAAAGACTTGGAGACAGGATGTTTTCAAATTAACCAAAGTCTTTTCCTGCCATGGCACTCAATGGCAGGAGTAAACCATAAACTGAGCTCTCATTAAGGAACAAAACATTCTTTTGAAAGCAGAGGTGTGCAGCTTAGTTACCACAGACTAAGCTGCATGTGAATTACTGCCAGGGAGCTCTGGTTCTGCCCTTGGGTGAGTATTTTTGCCAGATCTGTAGCTCTGAAGCACTGGTGCTCTGCAAGCACATCCTCAGTCTACTCTGACCTAGCTCAGGCCTCAGAACTGAAAATAGGAAACTTTTTCAAGTGTGTTAACAGCCTTGGTTTATTTTCAGATTGCATTTGCAGTTAACTGATTCTTCCTGTGCTCATCGACTGTGATACTATCAAGGAGGCTTTTTTGTCGTCTCTTTACTGTCTCTCACTGCTGGTGAGAATTTTAATCTTTTTTTTCTTCTCCTGAATTTCCAGGCCTGCAGGTGGTCTCTATGGCATTGATAGCATGCCCGATCTGCGCAAAAAAAAGCCAATTCCACTTGTCAGTGATCTGGTAAGAGATTTGTTTTTGTTTAGCCACACAACCGATTTTGACATATGGTAACATTCATTGTCACTTAAGAAGCTGAACGCTTCCTGTTTTGTTAAATTAATTCTTACATTAAAGACTTAGAAGTTGGTCTTGGAAAAAACTCAGAACAAGCTATGGTTTTGTAGGCAGTTTCATTCATTTGGCAGAAATAAGATATTTTTTTCATGTTCTTTTTATTTTACACATAATATTTGATTATTTTTAGGGCTGCACTATTTTAAAATGTTTTCCTAAAAATCACATACTTGAGGGAAATTTCTGATGTCCGTGTGAGGTTTGTCAACCTTCCAGAAGGTTGGAATTTCAGAGGATAGATAAACGAGCATATGTGCTTGAATTTTTAAAGCTATTTGCAGTATTGCCAGTAGGCTTCTGCACTGATGAAGCAAAAGAACCAAGCGAGTAATGAGGACAAGTTTCATCTGCTTATGTGATGCGGTGAAATAAGGCTTCTGAGGGACAAATGGTTTTCTGTTGGCTGTGTGCAGTACAAGTAGCAATTTCATATACGGGAGAAATGCTGTAACAGCTCAAAGACCATTGTTGCTGTATCCTGTAGTTCGTGTGGAAAGGTGCATGCAAATCTTTCTGCCAGCTTACGCATGGGAAAATTAATACATGTCTTACCAACTGGTTGTGTCTTAAATCTTTGCAATAATGGCATTAACTTGTGTTACTTCCTTTGTATGCTTTCATTCTCTCTCTCCACAGGCCATGGTAAGTGGAGCTAAAAACTGTCCACCAAGTCTTCACCAAAACAAAAGTCGTTCTACC
Source organism: Pezoporus wallicus (assembly GCF_028554395.1). Classification (NCBI taxonomy): domain Eukaryota; kingdom Metazoa; phylum Chordata; class Aves; order Psittaciformes; family Psittacidae; genus Pezoporus; species Pezoporus wallicus. The sequence continues at coordinate 149,174 of NW_026642642.1, forward strand.
TTATTTTCCCTGCATTTCTTTGCTTTTTATTTTATACCTGCAGTTTTGCAGTGCATGTATATCTTAGTACTCCGTTCTGCCCATCACTGATCAAATGAACTTTTGCTGTCTGTCTTCAAAAAGCATAAAGCAGAGCATAAACAGAGGTTTCTGATAGGGTTAGATGATTTCAAAGCAGATGTTGCTAGCTTGAATTTCCTTCTCTGCTTTCATCAAACTGGAGTGGCTTGCTGAAGAAATCCTCTGTACGCCAGTGTGAGGTGTTGCAAAGGCATTGCCCTGGGCTGTCCAGGGCTGCAGAACTTCGTGTTGGCATGATGTGAAGGAGGCAGTTTTGAGGGGAAAATGCTGTTCATTGTGTTCAGTGATGGCCAATGAATGTGATACACCAGCACATTCAGCCTATGCTCCCAGCCCACTCTGTTCTGTTATTACCCTGTATATTTGTAAAACTTTCAGCATCATGGTTGGGGGTGTTGTGCATGTTGTAAAACTGATGAAATAATCTCCTTTTGGATGTGAGCAAAGTTAGATATAGAAGAGTGAGCCCCATGCAGTGACCTTAGGCAATAACAGAGCTACCATTGCTACCAGAACACAGAAGTGGACATGTGAACCCAGGTTTCATTAACAGTTCTTACCAGAGAAAAAGTCCTGCCTGAGTGTGAATGGTTGTGGGCAGATGGGAGCAAGTTGGAGACCTTTCAGAGTATGCATTTGACTCTTCTGGGATGTGAGATGTCATTTAAGAAACCAGCTTAAATGTAATAGACTGATGGTTTGGTGTCTGGTGTGACAGAGTCCCTTTGGTCACATTTCTGGGCAGGTTTTGCCAGTGCACTTCTGAATACTCATAGTGAATAATAAACTTTCTTCCTTCTTAGTCACTGGTTCAGTCCCGGAAAGCCGGAATTACCTCAGCAATGGCCACTAGAACATCTCTCAAAGATGAAGAGCTGGTAAGTGGAAGAGTGGCTTGGCTCCTGTTAACTTTTAGTAGTCAAATTGAGAGAATGTGGCTCTCTGGGACGCAGAGTCAGCTTCACAGATGTCTAAAATATAGATGCAAAAATTCTTGTGTCATTTGTTTAAAGAAACCAGACATTGTGTGGTACAGAAAAGTAACATTTACTGTCTCAATATGATCCTGAAAAATGTAAACTTACTGTTTCATTATGCAGTATCTACTATGGGGGACAGCGTGTGAAACTTACTTTATGCAAAATATTCCTTATCCACAAACATTAACTTTTTTCTTCTATTTCCCACACTTTTTTATATGCCTGGACAAACATCTTTGTGTCCTCTGCTCCTCCTTGTAGAAGTTTGATAAATTTGATTACCTCAAATGTGTAGATTTGTTGCACTGCTCATGCCTTTCCCCTTATAGCTCCTGTATTAACCAGCAAAAATAGGTTCAGTAACCTTCCTGGGTGTTGTTTAATGTGTGCCCTTGCCTTTCAGAAATCTCATGTCTATAAGAAGACCTTGCAAGCCTTAATTTACCCCATCTCATGTACAACCCCGCATAACTTTGAAGTGTGGACAGCCACAACCCCTACCTACTGCTACGAATGTGAGGGGCTGCTGTGGGGTATTGCACGGCAGGGAATGCGCTGCGGAGAATGTGGAGTCAAGTGCCATGAGAAGTGCCAAGACTTGCTCAACGCTGACTGCTTACAGAGTGAGTAGTGTCCAGTGGAGTGCAGCTGTTCCAAAAGTGTGACCAGAGCTTTTCTAAGTGTATAAGTGATTCCTCAGTGATAAGAGAAGATGCATTTGTTTAAATGACTGTATTTTCTGTGGAGGTGTCATTGGGCTAAACCTACCCCCACTGCCCTGTGGACATAGGCAGCTGCACTGACACAGAAGAACTTCTTTACAGCATTGTGCTTGGTGTGCTTTAAAAGAAGGCTTAATTCTTGACTTTTCACTCTTTGTTATAACCCATGTAACTTCTAATTTCTCTTGTATCAGTTCAAATGGTATGTTTGCTGACATAGCCTGCTTGGAAGGGAGGCAGTGTGTAAACAAGGTACTAGGCTGGATACTCTGACTTTCTTCTGTCTCTTCTGTGCTGGTGTCCTTGTCAGGTTGCTTGTTTCAACCATTAGTCTGTTTCACTAAGCTCTGAAGAGCAGCACTGGGTTCCTGTTTAGACGATAGAGTCCATGGACTTAGCTTGGATTCTCTGTGCCAAATGCAGGTTGGGAAGGCATTTTGTCTCTTTAACAGTAAGGTCTCATGGCTGAATCACTTTGTAGACCTGGGTCTGAGTCAGCAGAGGTGTTGTTGTTCGAGCATATGGACAGCATTTTATTTTTCTACTAGAATTTCTATTTTGTTGTTTCTTTCTTTTTCCTGCAGTGTTCAGCACCTGAGCCATTTCTTTAAGAGAAGAGCTCTTCAAAGAGCTGGAACTTTGCAGAATAAATGAGACCTTATGCAAACAATGGAGAATTTTAAAAGGAATTTGATTAAAGAAATTAAAAAAATAAAGAGGGAAAAATTATTAATTTAGGCATCTGGCTGGACCCAGTTATTTGCTTAAAAGAAGTTTCTTAATTTGGTCTCAAATTCATGTTCTTGCTTGAGAGCAAAATATCTCAGTCTAAATGGAATATAAATTTCTGCCATATGTGCTAAATCTTGAGTAGGAATGTGGGGCTGTTTCTGTTCTCTCTGGATTTTCTTAGCATTATAGCTTGATGGACTATGTCTAAGAAATCAGAAAAGTTTGTGAAATACAAACAGATTTATTGCAAATCCATGTCAGCAATTATAGGAATATAAACAGTCAGATCTTGTATCTGCCTGAGGCTCTCGCTGCTCAGGAAAACCAGGCTGGATGATCCAGCAACGGATACCCATGGTTTTTTTATTATGGCTTATCTTAAAACCCCAAATGGATATTTTTATGCTTGTGTTTTTGATATGAGCACAGTTTTAAATCAGTTGTAGTTAGGGGCTATTTGCAATGGCTTACTTGTCAGACACAGCTGATACTGGTGAAAAATCTCTGTTCCTCGGTTGCTCAGTGTTTCTGGATTTGTCTTTGAGGGTTGCAAGGTGATCTTTACAGTTTACAGCACTCAGGCAACTGCATCATTGCCACTCTGGCTCTGTTGCGACCTTTTTATGACTAAGCGAAGAGCGGCTGTGTTGCATGTGGTTCTCATTTTTTTGACACAACTCGATGAAGAGGGTTGGTTAGACTGAGGATAACTGTATTTGTTTCTACATTTTACCAGAACCCTCTGCTAACTGGTGATTTTCAGTATTTGAGATGAACAGCTGCTGACGTTTACATCTAGGCATGCATGTCCGTAATGTTACAGTATTGAAATGGAGTTGTGGTATCTCAGTATGGGGAAAATGCTATACAAAGCAGAGGAAAATCAGATTTGCACCAGGAGCAGCAGTGAGGAAACAGGCACAAAGCCGTTGTGCAGAGCAGAGGTCATGAAGTTGAAAACAATAGAAGAAAATTTTAGATTTTAGAAATAGCTAATGACTAGGAGAAACTATATTCCTGCAGAGGACAACTGTGGTGGTCCATGCTCAAGAAGGGAGACTCCAGACAGGGATGGGTACTGGAGAAAGTTCAGTGGTAATGGGGAAAATATGAGAATGTTTTGATAGAGGATGGTAGGAGTTTGTTAATCTTTCAAAAGAGGCTTGGCAGCATGGAATAGGAGAGGGATGGGAACGATGCTGCCTAAAAAAAGTAAAACTAGAGAATAGTCCTGTCATGTCTGTCTCAGTAGAATATTTCTAAAGGGATGTTGTGGAGCCCAAGGCCGAGGTGTAAGACGTGCATGTGGATCTCACATGGCTCTGGCTTACGCTTGCTTACAGCTATCCATGGCCTAAAGCCTTTCTGAACAGTAGTTCTTATGTTTAACAGCTGGCAGTGATGGCTCTGTGAATTGGTTTAATCCTTGTTTGAGCCCGTTTGTGCCTGAACCATGTTGGGGAAGAGGGAGATAAACAGCAGGGAGGGAGATGGTCTGTTTGAGCTTACTGTTTACAGAAGAAAAAAATAAACTTGCTGTAAGAAAATAAAAGATGGAAGTAAAAGACAACTTCACTGATGGGAACAGAGAGTTTCTGGAACAGCCTATGAAGAATAACCATGGGGGCAGGTTTTCTAAACTCTGGTTGGAATTACATAAACTTATGAAATGGGATGTGGGATGTGATGATGGCAGAAGTCGGCGGTTTTGTATGGGATAAAAGTAACAACTGGAAATTACTCTCTTTCTCAGGATAGTAAAGCATTAGATAAGAACTCGGGTTTTGATTCAGGGGATTGCAGATGTTTGCTTAGCACATTGCCCTTCAAAATGAAAACACAAGGTACTTCAGTGTCCAGAGTTAGAGAAACTTAAAGGAAACAGCTCAGAGTACACTGGGATCAAAACTTGTGAAGCCTGCAAAAACCAAACAAAAATGTTACTTACAGGGTTATTTTAGAGCTGCCCACCATCAGAACAGGGAAGATACAAAGACTGTGAGCCAGGGGTCAGTGGGGTATCGAGAGTGTGTGTGGTGGGTATCAATATCTGGGGTAGAGATGTCAAGGAAACTGAGGGTGGTAGCTGGGTAATTAAGACAGAGAGGGCCAAGGGAAGATAGTGCTAGGGAATTAAGATGATGATGGGGCCAATATGTGGATATATTTCTGGGCTGGAAAAACGTGTTATTGGTACTAGAAATCTATTAAAAGGCTTTTACAAGCAGCTGTGTTCTTTGCGTTGGCATGCTCATGCTAAAATCCTTCTAACCAGGCCAGAAGAAAATAGAAAAACTTATTTAATTTTTATATGTTTTAAGGACACAGGCTCTGCTTGAGGAATGAGAAACGCAGGGTTTCTGGGGAGCGAGCAACAGTTTAGAGATCCAGTAAATTCAAGACTGAACTTTCTGAACTTTCAGTGTACTGAACTTAGCAGGGATTTTTTCCTAACAGAAGCTTTATTGCTGCTGTCAGTAAAAAAACCCACACAAACAACATTCTCAGGACATCTTCATTAGGTCCATTTGAGGTTTCCACAAAACATTACATTGAAATAAAAGGGATTTTCAGGCTGGTAACAAATACAAATCTATTGATTAAACCTCGATGCCTCAGGATATATCTTCACTTCAGTCTGTGTTAGTCTTCCAGAATATGTTGCATTGGAGTAAAATGAATTTTCAGGCTGGTCACAAATACAGTACCATTGTCTTAATGCTTTAAAATTTTGGGCAGGCACCTGGGGTTTTATTCCTTATAATAAGAATATGCTGTTTATCCATCTTCTATCCTTCAGTGCCTTTCCAAGGGAGATAAAAGGATCTCTTTTCCAAATTCTGTTAGAATTGAGTCTGGTTATTTCTTATGAGGGTGTTTTTCTTAACCCCTGCATTTTGAAGAAACTTGAGTATCTGATACAGTCAACAAATCTATGGGACTGCAGTGATGAAACATTCAAATTCAGCAATGCCTTATTGCAATTTGAATCAAAATCCATTTGCAGGCTGATTCAGCAATTCCATGAATTGGCAGTGCCTGCAGTGCAGTAAACTGGAATCTGCTATGGCGTGTGTACTGCAGCCATCTGGTTTATGGCTCTGTGGGCACAAGGTTGTTTCTCTGAGGATGTTTCTCTAATGTAGGTACTTAGAAGATATTAATCTAATGATGGGATGCTCTCCTTTTTAGCCTTCTGCTATTCTTGGAAGTACTCAAAGCCTCTGCTGCATAGGTGCCCTTCCTTTCTTGCTTGGTTGAAACTGGATGGTGGGATGGTCTTTAAAGTCCAGAACACAAAGCTGTTGAAAACAGAGAGCTTTTATCCCTTGCCCTGCACACTGGTGTAGTACTAACTAAGATTCAATGGGTTGGGCAGTGTTGATCTCAACGGATGCATGTTTTGGATACCAAGGAACAGATGTAGAAAAATAAATGTAATTATGAAGAGGGTGGAAGGGAAGGACATTATGTTAGCACAATCCTAGTAAAAGGGGCCTGTGCAGTTCAGGGCTAGTATTTGAAAAGCCACAGTTAAACCTGAGGAAAGAAACTGCCCTGGGATATCAGAATCCTGTCCTCCGGATATCTTGACAATGGGGAAATAAGATCTCAAGCTTTAAACCACTATTGAACTGGGAATCTGTGTTGTGAGTGTGATTAGCCACATGTCTTTATTAGTGCTTCTTTATGCTGTGCTGGAGCAACAAACCTTGGAGAACTTCACACGAGCTGTTAGGGCTGCATTACTGAATGTCCTGCTTTCAGTACTGTCTTGGCACCTAGTGTCTTGGTTCACCTCTGGAGTTGTTCAGTGCTTTTTGACTCAAGACTGGAAGTCAGGTATGTTTACTGCTTTTTGGATAAGAAACTTGTGTGTGTGGTACTCTGAATTCAGAGACTGCAATTCAGAGACCAGCTTAGTGAGTGGACTGTTAGTGAGACCAAATAAGCAACTCTGGTGATAATCATCTTGGCTTCTGTGTTGAGTGATGATTAGGCACCATGGTGATGAGCACTTGTTTGCTCCCAGAATCCTATGCAGGAAAATATTTGCACAGAAGGAGGAAGGATACCTTTATTTGAAACTTGAATATCTATTTTAAGTTTCAAGAATATATAATTTCTAAGCATTATCCGCCTACTGAACAGCTGTCTTCTATCCTGCCAGTGTTGCTTTCTTGACTTTTTCCTGTTAAAGCACAGGATAGCGGCACTGGTAGTTTACTAATAGCTGTATCGATACAATTCTCAATATAGACATGTTTGCTTTCTGTTTCCAGTCATAAATTGACTTTTAATTCAGGCCTAGAGAGGAGAGAAGGAAAGCACAGTACCATTCGCATGATGCTGTACACAGTACTTCTATATTCCCATGCCTTTCTGTTGCCATTTACAGGACTACAGGAAAAGCTGATCTGCTGTCCAAACCTCTCTTTTTGTAGCGGGATAAATAGGATCCAAGTCCAGCAGCAGGAAAAGCACCCTCTGCCATCCAGTATAGTGACATGATTTGGGTTTATATCACATACATCATAGGTAATTAGTCCCCCAGTGGATGTTTTGGAATCTCTGGGGGTTTTGTACCAGCAAGCAGGTGTTAAAATTAAGAGTGTACTATTGAGACAGAGAGTTTCTCTGTTCTTTATTAGTCTGTGTTGATAATCAAAGTGTCTGCCTGATTCTGGCTCTTCCACTGTAGTTCAGGTGCAAACTCCGCAGGAAGAGAGACCTTCCCCAGGGAAAGAATAATTGAGCCTTCTTATCTGTGCAAGTTGTCGGGTCAAAGTGAGGAAGAAGCATGGATGGAGGTGGGGGCTTTCCTCTGAAAGTCAGGAGGCAGAGCCAAGCCTTAGAGCTGAATAAAGAGAGGAATCTCTTGGGGTCTGTGTGACATGGCTCGCACATCCTACAACCGCACATGCCAGGAACTGCTGCTAGCCTCAGAGAGGGATACATGCACAATGCAAGTCTCTGGAGGTGGTGGGGATGTTAATGATGATTTTAACTAGAATTCCTCCATTTTCCCAAGTTTGTGTTCTAAAGCATCATTTGATGCTCCTGGAGTGCTTGCATTAAGGCCGTAATGCAGCCCATGTTATCCCAGAACTGTGGTAAGTCTTGTTCCATCTCAGTGATGAACAATGAAACATTTATATTTGCAAGCTGCTTGTGTAGTAAGTTATTTAGAAAATGGTTCTGAAGTAGAGCACTCTGCTCATGCACGAACATAAGCTCTTAATGTTTGAATTTCTACATGTTCTTAATTCCCTTAGAGTCACAAAGGTCAGGGCAGAGTTGGTGTATTTGGATCATGACAGATCGCAGAATTCCAGCTAGGAAAGGCAAATTATTTAGCTTGGCCGTTCCTGATTTCCCAGCAATTTTCTGTAGTTCTGTGTGTAATTCAGAGTCCACCTCCGTCCCTAGAAGACCCAGTTCTGTTAAAGCTGAATAGCACTTCTTATCTGAAGTTCAAAGTGTAGCCCCTGGTATCATTTCAGTTTCCCATTCCTTTAATAAACGTTGGGTCTACGGCTGGATGACTGCCTGATACAAGACATCACTTTGGGTGGTGCTAGTTCTTTATCACCGGTAAGTAGAGAGAGCAGGGACTGTGTAATTAATTCCAGTATTTTTATTTCATCTTAAGCCAACAATAGGCAACTCTGGGGCCGATACATTTTATTGTACTAAATGAAATACTGAACATCAAGCCTTTAGCAAGTAAAATGAAAAGAATAATCAGGTAATGTGAAGTTATGGCTTATTTTATACCCAGGTCCTTAATAGCATGCATGGGTATGCCAGTGTCCTTAATGAACTTCTGAAATTTCAACAGTCATAGCCTGTTCCAAACTGTGGGTTTTTTTTTAATCTTTTTGGTTTGGATGGTGGAAGTTATAATTGAGTTTTGTTTCTTTATTGAAGTGAATTTAGTAACGATGAAAGGTGTTATATTGAAGGCCCTAGAAATAGACGTTTTCAGGCACTGTTAGTCACTGAGCACCCTTTTGAGCCTGATAAAAGGTTGCCTGTTATGTTGTACTGCTGGGGGTCCTTTATCTGTGTTCATAGACCTTTATTCATATTTGGTCATTACATGCTGAAACTATTTCATATGCAAAAATTATATTAAAGGTGCTGCAGATAATCATATTTGCCCATTTCTTCCAAAAGAAAACAGCTTTATGTATCTTTGTGATTGATGTCTCTCTTTGTACACACTTGCACGTGCTTCAATACGGATTTTTAAGGTGATGTAATATTTGGTGAACACCTGGATGGAGATAATTTTTCTAGGAAAAAGCTTACTTTAATTAAACTATCCCAGAGAAGGAAAACAAGCAAAACCATATGAAACTAAACAGAAATATTATGATCAAATGTGTTCACAGAACATTTATACTGGTTTCACTTAATCTGATTTAAGATCATAGCTTGAAATTGTTGCAGATTGCATGTAGAGACACTGTGTGCAATCTTGGGTTCCTGCTTTTCATTTCATACCCAAGTTTGTCTGCCCTGTTAGCTCATGTCAGTGCTTTCATTAGCTCTCAGTGGCTGAATTCTGACATCAAACATGACTGTATGAATTGAGTAGGGAGTAGCTGGTTGGGGGAGCATTCTTACCTCCTGCTTATATGAACTCTAAATTTTGTGAGAGGTATGCAAGTGACCAGAGGCCTCTCTCTTTCCAGATACATTTGGCTAGCTACATAGTACAGACCCTATGCTTGGCTCTTGTGTTTCCAGCTGGATTCTGTACTAGTGCTTATGATGGGCAAAGTTTGTAACTATTGAATTTGCTACCTTATATTCATTTGTTATTATGTCTCTGGCTTGGTGTCTGATCCAAACAAGGTGGTTCCAGGCAGAATGGGACATGGGTTGTGCAGTAACTCTCTGCTGAATGGGGAGTCATGTAGCACCTATCAGTAAGAAATGCTGACCATGTTGGCCCATCTGAATTTGTGCTCTCCCAAGGTGCTAAGGTGCAGTATTGAGACAAGTTCATAGCTACTATTTGTACTGTCATCTTCTTAGCACTTGCCAAGCAGGAATTTATTCAAGGCAAGGTGTTAAGATAAGGAGGCATCCTGATGTTTGCTGTTAAAGAACCGTATTTCTGGGTCTTCCTCAGCTGCAAGGGTATTAAACTCAGGCCTGTTGTCAGTAGAGGAACCTGGTCCCGGGTTATAGAAGAATCTGGGCCTTCTTCTGTTCTATTATCCCTTCTATCTTTTCCCTTGTATTGTCCCCTCCCAGCACTGAGTGGTCCAGATTCTCTTGTATGTATGTTGAAATAGGGGGAACTCCAACTGTAAGAGTTAACAGCAAGAGTCATCATGAGGAGGGTAGCTCATGGCTTTGATCTTCCATTCATATTCAGTGAAACATGAGTTGGTGTTTGGCTCTTTCCGGTGAGTATTGTGTATTTTCTGGTGCACAGGAGCAGCAGAGAAGAGCTCGAAGCATGGAGCTGAAGACCGAACGCAGAATTTCATCATGGCAATGAAGGATCGCATGAAAATCCGGGAGCGGAACAAGCCGGAGATCTTTGACTTGATTAGAGATGTGTTCTGTGAGAGCAAATTGACACATGCTCAGCAGATGAAGACAGTGAAGCAGAGTGTGCTTGATGGCACCTCCAAATGGTCAGCAAAGATCACTATCACAGGTGAGTGATGGATGCATGGGTTCTCTCTGCCTCACTTGTGAGCTGAAGGTAAGAGAGAGTTGGTATGAAACTAGGGAAAACAGAGAGAAGAGGCTTCTCTGACCGGTGTCTCTTTCTGCTTCGTGTAAATTAGCAGGTGGAGATACTCCCAACGCAGGCACTAGTGCACCATGAGCTTCAGATAATCAGAAAAGTCTCATAAGTGATACTGCTATTCCCCTGGCCCTTCTGAGCTGCTGTGTCATGTGTGGACACATTGTCTTGTTGCATGGTGGTGGTAACCCTTGTCTTTTCCTTCCAGTGGTGTGTGCTCAGGGTCTTCAGGCTAAAGACAAGACTGGGTCCAGCGATCCGTATGTAACTGTTCAAGTGGGTAAAACGAAGAAGAGGACAAAAACGATTTTTGGGAATCTGAACCCTGTATGGGAAGAGAAGTTTTACTTGTAAGTACTCTTACAATGACTCTCAGCCCCATATTGTGTGTCTTCTCTGTCAGTGCGTGTTCCTACATTATCTGTAGTGTATGATGGTTTTTATTTCACTGTGTGTGTGCAACTGGACGGTTGATGTCTTTAACAACGTACGTAGTGCACACCTGTCCATCTCATCTGTCTTCTGTATTTATAAATCATTTGCTCTGTGAATAGTTTTATATTGATGTTTCTAGAGAAAGCTAAAGAGAAAGGAAAATCTTTAACTCAATGATTTTGTGTCTGCTAAATAGACATACTTTCAAAATACTTTGAAATATAAAGGAGTAAAGTTTGTAAAAAAGACTAAGCAACTTCCTGTGACTTAACTGCTGTGATCTGCTATTGGTGTTTGAGGTTAAAGATAGTTGTCTGATTACTTGGCTGTGGCACTACCAGTCTCCCCTTTCAGCTCTGGAAAATCAATGCAGCAGTAAATCAAGGGATTATCTGCTTTCAAGATGAGCAATGCATCCCTGTCTGAATTGAAAGCAAAGGCCGTAGGCACAATTCTGTATGTATCAACTACTCTCGGAACACTGAAGAATGTATTATTTTATCCTGCTTTTATTGAATAAGTAAACAATGCCCTCAGTTTATCATTGAACATGTTATAAAGCAAAGTGGAGACATGAAATCCAGCAAGCATTTTCTAAAGATTCTGGGTGATCTCATTTAACCTCAAAGATCTTTATTTCCTTTAACATGTAAGCTCTTCCCTTGTATCTTCTCTCTTTTTCCTTTTTTTTAGTTCCTAAACTGCTTGGGGGGAGCTGTCTGTGCAAACTGAAATTTGCTTGTGTTGTAAAATGGGGCTTATATCATCCCAGCTTTGTATTTACAATGTGCAGTAAAAACAAAATTATTTTTCAAGTAGTTTTGGACTATTCATTAACATAAGAAATTGGTGCTATTTTGAGGGAGTAAGCCCTCGACTTTATTCTTAGTTTAATCCAAGGTAACATTACTGCTTGGTAAGTAGTAAGTATGCTTAGGTGCCATTTGGATAACTCCAGTCACAGTAGCAGTAAGTCTAAGTGGGAGCCTTAAGGACCTTGATTTGCCATGCCAAGTAGTTACCATGGTATTTGCCGTGTGTTCCCTTCTAATTTTAGGAGCTTCAACAAATACTGTGTTTAAAGATAGATAGCACAACGTGATAAATGTCACAGTTTTAACGGTGCCACTGTTTAGATCTTATTGCCATGTCTGTGATTCAGCAGATAATAATGCTGTTGGGCATTAAGAGTTGATGCGAGTTGATGCTGCTTTCTTGCCTGTGTCTAGGTTGTTGTTCTAATTGCCTTGGAATAGCAGGAGGTGATGAAGGAGATGAGCACGGTGTCCAGATTGATGGCAGGATTGATTCCATTCAGTACTGGAGTCAATGTGTTGTTTTGTTACTTGATGTCAAAGCTCACCTTATGCTGGATGAGGAGAGTCATTTAGACGTGTATGCAGCACTGATCTTTTACACGCCCATCTTCCTTTTTTACATTTATGGCTCTTTTTTCAGCCTACAACTCCTAAAATTTCTGAATTTTTCTACCCCATAATTAGATGGAAATCGCATATGCAGGCCCCAAAATACTCATTACATACTAAGCTTTTTTTAGAGGTTGTCAGGACAATCAAGAGATTGTAAAATTTAAAGGGGTGTGTGTGTGTTTGATTCTTAGAATGTAGTTAATTTGTTATAGTGAGAGAAATGTGTGCTGGTAGTTATTGAAAGCCTGCCTTGTGGTAGACATGTGAAAAGCCTGGTGTTCAAAATGCTTAAGTATTCCAATGAGTGGAAGAGATATGTGGGTAGATAGAGGTCAGGTCAGTAACTAATGTGTGTGTTAGCAATTGCTGTTCTTTTCTGTTTGGCTTGGTGGAGAGACTTGTTTGTAGCTGGTGCTCATTAGATGCCCAGTGTCTCTTACACAATCACGATTTCAGTGTCTTTTAAAAGGTTGGATATAGAGCCAGAAATCTGTGTGCATCAGTCATTATAATTATAGCATTATTGTTGTAATCCATGGCATGAATTGAGGCAGACTGTGCACAGCTGAGTGGTAAATTCCTTCTACAGACTCAGTAAAGTTTATTAAAAACAGCTTGAATAAGGTTTAAAATTTTTCAGGCTGCAGTAGCCTATTTCAAATAGTTTCTCTTTATTTACAGTGATGGATGGAAAAGTGTATTAACTTAAATACTTTTCCTTAAATATGACTTTGTTCCTTTTCTACGTATTTTCAGAAAAAAAAATCTTGGTAGGCTTGACCCAATTCGAAAGTCCACATTTAGATCCATATTTTAAAAAAGGCAAGGTTGAAAACACTTTGGGTTTCCATTATAAATGCTATTTAGGTCATTACTAGCCTGTGTAACTGTAGGCATCTGCTGATTAATGACTGGTTCTTGGAGCATATTCACGTTGCCTGGGCAAGTGGTTTGCATGTGAAAATGACCTCTTTGTGTACTTAGATTTTCAGCTTTTGGAAATACATCATTAGAAATGTTTGTATCTTTCACTGGAGTTTGAAGACTTAGGAAAATATAAAGGCGTGGTCTTTCTGCTGAGTTCTCATCTTTCAGGTCAAAGTTTTGCAGGCTTGCTGCAGAGACTGCACCAAGTGGGATGCTTGGTAGGATGAGGATTAATGGGGGGCTCCAGGCACTGGTGGAAGAGGTGTTCTATCAGTATGCACTAAGGAAGCCCTGCTTCCCTTGGCTTTACATGCCGATCCTTTTCCTTCATCGTTTCTGTTGTTATGATGAGCAGGCTTATGGGTGGCCTCCTTTACTTGCCATGTGCATGTCTCCTCTGTGCCCTCAACTCTCTTCTCTTGCCTGTAACTCTGGTGGACCAGAAGACAGCACGTGTCCTGCCTGCAGTTGGTTCTGAGTTGTCTACATCGGTTGGTATGTAAGAATCAGGCGGCTGCAGGCTTTCCAGGGATGGCAGCTGGTATGGGATTCTCTTTGCACAAAGCTTGTCAGAACATTGAAGCTTTCATAACAAATCTGCAGAACTCCTTTTCCTTAGGAAACAGCCCAGTAATACTAGAGGGGAGGTATTTTTTTCACTGTTCAGTGTGATTAGAATGGGACATTCCCCATTTAGACATGTTTTAGACTGTCGGAAATTACAGGCTTCCTAGAATCCTTTGTGAAGGCTGAAGCTGAGCATCCATTGGGTTGCAAAAGGAGACGGTATTTAGGGAGAAAAACTTGACCACAGGACAGAGTTTCCATTTTAAAGGAAGAGTTCTTTTAAGAGCTTGTTTGGAGGCTGTTAGTCTGTACCTTTTATTCAGGAAGTGACCCAGTCTTTAATGACTGTGAACAGTGGAAGGTACTGGATTCAGACAGGCCATTGCTGTTTTTCTTGGCCTGTGTGCAGAATGACTCGTTTGTTTTACAGTAATATCTTTTTGAAGTTGTATGGTCTGAGTACAGCTGTGCCTGAAGCTTTGAATGGTGGGTGTGAAATCACTGCCTGGAACAGATTACATCGTCACTGAACAGTTTGCAACAAGCATGTTTATTCTCTCTGACTAACTAAGAAGAGTAACTGAGTTAAAATACATGTGGTGCCTCCTGCTAGCAGATAATCAATTTCACTAGGACATGCAGAGCCCCACATGATACACATTCCTGTTAATCCTTTGGGAATGGTGCTACTGCATAGCTAACCAGTGGGTTGTCACTCACAAGCTTCTGTTCAGTTCCTCGGTTTTTCTTTCAGCTGTTGTCACGCTTGGCATCTTTCGGTTTTCTCTGTGGTTATATATGTCTGTTCTAGAGCTGTATTTTATACTACCCCTTCTGGGACCACTGTGTTTATAAATGTCACTGTAACTATGTCTCCTCTGCTTCCCTTCACTGCATGGCAGGAGCCATTCAGTTTGTCTTGCTTGCTTTCTTCTCCAGGTACTGCGGATTTTGAAACTGGCACTGATAAAATCCCACTTGTTTCTCTGCTCAGCTACCAATGTGAAACTTAAATTTGCACGCAGAGTTGATGCCTTGTGGCAAGCACCTGTTAGGAAGCTGAGTTAATGTAGCTAAGGATGTAACGCTCAGAATCACTTTATCTGCTCTTTGTAGTTAGGAGAGATGCACCATTAATTTGTCAGCTGGTGTTGTAGCATTGGGTTACAGCAAAATGATTGTACTTGTTCCCCTAAGAAAAGAGCTTCATGCTACTTAGAACAGAAAACTCGTTTCTTTGTTCTTAAGACAGCAACACCTGGATCTCAGGGCATATGTCTAAGCTACTAAGGATTTTAGCTTTGTTCTCTTACCGCTTTGATTTTGCCTTTGGTGTTCTCCCTGCTGTCCTTTTTTCTCACTAATAGAAGAGTCTTGGTATTGTTTAAAAATTAACCTGTCCTGAGGAGTTTCCTGCCTTCTGCTCCCATTGAAGTTGGCCACCACAGAGCTGCCAGTTGGACCCTTCATCTGAACCACATCCAAATCTTCCTGCTTTTTCAGCCAGGCCGTTTCCTGTAGGCAACCTTTTTTCTGCTCCTTCTGTGTGTGTTGTTATAACTCTTTACTAAGCTTCCTCATAGTGATTCCTACAACTGTATCTCTTTCTCATTTTTCAGAAAATAACTTTTTTTTTTTTTCCCCCAAGCTTTTTTTGCTCAGAAGCAAAGGTTTCCTCCTAAAATGATCCCAGGCCCTGAAGCCTTGCTCATCTATTCTCTCGTGTGCCTTTTCCCACCTCCTGCACTCTCACCCATTATTTCTGCAAGCAGCCCTGTGCTTTCTTTCTCTACCATTGCATGAAATGTCCCTTGCACAGGACTGTGAACTTTACAGGCCCTTCTGGAGAGCTGCATCTGCTGTGGTGCGGAAGGGAAACTTCTTACAGAATATGGCCATGTAGATACTCAGTAGACCTTTTGAACCATAAACACTTGTCGTATCAAAACACAGCAAAACTACTTAATTTTGGGCTTGACTGACATACTTTCAAATCTGCAAAATATTGTTGCTTCCTCTGGTCCCTAACTTCTATTGTTTGTTCTTGTTACATCTACTTATTGCTTTTTGTCCTTATTAGCCTGTCTGCTGTAAAAGGCAGGGGCTGTCTTCCACTTTGGGAGCTGCCAAACACAGTGGACTCCTGGCTGCATAAGGGGCCTCTGGTCTCTGCTGCTCTTCAGGCAGAAAATAGAAGAAAACAACATAATATAAGGAAACATCTTTATATAAAATGGCCACGTAGAGTGATAGGGATTAGGTATTAGGAAGAAGTTCTTCCCTGTGAGGGTGCTGAGGCACTGGCACAGATTGCCCAGAGAAGCTGTGGTTGCCCCATCCCTGGCAGTGTTCAAGGCCAGGTTGGACAGGGCTTGGAGCAACCTGCTCTAGTGGAAGGTGTCCCTGCCCATGGCAGGGGTTGGAACTGGATGAGCTTTAAGGCCCCTTCCAACCTGACCGTTCTATGACTGCGTAGGCATTCCACCTCTCTAGTCTGAACAGTGCATTTTAGAAATGCACAGTCTAGTCTCTGCACAGCATTAATGGAATGAAGCTGAGGGCCTGGGGAGTCCTGCAGGGTCAACGTGTTAATAACACCTGTGTTGAGATGAGAAATCGATTGCGAAGAGATGTCCATGTGGATGGCATACAAATGGACTTTAAACCTTCCAATTATTTACCAGACTGTCTTCATGAGTGTAGGTTCACAAATGTGAACTAATGGAGACAGAAGATTACAGGTTTTCAATTTGGCACTCTCCATGCTTTAAACTTGTGATCTTTACTGCACGTAAAGATCATTTTGTGAACTGATGGGCACATGGTTTTATAGTATACCTTTATAAAAGTTCTGCTGTTAGAGATACTAACTTCGCCACAGTTTAACAAGGCTTGTGACTTTGGTTGTAGTGTTCCTGTGAAGGTTAAGTGACAATGCTGCAAATGTTGTTAGCACAAGCAGCAAATTATTAGCAGATTCAGCACAAATGTCTTTTTATTTACAGATGGGGAGAGGTCTCGGAAGTAAGAATTGCTTTCTACAGTTCTTTTGGTGGAAGTTGGAGCTAGATTAGAAGGGTAAACTTGCTAACTTCATTGTGGGAGGCACTATAGTGTAAATTCAGCAGTTGCTTGTTCTGTTTAGCCACCAATATACCAATTAGCATGTGTGTGGGTATGCTGCTGTGTGAGCAGACCAGAATTAACTACAGCTTCGTGTGCTCGCGTGCTTCCCCTCAGCCCAGCTGATAACTGGGCATGGGAGGAGGCCAGAGTATTGTCAGTGCAGGGGATGTGTGTGGGGAACTGGTGGTTTGGGGTTGGGTGAGGCCATAGGGGAATGTGGCAGAAGAGGTGAGGGTAGAGAGTAGCATAGAGAGAAAGTCAGCAGAACCAGGCTTGGGTGCTTCCGCTGCTCAGGGAACCACTGGCTTCAGGCAGAAAAACTTCATGAAAAAGAAAAGACAACTCCACAATTTATTTGATTTTAAGTTTTCTTGAATATTTGATATGCTTTTTCTTGAAGTTGTCATTCTGTTTGGTAGCTTGACGTGTAGAAGTAAGTTCCTTATAAAAATGGCACCAATACAGACATCAGGACAATATGGACATAAAAGAGACAATTTCTGAGCCGTGTACAAAGGGAACCTGGTTTCCAGTCTCTTGCACTCTGAAATAGGCCTGAAAGCATTTGGTATTTTCTTCTTTACAATGGGGTCACAGAGTGATTCTTCTCTCTGCATCCTCTTGGGAAAGCTGTGGGAGCTCGGCCGTGGGAGACGGGACAGACATATGTGTGCACACAGTGACATCAAGCTTCACAGGATTGTAGAAAGAAGTGGGGCAAGCATCTTTAGAAATGTTCCAGCTCCTGTATTAATGAAGAGGAAAGTTTCTAGCAGCAGGGCTTGTTAGCCAGTATTGTGATGCTGCTACAGATTGGAAGCTATTTTCCCATTAGTTAACCTGTAATCAGTCATTAAGCCCAAGTCCTCTAGTATTGATGGTTCTGTTTTGGGGTGCTCTCTGGAAAGAGGAGTGGTGTTGACACAACTGTTTGCTTCACCAAAAGGTCCATGTTTCCTACGGATGTAGCTGGTGATATTTTATGGGTAAGCAATCAGCACAAGGCTTTCAGCTGCTGTGAGGCAGTGATAAGACTCACTGTCTGGCATGGGAGCAGCATAAGAAATATGAATTGAGCGGTGTCTTAAACATAAGGAAAGGTGTGGTAAAATATAAGCTTCTATTGCTCAGTAAATGCTACTGGAAAGTTTCCTATAGCACTCAACAGTGAGTTATGCTATTGTAGCCAAATGAAGGGTGATAGCCAGCACTCCACAAGCCTGATATCATGCATGTGGCACTGGCTAAGGTAGATTTAGGTCTAAACAGTGAATGTTTTCCTAAAAGAAAGAGACATTTTCAATCCACGGTGGCAAAGAAACAAGATCAGAGCAGTCATTACAAAGAACATGTGTGCCAGAGGTGAGGTCTGAAGAAATGGGGTGATTTTTAAATGGCACATGTGCCAATCTGCGTTCTTAGGCACCCATGCACTTCTGAACACTGAGCCTCTGAGGTACTGACATGACGTACGCTAGTGCGCCATGTCAGGAACAGAGGTTTTCTTTTACATGCTTATGCTGTGTTGCTGGTAGATGTGGCATTGGGCTCAGATAAATTAGAGAACTGCAAAGAGCAGCAGTCCAAGTATTCACTGCTTGTAAACACTTTCTGCATGGTTTTGTAAAGGAAGATACCCTTGCAGTAGAAGAGGAGGAAGGGGAGAATAAAGGCAGGGGAGAACTATTGAACCTTCATTCTTCTGATCTCTAAATAGAGCTTTGATTGTACAGCAAAGGCAGGGAGCAGCGGTGCTTTCTGCCTGTGATTGGAGTTGCATGGAATTGCCTCTAACTTTCTTTGATTAATTCGCAGCTATTCTTCTCTGCTGGAAAAATCAATAGTAGCTGCATGGATGTCTGTTAAGCAGCCCTGAGTTACAATAATGGCAGTAGGAGCCCAAATAATTTCTAGGTAGAGATCATGCAAATACCAGTCGCTGCCACATCTTACTGACCAGACTTAGCAAATCTCTTCTGACCCATTTCTTCCTTCTCCCTGTTGCTTAGCAACAGATGCAGCATGTTAATGTTAAAAAGGCTGGAAAACAGGCCTTCAGCGCAAGTTGCCTCTTTTCATAGGTTTTATTTCCTTGAGGATAGACATTTGTAGAGGCTGTGAGCATTCAGATTGCTTTATTTTATTCATGTTCTGTAAGTGGGCAGAATTCTTACAATAAGGTTCTTCTACCCACTTCTGACATGTGGGAGCCTGTTTGGATCTACATAAGGTATCTAACACCTAAAAAGAGGGGAGAAAGCTACAGGTTCTGCCTGTGCTTTAAGCTGATTCAGCAAGCAGTAAACTGCTTTTCTTGAAATGGAAGTGTCCTTACTGATCTGCCCAGAGAGCAGATCAGTCTGAGCTGTGAATAGTAGGCAGAATCAATTCTAGTAATTAAATACCAACTTTGTAACTACTGTATCCCACCCTTTCCTCCCAGGCACAGCCAATGTTTATATAATTTGATCATAATGTATTGTACATTGATACACTACTGCTTGTGACTATCTTAAGAGAGCTAGCTCCACCTGAGCTATTCATCTTTTATTAGAAAACAGCATGAAGGGTGTTTGTCATAGGCCTTGGCCGTACTATCGTAGATACTGCGCATCCATAAACACAAGTAGCTTTTAAAGCCTACAGCTGAACAGAAGATCATTGATGGGGAGAGCTACCAGAAACCAGTGAGATGCTCATCATCATTTTTGGGGTGTGTATGCTGAGTTTACCATCCTAGCTATCACTAGGCTTTTGTGGGCTTCACAGCAAAAGTAACAACAATGAAGAGAATTCCCAAGTTCAGGGAACTGCTGCTGAGAGTGAGAACAAGCAAGAGAATTACATATGCTTGGCAAGTCTGAAGCTGGTGGTTGTAGTCAGGGCAGGGTGCTTCTTCAGCCTGCATCTGAAGTACAGTGTCTGTGTCACTGGAGCATTTACAGCACACCTAAATGTTGTTGTGTAGTTCCTATCAGGCGTTCCAGGCATGGTTTTCATTTTGTTTATGCATCCCTTTACTGTTGGGCAAGTGGGTCAAGTGGAATGTGATGCACGTAGCATAAAAACATTAGCTGCATTATGTGCTCTTCAGTGTGATGTTTGTTTTGTTTGCAGTGAGTGCCATAATTCTTCTGACCGAATCAAGGTGCGTGTCTGGGATGAAGATGATGACATCAAGTCTCGTGTCAAGCAGAGACTGAAGCGCGAGTCGGATGATTTCCTGGGGCAGACAATCATTGAAGTCCGTACTCTTAGCGGAGAAATGGATGTGTGGTACAACCTTGGTGAGCAGGGCTTTCGGGATAAAAACCCGTCATGTGTTAGTCTGGGAATGCTTGAGAGAGCTTGGCTGCATATGGACAGTTTGCAAGAAAGGAAGAAAAGCTCAGATGATATCAAGGGCATATGATGGTGTTGCAGAGCGGCTGCAAGGCTTTAGTCCCAGTTGAAGTGAGGAGTGTAACATGTCAGAAGGGGGATGGTTTTTCCCTGTCAGGCATTGAAGAGTACAGTGGGTAAAATGCTTAGAGCAGGGCTGTATTCCATTTGTGTTGGAGATACATTTCCTGTCCTGTGCCTTTTTTTTTGTGCCAACACAAGCATTTTAACAGTCTGTAACACCTGAAGGTGGATTGCACTGGGCTGGGAAGTTGTTGAGACCTTTCCCAGTGATCAGAATAGAACATTGTAGAAAGTACTGGCAAGTGACCAGACCGTGCTGAATTGACAGGTATAGTAATAATCTTAGGAGGTCCAAAACCTTCAGAGGCACATCCAGCAGTTCCCAGGGCTAAAGACTATGGTATAAATCAGGAATAAATTCCACATCAGTCAGCCTCGTTCTTGGGAAAGGGAACTGTCCTTGGTGGTTCTAGTTCAGCCGAATGAATCCAAGACCGTATTGCACATCTGCTGGCAGAAAGGCTCTCTTACATCTAGAAATGTACATGGTTCTAGCTAGATGTGTCATATTGAGGGTGTAACACTGCATTTGTTTTGCTGATGTCTATTTAATAGCCAGTGTTAGAAAAAGTCAAAGTTTTCTCCATGGTGACTCTGATCACAAGCTCAGCCTGAGCTTCCAGCAGTTTTTTTTCCAGTGTTGTCACCCCAAGATGGTTCTGCTCTGATCAGGAGCAATGCATGTAATTGCTGATGATTTTTTCTTCTAGAAAAGCGAACAGATAAGTCTGCAGTGTCTGGGGCTATTCGCCTACAAATCAGTGTGGAGATCAAAGGCGAGGAGAAGGTGGCTCCATATCATATTCAGTACACTTGCCTTCATGAGGTAAGAAGTGAGTTCAGCTCAGTCATCACCATGTTCCTTCTGTCTCTTGAAGAAGCAATGTTCTGACCTTTCCTTCCCTGAAATGTTTCTCCTTACACTAGATGTGCTTTGCTTTTCCCTGCTATGCAGGCCTACTACACTGATTCATCAGACCTGCATTTGTCAGGGAGGCAGAGATGTTTTTAGGCTGTTTCCTCCGCACCAGGGGCTGGCTGGCTCACTCTGCTCCACTGTCACAGCTGTGCCATATCCAGAGATAGGGCATTGGTCCACAAGTTTAATGTGGAGAAACGTCTGAATTTTCTTGAGTGATGTTTTCAGCATGTACTGTACCTATCTGTGACTTTATGAGTAAATTCTGGTCTGGGGAGGGCTTTGGCACTTGCTGTTGAGTTATGTGGGTGTTGGTGCTTCTGTGCTGCTGCACTGGTGTGTGTTGGGGAACAGAAAATAAGCTATGGTTACTGACTAGTGACCTGTCTCAGGTGGACTGAGCTGGGCAGGCAGTGCTGCACAAGGTGGGTAAACTCCAAAGATGACTTGTGAGAAGGACTAAAGGGAAAACCCTGTCTCAGGTTGATACATGACATGATAAAGTCTCTCTGTCAAAGAGAAGGCAAGTAGCAGGGTCAGTCTCTAAGAGCCTGAACAAGGTAGAGTAGTCAGAGCCCCTTTCACCTGACATAAAAGAGTATCATGAGATCCAGTGAGGTTTAAGGAAGTTCATATTAGAAAAGAAGGACAAATGTGTCGTAGAGAGGAATGTTCAGCTGCAGAGCAATATATTTATCCAGATGTTGGGCTAGATGAGCCTTGTGGTGTCCTCTGGCCTTACCAGGGAACAGACAGATAGGAAGCTTAGAAAAACATCAGTAGGCTTCCTTTAGTTGGCTGTGTTGTGTCCTTCAATAAATATTTATTGTTTTTCAATTCAGTGGTGGCTTCTGCTTGGTAAGCCATTTCATTTTTTTCTTTCTGAACATACATGATCACTTGCTGCCCTTTTTTGCAAATAGGTCTCCTTTTAAGTATCACCTTCTTTCATTTGTGTATCATAATATGAAGATGATTTACAGCTAGAATAATTCAATCAGGAAAAATAGTAGAGTAAAGCAGAGTCCTCTAGCTCCTAATAAAATTGTTGGACTTTTGTATTCCTTACTACAGGGAGCCAGCTGTCTGAGAGGCTGATGAATCTCTAAGTGACGTGCATACTCTGCACAGCAGTGATAGCTGAAAGCCTTTGCAGTGTTAGATAAAATAAAGGGTTATGTTGAATAATAATGCAAGTGTCTAGTCGGTAGGGGTGATCTTAAGGATGTCCTTTTAAAAACAAAATAAGGTTTGTTTGGACTGTTTTGCTGTGTAATAATAGTTACAAAGCCTATATAGAACTGTTACTTCAGCTAGTTTCAATAGCTCATCCATGTTAAGGCATTTCATTCTGAGGACAGAAGTGTGTAGGTTTCAGGAAACTAGTCTGTGGTTTCACTGCATTGAAGCACCTCCTCTGCATCGTTCGCATGCATCGTTCATGCATTTTCACATGCACCTCCTCTGCATCGTTCACAATGTCTGCTGGGTAAAACCGTAGGTACACATGCAAAAATTTCAGCTAGGAGAACTCAGGAAGAAAAGAAATACATAATGTGTAGGGGAAGAAAGAGGTGGGAGAGCAAAGAGATTTGTGTGAGTGACTTCTTCCGAGCAGTTCCAAACTCTTCATGAAACTTGAAGGCTTCATCAGCCTCACATATACTTTCAATCTTGTTTTGTGTTTCAGAACCTCTTTCACCATCTCACAGATGTGCAAGGGAATGGGGTGGTGAAGATCCCTGATGCCAAAGGAGATGATGCCTGGAAGGTGTATTTTGATGAGACAGCTCAAGAGATAGTGGATGAATTTGCAATGCGTTACGGCATTGAATCTATATACCAGGCCATGACGTAAGATGCATTTCATGTGTCGTTGGGGCGGGTAATTGGTGTAACTGTTTAATGTGACTGTTAATATTTAGAAGATGAAATGTGTAGGTAATGGAAGGCTTGTCAGTGACAGCTGCTTTTTATAGGGCTTACTGTGCAAGGGGAAAGACTGCCCGTTTCTGAATCACTGGTTTCCTCAAAGCGTAGAAATTAATGTCTGACGAAGTGCTGGAATTAAGCATCTATCTGAACAGTTTGTATGCACATATTTAAAACTAATCTTAAGGAATTGCACCAATTTTGGTTGTGAGCCATTTATGGTTTAAGACTCAAATCTCCATTTGAGCACTCTCTGTTAAAAAGATACTGCCCAGGGATCCCACTGAAGATTTCTAATGATGTGAGAAGGGATGAGGTTTTGTGAGAGTCTTTGTCCAACTGTTGTGGCAATTGATAAAGTCCTTTGAAGTTACTAATTTCCCAGGTGCTGTTGAAGGCGTTTATAGGAAGTTTGTATAATGGAGCTACTGATTTGTCCTCTTTGGAGCTAGGCTAATGCAGTTCCTGATCTTCAAAGAGCATTTTCCTTCTCACTATATTTTTACTTGGATTTGGGATTAGCCATTTTTCCTCTTAAAAACTAGCAGTGCTATGCTTTGCTTTTTTATTATTTCAAAGGTGATATTAAATACAGCAGACAAACATGAAATTTTTCATGTTAGATGCTGAAGCTCTTGGGGTCTGAGTCCTTGGGCGAAGTGTTATCTATAATTATGTCACTTGCAAACACCTTTTCTGCCTATTGATTTAAGCCAAAGTGGAAAAGAAATGGAAGGTGGGTCCAGAGGTCTGGTCCTTGCTTATAGCAGGGCTAAATTGGAAGTTGCACCAGACTGTTCAGGGCCTCTTTTAGTGTGTTGAAAATTTCCAAGGGTGGATGTTCACCACCTCTTTGGGCTCCAGACGTCAGGCTGTATTACTCTGGGGAAGAAATCCGTGGTTGAAATCCAAATTGGAAAACCCTGTTTTGAATTTCCTGTGCTGTAACTGCTTCATGTTGCTGCTTATCTTTTAGTCTTCCCTCTAAAAGGATTTTGTCCTGGCTCAATATTCTCACTAACCCTCTCCTCTCTGCTAAGTAGTCAAGACATTGAGTAGAGTCCCACTCCTCACCCCTTCTCCAAGCTAAATAAAGCCATTGTATATGTCTTATCTTTACTTATCAAGTGTCTAAATGACCAATTGGTACACGGTTACCATGTAGCAAGCACGTTAAGATTCAGGCGTCAGT
The DNA here is from genome assembly GCF_028554395.1 of Pezoporus wallicus. Lineage (NCBI taxonomy): Eukaryota > Metazoa > Chordata > Aves > Psittaciformes > Psittacidae > Pezoporus > Pezoporus wallicus. Next base: position 173,456 of record NW_026642642.1, read on the forward strand.
ATCATATTTGTCTGAAATACTGATTTGTGAATGCCAGAGAAATTCTCTCACTGTAGCTTTTTTGGTTATAATCATTTGTATGTTAACTAGAACAGAAGGTAATGTTTGTGATGAGTCCAGTGGATGGAACCCCTCAGAGGTCTGAAGCACCTCTCCTATCAGGAAAGGCTGAGAGAGCTGGGAGAAAAGAAGGCTCTGGGAAGACCTTAGGGCAGTCTTTCAGCGCTTAAATGGGGCTTAGAAGAAATATGGGGACAACTTTTGAACATCTGCAGTGATAGATGAAGGGGTAATAGTTTTAAACTAAACTACTCAGTGATTCTATGAGCCCTATAGGGAGAAAGCTACATTTAGAAAGTAGTTCCTAAATTTACTTTGGGAGCTCAGTGAGGATTCCTGCTTAAAAAGGACTGCTTAAAAATGCCAACACTTCTATCTGTTGGGATGAACTTCACTTGCCATGTCCCATAATATCAGACCTCTTAAACTCTGATTTCCCCCCCCCCCCCCCTCCCCCGCTTATGTTGAGCAGATTTTCTTTGATTGTTTAATCATTTCACAAGCCCAGCCGCTTCTGGCATAATTTTGGTATTTCCTGCAGGAAGGTTCCATGCATTTTAATGAGAACAGTTAAATGGGAAAATGCAAATGAGTGTGCATGTTTCCTGTGGGCAAAGGGGTTAGCCCTAAGGAATCACATATCAGTGCAGCACAGAAATACTGGTGGGTGATCTCGCTGTGCTTTAATGCTTTCCAGTTACTGCTGCCTCATGTTACCTCAGAACCTGTGGCTGCCTCAAGTGGTGTCAAGCTTAAGTCTAGGAACTGGATTAGGAACACAGGGTATCACCTAAGTCACAAGCTGTTGGCAAGAAATACTTGAGAAGCTATTTTATGATCTGGAAGGGGATGTAGTGAAGGGATTTCCTCTTGTTTCAAGCATATCTGTTGTCTAGATGGCATCTTTCTGAAATAGCTCTGGGATGCTGCAGATTTACAGGAAGGGAGGAAATGACTATCATCTGTTCATGATGCCAGCCAGAGTAAGTGGAATATTAAAGGGATAGAATCAAGTTGTGCTACATGAAAGAGACCAGAATGACTTACAGAGCTGTCCTTTTGCAGGCATTTTGCATGTCTCTCCTCTAAATACATGTGCCCAGGCGTGCCAGCTGTGATGAGCACCTTACTTGCCAATATCAATGCTTATTATGCGCACACCACTGCCTCCACGAATGTGTCTGCTTCGGACCGCTTTGCAGCCTCCAATTTTGGGGTATGTTAGCGTGTTTGGTGATGTTACATTTCAACTTCTGTAACTTGCCTGTGGTCCTGCCTTTCAATACGTAACTAGTTCTGTGTAAAGAATATTAATTCTGTGAGGAGTTGGAATCTGTGGAGCTCTTCTAGACAAGGCAAAGAGCATGGTTTTATTGTCATCACCATGCATTTTAGGTATTAATCAATGTAATGTATTATGATGTTTATTCTTTGTGTTCAAATTATACTGGAGCACAGATGGTATGGAATAAGCAAATAGTCTTAAACTCTGCGGGAGATGCTGTTGATAAAACACATTGTGTGATCTGATCGTTTCAGAACTTTGTTTTAAAAACAGAAACTGGTTTATAAAAATACAAACCAAAAATATGTGTGTCCCCCTAATGGTTAAAATGTTTTTCATATAACGTGGTGGAGTTGAGCGTGCTGGAAAAGTATTTGGAAAAGCTCGTGCTTCTCTTCAGACTGAGAATTTATAGATTGAATGAGGAGGTGTTCACGATGCTAGATCAGAATCCAGTGGAGAGACCTGACCTTGAGAATATAGTCACGAGAAGCCTATAATACTTGTCACTGAACTAACAGATAAGATCTTGGAGCTGTGTCATTGCTCTGAATTAGACCCTTTTCTGCCTGTTCCTTTATTCATCTCTGAATAAATATTTTCTCTTAAATATAAGTTTGGTGCAAATTGCAGGCTAGAAATCAGAGAGGGATTTGTTCTGCTTCTACTTGAGAGTGATAATGGAATATTTTTCTGATGTTACACATGAACAATTCTAATGTTACACAGACTTCAGAAATAATTACACTATGAGAGTAAATCCAAGAATCAAAAGAAAATACTGTTTGCACAATACCATGCATCCATATTGCTTCCTCCCACTCTCCTGAGATTTGACACTAATTCCCTGATACCCCGCTGCTTACACTGAACATCGATTAGACAGTGATGATATGTAACGTTTATTGGTGTTTTCTGCTCAACAGAAAGAACGATTTGTGAAGCTTCTGGATCAGCTTCATAATTCACTTCGGATTGATCTCTCAATGTACAGGGTGAGTGGGAATAAACAAAATCCTTTCAGGCATTCTGGTGGGCAGACAGGAAACACGCTATTTGGATTTCTCTTATGCGTCTAAGTTTTTGGGTAGTTTCTGTGTTACGGAATTGTCATGTCAAGCTTGTTGCATGAATGCACCGTTTTGTTTTCTTCATGTATAGAACACAAACCATGTTTTTTTCTTCCATTATAACTTCCTCAAGACTTCTGAAATAATTTAAGGATTGTGAACTGTGCAGGCTGGATTTGAATTAGTCCTATCAGCTGCTTCAGGTGTCATCTACAAACAGAAAACAGACTTGCTCTCCCCTAGTATACAGAAATCTTTTAGAGGAACTGCCCTTGTGTTGTCACTTACTTTAGGTTTGGTGAACTTGAATCACTGACCCTGACTCTGGATCTACAAGATGTCCTTTCAGGTTGAGATCCCCCTGGCCCCCTTGGGAAGAGATGAGTTTCAGATGTTGATATCAGTCCCTCAGTCTCCTTAAAACCACTATTTTCTTTCTTTGCTATTCTAGTCACCATGTGACGTGGCTTTTCTTTCATTTTTTTAATTCCTTGCTATTTGATTTCAATTAGTGACTAATTCATTGAAAAATTTAACAATGGTGGCAAAATATGAGCTTTGATTTCATTTATTTAAAAGTTGAACCTCTTCCGATTAGTGCATTTATATGAAGTACAGTGAAGCATATAGTGTAGAGAAGCATGAGCAGACTAAGAGGAGAAGTGCATTAGGAAGACAAAAATGACAAGGGGCAAGTTGCAAAAGAAGATAAAAGGAGTGTTGTATAAATAGCTATTTAAATCTACATCACTAGAAAGAGAAGGTCTGAAGAGAGCACTGATCTACTGAGTAGAAGAGGGAAAATTATCAAGAAGTGGCAATAGGAATCTCTGGTGGTGATGTCTTTTTTGTTTGCTCGGTCTTCACTAAAAGCTGCTTTCCGGTGGCTCATGCAACTAAACCATGGACAAACAAGTAAGCTCTTGCATAAAGGATCAGGAGAGATTTGTATAGTTTAAATAATTTAGATGTTATCTAATTGGCAGTACATTTACAGAAGTGGCTGAATCAATTTGGGAGCTCTTAATAATTATCTTAAGACCTCTGAAGGGCATGTTAAATTCTGGAAGAAAAAGGTATTGGTTTCCAGCTTTCAAGACAGGAGATGGGAATTCACAATTTAAATTACGCAGATTAATCCTCCTGTTTCCCCTAATTTAATCAAGCTATTTGTAAGCACTTTAAACAACGAATAACCAGCAGTGTGGATTTGTGGAAAAGAAAGTGACAAACAAATGTGTGTTCCTTCCATTGGCCGGTCAGGATGGGAGAGCTGGAGCTCCCTTGAGTAGCTTCAAGTCACCCTCTGAATAATTAGTTTGAAAACTGTTTTGCGAGCTGCTTGGTCACTGAGTGGTTACCATGACTTCTTACAGGGAGCAAGGACTCATTTTCCCTTCTCAGGCCTGTTTATTTCTCTTGAGAGGTTGCTAATATACCACACCTCTCATTGCCTCAGAAGAGAAACCAAAATAGAAGCAGTGAATGCAGAAAGGAAAGGGTCCACACAAGCAACATCAAGCAAGAGGCCAAGAGCTGCTGGTGACGTGGCTGTTGCTCCTTGCTGGCTCCTCCTGCAGCCAAGGAGAGATCTCCTTCTGCTGAGGGCTATCAGTCTCCTGATATCCACAGATTTTACATTCATACAAGAAGCTATTTAATTAAGCAAACAGATAAGCTCCTGCAGCAAAAAGGCCTTATTTATTGAGCATTGTTTTGACTGGTAAAAGCTTCTCAAGCAGGAAATGTTTCCAAGACACTTTCCTTATTTAGCACATGCTTAAAGTCTTGCATGGATCTGACTGTGCTTTCCAACAGGATTTTCCTTTTTTGTTAACAGAACAACTTTCCAGCCAGCAGCCGGGAGCGGCTGCAGGACCTGAAGTCTACAGTGGATTTGCTGACCAGCATCACTTTTTTCAGGATGAAGGTAGTGTTATGGGTGGGGATGGGAGCACAGCCTCTGCAGTTTTTGCCCCAGGAGTTGGTTTCTTGTTTTCAAATCACTGTTCCATGTTGTTGCTTTAGACATGGAAAATGGAGAGCATCTGCTGACCATGTAATAAACATCCACATTTTGCCTTGTCTTCACTGTATTTTGCATCATGAAGATGAAAGTTGTTGTTTCCCCTGGGGTTTTTCAGTCATAAATAAGGCACAAATAATCAAAAAGAAAAAAAAAGGAGAAAAAAGAAAATTCTTGGTTTGGGAAGATAATTTACTTTTGTTAATTGTGTTAGGAAGGTTTTCCTGTGTACAACATTTATCAGTCACTACCGTCTCTTCAGCATCTTTTATCTCGTAAATACGTTTAAATTTATTTCTTGGGGGGTGAGATACTGAAATGGGATCATATCTCTCAGCAGAGATCCGAGAGGGTTGTTATGAATACTGATGTGCTGTTTGTGTAGTTAAGTGTATGGTTCTAGCAGTGTGTAATGAGATTATTCCTGCTTTTTTTTTTCCTTTTTTGTTTTTAATATTGTAGGTTAACACATGTCACTTAGTAATCTTTATCTTATCAAAACCAAAATCTTTAATTTGAGGTATTTCAGGATGCGCTTATAATTTTATTCTTAAGCCGTAGGGTAAATGACATTTTAGAACTTTATTTTGAAAGTGCCTGTTCAGACAATATGTCTGTATTGAAAGTCTGCCTTATAGAAATACTCTGAAAAGTGTAGAGGTAGTGTCAATATCAAAATCATCTCAGGTTCTAGTTTCATTCATAGGGTGATGGCTGTGTATCTGTTTAGTTTAACCCTGCAGTGTTTTTCTAAAGCAATGACATAATGAAAAGAGCTGCTGTTGGAAGAGGAAAAGGAGTATCAGATGGTATGTCCCTAAGGAGTCTGGTGTACTTTAAAATTCAATAAAGCTTGTGATGAAAGATGTCCTTAAAGGAAGTTTTTTGTATTTAAAGGCATGCAAGTATTCGGTTTTCAGCAAGGCTTTCCAGACTGGATGTAATATGCTCCTCTAATGTATTGCACATTCTTCTAGTGTTGGGAAAGATTGCTTGCTGGTTTCTTAGCAAAATCCTATGAATTTAGCAGAAATTATGTGTGATTGGCTCAGATTATACACACGTCAATACACATGATTTATTTATTCTGAAGATCATCCTTGGTGCTTCAAAATCCCTTTTATGTTCCAAATGATCCTGTGGGGACTAAGTGTTGTCACTGACTTTTTTATGCCTGGAGAGAGCAATCCATTCATGGTTTCAGATCACTGATAGCAGAGGTTGCTGAAAGCAGATCCACCAAGTCCTTTGTAGCTCCTAGACCACTGACTTGTTCTTTCCATGTTTGATTTATGAACAGTGCTTTATTTGACAATCTCTGTTGCCTCCTTGTCAGGTCCAAGAGCTGCAGAGTCCACCCCGAGCCAGCCAGGTTGTGAAGGACTGTGTGAAAGCTTGCCTCAACTCCACCTATGAGTACATTTTCAACAACTGTCACGAGCTGTACAGTCGAGAGTACCAGACAGATCCTGTGAGTAGCTGATAAGCGGGCAGAAATTCAAGTTTCTGATTTTCTTTAAATAATAACGAGAATACTAATTCGTGTAGAAAGCCAACACAGACAAAATTATATGACTTGTTATCTTCTGAATGCAAAAACTTGTAATCAGCTAATGAACACTAATTAGTAAGTGGAGGATGATAATTATTTTACACTAATTATGATTCGTTTTGCTAGCTCAGCTATTTTATTTCAATTTGTGAAGGGAAGGTTTGATGGAGCTCTGAGTGAAAAAAGCCAATTAGAAAAGAATGTAGACTGTTCAAGAAGCTGTCTTTAGCATAGATAAACCTCATGTAGTGAAATTTTATCTCGGTTACTAGAACCCAGTGCCCTGCACTGGGTTTAGGAGGTACCTCTAGACACAAACTGTTTTCACATCCATGAGAGCTCTACTGGCCGCTCTGCAGTAATGCACGCACGATGTGTCAGCGTGGATGTAGTTGTTAACCTAGGTCCCTAAAAGGCAAGTATTTCAAACCAGCTTATAGCAAATGATGTCTGAGCAGATCTCCTGGAGCCTGTCCTGCTCTTGGCATGGTAAATAACAAAACAGGAATTACTTGGCTTTAAGGCTACCAGTAAGCAATATGGTTTGGCTTGTTACTGTGTTTTGCATTAGGTCATGCAAGTTGACAGCAAGCATTAATAATTTTAAGCTCTTCAGAAAAAAGGGTCCATAGGGAATTAGTGTTTGAAGTTTCTATGGTGATCTACATTTGCCAGCTTTTTCTTTCCCCTTTAAATTTACACTGGTTCATCAATGGTTTCCTTCCCAGAACAAAAATCAGGACCTTCCTCCTGAGGAGCAGGGCCCCAGCATCAGGAACCTGGATTTCTGGCCCAAGCTCATCACTTTGATAGTCTCCATCATAGAAGAGGACAAGAATTCTTATACCCCAGTCCTGAATCAGTAAGAATCTTCCTTGTTTTGTGTGTCTAATGCTAGTCTCTGTCTGCTCTGCTTTATTTGTTAAACTGCTTTCTGTCTCTTCTGTCACTTGTGTATTTATGGAAAGTACTTATCTTGTCTGTCTGTCTTTCTGTCTTATCTGTCTCTGTCTATATAAATAACTTTTTGATTGGGATGGAAGAGTTTCAAAAGGTTCAGTTACGATGGCGTTCAAGCTCAAACACCCTGATTATTACAATCCTGAACTCAGGGAGGCACCTGAAAATGGGGTGAGAGTTCTTTTGGTTTTTTCTCATGTTGAGCAGTCTGGGACACGCATTAATGCACACACATGGTGCTGTGCTAACACCGCCTTACGCTGTGATTTACTAATGTGCTGTCCATGCAGTGCTGGGAGCTTGCAGTGGGTGGGATTGGCACATTGGAAAGGAACTTGAAACTAGTCTGTTTAACTGGTGGATACTCCTCCAACAGTCCCACAGGGCAGGAGCTATCTAACAAAGTATTATACACAAAATGCTGGATTATGGCCTAACATGCTTTAACATGGCAATGACACCTGTATTCACAGGTCAGCGTAGTAACCTTAGAAAAAAGACATATGGACAAGAAAGAGAAAAAAGCTGCAAGGGCACTGAGATCATGTTTCCAGAATTATTGTATGCTTCTCTTCTAGGAGAGACATCCAGGGCTTGGCTTTTTTTAATTGGAACGAGTCTCAATAGCAGTGTTGTTTTCAGGTTATTTAATGTGTGCCACAGAGTCCAGTTCATAATCTCCAAGGTCATTTATCTAGGGTGAAGGAAACGTTTGTAATGTTGAGCTTTTCAGCTTGTAGTTTAACTCAGAGCTGAATAAAGAAGAGAGAGCCTTTTGATCTGATACATGCCAAAGCCTTTCCCTAATGTCCACTTAGGTTTCCTCAGGAGCTTGCTGTTGGGAAGATCAGTGCAGAGGTGATGTGGAGTCTTTTTGCCCAGGATATGAAATATGCCATGGAAGGTAAGAGAATTCCTCCCTGCTTCCAGCTGACTTGTTGCTGATCTTTATTCTTAATTCATTTGGTGTAAATGAGGCTTAATGATGCACATTAGTAGCACCACTGTTCAGAGCAGGGATTTCTAGTGGTTTATTTGTGGACAGCTGCATAATGTGTGAAGGTTGAGGCTGAGATCTGCATGATCTCTAGACCTGTATGTCAGACTTTGTTGCAAGCTGGTTTTTGCCATCCTAGCTGATTTGAAATCAGTTCACTTTGGCAGCTTATTTGTGCAATGTACAATGATAGAAAGGGCTGGAGAAGTAGTGGGTTGTGCCATGGCTGTAGTTCCCTGGATAGTACAGCACAGACAGTCTAAGCCATTGGAAGAATCATACTGTTAGAACAAATCCTCCTTCTGGTATCTTCATTTTTATTTAATCTTGCATAATCCCACCCAACTCCTAGAAAAGGAGACATTTTCCTGTTTCTGAAAATGAGTTAGGCATACAGAGCCCAGCAAAGCCCTGGAAAGGAATTCTGCTGCCTGCAGTACGCTTCTGATGGTTGATTACAGTTTCTGAATTTATTTTTAGTTCTATAAATTCATTTGCACAATGTAATCATCTTACAAAGTTCAGAGAGCATCCAGCTCCCACCAGCTGTGCAGCTGTAGTAGCAATTGTTTTCCCAGTATTTTGCAGGGTCAGGCTTCATGATCATCTGTAAGCTGATACTGTGATAAACCAGATAAGTGCTGACAAATAAGTGCAGATAAACCAGCCAGTGCTGCCTATGGCATGCTAGCTGCGTTCATATTCCAAAACCAAGTGGAGCTTTTGCTTTTGGTCAGTCACAAAACTATGCTTGATCCATTTGTCCCCAGTTTGATCTCAGGTCACTCCTAGAAGTGACAGCCTATTAGATGCTCATGTCAGACCGCTAGGAAAAACTGCTGTCAGTAAGAGAGTTTCCTGCAGCTTGTTCTTTGGGAACAGCCTGTGGGGTTGCTCTGTAAGCTAAGAAGTTTGACTCCATCTACTTCTTAGTCTTCGACAGTGCAACAGGAGTAGAGATTGTGCTGTGTGGGTACACCGTTTTCTAGCTCTAGGCTTGAATTCAGCAGGCTGCAGGTCTGGGTGAAGTGTTCTCATTTCTGTGTTAGGCACTTCTTATATATACTTGTACCCCACAGTTCCTTTATGTTGTGAGGTCGTGTTGATGTAAGAACAGACACTGGAAAGAAGGACCTACTATGTTGAAGAGTCTGTTTTATAGTGACTATCACCACTTGCTTGTGTGTTAGAGACAAGGCAACTGTGATAATTTCATGTTCACTTTTCCTAGAACTGTTTGCTCCTGCAAACCATTTTGGCTCCCCTTTCTGTTTTGTCCTTATTTACCCCTGTGTGCTCACTCTCAGGAATTTATAACGCAGTTTGCTCTTCTATATGTTGAAAGTGTTGTATCTTCCTCTTTTATGAGCAGCCACGAGAACTGGATCTTTCCAGATCTAGTTGCTGACTTTCCTAAGATTACTCTTCTCTGTTGCATCCAAAATACAGCATACTGTTGTGTGAATTTGACTGTCAAAGGGGACAATTTTGTTCCTCTTTTAAATGGCTCTGTTTGATTGCCAAGGCCTTGGTTAGCTCTGCCTTCCAGGTTTTCTCTGCTCACATTTCATACCATGTCCCCTTTGGCTCTGGTGAACTTGGGTTCATTTTAGCTTTTCCTGGCATCCTTCTGGTCACTTGTTAGCTTCTTAAGACAAGACTTAAGACTGAATCCATGAGTTCACTAGCCCACAGCAAATACTTGCTGAGAGAGCAGCCTCGTTTAAAGTATTTTGTGGTGAGAAAAGCTGACACAGAGGCAGCTGATGGGCAGGGAAGGGTTTGCCTTTTGAATGAAAGATGAAAAACTGTGTAGTATATGTATTTGTACTCTAGCTGTGCAAGTCCTGCAGGAGGATTGAACAATAGTAGAGGTTGTGTTGATGTGTGTCTCTTCCAAATATATATTAAAGAATTCTCAGAGTGCAGAATTCTGTTTGATGTGAGCATGATTCCTCACTGCTTTGCTCTCAGAAATTTAGGAATATAACCTTTAGAACAAGCTATACAATAATTCGTTTACAGGCCTTAGTACATGTGTTTTAAATGCAGATGATTAGATTAGCTCTCTGCATTTATTTATTTATTTATTTATTTATTTATAATGAGGGGATAAAAGGGATTAAAGGAGGCAAATTAAGTCATGTGAAGGATGATGATTAGATCTGCTGTCCTCAGCTCTTGGCTCTGTCATTTCTTAGTTTGTGTAATAATCCTGGGTATGCTTCTGTTGTGCTCAAAAATCTGTATGCATCAGGAGCTCTCTGCAACAAAAGCTAATTGTTTTGTTGATATATGTGCATATGAACTCAGGGTATAACTCCTGCTTCTAACTTTCTTCATGGTGTTTTCCCTTATGTTTTGTTCCTAAGTTCTAGATAACATGAGCTCATTCACCTCACCAAGTGGTAAGTTTGTGCACCTTGGTAGAGTTTATAGTTGCAAGTAGGCAAAGGCTTTCGTCTGATACCCATAGTTCTAGTACTGTGTATATAGTTGCTAATATTAGCGTTAGTCCCTTAGTTTTATGCCACTGGTGAGCAGATCTGCAAAGGTGACTCGGACGACCACACTGCTGCTGCAGAAATGGAGAGTCAAACACCTATTTTCTGTTTCAGCAGCTGGTAGCAGGAGTCACAGCAGCAGTGAGTTTGACTGCTGGAAGACGAGTGCATGGCAGACCTATCTTATGCCTTCATCACCCCTAAGGAGACTCAGCTTCTGAGACACAGCAAAAACTCCAGGATTTACCCTGCTTGTTTTTTTCTCTTTCTCCCGAAGCAGTAACAACTCAGGACACTGTGAACAGCAGACTGGCCCTTCCCTCCTTACTGTCGAGGCAGTATGCAATGAGGCATTGAGAAGTGTCCCTTGTTCCCCATCAACCTAAGAGAAAAACAGATAGGATACTCTTGTTGTGTGGCTCAGACTTGGCTGGCAAGATCATTCTACCCTGGAGTCACACTAGTGTAGAGGATGTTTTTTCCAAGTCATACAGTTATCTCCACCTCTGGAACACTGACCAGTGCTGGATAGCCTCCTTCTGAGCCCACTGGTAACTGGGATTACTAGTTTCCTTGCTGTCATCTGTGAAATTCTGCAACCAGAAAACACAAATACCCTGAGCAAAGAGGGCTTCTGTTCTTTCTTTAGTAGAAGATAGTAATAGAAAATCAACATCATCCTTTACAGCAACGTTTAGTCTTAATTTGGACATATCAGCATTAGGAGAGTTGCAAATTGGAAGCATCTCTGGTAGGAAGAGAGACTGAGTAGAGCTGGCGAGCTGGATTGAAATAAATCATTCTGCCACATTCTCATTTCTAGTAAGGGGAGGGGAATCAGATGTACACACAGATGTCAGCTGTCTGAAGTGTTAATGCTTTGGCAGCCTCAGTACCTATTAGAGTTTATTTGCAGAAATTTGGTATTATTAGCTAGAAATTAACCCATGGAAAGTAGGCTAACAATCGAGAAAAAAAAAATCCCATGGATTAAGGATGTGGTGGATTAAGGAAGTCCTGTTCTCTGCCTGAAAAACAGAACTAGACGTAACACTGGAAAGTGTGCTGCTAGGGAGTGGTTCCCTATTAATGCCTTAATAATATGGCCTCCGTGACCCTAGAAGCTCTTCTCTGGAGGAGGCTGTTTGCAGATGAAATCTGCTGAGGAAATGTGAGGGACTTAGAGAACTCTGTGGTCTTTGCAGGATAAAAACAGCAGCTGCTGCAAAATATCTGTGCCCTCTTCCACTGTTGCTGCCACTGAGCTCTTTAAAAGCCAGCAGGTGATAAAGCAGAACAGAAATGTGCTAAGACTGATGGCTTCTGTGCTCTACATTTTACTTTTATCCAAAATGGGTTTTCAGAGTACACCTCTGGCTGCTGTGTTTCCATGTCACCTTCAAATGCTCTTAAAGATACCCCTTCACAAAGAATGTGGGTGGTCAAACTGTGCAGGGACTATTGAAGGGGAAAGGCAGATGGAATGAGATGTTTGGGGTAAAGGGGCCTAGGGGCTTTGTTGGCTTTATTTGTCCTCCAGCATGTTTGAGCTCTTACAGTTCACTTTTGTCTTCTCTCTGTCACAAGCCCCACCTTTCTTCCGCATACGTAAAGTTCTCTTTTACGGTGGTAAGACTTCTCCTTCTTTCTTCTGCATTCCTGTAGTTTTATCCCCTTGGTGCCAAGCCTCTCCTTATCTGCTTTAGATGGCTAGGTAGTCCCAGTAGCAGTCCTTGGGCTTACGCTTCTGTGGCTGCTTTGCATCTTCCTTTTCTGTAACTTAATAGCCTTTTGAATGTCATAAGCCCCAGGAAAAGCTTTGCATTACTTGCTCTTAGTGCACTGCTTAATTTTGATGAAATCTGAGTTCTTTTTGCCTCCAAGCCAGACCTTCTGCAGGAGCAGTACTTTCCCCATGTGGAAACAGCACCTGGGTGTCAGCGTATGTCAAAGTTAACGAAGTTATAATTGTCCATTGATTTCCTTGCTGTCACAGGGAGCTAAGCCGGCATGGTTATTGCTGTGTTTGTTTCCAGTTTTGGATCTGCAGAGAGCTCTGCATTTTCTTCCTCAGTTATTGTGGAGGAAGATCAGCAGTTCAGAGAACTGGGTATTTCCATATACTTCCTTAGCACTCAAGAAAGATACTAGGTTTATTAATATATAACAGGAATGGACTTTCCTTGGCTCCAGTACAAGCAAATCCGCTGTGAAGAGCGGTGGATCACAGTACATGTGAAATAGTAGCACATGTAAAGTAATTTGTCCATCAAACCATCACCTCTGAGGACTGTGCCTCTTGGATAATGGGCATTTTAATTTCTTGAAAACAAAAGTTGGGTTTCTTTTTGAGATTGTATCTGTGTGGATCTACATGTTGAAGAAGGAAATCTGTATTACACTGTTAGAGGCTCGCAAACAACTCACTGAAGCGTTCCACTGAATGTTGGCAAGGGTTGCAGAATCGTTATCCATGTAAAGTTCATTGCTTCTTGTGTTGGATAATTCATAATTTATTTGGCCTTTCTTCTTGTACATGTTGTTGAAGCTGAGAGAGATGTGGAAGTTTTTTGATGGCTTGAAATTGTTGTGAGAATTCGTATTTACATGAAAATAGATTATGATATTGTAAGATAAGCTTGTTTGTCAGGTAGAAAGCTGGGGCCATTTGCGTCATTAGGATGTATCCTCTGCTGATGAATATCTGTAGCGTGTATCGCTCTTGTGTGCATATATCTACCCAGTTACTGGATACTTGTACTGAAGTCCTAGATTAAACTCATTCAAAAATGAGAAAAAGATTTCCATCTTTTAACATGTTTGGATCCTGTCTACACACCAGTAGTGCTGCGGCTGGAAAACTCCATCAGTAATGAAGTAACCCTATAAAAGGCAGAAAGATTAGTCTAATGTCAATTTTTTTTTTTTTTTTTTTGGGGGGGGGGGAAGTCTAACCCAAAATAATGTGTATTTAGTCTCATATCTCACACTGTAGCCATGGACTAGGAGCTTGCTGCAGTACTAGATTGAACATAGCAGCCTTCCAGTATCTGAAGGAGGCCAATAGGGATTCTGGAGAGGGACTCTTCATTAGGGACTGTAGTGATAGGACAAGGGGTAACGGGTTAAAACTTAAACAGGGGAAGTTTAGATTGGATATAAGGAAGAAGTTCTTTACTGTGAGGGTGGTGAGGCACGGGAATGGGTTGCCCAGGGAGGTTGTGAATGCTCCATCCTTGGCAGTGTTTAGGGCCAGGTTGGACGAAGCCTTGGGTGAGATGGTTTAGTGTGAGGTGTCCCTGCCCATGGCAGGGGGGCTGGAACTGGATGATCTTAAGGTCCTTTCCAACCCCAACTATTCTATGATTCTATGAACAAATAAACCTGGCACAAAGTTTATTCATTTTTGTTGAAGTTTGGCAGAAGAAACAGATGGATATGGACAGGCAGCACTAGGGAGTGGCAGAATTGGACACCTGATAATTCAAGATCACAGTGCAGGCAAAAGTAAGCTGCTGAGTCCTCTTAGCATCATGGAAAAAGGGATTCTTTTTTCTTTTCAATGAGGATTTTGAAGGAAGGCAGTGCACTGGAAGGAGCTGCCTGTGTAAGCAAATGAGGGGTGCCTTGGAAGAAAGCGTAGAGAGTGTTCGGAATAACTTGAGTAGCTTAAAACCAGGGATTGTGGCCTCTTCAGAGGTGGGAATCAATTGCTGAATGATGGTAGTGTGGACGTAGGCTGTGAAAGGTCTTGGAAGCAAAGACATGGAGTATACATTTCTTGTGAAGAGAGAAAGGGGAGCAGTGGCCTAGAAGCATGAGTTCTGCAGAAACATGGGTCTGAATATGGCGAGTGCTTTAGCAGCAGACAAGTATGGGAAGGGTCATGTTGTGGATGTATGTGTGTTACACAGGGAGGAACAGCGTTGTCCCAGCATTGCCTGGGTACAAAACCATAATGAAACCTGGCCGGAGAAGAGGCTCAGCAGCAGGTAGGTATCCATGGGTCACTTCAGTGGAGCATGCTCAGGAAGGCAACACAAGTAAGAAAACTTTTGCCTTCTGGAAGAGAAGTCCCATGAATTTCTTCAAACTGGGGATCGGGGAAGGCTCCGGTTCCTGTGTAGTGTGTTTGAACTTGCTTGTGACTCGCACTGGCAAACTCTAAAGAGCTGGATGCTTTTTACTCTTGTCTTTTAGGGATGTAGTGTAACATGTTGATAATGACTTCTTTTATATCCAAGAATGAACAGATTTGCTCTCCTCGATTTATTTCCTGCAAAGGTGAAATCTGAACTGTCATATGTTAAATGCAAAGGCTGTCAGAATTTTCTATTTTTATTCCTTTGAAAACCAAAATCTTCAACAAATGGAAGTATTAATTAGAGGTACAGAAATAGACTCCAGAGCCTAAATGGTCAACCACCAAGAACCCCTGCCTGCTGCCACAATCCTGTCTTGTGAAGAATTTGTGTCTCTGTAGGTGCTTCACCTACAAAACCATTGCGTACTACAGACATCCTTTGTAAGACACTCCTGTAACTGATGCAGTGATAGGGGTAAATTCAGACCTAACTCTTTTTTTCTTTCCTTACAGAGCATGAGAAACACAGACTGTGTAAAAGTGCAGACTATATGAATCTACACTTCAAAGTGAAGTGGCTGTACAATGAATATGTTCGTGATCTGCCTGCCTTCAAGGGAAAAGTGCCTGAATATCCAGCGTGAGTGTGTTATGTCTTCTGTAGTAGATCCCCAAGATCTGTCTCCTTCTGTTACTTTGAGAGTAGCCATTTGGTTTTCTCCTACGGCTGCCTTCATGATACACCATTTCTTTACTCCTGTGTTTGTGTGCATGTTTGTCCCCTCTGGTGTTTGTGCCACTGTCCCTGTCACAGTTCAGTCCCTTACTGTACACTATCTCCCAAGATCTCAAAAGCTTTAGCAATGTCATGGACAGTCTTTAAACTACTTTGTGTCTACTCGGTGGGCTTTGGTCAATTCTTGAACAGCAGAACTTCCGGATGTAAGCTTACATTCTTTTGTTAATAGATACAGCTTTATCTGTATGTTCTGTATGTATGTCTCTGTGTGTGTATGAATGTCATATGTATACACACACAGTGGGATTTGTAAGTAAAGATAATGCTGAGGATTTTTTGTTTTTCTTTTTTATTTTAATTAAGACCAGGAAGGTTAATTGTAAAAATCAGGTAAGCTGTTGCTCTTAAGCTCTAAGCAATTGTTTGCGACTTTCATTTAACTTTAAGAGAGCAGCAGTAGATTTCAGACCTGAAAAAGGTTTATGAGCCCAATGTTGTCTGAGCAACCTGGAGGGAATATTGTAGCTAGAATCCCACGCTTTGCTTAAGGCAAGAGCTGGTGTGTTGTTTCTGACCAGTGTTTAATTGGTTTTCAGAGGCTTTCAGTGATGGTTGCTCCACATCTCCTTGAATCATTCTTTCCCCCTGTGCTTCACTGTTAACCTTCCCTTGGGTTTTGGAGGTTTAACACAATCCCCTTCTTCCCCCTCCAAATCTTTCCTGCTTTAGTTTGAGGTTGTTATCCTGTCCTGCCAGTGTGGGCATGAAGAACAACTTGTTTCTCTTTTACAAGAGTAAAATTCTTTTCTCATGTCCCTTCCCAGTCTTCTGCTGGTTCCCATTTGCTACCAGCTTTCCTTGTAAGTGAAATTTGCTTGCCTGTTTGCATCCTGTCTGTGTCTGGATATAAACCACCCAACTTAAGTAGTGATGTTTTGCCTAGACTTTGCCTTGAAGGCAGCGCTGCTGTTCTCACACTTTGGATTGGTAGCAGCCCTTTTTATTTTTCTTCAGGGGTATTGCTGGCTAGGGCTGCTTCCAGTGGGCCACAGACCATCCCCTAGGCACCCTCAACAGTCCTACCTATCTGTTCTTCCTGTCTGGTATATGGCTGTTCACTGAGGTCTAAATGCAGTACTTTGCACATGCCCCTCTTGAAAAAACAATCGTGTTGCTTGGACTGTGTTTCTGTATTGGCATTTTGAATTCTCTCTCCATCCTGTGGTGCATGCAGTCCCTCAAGTCTGGTGCTAGCTGCATACTAACAAGACTTGAGGCAGTTGGTGCAATTGGGCTATGGGCCTTGCTTAACAAATCAGGTCAGCAAGAGGCATTAGCTCAGCGAATAGGGTGCTGGAGTGACAGTCTCAGAAGCCCTGTTCTCTTTGCTGTGCCTCTGAGTCAGTGCCGTCTCAGGCAAGCTATCAGATACTCTTAATCTCTCTTTTCCTCCTGTGTAATCAGGATAATGATGCTTGGTTTCATTCTGCAGCCTTTTGCAGACTGTTCTGCTCTGCTGGCCTTTTTGGTAGAGCTTCAGTGCTCATGCACATGTGTAGCTGCTGGCTTTGTTACTTCACTCCTGTGTTTTAGTACAACAGCCACATTGTCAGACATGGGTGATGTTTATTTCAACCATAACCTTCACCTGTCAAGAAATAGCCCCCTCGTATCAATTACAGCAGTGTGCTTTTGTCCTTTGATTTGCTTCCTCACAAGCACTTTTAGTCTTGAAGCTTCTTTAAACAAAGGAGCCCATGCATAGAATCATAGAATGGTTAGGGTTGGAAAGGACCTTAAGATCATCAAGTTCCAACCCCCCTGCCATGGGCAGGGACACCTCACACTAAACCAGGTCACCCAAGGCTTTGTCCAACCTGGCTTTGAACACTGCCAAGGATGGAGCATTCACAACCTCCCTGGGCAACCCATTCCAGTGCCTTACCATCCTAACAGGAAATAATTTCCTCCTTATATCCAATCTAAACTTCCCCTGTTTAAGTTTTAACCCATTACCCCTTGTCCTGTCACTACAGTCACTAATGAAGTGTCCTTCCCCAGCATCCTTATAGGCCCCCTTCAGATACTGGAAGGCTGCTATGAGGTCTCCATGCAGCCTTCTCTTCTCCAGGCTGAACAGCCCCAACTCCCTCAGCCTATCTTCATACGGGAGGTGCTCCAGTCCCCTGATCATCCTCGTGGCCTCCTCTGGACTTTTTCCAACAGTTCCATGTCCTTTTTATGTTGAGGACACCAGAACTGCACACAATACTCCAGGTGAGGTCTCACGAGAGCAGAGTAGAGGGGCAGGATCACCTCCTTCGACCTGCTGGTCCCACTCCTTTTGATGCACATCAGTAAACTCTTTAGATGAAACTAAACTGTTGCTGTGCAGAGAAAAACTGAGGTGTCTGTCAGCTCCACAGACAAGAGGCTATCCACAAACGTGCTTTTTGTGTTGAAACTTTGAGAACCCATGTTTCTGATAGCTTTGAGATATGGTTGAGTAAAGTGAAGGCTCCAAAGTGTTGAAGTTGAAAGCTTTGTACTCCCCTTATTTTGTGAAATCCAGCAGCAGTTTGTGAAACTGAAGTAGCAGCAAAGCTGGGAGTGGCTCTTAAAAACTTCGTCTCTTCACTTTTAGCTGCCAGTTAAAAGCTGAGAAGTATGAGTTTCCAAAATACTGTAGCTTTTTAGATGCGTAAGTAAATGTTTTGTGTTTTGTTTTAATACTGATGTTAGCATGCAGCTGGTGTTGTTGCTGTACTGGAGACTACCTCCTCTCTGATGGGGGAAGGCATCCCCTCCTTTGAAATCCTGTCTTCTTCTTCTGGCTCACTTCATCAAAACCAGGTTTTATTCTTTTACTCTTTGAACCCCTGCTGGCCTTCTTGCTTCTGCATTTACCAAGGCCCACAGGATGTTCATTGGGTACCCACATGCATCCACACTGCAGATGAACAAGATTAATTCACCTGTAGACTGACGCCGCAGGAGCCAGGGTGGTGGCCAAGATGAGGTTGAAGCTGTTTATATTACATTACTGTTGTGCAGCCAAGAGAGGTAAACTTCCATTTAGTCGCAAAGCACCGCTCCCTTTCCTGGCAGGCAGGACTGAGGCATATTCCGTGCAAACCTCGTTTGGAGAGGTTGGCAGTACTGACCCCTGCAAGCACACAGTGTCTCTGAAGCAGCACCGTAAGCCTCTGCTTTGTGTGCTGGTGCATGAGTCATTATAGTTTGTGCTTCTAGATCAATAATTGAAGCAGATTAGGAAGAAGATACTTGCTATATAACAACATTTTGAAGCTATTTCTGCATGAAATCAGATTGGTTTTATTAGTTTCAGTGCTAGATAATTTTTAATATAATTTTGGATTTGTTACCTTCACAGTCCTCAGAGAGCCCCCTCATTTGCTCCGCAGCCTGAGACCTGATAGTAAAACACTGCAGGGAGTATTTGGCTAAAGATAACTCTAGCTTGTGTTACAGCTTCAAACACATTTTGGTCTTGAATGTGCCCAGGGATAGAAATATTTATACATTATTTCTACCTATCTCTTCTGTTTTCCTGCCAGCCAAAAATGGACAAAGTTGAGGCTGTTGTTGCAAATGCAGATACAGAATTTCCTGACCTGACATAAGCTATTCACTTTGCACTTAAACATTCATATTAAACGTCTTTCCGCAGGTAATGCTTTTTTAATAGGAAGGAGAGCAAACACACCACCACCAACAGCCACTCAGCAGTGCCTTTTTCCTTGTCACCTTTGTTTAGGCAATTTGATGAGACAGTAAAATACCTACGTATTCGATTTTGTGTACATACGGTAGCCATAAAAATGGGCAGTGGCTGTTCTCAGCAGTGAATGGCCCTTTCTTATGAATGATAATCAGGAAGTTTCTCTGCTTCTCAGAATGAAAACTGGGCCTTCTGGCACAAACAAGTAAACCCTTCTGTGCATGGACCTATGACACTGAAGCAGTCAGCAACTTCCAGCCAGGGAATTATGAAACAGCTGGATAATGTGTAGCTACTTCCTTGTAAACTGCTTGAGTTCTCTCAGGATTGAGCTGTTGTTTTAAAATATGCTATTGTAGTTCAAAGCAAAATGCTGTAAGCTCAAGAAGCTTGTAGCAGAGTTCAAAATATGCTGACTTTTAGGAGCCTGAAGTGCCATTCAAAGAAATTTTTCCATAATACAGGAAGTCCATGTGTGACAATATTCCACTGTTGCTGTCTGTATTAAATAGGGTTGCATAGATAGGTTGCTGTTGGCATTTAACACTGTGTCAGTTACAATTTCCATTATTAGCATTGATGTTCTTTATGTTTCGAAGTGTAGAGAGTATTTAAGGCTACCTAGTATTCTCTGTGAACTTGCTCTTGATCTTCTCTCATGTCTGGCTTTCATGTTCTTTGCAAACTCAGCCCATAATTAGCACAATCTTTATATGAACACAGCTGCCTGTTTAGAGGGGGCTGTACTCTGAATCTCATGTTATAATCTTTTGTATGGACTGAAATTACACATGGGCACACCTCCCCCTTATTTCTGAATGGTGTTTAGTAACATTTGAAATTAAGCTTTGTTTCAGCTGTGGTTATGTTGGAACTTGTGTACAACAAATGCCAAACAAGACATTTAAATATAGCTGTAGGTGCTATGTTGTTGGTTAAACACAGACAACTCCTCCCTTCTTTTGTCCTATGGGAATATATCCCAAAGGGGGATGATTGGCTGTAAGACCCCTGGAGATCGCTGAAGCCCCTTTTCACCTTGCCTGTTTGGCCAAAGTGGTGTTGCATAGATGCCTTTTGTTCAGTGTAGGAGGTAGCTTCAAACACCGCTTCATGTAAGGCATCTTCCTGAGTTATAGCAGTGGCTGTTTCAGCAGTTTCTTGGATTCTGCTCTACAATTTAGGTTATCCTCCTAAGTGAGGAGGAGGAATAGAGACATTCTTTGCTGTCCTGCTTGTAGGACCTGCCTGTTCTTGGGACTTGACTGTGCTTCCAGGCTGTTGGTTCATCACTTAATATGAACTAACTTTGTGCTCCTTCAAGAGAAAACAATGAAGAGATGCTTACAGGACTGGCCATCTTCCTGGAAGCCCCAGCAGATGTGCTGTGCTGTGACCCCAAGACAATCTTAATCAAGCATCGCCTCAGTCAGAACTAGCAGCCCATGGAGATGAGAGGATGTTCTATAGAAAGCTTGGGGAAAAGAAGAGCAGGATTAAAGTGGAGAAATCTTCTAGCCTTGATTCTTCCCCCTGGCACTCCAGAAATATGTCTGTATCTGCAGATAAAGTAGCTGAAGGGCCCTCGAAAACAGGCAGTGCTTTTCCTCCCTTTATGCTCATTTGCAACTCTCACATGAAAGGTAGTACACCAAATGGGCATCAGGACAGCTATCTCTCTTGGCATGCAAAGAGTGGGTTTGGAAGTCTCCCTTGTCCTGTCTGGACAAAAGGACAAAACCAGCTCAGGACCAACAGTCTGCAGAAGCTGGGCTAGGCTGTGTTCTGCTGGTCCAGCCCAGTGATGGTATAGGCCCTGCTCATCGGTAGCTTGTATATGAGTAGGAGTATTTTCAGGAACTTTGGCTGTACACACAGATCACAGCATTCAGATCACTTCTAACAGTGGCAAGCTTTCACAAGTCTGGCTGAAACAGCAACTCTGTCTGAGTGTGGTTGGATTGCCTGTTACTTGCTGTAATGTGGTGTCTTTCCTGTCCCTCCTGCAGGTGGTTTGAGCAGTTTGTGATGCAGTGGCTGGATGAAAATGAAGATGTTTCCTTAGAATTCCTGCATGGTGCTCTGGAGAGAGATAAAAAAGATGGGGTACGTAAGTCACTCTGAGTGGAGGACACTGACATCTTTCAGTGCCCAGAACCAAACACCAGCACTGTAAATTCAGCTGTCATGCAAATGGAGGGTGCAGCTCTTTCTGCTTACTTAACAACTGGGAAACTCATTTCTTTTAGGACTTTTCTGTGCAGGTCAAAAAGAGCTGTTTAATGGCAAGGTGAATATAATTCCTTTATGTCTGTTCTGTTCTACTGCTGTTAATCTGTCAAGCAGATTAACAGGGAGGTGTTCTCTCATCTCTCCTCTGTTTATGAGAGGTAATTGAAATATAAGGCACTTTGCACATACTTAGTCATGCAGTGAGAAAGTGACCTTAATCCACTGACAGACTGATCTTACTCTTAATTAGCTGAGTATTCCCAGTGGAGAGCAAGAGCTTTCCCATGTGCTCAGTGACTGTTGGTGCTGTAGCCTGTGAAGCTAATGTAGGCATTCACTCTAAATTTTAAGAAGATCTAAAAAAAGCTCTTCACTCTGTCCATCTTTCGTCATCAACTGACAGGCAAGCTGTGCACATTAAAGGTCTCAGCATCATGCTGCATTTCCTTGGTACTTGTCATGTCATAGTTAGTGAAGGACAGTGAACTTGTAATCAGATAGAATTGGCTGTTTAGCTCCTCTGGGCCTTTTTGAGAGTTTTTGACTAAATCTGAGGAAAATGTAGGGTTTGGTAAAGTTGTCCTGCCTCCAACACAGCAGATAATGGAGACATCCATGAAATGGGTGTATTTCAGATCTTTCCTTTTGAGAATGACTCCTTGTACTTCTGTTTTAGTTCCAGCAAACATCCGAGCATGCTCTGTTCTCCTGCTCAGTGGTGGATGTCTTCACCCAGCTCAATCAGAGCTTTGAGATCATTAAGAAGCTGGAGTGCCCAGACCCTGTCATTGTTGCTCATTATAATAGGAGGTTTGCTAAGGTAATACCTTCAATATCCATCTGTTTATTTTCCCTTAGTGGGATGCAAAACAGTATGATGGTTTTTTTTTCATTTTATTTTCTGGAGTTCTCCTGCAGTGATAGAGAACAAGTAACAGTGATCACACCTTATCTTCACAGACTATTGGGAAAGTGCTGATGCAGTATGCTGACATTCTCTCCAAGACCTTCCAGTCCTACTGTTCCAAGGAGAAACTGGTGAGTTGTGCTGAACTTCTTTTCTGCCCTGAGGAATCACATAATTATCCTGATGAAACCAAGTTTCTCACATTGCATCTGACCATGTTGATGGTGTGAATATTTTCATACTGTTTTTATCATCATTCATGTACTTTGCAGATTGAATTGTGTCTTGGCCATAAAATAATACTAGGTCTTGAAGATGATCTGCAGGGCTTGGAAGTTGTCAGGTCCCCTGGAAATCAGCTTCCACTATGCCTGTCTGGGTTGTGTGACAGAAAGATGATTGAAAAAAAAAGGCTCTGTTGATCTGGTAGTCAGCAGCACCCTTGGTTTACTGTTGTCTCCATCTAATTGCTCTTTAGTCCTGAATTCAGTAAAATTCAGTGTATTAAATAAAACAGAGCCTTACATTTTTGAACCTTGGGTTTGTCCTGTGCTGGTTTTGCTGTCTCCCACACCTGTACTGGGGATGTAGCTGCAGAGGGAAGTCTATTGCTTAGGCTGCTCTTGACTATGGCTCTCAGGCTTGGCCTGGGAGGACCCATATGTGTCTCTGAAGCAGCTTTGGCTGGCAGCTCCCCTTCTGATACTGGGTGTAAACCACTCACGATAGCGTATGGCAGAATTAAGAGGCTGAATGTGACACAGCTTGGACTCTGGCAAAGCATGGCAGGAGCTGCAGAGACTAAAACTTCATCCTGACACCCTTTTATAAAGCTGAGGATGAAGAAGCAACAGCAGAGATTTCCTCATCTGGGGTTTCTGGAACTGGCTGTCCCATTTCAAGCTGGATTAAAAAATGACTTGTGCTGAAATCTGTGCATACCCTACCTGCTTTTTGACTCTCAGATCTGGTGGTACTTGGGGAAGGGTGGTGAGGCACAGACTGTACCACTGGTGAAAATATGTCAGCATCCTAGGCAGTAACAGGCACTTGCTTTTGTCCCTTCAGCCCTGCATCCTGATGAATAACGTCCAACAACTGAGGGTGCAGCTAGAGAAGATGTTTGAAGCCATGGGTGGTAAAGAGGTAAGAGCGCTAAGAGGCTGAGAATTACTCATTCCCAATGCGCTGTTACTAGGTTACTTGCATCATACTGGTTTTTGAAGACTGTACTCATAAGGAGGGCCCTGTCACATCTGGCACTATAATAAATGTGAGGGGACAGCCATGCCTGAACACTTTTCAACTAAATTTGTCATAAGATGGAGGAGCAAATGTTTTGAAGCACAGAACAGCAGGGAGTAGGAAAGAGAAGGCTACATACTGTGATTACATGAACTGGATGTGGGCATGGTGGTTTCACAAGATTCTACAGACAGGTCAGAGAACTGTTGACATGGAATCATTTTACATGGCATATAAATATGGAACCTTTGGCACTAAATGTCCAATATCTAGTATATTGCAGACATGCAAATAATAATTCTGTACTCATGTATCTATTTATCCTGAGATGGCCATTTTTACAGAAATATGGGTTTTTTCCCCCAGGTCACTGTTTCTGATATAATCAGTGCGTATTCATTTATTTATTTATTTATTTTCTCTCTTCTTTTTTCTTTGCTTTTCAAGATTCAGGAAGATGAAGAAAAAGCTGCTGATGCTGATGTTAGGAAAAAATAATTTTCAAAGCCTAAGTGCATTTCCTTTATTTGTCTTGTGGTAGAGCCTGTGCTATGACCTGTATGCCAAGAGAAAAGTCAGCTTTGCTGATGGGCAGCACAGTTTTTGCCTGTATTGCTGTTTTGCATCATTCTTGTGCTCAGTGGCAGAATTCTATGAGGTGGCGAAAATCTCAACAAATAGATTTACCCTGTGAGGCAAAGAAAAACCGCTGTCATTCTTTCACATGTGATTCATTTTCTGAGTGAAATTGCTTCCTAATTTCTCAACAATCCCAATTTCAGAGCCCTGCATCAAGAACTAGCATTATAGGCACCCAGCTGTAATAGCAGAGGTAGCTAAATGCTCATTTTTTCTCAGGGAAAAATAAGCTTGTGATGAAATGGTCTTTGAAGTGGTTTATAAAGTTATAATCCATATACACTTGATTTCCCCTGAGGAATCAATTTGCTACTATTTTCCCTACTGGTGGCCATTAAGTAGGGTTTTCCTGTATTTTAAATTGAAAATACCACCTGGTACAGTGTTATGTAGGATAAGAAAAAAAGCATTTATCAAGGCTGATGACTGCTTTTCCTAGCCTAGACCTCTTGTCTGCATTCTGCCCTTCAAAACCTTTTTCAAGAGGTGTAAGTAAGGTAGAGCAGATGTAATGAGTCCAGTATTTCTCCTGTACTGTGGAATCAAAAGAAAAGGGGGAGAGAAACCCAGGCTGCAAATAGTAAAACCCACAGAAACAAATCTGGCAAACATGCTAGGAAGCTGGGTTTTGGAAGTGATTTTTCTTCTTTTCTTTCCAAATGCTGATTGTCTACTTCATTAGGCTGCCGCTGATCACTAGAAATAAATTGTGCTGTGTTAGGCACCTATGTTATTTGCTATCCCCAGGGGTTTCCCTCTCAGTGACTATGTAGTACTTTGCTTCTTGACTTGAAACCTGCCAGGTTCTGTGTTTTGCTAGAGTAAATGAGGTCTTGTCCTAGTTTGAGTAGCCCTTTTTCTGATGCAGATTGAAACTGAGTAACAATTGGTGAAACGACTTTGAAAATAGAACATGTAGGCAAACATGCTGCTGGAAATATATCTGTGGGTTTTACCACACGGTACCTTGCACAAGCGATATCCTGACTGCTCTGCTCAAAAAGGAACTGCTTCCTTGGGGAAGTAAGAAAATAGCACAGTGGTATGTCCTGCTTGTCTTGAGCTGTTCACCTTTTTGTGTTCCCAAAGATGTTGTTGAGAACTAGATACCAAATATTCCGTTGTTCCTGTGGCAGAACGTTAGATGTACCATGTGTGAAGCCAGACCTTGGGGATTGGTTTGAGTTAATGTGTGTTTGTGGCTTCATCTGCTTCTGATTCACAGATCCATCTCCATCTAAAGCTGTAGCTATAGCACTGCACAGCTCTGGAAAGCTTTGAAACACTTCTGCTACCTAGTGCTCTTGGACAGTGGGTCCAAAACACACTCCTACAGAAATCCATTATCACTTATTCCCTTTTGCATCAAGGAAAATGAAAAGACAGGGCTTACCCATAGTCATCCTGCAGTGTAATAGCATAACGTGGAACAGAAGTGCTTGACAAGTACTGTTTCTCGAGATTGGGCTCCTGGGTATAGTGCCTTCCTTTACTTTTTCCTTCCTCCCCAGGTGAGGAATGGTACCTTTGCCCTCACTGAGTTTCCCAACTGTAGTACTTAGAAGGCACAGACAGTGCAAAAATTACCCAGCACGTCTGTGTTTAATGTGTTGACATCATATGCCTGTGAACATTACTAGTCAGAAATGACAGCAGCAGAGCTTTAGAGAGCTCTCTGGTGGGATTCTCTTGGGTCTGTGCTTGAGATCTCAAGGCGTATATATATATCGCACGTGCACGCACAGAAAGAGGTATCTTAAATGATTTTTAAGATTTATACTTGTTTCCCTTCTGAGCTGTGTTGATCTCACGGGATCAAAACAGCTTTACTGTACTTCAGTAGCATTCTCAGACATTCCTGAAACATGTTTTGAAAAGCCAGTGGTTATGAAGTGGCAGGTAGCGTTAAAAGCATAATGAGCAGTGGAATTGCAGTATGAGTCCTTGATACCTTTTGAAATCTTTTCTTCTTCTGAATAATCTCCAATGCACCCACAGAATGGAGACTGTAATTTAGCTCTGTGCTGATGGGGGCTATGTAGATTTCATTGCTAGTGTTTGCCTGAACTTGGCCCCATTTATTTAATTATTCATACATTATCTAATAAAACCTAATGTGACCTGCATTTTCTACCTACCTCTGCAGTTCTCCTGCAGACTTCACTGTGCTTTGCACACTGTCCCTGACACCAGCATAAGCATTTTCTCATTTTGCTTGAGAGAAATGGCTTTCTGCAATCCATTATTTTGTTTTGCTTTTCCTAAATGATGAACTCATGACACTGAAGTTAAAAGGTGCTGTACTGCATTGCCCACTGCTGGAGTTTGAATGTGTTACGGGAGCCTAGTTTAATACATTTCTGCACTTCCTTTTTTTTCCCAAAGCATGAGAGGTGAGTATCAGAGACAAGCACTGCCTAAGGAACCCAAGGAATTAGCAGCAGATTGTCATCATACAATTTTCATGCCTTTGGTTTCAAGCTAATCTGTACAATTAATGCTTCAGGAGACTGTCCTCTTAATGCTCAGCCGGGTTAGCCCATGTTCTAAATCCTAAGTTAGCCACCTGAATAACAAATTTCAGGACTGCTTAGGAACTGCCAAGACTTGACAGGAATGTTCTCAAAGGATTTGCTGTATCTATTTGATGACTCCTCTTTAGCATCCCGCATACCATGGCTAAGGCCACCATAGTATTTGAGAAGCTGTCAGCTGTTGTTTGGATTCAGTATTTCAT
Source organism: Pezoporus wallicus (assembly GCF_028554395.1). Classification (NCBI taxonomy): domain Eukaryota; kingdom Metazoa; phylum Chordata; class Aves; order Psittaciformes; family Psittacidae; genus Pezoporus; species Pezoporus wallicus. The sequence continues at coordinate 200,235 of NW_026642642.1, forward strand.
ATTACTCTTGAATCCTATAGGAAAGTGGGGATGAAAATTCAGTGCAAGTGAGTCCCTAAAGGGAGACTGGATCAGTTGAAGTCCTGCCTCACAGTTGCAGAGAGGAGCTCCCAGGGGCTAGTGGAAGGGGGCAGGACAAGAATCAGCAACTTCAGGCCTGAGGCACATGAACTCTGTAACTTGCATAAAGCTAAAATAGGAGAGCAGGGCAAAATTCTCTAACTGCTGATGTGTCACATCAGACCTGATGATTTCACGGGTTCTCTGGCTTTAAGATTAACATCTTCAACCTTCTAGAAGGCAAAAGCTGTTTCTACAGCTACAGATGAGCATTCCAGTTCTGGTTACACACCAGTGTATGTAGAAACCAAAGAACTAATGACATCTCTTGGGAAGCTTGGAAGCCCATCACAGCAAATTCTAAGACTCATGGGTTCCATTTCATCCATGACTGTAGTGGAAGATCAACCTAAATTGAAGTTCATAGTGCTGTGCACCATCAGATTAGCAAGGAGCTTGAGGTTCCAGCCCTGAATGTGCTTATATGAGACTTGAAGGTTCAGATTCTCTGCAGTGCCAAGTCCCAGCTCTTTTCAGAAAATTAAGAGGGCCTTGCTTTCTTTCCTGAGATGTAAATACAGGGTTACCTCTTCCCTCTTTACCTGCACCTCCATTTTCTGTATCACACAGTTAGTCTCAACCACAGAGCTGCAGCTGCACCAGCCATTGTTTCCCCTGGAATTTAAGCACTTGCTCAGAGATCAAAAGCCACCTTGCTGTGGGTACTGTCCCATGTTTTGCACAGAGAACTTTTCATTAGCTTTCTTCCTCTGAATCATCTCTGATACACCCACAAAATGGAGATCATAAGCCTGCTTGAGCTCCAGCTTCTGATAGAAATGGTTTGGACATGACATATGGCAGTGACCCAATTGCCTAACACTGCTTCCTGCTTTACCAACCAGATTCATTGTGCATTCCAAGTAGCATGTTCTGCTATCAGCAGTAGCTGATATGCATAGAATCCATTGGCTGAGCAGCAACAGCAAAACATACGCTGTGTCATTTGAGCAGTGTTATCAGTGCTTCACTGTATTGGCAAAAAATTGTTTGCAGTTACATCACATGCTGCAGGGAACTCTGTAACTGGCATGTAATTGATATATGTGAAACAGTAGTACACACTTACCAGCACCTTCCTAATGGACTTAAATCACACTCAGGTAATTCCCTGAAATTTACTTTGCTAATGCCAAAGCTTTAATGATCAGTAATGTATTATGTGGACTCCTCCTTTCATTGTAGCAGTTGCTCAGAAGACAACAGCCTTTCTAGGATGACAGATGATTTGGTGGATACTTAATCAGAATTCCTGCCACCAGGGTTTGGCTTCCTGAGGGTGAGGCTGGGCACCTCAAAGTTAAATCTGGGTTGCCAGTCTTGCCACTTGCACCCAGAGAGCTGTAAGTAAGTGTTCTGGAGCAGAGGGTTCCTCACCCCACAGATAACGGAGCTCATCCCCTTAGCAAAGCATTGCTCCAGTTTCTTCGTAAATGAGGGCTATAAATAAGCCCTCGTTTTGCTCCCTAGGCAGTTTGCAGTCAACAAGTACAATAGGAAGGAGAAGCTTAGAGGTAGTTGGTGAGCTCTCCATGTCGCCTCAGAGTAAAGCTAGTCATTAATTGCATGGTTCACGAGCAATGGCAAGTTGTTGATCCTGACCTTAAATATCCTCTAGACCATGCATCTGATAGCTTATAAAGATGTAGAAGTAAATAGTGAGGATTAGGTGTCATACGCCAAATTCTCCTGGCTTTTTTTTTTTCCCCAGCTGGAAAAGAAGTTACTCAAAACATTTTGATGAATCATGAGCTGGTGCTGCCTCAAATCACCCAAAAAGGGCCAAAATCAGAGGACTGTTCAGTGCCATTAATTTTAGATAGCAAACCAGACAGCTTGTGACTCGTTCTCCCTTTACACAGTAGAAGGGAAGGATTAATGTAGGGGCAAGACAAGCCACCACCAACAGATGGTGTTTTTGTTTTGTTACCTAAAAGCTTGGCTAGAATGACTGGTGATTGGCACGTTTAGCCTCCTTCTGCCTTCTTACAGCAAGGGAGTTAGAAAAGTAACAGGAATGCAGATTCACTTTAATAAAGCAAAAATAATCAGAGCTAGCAATGCCGAAAGTTATGAGGCTGAAATAAATCATTTGCTTGGAGATTTTTTTAATTATTTTTAAAATTCTGGTCCAGGAATTTCATTAGCACAGGTTCAAATGCCTAATGGAGTCAGTTTTCCATGCCAGCTTACAACAGGAAAATGAACAGATCAGATTCCAAATCCCTTAAGGGTTGGCTTTCTCTGACAGATGCTGACGAATACGAAGAGGGCTTCTGAATATACTGAATATAGAATACTGAATATAGAATTGGGAACTCCTGTCATGTTCACATCCTGTATATGTGGATATACCATAAAAATCTAAACTGATTTTTAACCACTGTACTGGCATCTGGCTCATTACGTTTGTAAATAGATGCTCTGCCTTAGAGGTAAGGGCTGAAGCTCTGAATGCCAAATGCAAACATTTCTGGAAGGTCTTTGTTTTACAAGCAGCTTGCCTGCTTGCATACAAAGGCAAATCTGTTTTACAAGTTACTTTTCCAGAGCAAATGTTCCTAAAGCATTAAATATGTAGTTTATGTAAACATACAGGTAAGTTACCCAAAAGTGGCTCTTCCGAGGCTGGAGGAATCAGTACAGCTGGAATACAGGGCACCGCTGGATGTAAAAGCAGGTGGCTTTGGGCAAGCACATTCTTACACAATGTGCCAAGGTGTCAGCAGCACCCATGTAGTACTTGGGCACTCTTTTTTGTTTCTTTTGTGAAGTCTCCCCTGAACAACTGCATACAAAAAGCTGCCTTGCTCCATGTGAGAGTAGAGCTGCTTGTGCTCAATACCCATGGCTGAGATTATGCTTTCCAAAAGTGATCAGTGCACAATTCCTGCTGTTATGCTGTGGCCACGTTTTCAAAATAGCTGGGCTCCAGTCTTCTGAGAGCAGTGGCTGGGTCAGTCTTCAGTTTGAACACTTGACAGGAGGGTGGAAGGTGAAATAGCGCCTTTCAAGGCTGTGAATGGACAAATGCACAAGTAAATAACATAACAGTCTGAAAATCCCTCTCTCCTATACTTACAGGAGTGAAGTGACCCATGAGCCCAAGATAATGCACAGTGCTTAGTTCCTCAGCCTGCTTTCTCTGTTCATGTTCACTTTCTTTCTCAACTTTACAAATACCAGTAAAGGTATCAAAGGGTATTGGAGACTGGCTGTTGCTGATTTCATAGCTTCTGTAACAGCAGCAGGCAGTGGAGGAGAGCATCCTAGCTAGCAGAGTCCAGTGGTGGTAGTTCACCTGCATATTGAAGTGCCCTGCACAGTGAAGAGCACTGTGAAGGGCAGCAGACTGTCCTCTGAGTTCAATCTAAGTTCTCCTCTTTATCCACAGTTGGATGCAGAAGCAAGTGACCATCTCAAAGAGCTCCAGGTGAAGCTGAACAATGTTTTGGATGAGCTGAGTGCTGTGTTTGGTAACAGGTGAGTATAATGAGGTCCCTGTCCTTGAAGCATTCCTTTCTTTTGCCTAATCTCATTCAGTCTGATTAAGAAGAGAAAAGACACTCCTGTCAACTGCATTATATTTTTCTTTTTGTCATAAATTCATGGTCTTTCAAATACTAAGACCATCTAAAGAAGTGAGAAATGTTTTATAGAGTCTCTCCTTTCTGTAGTGCTTTCCCCAGAAATGTGACATGGAGATCTCTCAACTGTGAAATGTATTTGAATTACATAGAGTGGATTTTTTTCTGTAAGTAGTGCTTGTCAGTAACAGAAGTGCCTGCTTCTTTATTGCTCAGAAAGCAGTTTCCAGCTCAGCATTTATGGAGCAACATTCCTGTTTAAACGTTGTGCTCTAAGTGTATGAAACAGTTGACTGATTTCTGAGGTCCTTTCCAACCCTAACTGTTCTATGATTCTATGATTGTTAAATGAATATTGGAATAGAAATGAAACAGGTTTAGAATTTGAAATTGACCTGTTCTGTGTGAATGGTGTTTTGTGATGTTTCAAAGGGAGGAGCTTTTTAAAGTATTGCTAGAGTAATTAATGGCAATTAAGTTTTATTGCAAATCATGTTACTGTTTACCTGGGGATAAAAATATACTTGACTTCATAATAATTTTGTAGTGAACCATGAAAGACATCAATTAAGCAAGATCTAGTAATACAGGACTCCCAAATGATCTTCAAAGGCAACCACTTTTCAAGATAAACCCCATTCATTTCAAGTGGTGGTTTATAACGAGATTAATGCAGGCATGAACCGTAGTGTAGCTGAAATGTGGGCAAGAGGAATAAAGCAAATTGTACCAACTTGGCCTCCTGCAGCCTACAGATTTGCAGTACTTATGACCAAAAACCGCACTGTGGGATTTGTCAGCGACTATTTGTATTTTAGCACACAGGGCTAAGTAGGGAGATAAGAGAGAAGTTCCCATTACCATGGATGCTATAGCAAGAAATTGAGAGATTCAAACTGTAGCTGAATTGAATTGATAAGGTTCATAATTAGATGGAGGACGAGAGAGAAATCGTAATTAAGGGGTGGTTTTTGTTATCTGAAACCTGTCTCCATGGTGCACTGTTAAAAGACAATTAGGGTACAATCTTGACATTTGCAAATATGATTTAAAGAGATTATTCAGTATCAGCATACATACCAGCGAGTGTTTAAGAGAGATGTGCTGGCAAGAGATTTAGCCAGTCAGACGGCTCAGATGCTTTGCTTATTCCTTTGTAGTAATAGGGAATGAAAAGCAGAGCTGTGGTTTACTGTATAAGTGGGATCTTCTGAAGGATGTAAATGTGGGGAGGTAAGACACATATCCACAATATTCTGTGCAGAGTCTGTAAGCAGTTGTTCTGCCACACTGTGTGCACCTGAAGCTGCAGATCTTAACTTTTCTTCATCTGTGTGAGATAATTGCACCTGCTGGAAAAGCAGCATGTATCTCCAGAGCCTCACCACCCTTGTGCTGAGAGAGGGTTATGTCTGGACACAGGAGCTTTTCCTGCTTTGAAGAATATCATGGAGAAAAGTAGCCTCAAGGTGGTTTATACTACATGCAGTAGCTGCTGTTTTGTTCTTGGCGGCTGTAGGAGGGAAGGAGGGAATTCCTGTGGGAACAGGCAGCAGAAGGCTCTGTCTTGACAGCACAGGTGAGGTTGTCTTTTAACTTGCTGCTGCCAAGGGCTCCTGTTGAACTCTACATCTGCACGAGTTTCACTTTCAAGTGAACCTGTCGCCACAGTAATGGGTTTAGCATTTTTCACTATTTTGCCTCATGTTAACTTTTATCTTTTACGGAATTCTGTTACTTTCCTTCCCCTGACTGGGGGTTTACAGCATCTTGAAGGAGGCCCCTACAACTAATGCAATATGTGGGAGAACTGTGGGGTGATATTAACCTATAACAGAACAGGCACTGTCAGCAGTACAGGAAATACTGTTGGCATCTGGTACTGTTTTATTTTATGTGACTTACACCTCTGGTTAAGCTGTCATTGTAGCCACAACTGGCTGCTGCAAGCCACTCTCCTCTAGAAGTGCAGAAAGTGGAAGCAGTGTGTGGAGACAACTCTGGAATTGCTGTCTGGAATTGCTCTTGTGAAAGGCAGTCTAGAAATGAGCAAGAGGGACCATGAGGGTGGAGGTGGCAGTACAGGAGGGGAGAGAAGTGACTGACTGAGTGGAGAAGGGAGGTGAGAGCTTCAGGACAGAGGGGTTTATGCTAGTACCCAGCCCAAGGATGTCCAAGGTGGCTCACACAGCCACTTATTCCAGTCTAAAGCTGACTTCCAAACCTGTGTACCTGCCCTTAAATCTTTACCCTAGCTGCTAACACTGACTTCTTTTCCTGATTTCAAGCCCCTGTGCTGTTAGTGGATAGCTAAATGTCACTTACAATCCCTGTTGTTAGTAACTGTTCTTCTAAATGTCAAAGCATTTTCCTTTATTCACTGAGCTGATATGTTGACAGCTGTGCTGATCTAGTCATCATTATTAACCATATATTATTTCATTTTGAATATCCTTTTAGCAGTACAAGATAGGAAAATAACTGTGCTTTGATGCCTTGCATGTCACTTCATTACAGTGACGCTGCTCATTGCACAGCTGAGCTCCATATCCCATTTTGACACTTTGATAGAGCATAGATTGTATGGCAGTGGACTGGTTTCTGTTGGTGCCTGTCTTCAGGCTGTCTCTATTATTTTAAAGACTTATCTTACGATGGGTCATACCAGATCGCTGCCGATGGATTCCTGGGTGCTCAGAGTCGTGCATGCCTTGTGCCCTTGTTCCATATGGTAACCCAGTCTTTGTGGTAACAAGCTATGTAGAAAGCAAAGATACAGCACAGTGCTTTGAGCAAAGAAAAGCAGTGTTTCTAGAAAACAGGAAAGGAACATTTCTTTTTGCAGGTGAATGAATAAACTCCTCTCAAATGTGAGTGTGTCTCATGTTAGAGGTGGTAGGCTGTTTGTGGATGATGGGCATAGGAACTGGAGACCGTGCCCCTTGGTAACAAATATAGTAAGGAAATGAGCAGCAAATCTCAGGAAGGAAGAGTGTGTAAATGAGTGCGTGGTTTATGGACTTGCAGTATTTTACCTTATGTACTAGAGCTGAGATCTGTTCCACTGATAATCTTGTTTTTGCATCTCTCCTATCTATTCAGCTTTCAGACTCGTATTGATGAGTGTGTCAAGCAAATGTCTGATATCCTCTGTCAAGTGAAAGGGACAGGAAATGTTGCTGCTAATGCCAGAAACACAGTTGCACAAGATGCAGATAATGTCCTGAGGCCCTTGATGGATTTCCTGGATGGAAAGTAAGGGAGTGTTCAAATACATGTTACACATACAGTGCATCAGATTGGGAACAGGAAGGGGGGAAGGAAAAATAGTTTCACATTCTTGAATTGTTCTTGAGATGTCCAGCCTCCAAATTTTCGGTAAGAATTAATGACTTTTCTTCCCATATCTGCCTCTCTTTTATGCCATGTATTACCTCTTCAGCCTTCATTGTCAGAGCACACTCTGTTCTCCTTTCTCCCTCTGGCAATTATAGCAATCAGCAAAACACACGGCTGATCAGGTAGTGGGAAAGACTGAAATTCTGAATTTACTAGCTATATATTGTTTTCCTATACAAATTGCACAGTATCCTATTAGCAAACTTATTGCAAACCATACTTACACATGAGATAGTTACACTACTCGGTATCCCAGTCATGTAAGTGTGTTTGTTCTAGTCATACCTGATGCTATTCTGACTAGAAAATGAGCTTCTGAACTATGTGATGTATATAAGCTTGATCCATTGCTTTAATTAACTGTTGCTATTAGCACCACGCAGTGTGATTCAGCTGTACAGGGGCTTTTTTTGGCTAACTGCACATAATTCTCATCAGCTAAGCCTTGAACTACAAAGAAAAATAGTTTTTAATCGCTGTAGAAGTTAAACTTCTTGCTGATGCACAGCAATTCTTTATTTTGAAAATGGTGGCCAGCAATTTTCATAATAAATGGTGCTATAGATGCGAAGCTTCATGAGTTTAAAATAAGGTTTTTTCATTGCTCTTTGTATTGATTGTCCTGTCTTTCTTTTGGGTCATTATATTGTAAGTGTCTGCAGGAATCATTACATCTAGGAGCTTTTCATTTGGGTGTTTTCCATGCATGCCTTCACAAATCCTCAGAAACCTCCTTCCTTTGTATCACTGGGAACTCGATATGCTACAGACCTTTCATCCAGATGTGGAGGAAGTAATATTGATTATGATGATCTGAGCTTGGATTATTTTCTTTTCTCCTATGCAGGAGAGGCTTTTTAGATGTTTTCTGCATCCTACCCACATCAGTCTTGTCTCTGTTCAGCTTTGTTAATTTGCTGTCTAACCAGATATGGGAAGAAGGGAAGCCTGGGAGAAGATGTTACACAATGCAGAAGAGTCTACTATTGCCTGTGCACTGCTGCTGACTGCAGAGTTCCTATATCGTAGCATTCCCAGTGTGATTCCCAGTAAATGCCAAAATCTAACAATAATTTCAAAGAAGACTCTAGCATTTCTTGGCCTTTTTGATAGTCTGTACAATAACAAAGGAGGAATAACTAAAGAGATAAAGCAGAACTTCTTTATGTAAAAAGGCATGGATAAACATATGGCAGGCGATTGGTGGTGGATATAATTGGCACAAAATACAGAGAAGTCCAAGAAATACTTCAAGGTGGTTATAGATGTGGGAGATTTAGAGATTTCAGCAGCTGTCAGAAGCTGTGCAAGAACTTTGTCTTAGCAGTCTGGGAAATATTAATTTAAGTATTCAACAAATACTTATTAACAACTAATAAGTATTCAACAAAAATCCTAATAAGCCCTTCAATTTAAACCTTATTATGCTATATTTGTTTGTAATTTTTCCCTATATATGCTGTAAACCCAATACATCAGCAAGTATCTTGTTAAAGGGAACTAGTTCAATGGTACGTGCTCTCATGTGGCATATTCCCAACCACCGTAACTTCGTGATGCCTTCTGCAATCCCAGGCCAATAAATAGAAATGGTTGAGATCATAAATGCCATTAATTCCTATTAGCCAGACATCTTCAGTGTTAGAACCCAAATGGTGAAAACAGGCTGCACTTTATGAAAAGGGAAGATTTTTACCCTTAAAGCAGTCATTATGATGAACTGCTTTGGATGGGACACTGATTCTCCTATACACATCTCCTGTTCCCTGTAAATTGCATTCCTTGAACTTACTCGGTTCTTTCTCTCTCCCTGCAGCCTGACACTGTTTGCAACTGTGTGTGAAAAGACAGTGTTGAAGAGGGTGCTGAAAGAGCTCTGGAGGGTAGTAATGAATACCATGGAGAAGCTGATTGTGCTGCCTCCTCTGACAGATCATACGGTAAAGCATTTTCTCCTTCCTGACTCATAGCAGAAAGTGTCGCCATTGCCTGTGTAACTCATCTCCTTGTCCTAATGAGTCATCTGTCCAGGTAGATTTGCTTGCATGTAGCCCACTCAAGGATGGAAAAATATGTCTGTAACCTGGTGAAGGAAGAGAGCAGCTCTATTTATAGTAGGCTTGCAAAATACAGAGCATACTAAAAAAAAAACCCAACAATTAAAAATCCATGATCCAAAAGGAGTTGCCATCAAGTATATCAAACCACACTGATTAGGGATTTGCAGTCCTTTAAACAGAGCTGAGGATGTGGGATTATTGGGCAGTTAGTGTTGTCCTCATGGCGTTAGATCAGCACCTGTAAACTTTTTCCTCATTATGTCATCTGTTCAAGTGTCTCTCTGGAAAGATGTGGTTGATTTAGGCTTGCTTTTTAACAACACAACCTCCCATTTTGCCCCCCAGAAGGCTTCCTCATCGGTATGGGCTGGCACGATTTCTGTGTCTCTTATGGTGGGGAATTGGAAGCATGTCCAGATAGCTGGCCTTCAAAAGCAGTCTTTTATATAATTGTTCAGCTGTGTGGATGTGCTGAATGAATGTGTGTTATGAATGTAGTGATGCTTTTAACAATGGAAGATTAACTCTTCCCCAGTTTTGAGAAACCATAGAAACTGTTTAAATGTTACTCATGCATGCCCAGCTGCTCTGCGGAATGACACAGTTGGAGGCAGTGTGAAGTCTGGGTTATAGCCTCATTATTTGGAGGTGATCCAGAACTTCTCTTCGTCAATGTGTTGGAGTAAACTTTTGGTCTGTGGCTTATTTATACTGATGTATTTTTTTTTCCCCAGGACTGGTTAGAACATCAGTGTTTTCACTGTTCAATAGTTGCCTGTATATTTTGAGTGGACTTCTTGGGTTGCAGTGTCTGGAGAATTGATGCAAACCTGCATCTTGCAGTAGGTGTTTCTTGTTCTGAGAGGGAAAGCCTTTGTCTCTGGCCTTGATGCTGACAGCTTTAAACAAAACTGCTGAGATGCAGTGTGCTGTCATACCTGCTAGGCATAAAATTAGCATGAGGTGTAATTTGCTAAAGACTGCTTGCTCTGAGCTCGGATTTGGAGTAATCATTTCTGCTTGCCTTTTTGATTTATAAAGGAGAAAAAAAAATCTAAATTTAAGAGGATGAAATTTCTTTTTCTCAGTTGAATTGTTGCAAAATGGAGTCTTTTAGGACAGGTGATAAAATCATCATGTAAGAGCAGCATTAACATGTCGCCTTCACAATTGAGGCACTGAGATCAAGGGCCTTGGAGTGAACCAGGGAGGAGCTGCCTGAGCTTTATATATGCTAGTTTTGAATTTTAAAGGCAGAGTGGGAGATTGATTCAGTGCTTGCATCATGAAGAAGGCAGTAACTGTGAGCAGCCAATTCTCCCAATCTGCAGGACGTTGCTATAAGCCACTTCGATTTTTATGGGTTTTTTTCTTTAACAAAGTGTCTTTGTTCCCATCACTTCAGTTTCAAAATGAGAAGCAATTTTTGTGTAATGAAGTGCATCCTCAGCTGTCTGAAATAATGAAGAATACTCATAGCTGGATTTTCAGCTGTCTAATCAATTGTATCTTAGTGAGGAGGTTGAACAAGTCCAGACTGGAGAAGAGTTGCTATTTCAGAAAGGTGTTTGTGAGCAGCGCAATGATTAAACTGGCCTTGTCTGCAGTCCTTGAGCAGGCTACCTGTGGCGAGGCGCTTGATGGGCTGCAAGAGCAGAGAGCTACTTCTGCTGTCCCCTGAGATGTAGTGATTTATCCTGTCGCCTCCAGATTTTCATCATCCTTAGCAGTGAAGAGTGTCAGGGCAAGACAATGCACATCAGACTCGGAAAGAGCCCCAGGCACTTTAACTCACTTACCCTCAGCCCTCAGCAATAGAAACCCTAGTGTTGCCTCTCCATGCTTGAAGGACACTGAATGGCAATTTTCCTCCTAAAACTCCTCTGCAGGCCTTAAGTAGTGGGGGATATTCATAGTAGGAGACATTCCCTTTTATAGAATATTTGCTCTACTTTCTGTAGAACTGATAGAGGTGCAAAAGCATTTTTGATGGTGGTTGTGGAAAGCATACTTGGGTAGAGGGTTCCTGACACTCTGCAGTGTGTCTCACTTGTTGCTTGCATTGCTGTCACTGCACAATGCTTTAATTCCTTTTACTCTCCAGACCGATCTATTCCAACTAAATTTTCCTCCCTGTATCACACAGGGAAGAAAATCTGAGCTCCACTCTTCTGTTCTCTGCTGCTTCTGGAAGATTTTGTGTAGGGTGGGAGAGCAGTCAGGTACTGCCCAATCCCAATGGGGATGGGGCAATTTGACAGCCTCCCACCCTGACTACCTGAGCTGCAGGTCCCCTTAATGACTTTCAGATGAGGCTTCTCCTCTCTGAGCATTGACTGCTGTGGGTTGTGAGATTAGGAGCAACATGATCTCCAGTAACTCACAGTTCACAGCTAGTTTTAAGTAAAGACCGACATTTAATTCAAGGTCTCTGTCATGGGTGAGTGGATATGCAAACACAGCCCTCTGGGAATCTTTATTTTGGGGTTCTGTGCACAACACTCTGGGATATTAATTAACTAATTAACACTCTGGATTAGTTATGCATTTCTTTCTCCTTTGCTGCTTCGGACAAAAGTATAGTTTTGCCATCAGTGACTAGTCTGGTCAGTAAAGGGTTGCTAAATTTACACTGGAGCCTCTCCTTTATATATCTCACATAGTACACTGCAGCCATTCACGTGAGGCTCCATTTGTGCTTGCTCCTGCTGTGCTTTTTTTCTGCTTGTCAGACTTCACTAAATGAGAACGTGGTCCAAGATAAGAAAATTTTCTTAAAGCTGTGGACAGATTTCACACATGAATTCCAAATTGGCTGTTCTTCAAGCTCATCTGCAAGCAGCACCACTCCAGACCTATTCTGTGCTGGTGGAGAGGGTGGCTTTAAGAGGTTTTCTGAAACCTTTCTTAACTTGCATTAGTTTAAATGAAGCCTCCCCCTTGCGCTAGCTAGGAACAGGAAAGTCTAAGACTGTCTTTGTGATGAGGAGGAAAAGCTTTCTTATCATTAAATGAAATGATGGTCTGTGAACTGCACATGTGCCCAGGTCTCTGTACTGACAGGTAATTATTTTCCCTTTTTCATCCCCCCTTTTAAGCCTGTTTCCTCAGAGTTTAATACAGAGTTCCCAACAGCTAAAAAATAGTCTTAATTCTTAATAGGTTGCAGTGAACATTGCCTGATGATAAAGTTTTTTAAATGAACTTAAATGCTGCTAATGAACAAACACATCTCGTTGTTGAATATAGGAATTAAATCTGGGAAAGGAATGTACCAGATGAAACTAGGTTGGATTGGTATGTCTCAGTGTGTACTCAGCCTGAGTAATAGTATGCTTTCCAAAAAGGATTGGATTTCAAAAGACTTGCAAGCAGGCTTCTGTTTCCTAAGTTTGTCTGTTAGCAATAGGACAGTTAGGCTGTGAGAGTCTGAGCCTCTTGTAATATAAACCAGTGTAGTTCTGCTGGGGTTTAGCAATTAGTCAGTTGATAATCCTCCTCTAAATGCTTTCCCTGAGGGGGGCAAAAGCAGACTATTAACAAGGAATTTGTTATCTTTGTATTATGGAGTACGGTTGTTTTTCATGTTTCCAACAAGATTAGGAAGGTAAAAGTAATTTTACAGGAAGAACCAGGAAAAGCAGCACTGATGTCTGTCCCCTTTTGAGATATGTTTGCCACAGAGCGAGGCAGAAGCAATTTATAAGGACTTCTTTTTTCCTTATATTCTACCCTTGAAATTTGAATCAATTCTGTTGCAGGCAACTTTTCTCAAAACTAACTGGTATTTAAGTTTAGTTGTTTTTCATTCCCTAGGGGTGCACCAGGAATAAATGTTGTCTGTAGAGCTTTATGATATGTTTTGCATGAATAAACCATTTTTTTTGAGGAGGTATAGAATCTTGTTTACAAAAATGCCATTTGTCAGAGGAAGAAGCTGTCCAGATTTTTGTTAGATGTTACTAGCACTGATGACAAACTCAGTATAAGAGTAAAAGAATTTCTCCTTGCAAACACATTGACAGAGATTGACACTGATTGATGAGGATTTTCTTAGTGGGCAAGGAGTGATTAGTAGTTATGAGCAGCTTTGTTCCTTGAAGTGTATCAAGTCACTGGGTATTGCTCAGTGTTACCCACCTGCCCTCCTTACGTGCCTAGGCTAGTTAATGTTGTTCAAATGTATATTAAAAAAAGGTGTCCAATGAACCATGAAAATTCTGTATAAGGTAAGTTAATTGTTAGTGTGTTTTGAGACTACTCACTTTTTCAAAATTCAGGTTATAAAAACTGTTTGGTTTTGTTTTGTTTGGGTTTTTTTTTGTTGTCTCCTGCTTGGTCAACAGGCATGAAAACCTGCATTTTTAAGACCCATAAGTCAAACTTTGTGACCAGTCATACAGAACAGCAGGCACTGTATTTGGTGTGGCCCACAGTGAAATCTCTGTGTTCATCCTGCTAAGCAGTCATCTTAAACCTCTCTTGCTGGAAATACAGAGAATTTTGTACTCCTTCAGTTTAGAGTGTTGTACTCTTTAGTGCTACCTATTGGGTACTGGCAGCAAGTGAAGCTGCCAGTTTTATTTCAGAAGCTTTCCTTATGGGTGCATTGTCCTTGCTTGCACTTTTCTAGCATCCATGTCATCCCCCCCAAATTGTGAATTTAATCAAGAGTTTCTATTTAGGTACAAAGTCAATAATGTTTGTTCTGTATTGATTTGCATTCAACAAACATAAAAGGCTGAGGAACAGTGAGGGTTAGATGATGGTTACAGATTGAGCAGATCAAGAGATTGTCTGTGATTTCAGGTCACAGAGTCTTTTAATTTGAAGAAATTTCTGAAGCTGAAAAAACTAAAGAAAAAGTATCTCATCTAAAAATTCACTTCTGGATTGCTGTTGTAATGGGCAGAGGGTGTCCAGTGTCCCTAGAGTGGGTCTCAGTCTTTGCAGTGTTACATCTGTAAACTGTTTGCCTGCTTTCCATCTGTAAAAAGGTGCCTGCTACCTCTAGGAGCAGGTATGGTTTTTGCTGAGGGGAACCCATCAATATGGCTGATGTTAACTTTAATCATAGGGGAATAAAAAGAATCATTTCAGCAATGATCTTCGCACTTGAACCCAATTCCCTCTCCTCTACAAATGTGTGTATGGGTAGTTCCTGCTTCACAGAGTACTGACTTAAAAGGCAGCAAGTAAACAAACACTGAGGAAGACAGCAAAGAAAAACCCCAAGCTGAGTGACATAGGCAGGGGCAAAGAACAATATATTAATTCTGGGTTTACATCCTTCTTCATTACAGTTTGAGGAATTTTGGTGTTGGGAGTAGTTATGGCAGTTGTGGTTAAGTGGGATGGTGAAAAGCTGTTGAGATGAGAAGGGATGTTAAAGAAGAGGGAAGAAGGGCTGTGGAAAGGAAAGCTGTTCTTGCTGGAAGCCTGTGGGGAAAAGTGGTCCTCAGTCCTCATGGAGCCAGCAGTACCCAAATAAGATGAGCTTCATCTTCTCACAAGTGTTTTCTTGAGCAAAAAGACCCTAATGGAAAAGTGCTACCAGCAGTGTCTATCTCTGGAAGGTTATTTCAGGTATTTACCTGAGACATCCCCCAGGCACTTCTCAATTGACACTTGTGGTGACATTGACATGTACTTTAATGCTAGCCCCTAAAGACCAATTACAGTGGGGAGAGCCAAAGATCATCTTTGAGAGCTCAGCACTCCTGACATACTGAAGGGTTTCCTGAGAAAGATAGGGAAAGAGGGGAGATCTAATTGGGGAAGGGGTCACCAGTAGCTTTGTCTTGGTCCTAAAACCAAGCCCAGATTTTGTTCCCAGATTCATTCCCTAGAGGTGCACCTGGAATAAGAGCTGTCTGCAGAGCTCTGTGATATATTTTCCAGGAATAAGCAACTTTTTCTGGGTAGGTGTAGCATCTGACCAGCCTGAGAAGGATGAACTGGAGAGCAAAGTTTCATGATACGATAGATTCAGAATTTATAGCCACAATTACAGTAGGTTGGTGTTTTATACCAAATACAGTAATAGGCAGTAGTGTAAAAATCTGTTGTGCTAGAGTATGAGTGACTTGAAGCAAGATGTCTCATCATTGGGGTTTATCTCTCCTTTTTGTTTCTTCACTGGTCATACAGCATCAGTAAGCCACAGTGGGGGAAGAGAGTCATTGGCCAAGCTTTTGACATGCTGTAGTATTCTTCACTGGACTTTGTTTGCCACCCAGTTTTATTTCTGATCTCGTGTGCTTACTCCCACTCCAGTGGTTGGGCTCTACTTCTATAGAGATATTGTCATCAGTTGTGTGATTTTTTTGCTTTGGCCAGTCTAAGCTGTTGTAATGCTTGTGTAGACTTGAAATCCAAAGAAGCACTTGGAGACGAAGCCAGCACACTGACTTCACCCGTAGCCTGCGCCTTCCATTTGAAGGCATGTCCTCCTTAAACGGGTGGCTGCTGTAAGCAAGAGTGAACCAGTTAGCCTGATATTGTGCACCAAAATAGTGCTTGATGTGGTATCCACAGAAATTCCAGGTTTTATATTAGGTAATAAACTGGCAAGGAGTTGAATTGTGACTGGCCTTGGGGTGGTTATGTAAAGTTCTAGCTATGAACCGACTTGATTTGCTCAAAGGAAAAATATGCAAAGCTTGTTTATGATCTTTTTTTCACCCTCCTTTCTTTTCTAACTTCTCGCAATCATAGGGCACACAGTTGATTTTCAGTGCTGCTAAGGAGCTGGGACACTTGTCAAAGCTGAAGGTATTGTTCTGCATGGCTTGTGTTAACGTCCGTGTGTGTAAGTGTGGAAGTTTAGTAGCATGTAGCATGTCCTGTGCTTCCAGTGGTTTGTTGCTGAATGCAGTCATAGAGAAATGCCTTTAAATGCATTACATGTGCATTTAAATGCATTCTGCTAACATTAGTATTGTGTTAAACTGTTAAATTTTATTGTGAGTTTAATTACCCAAGTATTTTCTTCTGTAGCTACAGTATTCGGCATATATCGATTTAAAATTAAAAAGGCAGAGTTCATAGAATCACCGGATGGTTTCTGTTGGAAGGGACCTTAAAGCTCATTCAGTTCCAAACCCCTGCCACAGGCAGGGACACCTTCCACTAGAGCAGGTTGCTCCAGACGCCATCCAGCTTGGCCTTGAACACTTAATATCAAAGTTATCTGGCCAGTTCTTCTGTATCATCTCCATGTAGGAGATAAAAGGGAGTCCCTTATGTGATCCCAGTAATGAGAAACTGGTCAGAAAGATGATTGTGCTAGCTATTAATGAATTATATGAACTGTTACAAAAATAGCTGTTGCTTATGGAAGCGAGCCCGTGTCTGTAAATTCCTTCTGCGTGGGCTGTCTTTGCAGGCAAGCTGGCAATTAGCATGAAGGCTATGTTGATGTGTTCTGACAATGCATGACGTGACAGTGCATGACATGAGCATTACTAAGTGCACGCCACCTCATCTAACCTAATCAAGCATTAATTCATTGGTCACAAAGGGAATGGTATGAAAACAGTGACACCTTACAGCATTCAGATTGCACCGCGTTGTGGTTTGACTTGTGCTACACAGCAGATATTGTGCAAGGGGAGCACTAAATCTGAAGTGTCACAGGGCACAAACTGTGCAAAGTGCTGCAAGGAATACTGAGCTGAATGTGAACTCTGTCTCAGAGTGTGATCAGGGAAATCTTCCCACAGCAAAGGGCATTCTCCAAAGCGATTAGTGCAATTTCAAAATGCATTCATCTTCTCCCATAATTATTTTTTTTTGTCTTGTGCACTTATTACAGCTGTCTGTATAGGACTTCCTATTTCCCTTGCCCAGCAGCCATACATCACATGCATGTTTATGAGCCAGGACAGCGCATAACTCATTTTAGTGCTTATTAGCAATCCTAGTAAGTGATCTGGGCATGCAGGTGTGTCATTAGATGCACACAATCATTTTCTCCAGCTGCATTTTGAGGCTGTTATGTAGCAGCTAACACTGACATGAGGCAAACCTTCCAGTATGGTTCCCCAGGGGAATAGCTGTCACTTGTGCTGGGGGCAGCCCCATGCACTCCCACTGCCAGGCTGTCCTAACTGGTGACTCCCAAGGATTTCACTACCTCCACCATTTCCTGTGCTTGCAATGTTCTGTGTCGTTTGCATGGAAGGAATGGGGAGCAAGGAGCTGTGCAGCCAGCCTGGGAGAGTGGGAGCTGGACCACAGCCTCCAAACATGACTCCCTTTTCCTGTAAGTACCTGCATCCCCTTTAAAAAAAATCAGCAAGAATCCAGCATTTGGGGAAGGAGAAGCCATCCATACCTTCTGTGTGCACACCTCATGTCAAAGGGAGAGAGCTCTGAATTTGCTCCGTTTCCTCTGGGTTACAAGCACAAGTTTGTGCACAGATTACAAGTTCCTGTGGCTTGCTTGCATTCTTGGGCATAGCCAATGACATTCACCGTTATCTTTTACTTCTAATGTATTTTCTCATTACTGGAATTTCTTAACATGTAAAAGGTTCCTTTTGCCAGGAATGAGTTGGAAGCTTTGTGGGTTTGCATTTGCATTGGTCATGAAGGCCATCCCTCAGCAGCACCTTGTCTTCAGTTACTATAAAGCTCAGCTTCAATAACTCTGCACTGCATTATTAGAAATGCACATAATCATGCAAATCAGGCAAGCCCTGGTGTGTGTTCAATCCTTTCTTTGCATATCCGCATATAGGACTGCAGCAGCACAGGTACACAGGATTTTATATGTGGCAAGAGAGCCACATAGAGTGTGAAAACACTCTACCACCTGAATTTTGTAGACGTTTAGCTCAGACAGATGGTGTCAACTAATACTGAGTCCAAAAGTTTCCAGAAGAGTAAAGGTGTTCCAGGAGTGTAAATTGTTTGGGTCTGTGTAAGCATTGTAGATATATGTATATATATTTACTCTTTTGTTTTTGTAGGCACATACAAGCTAACAGGGAAGGCATGAGTAAATGGCTCTGCAGAGCCCCCCCTCTGTGCATTTTGCAGTTCCACTGAAAGCCAGGGAAAATTATGGGGTGGATTTTAAGCTTTATTTGTCTTTAGAACAGGGGGAACAGAGCTGTTGTGAATCAGATAACTCAGATGAAAAACTGAGACTGACAGACACAACAAGGACAGGCTCTTGTCCTGATGATGAATCAATTTCACAGTGTATTTTAAAGCCCTCAGAAAGCCCACCATAAACCTGGCACCTTGGTGCCACATACCTGCCTCCTGTTTATTATCAAACTCTTTCTGCTTGGTTTGGTTAATAGCCAGCTGCTGGAGCAGGGAGCAGCAGCCTCCTCTCCCTTGCACTGCCTCAGGGTAAGCTCTGACCACAGAGGTTCTTCTGAGAGTACCTGTGGAGAACACAAGGATGAGTCTGAGACACCAGGAAAAGATGTTTTAAATTTTGTGGGGTTTTTTACTACTTCTGCTTGAAGTTGCATAATTATTTGACATAAATATTTGTGACTTGCTCCTGGCTGGCAATCCAGGAAGTACAGGGTCTGTGCAGTCCTTTCTAGGAACAGTCTGGGATTTGCAGAGGGCAGATACAAGGGGAATGACAGTTGTGAGCTCCTCTGTAGGTGCAGGCATTACCAGTCCAGTCACTGAGTTATTTTTACATAATGTATTGAACTATATGGCACTCAGAAGCTCTCTTAGAAAGCAGTGACATGTTGCTGTGCATTGAGAGCGTGGGCACTGGGTGGTGTGACCACTCAAAAGTGGGGCTGAATGAGTTCTGTAGGTGTTTAAAGAGAGAAATGCTGACCACCTGGTTTCTATCACATTGTGGGTAATCTGGCAGGCAGACCTAGAAAGTAATTTCAGCAGACATGAAAGTCACTCTGCCTTGGGGACACAGCTACCCTGTCTAAATTATCCTCTCCCATGAACATGGCCTTGGACTTTGTCTCATTGTGAGCTTAATCTGGCTGTCAGACAGTGAAAAGAACGTTTTACCCTCTGTGTACTCAAGTGTGAAGCCACATCATCTTCAATTGAATTACTCCCAGATCAGAAAGAAGAGGGAGGTGAGCTATTGCTCTGCTAAGGACAGCTTGCTGCAATAGAAGAATCTTTGCAGCTTACAGAGTATTCTGCCTTTGCACATAGGGCCCTAGACCAGGAAAATCCTGTGTGGGGGAAGGAGGCAAGTTGAGGCATGGCTGTACTATTCAAAAAAGCATGGTGCAAACTTGTCTGAGTTACTGCTGACTTGAGAGACATCTTCTGTACACTTTAAAGCAGCACTGTGAAGAGGTGCTAGCTAGATGTCTGTCAGAAGGATGGCAAATGCCTAGCACTGAACCTAGACTGCAGTGAGACCTGTCTCTGTCAGGCAGGAGATGGATCAAGGTGGATAATGAATGGGAACAGCACCAGGCAATGTGTAGAATCACCGGGCAGCCAAATAGCTAGCAGATTTATCATCATGGAGCGCGCACATAATGCCACATGCAGGCATGCTATACTGAAAACAAGTTAGTAGCCGTGTTTCCTGGAAAGTGTCTCATATCAGAGGCCATGATGTGTTTAAAATAGGGATAAGTAGCCTTTGCCTGATTTGTCTGGATCTTTTTCAGGAATACTTCAGCACCCAGGCTGCAGTCAGCTGGCCTGACCCTACAGCAGCTCACATAGAATTTGGGCTTGTGCAAAGCTTTTGACTTACTGAGATGTGCCAGTTTTCCCTGAGATCTAGACTGAGCATCAGAGAGAAAGAGCTTAGTGTAAAACCAAAGGATGGCATGTCCTTGTGATCAGGCAGGAGTCTGCTAGGGAAATACACTCACTGCGAGATAAGGAATTCTTTGCCAAGGGATTCCTTGCTCTTTACTATTAGAGATGGTGGGTCTTAATGGGAAAACGTTTTAGCAAAGGGGTTTTCTAGAACATGCTGCTTGTTTGTTTTTCTTTCTCTACACCAATGATATATTACTTACCTTTGCAGGTGAAAGAATTTAGAAAATCCACAAACAATATGTAACCGCTTTGCCCAATATCTGGTTCTGAGAATCTGTTGATTTAAGTGGTATTTTAAGAGCTTGTTGCAGCTGCTCTAGAATGACAGGGTACAGGCAAATTCCTGTTTGGGTTTTCTAAGAGACAAAGTGATTTTAAATTGCCGCTTACCTCTGTCTGGTTCCTTCCCTTATTTCACTGTTCTGTACCTGCAAGAAACAGAGAAAGTGGGTTTATTTTCAAGGCAAGGTATAATGAATGATTCTGAGAGACTTAATTAAGTGTTCCTTAAACAGCTGATTTAATGCCACAGCATGAATCCAGAGAAGGTGATGATAACTGAGGGCTTCTTTTGCTTTAGTCTCTGTCAGCATGCTCACGTCAAATATAATGGTTGTTCACAGGATCATATGGTGAGAGAAGAAACTAGGAGTCTCACTCCAAAGCAGTGTGCTGTTTTGGATCTGGCACTGGATACGATCAAAGTAAGTTATTCCATTTCTGTCTCGATCATTCCCTTGCTCCATCCCCAAATACTATTTGGGAGAATAGTGCCTGTGCCAGTTCAAGAGATGTCTGGAATCTGTTGCTGCAGTTACAGAGATAAAGACTCTAAGTGAGTGATACTGCCGTGTTTGTGTACACCTGAGTAGACTCAGGTGATTGGTGTACTTGGAGCCAGCATATTTATATAGTGCTTTGGAAGAAGAAAGCCATGAGTCACAGGTATCAGTTGGTCTAAGAGATGGGTTTCCAGTACAGAAGCTGTTTTGTGAATTTCTTCCAGCTCTTTTCCATCCACACACGCAAGTAGCATGTAAATGTTGGTTACTGGTTGCAGTTTGTCCTCATTTTCTGCCTGTTCTTTTTACTCTTAGCAATATTTCCATGCTGGTGGAAACGGACTGAAGAAAACCTTCTTGGAGAAGAGTCCAGACCTGCAGTCACTTAGATATGCACTCTCTCTCTACACTCAGACCACAGACACTCTCATCAAAACCTTTGTCCAGACTCAGACAGCTCAGGGTAAGGCTCTTTTGTGTTGTTGGCAAAGCTGAATGGAGCTGTCTGCTCTGTTTGTAATTACTCTGTCTTGTACTGCCAGTTTGTAGAGTGCTTTTGGCAGTAACATTTCTGGAAGCGTGACAGTTCAGAGCTTTTGAAACTGGGAAGAAGTGGAGGAGAAGGGGGTTATTTCCCACTCAACTACATTTTGAGAGAGCAGAAATTTATGAAGCATAGGACCTGGAGTGTTTTTGGTCCTTTTTTCTGCAATCCTCACTTAACAGTCACGTTTCATGAATTAATGTGGGTGGGTGACTGAAGTGGAATTTGAAGTTACTGTACTGAGGCTTACACAGTGGTGTGAGAAACCATTTCAGCAAGACACCACCACAGAAACTAGTTGGTGCTTGTGTCACAGGCCTTCTGCCAGCAGCCCATGTAGTCCTGATTGACAGGGAAGTGATGAGTCACAGAGCTACATGCTGCCTGTAAATGGAAAAGTCTCGTAGGAGAGCAACCAAAGCACTGTTTTTCTGCAGCCAGTACAGGATGTGTGTGAGCTGGATGATTACAAATCACCAGAGCATACTAATAAGCTGCTGGGTTGGGTCACTGGAGTTCTTTGTTAGCTCTCTGGGAAGCCATGAGAATGGTGCTATTTCATTGACCTGCAAGGGGGAAACAGTTAATTGTCTCTATGTTTCATTGCTTTCATGTCAACATCTTGAGATAGTTGTACAGAATGATTTGGTCCCATCAGTAAGGGACTGTTAGTGGCTGCCTGACTGAATCTCACTGATTTCAAGAAGAGAGGACAGAATGCATCAAAGTTTAGATCAAAACTGAAACTGGTATTTCGGGTTTTCAGGGTGTTTAAATACAGGTTTTGGCATTGGACTACTACATCCCAGCAGCAAAATCATTCAGCTCCGTGGGAGTGTCTTTTTACCATCTTTTTGCTTGGGGTACTTTTTCCTTCAGTCCTTCCAAGCATATGAGACCTGTTGACCCCACAAACTGTACTAACTATGTCAGCATACTGTCACACTGATCCCTACATCAAGGGGAAAGCACTTCCAAGACAACACAGTTTTCCCTCATGTGCAAATGACTCTTTGATACTGGCATTCCTCAACCAGTGGAGAAATCACTGAGAGTTCTTGAGCAAAACAAGGTTTGTTTCTAAAGTTAAAAATTTGAGTTCAGTTATGAGGGACTGAATCATCCCTGCCTTTAGCAGCACAATGTATTCTTGCTTAGGCTGATACATACTGCATTAAAACATTGAACTTAAGAGTCAGTACCAGCATTTAAGAGAGTGGTCCTCTAGCTGTGTCCCAGCAGAGCAACGATGACATCCAGTGGCCAGACATGTCAAAGACTGCCACATCCATGGGAGACTCCAGGAACTTGGCTGTTGCTGTTAGAGCTGCACTTTTTAACAGGGAACTTGTGTGAGCATGTATTTTCAATCTCTGCTGCTCTGCGGTGAATGTTTCCCATTATATATCCAGACCATGAATTAAAGCTAGGTTTGTATGTGGATCCTATTGTGTTGTTGTGATGAGCCAAGATATAAGGACATGTGCAGCACTGCTGTTCTACACTCCATCCTACAGTCAGGAGTGTTTAAAATTAGAGGAAGAAGTTGCTCCATTGAAGCTGAAAAGTGGCAAATTCAAAGCTGGTATAAGACAGCAGCTTTATGCAATGTATTATTTGACTGTAAAACTCGACTGAGGGTGAGTTTATCAGATACACAAAGATAACTGAACATGAGCTAAGAGCAACAGGAATATGCAGGGTTGCCACAGAACTGTGTAGGGTTGTAAGGTTGGTTTTGTTTATTTGCTTTGTTTTGTTTTGTTTTAAACTTAGAAAGGGTGAAGCTCTAGCTTTAGGACACAAGATGCACTCATTGCAAGGTCATCCACTGTATCTCACAGCTGACTGATGACATTTTTTTGTGGCTGATCTGAGCCACTTTAGAAGACAGATAATGGGTCTGAGCCAGTCCAGATCATCATCTTCTACATTAGTAGCTTGGGAGTTTTGGACCCTGTTTAGGGAACAGAAGACTTCAGACCTTATTTCTATAGGGTCAATGATGGAATGTGTCTGAGAAAGGCATGACTTGCTCCTGGGATTGGGGCTGCACACACTTCCTTAGTAACCCCAGTTAGCAGATTGGTTTGGAGATCTGCACGTGGGTTTGAGGAACAGTATTTACACTGACATGTGCTTACCAGAGCTCTCTGACAGATGAGACTTGAATAAGTCAAGCTTTTCACAACCCTATGGGGGGCTGCATGTGGAAATATTTAAATGCTGACTGTTTGCCTCTCTTACTTCACTGATCAGTGGTGCATCTTCCAGTTTGTGAGGTAGCTATTGCCCTGCCTTCCTTACTGAGCAGGATTCTATGCTGTTAAATGTTTGCTTTGCAAAGTTGGGTCAGGGCTTGTGGTTCAGTTATGCCAGCACACATTCTATTCTTGATTTAAGCCAGACAATCCCTTACTTGCAGACAACCTTGCTCTCCAAAGCCTGTGTTGGTGTTGAAGATCTAAAAGGATATTTTGTCTATTAAGAGCAAGAATATTTGTCTTTTATTTGTTTAAGTGACAACACTAATTGGATTGTAATTCATACTCTTCTCTCTCTGTCCTGCACACTTCTTGCCTTTTGAATTCATGAATCAGTGCATGATGGGAAAGGTATTAGATTTACCGCTAATGAGGACGTTCTTCCAGATAAGGGTATGTTCAAGACTAATGTTGTTACCCTAACAACATTACCCAACTGCCTTGCTTTTGAAGTCATCCTGCCCATGCTCAGAAACCTTTTCCAAAGAGACCCATTCCCCATAGCTCCCTGTAGAAGTGAACCTTCACCAAATGCTTGCATCCCACAGAGTCACAGATTGCGCTATCTAGAAGTCTGTACCTTGCCTGAGAGCCTGTTCCCAAGCTTGAGATTTATTAATGGGATATGAAAGCTGCCTTGAAAATGGACTGTTTTCTGAGAGATGCTGTGGATTTGTACCCCTACCCTTTACCATGGGCTGTGTAATGCTGTTTCAAATCTTGGACTTGCATGCATATAGTCTGCTGAGACAGGCTACTGTAACACATGGTCATGTCTGATATGCACTCAAGGTTGTGGCCAAGCTTAAACCATCTGGCTTGAAGAGGGGGGTAACTAAAAGTCTGGGCGCTCAGGAGAGCCCTAAAACATTAAGTCGTCTTGTGTTTCATCTCTCAATTTATTTTTTGCTGTCCAAAGTCTTTCTGTTATCATAGATGAAATAACATCTATAACCCATTGCACGAGCTCAGTTCTGCTGTTTCACCTTCCAGTATTGCAATACCTATGAGACTTCCATGCCAAGATTTAAATCAGTTTGTCACTGAATGTGCAAGCATGTGTATGCATGCAGTTGTACAAGCTCAGAATGTTTTTCACTGGCCATCTACAAGGAGTTTTTTTGTCTCTGAGCATTTCAGTTAATAGAACAAGATTTTTGTATGAAAAGACAAGAATGAAGGTAGAAAAAATACCTATATTTTTACTCCCTCAGAGGTAATGCAGTGATTCCACTGTCAGTGCTCTGAAGCATCGGTGTCTCCCTTATAACCTCTTAATTGCATCTTTAGTGTAATTAAGACTTGAGTGTTTGACAGCTTATATTTCTGCAGATGTAGCCTGATAAAGTCGTTATATACTGTTGATAACCTTGTCTGTTCACATGGAAAATGCCAAGCAGTGTGACAGACCCGCACTATCAGGTGGGTCAGGTCACTAATTAAGTTTTCCAATTTCAAAGCTCTGTGCTTATATGCAGAAAAGAAGGAGCACTGCCCTTCTAAGCAGGGAGAAAACAGTGCAGATGTTAGTCTAGAGGCTGTTGTGCTCAGGTCAAGAATGAGAATCTACCCTAAGATAATAATTTGAGGTTCTGTTTTGGTTGCTCAGATCTTTGTATATTAATGTGACTTTCACTGCCTACAGTTCCATGCCATGTAATTCTCTTCAGAGAATTACACAGATTAGCTCTCAACTTTTTTGTTTTTTAAATGACTGGTTTTGCTGCCTGCAGGATGTTCTTGTGAAAGGTGACTTGTTAGATCTATCTAATCTAAATGTTTATTTAATTTTATCCTTCAAGCTCCTTCAGTTTCAAACGCACCAATTCTTTCACTTAATAATATATCTCAGCCTCAAAATTGACACGGTAACATTGCTGTTAGTAGGTACTCAGTTACCCTGTAGGTATCCCAGTTACAACATCATTGCTAACCTGAGCTCAGATGCTTATCAAAGAGAAAGCAAAATCAATCACACTATCTTATTAGCAAAGCTTAATTTTCATTTTGCAAAGCCATCTTCTGTAATTTATGTGACACCTTGACTTTCCTGCACAGAAAAAAATGTCATTTCCACATTTTGCTTGATAATTATGATGAAAAGTTAAAAGGTTGAAAACATTGTGATGCACAAATTGTAAGGTTCATGAAGTCTTCTCCCTCTGTTACAACATGCTATCATTTCCTCTGTGAAGCTACATCTTGTTTTCTCCCTGGCTTATTGATGAAGGGAAATAAATATGCAGGTTGTGAATGCTTCCCTCTCATCTCTTTTGACGCACAACAGGGAAGGGGTTCTTATTAACCTCCAAGGGGAAGTTGACGGGCAGTCAGGGCAACAACTTGTAGCTGATGTACAACATGGAAGAAGGTTCCTGGAAGGTGAAACTGCACAATGGCTCCATATAAATCTCTAACATCTTTGTCTTTTTTTCCTAAACTTCCTCTCTGGTGTATTTTTTTTTTGTTTTGTTGTTTTTTTTCATCCTCCCTTCTCCTCTGAGTGGACAGGAATGCCAATGCCCACCACTGGAATGCCTGCATGTACACGCAATAGCTTGGTGGTTACCTCTGAAAAATCCTTGCTGTCTATGCGGGTCCTTTGTTGAGCTTTAGGTCTTTTAAATTCTGTTAAAATTCTTACTAGTATTCTCAACAGGATGTGATCTTCACGGGAGAGTGCAAAAAATGCTAGTGTTTATGCGTGTTGGGCATGCAAGCCTGATGTTATCTTGCATTAATGTTACCTTATCAGTGTAGACTGAAAAGCTGACTATGGAGGGTGTGCTGTGAAAACACTTGCTGAGGCCATAAACCAGAGACGGGTGCCCATAAACATTAATCCATGTGTGCACAGGAGGTATCAATTTTCTTCTAACAGGCTCTGGTGTGGATGATCCTGTGGGGGAAGTGTCTATACAGATCGACCTGTATACCCACCCTGGAACTGGTGAACACAAGGTCACAGTGAAAGGTATGGCAAGGCGTGTGTTGCTGCTCAGGCTCTGTGATTGTACTGGGGAAAATCTCCAGTTGGCAGTCGTTGTGTTTCTGTGTTAGCTCGTGGGATGTGAATCCAGGATTGTTTTCTCTGTTTTATATCAGGAACATGGAGAGAAACAGCAAATGAACTTGTCCAGCCAGTGACAGCCCAATGTACTGTCCTGTTGTTTATTGGCAGTGATGTATGAAGTAAACGAAAATCAGATGACGCCTGTCACCAGGCGCCACAGTTTAGCCTGTGCTGCAGAGAGCAGGGCAGAAGGACAGGGTGATGTTGCGAAACTGCTCAGTGTAAACCAGGAGATCACAGAGACAGTAAGAGTTCAGAAACTCTTCCTCCCCATCCTGAAGGCCATGTTGGTCCCTGAAGAGCTGCTCTGAAAATAACCCAAGCAGTGATTCATCCCAGGCTTCCTCTTCCTCCTTCATCTCCTTTGCTTGGATACAGCATATTTAACTACTTTAGTTTCCTTTAAAGATTTATATAAATAGCTCTTCAGGCCTCTATTCTAGTTAAATCTACCCTGCAGTGTAAAACCTGATTTTCAGAGCCATTTCCCATGCTTCAGTCTGTTCCCTGCAGTGACCTGAGTGAATGAGAGTTAAAGAGCTAATAATTCTGGGCTCTGGGACCACTCACAGCTTATGGGCTTTTTCTTACCTTCAGTCACGTTTTCCTTTTCAACACAGACTTTGCTATCCTCTGCCAAAATGCCCTCCATCCCCCTTTTTATCTCATTCCATATGTAATGTAGACCTAAGCACTGAACTGGCAGGGCAGCCTGCCCAGAGCTGTGGGAATACCTGTTTTTTTGGACTAGTTTCTTGACTATGCATATGGCACAAGCTAAGTGCTGTCCCAAGCATTTAATGCCCATCACAGAACTTAAATTAGAGCAAAAAAGTATATCTTTATATTACAAAAAAAGTCCTGCCCACGCGTGTCGGGGGCACAGTTGTGCCTGGAGTTGGGCTTTGTCCTCTGAAACAAGAAATTAGAATCAGACTGGAAGGGTGTCCAGAGCAATGAGAAAAAATTAGTATTTACTGTAAACCAGGTTGTGACTCTCTTTTCCAGTTGTGGCAGCCAATGACCTGAAGTGGCAGACATCTGGCATGTTCCGTCCGTTTGTGGAAATCACTATGATTGGGCCCCAACAGAGTGACAAGAAGAGGAAGTTCACAACCAAGTCAAAGAGCAACAACTGGGCTCCCAAATACAATGAAACCTTTCACTTGTAAGTGTGAAAAATAGCTTGGGGATCTGACACAGCAAGCGCAGGTGCAGGAGGCAGAGAAGGTTTTCCAGAGTCTACAGACAGCCTGCTTGGGGCCCAGAAAAGTACATGAACCAGTAGCTTGGCCAGTCTTCAACGTCTTGGCAGGAAATGTGGGTAGGATGCTGAGGTCTGTTTTGTATCAGCAGCATCTTCTGTCTGCCTTCTGAAGCGCACTGTATGATCTATGAACCTACTTTACTGTGCTCCATCATTTTAATGAACTTTTATTGGTAAGAGTTGAGGCTAAAAGTTCATTTTATCTTTTTAGTTCTTTTAATATTAATGTGTGGTTTTATCCCAACTTGACCTGTGGGACATGCTTTCTGAACTTGTTTCCAGGGAACAAGTGCTTCAGCCCTTGGAACTGGTAGTGAGTTGCACTGCTAAAATTGCAGTACCTCTCAACACGGAGTATTGAACTCTGCTTATTTGACTTTCATTATTACAAAGGCATCTTCGTTCTTGGAAGGCTCAACAAAGGGAGCTACAGAGTAATGCTCACCCAGCTGTACATTAAAAATGAGAGGAAAAGAGATGAACAGCAGAAGACTGTAAACATCTCAGGGGAGAGGGACCATACATATAATTATTATTTGACAGGCTTCATCTAAGAGAAGGGATTTTTGTTGCCCTTTTAAAATTATTCTTTTAATTTTAGAAACCCCAGAGGGGCTTGGGGATGTATTTTTATTAGTTTTTGCTTTAATGGAAGGCTCTCAATTTTTAACAAAGACTTCATCTAATTAAAATATTAATTATTGAAATGAAGCAACCCTTAAGAGAAGCAAAAATGCTTAAAGTCATCTGAGTTGAAAATCTATTAGCATGGCTTTAATGTTCTCTGCTCCTCTTATTTCACAGTTTAACACACACACATACAAAGGCGACTTGATAGGGGTTGTTCATTTCTTCATTTTAACTAGACAGGTTGTCTGTATCAGCTGTAAACCAACAAAAATGCCCATATGCATTCTGGTTTTTACTTCGCCGTCTCCGACCAGGGTTTTCTGTAGAAGGGAGTCTTCTGTGGCTCATCAAAGCACTCTAGCCAGCTGCTGACACCTTCATTTTGCAGAGTAATTTATACATTATGAGAAACTGTAAGTAAACTTATGTGTGTTTTTCAGCATATTGGGAAATGAAGACGGTCCTGATGCTTATGAGCTCCAAGTCTGTGTGAAAGACTACTGCTTTGCTCGGGAGGACCGGGTACTAGGGATAGCAGTGATGCAGCTGAGAGACATAGCAGACAAAGGAAGCTGTGCTTGCTGGTGCCCCCTGGGGCGCAGGATTCACATGGATGAGACTGGACTTACAATCCTGAGGATTCTCTCTCAAAGAACCAATGATGAAGTTGCCAGAGAATTTGTAAAGTTGAAATCTGAGTCCCGCTCCACAGAGGAAGGCACCTGAGCTGAGCTGTGTAGTATTCCCTTTTCTCTTCTGCCTTGTGCCAATATGTGCAAGTGTTCAACAATTCTCTTTTATTAATCACAAAAGTTTCTTTCTTGTTGTCTTTGTCAGCTCTGATAGCGCACGTGTGCTGTACAGGAAACAAACCCATCAGTCTGATGTGAGTTATTTATTTTTTAGTAGCTGGGTTAAGGCACCATAGAGAATGAGACAGTCTCTTGTTATTTAAGATGTGAATTCTGCTTTGTATATATAAATTATTTTATATTGGAGGCTGGGTATGCTGGGTTTTGTTGATATGCAGCACTGTGATTTTATCCTCTGAAGTTGGCAGATGTTGAAAAGGTTCTACATAATCACACTACGATACAAACACACAGGTGGGTGGAAATTGGGAGAAGAAGAAGGATTTGGGACTTTGGCAAATCACAGTTATCTCTCATTGAATTTGTGTACTGTGGAGCTGCCAGTGGGTGTTCTGGCACAGATTATACCAATGTCCCGATATGATACGCAGACACCTCAACGTCTGCTTACAAAATAAGTTGCAAATTGCTCTGAAGATGCACACCAGATGCATATGACCATGGATGTGCTGCTGTGAGCATGGGTGAGATCAGTTGGACAAGGGCAGAGGGGCCTAAGATCTCACAGCCAAAAGCTGCAAAGACAATACATCAGGAGCAGACTGCAGCTGCCCTGCTATTGTAATTAGACTGTGTGTCTCGGAGAATATAAATCCCCATGTGCTGCTGGGAAATCTGCATCACCACGGGGTTGCTGTAAGCTGCTAACTCCGCAAGTCACACTTTGGCTACCATGACCGACACGGTAAGGAAGGGAACAACATTAGAGCCATGACAAAGAGCATGGCTGCTATATACTTTTTCCACTTAGATACTCTTTCATTAGTTATTTGACATAGGATTGGATAATTTAATACTTGCAGGCTTTCTGTAGCATTTTGTTATCCTGTAGTAGCTGAGACCATTCCTCACTATGAACCCAGAAATGATGGTTTGCTTGGGAGAGATCAACACGTCTCCTCTCTGCAAGCACTCAGTCTGGAGTGCTGGTCAAAGAGCAGCAGGTCCATTTGGTTTATCTTGAAGTCTCTGTTGGCCGTGCTGCAGCTGATCTGTGCTGTTTGTCATTAATCTGTGTTTTAACTATACCATTGAAAATATTTTTGCACTGTCTTAAAGAAGCATCCTTGTTTTGTTTTCTTGCAAAACAAAACACTGTCCTGAGCAAAGTGATAGCAGGGAGGTCAGAATTTCTGACTGAAAATTCAGAAGCAGGAAGGTCTGGAGAAGCGATTACACCTGAGGTATGTTTGTTAGAGGGTTCCTATTTTGGGGATACTTTGGGGATATATTTTTGCTATTTCCAGCTGCCCTTGTGCTCTGGAAAGGGCAGCTGGAACAAGCCAGTCCTTGCCCATGAAGTACTGTAATACTGTCAATAAATATAAGGACTGTGTATTGAATGACCTTTTTTTCTTTTTTTTTTTCTATTTTCTCTGACACTTGTACAGCTGTGTAACTCCTATTTCATGGGCCTGCTCAAAGAGCTCTGAGATGGCACATCTGCTTTGTTGTTGTCCATGGTGTGTTATAATAGTGCTCTTCAAAACTCCATGCTATTTGTCATGATTTTGAATCATTGTACGTGCCATTGTTATGAGAACTGTTAGTAGTCTTTAATAAAGTCTTTTAGCAGCATTTGGAGTCATCTGTTGAAATGAAATCGTAATTGGGTTTGCTAAATCACATAGGGTGGTATTGCTACTACATCTTTGCAAATTACTCTTGTTTAGTACATAGGTATTTCTGTGGTGCTGTAGATGCCCAGCAAAAGGTCTGAGTCAGAAAATTCCACCTCCTCCATGGTCACTTCACCTTTGACAGCTTTCCCTGAAGTTCTTGGCTTTTGGTAACATGCTGAGACACTGCAGAAAATCATAAAGAATAACTTACTTTCTTTTCTTCTCCTATCTGGCCTTAAGTCAAGTTCCCTCTGCACTCAAGTAGCCTCCTGAAGGTGTTGAGTGGAAAGACTCAGGCAGGCAGTAGGATATCTGTAAAGTAGGATACTTTACAGATAGCATGTGAAGAAAAATAATTATGTGTCAAACTTGATTTGTGGCTTGCCATCTGATACGAGCATTAATACTCTGTAAATGGTATTGACAAGAGATGAGAGAATAAACCTTCTTGATGTCAAGTAAACTACTCCCCTTCCTCATTTTTTGGGGCTGCTGCCAATTTCCAGCAGTCAGTCTCAAATAACTCAGAGGCTCGTATTCCATGATAGTGCAGGTCTCTGAACTTCTGTGACCTGAGACAGCTTTTTTTCCTTAGGTAACATGCTCAGCAACACAGTTCCTCGGGAGGCAGTCCTGGTGGGCAAAGGAGGCCAGGGAGGCTGAACACTCTTCAAGAAGGAAATCTCCATCCATATCGGATGTGGGGGTAAACAGTGACAAAGGATGAGGAAAAGCCTGAGGTACCTGATGCCTTCTTTGCCTCTAACAATAAGACCAGGGTACCCAGCACCCTGAGCTGAAAGACAGGGATGGGGAGCAGAATGAAGCCCCCAAAATCCAAAGGGAAATGTTCAGCGACCTGCTACACCACGTAGATACATACAAGCTATGGGGCTGGATGAGGTCCACCTCTAGGGTATTGAGGGAGCTGGTGGAAGTGCTCCATCATGTATCAGCAGCCCTGGCTAACTGGGGAGGTCCCAGTTGAGTGGAGGTTAGCAGATGACACCAAGCTGGGTGGCAGTGTTGATCTGCTGAAGGATAGGAAGGCTCTGCAGAGGGGTCTGGACAGGCTGGATCCATGGGCTGGGGCCAGTGGGTTGAGGTTCAACAAGACAAAGTGCTGGGTCTTGTACTTGGGGCACAACAACCCCATGCAACGCTCCAGGCTTGGGGAAGAGTGGCTGGAAAGGTGCTCATGGAAAAGGACCTGGGGGTGCTGATTGATGGAGCTGAACATGAGCAGCTTGTGCCCAGGCAGCCAAGAAGCCAACAGCATCCTGGCCTGTACCAGCAATAGTGTGGCAGC
This sequence comes from Pezoporus wallicus, assembly GCF_028554395.1. Classification (NCBI taxonomy): domain Eukaryota; kingdom Metazoa; phylum Chordata; class Aves; order Psittaciformes; family Psittacidae; genus Pezoporus; species Pezoporus wallicus. The sequence continues at coordinate 232,558 of NW_026642642.1, forward strand.
AGGGCCAGGGCAGTGATCATCCCCCTGCACTGAGTACTGGTGAGGCTGCACCTCGAATCCTGTGTTCAGTTCTGGGCCCCTCACTACAAGACAGACGTTGAGGTGCTGGAGTGGGGCCGGAGAAGGGCAAAGGAGCTGGTGAAGGGTCTGGAGCACAAGTGATGAAACGGCTGAGGGACCTGGGGGTGTTTAGTCTGGGGGAAAAGAGAAGGCTCAAGGGGGACCTTATCTCTCTCTACAACTGCCTGAAAAGAGGTTGTAGTGAGGTGGGGTTGGTCTCTTATCGCAGGTAACAAGTGATGGGACAAGAGAAAACGTCCTCAAGCTGTGCTGGAGGGTGGTTAGGTTGGATATTAGGAAGAATTTCTTCACAGAGAGGGTGCTCAGGCATTGGAACAGGCTGCCCAGGGCAGTGTTGGAATCACCATCCCTGGAAGTATTTCAAGACATGTAGATGTGGCACTTAGGGACATGGTTTAGTGGTGGCTTTGGCACTGGTTGGACTCCATGATCCTAAAGACCTTTCCAACCTAAATTATTCTAATGCAAGTAACTCAGCTAACTCCCAGTCCAGCTCGTAGTTGCATTTCTGTTTCTGGGCTCCTCACAGGGAAGTTACTGAGTTTGGTGGCATATCCCATGTGATGTGTTGCTTAAAGCACAGCTCTAAAGCCCCACTTCGGTACCAAGCTATATGATACACAGGTTTCTAATTCATCGGTATGCGTGCTTGTCATCACTTCAGTGAACACTGGAGTAGAGAGAAACCAGTGAAAAGCTGTTCACAGTGCAAGCACCGTCTGTAACCGTGGGCAAGAGGCCTGGGCAGGGCAGGAGGTCTGGCTGTTATTAGCAAAGCCAGGAACCCAAGGCTCCTGAGTATGCTGCTTATCCCCCAGTTTAGTGCTTCTTCTGCAAATGAAGTTTGTGAACTTCTTAATCACGGGATCAATTTCCGTAAGCATTGCTTAGTAACATGTTTGTTTACCAGCGTCTGCCCATCTTGCTTCATTTTTTGGGTTTTACACTCATTGTGATGCCTTCAGACTTTGTTTTTGGCCTGAAAAATCTTTCCGTCTCAAGCTACAAATGCTCAGGCTGTTTCTTGTACCTGTGACAACACTGTGTTGTGCGTATGACTATCTTCACCCTATCTGAACACTCCTCAAAAGGACAGCTGGATATAGGATGTACACTGGGTGTATCACATGTACATATACATATATAATAATAAATATATTAAGTAAAAAATAGAATACTCAGTTTATACATACATATATATATGTTGATGTACCTGCGGTGGGAATGGCTATCCTGAATTGGAAAAGGTTGTTCTAAGAACATGGTGTTAAAGATGGCAAGCAAGGAATGGTGTAAGTGACCTGCTGTGCCATCCAGGAGTCATCTGCATCCAGGAGAGAGGTGAGAGATGAGCTGGATGCTGGAGGCAGGTGGGTGAATTCTGCTGATGGTCTGTCCTTGCCCGGGGGTTTCTGCAGGGTTGGTGGAAACAGCAAAGCGGTTTCAGACCGTCTCGTGCAAATCTTGCCTCCAAGAGTCATTACACGAAGCTGTCCAGAGAAGAGTAAGAACAAGGTAAACTAAGGATGCTTCCTGCTGATGCACTTTGTGGTGCTGGTAATTTTAGCTTGGAGAATGTTCCTGAATCCATGGTTTTCTCTTCAGTAAGTCCGAAGTTATCCTTCTCCTATCCCACCTTGAGTGCCTTTTCAGGGTGGATTCATAAGATTTTGCATGAAGACCTGTCTTCTTTTGTCTTGAACCTGGTTGCAACTAATTTAATTTGTTGCCCTCCATTCTTCTTTTCTTTCTTGGGCAATAGGGATTCTGTAGAACTCTATAATATTCCACCTTAGGCACTGCTTTTTGAGGCTGCAGTGTCCAAATTTATTCAGTTGTGCCAGACCTTTGATAATCTTTGCCCTCCTTTGAGCCTTTTCCATTTATATGGATGATTTCTGAGCTCTGAGGACCAGAACAGCATCCAGCATTCAAAATGAGGACCAGCTTCAAGGAGGAAGCCTTTTGAAGGTAGCAGTTTGCTCCTTCAAGAGTAATGCTCAGCAGTTCAGTAGAAGTTTTCAGGCTGCTAGCGGAAGACACTGGGAGGATGCTGGAGGAGCAGCCATAATGCCAGACCTCTCAGCTAACAGGGAGACCTTTTGTAGGAACCCTAAAAGGGAAGTTCAAGAGGTTACTGCAACTTGGAAAGTCGGGGTTCTCAGAGAAAACCCAAGAAAGAACAAAAAGCCACCTGCTGAGATTGGATGGATGGTAGAAAGCTGCTAACAATTCTTTTATTTCTGGCCTTTATTTGAAAACATGAGGTAATTTTCTAAAAATGGAGAGAAAGAAAGCAAGCCTGGCTTCGAACTGAACAGACCTTTTAATCTTTGGGGAATCCCATTCTAAAGCTGTGACCAACTCAAGGATGTGGCACCATCAGAAAAATGCATTGGAGAAGTGAGATAGCAGGACTCAAAAGGGTTGACGTGTGCTTGTAAGCACGTTATGGAGAGACAAGGGCCTTATGGTAAAGGATGGGTGTGTGATGGGAGAGAGCAGAGACCCAAGGGCAGAGGTGGGGAGGGTGGTTTATCTGTCTTCCTGGAAGAAATTAGCAAACTGATGCATGGAGACAGTAAGGTGAGAAGGGGAATGGGAGGGTTTGGGGAGTGGCTGGGACAGGCTGAGAAGGCAGCTGGGCATGGGATTCAGTTTCCCTGCTTCTGAGCAGCATCAGAGAGGGAGGAGGCAGTGGAGAAGGACAGGTTCCTCATGTCATTTCCTCCAGACACGTCATCTTCCTCCTTTTCTGCTCTTATGCTCTCGCTTCCTGCCCTCTAGGGAAAACTCTGGACACAGGCCTGTGAATGTGTGCAATATGGCTAAGGAAGCTGGCAGTATTCTCTAGTGGCTGGTGGAATATACACCATGGGTTTTAGCCCTCCATAGGGGTTGTGCTATAGGTCCACAAATTCCTCTTTTATACCAGGAGTGTGGACACTGGAGGATTTTTTTCAGGACCTCAGTTGTCTGAGACTTAAAACTTCCCTTCTCGGTTATTGCCTATGATTTATGGTCAATACAGAAATCCTTGTCCTTGCAGCACGTTGTTGTTTATCCTAATGAAGGCTCTTCAGTAGCTCCTGATGCTTGGATAACACTGTCGTCTCCACTAATTTTTGTTCTGCTAAACCAGACGAGAGCTAGGTGTCTGCTCATAAGCAGTGCTTTCCCATTTCCAGTCATATGTGCATAATATCGTTATTTATGCTCTAATATGCAGCCTTTCTAGCATCACTTTTCACTAGCTTTAAGAAGAACTCATTACCAGTCCCTGCCTTTCTGGGTGCCTCATCTTTCTCAGCCCATTTCCATTATGTCACCTCATAGTCCTTTCACTAACCCCCGTCTCCTCCCACTTCAACAAGGGTCTCCATCTGATGTTATATGCAATGGGGTTTTTTGAGTCCACCTCAATCTGAGCTGCCAGATTTGTCCCTAGATTTAGGTTTGGCCACCAGCAACCTGTGACAAGCTTCAGCTGATTCCAAAATGAAACTGAATGCCTCTTACTTCCATGCATTTAGTCCTGCCAGCAGCCACTGCTCCCAGGTCATCTCAGAAGCAATGAATCCAGCTTCCAGAAAAGTACACCTTTGACAGGATAGAGCTGGGGCATCATTTATGAGCTAGGGTCAAGTTGGACCTGCACATTCTAGCCTTGCCAAACCCATGGTGACTTTTGTCTCACTTTCCATCCTTCCTTTTATTATTCTTTCCTTTGAGACTTCTCCTAAAGCCTTACCTGCCATTCACACAGCTTAACAGTTGGAAGTCACTTGGATATGTAATACATTTTGCACATTGTTCTGCAGCCACATAACCGTCACCTCCATAGATGAATTGACCCTTGCAGCCAAGTCTTCAGTTCCACATTTTGGAGCTATCAGAAATGTAGCATGGAAGTGGTCCTTGGGGTCAGAGGAGTTTGAGCCCTCTGAACTTTCTGTGACCATACCGCAGTACTTTCTGTTCCCATGTTTTCTGTTTCAGGCTGTTTTTTTTTTTCTCTGTGGGCAGTCTCTTTGAGGTCAAGTTCTTTTGTGGGATATTTTTTACCTGCCTGTCCTTGCCCACCTTCTTCCTGAAAAAGAACATATGACAGAAGGGACCCTAGGGTCCCTATGAAGCCTGTCCCTAAGTCACCCATGACCACAAAACAGGCTTTCAACTCATCAGAGTCCCTGGGAACACCTGCTCTGCTTCTCCTCAGGGCAGAACACCAGAGGAATCCTCTAGCATCATACCCAACACACTCAAAATCTCTGGAAACCATGAGAGCAAACCAGAACCACAGCACTGCAACCGCCTTAGCACATTCTTCACTCCCAAATGTGTCCATAAAACACAGGCAGAAGAACAGGAGGTGAACTGTGCCTCTCTAATCCCAGACCAGGGTGACATCTGTCAGTCCGACCCTAGAGCCTCCATACCCACAACCCTGCTTAATGCTGAGCAAAAGCCAGAGCATGAGGTGCTTGAGGTGATTTCTTAGCACTTGTTGTGCATTATAAAATACCTGAAAATCAGCACAGTGATGCAAGGGGAAAGGAGTGATAGTTTCTGGCAGCCTACAGGTGATGCGCAGGAAGTGTGGCATTGTCTGTTTCAGTAGGATAAAATACTGATAAATAATGCAAACATACTGAAAGTTCAAGGAATATCAGATAAGATTCAGAACACTTGGAGGCTAAGCTTTTATTTGGAGATACTCATCTCACCCTCAGGCACTCAGCATGATGTCAGGCCTGGAGTGCTCATCACAAACGGTGTCAAAGACTTCTTCCAGCCCAATAATGTTTTCACTTTGAGACCAAAGTATTAGCCTCAAGTTCTGCCACGACGAAGTATATAGTGTTCTGTGCTCTCAATCTGTGTGCCTAAAAGAACTTTTATATTTTCTCTCCTCCCTTGTCATGGTTAACTTTGATGAACTTTAACACGTTCTTATTTATTCTTACTTGACTTCTCATATGTGTGTTGTTTTATGGGTTTTTTTTTTATGTTTCGGAAATCATCTTTGCATTTAAACTGCAAATAACTATTCACTGGACAGCAGCATTTTTTTATGAGTTGCTCTTTTCAGTATTTTTATTGCTTATTGGAAGCAAACCCAGAATAACGCCTGCTTTTATCATCTTTGTAACTATGTGCTGACAAAATCTGTCAGTTGTCACATCTAGTAGTGCCTTTATTAGTGAAAGCTATTTGCCAATTGCTGAGATGCTAGATTCCTCTACTGACAACTGTCAACCAGAAAGATTTGCATTTATTGGCTGTGATTCCAATAATGTGAGAATACCAACCCTGTGAACTGACCTATGGGGAGGTACATTTGAGTTATGTGGAGTTTGCAAAGAACCACTCACAGGCGTATTTTTTCCTTCTTTCTCCTCTCCTCCCCTTCCTAGGATGCTTTTTCCCAAGACTCCTTCATGTAACCCACTCGTGTTTGGCAAACTAAGGAACATCAGCCTTGACTGTCAGCATCTTCAGAAGTAGAAAACATGATTTACTGTGATTACCTCCTTCCTAATCACAGCTTGACGTGCAGAGAGGTGTATCCCTTTGGCAGCTGTGAGCGGTGATGGAGACAAAAAGCCTTTAATTCAAGTTGCCGCTGAACGTGGTCAGTTTATCCTTCTCTGGAGCACAGCAGCTTGTCAGGCTGCAGAACTTTATTTGGAATTATTTTGACGCTCCTGGAGTCAAGCCTAGGTCAGGTCATCTGCTTCATCAAAGGAGGAAGTTTCTGACAATGACCATCGCGGATGCGATAGACCTGTACAATAGCAACCCAGGTTTTCTCTCACAGCTTGGCAGCAGCAATAGGTTATTCCCTTGGGAGGACGGGGGGAATTCTGAAGACACAAATACCTCCTATGATTCAGGGACAGTTTTGAACCATTTTTCAACAAAACTACCCACCCTCTCACAGGTACCTTTGACCCCCACATGCTGCAGATGAGAAGTCTTTGAGGCATTTTCCTACTTGTCTCTCTTCTCCCCATTGGAAGCAGCAAAGCATCAACCAGCAGAAGCTGGAGACCACATTCAGCGATGGCTGTGCAGCTGTTGTAATACAGCTGATTTCTCCAAATCACCCTTCCTTTGATCTGATAGCACCACATGAGCAATCCTTGCACATTTTTCTGCGGGGGCAGCCTGCATTCCAATCTAGACACTGGCACCAGAAAAAACAGCTGGAGAACATCTGTTTCTTTCAGCTGGAATCCAGATTAACTAAACTCCTGCCGTTACTCCCCAGATGAAGGAGTTGCAAAGGCTTCAGTCACCTGGCAAGTGCTGCGTACTGTCAAATCCATTCTCCAAAAGTGACAATTTATGAAGGAAATGAAAGCAAAACTTCTGCCAGAAGAAGCTCTGTTTCACAGATTTATAGGCCAGTGACATATTTTCTCTTTGGGATCACTCTTGCAAAAGGAGAAACAGGAGGGTGACACCCCCGGCGTGACAAGCCAAACCCCCTTCCACTGGTCAACTCACTAGCCCACACATTAAACCTGGTTCCTACATTTCTGTGCCAGCAGAAGCAATGATTTCCATGGTTGTAAGCCGTGCTTCCCAGCAATTACCAGATGATTTGCATGATGGCATTTCAGTCATCTCCCCCTCAGTTTTCTTTGGGCCCTTTCGCAATAAAAGATGTCTCTAAGTAATAAATGACCCTTAAGCTTCATAGATACAGTGATGCCAGGAAATGCTTTTCTCCACTAAAAATAACAGCAAGCGATATGGAAGGTGATACCATTTGCCTGGGAAGTCTTTTTCTTCTTTGTCCTTGACGAGCCATTCACTGGCTTTCTCTTGTATTTCACGCATCATTTATTGTCCAGACAGACAAGGTGAGTTGTGCCTTTGTCTGTGTTCAACGTTTTCTTTCTTCTGTGTTCAATCCTTTGCTGTGACATTGAGAAAATCTATAGGATTCACCTGTGTCACACGGAGTAACTGTGGCAATCAGGCATTTTGCTGAAATCTGAAGATTTTCAGCTCATGTGTACGAGGTTTGAACCAAAGGGAAATAGAGGACGAGGACAAGAAGGGAACATGGCCTGAGGATACCCCACTGATCATTTTCTCTGCACAGTGTGGGATGATGAGACGGGAGATAAAGAAACATGTTTTGTTCCTCAGCATTGATACTGCTCAGCCTCCAGTGTCTGCCTGGTGCCATCCTCAAACCAGTAATAGCTCAGACTTGGTAATAACTCATGTCTGTTCTGCAGAGCGCCATTCTTACAATATAATGAGCATCAGTAAAACAAGTGCTAATGCTGTAGCCAATTTTGTCCATGCTGTGGGTTCCATCTGAGTCATGCAATGTGGCTTTAAAAGATTGACAGAAAAGCGTGACTTGGCAGAAAGCGTGGCTGGCATGAGTTTTAAAAGCAAACATTTAAAAGCCGTCAATTTCTGTGACAGAAGAGCCCACAAGTTCTCTCATAGTTTACCACCCCACCATCTGCCCAATTCACTATAAACTATTGTGGCCTTTTCTTATATGCCACCAAAGCGGTGATGACTGCAGTGTATGTTAAGTCCATAGGATTAGAGCCAAGGAAAGACCACTAGATCATTTTACCTAATCTACTTCATTGCCCAGACCACAGGGGGTCACCCAGTTCACTCTGCATTGAGCTCAGTGGCTTTGGATGTACCTGTTACCTCCCCCAGAAAGATACTTTTCATCTTTCTGCTAAACCACTCAGAAATGGAGATCAGGTCTTGCTCTGTTGGTTAATGCGTTTGAAGTGTTTATATCCCTAATGCTCACTGGTTTGAGGTTTCCAGGCACTTGTTCTTACTTTATTACACACTTGTGATAGGAGGCCAGGTGTTCAGAGCAAGAGAAGAAAACAGTTTTGACTGATGCTGTCTAGCTGCAGGTTTACCAGAAAAGCATTAGTTGTTGAAATGAACACACATGGACCAAATCAGCTCAGAATTAGGCCCAGAACAAAGAAGGAAGAAATGTCACATAACAAACCATTGGTAGATCACACACTTCAGTACTTCATAAGAGCCCTGGAAGGACCAGGCAGTAACCCCCCATCTCCATCCCGCTGAACAGCTGGTTCGAAATAAGCAAAAACCAAGTATATGTTACTTTCTCCCACCTTTCCTGTGAAGCACCAGAGGTTGAACTTGTCCCTCCTCCACAGATTATGGGTGGCACAAAGCTTCCTTTTTCCTAAATGTCTGGTTGGTTCATCTTGCTCTAATGCTCGAGGTCATACTGGTTATTGGATTTGGGATCAAGCAGAAGTATTCTTTCAGGTCATGTTGACTTGTGCTGCAGAGAGCTTCCAAGCAGCTCTTCTTCACAGCTTCAAATAACTTTCATAGAATCATAGAATAGTTTGGGTTGGAAGGGGCCTTGAAGATCATCCAGTTCCAACACCCCTGCCACAGGACCAGGTTGCTCAAAGCAACTCCCAGTAGACCAGGTTGCTCAAAGAGACTTTCCAAGCTCCTTCAGCATCTTTGTCCCAAGGAAAACTTTCTCAGTGAAAGGACCTTTCCTGCTGGAGGCCTTTCAGTTAATCCTGTTACCTGCTTGTGGTAAATAGCAGCTCAGCCATCTGAGGGCTGAGGTATTTTTGCCAGTCAGTGGTCTGGGCTCTTATCGCTTTCTCTTCTGTACACAGCCAGTTCCTTAGAGCATCTAATCTGACTGCATAGTTCTGTAGAATAGAAATTATCAGTGGAAGCAGGTTTTCTTCCCGTATTAAAAAGAAAAAAAAAGACCCCTCTGAATCTTCAGGGATTTCTTTCTATGTGACTAATATTGCAAATAATGAAGGAAATACAATATGTAGTTCTAGCACAACCAAGAAAAGAACATGATTAATTTATCTTTGTAACAGGAACAATGCTGGAGGACTTGAGTTGCTTTTGGTTAGATTTCTTAGCCAGACTGCACAGGTCTCTGGAGGCCCTTATGGCTCTGTAGCTCCTCATGTTTGTCATTTGCATGGAGCGGGTGTTTTGCAACTGCATAACGGACCATTCTTCAGAACTATAAACAGTGTAGAACACTGATGTAGGGTATTTGGTATGAGGATAAAATTATTTTGTTGTCAAATGGTGTGAAAGTTAACCTCCTTTTCTATACAGCATATGGCAGCACAAGCAGATTTCCCACATGCCCACTACATCAGCGTGCTTGAGCCGTGGTCTGCATGTTGAGCTTCAGCCAGGACTAACATCTCCTTCACCTCTCGCTAAGGTCCTGCTTCTGTTAGGGTCCTACCTTGGATTGGTGATACTGCACAATGCGGTGCTGGGCAGAAATAAAGGGATGAGGTCCTGCAAGTGTTGTGGTATTGCTGACCTGGTGTCACTCCAACCAACCACAGCGTTCTCCCTGCCAGGTTAATCGTACTGTGGGGATTTTGGAGCTAGGGCTAGCAGGAATACTGCTCCAGTATACCACAATGAGTCCATTAATAGGATACTTGGAACAAAAGGTTTATGAGACATGACAGAAATCATAAGGAATCAGGATTGTCTGGGAAAAATAGTTGAAGTGGGATTGTAGAGCGTTACAGTAGCTATAAGGTCATTATTAAAATACCATTAAGGTTGAATAATGGCTCTTTGTTTCGGTTATTTTTCATGCTGTGGGCAACCTGACTTTTCCTCTTTATGAGTGCATACAATGGTGGCATGAGCTGTGCAATGACAGCATGTATCCTTGTGTTGACTGCTCAACAATAAATCAATCACCTAAGCTGAAGACATACATGGAACAGCAGCTCTCTCAACAGAGTCCCAGCTGCACCCCGGGTACATGCAATGGTGTGTGTGAAGGACCCCATCTTCCTCCTGTTGTCCAGATCAATAACTTGTCCCGAGTGTGCCATGCAACCATCTGGAGTGTCCCCAAGGAGAAACACTATTCACTCAAGTTTCCTCCCAGTAGAAAGAAGGGCATGACACCTGGTTGTGAGAGATTACATGTAAGGACAAGGCCCAGCAACATAGGAACTGGTGCGCAGCCACAGTTGAGGCTTGGAGCCTTGGAAGGGGTTCCAGGTCACCCATTTAGGGATCGTCTTTGTGAGCTGATCACTGCAGCTAAATTAGGTAAGGGGAATCCAAGCCCTCAAAATACTGTCCATGTTTCACCAAGGCCTAAGCACCATGTCCATGGTGTTGCAGGAGAGCACTGGCTTAGTCATGGGCTTGCCTACTGCTTCAGGTAGCTGTTTCAAAGTGAAATGTGCACACATGTGTCTATGTGTCTCAAGCGAAAGCCAATAGATCTGATGGGTTGTATTTCACACTGTAACAAGCTCTCACAAGTGTATTTCTTCTTGGATATGGTTTATGGAAGTTCACCATACAGCCTATCCTGAGAAACATCATATCTTCTAGGGCTGACAGCATCGAGAAGCAGCGGAGAGGGAAGTGGAGCAGTAAACAAAAAATGGCTTTCCTCTCCGCTTTGAAGTCTCACAGATGCAGTGCTGAAGCCAGTTCCCTTGGAAAGCACAGCAGCTCACTGGGCTGCAAATGCACATACACTGGGGCTCCTTCAGAAATCATTTCCAACTGCTGCAAGCAGAGAGCTGTGGGAGATCAAAGCCTTAGGTAAGTAGGGCACCTATTATACTGAGCCTTCGTCTCTTCTTGAGAGGAGACAGGGAGAGCAGGAAGTTTGATGATTTTGCAAAGATAAATCAAAAGTTTATTTCAGTAGCTGGAGGATATCACAGGCGTCTTCACTGCAGTTCTCAACATCTGATGTCCCCAGCGTGCAAGGAACATACTCAGGCCTTCCAAAAACGTGTAGGGAGAAAAGGAAACGATGCTAACAAGGTAACATCCTTGTTTAGCTTATTCTCCTGTGAATTTAAACTGTACTCGGGTGTGCCATTGTTGGAATTATTTCTCTTGTTCTGATTTGTCAGATGCCCATTTTCAAAAGCCTAGATATTATTGCTGAGGAAAACACAAGTTTTTAGGCATGTTTGTGATATTGGCTTAACTCATACTGTCCCTGGGGCAGAGGGGGAACTATTCATCTGCTCAGAAGAACATGGGAATGTGTGAAAAGTCCTACAAAAATGGAATTCCTGCCAAGTTTTTCCTTTATAAACCTGTTCCAGAGTCTCAGAAGTCTCAGGCACCCCTGAGATGCATCAAATAACCCAGAGCCAAGACCTGGGTAATATTTACAGTAACGCAAATCTGGGAAACATCTCACCATTGTGGGGTGAAAAGGTGGATTTGAGTGGCAAGGAGAGCCAGGTGTGGCCTGAGTGCTTAGGCTGCTGTTTCCTTGCTAAAGAACAAGACAATCGATTAATGACTCCCTTATAAATTGTCTCTCAGTGAGAGTTATGCTGTAAGAAGGGTATGTCAAGGGAGCAGCTTCTGAGGATGGAAACTGAACCATCCGAAGCTGCTGAGGTGAACACCAGATGGGCATTTGAATAGTGGGATGTATTCTGCAGATCAGTTTTGCTGATGGTCCTTGGCAATTACTGCCTAATGCTGCAGGTTGGAGACATCCACCTGGCCTGGAAAATTACAAACCTCAGGCCAGTCCTTGACCAGCACATGGTATTTTAGCTTCATTTCTGACATGCTGGGCCAGAAAATGGACCTTAATATCTTGTTCCACAGGGGTAAATGGGGTCTCACGTACTCCGCTTTGCATGTTGTGCTCAGGGTTTCATCTGCTAGAATGGGTACTGGCTCATCTGAGTCTCCTTTTGTGGGGGATTTGGAGTTCTGTATGGCTATATTGTTCTTAAAGAACCCTATTGCAATTGTACATGTGATATGCTCAAGAAAAGCATTTTGTATTGTTCTAGAGCTGGCTGACTAATTCAGGTATGTCCATGATCACTTACAATAATGTTTTAAATATTTTCGGTTGTAGGAGTTTGTGTGTGTTAAACAGCGACAAGTTTAATACATGTTCTGTGATCTCTTCCTTGTTTACACAGCTAGGTGCATGGGGTCACATTCCGGTTTATGATCCTTTTGTAAGTTCAAAGTCCTGTAACGTTAATGATGTTAACTATGGATCACATTAATAATGCCAGCTTTAGTCACAGAAAAAGTGAGCTGAACCTAAGCAGAAATCTTGTACAAGCTTTGACAAGCCTCTAACAAAATGAGCTCTGAACACGCTGTTCACCTCTCCGAGGATGACTTTCACCTTATTAAAGACCAGATTTTATGCTGTTACCATTTTTATAAAGGCATCTCTCCTGCCTTTTAAGTTCTTCTAATGTTTTCTACATGTAAGTGCTAATAAGATAGTTTAGAGAGCTGAAAGGTTTCTCTTTGTGTATTCAGCCATGACTGAAACTTCTCTTTCTCCAGAAGCCTCAGAAATTGTCACTTTGAAGGTTATGTCACTGGTATTCTAGCAGACTGCTGGGAAACTGAGACTTTTCACAGCAGCCAAAGGGAAGTAGGCGCATCAATCTTCCTGAAATTCACTGGAAGGTGACAACTACACTACTGCAAAAGTTAGAATGGAAACTTTGGGCAGGAGTTCTTGTGATGGCAGTGGGCTGTAGTTGATTACGTGACCATGTGCTGCTTTTAGACTAGGGCTGTGACACCCTTTCTATACTTGCACCTCTTATTTCCTTGTTTTTCATCATGGTGGAAGCATCAGGGAGTCTGTGTGACAAACATCTGACATGTCTTAGAACAAATCAAACCAGCACTAGCAACACCACGGCGGGCTGTCTGAATCCTAATCAGGAACAGCAACCCCATTTCTACAGAGCTGTCCCTCCCTGGGGTCTTGTGCTATTCCTTCATATGTTTTGGAGTGAAATGCTGTTTATAGCCTCATTATAGTGTGTTTAGCATTAAATGTCAGGAAGCATCTGCTGGCACATTTCTCAGTAGGAGACTTCTAAATTCTGCAAGTGAGTTTGGGTAGCTGTCGTGAATATACATGGGAGTTCCCTCCAGAGATTTGAATCATGTCTTTGAAGACAAGTTAGTGCTGGCTTGTTGCAAATACACTCCCTAGAAAAGGGTTCTCAGTAAATGGTCAAGCTGAATATTCAATGGTAGGCATTCTCATCTTCCCTCATCTCAGTAACATCCACTCCCTGGCCCAGATTGTAGGCCCCACTGGGAGACCTCTTTTGCTGCTATTATGGCCATGCTTCTATGAGACACTGGTTTCCTCCATAACACTAGCTTAAGAAGTTAACCTCTGCCAGACCTTAGCATCACAGTTCATTGTTGTGACAACATAAGTTCTTTGTGAGACCCTGTTTTGAACTCAGTTGCTGGAAAGATGTATTAAAACAAAAACAAGAAGAATATAAAATCTCCTGTGAATCTGGTTTGTGTAGCAATGACTTCAAGTGGACATAACCAGACCCTGACCAGCTTGTTGTCATTGTATTGTGCAGACATTGCTTTTATACCAGTGAATCAGGTAAGGGAACCGATTCAATAAAAATGCAAACAAACACATGTATTTATGCCAAATCAGCTCCCAGCCTGGGATAAGGGCAAATACGAGCTTCTGGGGGTCATTTTTGTGTTGAAGCCAATGTCCCATGAAAATGCACTGATGGTTTGTAGCATAATCACTCTATTTGCAGGAAGATTTGTACCAAACCAATCTGAGCTGCTGTGTCCTTAAAGTGCTCATTTCTCTTCACACTCAACCAGTACAGCTCTTAGACATTGTGTTATATATGGTTCATAACCTGTATGGTTTTTGTGGCCTGCATGGGGAGTCCTAGAGAATGAAGGAGTGTGGAGTAAAATCATGTGGCTGAGGGATGCATATGTGGTTTAGGGTCTGTCTTCAGTTTAACTGGTTTTGTCCTTTTGTTTGGATATGCAGGAGGGCCAAACCCCAATATCTTATGGTTCATCCATCAGTGTCATGCAGAACTTCCTTATTCCAGGGTGGTTGGTGTCCTTATTGCTGGCGGGATGAGTGTCCTCAGGAAATCATGAGAGATCCGTTCATTGCCATGCCTCTTTCCTAGCACATTACAGCTATAGGAGGAAACCACAACATACCAGGATATTTCTAAAGGAGAAACTGAGGATGAAGAAACACAATTGCTCTGTACAAACAGACTGGGAATTCACAGAGGCAAGAAAATTAAGTTATTGGTCCCCCTCATAGTCTAGAAGGTGGGAGAGAAGGGAAACAGCCTACAATATGTTGCCTTTTGTATGGAGGACAACAAATTTTGACAGAGCTGAGGTTCATTAAGGGAAGAACAGATCACGTAAGCAGCTCTTGCAAAACGACTTTCCATTAGGCAGCAGCATGTCCTTCTTTTCCCCTTAAAAACTGTGTCATTCTTAAGCAGTAGCTTTTTAACTCTAAGCAAAGGGAGTTCTCATGCTATGAAAGCTTTAATCTCAAGCTGTACTCTTAGTTCCATATTGTTAACCACTGTTAATTTGAAGTTATTTTTACTTTAGTCACCAACACAGCAAAGGCAGGAAAGAACTGGAATTTTGTGTATCCTCTGAGACCAGTTCCAAATGCTGTGTAAATGTCTTCCTACCAGCCTACTGACCCGTAGCTCTAGTGCTTGGAGGCAACATGCTAGCAGGAGAGGCTGTCGTATTACTGCTTGATATTACGCCTTTAATCTGCACTGTGTTGCACTTATTTTTTTTAAGAAGACATTCTTCTGTTTCCATAATAATATCACAAACTAATAAAAGAACTGGAAAGTGAGCAGAAAAAAGCTTATCCGTTTGTATCCCAGAAAGGTGAACATTACCTTTTAAAAAAACCCTGGTTTTACCAGAACTTTGGGTTAGCCTGTGCCTTTGTTACACGAGAAAGACTTAGCAATTCTCACATACCAAGATGTCAGTGGTGTTTCTAAGCACCTTGTAGTCACTGATGCCTCCTACTTGGTCTCTTGAGGAACTGATGAATTATTGTTCCCTTTTATGAATAAGAAAATAGAAGTGCAGCAGCAATAACTGACTCGCCTGGAATCTGTCACAGATGTGACAAGGGATCTGAGTCTCATTTCAGTGTTGCTCAGCCTGTTATCCTTCCTTCTATAGGTGTCTGCATGACTGTGTTAGTCATAACCATGGCCCATTGTCTAATGAGAGGACTTTAAATAAAATGGTAAGGTTTTGTTGCCATGTCTGCAATCCTATCTGCTGCACCAAAACCCAAAAATCCCAGATCTTACTTGAAAAAGGCTGCAGAGAACAGTAGCACTGGCAAATCTCTTTTCATCGGCTGAGAACAAACAGGGCAAAATAACCCAGACAGGATGGTTACGGAGATGTGGAATTGAAAAAGCCTTTCAATTCAATAATCCAGGACATTGTAAGGAATTTTAAAAAAAGAAAAAAAAAGTTTCTTTGGAAAAAGAAACCCTTATTTATTTAAACCTGACAACAATTCTGAATTTTTCAGGCAAAAGATGTCATCAAGCCTAAAAGTAGGTGGCAAAAAGGCCTACAGGAGTAAATCAAAGCTTGTGAATTAGCACTGGAAGTTTACATTATCACATAGTAGGGAAATCTGCAGTGCTGGTGTCATTGATAAATGACATTATTTAGATTATTTCATTTATCTTAAGTTCTCATATTACACCCTGTCAATCACCATTTCACTTAGATCTTTTTAGACTACCTCTGTCTCAGAATTATCTTTGTAAACTTTTTTTAGGCTAAAGAGAGCATTGAAACAAATCGCTTTGTTTCACAAGCTTGTGAAACTTGTGTCACAAGCTGAACCTACATGTCTTTTTTTTCTTCACATAACTAGGGCATGCAGACACCTCAATCAGGATCCTATTGTACTTGGTGTTATAAACCCCCCAAATAAGTGAGCACAACGTCTCATTTGCAACCCTTGCTGCTGCTGCTTTAGCTGCTTTAGCATGCACCAGCAGGTTTTAAGGCTGCATTTCTCTTAGGTGAAATACACAGTCCTACCTATCGTAAGGTATACACACCTTTGTATAAAGACATACAAACCTTTGTAATATCTGATGTCGTACCCGAGTCCAATGATCAATTACTCTTTATTTACTCAGTGCTACCCGGTGCCATGTTCCACCCACAGCTTCAGGAACTTTGCCTTTTCACTTACAGTTCTTACTGAGTACATGAAGCACACCAAGACATGCTGTAACTTCTGGACCGCATTCAGTGTACCTCTGCACAGGTTTACCTCCAGATCCTGGAAAGCGTGGTGTTCCCTAGTGAGATTTGTGGCCGAGCTGGGGAGAAGCCTGGTGTGCTCTGCAGAGAAACCACCTAGGGATTTGAAAAGAAGCTGCAGCTTTCTGTATGGTGCTGAAAACAATCCCTTCTGCTGGTCGTGACAAACAGCTTCAGGTACAAAAGCAGACACACAACAGCCAGGTAGGACCATTTCTTCATTTCTTCTTTTGGGAGAAAAGTGAAAACTTGGACAGGAGCCCAGATTCAATCTTTTATTTTCCTGTTTATTTTTTTCCCTTTTGCATACTGGATTATTCTGCACGTGTAAATACTGGTTCTTAATAAGGGATCTACTATATTCTTTATATAGTGCCAGCTTTAGCGAGTCAGTGACACTCCAAGGTAGAGCAAGTTGGGACCACTGCCACCAAAAGGAGGTAGACTTTGGAGGCTTTAGCAAAGCTCTCCAAGGTGAGTGGGAAAGCACATGTCCATTTTACTGGCTTTGGATCTAGGCACCTCTTTTTGCCCTGCTTAAAATTCCTGAAGTGAGAGCCAGGCTTCTCCTTCTCTGTGGAGGAACATTTTACCCTCATCATAACGGGTTTTGCATCATAACTGACTGTCTCTGGAGGAGAGATGTTCTAGCTCAAACTGGTAGGTGGACCAGTTAACGAGTGTGGTTTTCTGGCCTGTTGGAGTGATACTGGTCTCTCTGACAACTTGAGGGTGTGAGACTGAGACGGAGCACTTGGCGCCGCTTCTTTAAGACCCTTATATAGAAATTACAACATTAGGTTATTTTTGTTTCATTAAACTAGTATGTGACACAACACAAAAAGGCAAGGCCAAATCATGGATGCCCAAAGACTTCATGAAGGGGGGAAACGGAGCAGACAAAACACCTCCAATGTACCTTCTTAACTACAGATAAAAATAACCCTTTCCACCCAAAATCCTTGCTTAGCTGACATATGAAATCTTCCAGTGTTCCCCCATACCTGACACTGGTTTGACCTCTCAGCTGAGGAGTAAGACTCTCTAGCATGTACTGAAGGAGGATTTTCACAACAAAGCATTGCTCTTCTCTCTCTGCCCATGAAAACATGATTATTCAGGTGTCCTGACATAGGCAAAAGTCCCACAGAAGCCAGCAGATTTCCTACATGTGGTCATCTGTGGAGGAAACCTTCTTGTTTTAGCTAAGGTGGCCTTGCTGCACTAACCTATGCCTCTGCAAATGATAAATTAGTTCAAAAATAGTATTGAAAGGAAAGGTTAATGCCATTCTATTGGCAATAAAAGCACTTTCTCTTTGCTGACTTGGTTGCAAACCGTCAGGGGAAACTAACACCACAATTCACGTTACAGAAGTAACTGTTTACTTCCTTTGGAGTGAATGGGTTACTTTTCTTAGGAATAAAACCCCTCTGTGGATCTCTGTTTAGTCTGACTTTCTGCTCTTTAGCTTTGGTTCTAGGTGTTAGCTTATTCACGACCTACTTATAGTTTAGCGTTACTGAAAAGTTTAGCGTTACTGAAAAGTTTAGCATTACTGAAAGTAATCCTATTCCATGTTTTAGGAAAAAAAAATAGCTGGAAGGAAGGGAACACTGAAATAAGCTACTCTGCTGATACCAAGTAAATCATGCTGTCTGCTGGAAGTAGGGCTCTTTTCAAGTCAACCTGGAAAATTGCTTTCACTTTGAATGGGAATAGTAAATCATCATGGAACAAGACTTCCAGTATCTGAAGGGGGCCTATAGGGATGCTGGGGAGGGACTCTTCATTAGGGACTGTAGTGACAGGACAAGGGGTAACGGGTCCAAACTTAAACAGGGGAAGTTTAGACTAGGTATAAGGAGGAAATTCTTTCCTGTTAGGGTGGTGAGGCACTGGAATGGGTTGCCCAGGGAGGTTGTGAATGCTCCATCCCTGGCAGTGTTCAAGACCAGGTTGGACAAGGCCTTGGGTGATATGGTTTAATGTGAGGTGTCCCTTCCCATGGCAGGGGGTTGGAACTGGATGATGTTAAGGTCCTTTCCAACCCTAACTATTCTATGATTCTATTCTATGATTCTAAGACAGATCCACAGGGTAAGATGGGTTGGTTTTCTGCATTAGAGGGACTACTCTGTGCTCACTTCATGCATTTGGCATGGTAATGTTTAGTCTGTATTGCTTTCCAGTTCCTTACAGTCATGGGTCCACTCTAGGACTCCTAGATGATTCTATATGGTCAGCATTGGCTCCAGGAGGAGCAGAATTAGGTTCTTGCACACGTGCAAGAGGTGCCATCACCTCACACATACAGAGGTGGTGAAGAAAAGCACCTGAGTCCCTGAAACCTGAGACTGATGCAACAGGAAGGCTGGAAGAGTTGAGTTCTGCTTTACTACCTGTAGCTACGTATATATTTAAATATGCTTATCTATTTAAAACCGATTTTCGCATCTCAAAGGTTTAACATGCAGGAGCACTGGAAAGAGGAATGCAGGTAGATAACAGTCTGTTCAAGACTTTGCTTTTCCCCATATGCTCCAGTGACAAACAGCAGCAGTTGAGGGTTGGGCAACACTATGGTGGATCCAAGGTCAAAGGTGGGTGCATGCCCTATAGACAGGCCTGATAACTGATCTGTAGATACACAAGACTCATTTTTCCTTCTCAGGGGCCCTGTACAGCTCCCTGCCTGCCCCCATGGGTTATTCAGTTATTCATTGCTTCCTTCCTACTGCATTGTTCATGTGATCCTGAGTTTACTGGGACTTGCAGCTACTGTGGATTGCAATTTCAGTGGCAATCTGAATTAACTACTAGTTTAACCTTAAGACCTTCGCTTTCTTTCCCCTGCCCTTTGATAAGAGCTGTTGTGTGCAGTTTATACTCTTGCTTTCGTCGGGAATGTTGCCAATGCTTTCCCCACCTGCCATTTCACTTCATGGACAAACAAGATTTAGTTTACTTTTCCACCTTAAATGTACAGCTTTGGCTTTACAACAGTACAAAAGATATTGATACAGGTGTGAGGGCAGTGAGAAAAATGGTTTTGCTTAGTTTATACTTGCCTGCAATGGAGTGCTGTCTTGGGTTAGCGTTGCTCTCCCAGCTATTCTCTTCTAGAACCCTTCACCCTTTGTGCTGTGTTTTTAGGTAGTCTCAAGGTAAATGGTCTCTGTCTCTGCCCAAAGGCAACAACCTCACTGAAGGCTGCTCACCCATACCAAATCCATCCAGGCTGGTGTGTATCTCCTCCTGAGTTGCTGTAGTTTGTAGGAACCGACATGTGAGCATAAACTGAAATTGATGGTGATTTATATTTATTTGTGGGGCTGTAAACCATGACTGCTCTGATAAACATCCTCTTCAGCTGCTTCTGAGGCAGATCAGCCAAGGCCTCAGCTGCTTGTGTTAGACTTCCAAGGTACCTTATAGGAACCCCCAAGCTCCACTCATAGTAACATTGGCATCTACCTGAAAACACATTAAACTCACTGTTTTCCAATGCTTTTCTTTACCATTTTATCTATCAAGCAATGAGTTTGTGTTTCAGTTGAGGTCTGACTCTAGAGCTGTTTTACTTCCTCCTAGTACGTCCCTAAAGTTTCTTTTTCTCACTTGTGAACCCTGTTGCTTCTGCTGCCTGGCCTTTGCAGCTCCATATAAGTGCCCTCCTTCTTCTTTTGAGTCTTCTCCTTCAAGTGCTGTAAGAGCCTCCACAGAGGCCCCTTCTTGTTCTGTTAACTAGAAATGCAAGCCAGTAAGCTGAACAAAATGGTAGGGCACTTGCAGGATGAGCTGCAAACTGAAACCAGCTCCCGAGAAATCAAAACCTTTCACTCGAAAACTTTCCTCCACAAAAGATAATGATTAAAGTAATACATACTTCGGTCTCTTTAAATTTCATGCCTCACTGGCATGGCTGCCTCATGTCATGAACATTTTGGGGAGTCTCAAGGTACAGATGTGCACCCCAGTACAGCTGGTCACTGGACACTACTTCTCACTCTGCTTGCCAGAGATCACGATTCTCTGGTTTGCCTCTAGTTTCCCTTTCAGTAAACCCTTGCTGCAAAGATGTGCTGCAGGTGGGCTGGCCAGGCTAATACATGCCTTCTTTATTTGGTTTACAAACAAAATTTCTTCTCAGCATTTTTTCCTGGACTAGTGTAAATATGCTCTTCCCAAATATGCTCTGCAAACTCACTTGGGACACATCCTTTGCCTAACTCCTTTGTGCTTTATGCTACTTTTTCTCCTATGACCAAAAAAAGCAATCAGACTGCAGGAAAAAATTCATGCCCATGCCTTTCTGGGCAGACAGAACCTGTTCAGCAGATGGTATCCAAAGAAACATTCAGACCTCTGTCTGAGCTGTTTACCTCTCCGTACCACACTCACCTCCAAAGCTAATCCAGTCTCTCTTTTCCTAAGAGAAATCATGACTTTCATTTACTGACACAAGGCATTTATTCTGTTCTGATTACACCATCTTTGCAAAGGTCTTTAAAGATTACATGGGCTCTCTAGTACTTTGCTTCACTCCAGGGAACCTGACCAGGTATTAACGGCCCATAGAAGACATTTCTTCTTCACTCAAGCCCTGCAAATATCAGCTGTCAATCTAGCCTAAGCAGTTACATGGGCAGCAGTATGCCTAAGGGTAGCCTAAATGTGGAGATGGGTGATAGGTGAAGCATCAAAGACTTCTCCTTTTGAGATGTGACACATCTTGGATGAAAAGTGCTTTGTTGCTTGCCAAGATTCAAGGCAATAGGAAAGTTTAAAATGCAGATCTGGAAATAATGGAACATGGAACAAAAAGGAAACCAAAATAAAGCGCACCCTGAAGATCGTGCTTATGAGTACAGTTTCTTATTGGCTGTGCTAAGCCTCATTTTGCTTTCACGTCTCCTATTATTTTTTCATTATTCATGTCTCCTTTTATTATTTTAGACCCTGTCTATCTATCTTCTTGGGGAGAGGAGGCACCAAAAAAAGGTTGAACTTTTCTTTCTGTGCCACAGCAAGATAGAGGGCCGTTGGTTTTGTGGGGGGTTTTCACTTCTTTGTTAAGAAAACTCCTTTCTCCTTTCTTTATTTCTCATGACTAGGCGTTTGGTGCCACAAAGTACTGCTGAAAACTGACTGAATTCCCTTTAGTCTGTTAGTGTCTTTGAGTAAGTTTTCTACTGTCTGCCTTCATTAGCACATTCCTAGTTTCAGGCTGTGTGTCACTGCCTTCTGGAGATAGAGCAGTAAAACCTTGAAACAGCAAACATTCCCTCTTACGGGGCCCACAACTAATTTTACGCTGCAAGCAGCATATGAAAACCAAACATGCTAGGACAAATGGTAATGATGGGAATAGGGTACTGAATTTAAATACCTGCCTCCATTTCCATGTATCCCTTTGATTTTTAAAGGTCCCAGGTATCAGCGCTAGAATAATATGCTCCTGTCCTGTTTCGGAACCATTCCCCTATAGAATGTTGGTGCTGCTGCTGCACATCCCTAAAACAAACAGCAGTCTATTACCACTGAGCTCCTTCTGACCTCCCTGAAGCAGGCCGTCTTATCATCATTTAGCCAGCAAAAGCTGTAATAATATAATAAGGACCTAATGCAGAAAATACTGCTAGAAAGTTTACAAAATATAATTGAAACTAGAGAGAATTTTATGAAAGGCAGCAGGTTGCCTCCATATTTTTCCTGACAGGATAGATATGATTGTAACCTGGAAAAGAGACAGTATTAATATACATGCACATGGTGTATTTAATTTGGTATTATGGCTAAAGTGTTTATGGGCATAGTGGATGTGACATGATATTTAAAGGAATCCTTTCAGAATGCCACTGTTTGGTTTTTTTCATGTAAAGGATAATTAACTGTCAAAGCAGTATGCAATGCAAATCATTTATTATAAATAAATAAATCTCAGATCTCTTCTGTGATGCTGTAGGGAATGCAGAAGCAATCTGCTCCCCACAGATCCAGGGATCTCCCATCCTCACTACACATGCTTTGTGTAGAAAGCTGTGGAAGCGACAATAGGGACAAGGCTGCATTGCAGCAGTAGGAAACAGTCTGATGAGCCTGGTGAATGCTGCTCCTCAGTGTCCCCTATGCCTGCCATCTGGAAAACTGAATGGCAAATCCATTGCAGTCCAGCTCTACTTTGCATGTGGAGCTCTCTTAGCACGTGGCAATGATGTTTACAGAGACTAACCAGGACTAGAGCACCTCTGGGAGACTATAGGAGCTTAAACATTGTGTAGACGTTATGCAGCCCTTCTGGTGATGTTACACTGTGCCAGAAGTACAGTTTCTCCCACGAGTGCAGCCCGTTTTTCCCATATGCACAGCTCGTGGGAAGACTCTGTAAAATGCCAAAGCCTTTTGTTGGCTCTGCATGGGTTGGATTTCCTCTGTGTGTTTAATCACGGGGTCCCACTGAGGGGCATCCTAATTCCTCAGTGGTATGAGATGTTTTTTTTGATGTGTACTGAGGAGCGTGCATGTGACAGTGTTTGAAGTGTCACCAGATACAGCATATGTATTTGTGGCAGCTACTGCCTTGCAAATAACAGCGGGAGGTCTTGTGTAATACCCATATTACAAAGGGCAGTTTAGTTGGAGGCTCTAACAAGCTGGGCTGTTGCTTTGCCCTCAGCTATTGATTTTTCTATTCATCTAGGCATGATTATCTCTTAACGAGCCCTTCGAAGCATCCCCCCTGAGATTCCACTTTGTTCACTGATGATGATTAGGAAATATGTGCTAAAAGCAGTGTGCACACATCTGGGGTTTGGTGCAGCAGCTGATTAATCCCTGTGCTTTCCCCTTGCAGTCAGGCATGTGCAGGGTCACAGGCAAAAGAAGAGACGCAGATTTATAGTTCAAGAGTATGATCCTGAAACAGGTGGATCTTCATCAGGTCCCACTGACTTCTGTGTCCATCAAATCACCCAATTCCTCATGGAGTCACAGCAAACATTTCAGGTGCTTGGGAGACTTTCCCACTTGCAACAGTCCCTTCCCTACTACAGCAGTGAAATTTTTGGCCAGAAGGGAGTTTGTAAACACATGATCCCAAATCTGGTGGGAACTGAACCTCAGAGATGACACAATCTTGGGCCTTGTTCCCTGCAGAATTGAGCTCAGCTTTATCTCCTCTTCAGTGTAATCTGAGCAGATGAACGCAGATGAAAGCGCTTTGACCAAAACGTTTTCATTTCTGCTCCATCTCCTATGGGCTGCACAGGGGACAATAAGAGACATCTTAATTTCTGTTTAAATCATCATGAGGTATCACCTTTGCAGGTGTTGGTGCTAGGAAGATGCTGCTGCTTTCTTCGTACAGGCAAGAGGCTGCCTGTTTGTGGATTTATGGTTTTCCCCAGCTGCTCATTGTTTGTTAAGGGTCTGGAGTACGGGGCAAGGGGCTCAGATGGAGAAAGGGAATTTGTAGCCACACAGCTTTCATTCCCTGCTGCAGGTAAGTGGCACTCCACTGAATCCTGATCAGTATGAGTCATGTTATTCTGCACACACCCACTGAAACCACGTTCTGACTGTTTCCGTTCGGCATGTACCCTACAGCCAGCTCCCAGCTGCTGGAGTAACCGGTGAGGTATGGGGATATTTTTGAATGAACTGCTAAACCTGCACACTTCGTTTCAGATCACACCCAGGAAGATGGGTGCACATGGATAGGAATCCAGAGCATCCCTTCAAACTGAGCTGCTTTGGATCAGTTCCTTGGAGATGCAGTTAAATGAACGTGGCTGAGGAGCTCCCCACAGGCAAGGACAGCCCTAGAGCAACTGGTCACTTCATGACACTGCCTTCCTGTGTCCATTTTGTTTTCCTCCCACAGTCTGGCCATGGTAACAGAAACATATAGGATTTCTTTTTCCCTTCCTCTGCACCACTCCATTGTGCTTTCTGCTGCCAGCTGGACAGTTTCACCTGCCACATCCTCTGCAGGGATAAAGGACACTGCTCATACACCTCATCTTCCCTCACCTGTAATCCAGTGTATTTTGGGACCTTTGGTCTTTTGATATTCACTTTATGATTGTGCTGGTGTTTCCTGGACTATGGCAATTTGCAGATTGGATGTTCCTCCTATGCTATATTTTTAAAACAGATCTCTGATATTCAAGGGGTGAACATCAATGTCCCAGTTAATTCCTTTCAGTCCTGCATTTCTTATCCACCCTACCCTGACTTTCAACAACAAGAGGATGCAGGAAGTCTCTCATAGCAAGGACAGTTTGGACAAGATGCCCATCTGACCCCTTGTAACCATTGCAGGTGCTCATAACAATAGATATGTCAGTGGTCCCCAAAGTGAAGCATGCTCCTTATCCTTCACCTACACAAGGAGCAACTTGTTGGCCAGGATTAGTTATGAAATGGGAGAAAAGTTGGGATAAGTAAAGCATAGGCTATGGGAGGAGATTCGGTCATCTAACACTGATGCTTGGGGGTTTGTGAGGAAAACCTGTGACACCATGTAGAAAGGCTTTTCTGGAGTAGTGACTCCCATGGGTAGTATGAGCAATGCACTTGTGTTGCTGGGTGGAAATGATCCTTGAACACTGCACCTTGCTGTGGGGGGAGCCCAGCTTGTCTTGATCAGACACAATCAGCTCTTTGCAGTCAGAGGTACCAGCCACGGTAGAGCAGATCAAGCTTCAAACCTTGTAGTCCAGGAGTAGCAGGCTGCAGTTACAAGACAGTAAGGGAAAGCAAAGATCGTCAGTGCTCCTTTTGAGCTAGATAAGGTAGTTGGGAAAGCATCTATGTTGACAGTAATTTAAAAATAGCACTGACATAGGGAGGGCTTCTCACAAGGACTGATATTTATTTGCATTCTGCGCTGTGGAATGCTGCAGAGTATATTTCTCTCCCACTTCTTTCCTAACCTCTAGTTACCCTCTCCAGTTACCCAGGGGCATATTAAGCCATTCAAAGCCTTACTAGGTCACCAGGCATATTTGAGTCCCATGTGCTCCAGAGAGGGTCCTCTTCTCTCTCAGTTTTGCTGTTTAGAGGGAGAGCGTATCTGGTCCGGAGGATGCACTGAGGGCATCCCTTAAACATCCATGTCAGTAAGTCTTCAGGGCTGTATCTTGATCATAGCTGAAATACAGCACAGGCTGAATGACTGGAAGTCATTCTCCCAGACACAGTCCTAAGATAAGGTCTTAATGACATGAGTTTAAATCCATCCCGCCTCTGTAACTAGTTGGGGAAGTGGAGGGATCAAAGGTGAAGCAGCATGGTATGGAAGTCGCAGCCTGGCCAAGAAAACAGCTTGTTTACTGGAAAGACAACAGACTGAACTTCTTCCCAGAACTGTGGGTCACTGCAAACTCACTGCTGCCTTGCTGCAGCTGACCAGCTGAATCTTTTCCCAAGTCACGCTGGCTGCAGTGAGGGCTTGGACACCCAGCATACATGCACACCTCTTCTGCAGGCAGTGAAATTTAGACAACATCACAGGCTGCAGCCCTCCCTGATGTATTCAGAAACTTGCAAAGGAGGATGCAAACGGTGTGCTTCTTGAGAAGATGCTACCCAGGGAACAAAGTGTAAGGCAAGGACAAGAGACCTCAGGGCTCTGTTCATAACACTGAGTCACTCCTGCTCTTCTGAGTGCTCCTACATGTGCTGAGCTTCCCTACACAAGCAAGTTCTCTGAAGTCCATAGGGAAAGCATAGCTGAGGGAAAAAGTAATTGCCAATGTACGTGAGGTGTATTTCAGTGCCAAGAAAAATCATTAGCAAAACAGCCTACCCAACTGTTAACTATTTTAAAGTCTAGACAGGCCCCAAGGCCAGATGATTTTATGGTTGGGTCCGCTCTCATGTCAAAAGGAAGGAGATGAACTTAAGTCGAGGAAGGCAGAAATGACTGTCGCCAAGGTCAAGGTGGCAACAAGCAAGTACAAACAGCAGCAAAGACAGTGGGAGTAGTGAGGAATGAATCATCAACTAATATAGTGAAATGGGGGGGAAAGGCAGAAGAAAGGTCTAAGAACGGCGAAACTCAAGAATGAAGGAAGAACGAGAGGTTCTCCAAATATGTAGAAGGACCCAAATTAATCCCCATCCCTGTACTTCTGATTGCAAGAAAAAACATGGTATACGTGGCTGCTGCTGTTGAGATGAGGTGTTGGTGGTTAGAACATGAGAAATTACTAGCACAGGGGAAATTCATTATCAAGGTAGATGCTTTTCAGTTCAAAACCATCTGAAAATGACCTGGGTCATGAGGAGGTTAGTCCTACATGTCTTGTCCCATGTTGGCTGTTGTATGGATGTGTTGGAATTAGGAAGCCAATTTAATAAATGTTGTCTCAAATAGGTGTAGCCTGGAAGAATAACCCTGGAGCCATAGCAAAGGGACATGGGCTCTTGCTCCTTCAGAAATTGCTTGTGGTGCTATGGAATCCTCCTCGTTGCCACTTTGCATTTCAACCTTTGTGACAACTGGAGTACTGGCATTGCAGCATCCAGGGTCCTCCATAGCTTTTCTCTTGACAGAAAATGTCACCTTCTAGGAAACACTCTTTGGCAAAACCTTGATTCTCATGCTACTATAATTACTCTGCTGATTAATGCGTTCAAGGGTTTGTGGGTAGGTTTGAAATTAATTCCAAGAGTGCATATAAAAGCAGTGGGGAAATATAGAAGATGAAGGAAAAAAAAAAAACAATTATAAATACATACAGAAATCTTTTATCTTAAAATTTATCTTGCTGCCTGAAACAAATTGGCATGTTTCTGGCAGGCATCACTGTCAACACAACTTAGGAAAGAATACGCTGATCTTACAACAACTGCAGTTCACAGGTATAGGGAAGTAGATGGATTAAGCTCGTAGTTAGCCCAGTTAGTCTTGTAATATAGGTAGGTAGGTAAAATGCCAGGGGACTGGCACTGTGTTTTGAAGGGTCCAACTATTTGGAGCAAAATGAATGTTTGGTTCATTCAAGGTGGGAGAAGGAGTGGGAAGGTTTGGAGGCTCCTGAAGGTGCTGAGGGGTTTTGGTGAGGGGGTCCCCTTGACATCCGTGAGGCCAGTTGTGTGTCCCTGCGGGCAAGGGGAGGTCACGCTCTCAGGGATGAGCAAGCCCTGACGTTTCGGCTCCGAAGCAATCCTCCAGCTGGCCGAAGGAAGCTCTGCGGTTGTTATGCAATTCTGCTTTTTCTCTGCAGACTTTTTGCTACTCTCAACTATTGGAAAGTGCGTGAGGTGGAGACTTGGGATCAGCTCCTAGGACAGTGCCTCTGGGTTTAAGGAGTCCTGGCTGACTCCAGCATTACAGACTCAGAGAGAGGGGCTTCTCCTGGGAAATGGATCCCTCACCAAGTTCATCCTTTTTTAAAGCAATTTGATATGTTGGAGTCTTTTACTCGCTTGGTTTCCTTCTGAAAGCTTCCGCATCGGCAGGAGGTAGGTAAGGCAAGCAGCAGTTGCCTCTGGAATTAATCGGGGTGCCCCGAGCCCAGGTGCTCTGCTTTTCTGTTTTACTCTGTCACAGCGTGTTGGGCTGAAAACATTTTATTTTTAAGGGATCTACTGCACTCTCTCTATCTACGGGAAACAGAATTAAACTGAGGAAAAAAAAAAAGTGAAGAATTTGGCAAGGAGCCACACAGTGACTAAAGTAAGAAGTGGGGAAGTTGCAGTAAGTTTAGTTACCAGGACATTGCATGGCAGAGCAGGTCAGTCCTGGATCTTTAAGAGGCTCAGAGACAAGCACGGGATGCCCTTCCTACAGCGCAAAAGAGCTTGGCTTCCTTAGGTGAATGTCCCGGCGCTGCGACTACGAGTGAAGCTGTTGGTCTTGGGAGGGGATAAAGCTGCGTGTAAAAATGAGAAGAGAGGAGTGTACCAGAGTGCTATGGAAGGCAGCAACTCTGTTGCTGTGACTTTTCTAAGCCTTCAAGGGTAAGATTTAAACGCTTTCCTTCCACTTGTTTGTTTTCCCCGTCACTTTTCTGGGTGCAGAAAACTTGCCCTTTTTTTTTTTTTGGAGGTTTTCTTTGTCAAGAGTTTTGCAAAGCTCAACCAAAGCGCTTGGGGTTGAGCTTTTTCTCCGGGCGATCCGGTCGGCTTCTGGGTGGAGTGAAACGAGCTGTGCATGATCCCAAGCAGCAGCAGCAGCAGCTCGGGGAGGCTGCTATTGTTTGCGTTGTTTCGGGGGGGGGGGAGCAGAATGCAGAAACCGGCTCTGCCTCGGCGGCTCATCGGTAACTTGAGCGTCACAACTAACTTTTGCTGGATGCAAATGTTTGACTGCCGTTCTGGTGTCAGCTTAAAGAGCGTTTTAATGAAGACAGATGGCGGACATTGGATCGTTGCTTTAAAACGTGGCAGATAACAGGCTGAAGTCTGTTTCCCAGCAATTACAGCTAATTGCATTGGCACATTGCAGTGCAGGGGTAGGAGCACACAGTTTCGTGGGTTTGTGTGCGTATAGCTTTGAATAGCACCAAAAAATAGCTGGAGGGCTTGCTCACCTCACCCAGGATACCTCTTCAGGTGTTCAAAGAGCTGGGGAGGTTTCAGGGTTACATTAAAATTCTTCACACTAGTAGATTTAAACCAGTCACTGCTCCCTGTAAACCCTGATGCCAAGAATGACCATTTATAGCCTCCTAAATTTACACCAGGTTGAATTATGGCAAATGTGATTTCAGCCCTGAAGGAGTGTTATTCTGGGATTAAAATCTCACATTTTTCTTGTCCATGCTGCAGCTTGCTGTGTTTCCCCACTTGTAGAGCTGTGTGTGAGTGGTGCAACACGTGGTATTCCCTGTTTTGCTCTTGAGGTATTCAAACAGGATGTTAAAAGGGCTGGAGAAATATAAATGCTAATGCGTTTCACAGTTAAAATATGATTAGTACTAATTATTTCTAATGGCTGAAATTTTGTGTTTGCTTTCAATAAGGGAAAGCAAATACATTGTGCACTTTGGATTCAAAATTTGGACATTTTGAATGAAACGGTTAATACAGCAGAAGTTTAAAGGGGTCCCTTTGCAAACATGCCTTTGTGATACTGTCCTGGGTTCAGCTGTTAACAGTTGTTTTTCTGCTTCTTAGTAAACAGCATTACAAGGTCAGTCTATGCCAGGTGTGCTAGGACTTCACATATCTCTGGCCAGAGCATTAGCAAACATTGCTCCAAACTGTGATGTTCCTCTCTGCGGTACCTGTAGTAAATGCTTCTTTCTTTAGTGCCTCACCTGCACCCCCTCAGCAAGTGTGCAGTGAAGGCACGGAGAAAACAGGGGGTTGAGGACCTAGTGTATTTTAAACCATGGATGCTTTCCAGTTTTGCCTGCAAATCCATTTTAAAGCAACAGGTTTTCAAAACTTAGGAACTTAGATTTGTTTCAACGCATGGTATTTAACAGTATTACTCCACCAAGGGCACTCATCAGCACAGGCAGCCTTGCTGTCACAATGCCCAATGCTTGGGAACTACTTTATCGTATACTGAGTCTAGCACTTCAGCCTGTGACTGTTCAGTGTTTGTGATTGTCACATCGTCTAAACATAGATAAAAAAACAGCAAAAAAAAAAAATTTAACTTTGAATCTTGCTCATGTGCAAAACCAGACCTGACTGGGAGAGCTGGTGACTGGATGTAAGGTATGCATTTTGGCTTATTTACCTGGGCACGGCTATTTAAGCTTTTTAGGGTGCATGCATACCACACTATGTGTGGTGGCAAAAATGACTGGATAAATCTTGGTTTACTGCCTAATTCTTCTGGTCCTTTGGTGCTTCCTTCTAGTATTCAGCACAATTTCCTGACTCCTCAGATCTGCTTTTACCACTGCTTGGGCAGGAATTTTGGTCTGTACTGAACTACACCCTATGATCCAGATTAAAATAACCCTTCCAAAAATGATTGTGTTCAACACAGATCATTTCACAGAGCCTGGGAACAAGGTGATGGGAGCAGAAGCATCAAGTATTTTCTGATTCATATTTATCATTGTATCTGATGTGCTGTGTAGCTTTGTCCAGAGAAGAGAGGCCAAGAAACTAGCCATGTTTTCCATCTGTAACATCTGCTCTCTGTTCGTCTGAGTTCTGCTATGTTTTGTCTCATTTTGACTCTCACCACTGTGGTGGTGGGAAGTGCTTCCTTCCATATCCAGTCTGCAGTGCAGCCCTTAGCAAGCCATGGTTTTGGATTAGGCTTTAGCCCTAGCAAATTCCATGTGCTGTAGCTCATTGCTACCTGCCTCTCATGCAGGAGAAGCTTTTTGCACTTGTGTTCTCAAGCCTAATCTGGCTCTTTGTCTCTCTTAAATAAGGCTGCATTTGGTTTACAAGAAAGCATCCCTTCCCTATTCAAGATCTGTCAAATTAGCTTCTTGCTGTGGATATTAAATTGCTTAGAACCCATGATTAAACTGTCAGTAGCCATAAAGGAAGTGGATTGTCTTTGCAGAAGTGTAAGCCATAGCTAGACAATCTGTAGATAGAAAAGCCTTCTATAGTGAGAAGGGATAATTTATTCTTAGCTTATACTCCAAATCCTCATAAATGAGGAACTGTGAATTTGAACTTTAAATAATTTTTGCTATAGGCTCTGAAAACATGGGGGAGTAATGTGTCCTGTAAAGCGGGACCTGTGTAATTATTCAAACAGAAATAAAAATAAAAAAAAAACAAAACAACCATAAAATAATTGAGTGGAAAATGGAACAACAAAAATGTTCAGAGGGACTGTCACAGACTGTGGAAGGCAACTTGAGGAGATGGAAGCAGTGCTTCACTTTGCCTCTGAAAATAGCTGGTGCCAGTGAAAATGAAGGCAAACAGGAAATTGTCTTTTTTTCTGACTATAGAAAGTTTTTGTGTGCTTGATGGGTTTTCAGGAACAAGAGGCTTTGAAGGCATCTTACCAAAATTTGAGAAGTACTTCATGACATGTGGAAATGAAACGTGAAAGAGGTCATTTTATTCCAGAAAGTGCAAAGGGAAATTAAAACCATAGCAATGTATGTGAGTGATATTGGGCTGAAGACCCTTTGTTATAATTTTGGGACTGAAACTAAATACTACGTTTAAAAAATAGATTCATAAAGAAATCTGATCCAGGACATTAATTTTGATTGCAAGTGGAATCTGGGGAACAAAAAAATACTCTGGTGGAGATTGATAGATACAGGTGCAAAGTTGTTTGATCCTGCAGGTAGGATGGAGAGTCCAGAATACCCCAAGGAAAAGACCTGGGACTGGAAGACAGGCAGAGCTGAGGCCAGCCAAGAGAGCACATCTGTCTGTAAAAATCGTGATAACCAGCAGAAGTGAGAGCAGTACCTGACTCACCCCCAAAAGGGACAAGGCCACCATTTGTCTATGTTTGTTCTCATGTTTGTAGCTGATGGCCAATGAGCTCCCAGACTGAAAACAGATGGAAGTGTAAAGGTAAAAACGAGGTGTGAGCAGGCAGGCCCACACAGGAGCTATAGCCACCATGAGAGTAGTTTGCTAGGTGAAGGGGTATGAGGATTAGGTGTGTGAGTCAATAACAAAGCAGCAAAGGAAGATATTTGCAATATTATGAAAATAAAGGGTACACCTCAGTGCAATAGGGGTGTGTCAAGTGCTTAATGCCACTGTGTGTGTGCCCATTGAATACTGACACATTCTCATATGACATTGTGGTTTGGGCAAGCTAAGAACTGAGATTTGCATAAAGTATCGTGCCAGCTTGGGAAGGATTCATAACTCCTAGGCTTTAACTAAGTAAGCGCTATGCTAAATCTGTGTGATGGTGTACTGGAGAGGTAACTGGTACAAATGGATGTGACAAATTTATGACCCATATCTGCCCTAAAAGACAAGGCTTTGTAGGAATAGTGAGCCTGTACATATTTGTGCTGGCCATGGTGGTAATTTAAATTTGCTGCTGAGTGAAGATGTTCAATGAATGCAATGTTAATCAAACCCCTTAAGAATCTGAAGGAATTAAAGATGCCCTCCATGCCCAAATAGCGTATTGTTGCAGTCTTGTTGTCATACTGCAGTCACACCAGAAACCAGTGATTAAAGAATCACAATAATTAGCAAAAGACGTGTCAGAACTGAAGGAAGTTTCAGGTTTTTGTTTACAAGATGAGGATCATAACTCTATTGTTTCTTTCATGTTGTTACTGCTGAAAGGCGGCTTACAACAACCCTCTCTTCCCTGTTCCCTCACAAATGTAAACATCCTTTTTTTCCCTCTGCTAAAATTATATGCCTTGTCACTTGAGTACACATCTGGGAGAGGTTTGGTAGCTGGAGATAGCTTTTCTAAAATGTTTGTAAAATACAGCAAGATCTGGAGTTTAGAAGGATTGCCGTGCAATGATCAGAACCAGCCAGCATTGTGCATCCTTGTGCTGCCAGGGATTATCAGATCTGTGGCTTCTGGTGCTCTAGGAAATGTGAGGTCTTTATCTCTGGGTACGTTGTCTCACCTCTTCCACCATCTGATGGGGAGCCTTCAGTCCTAGTGAAGAGACTTTTGTAAGACATAATAATAATCCTAAAACATGGTAGAAATATGTTGAAAATTATAGGCTGAGGTCAGTTAGGGGTGGAAAGCAAGGTTGGTCAGCAGGGTTGAGAAAGCTTTAGGTTGTGACATTGAATATTGTAACTTAAGTGGTTTAGTTCCATGGGCAGAGGACATTTTGGGGAGAGATGTTGGCAAAGCATTTTTTCTGGTGAGCAGAAACAATTGGATCTACATGAGTGAATAGAATAAGGGTCTCCTTCAAACACAGGGCACAGAGGGGCTCCCAGACGTCACAATCAGTGGCAGGCAGCACTGCACTAGGTTCAGTGTGTAGAATTTAGCTGGCTGGCTGGAGCTTACCTGCTGCTGTTTGCCTTATCTCAGGCCCATTGAATTGCAGCAGCTAAATATAGCATTGTGTTAGCATCTGGAATAGAGATCTGTGCAGAAATGTTTGACCTGTGCAATGATTGTGGTGCTTTCCTTAAAGTTTAACTTCATTTTATGAAAAGACATGAAGCCCAAGCATCACCAGGCATGGTCTGGTGATGTTGTATAAGGTTTGTGTTTGGGCAGTGGCATAGCCTGTATTCGCATCTGTGTGTTTCCAAAATATGATATGCTTGTTACAGTCGTCTCCTTAGACACCTCTGCTCTGCACAGATAGCATAGGATAAAGTGCAAAATCTTCATTCTGTCATCTAGAAAACTTGTTCCAGATAGATCACTATTCCCTCAAATGTCTCTGCTTGGCGCCACTGACCAGTTAAGTAACTGGTACAGAATTCTTGTTGATTCAGGCTCCCAGTCAGCCAGGCATTCCAGGCAGTGCCAGCTAGAACTGTGCCCGTGGATCTTCACAGGCTGTCAGCATGAGCATCTCCCTTATATCCTTTAAATAAACTTGGATGCTTGGAACTGAAAGTTCCATTACCGACAGGTTTTGATGTGATTTTGTTTAGTTCTCAATTCCTCTGCATATCAGGATATACTGAGTGCCTTAAATGCATTTCTGTGCCTGGGTTTAGGCTTCTGGGCCAGAATTTTGCAGCTGATAGGGAGAAATTTTACCGAGAGCCATACAGGTTAGTCCACCCCAAGCACAGAGAGTGACCAGCAGATGGACAACAGTGTGAGCCAGCACATGTTGAGCACAGGCAGATGTACAGGAAACCTGTGTTTCCTGCTGCTTCCTCCTCTTCAGGGAAGCTGATCTTGACCTGGGTAATCACACAGCTCCTTTGCACCTTAAGGACAAGCTCTATGCATGCATTGCTCCTTATCACATCAGACCAAGGTTATAAGAATGTCTTTTTCAGCCTCTTCTTCACAGACCCCTTCTTTGCGCCATGTCAGGAGATGAACAAAATGTCCCAGGTAAGGTAGCCCACACTGATGCAGTGCAGCTTGCAAACCCGAGATGGTTTTGCATTTTAAAACACTCTATGTGATAAACTGCAGCTGTTGGCCACTGTGCTTAGGATTTGGGTTTTCCCATTTTATGGGTGCAGAATTACATGTATGTGTGGCATCATGTCATGCTGTGGGATAGAAACCCCCGTCGTGAATTGCTGTCTCTTTTCTCTTGCAGAAATTCCATGGATTTGGACTGAAATAAAGTTTTGGGATGTCTCTGTTTGGATTAAAATTTGGAAAGAAGAAACTGAGAGGTGAGTGCAGTCTGGTAAAGCCATTGTTAACTGGTGACAAAGTAAGGAATGTAAATATAACACAAGTGTGAGCCCTTGAGGTTGTGTTTGGGACCATGTCTTACACCTGCAGAGCAGGCAAGCAAAGAAACACTTCATTTACTTTTCCTGCATTTCATACTACGTTGATGAGTGTGTGGACTGTGTGCTAGTGAACGGGGGCACATGCTGTGTCATGGCACATAACTGGCTTGGGGATGTTGTGCTTTGGTGTTTCTCCTATGAAGATCTTTTTCGAGAGTCATGGATGAGCAGTGCATACTGCCCTCTCCCAAGCAGTTTATAAAATATGCTAGAAGCAAGTTAGTGTGAAGGTCCAATGCAGCCTTTTGATGATGAAAGGCATTGATGTACTCCACAAACTGCATCAAGTTCTGGGCCCCTCACTACAAGAGAGACATTGAGGTGCTGGAGCAGGTCCAGAGAAAGGAAAAAGAGCTGGTGGAGGGTCTGGAGCACAAGTGTGATGGGGACCGGCTGAGGGACCTGGGGGGTTTAGTGTGGAGAAGAGAAGGCTCAAGGGGGACCTTATCACTCTCTACAGCTGCCTGAAAGGGAATGGAGTGAGGTGGGGGTCAGTCTCTTCTCCCAAATAACAAGTTGTAGGACAAGAGAAAATGGCCTCAAGTTGCATAAGGGTGGGTTTAGATTGGATATTAGGAAAAAAAGTCTTCACTGAACGGGTTGTGAAGCACTGGAACAGGTTGTCCAGGGAAGTGGTGGAGTCACCATCCCTGGAGGTATTTAAAAGACATGTAGATGTGGTGCTTAGGGACATGGTTTAGTGGTTTTCTTGTCAGTGCTCATAATTTCTCTGTGTGTGGTGCATATGACATCCAGATAAATGGGTGTGAAGGTAGGAGCAGTCATTCTCTGCAGCACAATCTCACTTTTCAGCAGAAATCCCTGAAAAGATGAACACCTGGAGGAAGTCCAGCAGGAGGGCTATCCTTGAAGTGGGCTAGCTTCCTACAGCCTCTTAGGGTGCATCTTCTTCAGACTTTGCAGCAGGAGCCACTGAACTGAGTCTCGTGTTCTATCACTTTGCCTCCAGGCCCTGGGTGTGATCTCTGGTCAGGGAACAGGTCTGCAGACACTGTGAAGAGAAAAAGTCTCTAAACTTTCCTTTCCAGGGTGTTTCTCGCTGTATTTGATGAACACAGAGATTAGTGCCCTACTCATATTTTGGCATGAAATTATTTTTTCCAAACCTCTTTGAGCTCAGCAGACTGAACAGATTTTTTCCTAAGGGTTTATT
The DNA here is from genome assembly GCF_028554395.1 of Pezoporus wallicus. Lineage (NCBI taxonomy): Eukaryota > Metazoa > Chordata > Aves > Psittaciformes > Psittacidae > Pezoporus > Pezoporus wallicus. The sequence goes on from NW_026642642.1 coordinate 268,349, forward strand.
TTTGCAATTGTCCTGCTATTTCCCCTTCCTGGCACAGGGCAGACTGTGAACCCTGGTGTTAAGATGGGGCATCCGTTTACTGCTCTGATAGTCCCAGAAGAGGAGGTTGTCTTTGCTCCTGAGGAATGATCTCTGCCAGCACCAGGTCTTTTTCTCCCTCTTTGTTTTGGAAATGAGGGAGCACAGGCTTGTCTGTGAGCCGCTGTCCACCCAGGGCATCTCCACTTGTAAAGGGGTAGCTGTTCTGATTATCAGAAAGATTATGTTGCTGTACTAGGAAAGTTTTGTGGTTTGCGTGTCCTTGGGTTCTAGCAGAGAAGTGTTCATCTCCCCTTTCAGCCAGCTGCCTAAGAAACTCAGATCTTCCTAGATGTAAACCCCATAATTTATAGGGAAAAATAATTTATTTTCACATTTATGCACATATTTATCCCCAGTTCAAAACCGATGAATTCAAACTGGAGGAAGTTCAGAGAAGGATAAGGGAAGCTGGAGTGATCAGGGAATGATGTGCTTCCATAACAGGAAGCTAAAGGAGCATTTTTTCTTTCCCTTTTAATTCTTTTGCCTTGCAACCCAAAAGCTGCGATTGCTTCTTGCAAACATTTCACTGGAATAAGTGCCAGGTTTGAAGTGCTATTTTAGTCCAACAGCTTATAAGCCTTTGTTTTGGAGGAGTCTGTAGGAGTCTGTAGGAGTCTGTGCTGCCTGAGAGCCGGGGAATATCCCATGCACTCATTGGAGAGACAGTACTGCTGATGGGAAGACCATATCTCTCTTCTAAAAACAAAGCTGAATGACAGTTAACCTTACAGAAGAGCCATGATCATGGTGTGACTTCCATGGGAGGGGATGGATTACCTCAAGCATCAGCTGTTGAAACTGAGATCAGAATTGCTCCCATGAGAACAGTGATATTTTTCTGTTTCTCCCTAGCAAAGCATGTCTGTTTTCACATGAGCTGGGATGCAGGCAAAATTGGTAGTTTTTCAGGATAGGTATGGTTTAACAAGGCAGGTTACATCCTCTGAATTTCTTGGAGATAAAGGGTTTATGCAGATGTTCTTTATACAAGTAACCAGGGATGTAAGTAAAACTCGGCTGTGTATATCATGTCAGATGCACAAACACTGTTAGAGGAAACCAGTTCCTAGATGATCAAACCTTATGAACCTATTCAAGCTGAAGTGGGGAAGCACAATTTTTAGGTAAGCAGCAGTAATATTTCTCTGTAAAAGATGCCCAAAATCCTTTACACTGAGGTTAACCTACAATGAACATTGACAAAATGGGAGAGGAATGGGGACACTTTCGGTTCATGGTGTGTGTGGAAAGAAATAAGGATCATGCCTTGGTGATGGCTGATAAATGTGGAATGTGTCTGCTCACTGGCTTGATCCCAAAGCAACTTAACTCAGGAATGTAGCTTTGTACCTTGAGGATGGGAATGGCTGAGCACTATCCATGAACCAAACAGAAATAGGGAATGTGGAGAACTCATCTACACAAATAAACTTACCTGAAGGTGTGTGCTTCCAGTCAATGGCAAGAGCAGTCATTGCTTCAGCTTCACCTGCAAAAGCCCAGCCTAGGGGCACTGTAGAAGGAAGAGGACAGATATAAAGCCTGAGCCAGGGCTTTTGGAAAGCTCCACTGGGTTTTAGTTCTTGCTGCAAGGGACAGCCTGCTCTTCAGAGTAACTTGGTTTTGAACATCTCTGGGCAGAGTTTGGCAGGGGAGCAGCTCCCTACAGAGAAGACAGCCCAAGACTGGCTCTGCAGACATAAAGCCCGGCTGCCTTTTGGGACTCTCATTCAGATCTGATAGGAAATGTCAGAATCATAGAATATCACTAATGTTATCAAATAGGGAAAACAAATAAATTAATCTAGCAGCCATCAGCATAGGTTACAGCAAAGGTGATGCTGTACAAAAAAAAATTGCTAGAAAACAGTATGCACCATACTCTTTCTCCAAACCAGTAAATGTTACTGCATACAATGCAAATGTAAAACAGAGTAATTTCCTGCAGGTACAGAAATGAAACTTCTTTTCTCAATACTGTGGATAAACAATTATTTTTTCCTTGTAATAGTAATGTTTATATCGACCTATTACAGAGTGGGCCAGGAGAACATTAATGAATTGAGGGGTGAAGCGTACTCAAGGTCTGATCAGAAATGGTTACTTCAGCCAAAATAGAGAAGAAAAAAAGAAAAAAAAATAGATAAAGATGGAACACAGAAGTACAAGACAAAAGCGAATGAGACTTCTCACAAATCTTAGCAACACTTAGATGGAAATCAAATCTAAATGTAGTCCACTCTGCTTTTGAAGAGGCTTTTGTTCAGCTCCCAGATCTCGATTGCTTGACGCAGCCTCCTATGAAAGAATACTCAGAAGATGTCTTAAACAACACACCTATTTTTAGTGGTGGAGCCACTCTTAGTAGCTGTGTCTGCATGGGACTGATAACCAATCACTATCTTTGGAGGAAGTCCTAATCTTCCTTTGTATACTCTCCCTATATGTGTAACAGCATCCCTGTTTTCACATTCAGTTGTCCATATTGCTATTTTATCACCCTTAGTTCTAACATTAACAACAGCACCACATGCATCATCACTGTAGCCACCAAATGACTCCCCAATAAGGCGCAGCAGTGTCTCTAGCCAGAAGCGATCGAGGTCACTTCGCCTCTGCTTTTTGCTCAGTGTAGTTAGCCATCGTCCTCCTTGCTTGTTCTTTTCATCTTCCAACATGGGTTCAATCCTGTCCTTAAAGAGTGAGCAGTCACAACCAGGCATTAAATTACTAGAGAGCTGGATACGGTTGTATAAAGCTCAAAAGTCTTCAACAGTATCAAACCTTGAGATAAGACGAAGATTTGCTTGCCAAGTTTTGCTGTTGTCACTTTTAAAAAACTAGAGTGCCCATCTGTTTTGTAGTGGATGCTTAATATACTGCTCAGGGCTGGCAACCTCCTGACTAGGTGCTGCTGGCTCAGTTTTCTCCTCTTCTGAAGGCTGAGGTTTGGAAGTGGTTTCTGGTTCCACCGCTGCCATTTACATCTGTCTGTGGAAATGTTTTACCACAACAGACATTGAGTATGAAAAATATATTTATTTTCACATAATTTCCCATGAGGGAAATAACTGTGAATAGAAAAACTTCTCAAAGTTAATTTCAGAACTGTATTTATTTGTATGATTTTTGCAGCACTTCCTATCGCTGTCTATTGCTGTTATTAACAACATGTGCAATTGTGTCAAGCTGTGGCTTGACATGCCTAGGAGATACTGTTTTCTAGTAAAGGAAATTATATGTGACAGCCAGTCACTGTCAGACTAGTTTTTAAAATAAAAACAAGTAACTATTTCAGCTGCTTTATTTGGCATGCTGATATTCATCAAAATATTGTGAACTACAATTACAAAAACCAGGATACAAAGTGATTCAAAATTCTAACCCAAATCTGAAAAATAAACAACCCCCTAAGCTTTCCAAAATGAATAAGAAACAATTTCTACAGCTAATATATTTGGAAAAAAAGCACACTTTCATTCTGAAGCTGAGTGAAAGCAAACATGAGAAGGTGTAGATGCTTCTTGAGAAATAATCTGTTGCAAGGCACTTCTGAGATGTGTTGAGTCCCCACCCCTTGCCCAAAGCCAAAGCAATTGGTGAGATGTCAATGGGAGGAGGTGAAGGAAAACCAGGACAAGTATTATTGCAAGAAACGGGGAAAGTGACAGAGATAGCCTCTATCCCTCCCCAGAATAACCCAAAAGGGAATATTTTCTGTTATAAGTTTACATAGCACTTCTTCCATGCCTGTGTCCTAAGAGTGCTGTTTGAACACGAGTGTTGTACGCACTCTGAGGCGTCCTTTTGAGCTCTCATTTCATGTTTTCTCTCTCCTTAAGGTGATAATATCGAATACTGCTTTAGAAAAACGTCAGGATATAATACTGAATATTATGTTAATATTACTGGGCCTCAGGCAGAAGTAATTCCAGCTCACCCTCAAGGTTTCTGATTTCAGACCTTGTATCTGCTCTATGAAAATGAAGGTATGTCAGTACCTCACCTAAGTAAGTATTTTGTTAGTGATGACGGAAAAGAAACAATTTTGCATTAATACCAGGAGCATCTGAAATGTTTTACCTGTGTGAGAAATTCCAGTTGCCACGTGGTGTTTGTTCAGTGCTAGCAGAATGCTGAGCTCCCCACCAGGCACCAAAGATGCAGTCCAATGACCACAAAAGTGTATTTCTTGCATTTCATTTCTTCAGGAGGAAGAAGGATTCTTGTTCTTGGGGCAAAAAAAACATAATAAAGAAGATCTCTATTTACTAATGGAGGAACAAGCAGGCCAGAATAGGGCTAAACTCATTTATGGTGGTGTCTCTGAATGGTTTTGCTGCAGGGTTTTTTTTAAGTAAATCCCTCCTATTCAGTGAAAGCTCCTCCGTTTCAGAGGCGAAAATGCATGTGATCGCCAGCATAAATCCTCCCCAGCCACAGCAGCCAGAGAGGCTCCGTAGAAAAGGGGCATCTACACGTGAAAAGAAGTGAGGGTTTGGAGCATGGAGCCCTGGAGAGCCCCTCCTTTGAGTCAGTAATAAAAACCACATTTGTTTGCCAGGCAGCTGAGCATGTTCCTGCTCCAAGCAGGGCTTGGCTGTGACCTTCCCCTTGCCCGTTTTCATCCCACTGGGTTCTCACGGCTCCTCCTTTCCCAGCCATGCTTGCTGCACCCTGCCAGGCTCTGGCTGCAGTTCAGGGCAGGGATGGGCTTTGGTTTCATGTGCAGAACAGCAGGCGCACCGGCACCAGGCAGGTTGCAGTGTTAGGTTGACACTTGGGTAGTGAGGGTTCTGCTTCCGTCTCTGTCCCCAGCCAGCTGTGAAAAGTAGATCTCTGGGCAGTGTGAGCCTCAGACCTGTTGTACAGCTCATCCCTTCACCCACGTATCCTCTGATCCATAGCGAATGTTGACTTCCTGGGTTAAGATCCCTGGCTTTGGTTTCGGGTACAGCTCGCTCAGTGCAGCTCTCTTGCCAGCAAGGCACTACTGTATTATGAATGTGAAATCTGGTGATATCACCACTGTAAAAAATAATCCTGCTCTCTTTAACCCAGTGGTAGGGACTCTACCCAGGTGCACCACATATAAATCGAGAAACTTGTTCCATGGTTCCTTTACCTCTCATGATTGAAAAAAAGCAGCAATTATTGCTTTAAGGTACAAGGAGATTTTGCCTATTGGCTTGTGAAATCACCTCCCTAGGAACACCAATTTTAGTTGCCCAGTGTAATAGACATATAACTTGCCCTCTCCCATGGGGTTGCCTTTCAATGAACACCCTCTTTTTTTGAGGGGAAGATAGAGATACTGACACACGTGGTGGGTTTCAGTTATTTGTGCACACGGGGTAATGGTCTAGCAAAGACCTGAGAAAGGATCAGGATTCTCTGCTAGTGAAGGGATGGGGTGATCTCCTGGGTGCTGGATGCAAGGTGGCACTTTGTGCCACTGCTGAGAAGCGATACCAGAAGCTGGGTCATGCAGTGATGATGAGGTGCCCAAAAGTAAGGTTAATAGAATCGGGGGGAGATGGGATAGGAGGAGCTGGAAGGAGACACATCATGAGATTTGAAACAAGAAACATGCTGCAACTGGTGGAGGTCTTTTGAGACTGCTTATGGTCTGTTGCAGGAGAGAACTGAATTACAGTCACAGGAAGGTCAGGTATGTGCCCTTGGGAGCAGAACAACTGTTTTTCAGCTTTCGCAATGTGGTATTGGTAAGGTTAATAGCTTTGCTAAGAACCACTCTACAAAGAAAGCTGGGGAGGTGAGTCTAGCCCCTGGATGCCACTCTGCAGCTGGTCCAGAGCAGCGTTCATGCTCCTGAGGTCACTTGCTTAAAGGGTGGAGTGGAGATTATTATGTCTACACAGTTTATGTTGTCTCTGTTCTGTTGTCAGGCTTAGTTACGCTGGCAGTCTCCCTGACTGGGCTGTGTTCCTTACATGCATGAGGTATCAGGGTCTAGTTTGTATATGACTTGGCAAAACCAGGCAGATCTTAACCTCCTCTTTCTTGGAGCTTCAAGACTTAGTACCTACGAAACCTTTCCAACAGCCTGCTGAAAGCATTGCTCTTGGCACATGCTCCTTAGCATAAACCAGAAACTAATTTCCAGGCTGTCTGACCAGTCTTGTATCTAACCTCTTGCAGGACTTTTCCATGCAGCAGTCCTAAGCTGGTGGGCTAGCCAGTTACATTTATAGCTGATTTTTGGCATGGGTTTAATTTGATTAAATACAGATGTTATTCTGTGGTTCAGCTCCTAAATCTGTCTGCTTGAGAAAACAGCCACTTTCCCAGTGAGTTGGTCTCAGTGGTTAGACCAAGAACTGGGCACTAAGCCATATTTATGTACACTGAGTTTCCACTGATGAATAATCTAAAATAGTTTTCAGTGGCAGTGGAATGATAACTTGGAGCACAAATCCCATTCCTTCTTTCCAGTAATTTGTGACTGGAGTTTGCAAAAGCCGATAGTTTGAGTTGCTTGGAGATAACAAAAAAAATTTTAAGAAATGAAAAATCTTTTCATCTGATAGCCCTTCAGGTTTCCCCTCCCTTTTTCCTCAATGCTTTCAGAATCAACATGGCATGATAAGACATGCATGCCTGGATCTACAGCCAAATTACCCCAAGCTGTGGTTCCCAGGTGAAGCTGGTGCAATGCTTGACTTTTACTAATTTTTTGTTTATTGTGATCATCCAAGAGGCTTTATTTCAGTCCAAACAGTTCCAGAAACAAACAAGAGTTGTCTGTCATGATAGTTGAGAACTGTTGGTTTAGGAGGCACAACAGTAGGATAAAACCACTGAGGCAACATTGCCCTGTGCATGTGGTCAGTGGTGGTTCTCCTTTGGTTTAGCCTGACGACATGCTTCCTGATGTTGTTGGATGAGGTGCCCTTTGCAATTCACCGTGGTGGTTCTTGTTTTAACCAAAGGTATTGGATGTTATCCAGTAAGGAAAATGAAAATTCCTTGTATTTCGGCCTTCTTTGCACTGCCTCTGAGGGAAATGGATGGCTACAGCAGGCCAGAGACTTCATTCAGTTTTGAACCAGGTTCACAGCTGGAGCCTTCAGAAATGGGTTGTCTTAGAAAACCTGCCCTTAGGTACTGCATGATCAGTCACAGGAGGGCAATACTTTGAGTAAGTTTCATTTGCTGTTGTTTTTAAGATCCCTGCTTAATGTGAACTGCTTCATGTTTCTGTGCTATCCCTAAACTCTTTGCAGCTATTTGTGTGTCTCACATAAAAGCCATTCCTCTTGGAGAGTGCATCTCTCCCCACAGTGACAAGCCAGGCTGCTTTCCTTACCGGAGCAGATATACACGTTCTTTGTTTCTGGGAGCGTGTGAGAGCCTTGAATTCTAATGCATGTGTTAAGTGTCTCTTCCATGGCGACATGCACCCTGGAGCAGGCTAAGGAAGGAGGACGGCTCCTCACTCCCCCAGTGAGCTGGGAAGAGCAAAGTTGCTCGGGCATATCCAGCCACTGCCAGTAGCACATGGATTTCTGTTTCTGCAAGCTGTCCCCTTGAGGGCTGCCCTGCTTACAGAAAACAGAAAGTTATTGAGGACCTTAAAGCCTTTCAGAAGCTGATGCATGATGCCAAGGCTCTGCCATGCCCTGTGTCTCATGTGCTGGCAAGGGAATAGGTACCCAAAGGGCTCTAGCCTAGATTAGCAGTTCTGGATGCCTTTGTGCCTCTCTGTCAGTCATGCATTTCTGTAGCTCATTCTGGTGAGGCAGTTGGGCAGGCCTGCTGGCTGGGAGCAACATGGACGGTGGTGTTGTCCCCTGTGAGAACCAGCCTTTCATTTCATCTCATTGCCGCAGGTTTTTGGTTTGCCTGTGCTACTCCACTTAAGAGCATGGCGCATGCAAACAGCTTTGCCTCTGCCTGGACTCTGTGAATGTGCCTCTCTAGCCTGGTAGGTTTTCAAGCTTTGTCATCTATCCCTATTTACATTAAAGCTGTTTATCTTTTCTGCATTGTTTATTCCAGGACTAGACTTGGAGACCCTGGGGAGGGGAAAAGAGTAGCACTTACTGTATGGGAGGAAATGTGTGAGTGTTGGGAAGTTCTTTTTTTAACAAATAGCTTTATCTTTTGACTGCTTTGATAACACTGGTTGCTCTCAGAAAAATTCCTGAAGGGGCACATAACACAATAGGTGAAGCCCTGCAAGCCTGGACCTCTTTAGCTCTGCTTCTGTTTTCCTCTGGGACACCAGACAAGTTACTCTGATCTCTCTGTACATTGTTCTCCCTATTGTGAAAGATGAGAAAAATGTGTCTGAGGAAAGCAGTGAAGGATTAAGCACTTTGAAGGTCTTGAATGAAGCCTCTGTGGTTGGTCTGAATCACTGAGTTGGGGCAGATGGGAGCTGATTCGAAAACGCCTGATGCAGCTAGATGTGCCAGAAGAGGGGGAAAATCACATTTACCTGCTAACAAAGCTTTACATTGGTAATTGAGGCCTTGATGCAAACAGCTCACAGACACAAAAACAATGGTGATCTGGAAAAGGGCCTAAGAATTAAGGATGATGTTTAACTTACAGGGTGATTGGAAGGAAAGGAGGAAGGATAGAAGTTCAATACACTGAACAGCTTAGACGCTTGCTAATGCAAGAGTGAATAAACAGGAAGAACTAGATTTCTTAACACATAATTTAATAGGTGTAGTAGACACGTGCTGAGATAACTCATGAGGCTGGAATATTAATAGAAAAGAATTATTTCTTTATTCTGGAATGGTAACAGAGGTTTTCCTTGTATGTCTATGTGCTGAGATCCAGCATGGAGAAAGAGATGAACAAATTGCAAATCTCTGAGTAATGCTACAAGGATAAAGACAGGCATAGCAAACCAAGAAGGAAAGTGTTCTGTGAAAGAAACCAAACCAAACCAAAACACAGTTTTCTGAGAAACACGGAATGGTGATAAATGAAGAATTCTGGCTATGCAGAGGCAGAGCTGGAGGGGAACTTAGGGGAACACGACGTGTGCAGCTGGCACAGCATTTTCGTGCAGAGGTGGGTGATTTTTTGGAGCTAGAGAGGAACTGCTTCCCTCCAACAGGGAGGAGCTGCCTGGTGAAAGCAGGAGGGAGTGTAAACAGGAATGATTATGAAATGATGGTAAGATACTTAGGAAAAAGTGACAATAGCAAAGTGTTTAAAATGGACTTCAAGAAGGATATCTTCAGTAAATGTGAAGAGCTAGTAACTGAGATCTCATGGGAAGAAAATCTGGGGTTGAGGGAGAGTTAAGCAGAGCTGTTGCTTCCTTAAATACTTGATATGCAAGGCAGGTAAAAGTCACCATCATCCAGAGAAAGGCTTAGAAGGGTGAGTGAAATGGAAAAATCACAGACTCCTCATTCACTTCAGGCAAAGAAAGGATGCCCCTAGAAGGTGTAGAGTAGCTTGTTTTATCCAGCACAAACTGTGTGGCAAAGGTGAGAAAGAGCTCATCTTGCTTTTCTTAAAGCAAGAAAAAGCTATCAGGGATCTTAAGATCCTTTCCAACCCTAAGTATTCTATAATTCTGTAATTCTACATATAAAGGGCAATAAAAGCTGTTCTGTAAGAGTTGGGATCTCTGGGGTTCTGTAACACTCCTAGTAAGAGGGAGATCAAAGATGGCTTATGTCTGCTACTCAGTGAAAAAAAGCCTAGCAAATAATGCTGAGAAATCTGGGAAATGTCCTTTTTTTTTGGAGGAAGGAGAGTGGGGGGTGTGGAGGTAGGGGTTGATTGCTGTGTTGTTCTGTTGTTTTATTTTTATTTGGACATCTAACATAATAGTTGCCAGAAGGACAGGAGCAGGTGGAAGGCTTTGTATTGAAACAGAGTGGGAATAGGATGGCTAGGAGTGGTAGAGCATAGCCTGGAGCAACGCTGCCTTTGAGAGTTTCTGATGCACGGACAGATAAAGTTCGAAAGACAGGGAAGAGAGCAAGCATAGCATCTATCTTGAAACGGGGGGGAAAGAAAACCTGGGCAATTATAGATATATTGGCTTCACTTCTTGGTAAAGGCTAAAATAATCTAACTAACCACTTCAAAGTAACTGTAAGTGTGTTTGTGGGGAAGAGATGATTAACAGTCAGCAGTCATGAAAAGCTGCAATAAACCAAAATGAATTCTGTATTAGCAGTAGCCAGAGGGCTAGAGAAAAAGCCTTAGATAACTGTCATGTATCTTGACTCTCACTTGTGGCATATTTACAAGTAAACTGGAGATACATGCTTGAGGTAGAATCACCATACAGTGTTTACTAGAAAACAAAATGCACTGACAGTAGTTATCAATGACTGATTATGAAATTTGACAGATTCATCAGGGATGTATACTGAGTCTGGTACTCAATATTTTCTTCTGCTTCTCGGCTTGCATAACAAAGAACACACTTAGCGAATCTGCAAATGGCACCGTGCAGGCAGGAGCCAAAAGCACACTGAAAGATAGGGTAAGAATTGACTAGTTGGAAAAATGAAAACTTTGGGTGCAGTTCAGCAAGGACAAATGACAGATTTGCATTGCTTGATGAGGCATTAGCTCTGCCAGAAAGTGTCTGACAAAATGGATCATATTCTGGAGCGCCATCAGCTGCGTGCTGGTGGTGACTAAAGATACTATTTTAAACTACTTCTAGTTGAGTTCCTATGTTACATACACATTGTCTACAAGATAGGTGGAGTGTCTCTTATGCTTTGGTCAGCTTGGTAAGGCTTCAGCAGCAAACTATGGCCCATGCTGGCCACTGTGCATCTAGAATGAGGTGAATTATCTGGGAAGCTCATTGGAGAGCCACGAGTGATGCTACTTCTGACTGATTGACCTGTAAAAAGTGACTGAAGAACCTGGAGTTGCTTACCCTTGGGAAAAGAATGCTATAGTAAGGCATTACAGTCTTAAATACATAATGAACTTGTCTATGCTCTGTGTCCCGGGGAAGTAGCACAAGGAACTGAGGGGGAGTAGAAGAGCACATTTGACCATCCCAGAAGAAGACATAATTTATTTAAATTGGAGTAATGACTTTTATGTTAAATAGTGGGAGAAAAAATTCCCCCAGGAGAAGGACACTGCAGTCCTGGAAATAAGCAGCCTGAGCAACAGCCATCACTGAAGCTTTCTAAGACATTTATTGGGGGTGACAGGCACGACGCTGTCTGGAGGTAGAGGATAGATCTGATGGTCTTTCAAAATCCCTCCCAGTACTTTTTACTTTCATGATAGCTATGGTGGTGATGTCCCATCTGTGGAATGATGCTAGGAGATTCACTTGTACTGGAGAAAGGGCACTAACAGTAACCTGATGGCAACAGCTCCAGAGGCTTCAGGGTGAAGAGATGGAGCAGGGTAGGAGTAGTGAGCACCACTAGTTAAGTGTCATTCTTATCCAGGAGAAGCTGAACAACCCGTTAAACCAGTGCTGGCATTCCAGTGAGTGGAGGGTTTAAGTGTGCTGTGATACCAGTCCGCAGTGCTGCTCTATTAGGGTCACCAGCCTCTCCATTTGCCTAACATGGGGCTGTTAGCCCAGAGCACAGATTTCCTGTGACATTACCTTTTGTATGCTCTGCTTGCACTTTCTGATATTTCATTAACACTTCTATTGACCTGCTTACCAGCAAGCATGCCTGATGTTTTTCCTCTTCTTTACAGAGGTAGAGAGACAACTTCAAGCAAACAACCGGGATTTTAATCTGCAGTTTGAATATGCTGTAAGTAACCAACATATGTTGTTTCATGCAGATGTAGTCACAGATGTAGCTTCATCTGCTTCATGTCTTGAATGTTGTTTCAAGGGAGGTGACGTGACTGCATGCTAATGACAGCCCTGCAAGCTAGGCAGACATGTGCCAGGTAAACCACCAGAGATGGTTCATTGCTGTCAGCCACAGGGAGCTCTGTCTCTGGAGTGAACACTGCAAATAGGCATATAATGCTGGAAGAGCATAAGGTGGTGACTTTACACACTTCCAGAAAACTATTTGTGAGTCAAAGCATTTGCAGGATCAGACTCCAAAGCCTTTCAGTAATGGAACCTGGGGCCAGTTTTCTGTTGGAAAAGTGTCTCCATTTAAAGTAAAACATGTAAGGAAATGTGTCAGTTCCTCAGCTCTTACAGTGAAATCCTCTCTGGCAGGAAGGTTTTGAATCTGGCCTTTGTGGCTTCCTGCCAGCTTTATTTCCAACTCCTTTAACAGCCTACTTATGCTTAAGTTGTACCATGAAATCATAGAATCATAGAGTAGTTAGGGTTGGAAAGGACCATAAGATCGTCTAGTTCCAACCCCCCTGCCGTGGGCAGGGTCACCTTATGCTAAATCATATCACCCAAGGCCTCGTCCAACCTGGTCTTGAACACTGCCAGGGATGGAGCATTCGTCTGTGACTCCAAGGAGCACCTCAATATAGGCTGTGACCCAGGTCTGCCAAGCTACAGTGCCAGAGAGCCCCTCGGGCAACTTGATTTTCAAAGGCTGTGGACCATTTGCTGATACCATATGTGAAGGAGAGAAAGCTCAGCCAATGGACCTGTACTGCTTGGCTGCAGGGTCAGCTTCTCAGTGAGGTGATCCTGAAGCTGCATTCTTTTAGTTGAATATTTCAACTAATATTAAAATGTGTTTTTGAATTTTTGTCCTCTGCATATCTGAAGTCCAGTGGTGAAATTCATACTTCAGTTTTACTCAGGAGCTCCTTTGAATCATGTTTTGGTTTAGGAACATCACAAGTGTTTTTTTGGCAAGAATTGAAAAAAATGAACATTTCAGAACACTGTGATTCCTTGTGAGATAGCAAGTCTGACTTGCCAACAGCTTTGACTAAAGATCTTGATGCAGCTGATCTGTTGGCAACAAGAACTAGGTGGTTTTCAGGGGTCACCTTTCATCCCTGACCTACCCAACAGAGGTTCGAGACTTCCTGGGCCCAGAACCTATTTCATGTGTCCTGAATGTGAAATGTATTGTAGTTAATATATGTAAAGGACTATGCAGCATGAATGCCTTATCAATCCTAGTGATCTGAGACTCGGAGAGTGCATTTGATTTGCACAGAACCTGCCAGTGATGTACTGGGGTGGGTATGGCCACTACATATGGATTTGTGATCTTTCATTGAATGGCTGCAGTGTTGACTATGTGCAGCAGTGGGGAGAGAAAGCAGAAGGGAGATGTACAGTGATGTCAGGGTAGGAAGAATAAGCAACCCTTCTGGTTCTGAGCCTATTTCTGTGAAAAGCCATTTCTAAGGCTGACTTATGTGTCACTGCTTCCCAGCTCATTGCTTACACCCCAATGATTTGCAAATAACCAAAGTTAAGGAGAGGACCATAAGATTGCTGGAGGGTTTCCATGAGTCTATTGATTAGGTGTGAAAGTGGAAGCAGCCAAAAAGCCGGCTCAATATAATCTGTTAAAACTTGACAGTAAGTTTCAGTAATCCTACCCGTCATTTTAATCAGCTGTGGCTAATGATTTCTAGAGTTGAGAGTAGATTGAGAAACTGTCCATAAGGAGTGAGGCTTTGAAGTGGTGAGTGGGTGATGAGGTATTAGAAGACTTTAGGTGATGATGCAAGCTTTGCCCTAACTGTATAGTTGTGTACATCATGTCCCAGGCTTCTTATTTCCAATAAGTCCTGGCAAAAGTTCAATTTGTTAAACCCACATTATCATGTTGTATGAAAAGGACAAATCTTGCTCATAAATTACTTCATGTCCCATGCTATAGTTTGCAGGGTGCTTCTGGAGATGCCAAAAAGGGAAGTAGGTCTCCTGGTACTCTTCCATCAACATAAGCATGATGCTCCTCAAAGTTAGCTCTTCCAGTCCTGTAGTTCACTGAAAGCGTCAAACCTGGCCCCTTCCCCATGTTGCCTTAACATGGTCGAGTTGCTCTGCTAAGCACTAGAATGTGGTCCAGTGAGGGACTAAGACCGAATGCCGGAGCCTGCCCTGGGGTGATCAGTCAGCTATTAGTTGTTAGTCTCAGCTGCCTCTTGGCATGCTGACATTTTCTAGACAGAGTAATTTCTGTCTCCTGCAGCCACAGTCCTCCCTCAGTATATTTTCCCACCCTCTCTTTTCTTTTTTTTCTAATTTGACCTTTATACAAGCAAACAACAGAAGTGTTTGTACTGTCTGTTCTTCGTTGTGGTGCTCAGCTCTTTGTGACATGAGAATCAGCATACAAGGGCAGCCACGCAGTGATTTGAAGTCTTCCTTATAGGGCCATAGACCAGTTCTTGGTCCCACAGCAAAGACCACTAATCCTTGTCCTCCTGCATACTTGTCTTCTCTTGAGGCAGAGGAAAGGTTGCACCAATAGGTATTGCAGCCAGATAAAAGGGACAACGGCCAGAAACTCTAAGGAAAAACAAACAATATAACAAAGCTTTGAAAACATTTTAGACAGTGAAAGCCACAGGAGTGAGGTTTAATTTACTTGGTAAGTTAAGGCTGTGTTAGCCATAAAATCTATAGAACCGGTTCTTGCAATAAAGCTAGGGGAGGCAACGTATGTTTCCTTAGGGTGAGGCAGTTGCTGAAAAAGGCCAGTAAAGAAAAGAAAGGGAAATGCAAACAGAGGTGTAATGTATTGTCTTACTGCTGCAGCCAGGCTGTATGCTGCAGCTGGTGTTCCAGGCTTTCACTAAAAAGAGTTTCTGTTATGTAGGTATTGATCAAAGGTACAGAGGTGCTTTGTCCTAGTTTAGTCTCAGTGAGAACAGGGAAGTGGAAAAGTACAATCAGAGGTGGTTGTGTTGTCCACGAATAGATGATGGTTATCGTCCCTTCCCAGTGCAAAGTCTACAGGATATCTGTGAAATGAAAAGAGAGTAGCTGAGAAAGACTTGAAAGCTCTATTGCATGTGGAGTCTGACATAAGTTCTGGCAGCTGCTGAAAGCTGGCCCTCCTGGTATGAAGCAAGACTCCCAGATATGCTCAAACCAGCTTTGCAGGAACGTGGTGCTCCACCGTGGAAACTGTGTCTCCCAGTGCGTGCAAGGGCATGTCCAGATCATTCAGGCTTGGACTTGGATAAGATTTGGGAAGGCAAACTGCCTCCCAGATCTGGGAGGAAATACATGCGATGCCAAGTTGCAGTGTGTCCCTTTAGCTGAGACGCTGCTGGGCAGGAGGGTTGGATAGTGCAGGAGGCTGTACTGATAGGGTGGGATAAGATTAAGAGGTGCATAGGAGGGTGCACATAGTAGAAATCACCTTAACACAGTCTTCATGGTGAGAATGAGGGACAGCTTCAGAGGCAGAACCTAATGCACCCTTGGCATATGAGATGTGTCACACGAGGCTGGAAGACTGGGGTGGTATCCTTCATCTGTGTGAACAGGCAGTAGAGACTGAGGGAGATAAGGGAAGATTTTGCTATCCAAAGAAGCATCTTATGTGTCTCCTGACAATTTTTGCTGTGACTAAATAATACGAGGTCCTGTGGTCAAGGGCAGCAGCTTCAAGCACTGGCAGTACTTGGCTAGGTCGGGATTTATTTGGACTCAGTGTGAAAAATAAAGCTGAAACTAGAGCTCTCAGACTAGAGTAATGCCAGACATCCTTGGCCTTATCCTGCACAGCGAGAACACCATAACCTAGAAAAAGAAAAGAAACTTTAAAACAAAGTGCTGTTCAGTTAACTGGAAGGGCTGAGTGCGAAGGTATGTACTACCCACCAGCTCACAGAATTAGTTAGGAATGACTCAGAAACCAAGTGTGAATGAGTGGTATGAAAAGGCAGTGCAGCAAAACACGGACTCAGTATAGGTCAGTAAAAATGAAAAGTCAAGTCCTTATCCTGTGTTTACTCACATTGCAGACAGGAAGATCCTTCAGTAAAAATGAAAAGTCAAGTCCTTATCCTGTGTTTAGTCACACTGCAGACAGGAAGATCCTGACTTCAGTAAAAGAGTTGCTTGTGTAAAGACTGAAATAAAGTGAAAAGCAGGGTGCCAGGTATGGTCCAGCAAGGTTTAAGGGCTTTAATAAAGTTTCTTATCTGAGGCTGTTCTGTCTGTCTGCACTGTCCCCAGCTGAGCTGCAGAGGGGACTGTCTCTTGTGGGTCCACCAAGATGGGCTTTCTGTCTGTCAACACTTTGCAGAAGAAAATCTCTTCTGAAGGCCTTTAATGTTTGCTCTGATCCCAATTCCCTTTAATTTCTTTGCTTTCACGTTGGAATTTAGCACAGCTGCACTGGGACGTCACAAAGAGCTGCGAAAACAACTTTGAAATTGGCTTTTAGACAATAGGAGAGGAAATGCAAGGCCCATGAGTCAATGACAAATTTCATCTTGGATCAGGATCTAGGGCCAAACCAGCATCCTTTCTATGGGACCAGAAGAGGATGCTGCTTAAGACTCTGCTTTTGTTCTCCCTGGTCACCTGATGAATTCTCTAGTGAAATAGGAGTGATGTATATAACCTCCTATGGCCAATGCACACTGCCCTGGGCTGGATCAGCAGCTGCATTCTTACCTCTGAAGTTTAACTGAAGAGCAAGTTGCTGTGGTAGTGTGCTCAGACTCTGCTCCACCTCTTCTGCTTGTGTGCTTCAGTCTCTGAAGGATGCCTGGTGCCTTACCCTCAAGGACCTTGTCAGTGTGGACAGGAGGGTGGCAACAGCTGCTGTCTTTTCCAGTCTCAACCTGCAAGTGCTTCCCAGGATTCACCATGCTTAAGGCTGAAGGGAGCGTTGTGTTGTCTGATCATGTGAAAAGTGGCCTGAGTAGCTTCAGAAGGAATAGTTGCAGCAGCACAGCACTGCTCGTTCTGCATTTAGGAAGGTGTCAGCTGGATTCTCCCAAAGACAGGCTGAAGCATTGTCAGGGAGCAGCAAGAGCAGGGCTGCTCTGCAAGAGGGGATGAGCTGTTGGCTGAGGGTGACTCCAGCACAGGCAATGCCCTCACTGACGAGGGGGTCAGCAGCAGTCCTGCAGCATCTGGTTAAGGGGGTACAGGGCAGGATGCTAGTAATGGGGCCCACCCTGCCCATCCCAGACAAGGTGAGTTGATGAACCAGGTCCTCCAGGGTCCATCTAGGGAACCCAGCCAGGGGCAACAGGAGATAGGGCTGAAGACAAGATTACACCATAGGTCCATAGAGGAGGCAGAGGTGAATAGGTCCACCTGGGAAACTAGGACAGATGTTAGGCTAGAGGCTGGTACTGCTACAGCATAGCTCAGGCAAAGGCTGGAGGCTTAAGTGGATGTCCTGGACAGGCAGTGCAGATGGAGATACCAGGAGAGGTCAAGGCCCACTAAGGCATATTAAGGCCCTGACAAGCACAGAAAGGTTGAGATGTGCTGGACATGAGCTGCCGTGTGGTCCATGGACTTCTTTGGACTGAGTCCTCCACTGTCTTTCTTAGCTTCAACTTCATGGAGACAAAACTTCTACCATACTGGTTGGGAGTCTGGTTGTGTCAGACCTTAACGATCAGAGTATGGTAATTTGGAGTTTGCTGACTCTGCACCACTTAGTAGTGGTCTTCTTGACGTCTTGACTTCTCCCTGCCCAGCAGCAGCTTCAGCAAAGTGGAAGGAGAAGTCAGTGTAGTTGAAGAAGACAACTAAGAGACAAGACCTTTAGATCCTGTACTTGACCTATCTGTGAGCAATGGCAAAAGATTGTCAAGCCATGCCACCTCTGTCTGCCTCCATGTCCTCAACTGCACCACCATGATGAGGACACTCACCGCAGTGATGATTAATGGGGGTTAATGAGTAATGGGATGACACCAGGAAGAAGAAACAGCACAGAAAAACACAACCAGTGACCACATTTTCCTAGAGATTTTCCTGGAATACCCCATGTGTGATGGGATCCTGGAATTAATTTCATTATTGCTGCCAAGAGGGGTCAAGAGGTTACAGATGTAAGAAATTCTAGCAGTTGTTAAAAAGAAAGAAAAGAAGAAAAGATAAGTAAAAAAAGAAGAATATCATATGTTGCGTACAGATCTTTTTATTTCTGGTGTCTGGCCAGTCTTTTAGTTCTGGGAGTCAGGATGAGATCTTTATGGGGACCAGATGAACCCCATCGACATCCTGTTGGCCTTTTCAGTCTTCTGTTGAGCTGGGGCTGCTGCTCACTGTCAGGAACAAAGCAGCGAACTTGGTAGGATTAAAACTGATCTCGTCTGACTATTCTATATTCCTTGTGAAAACAAAGCCTTCATGGCACCACATGCACTGTTGCATGAGTGTAATAAATGTGTCCTTGAGCATATTTGTAGCTCTCTGTATGGTAGCTGCATGCTTTCAAATTGCACTGCTGCATTTAAACAAAGTGCCATTGAATCACACTCCTGCTGCACTTTGCGAGGCTTTATCAAAGCACTTGGGAAAGTCATTTCTGTTTCTCAGCTGCTTCATCAGGCTGTACTTTGTGCTACCCAGGCACCAGTGAAATTGCCATGTGCCATGGCACAACACCTCCCTGTGGTTTTCCCAAGGGTTTGCTAGGATTTGCTTTGGGCCGGGTTGTCCAGCTGCTAGGAACTAATATGTCACGGAGCCGGGGGTATAAATTCAGATAGTCAGTTCCTTGCCATACCCTGCCTTTTCCAGGGATCACCCTTTAGTCCCTGTAATCAAGCCACAAAAGCAGCAGTGTCTTTCATTTCCAGTGACTTTCACATCAAGGAGACGATTTGTTTGCTCAACGAACAAAGGCAGGAGCCATCTGCTGAATTTTGCTCGTGGTCGGACGTCACAGGCAGGCTTCTGAAAACACCCCCAAAGTAACAGCTCATCCACCAGATCTGGACTTGTGTAACTGTGGCGCGATGAGCACTATTCTTAGGGACAGCATTTCGGTGGAGTCACACCTCCAGGAGGTGTGAATCTAGCCCCTGAAAAGAGCAGATGAGAATAATCCATCACCCACAAACAACTTCGCTCTCATGTCAAGCTTCGCATCTGGAGAGCTTGAGGCTGATGGTAGGTAACCACACTTGAGTCTATTTGTTTAGGACCCAAGTGCACATAGGGGCTGCTCGCAGTCAATCAGAAGTCTAGGGCAGACCTGGGAGTAAGTATAAAGCTCCTGATTCCTGTCTTTGTGCTTGGCCCATAGAGCTGCTTTTCTTGTATGTTTGATAATTGTAAATCTGTAGCAGAACCAGAAGTTTTGGTAAAGCCTCTTAATAGTTAATTCCTGCTTCTAAAATATTTGCTCTCTATCACTTTTCCTATATGGGAGTGTTCCTCACTGAAGGCAGCACAGAAGAGGTAAGGCAGGTGATATATTAGAGGCATTGCTTATAAAATGGTGGCTACATATGGACTGTTGAACACACTGTAGTGCTGCAGGTTCCCATCGTACCCCTCCTGCTGCACAGTCAGGCTCTATTACAGCTCTAAAGGAGTGACAGGGTGTGATAGTGTTAAGCATCGCAGAGCAGCACAAGATCAAGTGCAGAGGCCAACTGAGATTTCCCTGTAGTCAACTGAGAGCCTGAGCTGTCAAAGCGTGCAGCCCTGGAGTATTACAAGAAAACATAAATGATATCTTACACAGAGCTTCAACTGTATCAGCGATGTGGGAATGCAGAGCTTTGAACTGGAAAGGCTGAAGTTTTCCCTTGTTTGTTTTTATCATTTAATATTGATATTTGTTTTGCCCCTGAGGGCCATGAACAAGTTACTTGCTGAACTAGAAATCTTAGTGATTGTGAGGAATTCCTTTTTTTGGTGCTGAGTTTTGATTATAGATTCTAAAATAATGAGAAGATCCACCATAATACTCCTTGTCTTTACCCTGAGGTCTGTAGTGTGCCAATGTCACAAAAGACGGTGTGTGTTAAACAATATCATGATCCTGAACTAGTATGAAAAAAATACTGGGTGTCCAGATTTCTGCAGTTAAGCCTTTGGAAGCTGTTATGTCTGGGGTTTTTATCATGCCTAATGGCAATAGGAAACAAAATGAATGGCTTTAGTTCATTCAATGGTTTTCCTGACGTAATTAATGGACAGAAATAGAAGGCAGGAATTGAACTAAACCACTCCCATTCTTTTCTTATCCCCCTCTGAGATTTTTGCAGGCAATGATCTATAAACTGTGTGAGTGTTTACTGGGTAGTTTTTCCCATGTTATATATGACCCTCAGAAGTCTGTTGATGCACAAAGGTCAGGTCCCCTGCACTTACTCTTTCCCGCATTACTGTCTTTTCTGTTTTTAAGTAAGTGACCATGATATTTTTCTGAAGCTTAGTGGTCAGGGAGCATCTTTAGAGCCATTTTTAATCAGAAAATCTGCCATTCTCTGTGTCTGGTGGACACAGATTTGTCAAGCAGTTTGGTTCTCTGTATGTTGGGTTTCAGAGGACGCTGTTATTCCATTGCTTCTGTTTTGTGTCCATAGACCCTGCGAGCAGCACATATCCCATGGTGAAGAATTTTGAAATGAACCGAATCGTCAAATGAACAAAATGAACAAAAATCTAAATGAACAAAAATGTCATTTAGATCCACACTAGGACATGGCTGCATGTTGCCGGGAGATAGGCAATATCATTCATATGATGATTACTGATAAACATCTTTTCTTGCTGGAGTGCAATCAATGGGAGGATTTGGCTAGCTCTTCCATGAAGGGCGTTTCAATCTCTGCTCCTTTAGAGACTTACTCATTAGATTGTACAAGGGGTAAAACATGAAGTTAATGCTGAAGAATGTTGCCGTACTTTGTCTGGACATAGCAAAATCCAGTAGCAGCCTAAAATGGAATAGTTTCCCCCATGTACACATTATGGTGGTGGTCTTCAATAATTGGTCTAATGGTGGAAACACACTAATGTGTTTCAGTTTAGATTGTCATGATCCTGGATAATGCATGGATTGGAAATGACTTATGATTCATACTTAATAGCTCCTGTCCTCCCACCAGCTTAGCAATATCTAAAGGCTATTAAAATACTATATCTGTCCTGTTAAATCAATGAATCTGTTCCTGAATGAAGGTGCAGTATGTAATATCTGCCTCCTTGTGCTTTCACACCTTAGGCCCTGGGAGTGGGTTAATAGACATCTTCTAGAGACCTTCTAGGAGGGAAATTTTAGATGTGCTGGCAACAGATGGCATACATGCTTCCAGGACTAAACCAGGATGAGTGCTTGATAAACTTAATGTGAAAAGAAAATCTAGCACACCTTAAAAACTGACCGGATAGCCCAAGCTGGTGGGCTCAGGCTCTAAGTGAGCCTTTCTCATAGGTGGCAAGAGTTGGACCAGAATGTGCTTTCTTTGAAGAAGAAAACACCCAGTTCTTTAATCTCAACTGTGGGTCTTTCTCTGGTTTGAAGAAGACAGAGGGAAGCAGCCACTGCTTGTGCTTGGAGGGGTGTCTGCCTTAGAAAAGGAAACTGGAAATAGGGAACAAAACTGCAACTTCTTACTGAAATGGTGAGTTCTTGTATTAGTGGTGGCTTGCACAACACCAAAGTCTAGTGATCTTTGTGGAAGAGAAACAAGCCACCTCTCTGAGCTGCTGAGTTGAGAGGCTGCTGAATCAGCTAAAAATAATAATGTCATGTTCTGCTCCTGGGAGGATTTAACAGCTCCTGTGGGGTTGTCCAGACAAATGGTGCTTCAAAGTCTCAGGCGAGTAATAATTATTGACCTAGCATGTGTTTTCTAACACTGCTTTGTAGAATTTACCAACAAAATTGTTGTCTTCTAGATAGTGTTTTTAATTCTGTTTGTGCACCATGTACATAGGAAGACTATTGATAAAGGGAAGATGCATCTTTGTGAGTGACTACATATACCTGTATCTACCTGCAGGTGCACTGGCATAAACTTAGAATCGTGTTTTCACCAGTTCCGATTGGAATTGTGTCTGTTTATCCAAGCTTGGCATGGTTGTGTGGGATAAAGGAAATGTTTATTGCACTGCTGATAGAAACAATGCTATTGCTAAATATAAGCAAGTAAAAACACAGTTGAAATGGGTTGTGCTGTAATTTTGTTTCCTGTTTTACCAATTCTATTTATTTTCCTTATGTCCTACAGAATAATTCAATTAAAACATCGAAATACAACTTCTTCACTTTCCTGCCTCTCAACCTGTTTGAGCAGTTTCAGCGAATAGCCAACGCTTACTTTCTTTTCTTGCTGATTTTGCAGGTATGAATTCACTGTGCTTTTTCTAGAAGACTGCAGTGTCTGTTATCAAAGCCTGTGTGTTGATAGTTGTAAAAAAGTTCAAGCTATATCCCTCTTGTGAATTAACATCTTAGCAAAACCTTAAAGTATATAGAAAATAGGTCGGGCAAAAAAGCAATTTCCTCTCTTATCTTTGGATATGAGGGTTTGAACTAAATGAATAAAAAATGTAATTAAAGTTTTCAACAAATTGTGCACCTTTTTCATACCCTGTCCTACCACCCCTTTTTGTCTGCATCTGAGTGCTCCTGGCTGTCCTTGGATTTCCATTACTTATTCCTCCTGTAGTACAGAAGGAGGTTGTCTCTTATCCATAGTTTTAAAGCCAAGTTCCACTGGCAGTCTCAAAGAAAAAAGCATGAAGAACAAATTTGTAACCTGTACTGTTTTTTTTCTGGGAAGGAAGGAGTTAACCTCAGGGAGGCTCAAGACTGGAGCCAGTTTGCATGAAGCTGAATATTGCTGCTGCTGGCTCATCAGGGTGAGCAAGGTGTCTAACATGGAGCGTGCCACACACTGGCAACTCTGTTGAGCCCTGTGGCTCATAATGGCATTGGGTTGCACTTTGCCCATCATTGTTGGTAATACTACTCTGTCTGAAAGCTGAATACACTGGAGAAATTGATATCAGGGTTTCTGCCCCTTTGCACTTTGCTAGAATATGGATAAATGTAGTGTGCTCTGTTGTTGCTGAGTCATACTGGGATGCACATTATCCAAAAAAGGGTATGATGTTGATTATGTTTCAAGTATGATATTTTGAATTTTATATTTTCAGTGCACACAAGTTTTCAAAATTACCCTTTTCAAGTGCTCTTTTTCAATTTCAGCTCAAAAAAAGCACAAGCAGCATGGGTTTTTTTAAGCTGTAACAGAGTGCATACAATCTTCTTTTCTTATTTACAGGGAGTGAATTTGGGAAATTTCAGCCGTCTTCAATTTTTCAAGAGTCTAGTTAAGGTGCCTTTTCAGCTAAGCTGACAGCACCATTCCTGTGTTGTTGTACTGCACTCTAGCTGTTTGTCTATCAAATTCATAGCATTTCAAACTATTTGCCTTAAATTAGTTCACTGTCTTTTGCTGAACCATCTAAGCACAACTGTATATAAAAGCATACAGCTTTTTCTGCTAGGTGCATCAAGGTGGGCTAGAGAGGGCAGCCGTTAGTCTTTTGTGTTTGCATATTCCTCCACTTATCATTTTCCTCTCTTTCCACTGACTCCATCTCTCTGCCCCTGGAGTTCCTCTTCCTGCAGCAGGAGTGGATGTGATGGGGAGGCTGTGGGAACTCTGCAATCCACTGGGGACTTTGAAATTCTAATTTACAAACAACAATAAAGGGCAACCCACTATGCTTCCTGACAGCTCCATGTTTATAATGTACATTACAGCTTGTTTTTAAGCAAAGCATGGGTTCTCTTGCTCACCTATCTCTGTGGAATAATGTATACGTAATAGAGCTGCATTTCTGTCCCTAATCTGTGTTCAAGTACCATAGGAAAATGTTGCCTGCAGCTTCCACAGAAAACAGTGGCTTTTTCTGTCTTCCTGTCTTGGCAGGAAATCTCACAAGTCATATCTTTTCCTCCTACAGTTGATTCCTCAGATTTCCTCGCTGGCCTGGTTTACAACAGTGGTGCCCCTAGTGCTGGTGCTGGCTGTATCGGGAGTCAAGGATGCCATCGATGATTTTGTAAGATCTATATTACTGACCTGTACTTTGGAGTTTGCCTGTGATTCTTCAGCACAGTGACAAAAGCAAATCACTTAAAACAAAGCAAGCTAGTGGCAGGCAGCTGGAGAACTGGTCTGTGGCCAAGATGGGGTCTGAGACTAGATCCCCAAATCTATCATTTTTTACCTAAAAAAGGAAATAGAATTTCCAAATCACTGAGCACACCAACAGCTGCATTTACTTTCTTTGAAACCACTCATTGTGTCTGAAAATGTGGTCACTGATAGGTATGTCTGTACACATTCATGAAAGTCTGATCTTAGTCTTCTACTTTGGAGAACTCATCCTCTGCCACCTAGCTGCAAAGCAGGTGGATAAAAACATGTGGTAGGAAGTAAGCTTCCATGTGGGACTTTTCAAACTTGTCCAGCTTTGGCAGTCTGCTCCCATCAGAGCTAATGGTCAAAGTCCCATTGACTTCATTGGGGTAATGTTAGAGCTGAGTTTGGCATCTGATTTTCTCTCATAATTAAAATAATTTTGATGCTCTGTGGAGACTTATTTCAACTTTGCAAGTAGGGGAGTGAGAGGTGGTGAGGTGCTCTCCCAGGAAGCAATGCTGGAACATCTGTGGCCACTTTCCATGTCAGAGCAGAAGAATGGATTTCTCTGTTGTGTTGGCAAAACCAACACCAGCTGAGTCAAGACTGTGCTAAGTGGCATACAAGGCTCTACTCTCCTTCTGCCCTCCCAGAGCGAGCCCTGTGTTGCCTGCTGCTCTTTGTAGCCCAGTTATGCCTTATGTTACTAGTGTAAATATGGGGTGGACTATGACTCAGTTGTAACTAATCTGCCGGACCCTTTCAAGCCAGCTGTGTGAAAACCTAAAACGTTAATGAACTACAGCTCTTGTGCACTTGTTTTCTTGGAAATACCTTTTAACATACTGATCAAATTTTCAGAATCGCCACAAAAGCGACAAGCACGTCAACAACCGCCCAGTCCAGGTCCTGATCAATGGCACGTAAGTCCTTTTTCTTTTGCTGCAATGTTGACTGGGAAGAGCACTTTATTAATAATATATATATTTATGTGTGATTTCCAAGGATCACTAAACAATTTAAAATTTAATTGCCTTTCACACCATTAATTCACTGTGCAGTTCTGGACTGTGTCTGGTTAACGGCTCCAAGGCACAGTACCACAGTCTGTACAGACGTCATGGCTGTGACTTTGCACTGACAAAAGGCAAGCTCTCTGTCTTCCAGGGTATATATATGTTTCAATGAGTGATACTTTGAGACCACTGCTTTATTTTATGCCTGACCCCAGAAGTGACAGATCTAATGAAAGGGTCCCTGCCCGTGGCAGAGGGATTGGAACTAGATGGTCTTTAAGGTCCCTTCCAACCAAAACCATTCTATGATTCTATGACAATCAAGGTTATCTTCCTATATCCACTTATATTCACAGCATTTATTTCTGCATTAGGCAAAACCAGGCATTATCAACAAAGTATTTTAAATAGAGAAGCAGGAATAGCTTCCTTATACATGCCGTAATACTTTGAGTGTGTATAACAGTTCAGACTTAGATGTACTGGAAGCCCTTCAGCTGTGTGCTTTGGACATCGTACTGCTAGCACTGTCCTTTCCTGCAGAAAAAATAGCAGAGGCTTTGGCTTTTGTGGGAGACAGATGTGCTGTTTACTTGAGGCTCCATGGAGCTGAACTGTGTGCGGGACACAGCTGTAGACAGCTGTGAGGTCTCTAGTGACTTTTTTTTTCTGTGCTATAGATAGCAGTATGTTGTGCAAACTCAGATGATCAGTTAAGAATATAACTTGAAACCAAAGAACAGGAACATACTTTTTGTGCTTTCTACTAAGTAAAAAATTTTGTAGTTTCCTGTGTATTAGTTACTGTGTCTAGAAAACATACATTGAAATGGAAATCTTCTAATGTTTTGCCTTTGTTCACAAACTGGAAGCCATAGGTACTGCCCAACTCTGGCCAACACTGAAAACACAAGGCTGAGCTGAACTCAAGCTTGTATACCTGGTCCTGTTTTGATACAGCTCTTGATACTTCTCCCCTCACTATTAGGCACATGTAAGCAAAGCATCTGCATTGACCTTCCTGACAGCCAAGCCCACACAGAGTCAGATCTCTTGTTCTGGCCCTTAGTAGCACATAGAAAAACTAACCCAACTGGCAATTATCCCAGGTGTTTGTAAAGTCTGTTATGCAAAGCAGAGAGTTTTTGCCAGAGAGAATGTAAGCTGTTTAGAAGAAAGAAGGGACTAGTCAGTCATAGAATTGTAGAATAGTTAGGGTTGGAAAGGACCTTAAGATCATCTAATTCCAACCCCCCTGCCATGGGCAGGGACACCTCACAATTAAACCATCTCACCCAAGGCTCTGTCCAACCTGGCCTTGAACACTGCCAGGGATGGAGCATTCACAACCTCCCTGGGCAACCCATTCCAGTGCCTCACCACCCTCACAGTAAAGAACTTCTTCCTTATATCCAATCTAAACTTCCCCTGTTTAAGTTTTAACCCATTACCCCTTGTCCTATCACTACAGTCCCTAATGAAGAGTCCCTCCCCAGCATCCCTATAGGCCCCCTTCAGATACTGGAAGGCTGCTATGAGGGTCTCCACTCAGCCTTCTCTTCTCCAGGCTGAAGAGCAGCGCACACATTGCTATTGTGGCCTACAGTCTGGCTTCAGGAGCCAAGCTGAGTATCCTGTGTTCCCTAAGTAGTATTTGCTTTATGTGCCTACTTACTAGGACCTGTCTTGCAGGTTAAAGGATGAAAAATGGATGAATGTCCAAGTGGGGGATATAATAAAACTAGAAAACAACAACTTTGTGACGGTGAGTACAGCTTTTCTCCATCCTGCTCTCAGTCAGTCTCTGTAAATCTCTGTAATTACTCTCACCACTCAAAAGAAAATTAGTCAGTGGTGATGATAACTGCCTCGGAGACCTGCAGTGTGCAGAAACCGCAAGTAGCATTGCAGTGACATGCCTTCTGACCATGTGAATTCATGCCCAGTCTGTCTGTCTGTGTTCAGGCTGATCTACTGTTACTGTCAAGCAGTGAGCCACACAGCCTGACGTACATCGAGACAGCTGAATTGGATGGGTAAGTAAGCCTGGCTCTTGAGTGCAACCACTACTATCAGTGCAAGATCAAATCTCTGGTGACCCTGGGTGCTGCAGGCTTACCTGCAATATCTCTGGTAGCACACATTTCCTAATACATAGGATAAACTTTGGGTAGGTATCTTGAAAAATAACATCTTCTGGTGGATACTTTTGGCCCCTTTCAGTGCAAATACCGTGTGAGGAGGGGACTTTATCATAATTTCTTCTAACACAGAGAGTTAGTTAGAAACCTGTTCCTGCATATCACCGATCACTGGCAGAAGCTTTCTGTTTCTTGTATTTGCCCCTTAGTCTTTTCTCTTAGCTGGATTATCCTGGTGAGATAATCACAATGAATACCTCCAGTAATCTCCTTTGGACCATAATATTATAATATTAATGCGTGCACACTGCAAAGGCTTCCAATCATTGCTTGCTCCAGGGCATAACTGGCCAAAAGGCAGAGAGCTGCAACTGATTTATATAGAGCTCTATTAATTTATATAAACTGGAGCTGACCATCTTTATGGCCCAATTTACATTACCTTTTCTGCATTGCCTGGACCTAGCATCAGCTTGAAGAACTAAACAAGACCACAGATATCAAAAGTTGTGTCTCTCCTAGGACTCTACAGATACCCCTCTGGATTTTCCCTATCTGATTTCTGCTGAAAAGGAGCTTGTAGTTCCTGGCAGATGATTTGTGAACACTGAACAAATGCTGTGTTTCTTTGACATTGCATTTCAAACTTCCCAGCTACTCAGTTTCAGGATCCAGGATCAGAATACCGTAGGAGAAGATTCAGAGCTCTCCTATATGCTCAGATACCTCAGGATTCAGTGTGGTGTGAGTGGCAGGATGGACAGGGAGACAGATGCTCAGGGAGCTGAGATGCCTGGTCTTGTATTTGTGAAAAAGAGAAGACAGAGCCACCCTTTTTGGCACCATGGTACCATGTTCAGAATTCCTCTGGACCACCTGTCTTTGCCACTGAAAAAGACAATTACATCCTTTAGCCGCATAAAACAGGTACATGGTGGCATGGTCCCATCAGATGTCTCGGGAAGAAGGCAGTCCTCAAGAACAGAAAGTAGCTCTCGGGGAGCTTTCAGTTCACTTATGACTTTTCAGCTCATGTTTCTGTCTCATGTTATTTGTTACAGTGAAACAAACCTGAAGGTGAAGCAGGCATTGACAGTCACTGCAGAGCTTGGAGAAGATCTTCAGAAACTGACAGAGTTCAATGGTGAGTCTATATAGAAAGTTCATTTTCCAGAAGGTCTGCAGAAAACACCAGATTCCAAACAGTTCTTGGGAGTGCTGCTTCCTGCTGGGACTCCTCTGCAGGAAACTAAATGTAGTCTGTACAACAGATACCAACAGCATATGTAGAGAAAGAGGTCCATCTTTGCTTGCAGGTCTCAGTGCTGGGCATGGCTATAACCTGAAACTGCATTTGTGGCTATTTGTCTTCTGGCTGCACACTTTTCTCTATCATTTCTCTGTACATGTTGAAACTGCCCACCTTGAACCTCAGTAGAAGAGTTCCTGTAGTTGCACAGTGGAAACTGTATTCCCAAAACTTCATGCTTGATCTCAAATAATTTCATACTGCACTTTTATATTGATGCAGCAATGCTGATTCATCAATTACATTTAAATTCTGAGCAGGGGCACTTCCCAGACACTGTGCAGATCTGAGGACTAACTCTGTGCACCCACGACAGACGACTGCTTTCCAGCCTGATGCCTCACCTTGCCAGCATTTCTCTTCTTTCTCAATGCCACAATAAAGACTGCATTTTGAGATATTTAAAGACAAGCAGTGCAGATGTGGTTAATGGGCAATGTGTCCTTTCTTAGCACTGTTTTGTATATCAAAGTAGGACAGGACAGGACAGGACAGGACAGGACAGGACAGGACAGGACAGGACAGGATAGGATAGGATAGGATAGGATAGGATAGGATAGGATAGGATAGGATAGGATAGGATAGAAGGGGATGGGATGGGATGGGGTGGGATGGGATGGGATGGGATGGGATGGGATGGGATGGGATGGGATGGGATGGGATGGGATAGGGCGGGATGGGATAGGGTGGAATGGGACAGGATGGGATAGAACAGAATGTTTCAGTTGGAAGGGACCTGCAAAGATCATCCAGTCCACCTGCCTGACAAATTCAGGGCTGATGAAAAGTTTATGTTGTTAAGGGCATTGTCCAAATACTTCTTAAACACTGACAGGTCTGGGGCATCAACCACCTCTCTAGGAAACCTGTTCCAGTGTTTGACCCACCTCTCAGTAAAGAAATGCTTCCTAATGTTCAGTCTGAACCTCCCATGGCACACCTTTGAACCATTCCCACACATCCTGTCACTGGATACCAGGAAATATATAGCAGCACATACACAGAAAGAAGCCAGACCTGTTTAAAACAGAATGCTCCATGCTCACACATCATCTGTCTGCAGAGAGAGGATGGGGGAACAGTCCAAGTGGTGTTAGTCATGCTCTGCAGTGCCCTGGCTTAGATACAAGGGCACAATTATGGGAAGAGCAAGTATGGAATGGGTGGAGTGAGTGCTGCTGTCCTTGGAACATCTCAAGGACTGCAGGATCTCAGGAAATACTTTTAGATAAAAAGCAAGAATAATTTTTTTTTAAATTATTTTTGAAATAACCAGGTGATTCCAGGACACGTGGTGGGGACTGTTTATGGTGAAATCATGCAAAGGCTTTTCTTATGCCTTCTACATTGAGGTTTTACACAATGGTGTGCATGGTCTCAGCTGAGTGTCAGCTCAGTAAATCAGAATTTCTCTAAAGTGACAGCTGAGTTTCTGAGTGTTGAAGGTCTTGAGAAAGATGGTCTTACAGGTGCAGTTAGATGCTTTAGGTTAATAGTGTCATGGTTTAAGTCCGGTCTGTAATTCAGAACCACGTAGTCGCTCGCTCGCTCCCCCACTTCCTTCCCCCCCTAACTCCTGGAGGGATGGGGAGGAGAATGTAAAGAATGTAACTCCCATGGCTGAGATAAGAGCCGTCCAGTAACTGAGGTATAACACAAACCACTACTGCTGCCACCAATAATGATAATGATAAGGGAAATAACAAGGGAAGAGAATACAACCACTCACCACCCGCCGACCAGTACCCAGCCCGACCAAGCAGTGATCGAGCCCTTCTGGGTAACTGCCCCCAGTTTATATAGTGGGTATGACATGCTGTGGTGTGGAATACCTCTTTGGTTAGTTTGGGTCAGGGGTCCTGTCTTTGCTTCCTCCCGGTTTCCCCTCCTCCCTAGCAGAGCATGAGGCTCAGAAAGTCTTTGGTCAGACTAAACATTACTGAGCACCAACTAAAAACATCGGTGTTATCAGCGCTGTTCTCAGGCTGAAATTCAAAACCACAGCACTGCACCAGCTCCTAAGAAGGAGAAAAAATGACTGCTACTGCTGAACGCAGGACAAACAGAGTGGTATGCCTTCATTATTTTTTTAAGGTGCTGCACTGTCAATTTGTAAGCAAAATCTTTAGCTTCAGTAATTTTTCAAACATTTTTTTGCATAATGCTTATCTAAGGGTACATCTTGAAAGTACGTAATGAAAAAAATGTTTCGAAATCTTTTGGAAAATGAAAACCTTTATTATCAGGTATTTATTTATCCTGTAAGTCTCTATTTTAGTTGTTTTGTAAGTAAAAGTGGCCTCTTCACAATACTTACACTGAGTAAAATGTTTCCCAGGATTATTTATGTTTAGCAGAGTACTGGGAAGAGTGCCTGGAATCATACCCAACAGTGCATTTCCCTTAGCAAACGTCTGCAGAAGTATTTAAATATTTATGTAACTCTTTATCTAATTATTTCTTAAGACAGGAAGAGAGGAAAGGGTTGAACAGCTAATACAGGCACTCAGTGGAATGCTTAATGTGAGTTGTGATCTTTGCTGACACTGTGATGGTTCAGATAAGGAAGATGCTTGCAAGGCACTGAACTTCTTTATTTGATTTTGGGAACTGGGACATGAGAAAGGAAAAAATACTTTCCAGTTACCTACTGCTTATCACATGTAGAACTGGTGGTCCTTAACACTTTTAGGTGAAATGCATTCCAGATTCTTTCTTGCTGTTCATGGGAGGAAGAGACATGAGGCATGGTACCTTGCTGAGGTACCTTCAGCTGCAGGTTGCCTGGGGGCAATGCAGGTATTTTGGGTGAATCTCCAGAGCTTCTCACTTTTTTATGACTAATGTAATAATCAGGATCTCTTCTGATAAAAAATCAGCATATCAGTAACCCAGACTCAGCTACTTACTGGAAAGCAGACATAGATGTTGACACACAAGGTACTTGCATGGGGATTGTCCCACAGCTGGGATTAGGAGATGTACAGTCTTCCTGGTGGGGGATCACACCAAGGGCTTGGTTCACCAACCTGTTGTTGTGCTGTGCTTCAGGTTGCACCGCAAAGACTGTTTCATCTGTGCTTTTCAAAGGGTTGCAAGGGCTGCAGTGGGACAGGCCTGGTTACTATAGACTTCTAGGAATGATGGAGCACAGATCTGATTGCTGTTGGATTAGCTAAGTGATAAAACAGAAGACCAGCATAGTCATTAGTATGAGCTCTGATGTCACAGCTGTCCCTGAACTTACTTATCACTTCATCTTTCACGTCTGATGATTTGTCTGAGCTAGGGTAGACCTACTTCTCTATGGAAAGAACATCCATTCTTGATTTCAAAATCTGCAACAGTGGAGACTACCACAACACTTAAAGTTGTATTTTTCTTCTGGACTTCTCTAGGTTTTGTTTCCAGTCTCTTGAGCCTGGTGTGTTTTCCCTGAGAACAGCTGGAAGAGCTGTATTCTCTGCAAATGCTAATCCTCATGCAGATATTTGCAGCCTGAGTTCAAAATAACTTTAATGTTTCTGCTGATTAACTGAACAGATTGAACTCTTAGATTCCCTTTCAATAGGCATATTTGTATTTTCTAGTTCTTTTCAATACATACATAGGGCTCTGGTTTGAATCATTAGATATCAGATGTAAATATTGATTTGAATAATATTTTTTGTACCAAAGTGCCTGTGTTTACAATATTGTGTGAAAATGTTTTATTACAAGAAATAAATATAAAGCATGGAGATAGAAACATGGTCTCCAATCACTTACAGCATCAGATACATTGCCAAAGAAGGTAGCAGTATTTTTTTCATTTGCCTCTGGGAGTTAAGTTATAAAGCAGGTGAAACAATAAAAAAAAATAAAGTGAGCAGAGGCACCTCACTTAATTACTCTTATGCAGCATTCAGGCTATGACTTTTCTCACTTGGACTCCCGCATAGAATCATAGAATCATAGAATAGTTAGGGTTGGAAAGGACCTTAAGATCATCTAGTTCCAGCCCCCCCGCCATGGGCAGGGACACCTCACACTAAAAAGTTTTAAAGAAAATGCAATAGGAATTATGTGAGGTTAACACTTTTAGTTAAAGTTATCCAGTGATATCCCACCACTATGAACTTGCTGGGAAAGGACTAAAAGTGCATTGCTGGATCAACATTTCTTCTCATCCACAAGAAACTGTAGAAACTTTGTTTTGGTATTCTACCAGTAAAATATTGCCATGTTAAAAGAATAGGATAATTCCAAATTCATTGTGATCCTTTAAATTATGACATGAATATGAGGAAGAAGCAATATGCCAAAGCATCAGTAAATACAAGATGGAAATGGTAGGGTCAGGAGTGGACTGCAGCTACCGTGTGAGATTTGGAACAGCTGAGAATGCAGTATTGACTGATATCTTTCTGGACCAAGATTTCCATCTTTGTCTGTACCTTCTTTTTATAGGTGAAGTAAAATGTGAGGCACCAAATAACAAACTGGATAAGTTCACAGGAACTCTTACTCTTCGAGGAGAGAAGTATGCCCTGGACAATGAGAAGATGTTGCTGAGGGGCTGCATTATTAGGAACACAGAATGGTGCTTTGGCCTTGTGATTTATGCTGGTAAGTAGTAAAAATCAATATGTGAATTGCAGAGCACAGCAGGAGTAGTAGGGAAGTATATCGCACCCAGCAAACACGAAGGAACCAGGTATTTTCCTCTTTAGGAATTAGGTTTCTACCAGGTACAAGAAAAAAAGCAAAACAAAACATGAGATCCCTTGGCTCAACTCTAGGCTGGAAATTGTGCATATTACAGGGGATTTTAATCTGACTTTTTTATAATGATCTATAAGAGAAAACTGGATTAAAAATGCTACATTACAACATCCAATTGATTAAGTATTTAAGGAAGCAGAAGTAGTCTTTTATTTCAGAAATGCATGCTGCAAAGTACTTGAGAGAAATCTTGGTCCATCAGCTTGAAAAAAATAAAAGAATTAAATCTGTTTAAGAATTAAAGCTGAATTATATCAGCCTTTGCTAGCACACAGTGGGCCAACTGGAACTTTTCTTTCCCCCCACACTTGTTACAAACTTTTCACTCTTAACTGTTATTTGATTAAAAAAATCCCTATCATTTCTATATGATTGTAATCCATACTGGGATATCAGTTATCAATAATATTATTGTAGACCATTAGATCTATGCTTTTTACAAGCATAAACCTTCTATTGTTTCTCTACTGCTGTAGACATGTGAGATGGTGTATAATATGTCACCAATAACAGAGCATTGTCAGGTATTATGTGAAAAGTAATTAAACCTGAAAGGGAGGATTGACTGCTGAAAGAAGAGAGCAGGGTCAGAATCCAGAATTAATGGCTATATGTGACTCTTCATACAATCTAAGGCAAATGACCTAACCTTCTTTGCCTAAGTTTCCCACCAGCACTGTAAGCTGTATGTACCTGCTTTCAAGAAAGCTGTGATGGGTAGTGATGCTGTAAAGTACACGGGGGTCTCAGAAGGAATCAGCTTTATAACAGCTAAGCTTTATTACTAAAATTAAGGGTGTGTTTCATCTCCAGGGCCAGACACCAAACTAATGCAGAACAGTGGAAAAACAACTTTTAAACGGACAAGCATTGATCGGCTCATGAATGTCCTTGTGTTACTGGTAAGTCTGATTTATGTATCTTCATTTCTTCAGATGTATTCACAATTTCGAGGTGCTCCACCTGTTTTTCCACACAAATGAGGAAATATCAAAAGTGACTAATGATAAAAAGAAAAATTATGCAGTAATTTGTTAGCAGCCTGAGTTCTGCAGCACCTCTGCCAGCCCATCTTGGAAAGCAAGGCTGTTACATTGGCAGCATTGAGGACCTTCTGAGCTTGTAATTTACTCTGATTTTCCTTGTTCTGCATTTTTTGTGAGAATCATTTTGAAGACTCCAAATGCCTTCTTTCTCTAGTAGTTCTGTCATGTTCTATTTAAATGAACATTAGCAGTTCTCCCTCTTCCACCTGATTTCTTGGCATCTCTGCTGACACCTGCACAGGACTTGGTAATTGAATTTGTTAATTTACATGATGTAGCTCTGACTTAACACATTATGATAAAATAATAGACATGGTCTCATTAATACTCAAAAACTGGTGTTTTTAGCAGCTGGGAAATTTGAGAACGCTAATCTTACATAGCAGGCACTCTCCTCAAACTGGAAAACAGATCTGATTTGAGGGGAAAACTTGTCAGTGGTTTTAACAAATGGCAGAGAAATGGAGTAGAAGAAAACTGAATAGGGAATTTGGAATTTAGTGTTTGAATATGATTTGCCAAATCTCCTTTCACAAGTCAAGAGTCCCACCCAGAGATTCCAGTCTGCTTGGCCTCACTTCATGAACACAAACAAGATGAATTTACCTCCTGGCTCTGTTTAAAAAACTGAGCAAGTTGCAGCCAATTGCATCAGCCTCTGCCTGGGTTCTTGGGCTCTGATGGAGCTAAGGGTGTGTTTTTCTGCTTTACGCATTTTAAGACACCTAACATTTTGGTGTCTGAGTAAAGCTCTGTCCTACCCTCAGCACCAGGCTCTTTGCACGCCCAAGGGAATATGGCATCAGGTCCTTCCAGCTCTTTGGGTGTTGAAGGTCACAAAGCATGGTCATAAAAAGAGGCAGTATATTTTGCTCTTGAGTTTAGAAATATAAAGCTGCCACCACTTGCTATAAATAGCTTATTTTAAGTGTAATGAAACTTGTTCCACATTAACACAGACAAAGCTGTTTTGTGGCTAATTGTTGATAGAACTCCCAGGCCCAAAGCCGTATTTAAGCCGGGCTCACCAAAGAAGTCCTGGTTAAATGTTGTCCTGGTCTATCCCAACAAGGGTTAATGAGTGAATCTTTCCAGATGGCAACCATTGATGTTTGGAAGTGTTTCTCAGTGATCTAAGAGAGAAGTGAATGCTCCTCCACTGGGAAAGCACTAGTCATCTCCAGGAATTCTTTTTCTTCCAGAACCTGGTTTTCAGGAGGCCTGGGGGAGCACGTTTTCAGAGAAATAGGGATGTCACTTTCATCTCTTAAATAACTTTGTGCTTCAACACGAAGTGCCAGTAAAAAACCTGGGACAGTCCAACAGGAAATGTTTGTT
This sequence comes from Pezoporus wallicus, assembly GCF_028554395.1. Classification (NCBI taxonomy): domain Eukaryota; kingdom Metazoa; phylum Chordata; class Aves; order Psittaciformes; family Psittacidae; genus Pezoporus; species Pezoporus wallicus. Next base: position 304,047 of record NW_026642642.1, read on the forward strand.
GAAAGTCAGCTCCTTTACAAAAATCCTACCCAGTCCTGCAGAGGATTTTTTGCAGGCAGTGCATGGGCAGGACCAAGAGAGGGATGATGCTCATGCTGGGAAAACCCATGACCAGGCACAAGCCTATGATCAGGGCTTTTTTCACATCCTTCTCTTGCAGGGCTGTGGTTATGATTACAACACCCTGCACGCAGTTGTTTCTCCACACAGAAATTAATCTCCAGGGCCACTGTCAACTGCTCAGTTTTTTGCAGTTGTCTCAAACAGTACGTTAGTGAACTTTGTGTAAGCATGATTATTGCACGCGAGTTGAGTGTGCCGGATGATTTGGCACGCCAAATATATATAAACCAAAATGTACATAAAGCAAGTGCGCCTGTAGGCAAGATCTGCTGTGATACGGGATAGTTCAGCTGCTGTCTTGCCCTATATGTATTTCTGTTGCTGAATCACACATTGAATTTCATACGTGTACTGTGATATTCTACAAACTGAAAATTTTTAGCCTGTAGGGCAGTGTGGAATCATTCAGGGTACAGTAGTAAGATCTTCTAATTAACTTCTTTTACAAGAAATTTACAGACAAGTTCTGCAGAGAGAAGTAACAGTTTTTACTTGACCAACAGAAGTATCTATTAAAATAGATAGAAATGGTAGGAAAAACTATGATACATAGTATGGTTGTCGTGGTTTAAACCCAGTCAGGTAATTCGTTCGCTCACTTCCCCCCCTTTCTTGCCCTCCCCCTGCTCTCGGAGGGACGGAGAGGAGAATCGAAAAGAATGCAACTCCCACGGGTTGAGATAAGAACAGTTTAGTAACTAAGGTATAACACAAATCACTACTGCTACCACCAATGATAATAATGATAAAGGAAATAACAAGGGAACAGAATACAACACCTCAGCACCAGCTGACCGATAACTCGCCCCCCTCAGCCCGACCAAGCACCGACCGATACCTCCTCCAACCCTGCAGTCTCCCAGCCCTTCCGGCTAACTCCCAGTTACATCCTGGGCATGACGTGCTGTGGTATGGAATACCTCTTTGGTCAGTTTGGCTCAGGTGTCCTGTCTCTGCTTCCTCTCAGCTTCCCCTCCTCCCTGGCAGAGCATGAGGCTCACAAAGTCCTTGGCCAAACCAAAACATCATTGTTATCAGCTCTGTTCCTGAGCCGAAAGTCAAAACACTGCACTGCACCAGCTACCAAGGAGGAGAAACATGACTGCTACTGCTGAACCCAGGACAATGGTACACAGTACCTGGAGGACCAGGTAAGGTCCTCCAGGCAGTTTCTATTACCAAGTTGCAGCCAGATATTTGAGGACCCACAGCTCAACTCTATTGAGATTGGATGTTCTGAAGCTATCTGCCCATGAGCACCTTGTTTAGGTGTCAACTTCGGACTTAAATCCCATGCTGTTTGAGGTCTTGTGTTACCAGATTGCCAGACTCTGCACTGTGTAATTTTGTCCTTGAAATAAAAGTGTCATAACTTCGCTGGTTTTCTTCTTTCAACCCTATGAACATTTTCCTGTGATTCATGCTGTCCAATCCAATTTCATAAAGGTCTTCTGATTAACCTGTATGTAATAAATTCCTTGTTTCTAAAATGCAATGTTTCCTTTTTTGTTAATTTTTTTGCTTGTTTTTTTTCACAGATCTTTGCATTTCTAGCACTGATGTGTCTTATTCTGGCCATTGGCAATGGCATTTGGGAGTATGATAAAGGCTACTACTTCCAAGTCTACCTGCCATGGGCAGAAGGTGTCAACTCTGCCTCCTACTCGGGCTTCCTCATGTTCTGGTCATATGTGATCATACTAAACACAGTGGTGCCCATTTCACTCTATGTCAGGTATGTGCTAGGAGCTCCTTTCATGTTTCATCTTAGAATTTAGACATTTAGCTTTTTGCCCTAGTTGGGAGCAGCATTTTCCCTAAACACAAATGCAACCTCATTGTGGATGACAGCACACAACTACAGCAACGCTTTTCTTATTTCTGCTGCTTTGGAGGTCTGTAATAGGGTTGGAGAGGGGAGAGAAGTGAGTCCTGAAAGAGAAGATGGTTTTACATTTAAAGGGTAGGTGTAGGTTTAGGATGCTATAGGAGTAAGTCTGAAACCTGTGGTTAGCGTCTTGCTCTCTCCCACTTGCACTGCCAGAACAAAGTGAATGCCATGTTTTTTGCAGTGGTTGTAGGGCTTGTGTGAGGAGTGGATTGCCAGGTAAGTACGTGAAATCAGGTTGAGAATCCATAGTACTTGGTGCTACGTGAGCAGAGTGAATGCTGCCACTTCCTGGAGGATATAGTGCTATGTTGGTTATTGCAGATAAGCAAGTAGTAGTAAAGAGCAGGCAATGTGTCCATGATGCTCTCAAAACTTGACTGTAGGGTGTAGGCTAACTAGACCGGTGTAGTTTATCATTGGACCTAACTCTTCAGACAACTTTGCTACTAAGACTTTCTTTTGTTTTGGTAAATATGAGGAATTAATCCCGTTTCAGGTCAGTATGTCAGCACCAAAGTGTAAATTCATGTAATCTGCAAGCTGATGTGTCTTCTTGGTTGTACTGAGCTACACAATGATTTGCTTGTTGTAGAGCTCTGTGTTGTTTGAGCTGTGGCTCTGCTCATCCCCCAGCCCTGGGGTCAGCCCAGCTCGGAGCCCTGCTGGAAACCAACCCCATCTAAGCATCACTCCCAAAACTGCACCTAGTGAAACCCATTGCTCCTGCCTTGTTTCTCAGTCTGGAAACTTCAGAAACTCTTCAAATACATTTGTAAGATGTTGCTTTAGAAATAAGGAATTCGCTATAAACCTAACAGATCATTTCAGCGTGACATGCTTCATCATTGCATATAAATTGCATGGCTACAAGCCATTTAAAGACAACCTGATGAGTACACCCTGTCATTACTTTCAAAACTGTCTTCTAATCGCAGTTGTTAATGGTCATGCTGAAGATAGTGTCCCTTAAACTAATCAATATTCCATCACCTTCTCTTTCTGTTTCACCAGTGTAGAGATCATACGCTTGGGTAACAGTTTCTACATTGACTGGGACCGTAAAATGTATTATCCACCGAAGGACACACCGGCTCAGGCCCGTACCACTACACTCAATGAAGAGCTGGGGCAGATCAAGTACATCTTCTCAGATAAAACAGGAACTCTCACTCAGAACATCATGTGTTTCAATAAGTGCTCCATCAACGGCAAATCCTATGGTATGTCGTCTATCCATCTTATTCTCCAAGTTTTATTCTGTTGTGTGCCTCTTTGTTCACAGAGACTAAGTGTGATATCTAGAAGAGAGTGTCTTGAAAGAAGCTGCAGTGATCAAGCGAAGGGCTGACCATCAATTACATCACTTGCGTATCTTAATAACCATTTTCTTATCCCTTGTTTCTCCTTCTTACCACCTTTTTACCTCCCTTTTTCTGCCCCAGTAGCATCCGAACTAAAGAACTAGCACCTCATTACTTTTTCCTCATTGGTCCCAGTTTTACTAGATCTGTACTCAGATTTGGTTTTTTTTCTGATATGACTACCTAGGTAACAGCCTTTTATGGTACTGTTGACATGGTTACCCAGGTATTGCTAAGCTCAAAAAGCATAAAGGGGAGTAACTAACTCCCCCTTAACCACTTGTGAAATCAGCCATTCCTCAAGGGGTTATCTGCAAATTTTGTCAGCCTCTCACACTATCATCTCTTACATTCAGCAATTTCTCAGGTCATGAGGAGAGGTTTTCCACATCCCGTTCAGGAAGCTGAACCTTTGGTCAATGGCCTTGTCCTTTGGTTTTAAGCCCTGACATACTTCACCTACCAGAGAGAGAAAAGTTTGTAGGGAGCTGGAAAAAATGGGAAACAAAAATTCTTAGTTCTGTTAGATCCTAACAGAAAATGACTTAGAATGGCTCCCACATTGTATGGCCCCGGGCAGTTTTCTTCATACTGCTCAAGAAGTGCTAACAATTCGCAATCTGACTAATTGGCTATCACCATTAAATTCCTCAAGAGAAATTAGTCACATCTTATTCAGAGATTGATGCTTGTTTTGCCTGTGTCAGACCGACTGATGACTAGTGTACCAGAAAGCATGTCTTTTTTTCCTCAGTGCTATCAGCTAGCCTAATAAAAGAAGTCGTTTCTTCCTATAAATCTTGTTTTGTGTGTATATTTGGAGACCAGCATATCTCTAACATCACTACTATGCTAGCCAACATTAGTGCTGCTAAACAGTCTGAAAATACTGTCTGTTCCTTCATACGTTCTCAGTTGATGTTTCCAAAGCGGATGTCACCACTAGGATAGATATAGGGATGGGATTCAAGAAATGAATGGCAAATATTTAGAGGGCAGAAGGTCTACTGCATATAGTTTTTTAAATGCTTAGCTTCTTCTTAGGAATGTGCTTTGAAGCTGCTACTCACAGGCATATGGGAAAGCCATGCCAGAAAGTATGAGTTAGTCCTGCTGCCATGGAAGGTACACCGGAAGGTTGAGCTTCCTATTGGGAATGAGGTGTCCAAAAGCTTCTTAGTTACAATTCTCAGGGAATCAACTGATGTGCAGGTCTCAGGAGATATGACTTCTCTCTGTAGATGAGTTTCTTCTACACTCTCAGGGCCTTTGTGAAGAAGTACAAGTACCTACAATTGACTTTGGTCACATTTGAGGTTGCTCATGCAGATATGGATCTATCATTCATGCAATTCCCTGCATTTTAGACTTACTTCAATGCAGCGTTGAATCTGGCTGGGCTGAGCAGAGTCCAAATCTTCCAGGTGAAATTATTCTTCAGGTAAAAGAAGTTCCATTAGTGTTTTCTGTAGATTACATGTCTTCCATTTCTGTGACCGGATCATCAGTTCAGGGAAAATGCACCTTGCTACCTAGACACATGAAGAATGGGCTCTGTAGTTGTTCAGGGACTGTTGTAAACCCAATAAGATCCAGGAGCTGGACTTTGTCTCAGGGAAGGTACAAGAGAAGACATTCCCTGAAAGCACCTTCATTTCCCACCTAGCATTACATCCTTTCTGGGTTCAGCTTGAGCCAAGTGTTCTTTACCCAAATGCCAGTCATTTTTATAGTAACTGCTTTGATGAATCGTATCAATCAGTTTCTATGTTAATCCATGACATAGCACAGAGACTGACTGATGCTTGAAACACAGTCTCCAGTGACTATGTCAAGATATTTACACTTACTGAAGCTTTTCAATTAGATACTAGCTTCAACACACTTTGACCAATTTTTGTTGTAGAGAAGCTCAGAGACTACACTCACCTGGAATTTGCGTCTATAACCTGTCTTTCTTGATTGCAGGTGATGTGTACGATATGTCTGGGCAAAGGATAGAAATAAATGAGGTAAGTGCTAAAGTGCTATCAGGATCTGAGCTTTCACTGAACCTGCTGCCTGCCTAAGTGCTAATGGACACAACCTACACAGGCATAGTTCATGCTCTTGACCCTCCAAGAACTGATGCTCTTGACCCTGACAACAGGGATGTGTGTTATTATGGATGTCAGAGGATTGCCAGCATTACATTCCCTTCTAATGTCATTCAAACCTGCAGGCTGGGTAGCCTGAGTGCCCACTGTTCCCTTAGCTTCACACGACACCCTTGTGCATGCACAATTCCTCTTGAATATTTGCCCTTTGATGTTTGTTGGAAACTTGAACATTGGTGAATTTTATTATCCTTGGCAGTTAATTAAAGCTTTTGTTGGGAATCAGTGAGTTTAGTTCATGTTGCTAACAAGTTAACTGTCAAATTGCCCCTATGTCTGGGCATTGGGAAGTTTGAAAATAAGTGACTTTTCCGTTTCTCTCTGGCCCCTGCTTGCTGGCACAAACCCACATGTCTTGGATTTCTAAAATGTCTGAAAACTGCAGTAATCCAAGTAACAAACGTCAAGATGATGATGAAAATCCCACTCCTTATTCCAGTGCTTCATTTCCAGGCCATTTAAACCTTAAATTACTCAGTGAAATTGCCCATTTGTGCTGAGCTCTGTGCCTCCAGACTACCCTTTCTCAGGCAGCAAAAGGCAAAGGGCTGACTTGCTTGGGGAGACATGCTTGTCTCCTGCCAACTGCCTGCCCAGCAGCTCCTCCTGCCCATGATACTCACGGGAGCAGAGCCCTGCTGCCCACATGGTGTGGCAGTACCTGGACCTTGCTGCATAGGGGAGTGTGCGTGGGATGGGTCTGTGATCTTGTGGTAAATCTCAGCTTGCAGAGGTCAAAAGGATGCCTCCCACCCTTGGAAACAATGAGCTCATAGGGGATGGGGTGAGAGCTGGAATTGTCCTGGGCAGGCTCGACAGTGCATTCCTCCATGACACATCATGCTGTGAGCTTCTGGCCATTTCTCCAGTATGTTCCCCCCTGCTTGTTTTCAGACTAAATGTGCAGTGCCTGCAGAGTTGAACATTCACATCACTTCTCTGTATAACTATTTTTTCTGTAACAGGATTTTTTCTTGCTTTGGTAGAACGAGGTGGAGAGCACAGCCTTTTGAATTGTTTTAAATTGGGCTTCCATGTTCCACTATCACAGGCAGCCATTGACATCAGGAGTATGATGCCTCCAAGCAGTCATGTGTTTAAGGCAGGCTTTTCTTTGCCATGAAAATCTTTTGTTGGGGAGTCTGTATCTGTAGGAGCATTTGCTCTTATACAGAGAGGCATCTTTACCTAACAAGATTCTTAGTCTCAGTGCTGCTCTGAAAGGCACCTCAGGTGTTTGTCCTCTCCTGTTATTCAGTAGCTTTCCAGTTACTTAGGCTCACCAATCTCTGTCATGAACAGCCCTGCAGGAGAGGGCCCTTTGTAAATATAAGGCAGAGAATGGGGTTACTGTGGGCAGGTATTGGCTTACAGACATATGAAAACTCGACAAATAACACTGAGCCATATTTTTGCAGAAGACAGAGAAGGTTGATTTCTCGTACAACCAGTTAGCTGACCCGAAGTTTGCATTCTATGACCATAGCCTGGTTGAAGCAGTGAAGCTGGGTGACATCCCAACACACAGGTTCTTCCGGCTACTCTCACTCTGTCACACTGTGATGCCAGAAGAGAAGAAGGAAGGTGAGGACTGTTGAAGACACCAGACTGAATGGTTATGTTCACCTTGCACCACAGTATGTCCTCTCTCCACAGAAGCTGTTACCGGTCCTTTTGGCTTCCTGATGATTTTCTGTAGTATATGGCTACACATAAATCAAAGTCTTTGGAGATGCCACATGGGAAGAGAAAGGACCGGGGTATCCATGCTCTGTGTGTTCCTGTAGTGGAGCTGACACTACTGCAAACACCACATCTCTGGAGTGTGGAAACTGCAGGTGCCACAGCTTCCCTGAGGTGGCATGTGGCTTGCTGCACTCTTTCTCTACTCTGTGCCAGGTCCCATAAAGTAAAGAACACAGAGTACCTATCTACTGGAGACTCAGTAGCTCCTACCACTCAGTGTTCCCACAGGTACTGAGTCAGCCTCCTGACATCCCAGACTGGGTAAAAACTGTGCTTTAAAGGCTAGAATCATTAATTGATACATATAAGCTGAAAAGACTGGTGAGACCGATATATGCAGATAGTTATACATGCTGGATAGAAGAATACATACGTAGTTGCATATGTAACCAGAAGGGGGTTAAACTCAAGGAAGTTGTCCTCTGAGAGATAATCTATTGGACTCCAAAGGGAGTGTTACACATCCCAGAAGAGCCTAAGGGCCTTCTTGCACTGGCCTGGTGGATGGGTTAATGGGACTTGATGGAGACATGTGGATTTAAAGTGTTTTTTTGTGCTGCACCTCTGGGGATAAACAGAAAAGCAAGGGGTTAACTGCTATATAATGTCTTTGATTCTGTATTTGTCTAGCCTCAGAAACAAGGCAGAAGCCACATAACATATTTCTTCTTGCATGTCAGGTAACTTGGTGTATCAGGCCCAATCCCCTGATGAGGGAGCCCTCGTCACTGCTGCCAGAAACTTTGGATTTGTATTCCGGGCTCGTACGCCAGAGACCATCACCATTGTGGAAATGGGAGAAACAAAAGTCTACAAACTCCTGGCTATTCTTGACTTCAACAATGTTCGCAAAAGAATGTCTGTTATTGGTATGTTCCCTTTGCTCCCTTCTTTTCTTTCTCACTTTTTAGGCTCTCATACCTAATTCTGCTGTGATGCTTTTTCCTCATTCAGAGTTCTTTCTGAATAAGATTTACTTCTGAGCTCCTCAGATGGGCTGCTTTGACCTTTCAATTACACAGCAATAGTGCTAGATAAAAACTTAGGCAGGTGGGGAACATCGTAACATTAGGGCAACAGTGATGGAACAGACTTCTACAAACTCTACGCTCTTTAACGTGTCTTTCTTCCCTCATTACAACACAGGAAAGGTCTGCTTTCTAATCAGCTTTAAAATTATAATCAAAATCTAAGAATGTGGGAAAGGAGAAAGCAAGGATGAGTAGAGAAGCACCCTTTCCTGGAAGGAAAATGCATGAATGATTCAAGAAATCTCATGTAGCTTTTATCAACCCTCCAGCACCCTCAGCTATCTCAGGAACTAGAATGTCATAACTTTAGGAAGAGAGTGGCGTTACCTTGACTGGCAGGAACAGTACGAGCTGCAGGATGAGTTCACTCGGAACAAATTGTTCTTGACTTTTGAATGCAGATGTCCAGCCTAAAGTGCTGCCTATAGCAAATGCATAGCTCAACCGAGCATCTGCTCAGATCAGTGTAATATGGGTACAGTTTTCTGTGCTGCTACAACTAGTGTGGACAGCAGTTGCATTATCTTCTTTTCTAAGCAAAGCTTGTCCAGATTCCTGGGAGTCTTTGTAAACCTGATGGAGTTTAGACACTCCTGAAAACCTTTCTTGTCTTGACAGAAGTGCTTTGAATCCTAAGTGCCTCCATCTGGGATCTGTCCCATTTCTTTTTCCCTTCCTCATAGTGCGGAGCCCAGAAGGTGACTTGACTTTGTACTGCAAGGGGGCTGACACCATTCTTTATGAACTGATTCATTCATCCTGCGACTCTCTAAAAGAAGAGACCACAGAACACCTGAACGTAAGTGTTTTCCTCCACAGTACCTCTCTGCATCTGACGGTTTCCTTTTCTCTGGATATGGAAATGTACTTTGTGTCGAGATAAAAAACAGGTTCCAGAAACAACACATAAGCACCAATTTTTTAATTGTGGAATGGAGAGGAAAATTAATGTATGAAGCCTTAGGTCTCAAATCAGTTGTCTAAGCATGGGCATCAGGTGCCATTTGAAGTGCTCCAGGACATCTGAATGGCACATACAATGCAGGGTGTTCAGAAGACCTGTATTTCTCTGGAGTAGCTAGAAGCCAGGCAGGATAACACATGAAATGAAACGACACAACTAAATTCCCTCTAAGTCTGCTGTTACACCATGTACACCCAATGCATGCCTTAGATTAGTGTAACTCAGGTGATCAGCAAAGTGCCACAGAGCTATTCACCTTCTTGTATACAACTGAGATTTGCAGTGATTGTGATCCAAGAGGTCTCAGTTAGAAGGGATCAGGTAGATGCTGGGACATATTCTCACTCACCTTCCGTTTTTCCTGATTATATAGCAGAATATTGACTGGGCAGCAAGAAAAATGCATCACTCAAAGTTTTGGCTTTTTACATTGTTGATGGTGTGCACTGGGAGGTGGTTACTCATGTAAAGGGATGCTTCGGCTGATATTTGCTCCCCCTTGTGAAGCCAGATCACGCTGGTACAGTGCAAAGCATGAAGTAACAGAAGGTTTTGCCAGAGGGGTTATGCAGTAGGAAAACCATCTCTGCTCACTGCCTGGGGAAGCCAGATAATGTTGCTGGCAAGGCAGAGGGCAGAGCGGAGCTGATGCACCTTTATGTCAAGCCTGGGGAAATACCTCAGTTTTCACAAATGGGTCTCTGTTATTCCAACACTGAAATCCATACCGTCAATCATACCTCCACAGAAAGCAGTTAGAAGGACTTGCTGAGAAGGACTTCTAGCAGTTAGAAGGACTGACTGTGCTCATGCTGTGGATTTCAGCCAGCATTTATACACTAAAAATTTTGAGCCCACGTCTAAAATTCAAGGGTGTGTTCAAGGATGTTTACTTAGCTTCCAGTGTTCTGAATCTTTTGTTGAGGAATATGAACCTGGAAAACAAGTGCCTGGTCAATGTAAAGCTTTAGAACCAGAAAGTAGGAAGGCCCTTTTGAATTTGCTCTTCATAAGGACCATGGATAGCAATGATAAAGTGGTCTGGAACTAGTCTTCAAAGAGTACCCCCTGGTTTGTAATCTAAGGTGTGATTTTTTTCAGCCGTCCTCTGAGACCTTAGGCAAGAAGCTTTTACAGATAGCTGCTTGCTTTCCAAGGGTCCTTTGTAAGCAGACTGTCTTTCTTTGACCAATTCTGCCCTACCACTGTGTCGCAGGAGTTTGCTGGTGAAGGTCTGAGGACACTCGTGGTGGCTTATAAAAACTTGGATGAAGAATACTTTCAGGACTGGATCAGGCGTCACCATGAAGCAAGCACTGCCTTGGAAGGACGGGAAGATAAACTGTCGGAGTTATACGAAGAGATTGAAAAAGACCTCATGGTTGGTGTTTCAGGGAATCTGGGCCAAGCCCTGGGGGAGGCAGTGAGGATGGTGGTTTGTCAATAAACTGCTCAGTATGACTTCAGTAAGCATTGCTCTGCAAACAGCTCAGTGGGTTGTGTGACAGGAGCAGTTAAGAATATGGCAGTCCTGGGTTTTCACTGGCACCTCCATCAGGAGCCTGTAAGCAGAGTGTCAGCCACCAGTGTAGGGGAATGGTTTTATTTTAACTCATGTGGGTGTCGGAGTAGCTTTCTCGTGATATAAGTGACATACCAGAGCCTGAGGGAGATGACGTGGACACAAATATTTCATAGATATGCTTTGTATGTGTGAATGGCTGATCTATTTATTTTCCTGTTTTTGAAATGGCAGGCAGTGAATAATCCCCAGTGCCCTTCCATTTCAGAGAATGTCTTCTTTGTTCTTGCAGCCCTGGGCAGGATGGGAAGATGATGTCCATGAACATGTTTGTGTCAATTTGGAATAGGGCTAAACTGTGATCTTCAAGTCATTCTTCTCTCCCTGAGTGTTGTTACATCTTTTTTAATGCCCTGGGGAGGTCTGCCTGTGTTTTAGAGCTGTGAATAATGAATGAAAAGGATGTGTGGGATCTAAGGGGAAGCAATTCAGTTTTTGCACTAGCAGCAGTGCTTTCCTGAAATCCTGGAAATCCAGGGAGCTGCACCTTTGCTCCTTCCATTAGCTGTATGCTCAGGATGCCAGCAAGGCCTGGGATGGGACTTCGATGGGACAAAGGAGCTGGATGGGACAAAGGACCTGGGACGGGACAAAGTCCCAAGCCTGGGACTTTGAACAACGTGGTCTAGTGGAAGGTGTCCCTGCCAGTGGCAGGGGGTTGAAACTAGGTGAGCTAGGTCCCATTCTAGGATTTCATGGAGAAGCAAGTGCGAGCTGAGGAAATGCTGACCTGCAGAACTCTTATAGTCCATGGGGCAGAGCCTGCTGCCCTTCTGGGTCCCAACAGAGTAATGGAAAATGCTGATCCTCCAGTCCAGACAATATATTGTGCAAATGTTCTATGGGTCATGTTCAAAGCATGAAGGACAAGGAGATTTAGGAGGTTAAGGGCGTCAGCTGCTTTGCAAGAAAGGGTTATGAAGCTCATGGCTTGGATAAAGGAAAGGTCATGTGCTCACAGGAGGCAGAAGTCTGGTTCAGAACAGGTCTGGCTCACTAGACCTTTGTACTCTGTACAGGAGTGCCTTTACTTCATGAAGGTGGTCTGGGAAGAACAGAGAGTTGGCGTAGGAAAACCTGGCTTGTGACAGAGGATGGGTGTGATAGCCAGAGTTAGCAAGGAAATAGATGGGTGTAGAGGGCTGCCAAGCACCATAGTCTGGTTGATGGGCAAGAGAAGTCCCTGTGTGTGGCAGGCTCATGCTAGGGGCCCTGAAGGGGAGTAAGATATAAAAACACAAGAGAATGGAACATGGTTGGATTTACAGAATAGTAGTAAAAATATTGATTGACCTAAAAACTAAGGAAGATCCACAGTGAGAAAGGCATCACGACTGTTCCTCCAGCTGCTCTTACGCCAGGTCATGGGCAGCTTGTCAACAGTATTATTGTGCCTTTCTGCAGCTCCTGAAAGACAGTGGCTGTGGGGAACGCAAGCCCTTATTCTCTCTTCCTGGGCACGTTAGACATCAGTGTCCATCTTCGGCCTTTCACCTCAGACTCAGGCTGAGGGTGAGGAGTGCTCCCAGGAGGTGGCTGTGTATGCTACAGGCATTTAAGCTCTTGCTAGCTTCATATCCCAGGGACTATTGCTGTAAAAAGTGGACCATGCAGTTTTGAGGACCCTATAATGAAGTTCTGTCAGAGCTGTTGTCTACGCTGGTAACATTTATAGCTGGTGAATGATGAACATCCCAGGAAGCCAAAAGGTATCTTGGGCTTAAAGCCAGCTTCTGAACTGAGTCTCCCAACAGCAGGAGGTAGGTGGTAGCAGATGCCATCTAAATCTGAGCTAGCACTGAAACACCTTCATGCCCTTCTGACAATAGGTTAAAACCACCAAGTGTCTCCAAAATGCAGGAAAAGCAGTAACTTTAAAATAATGCAGGTTTGTGTCCTGAGCAGTCCGTGGTTTAGTTGTGTGACAGTGTGGAGCAGGGCAGGGACAGCTCTATTATGGGATAGAGACGATGTTCAGCAGCCATAGGACAGCTGCAGTCCAGTATAGCTAGGAGCAAGCTCCACGTGAGAGGATGTATATGGAGGTTTGGGGACACAGATACACAGCTGTTCCTGTCCCTCAGTTAAAGCTCTATCTGCTGTGAAAGCAACATGTGTCCCCTTCACCCTGTGGGTCTTCAAACATGTTGGCAAACAACTTCCTGCATGTTCATGGTTAGGGCTGTGCTCCAGACAGTAAATATGCTGAAGAAGAATGAAAATCAGCACAACTGTATTCCTGGATTTGTTTGCTTGAGTCATTACTTGGAAGTCTAATGCTTTCTCCTTTGCTAGCAATGGGAAGACTTACCAGTTCACTGACATTTTCTGTTAAGCTTCTAGGTGCTACAGCGATTGAGGACAAGTTACAGGATGGAGTCCCACAGACAATTGAGACTCTTGCCAGAGCCAGCATTAAGATATGGGTTCTCACTGGAGACAAGCAAGGTAAAGGGGCTACAGCTTTGGGTGTTTCTCTTCTCTCCGACCGGTGGGATGGTTCAGCTAAGACCCACGTTCTCATTCTTTTTTCTTTGAAAACTGCACAGAAAACAAACTTACAAGGCTTTGCTTCATTGGCAGCTTGGCGAATCTCTAGTTATCTGTAATTAGACCAGATAACTGTAGCTACTGCTTGTTCTCAGTTCCCATCCTGAGTCTGGAAGGAGTGTGAAGTCATCATCCTTTGCCTTAGGAGAGGTGGCAGAGAGCATCCCATAGACCCTGTCATGTGCTGTGAAAAGTTCTCACTTTAGTAGTCAGCCATCCTGGTGAAGAAGGTGGAAAAAAATCTTTCCCTGCTTTCCAGGAACTTATTTGCTAAAGTGGATGTTGGGTCTGTCTCAGTTTTGTCCTGGCGTTACTGATCCAGAATAAAAATGGAGGAAACCTAGACTTTTGGAGAAAGCATTCAGTTGGAAAGAATGGTAAATAGACTCAAGTGAATTCTTTTGGAGAAATAGTAACTTTGCTGAAACAGCAGCATTTCAGGGAGGCCAGAAGTGTTTGTGAGTAACTTAATCCAAGAAATGGGCAGAGAATTTTTGTGAAAAATGAAACATTTCATTCTGTTGTGTTCCAAATGCAGTAGTTTTGCTTATGATATGCCAAAATAATACTCCTTTTTTTTTTTTTTCCCCTGAATTTTCTGAACAAAATGTCTTGATATTCTGCTTCAAAACTATAGTTTGGGGCTTTTCTGTGAGTATAGGGAGGGAAAGTTAAAAATCCTGAAAAATTTTTTTGGAATCAACTTGAAATACCTTTTATTGCTACACATACATTGGCCAAAGTGTGATTTAAGTTTTTTCTTTTTGGTTGGATAATTTTTTTTCTGTGGCCTTTTGAAGCCCACTTAGAGGAGATTTGCTGCAACGTGACTCTCCTTGCTGTCTTAAACTGTTAACTCTGAAAGGCTCAGAGCTCTTTTGGGTGAGAAAGAGAGCTTTCATCATGTGTTTCAAAAGGCCACAAGCTGGTAGGTGAGTCTGGGGCTGCTGAGATGATCCTCTTCCTGGTTTGTCTTTCCCAGAGACAGCAATGAATATCAGTTACTCCTGCAACTTGCTGAATGATGACATGGACGATGTTTTCGTTATTGAAGGCAGCACATCTGATGACGTGCTTAAGGAGCTGAGGTAAATGGCTGAAATACATGGTTTTACTGCTGTGCACTGGCATTCTGTTTTGTATTATTCCACATTTTTTTTCCGATGGGCTCTACTTGTTGCAGTTCATTCAGGGACCTTTGATAATCTCCCTGGAAGATCCAGCAGCTAAGCACAACGTAGAAAACTCATCTGAGGATAAACCCTGAATCTTCTTGATCCAAAAGGTCAAGTGTATATAAACGTGTAAGAAAGTGGAGTTAGGCAAGCAGTATCAGCTGGTATTTGACAACTGATTTAGAGCTACAAAGCCTTTAGCTCCGGCCTTGAGATATGCTGTTTCTCCACTGCTATTGCCATTCATAGAATACACAATTCATTTTGTCCCTGCCCATGCCAGTAGGTTGGAAATAGGTGATCTTAAGGTTCTTTCAAACCCAAACCATTCTATAATTCTATGATTCCATGTTACACATTTCAGTCCTGTGTCTGGATATGGTCATTTCCTAGTGTTATCTGGAAACTACCTACCTTCTTCCCTGGCCTCAACAGTAGGCATGATTTCTTAGGTGGAAAATTGGATAGTTTTTTGGTCTTTTTCTCTTTAAATAGGTGGTTGCCAGGTAACTTGTACAGATAATTTGGATTCATTTTGGGATGTAGTCTTTCATGACACTCAGGTGACTCGTTTGACTTTAACTCAGCACAAGTTTAGCACACTTGTTAGAGTTTCAGAAGCATGGGATGATCTGCACAAACAGCAGCAGCTAAACTATGCATGTTGTTGTAGGGATAAAGGAGAAAGGGTAGCATACATTTTTTATTTTCATAAATATGTTTTAATAAAACATAAATACTTTATAAGCCTTTCATTATTATTCTGGAATTTTTTTTTTTTCTTTCAGGGATGCAAGGAAAAAGATGAAGCCAGACTCCTTCCTGGACAGTGATGAAATCAACATTCAGTTTGAAAAATCTTCAAAAATCCCCAAAGTTTTACCTGATGAGCAAGCAAACGGGGTGTATGGTCTGGTTATCACCGGCCACAGCCTGGTAAGAAAAGTTCAGAGGCATGTTAGGGCTGAGTTCTCTGGAGAACTTAATGTGAATATCAAAAAGATGTGGGATAGCCCCCTGCAGATGCCACTTAGTTCTTGACATGCTGGAAGTCTGAAAATGCTTCCTAAAAGTTATTCCTAACAGAAGATTAGATCCAGTGTTTTTTTGAGACATTAAAGGTGATGGGCAAGATTTCAGAAGACTGGAACACTAAAGAGTTGGCCTGATGTTAGGTGAACAAGAGGGGTTGAATAGTTGGATGAATTTTCATTTCCAGAAAGATGCTAGAAGAATAATCAGGTAATTTATGGCTGAAGCAAGCAGATACGATAACATCAGACATGGGTTTCAAGTATGCCAAGAACGTATTCTACTACATATATCCACATTTAGTATGTATTTAGTAAATGTAGCCATATTTAGTATTATAACAGACAAGTTTAACAGATAGAATATACATCTTATCACTTAAGTAATAAATTGTTTGATGTTCTCTCCCATGATGTTCTTCCAAGCAAACCGAAGTAATATGGTCCAGATGAAATTGTTAAGTGGCAGATGGAAGACTGCTTGGAAAGTGTAGCTTTTAAGGGCTCACTGTTGATCTAAAACAAGAATTAAGTGGCATCTGCAGGGGGCTATCCCACATCTATTTGATATTCAGTGCTTGCATTAAATATTTAAAAAAAGAGCAGATAATAGAAGGCTAGGAGAAACTGAGGCATGATGGATTTCAATGTTAGGTTTGAAAGCAATTTTAACAAATTGGAGAAAAGGAGAATGCAATTGAGTAAGAACAAAAGCCTTGCTCTCCACTTTCACTAGACACAACATAATCAACCAGACACATACAAATTCAGAGATTTGTATTTAAGAGCATCATCCATCCGTAAAACTTGTGAAGAAACCCTCCTGCTTCATTTGGCATCAGTAAAGTATTAGCTGAAATAATTACATTTATTTGGGCCATTTTCTCTGAGAAAATGTGAACCAACTAGAGAGAGTACAAAGAAAACTGCAAGAGTAGTCATACATGATCTGGAAAGCAAGGGGAGAACTGAGAAAGTTAGGATTTCTTAGCCTAGAGAATACTGATCAGTCTTGGTAGTACTCTTCAAATAATAACAGGTAAATAAAAAAGCAATGGAATTAAACTGAGATAAGAGAGTTTGGAGTGAAATGCCTTCCTGGAGAGAATAGCAAAGCACTGGAATAGGTTTGCCATCATTGGGAATTTTTTAGACCAGATTAAAGAAAAAAAACAATTTAGGTACGTTCCAGCCTGTCTGTGAGAAAGGCTTAGACAAATCAGGTTTATTTGTGTCTTGTATTTTGCTTTCCCACACTGCGGGGAAAGTAAAGAGGTAGATTTGGAAAGAGACGGGAGGTGCTGCCTTTCAGAGACAAGATGCTTTTGTTCCCTGTGGTTGATACCTCGCTTGACGGCAGTCCAGCAAATCTAATCCACAGCTCTTATACCAGCCCAGCAAATTGCTATATAAAAGATCTCATTTTACTCCATCTTTGGCTTGTGTGCCATGTATAGAGACCCTGGGCTAGATGGGACACTTCCAGGCAGCATCTATGTTGTCAAATACCCTTTTTTACCCTAGCTCCCTCTTTAACTCCAGGGCTCTAATCCCCTTTAGGACCCCACTGCAAAACAGGCAAGAGCTCTATCACATCAGTTTGGTGCACCTGCATGGGCAAATCCTGTGACATCCCAGCCAGCCACAAGCCCCTGCCTGTTCCTACTCCATCCCCTCAGCCTGCAGCACAAGATCCCAAGTGTGGGATCTGCAAGCACCACTTGCAGCAGTGACAAAGCCTTCTTCTTATTTGTGGCAAACCTCACACTCACCCATAACCCTGCCAAGGAGATACATCCTGCACAAAGCAAATCAAATGTGGCCTGTGTGGGAGCAGCTGGTCCATATAGCCCATAGTGGAGTGGACACAGCAGTTTCACCTGGACCATGGCTTTCTGCTGGGTGTCGACCACAAGGACAGCATGGACAAGACTATATGTTATTTATTTATTTCTGTGAACCTAGAGCTTGAGTAATGGTACTAGTGCTGAAACTGTCCCACTCAAACGCAGCATCTGTTCAGTGCCATATCCCTGCATGCATATGAGTGGGATGGCACCACTGGGGCTAGATGTGGTATCACTTAAGCAGAGCAAGGGAACACAAGCACATTAGCATCTGTAATGGCATCATCATGCAAGTTGACTTGTGTGCAGTGCCATTAATAGACTACATGTTAACATTTTGCTAGTGCTGTTGTGTTTGCGAGGATGTTGTGGCAAAAGCCATCTCTAACTGCACTGACTGGCTGGTACTAAAGCTGAACCACAAAAAGGTCTTTCTTATTGAGCAAGCCTGCCTGCCACTGACTGATGGGAGGAGAGCAGGACAGTGGTGACTCACAGCTATCTGTTTGAAGAAGAAAGAGTATCTGACCTCAGGATTGTCTGCCTTACGCAGACAGGGCCTGCTGTAATGGAAAGAGGAAAGATGAGGAAAGAGCCCTGTAGATTCCTCCCATGCACATTTACTAAGAGAGACCAAAGAACAGAGCCAAAAAGCATGATCTGAAAGAAATATGAAAAGATAACAGTGCTCCCTCCTCCTCATGCAGACCTGGAGGGGTGACCAGACATCCAATTATCTCTGTGCTTGCCAAACAGAAATAACACAGCTGACTGGTTTAGAGGGTCAGCACTCAGAGCAGAGTTGTGTTTCCTGTGGCTTTTTGTTTTGATTTGTCATGCTTACCTGAGCTCAGCTTTTTCCATGTGTTGTTTTAATTAACTGCTCCCTATTTGAAGCCTGTTTATACCACAGATCTCCTAGATCTTAAAAAATAAACCAAGAGGGATGAGCAAAGACTCTCCCACATGAAGATACGCAAGGCTGTCTCCGGCCCAGCATCAGATTTGTTAATTTAGTGGTCTTGCCATTTGACACTTCCAACGCACCGCCAGGTTACATCAGCCAGAGCATCTGTTGTGCATATTCAGCTGTGGTGCATCCAAGATGCAAGCCCATGGGTGCACACCGTGTGGCATGATGCTGTGCAGTCTGGATGCTCCCTGCAACTGAATGGACAGATTCGCTTAGGGTATATCATGCCTTCCTCCTGCCAATGGAATAACTAGCACATTTCTCATTTCCTTCCCACTGCATCCTCTTTGTCAGGCCACGAGTTGCTGCCAGTCTGATCTGAACACTCCCTTTGCTCCTTCTCAGGCTTACGGGCTGGAAGAGAATCTGGAGCTGGAGCTGGTGAGAACTGCTTGCATGTGCAAAGTGGTGATTTGCTGCCGGGTGACCCCACTGCAGAAGGCCCAGGTGGTGGAGCTGGTGAAGAAGTACAAGAAGGCTGTGACCTTAGCAATTGGAGACGGCGCCAATGATGTCAGCATGATCAAAAGTGAGTGATGGACAACAGCTGGCATGCTCTGGCAAACTGATGATGTATTCAATGATGTATTTGCTCTCTGAGGTGGTCTAGCAGCAGGAACACATCTGGCTGCCCTCTGGACCATCTTCTTTGTGGCACCAAGGGGCTGTGTCTCGGTTTGGCAGGCTTCTACAGAGCACCATCACTATGGGCTACTGGTGTCTCCTGCCTTCCAGGACACACAAGAAGGGCCCTTTGCTATGCTCCCACCACCAGGATGCAGGAAGCCAAGGCTGCACTTGCTGGCCTTTTCTCTCTTTCTGCCTTAGAACAGACTAAAGCCCATAGCGGCTGTACCATGTCCACCTATGCTTCTGCATGACCACTGTCACAAGTGTGATACAAAGAACAAACAAGTTTGTTTCACAGTGGGCCTGTCTGCAATGCAGAAAGAAAAATCTTCAAGCCTCTAAATAGTCTGTATAATGTTACATGATTTTTTTTAACATTTCTGTGTGATAGAGGCATTTGTCTGTTACCTCTTCAGCTATAAAGTATGCTCTTCTAGGTGCTTTCGTCCTTGAGCATCATTTGATGCTGCACTACCTCAGTGAATTTATCATTAAAATCCCCTAACTAGCTATAATTAAATTAAGATTATTCAGAAGGGCCTGTGCTAATCTTCCATGTGTTAATTTGCAAGAATTGATTAACTAGAGCCTTTTAATTAAGAAAGAAAAGGCTTAGTAGGGAGCTTCAAGGAAGATAAGTCAGGCAGTCAGTAAAGAAAGGGTAAGGAAAGTTAAAGTGTACATGATAATTAGAAACAGACCCACTCCTCCAACGGAAGGGATGGGACTTTGGGACTTTATCAATTCACTGTTCCATGGAAAGCTCAACCTCCAGCCATCAAGATTGTTCTCATTAGTTAAAGCTGTATAATTAGCTGTCACATTAAACTTATGTCCGTGTTTAATAAACCCAAGTTACTATTTAAAAAGAGGTGGCTCTTCTATCTAATTATCTGATTGAACTAATGAAGCCCAGGACATGTAAAAAGGCTACAGTCTGCCTTGTAGCCCTGTGTCTGAGAAATCTGCAAGGAGTCTGAATATTTTGCTTCTCTAGAGTGATGTTTTACAGCTGCTAGAAGGACATGCACGCATGTAAATATGAGTCACAAGTCAGTACAAATTGAAGTTATTTTTTTGTAACAGTGGCTGTTGTGCACAAAAGCATTTATACTGCTGGAAAATGTCCACAAAGAAAAAGCTAATTGTCATGGAGGGTGTAATATCATTGAAATAACAAAAGCCCAGTTACTGGAAATGCATCACTACAGCCAAAATCACAATGCTGCTGAAAGAATTAGTGCTTCAAAGTGTTTTTTAATGTTTTTAAGAAAGAACTTTACAGAGTACTTTCTATGAAGGCTGGGAGGCAATTAACACAGTGTCCCAGTGCAGGGAACTCATTTAAAAAACAGAATAATCAAAACTCCCAGTGCAATGACATTATCAATAACCTTTTCGTTGCAGCTGCCCACATTGGGGTTGGTATCAGTGGCCAGGAGGGGATGCAGGCAGTCTTGTCCAGTGACTTCTCCTTTGCACAGTTCCGCTACCTGCAGCGCCTGCTTTTGGTCCATGGCCGGTGGTCCTACATCCGCATGTGCAAGTTCCTCAAATACTTCTTCTACAAGAATTTTGCCTTCACATTAGTGCATTTCTGGTATGGGTTCTTCTCTGGCTTCTCAGCACAGGTAGGTCCAACTTCTGTTTTATCATCATCGTGCCCAGCATTTTAAAAGGAACTAAACCAAGCTATTTTGCCTCTCAGTAGCAGCACACAGGTCTTTCTTCTTCAGCTGTACAAACACAAGGCGGGTACTGCTGCCTTCACTGTGCCTGAAGACATTTAGTTGCATTACAAAGCACATAGGTCCCTTGTGGGGTTTTCAGAAGGTTCAAAGTGGCTACAGCCATCAAACAAGGATACAGATTAGACAGAGGCCTGACTAGAGTGGGGCAGGTCTGTGTAAGACTTCTGCTTGCCCTGTTAGCACATTTAAAGCAAACCATTTAACCCTAGGATGTCTGTGTGCTTCAGCAGCTTGCAAAGAGGGGCAAATCTGCAGGGAAAAATGTGGTGTTAGTTGAAGACAAACCAATCCCCAACCAAAACCAGCCCCTGGGAAGCACAGATAGCTCATGAGATAGCCAGATGGGAACAGTCAGGATGCTCTCCATCTGCCCCTGTCTGCTGCTGACCGCTGCAGAGCATGGCCTTGCTGGGGTTGATCCTGCTCCTGCTGCTGCTGCACTGGGTGCAGAGCAAATCCAAGAGGGCTGGCCTGTCATGATCCTTACCCCATACACTCCCACATCTGGGCTGGTGAGCTTTAGTCACCTTATAGTCTGGTCTTGATAGCATCTCAAACCAAAATGCTCCATAATTTGTGTGTGCTGTTGAAGAGATGGAAAATGTAGCTTTCTACTAATGCCATGCTCTGTTTTGTTGGTTTTTTTTTAGACTGTCTATGATGAGTGGTTCATTACGCTTTACAATTTGGTATATACCTCCCTCCCAGTGCTAGGAATGAGCCTCTTTGATCAGGTACTGTTTCTATCACCCCTTGGATTTCTTTTATAGGAGCTTTAACTTCAGGTGCTTTGTTCCATGAAGCAAAAGCAGCTTACTTTTTGGCTAGTTACTATTGTGATAGCCCCTGCAATAATTTCCTGCCACTGAGATCTGAGAGCACAAAAAAGGAATGGACCAGGGGGAGATGGTGTATTATCCTGATGTGGCCTGTGCGTTTCAGTGTGTGAGGAGAGACTTTTGGGTCAGGCTGTTGAGTACAGTAAAAGTTGCCATTGTAACACTCCCCTGAAGTAATCACATCATACCAACTATGCTCCTGCAGCCTGGCAAGTGACTTTTTAATGACCACACAAAACAAAGAATGAGCTATATCTCTGAAGCCAAGTTTTCCATGCTCAGCCTTTCTAGTAGAAGTCATTCTGCAGTAATTTCACATACATATTTCTACCCCATTATTACTGTTCAGCAAGACATAGGAGAAATAAAGCTGTTTCTATATTAAGCAGGAACTTGCTACTCTGAAGTGGTTCAGCTTTGGATACTTAAGGGATCCAAATCAGACAGGAGTGCATCTGAGTCCAAGTGGACCCAGGAAAGGTATCTTCTATCCCTGGGCTTCCAGGCAACTCTCTGGAAAGCAGACCATGCATTCTGCTTAAGATGAAGTGTACCTTCATTTTTCTTGCAGCAGCAGCACTTGTCAGTTTTCTCAAGAAAGGTGAAATTCAACATGTAAAATATGTCTAGGTGACCTTGGGATGTGGCATGCTAGTCAGCACAACTGAGTGAATCGTGTGCTAAGCGTTTTCTCATGGAAATGCATGTTCCAGAGAAATGACAACCCTAAGTGGTCATGTGAGGTCGGTTGGGTAGCTGCCAGCAAATCTGACCATCTTCTCTCTACCTTCAGGATGTGGATGATCGTTGGAGCTTGCTGTTTCCTCAGCTTTATGTGCCTGGCCAACAAAACCTCTACTTTAACAAAATGGTGTTTGTCAAGTGCATGTTTCAAGGGATCTACAGTTCCCTCATTCTTTTCTTCATCCCCTATGGGGCCATGTACAATACAGTGAGAAGTGATGGGAAGGCTATTGCTGACTACCAGTCCTTTGCGCTGATGGTCCAGACTTGCTTATTGATTGTGGTTTCTGTACAGGTAAGGCATCCCAGGTAATATTTTTAGGAATTAGTTGTTATGTTGTGAAGGCAGCATCTGGAGGGCCACCTGGAATCCTGATAGCATTGTATTTGCTGCTGCACGTTGCATTCTTGCAAAAACCAAGATTGACACCAGATTATTCTCCTCAGTTCATAAAATCAGCAGATTTGCTTGAGATCAGGGTGACAGGAAAACAGTCTCTGCTTTGAAAAGTTTGCAGTCATAGCAGGCAAAACAGGTAAAGCTGGGAATAGAGGACTAATTCCAGTTCTATGGGAAGGGTTTGAAGAATGAGACTGTCTTATTCTTCAGATTTGTCTTGACTGCTATCAGCTGGTTATTGTCTTGTCTTGACTGCTATCAGATAGTTATTTATAGTGTTTCCATTTTGGGGCTGTCTCTCTAGCCTGGCCCAATGCATGATGCAGATGCTAGGTCTGCAGCAAAGACTTGGGGGTTACAAAATTCAGGTGGTACTACCAGGATGAGATAAACTTCTTAAAAGTAAACCAATCAATCACATATCCCTAGGTAATGATTTCTGCTGTCTGAGGTCTTGTAGGCTCCTTCTCCAAACTCTCAATGCTATGGGGACATAAGTATGGCTTATTTGAGTTCGCTTGACAAGAGCAGAAGAACAAGGCAAACATGCTTGCCTTGAATGGTCTCCTGGCATCCAGGCATCTGTGGCTTGGTATTTCTTGAGACTTGAATGAGTAAGTCTTGGGGGCAGCTATATGAAGAAGAGGACAAGCTGTGTTCAACCCCGATCTGCTGAATAATTAAGGCACTGACCGTATCTGTATTGTTCCATTCTTTCAGATCTGCTTGGACACTTCTTACTGGACAGTTGTGAACCAGTTCTTCATCTGGGGCAGCCTTTCTGTTTACTTTGCTATCACCTTCACCATGTATAGTGACGGCATGTACATGATCTTCACAGCCTCCTTTCCCTTTGTTGGTAAGCCCTGGGACAAATCTGGATTGCACTCAAAATGGGCCTACTGGAAGGCTTTAATCTTGTCAAGTATTTCTAGTACACATTATTACCTCTCTAGAGGCAGTAGCAATGTATTGATTGTCTTTTCTACAAGAAATGCCAGGGCATTTCTGAGGTCTGCTGGGAATGCTTATTTTGAAACCCATCCATCTTGGTGAACATTTTCCTCATTCACTTCCTTACATAAAAATGCACATCTACATGCAGCCACAGGAATGGTCCTTTAAATAAACCTGGCCTTTAAATAAACCTGGCCTTTAAATAAACTGAGCTGTCTGGAATGTTTTCTGCTGCTCTTTCATGTTCTGTTTCCAGGTGTCCAATTTTTACAGATATCTAGAGGCATTTTATTTGCAGAAAGATGCATGTTCTTTTGTAAATAAGTTAACATGTTGGTACAGGAAAGCATAGGAGTCTGATATCCAGTTAGACATGTGAAAAACACTGATTACAGTGAGCCAGGTTAAGTGGCAAACTCCCAACAAAAAAACATCCAGTGATGACCTGTCCTTTGTATTACTGTACATTAAAGATTTATGAACACGTTCAAAAAGTGCAGGATAACATAAAAATGAGTCCACCTCATGAAATTTTGACCAGGAGGAAGCTGAAAGCTTAGCAAAGTATTTCCGATGTTTTTAACAGCCCTGTGCATCCGTAGCCAGTATTGATACAGCAGTGTTAGGAGACTTTACTTCCAAACTCCCAATGCTTTTCAAGTCTCAGATTGATGTATTAATCAGTTCCTTTATTTCTGAACAAATTGTTAAGCCAAGACTTGTTCTGCCCATCTTCACTGCAATACCAGGGTGATTGGCCATTTGAGAAATATTTGAGATGCAGGTCAGTTGGTTGCTATGTGTTTTACAAGCAGATGTCACATCCCCTGCAAGATAGCCTTTATTATCAAAAGCACTGAGTGAACACAGTGTCTGTTCAGTTTCCAAAGACAGGTGGAAACACACTTGCCATATCTCTATCTGCTGCTCAGCACATAGTCTGCTTAATAATGTCTCAGTCTGAAACTATTTTTAAGAAAAGTGTTTATAGTCTAGGCTGAGACAACTTGTTTTCTTTAATTTCAGTGGAGCTGTATTACAGCAGAATTTGGCCAACTAAAAAGAAAACATTCATCAACTATACTGCCAACAACATCATCATTAAGCCCTGTAATGAGAGTTTTGCAGACTGTTTGTTCTATCTTGCATTCCTTCAGTTTTGGAGAAGCCAAAAGTGAGCCCTGTGGTTTCAAAGAAGGTGGTAGTGTCACACCAGCACATGACAGTTGCTCTGCCAATGTACCCATCAGGCTACACTGGCTGTGCAGACACCTGGAGTAAAAAATGCTCCTCTTGTAAAGGGCTGTGATCCCATCCATCATCTGCTGGGCAGTCAGTCAGTACTCCATATGCTTCAGGAAATGGTGCTGGAAAGTAATAAAACAGTATTCCTGATTTTACAATAGAGTCCTGGCAAAAGGTGAGAGGGCAGGGCTGCTGCTGAAGAAGGCCTCCTGAACTATTGTATCAACCGTTTGCAGTGATTTGACTCTTTGTACGTAGTTAAGGCATTCACTCTGACAGGCTTGTGTCCCTGAGTTGTTGCTGCAGTTGTGTCTGGATGTTGCACCTTTCTTTGCTCATCTCAGACAGTGACATTAGTATTACTGTTCTTTCTATAGCAAATTGATTTCGTTGTTGGGGAGGGTGTCTTTTTTTGTACTTTGATCGTTTGCCAAGTGCCTCAGAATCACAGAGCGTGAAAGGTTCAGGTGACTGCTACAGTTTTAATCCTGCTTTTTGTTTTTCAGGTACAGCTCGAAACACTCTCAGCCAACCCAACGTGTGGCTAGCAATCTTCCTCAGCATCACCCTCTGTGTGCTGCCTGTAGTTGGCTTTCGATTCCTGAAGACTCAGTTAAGGCCAACTCCCAGTGATAAAGTAAGGCGATACCTTATTAAACAAGGAATCCTGTTTACTACCACCTAAGCTTCCCATGGAGCCATGCTGCATGGCCTTGGCATTGCTCAGAGAGTATGTCCCTGTAGATGCAAGTGCTGCCATCTGTCTGTCCGCTACTCCCTTGGGAAGGAGGATTGAATTCGGGTTTTGGCACAGCTCAAAACCATCTGCAACAGGGACCAAGGCTGAGATTATTTAGATTTGGATTAGATTGCATTGGAGCAAGGAAGCGGCACTATTTTTAGGTGCATGGTTTAAGGGCTGTGGCTCAGTGGCAAGGGAGTGGCGTGTTCCTCCTGACCTCATACTGTACCCTTTTTAGCCTGGCAAACCACAGCCCTTCACTCTCCACCCAGCATTACGTGTTTGCTATTTGGGCTTTTTTTTCACTTAAGAATCTACTTCGTTTGTAATCAGTAGTTATATGCCCCCTCTGAAACCAGAAAGAGCATGAAGATGAGGCCACTGGGGCTCGGAGACATGGAGTGGGCAGAGAGCGCACCGTTCACTAGTGCCGATGGACCCCTCGAGGATGTTTAAGCCTAAGCACTGCTCCCCCGGCTCGCTTCCGAGCAGCAGCATCTGCAAAATGCTGCTGCCACCTGGTGCTTTTTCCCTCTTCCTGCACTGAGCTGTGAGAAACCAGTGTTTGCGAACAGCCCCAGGGGATGCACCTCAGTGGCTGCCCTCATCATCCTTGGGATGGCTGTGAAGCTCCCCAGTGCTCCAGAACTGTTGGCGAATGAGTGCAGGGGAATTCTGAGCCCTTGTAGAGGTGGTAGGTGGGTGATAGAGAAGACTGCAAAGTCGGGAGGTCCTCAGGACACAATTAGAGGCAGTTCAGGTGTGTAAAAATGGGCTGAGTTTTCCCCTTAGAAGTAGAAGCCGTAGAACCATAAGTTCCAGACTGGTTTGGGTTGGAAGGGACCTTAAAGCCCGTGCGGTTCCAATCCCCTGCCATGGGCAGGGACACCTTCCACTAGAGCAGGTTGCTCCAAGCCCCCTCCAACCTGGCCTTGAACACTCTCAGGTGTGGGGCAGAACTGCCTAGCAAAATTGCACCTTTTCTAAGTCCAACACAGTTATAATACAGAATCCGAGCCTCAGGGCCTGGGCTGAGCACTTCTCTCTAGTGAAAAATTACTTTACTTTTCTACCTCCTCTAGGAAGCAAATTGTCACAGGAGAGGAGCGTTTGGGTTTCCTAATGTATGGAGATCCCCAGCAAGCAGTATTGAGAGGAACTGGCGTAAGAAAACTGGAGAGGGACATTTTACAAGGGCCTGTAGTGACAGGACAAGGGGGAATGGCTTTGAACTGACAGAGTGGAGACTGAGATTAGATATTTGGAAAAAAAAATCTTCCCTGTGAGGGTGCTGAGGCGCTGGCACAGGGTACCCAGAGAAGCTGTGGCTGCCCCATCCCTGGCAGTGTTCAAGGCCAGGTTGGACACAGGGGCTTGGAGCAAGCTGCTCTAGTGGAAGGGGTCCCTGCCTGTGGCAGAGGTTGGAACTGGATGAGCTTTAAGTTTTCTTCAACCCAAACCATTCTGGGATTCTGTGAACTTAAATAGAGACCTGGTGTTTAGAGAGGCCAAGTACCTACAACTGCCACTATCCCAAGCAAGAAGAACAGGGGTCTGGCACCTGGGGATTCTGCTGAGCCACTGGCACTCCATACTGGCGTTATGCCTTTAACAGCCCCTTTCTGAAAAGATGCTTGTCCTCAGATGATGTTGGTGGCCACCAGAGATCCCACTGCCTGCAAAAAAAGTGCATTATTTCTTTCCCTTCTACCAAGGACTGTGAGAATCTATTTATCGCCATTCTCATCATAAAAAGCTTTTATGTATCAGAGATCCCCTTGAGTAGTAATTAGTAGAAATTACTAGTAATTAATACTTCAGTAGAAATAAGCAAATTCTTAAATGTTTCTTTTTTTGTTTTTTGGACTTCCATCTATTGTTGAGGTGACTTCAACATTTGGTCTGAAGAGCCTAAAAGAGCTGCAGTAATACCCCAGCTGAGGCATCAGAAAGCTGTAAATCTTCTCCTCTCATGACTTAAAGATGACACTGCAATTATGCCTTCTAGAATAAGATTACCTTTTGCTTTTACCAGGCTGCCAGTTTAGTTCCTGCTCCACAACCCCTCCTGCCATCCCCCTGTTTTGCCAATCAGTTTTGGCTTTGGCCACCTGCTTCTGTTTCCCTTTGTTCCTGTGTTCCTGTGCTTGTGAATAACGATGCACTTCCCACTTTTTCCATCTTATTTTCTGATTCCAGGTCCTGCTCAAGATCAAAGAAGCCAAAAAGCGGCCGCCTCCACCCTCACCCAGGAGACACCTGCGTCGAACCAGCACCCGCCGCTCTGGCTATGCCTTTGCCCATCAGCACGGCTTTGGGGCACTCATTATGTCTGGGAGAAACATGCGACCAAAATCACCTTTTGCCGCGACGGGAACATTTTCACCGAATAGTGACAAACATAAGCACAAAGGATTGTAAAAAAAAAAAACAAAAAACAAAAAACAACCAACCCAAAACAGAAAAAAAAAAAAACCAAAGAAACATGAAAACCAGCAACACAAACCAAAGTGAAGGGCTGTCAGGAGGGGGGGCTGTGCTCCCTGCAAAGCACAGAGGCAGTGGCTGCCCAGAGCCCTGCCCTCCAGGATACCAAATCAAGAACGTGCGCCTTTTTCACCCAGGTTCAGCCTCTGACTCCAGCTTCTCTTCCAAAGACATGTGCTGCTGCCAAGGGAATGCCGGCAGAATGCATTAGAGATGTTGTAGGTATTCCAGAGGGCCTCCCTGGAATGACAGAGAACATCCTGCAGGAGGCATCTCTGCTCCCTGAGATAGTTCATGGTGATTACTTTACATTTTTCTCCCTTTAACTACATACCTCAGAGCAAAGAGAAGTCTAGGCTGAGGAAAAGGCTGAATTGGTGATGTCCTTCTCATCTATGTGCCTTTGTTTCTATCGTGAGTAGACTCTGGGCTGTATTACTGGGGTGACAGTGTTGACCCCAGGTGTGCCTTAGGTCCAGCTGCAGAACCCCCATGTAATATGTGTAATTTTGTGGCCTTTTGACTGTACGCAGACACTTTGGAAGGCACGCGTTGCAATGGACTCCTTCCAAACAGTTAATCCCGTTTCTCATGAGATGGCCAGCGCCCAAGCACCACCCTCTTTCTGCATCTGCAGTCAGGAAGTGCTTAGAGAAACCCTTAGTTGGTCAAGGGACGAGGACTTGACATTCATCAGCCTGTCCTTTTTTTATCTGCATTGCAAATCTGCTCTTGCAAAAGGTCATTGTCCCTAGAACTCTCTCAGGTTCTGTAGCAGGTCACCAGCCATTTCATTTAGACTTTAGGTAAAAGGGCAGAAGCATCTCAGGCTCCCATGAGGCAATAAAGCCTGGCCCTGAGAAGCCCGTGTTGTGCTTAGGGCTCATCTGATCTGCCAGCACTGGGTGTCTCCCCCACCATAGCAGACTGAGGCACACGCACGTCTGACTCGATGGAGGTCACACAAGCAGTATCAGAGGCAGAGATGCTATTTCACGGCTAGCACAGGGTGTCCTGCCCTTTACCCCTCCCTGTCCTCCACCGGTGCTGTGGCTCAGCATAAGGGATGAAGCGTGACTTGATGACTCCTTCACCCTTCCCCTTGAGCCGTGTGGTGGAGTGTCAGAGGATCTCAGTGAGGGCTCAGGAGACCCTGCAGAGTTTCTGTGTACTGGGTAGTATTTTATTTAGGAGCAGTTCATCTGTCATTATGAGCTTCAGAGAGCTGGAAATGCTCAGTCTGACTGCCAGCAGAGGGACCAGGGATGCGCAGGCACAGCCGAAGTCAGAGGGACTGGGCTTTGCTGGCTGTATTTTTATACTATGTCCATCATCAGTGGGGTTACTGGGTGGAAGGACAGTGTGTCAGTGTGAGAGCTTGTCCTACCAGCACTGCTGAGCTCTCTAAATGAAGCTTTTATGTGCAAAGGACTAAGCAGCGTTAGCTGGTGGTTTATTTTTTTCAGCTCCTTTATGCAGATTTAGATTCCTTGTTCTGAATTGGGGTTTTTTTTGCATGGTAACCATCTGGTATTTATTGGGAGTTCTCGGCATTAAGAGTCTCTGAACTATCGGTGGAGGCAGTATGTGATGGCAACAGGCCAGCCGCGTCCCCATTTCATCCAGTCTGCGTATAACACCTTGTGGCCTGTGGTCCCAGTTTCAGCAGTTTCTATGTAAAGATTGTTTAAGCTCCATAAGCTTTAAGTTTCTATGTAAAGATTGTTTAACTTGGCCCAGAAAAATACCCAAGTCTATTGCACCTGCTGCTTTTGGGGAGGCTCGGTGCAAACTGTGGCATTGGATTTCAGCAGTCACTGCAAAACTAGAGCTGGGAGTGGATGCAGGCTTCAGTGGCCAGGAGCTGCTTGATAAGGAAGGAGCAGATGCTAATCTGGCCATCTCCCCTGCAAGCAGATACCTAAGTAAAGTGAGAGCCTGCAGCCCCACTGGTGCTTGTCACCTCCCTCTGATTTACCATTCACTTCGCAGAGACAATCATGGCTTTCTGATGAAGATTATGTCTGTCGAAGTCAGCCACCCCGGGGCTAGAGGCAAAAGGGGAGTCTATGCAGGCAAGCAGATGTCCCCACGATACCCAGACTGCTCTGGGTGGGCTGAGAGTCCTACCGAAGTTGTTCCTAGCATGTAGTGCAGAGCAATATAACGCAGGGCACCACAAGCAGATCTTCTACGGGCAGGGCAAGGCAACTCTGAGACTGTGTCACTCTTCTCATACAGTTTATGTACAAGGCACTCACCTTCTGGCTGAAGGGGATTTGTAAATACTGCCTAGGACATGCTGGGGATAATAGAGCTGTTGGTGAGCTTGCTCCACATACAAATATTTCAGTGGTTTGACAAGATCAGCATTTGAAACACATCACCTGGCAGTGATGTCTGTCCTACATCACTCCTGAATTTGTAAAATGATTTCTTTTTAAAGAATAAAATGATAATATTAGGATGACCAACTCCTTGCCACTCTGTTATTTGGTCAAAGGAATGAATCAGCCTGCGGGAGGGAGGCTTATCCATATTCTTAGATGGCAGCCCTATGGTGGGAAAGCTGCCTTGAGGGTATTTCTTATGTGCACAGTCCCATGGAGGGTATCAGACCTCATGTTGTGGAATGTATGAAGATGATACTTTAGTCTTTTATGAAGTTTTCATATTTGATAGATCTGTCAAAATCTAATCCCTGGAATGTGTTTTTGGGGTGTTTCCCCCTCCCTTTTTCTCATAATTCTGTAATATAAAGGTTCATGGTTTGAATGCTGTGTTCTATTTAGGCAGCACCTAAATACTCACCAGTGAACTGGGCAGAAATTTTAGGACCAAGAATGATGGTACTTTGATCATAACCAGTGATGAAACAGTTACTTTTCTTACGCTGAAGCAGAGGAAGGATTAGAGCATCTTCTCCCTCCCCTGAATCCAACAAGATGACACAAAGAAAACTCTTCCACTAATAGTGTGGGGCATCAGGTTCTTTTGGGCAGAGGCATGTCAAGGTACTTCTGGGAAGAAGCCCCTCAAGGGTGTTTTACTGGCTGCCCAGTGTCTCTCAGGTCATAGGTGTGCATCCGCACTTCTCCACTGACCTCTAGTCTGGAAGTTCTTACTCATGAGCAGCAATTACAGAACAGGAGGGCAAAGGAGCACGTGTGCTTACCCAAGGTTCTCCAACTGTAGTGACCCTCAACAAATCTGTTCTAAGAATGAAGCCATCTGAGTAATGACCCATGCTAATTACAGCTGGAACAAAAACAGATGCATAAGGCACCTCTTGGATACCTGTGGGCAGAAATGCTTTGTCCTATAACCCTGTCAGACCACTGATAAAACTGCATCCCAAACCCAGCTGGAAAACCTCCTGTTCTGATGGTTGATTATTTTTCTCCCCCTCTAATTTTCAACCTGAATGTGTTCACAGGGCATTTGTTCTCTTGCTGTCATGCCAGCATTATCCTTTTGCTTCAGCAGTTTTGTTTGTCTCCTGTGATATATTTAGAGAGCAATTCTATCCGCTCTCTGCCCACATTTGGCCAGGCTAAACAAGCCAGGCTCTTAAGTTTCTTCTTGTTTGATAGGTTTTCTGTTTCCCCGAGGCCCTTTCTGCACCTGTTCATTTGAGTTTATCATTTATAAATGCGGGTGACCAGAGGCTTTTTTTGCATGCTGCTCCTGTCATCAATGCCTGTACAATAGCACTGGTATTTCACTGCCGAGTCTCCACAGCATTTGTTTTTCTTATCATCTCTGTGATCCCTAAAGCAACTGGAGCAGTTATTTTTCCTAACTTTACTGTGAATATGCAGAATTGTTAGCTAAATTGGGTCAGCTAAATAAACACCTCTCCTCTCTCACTGTCTCATTCCTGGTAACATGGGGAGGAGCTGAAGTCACCATAGAATAAGTCTGTGCATGTTAATGCTTTAAACCGGTGTCTTGTCCCCAGGGGCAAGCTTTTTCCATGAGGGCTGGAAAGCTCTTTTTACTACATCTATGTGCTGGACAATGTAAGTGTGCCAGAAGGAGGGAACTGTCATTCCTCTTAGCACCAGTGAATTCCCAGCCTCAGCTCCAGCGACCAGAGGACTGGGTTGATGCAGGGGTGGACATGATGCAGGGCTCAGAAGAAGGGTGCAGAGCCCCACAGCCTGGGTTTGACCTGTGGGTGCTTGTGGCTGTATCTGCAGCCCGGCTGCTCTTCAGTTTTTCCAGAGCTAGTCTTCTGCTGCCCTACTTTTATGATTCACCCAGAAGTAGGGAATGCTTCCCTCTGCCTGGCGCTGCGGAGGAGCAACCTCTCTCTGCTGCTCCCAGCTTGAAGGGAAGTGGTTTTCATACCCCCTGTCTCCTTCCCAGCCTGCCGCTCCGGCTCCGTGGATCTGGCTGTACTGAGCTGTCAGCTCCCCGCCTTTCCACACATCGCTGAACCCTCTGCCAGGCTTTCCAGCTATAAATGGACGTGGCCTTTTCCAGCCCCACCACCCCCCTGACACCAAGAGATGTTGCAGGAAATCGAAGCTGGGCCAGGCTTCCTCTGAATTAGGAGAACAGACAATCCAACCACTGGCTTTTTGTAGGTTCTCTGGAAGCATTGTGTCTGCCTTTGGGGAGATGTCTGTGCCCCGGAGAGGGCTGTGCTGCTGAACTGATTGTTTACACTGAGTGCAAAGCTGGGGCAGACATACAGGAGCTATCTCCAGCCCCATGTGCATCACCCTACAAACAAAGCACCATCTGATCTGAGCACTGTGTCTCAAGGGAAGTCCAATGTTTTTGTTACTGACTGCATCCTGCCTCCACATCCGTATTAGGCACTAATAACAGAAGCCTTGCTTTTGCACATCGTGAACAACCCCCTTTTGCCTCCTTTTGGGATTAATGGCCAAGATCATGGGACCTTTTAAGCCTTATTGCCTTCTCTCTCCTCTGGGAGGCAGGGAGGATCAGTATCTTCTCATTCAGCCGGGAGCTGAGCCCTGAAGTATGCAGAACAAGGTGACTCAGGGAGTCAGTGGCTGCCCTGAATTTTAAACCGAAGTCTTCTGTGTCATCTGGAGTAGAGTGGTCCCCTCCATCAGACCTGCAGGCATCCAGGCCGTTCATTTCATGTAGAGTACAGGTCTCTATTTAGAAGAGTAATTTGTACTCTCATGTTGAAAAATTGTAGTCTGAAAGTCTCCTGGTTCACGTGTTTCACAGAAGCTGCTGGGCCAGGATCCAGTCTGGTGACCTTTTGCTTGCAGCAGTGGGTTTGCATCCTTTGGACTTAGACAGCAACACCTGAAGCAGCTGCTTAAGAGGCTTCCTCACCTCCTGGCAATCCTCCCTCAAAATCCTTCAGGCTGTGAATAAGGGAATGTAGAATATTCAAAAGGTGCAAGCCTGGCTTATGGTTGCCCAGTATCCTGCTGCTTGCAGTTCTGCTTCTGGTTCAGTTTTTGCTGCGGCAGCAGATGCTGTCTGACACTTTTTTCTGTGCAGGATGCCTGGTATCCTCAGTTTTCTTCACTCAGTGGTTGGGTTGTGTTGCCTTTTGTATGGGTTGGTGAAGTTGTTACCTGGGCAGTGTTCAATAGACAATGCACAGGAATAAATCTGTTCTCTTTTTAGATGAGCTGAAGAATAACCCTGGTATAACCTGGGTTATTCCCAAGTTTTTATTTATTTGAATTTATTATATTTATATAAATAATTATACAATTTATACAAAATTATATTTATTTATATTTATTATAAAAACCAGGTATTTATATTACCTGGTAGCAGGTAATAACCCTGACTAGGCTATTACACAGGGGTTATGGTTCACTGAAACCTTCGATCTGCCTTTCTTCTGGGATTGCAGGCAATATTTTGCAAGAAACAGATGAGGGATAATGAAATGCCTCCTTCACCCTTCCCCATGCCATCGAGGTGCTGTGTGTCAGGGGTACGCTGAGCTCTGGGAATAAACGAAATGAAGATATTGTGTGCAGTTGTAGCTGCCTGATGCTCTTTCCTGTGGTAGGCTCTGCTGAAGCTGAGCCAGGCAACAGATCCTGCCGGTTTGCCAGCTCAACTCGGAGTGCGTCAGGGTAAACTTGGCTGGGATGAGTTCTGCTGCTTTATCTCTCCCAGATGTTCAGGGAAGCTCGTTACCCCAATTCTGCTTGGCCTTATGCAATCCACCTTCTGCTGAACACTTAATTCTCAGTTAGCTCTTCACCAAAGCCGTGGACACGTAGGAGGATGTTTTCTGAGGTTTGCTGGCTATAGGCCTCTGTCCCTCTGATTCTGGAACTCGAAGCCTGGTTGGGGTTTTGCTCATAACATCTACTCCCCATAGTTTATCCCCCTCTCCTTCCCATTCTTGTATGTACTTGGCTGGATTGGAAACGTTGGTTTCCACAATTCACATCAGATGTGCCTGGGATGGTTATTTGCTGAGCATCCTTGTAGCCCTTAAACCTTGCCCTGGACTCTGCACTTCTGACTGAGTCCTCGGTGGAGCTGTGCATGGGAGTATGTTTCTATCACCTGGCACTGACAGGTTCTGTCAGGGATCAGGCAGAATCATTACGGCATTAAATCATAGTTACAATTAAAGCTTTATTTTCATACCAGGCTCCTGGCACCTGGGAATCTTGAGATAGGGAGGGAGAGGAAGAAGAAACCTGTTTGGTTTGTCTAATTGGTGCACAGGACCTTCAGGACCTGATAATGAGGAGAAGGGAAAGAGCACCCGACCCGATGGGTCACAGAGAATGGCTGCTTCCCCCATAGAATGGTGTTAGTCGTGGCTGGGGCTCGGGAGCAGGAGAACTGGTCCCAGCATCTTCCTTAGGACTGCTCCTGTCAGAACAGCCTCCCCGTGGACAGATCTAGGGTTGCTGTCACATTGTTCTGTGACACCGGTATTTGTTGGCACAACCTGTTAAGGCTGCTGTTGGAGGATACTGTCTTAGGGTGCTTTAACCTCTCTGCTAGTTCAGGTGCTTTGCAGAACACTATTGCAGTGGTGGTGTCTCTTGGGTTGACTTGTCCACATCATTCATGAGAGCTTCTTGTTGGCTGATTTCACAACCGGTGGTTCGGACTGCACCAGGATCCTCCACAAATGCCAGGGCAAGACACTGGTTCAGACAGTGGGGTGTGAGTACAAACTGGTGTGCTGCTAACCTCATTGCAGCGATGGGGTGTGGAGTGTGGCCATCCTACTGCTGTAATGATTGTGCTACCACATACACAGCATTGAGGCTGTGCCTGGCAAAGCCTGTGGTGTATCTGGTACAGGTACCTACCTTTGCATGGCCCTGTGTCAGCACAAGTTCAGGTGCAGACCACAGGTGTTACAGCTCCACAGCTCCTTGCATTAGGCCATTGTAGCATATCCCATGAGATGGGGCATTCCTGGTCACTGTGCTTAGAGCACTCCTTGCCAAATGTCATGCTTTGCAATCCAGCAAAGCTCTGATACCTGCAGTGCCTGGGTCCTGCAGAGACCTCTGTGCAATACATTAAGCTGTGGTTTGGAATGAGGACTATAATATTCTGACGAGTCTAAGTCAACGCAGTCAGTTTAAAAACTACCTGAAGAATTACAGGAGTAACTTGCAAAGCTATTAGCATGGTAAAACAGCAAATAGGACTCCTTGCTGGTAAATGCCACATGTAATGGCCATTTGTGAACAGTTTCTCACTGCCCACAAGAAGCCCTTTGGAGTCATTGTGGATCATTATCAGAGCACATCAGCTCAGTATTCAGCTGTAGCCAAAAAGTCAGACCTCAGACATGGAAATAAAGAATAAATAAAAAAATGCTGGAATATATTCTTGTAATCTTAGGTATGCAACCATGTTGTGACTGGATATTGAGTACCACATAAAGTCTGGTCATTCTCTCTCAAAAAAAAATGACATAGACCTGGACATGATACAGAAAAAGAGAATGAGGATGAGTAGGGGACTCTGATAGCTTCTGCAGGAAGAGAGATTAAACAAG
The DNA here is from genome assembly GCF_028554395.1 of Pezoporus wallicus. NCBI lineage: Eukaryota > Metazoa > Chordata > Aves > Psittaciformes > Psittacidae > Pezoporus > Pezoporus wallicus. The sequence continues at coordinate 340,268 of NW_026642642.1, forward strand.
AAGTAGATGATAGTGGGAAAGTGCAAAGGCCTATAAAATAGCATACAGTGGGGTGAAGTTGGGTAAGGACTGACCTTACTCAACTTTGATATTTCTCAAAGCACAGAGGAAGCACATCCAACGAAATTATGTATCAGGGAAGAGGTTAAGGAAGTCCTTTTTCAACACAGTTGATTTGCAGAACATGTTGCTACGAGATGGCATGGAGGCTGAAAATACACACAGATTCCAGAAGGAACCAGACACCTCAATGGCAGGGGTGCATTTCAGACGTTGCTAAACATGGTGCTCAGTATGCAACCTCCAGCTCTAGAAGCTCCTTGGCTGCTGATTGTTGCAGTCTGGAAGAGTATGGCCTTAGGAGAGATCAGTCCATGCTCTGTGATATGAATATGCTGGTGCCAAAATGTCTAGTATAGAGCACTAGATGAGAAGAATTCTTGGTGTGGCCCAGTATGGTGGTTCTTGTTACCAGAATGTGCTCAAACAGTGGGGTAAAACAGTGGGGTAAGAATGAACTGATTCGGTTTTGGGCACTTCTGGTCTAATGGGTCTCCTGTGGGAGTTACACACAGGTCACAGATTTTCTTATACATTTTATCAGCAAATCTGGGAGCACTTGAAGGAGAAAGGGACTGGTGGAGCATAGCCCAAGCTCACTGTGCTATACACAGTTGTGGTTGTTGCAGAGTATGTCAGCTCAATGACTACTGCCCAGCCAGTCAGATGAGATGCCTGGTGTTAGCTGTCTGGTCCTGCATTTGCTCCCCCTTGGCTTCTGATTTAGTTTATATCCTAATGGAACAAAATCTGCATTCTCAGACCCTCTTCTTCATATAACTGTGGGTGTTACTGTTATCCATCCAAATGTCTTGTCCTATGGAGAGGGGAAAGAGCAGGATGTTGTGAATTCCGCTGTCCTTTCCAAGTCCTATGTTGCAATTTCCTTCACAGGCTAAATAGCAGAATGTCTCCAGTCTCCCTCCGCCGAGAACTGGGAAAGGCACTGCCCTGAAAAGTCTATTTACTGGAAATGAAGTGGCTTAGATTCTCATTCTAGGAGCACTAGTAGGACTGTTATTTGTTGCTCACCCTGTTGAAAACTCATCAAACCAACGTTCTTTTTCTGTGGAAGCTGGCCGGACAATAATGGCTTTATGTTTTTTGTCTGCCGTTCAGCTTGCAGCAGGGGGTTTTTAACTGCTTAAGAGCGAGAATGGTAACACAGTGAGATTTTGGGAACACTGGATTTGAATCCAGTCATCTGGATTTGAATCATTCTACCTCCGCCTTTTTCCGTGAACCCAAGTCTATACACTCACAAGCTCTAACGTTTGTGCCTCTTTCAATAGGATGATTAAAGAGTTTAAAGCCCCTGTTGTGCTGCCCAGTTCCCTGCAGAGAGAAAAGAAGTCTCCTGGCAGCCTCAAGCTGTTTTTAAACGAGACAAATGCTGGGGTGCCTGTCTGCCAGAGCCCCCAGCCTGCACACCGAGTCCCTTTTTAGCACGCTTCTCCATGCAGCTATATCTGGCTCCAGTTTTTTGCTCTGGGAACGTGACCTCATCGTTGTTTTTGTATTTCCAGTGATTCAGCCCTGTCCGGGGCAGGGAGGAGTCATTCCTGGTGCAGGCTGATGGGTGTTTGTGCGTAGCTGGAATTCCAGAGCAGTGCAACCCCAGCCCTTCCGCTGCCTTGACAGCTCAGCTGAGGCTGGTGCATTGCATTCCTGCCTGGCAGATGGCCTGGATGCAGCTGGTAGAGGGACCAAAGGTCCTGCTGTTGCAGGTAATGGGGGTCCCTGCCTTTGCAGCATACCTGCCGTGCTGAGGGTGACGAAAACTGCAGGCAGCAGTTGTATGCCTGGGGAAGCCACAAGGAGTCTCCGCTTTATGGGTGGAAAAGGAGCCTCGCAGAATGCTCGGTACTGTTCACAGGCTGACAGCATCCAGTAATGAAGTTAACTTTATAACATCTGCAGCAGCTTGGTAAGTGTCATGTTCCTTATTTCACAGCGGGGGAAACAGCGAAACTGAGGGAGCGAAAAGGGATGTGGTCTGCTGGAAGTTTTATGCAGCTGAGCTGGAAAAGCAAACTCCCATGAAGGGCTGCTGACTGTGCCCATCCTCTCCTGTAATGTCTGGATTCTTCCAGCAAATGATGAACATGAGCAGTGGGTCAGACTGAGGTGGGACAGTGCTTGTAAGAAAGAGCAGCTCCCAAACTGAGATGAGCGCAGGCTGTACAGATTGCTAAACCCCATTTTCTCTGGGTATCACTTTCATCCATCTCTCCAGGTGTGATCAGAAAGCACAGGGGAGAGCTTATAGACAGGGCTCCACAGCCAGGGTCAATGCCGTGCTTCTAGGAGGCTGTCACAGGGCTGTCACTTGTGCTTTGACAGGATTACTGTCGCTGCAGACGTGGTGAGCCTTATTGCTGCCTTGATCTAAGCACTCTCTACTGCCTCGTTTGAGCCGTGGGACGTTGTGAATGGTTTCCAGACCCTTTGGGATCATCTGCTGGTTAGCCATTCCCTGGCTGAGACCAGTTTGGCTGCAGAAGCAACTTAGAAGTTGCTTCACCCCTCAGGTAGGTATCACTAGGACATATATACCTATTACTTTGATGTCCGTGTACTTCCCTGATAGGTAGGTTTTTAACAGCACTCACTGATGCAATTGGCCTAAGTCAACTGTTTTCAAACCCCTGAGGCTTGGCAGTACATCTTTCAAAGGAGCACACACATACACACCACACACACACCCCCCAAGCTTCTACAGAACAGACATCAGTTGCTTCGTAGCCGCATGAAGTCCTTGTTCTTTGTCACTGATTGTACCCACAAGTCCCTGGTGTGAGCTTTATGCCTGTCTGGCACCACGCTTACTGAAAATAGGCTATGCCTGCTGTGGTATGCATCCTGGAACAGCTCCTTCTCAGTCTCTGCTGAGGTCTTTCAGTTCTCGTTTAACAGGCAGTGGCTGAAACCTGTGAAACGACTCTACTGCTGGCTCCAGTTGTGGGCACAAATGGAGTCAATGTCCCCAAACCCTTTGACACATTGGTGCTTTGCCAAGATAGTTCCCTACCCCCTATCTTCATTATTTGGTGTAAATGCAGTTGTGATACAGCTTCTAAATTATCCTTAAATGGCAGGGAAAGAAGAATCCTAGGGAAAGAAGGAGGTGCCAAAGACAGAGAACTGGAGAGAAAAGGTAAGTCCCAAGAATGTGGAGCCCCCAAGCATGGGTAGAGGGCCTGAACAATGAGAATGGTCTCCTGCTTCTGTGTCACACGTATTCTCAGATGGAGCAATGCTGTGATCAGCCTTTCTCTCAGGGATGATGGGCTGCTTAGCATTATGTGCCGCAGCTGGGCAGGGCTGTGGCTGTCCCAGGTGGGGCGAAGGATGGAGAATACATAGGTCTGCATTATTGCTACCATGTGCTGTGTATGGAGGGTGCAAAGCTGGGGTGTCTCCCATCACTAGTGGCCACTTCACCCGATGGCTTCCCCTTGCAGCCCTGCAACCCCCCTGCCTGCACGGGCAGGCCATGGAGCACAGCCCCATCACGCTCGCTTCTTTCTGAGCGTGCTGTAAATGGCTCGCTGTAACACGAGCTGCATTTCTGCCATAGTCCTCTCCACACTGCATCTGTATTTACACACTGGGGCTCTCATCAGTAATCTGGCCCTTGCATTGCCCGCAGCCCTGTCTTTCCCCCCCGACCACAAGCACGGTGAGTGGGACCAGCACCCTGGCACTGCCGTACCCGAGGACAGGCAGGTGACTGGCAGCAGGAGGGAACCCGCAGCCAGCTCCTGTTTGGAAGAAGTGCCTTGTCATGTTGCCTGCCTCCTGCCATCCTGCAGCAGCGGTGGAGCTGCCTGCAGAGGCTCCCCGCAGCACGGCTCGCTGATCCCTGAGCCGGCACGGGGACAAGCGGGTTTTGCTTTGGATTATCGCCGGCTCTGCATGCTGTATTCTTCCTGCGGCTCTCAGGCTATTGCTGCGGCACCCGGCTTCCAGCTGCAGTGAGCTGAGCCCACCGTCAGGGGAGATTGTATCTGGCAAGGTAGGAGATGATCCCTTCCATTTGTTCTGCTAAAAGTAATGTGGCCAGCCCTGCCCCTGCCTAGAAAGCATGTTCCAATGAGTGGTGTGCATGTGGTTTTGTTCTGCATTGTTCTGTAGCTCTGGGGAACAGTCAGTGTGCTGTGCGGGCTGTAGCCGCTATTACATGGGAAGAAAATGCGTATACCCTTTTTCTTTTTACCTACACATCCGAAAACAAAACTCTGGCTCCCTTTCTACCCCAGGATGCTGTGTGCTGAGGGCTCCAGAGCCTGTTTGTCTCAGCTCTCATTCAGCATCCTGTGCATGTTCTCCAGGTCACATCACCTGCTTCATCAGCCTTCATGTCTTCAGAAGACAAGAAACTAGACAGCAGTCTGAATGTGTCTTGGGCTAAAATAGGAGGGAGAAGAAGCTCAAGCAAGACAAAAATCAAGGAAGCTCAACAGGCATGGAAATGGCTTTAGAGAATTATTTTTATCCCAGGAGATTAGACAGGGGAAGAGCTTCCTTTCCATGGATAGTCTCAAAATGGTGTTTGTTTTTCCTCCTCCCGTCCCTTAGGGCAAGCTGTTCTCATATGTAAAGGCCTGAAGCTGCTGTTGTCCCTAGGGATGAAGGACAGTCAGTCTTGTTGGTCTGGTGGTTTCTTTCCAGCAAACCTCACCTTCCCCTGTCACTGCACACCTTTACTGGGGCTGTGTAGGGAAAAGAGGTGATGACCAAGAAACCCTACCTCTTGCTGCAATAGCCAAGGATAGATAAAACAGGAGGGCAGCAGCATTTTCTTCTGACTCGGCAGGTGTTTAGGCAAAACTGTTCCTTTTTTAGCCCACAGCAGCTGGGATGTGCCTGCCCCTTTACACACAGCCATCATAGAATCATAGAATAGCTAGGGTTGGAAAGGACCTTAAGATCATTCAGTTCCAGTCCCCTGCCATGGGCAGGGACACCTCACACTAAACCATGACACCCAAGGCTCTGTTCAACCTGGCCTCGAACACTGCCAGGGATGAGCATTCACAACCTCCCTGCCCAGCCCATTCCAGTGCCTCACCACCCTTACAGTAAAGAACTTCCTCCTTATATCTAATCTAAATTTCCCCTGTTTAAGTTTGAACCTGTTCTATCACCCCCAAGCTTGCTGTACTTGGGCTTCCCTGCTGTGTGGACAAGAGTGCCTTAAACAGCACAGATGAGGATACCTGGCCTTTTACAGGTGATGGTTCACTTGTGAAGACTAGCCCAAACAACAAACCATGTTTAGGGACCCCTGTATATTCCTAGTTGCTAAGCTGCAAGGAGGGAAGGGGGTCCTCTAGCTTTCCCTCTAAGCATATCCTACTGTGCTGCCAGTGGGTGTATAAATAGTGCCCACAGTATACTATTTTGGTGGCAAGCTCTTCCCAGGATTCATCCAAAGAGTTATGTGAGCAAGTGTTAAAAATATCACCAAGCCCTGCCCAAATGCTGGCGTCGTTTCAGCCAAAGTGTTGGGAATCTTCCATAGAAAGCAGACTTGGACCCTTGGGAGGGGGCAGCAGGAGGGGACCCAGCAGAGCTCCCCATGTTTTCCTCTTCTTGCTGCCCTGCTGACCACAGAGGACACTGACCCTCAGGTTCAGCAGATGTGCTGGTCACCAAGAGGATGTGATGACTTTCACTTCTGGTTAGGTTATTTGCTACTGAGCTTTCCTGAGTGTTATCACTTGTCTAATGACAGATACAGGAAATCCCAGGAGGGGCTAACCTGAGCTTTAATCCAGCCTCTGCCAGCTCCATGCTGGTGGTCAGAGCTACCTGCTTTGCTGAAAAGTCTTGGGCTATAGCAATGGCACATTTGGGGGTTCTGGCCCTGTGTTAGGTTTATCCCAAGGGCTGGTAGCCGGAGATTATTTGTTGTTGAAGGCATATTAAATCTGTATGTTGAATTAACAAGTATAGCTCTAGATGTTTCTTGTTATCCATATAAACACAAAAGTTATTCCAGAATTCTGCCTTTTTCATGTTGTGGTCAGTGCCTGTAGCTGAAAACCAGATCACACCATTTGAGGAGCTGGAAGCTGCAGTTTGTTTCCCTCAGGCTGGGTTTTGCCTGTTGTTGGCCAAGCCCTGTGCTAAGTATGCAATTCAGCTACTCTCATGGTGCTGCAGCATCAGCCCCTGCTGTGTGCTGGAAAACAGCAGATTCTACTGGAAAGCACAGACCCCATTGAGTCCTTGTGTTCACTGTATGGAGCCCAGAGCTCACAGAAATGCTTCTTGGAGAGTTCAAGGTCAAAAAACCTCATCTGAAGACTGAGATGCTCCTTCCTGCAGATAGATGATGTGGCTCCACTTTTGCCTGGCCTAACATGGGATGTAAAAGTTAACCCCTACAGGAGTGGAGTGCCCATTGCTGTTAATACATGGAGCATTGCACATGGATGAAAATGAAAACAGATGAGATTTCTCCTGGTTACAAACCCAGGGACAGTGCTTACTCTTACCTATTTGCCCTGAATGGAAAGCAGAAGTGTCGTGGACATTGAAGACCTCACTTCTCTTTCAGATGCTGGGGTTCAGGACTACAGCTCTATAGCTCCTTGGCCTCCACATTTGCATCCCCAAGTACAGCTGTGCTAGTTTCTGGCTTTGTAGAAAAGAGCCAGATGCTTCTGCAATCTCAGAGTACTTTACTTTCAGAGCACTGGATTTATTTTAGGCTGATACAGAAAGTTGCTGTGAAAGCAGCAGGCATGCAGAAATTGCTAGAAAGGTCACAAGTGCTGTTTGTCACTTCATGCTTCACCTCCTCTGATACGGGATTACTAATTCTGCCAGATGTTCCCAGGGGTGGAGAGCAAGTCCCATTAGAACACCATGACCAAGGGTTTTCTCCAGCCATTGCACAGAGAATGAGAGTAGTTGCTCGTCTTCTGACTTGGACAATTGTATCTCACATGCTCAGACCTTCTCCACATCCCAGCTTTTTGCTGTGTGTCAAGATGCACGCGTTGGTTTTGGAGTGCTTTCTTGAGTGTGTACTGAAAGCACAGATTTCAGAGTTGTCCTGAGATGGAAATATGTCATGGAGATGGAAAACATGTTTCTGTTTTTCCAGGAATATGCTCTGGGCAATCAGTCCTTCATCAGAGGCTTCCTGTTCCTCTGTTCCTCTGACATGTCCAGGCAACAAAGGAGCTCTGAGTCATCATCATTGCTGCTTACTATTAGGCCTGAGCAAATGCTCTGTGTATCATAAACCACAGAGCTCCTGAGGGCTCTTTAAGGGCTCTTTCCACCCTTGCATATTCTCGTTCCCCTGACTGAAATGTGTTTGGAGTGTATAGAGGCACATGACCTTGTTGTTGTCTTTAAGTACCTCTTTGCTGGATGTTTCTCAGTAACCTTCTGTGCGGCGCCATAGCCCCACAGAATGGTTCCCAGCAGTTCCTCAAGTGCTGAGATGTTTCTATGGGGAACCCATGAAGAGCTGTGCCCAGCCCTTTCATCTGCTCCACACAAGGCTGGGCCCTGTTTCAGTCTGTTCAAATCAGTCTAAGCTTGGTGTGTTTGTCAGGCATCTCCAGTGACCTGTTTTGCCTTCCTGGCCTTCCTCATCACTGGTGCCTGGACATTGCCTCTGCCAGCTTTTCTTTTCTGTTTTAAAGGTCATGGCAGGATTTTCTCCTGCACATGGATCCACTTTATCCCTGTAGCATTTATTTCACTGTTGGTCTATCTCCAGTCTGAGCAAGACTGTTGCACACAATCAACAGGCATATACTTCCCATCTCTGGCTCTGTGTGCCAGCCTGCATACGGGATGTCTGCCTGTTGTTTGAACATGTCTTTTGGAGGAGGTAGACCTTGTACAGCTGGTTGCCTGGCAGCTAGGTGCTGCAAATTGGGCTCTTCTTGCCAATTAAGCGTACACTGATAAGCACGTCAAGCCAAAAGGTTGTTTAATCATAGGCTGACCTGACATGGAGACCTCAAGTACAGGTAACGGATGGTCCGGGACAGCCTGCTCTGTTAGATGGGAATAGGTTAATAATAACCAGAGACAAACTTAGAAAGGTTCTCAGCTGTGGTCAAGGATCATCTTCAATAAGATCAAATTAATGAGAAAAAGTCTCTTTGCTGCAGTGGATGAAAGGAGGGTGAATCCTCTGGCTGAAAGCTGATGCTAAGCATATTCCATTTAGGAAACAAACCCAAACAAACAACCTGGATTATGCTTTTAGCAGCCAGGTGGATTAGCTATTGGATCACCTGGCACAGGATGCTTTTCCATTCTCAGGCTATCCAGGAGCATGCTTCTGTTTCTTCAGGTATTCTGCCTCACATAATAAACTGCTCTCAGCTTTTAATCCTGCATTAGAGGCTTCCTGCTCCTCTGAGTCAAACAGAAATCATATGAGAATAAAACCCCCAGAAGCCATGTAATTATAGTTCCCTGATCCAGGCATAGTGGACTCGGGCTACACTATTCCTTGTGTTTCTTCATTTCATCTCTCTAGAAGCTCCCAGTGATTAGGACATTATCTCTGCTGCATCCTTCATCTTAGCAGTCTAGTTCCTTCCCTCTGTTGGTGTCTCCTGATGCCACGGCACACTGGGCTGGCCAAAACTCTAAGATGGACATTTGTTTGGTGGCAAAGCCAGAGAAAGAAATAGTTCCCAATTTCTGACACTAAGGGCCTGTGAAAATTAACAGGAATGCCTGCCTCTAGATAAGTATGCAAAGAGCATTTGAGGCAGACGAGACCATGGAAAATATTGAGAAAACCAGTTTTACCTCCTGAGTGCTGTGTTTTATTTGTGGAATAAAGAATGTCTAGTTTTATCTGTTATATATGATGTCTAACCAAGACTTCCCTGGCTGCTCCTCAGGGAGCATATTTCTGTTGTTGAGGATATGGAGTACAGCTTATTACTTGCTCAGGGCAGCAGCCTTTTATACATTTCAGAACTACTTTAATCTACCCTCTAGCTCTCTACAGAGAACTAACCCGCTTGCTTTGCAATTTACTCCTTTCTGGTTTTCCTCACTCTGTTTGAACTCCCACCAGCTTGTCCATGTAGGACATGTCCATGAGGCATGTGCCAGGGCTGGGCAGAGAAGAAGGATTACTCCATGTCTTGCATATGACATGCCTGTTCATACAGGCCTACATACTGTTTGTCTGCTTCAAAGCAAAATGCCATTATTACTCAAGTTCAGCCTGTGATCTGCAGTAACCACAGATCCCTTCTGAATGAGCAGGTCATGCATGATGATTATGGGTGGGGATGTGCAACCTGTGCTGTGTGAGGTGTCATGGTAATGATCATAATTTATGTCAATTTGGTGTTTATGTATAGACTTTATACCTTCAGCTAACAGTACTGGTACTGCAGACAATACAGATGAAAGGTATAAAACAGCTGCTTCATCTGCAAGCCAGCAGACTAGATGAACAAAGGGTGGACGGGGTCTCCAACGATTAGTTACAAGCCTCCATTACAGAGGCTTTTTAGAATGAATTTTCAGCAGTCTTTTTTCTCTTCCCTCTGCAGCTTTTCTATGTGCCTACTGGGATGTGGGTGCTCAGGAGCACAGGCAGTTTCTTGGGTGGCACTGGAGTCCTGTGCCTGCCAATACTGGGCTGTAGAACTGCTGCTAAGTGGGTGTTTTTCGAGTGTGCCTTCAATAGTCTTTTTTAATCAGAGAAGAACAAGCTGTCTAGACATTGCTTTATCTGTCACTGAAACGTAGCTATCTGGAGCCAGGTAGCACTGCAGACCATCACTGTGTGTCGCATTTGGGTGGTAAATGGAAAAACTTGGGGAAAATCAGTACAAACAGTCATAATTAATATCACATGTCTCTAATACATCAGCTGGTGTTATGTGCTGCCTGGGCTTCGTTGCAAAGGTGGGGGTGTTTGAGAGTAGGAAGGTCTGCTGGGAGCCCACTCTGTGGCAAGATGACAGATCTCACTGCTTGACTTCTCCTGTTTCTCTGAGCAGGGATGGCAAGGAAGTACTTTGGCATGGAGAGAGGGGCGAGTGTGGGTTTCAACTTGGAATACAGAGCAGTTTTCATGCTTGCTGTTGCCTTGGAAAACTGGAATATTTATGACTCAGTGCTGAAGCAGGAGGGCAGGAGGCCTTCTCCGTTCTTGGATGTGGCCTCTTCTGTGTCCAACAGTGATGTTTTCCTTCTCCTCTGCTTTCCCCTTTTGTGCTGCATCCCTTCCATTGCAGTCCCTGTGAGCTGAGGCTTGTTTGCTGTGCAGTCAGCCTCACTTTGATTCAGCCCCTGGAGTGGAAATGGAATGTCACTTTGGTGTACATCATGGGAAACATGAGCAGTCACCTTCCTTGAGCAGCGTGTGCTATGTACACAGGAGTATGTGGTTGTGCTTAGCATATAAACCGTGAACCATTTCATGGCTGCAGATTCAGCTCAGCATGGCAGCTTTTCAGCTGCTTAGTTGGAAATACATGGTTTTTATTTGAGGTCAAAATACAAAACAGTGAATACAGAACTGTGGCTGCCAAATCCAGCAGCTCAAATATAGTATGTAATGTGGCAACTCAAGGCTTTCCTTTTGGCACTGGGGAACTAATAAATTATGATGAAAATTATAGTTTAGGTAAGTTGTGCTGTGTAGCATTGATGTCATTTTGGAAGCCAATTCTAATAGAAGTGAAGCCAGTAACACCTTAATACCACTGTTGCCATGGGCTGCTCAGACCAATTGATTGCCACAGAAGGTGTATCTTTTTTGTCATAACACCGTTTCTGCTCCTTTTGCCAAGTCTTTCCTTGGTGAAAGAGTCTGTATTCCCACTCGGCATATCATCAATACCTGTGTGAGTGCTTGAAGAAACAGAGTTGGTCTTAGAGCTGAGCTCTTGCTACAGACACTCTGAAATCTCAGTCTGGATCAGTTATGTCCAGGTCTCTTTAATTTAAGGTTTTCCATACAGCTTCATGAGCTCAGGTTATCAGATTGAAGCTGAGATTTCAGGCATGACTCAGGAGCTGCTCTGTTTCTTTTTTGTCCTGATCTCCCTCTGCCTAAAAATGTTCAGCTATTTCTTTGTGCTCTTGCTTTGGCAGTACCAAGTGTTAGGGCTAAAAGATGGCGCCAGGGTTGTAGGAACACTTGTCCCTTTCCCAGTCTTCTGAGTGATTCACATCTCCTTATTGCCACAGTCTCCTGGTGTAAAATGTTCATAGCAGCACTTTCCTAGAGAAAGAGTACAACCATAATAGAATCCTGGGCTGGAAGGGACTGGAGACAGGCAGGTGGTTGTGGGCTGGGTTTGGTTTTCCCATAGATATCTCACAGTATTGTAGAGGTATGTGGAACTCAGCCCAGCCCTGTTGGGGAGCCTTGCCAGCACTAGCCCTATCTGGTAGTTGTGACTTTTTATGGAGCTTGTGAAAGCCTCTGTTCCTGGGCAGTGAGGCATCAGCCACTAGCAATAGGAAGGATTAGACCTTTGGGTAGAAATTAAGGTAGTGACTGGGATGGAGGAACCACCTTGCTCAGTATGGTTTTGCCAAAATATGTTGCTTACTGGTGGTCGTCTAGGGAAGAGGGGCAGCAGGGCAAACAGGTATCATATCTTAGTAATTTTTTTCCAGGGGATTTGCTAAGTCTATTTATTTTATCCCTTTAGTGAGCTGAAATGGATCCCTCAAGTGCTTGCCCTGCCTCCCCTTGAACCAACATGAGCTTCTTGCATCCATACTACGCTTGAAAACCAAGAAGCAGTAAACAGACTGCAGGAAGATAACAGGAATGTTGAAAGAGGAACTACTGGTGTGAAGGGAAATTGTTGGAGGAGAGTAGTCTCGAAATGGAAGCTATCTGATACATTAGACAGTGCTCTGAGCAGTAAAAAGTAAGATTATACTAGTGATGGTTCCTTAAGACATAAAGCAATGAAGCATCATCAGAGGCAGTTGAGGATTATTCAGCGGGAAGAGCTGAGATGTCCTTAAGGAATAATACAAATGAGAACTGGATAGCTCAAAATTAGGTGGTTGTGTGCATCAGAAGTGGGCAAAAAGTGCAGCTCCAGCTGGGAGCTTACTGGGAAAAGAGAGAGACAGAGAGAAAGCCAGGGTTTATCAGTGCTGCACAGGAAAATTGTAAGCATCCAGTATGATGCAGCCATGAAAAATATAAATGTCATCCAATGTGACACATTGGAAAAAGTATTTATAGCAGAGATGGAGAAATTTTAGCGTATTAAGGCACAGTGAGACCTTGCTTAAAAGGCTGTGTACATTTCCAGTTGCTTTCTGAAGGCTGTATGCAAACTGGGTCAGGTCCAGAGAAAGGATGTGTATGATCAAAGAACTGGAGAGCCTACCTAATATGAAATGATTTAAGAACTCAAATGATATAACTTAAAACACAGGCTGGGTAAACACTGACGTTAAAGCTCATTTTTGGAACATGAGTGAATAGGGGTGAGATGTGCATGGATAAGTTGGAAATTTAGAGAATGTTCTTAAACATCAAAGGAACAAATTTAAGGAATTAATTCTGCTAGAAGGCAGTTAGTAAGCAACAAGACATGACCAACCTGGGGAAAAAAACAGCAGCAACTTCTTCTTTTCAAGCCCTAGTCCTGAAGAAATCAGTACTGCTGTTACGGGCAGCAGGCAGGGCTGACTGGGACAGGATCATCATGGGGGGTTAGTGAATCCTGCTGTTGTGAACATGTTTGCAACCAGCATATTCCCACAGACTACTGTGCTTCTCAGATGCTCTTGAAAGGCTGTTTCAGTGGGGACTAGCTGGTCATCCCTTGCGGAAGTGTGAGGACTGAGAGCTGGCATTGCCGCTATCCCAACATGTACTTTTACCAATCTGCTTGGATTTTTTGGCCCTTCACCCGAAAGCTCCTATATTTGTTCCCACTGAATAGAAAAGTTGTCAAGCACATGTTGGTAACGATCAGCCTGTATTGATCTCTGTGTGTTTGAGAGATGCTGATTGACCTTGAAGGGCAGGGCTTGCAGTGATGGGAAATTATTTTCCTTTCTGAGGATTTTTATAACATTCTCAGTATCTCCTGCTTTGCTGTTGGCCTCTGTGTTCTGGTCCCTCTTGCTCCAGTTTGGTAGAGCCATGCTCTTAGTTCAGCTCTGACCAACAGCCCTCTCTGTGGCACGGCTGAAATGGACTCAGTGGTAATAGGTGGGGTTGCCGTGTCTTGGGGATTCAGATTTCTGCCACGAGCAATGAGTGAGTGAGGTGGGATGGCACTGAGCTATTCCTACCTTGCTCTTGAGTGTTCCAGCATGTGGGAAAGAGTGAAGATGTCCCTCCCTTCTGTGACCATGCTACAAATGGGGTGGTCATGATCAGCCAGAAGCTGTAGCTTAGGCATGTTCATGCTGCAGATAGCAGAAGTAAAGGCACAGATTGTGGCAATGAGCTTGCTGTTTCTCTTTGCTTGAGAGGCATGGACACACTGAAGGTAATGAGGGCTAGGTCAAAACATATACCTTTTAGGAGGAGATAGCAGGCAGCTCCCTGTGCTGGCATATAGCTGTGAGCTGTGGTGCAGAGGCAGCAGCCCTGGGGCTGTCTGGCTGTTGTGAGGGTGGTCAGATTGTACAGCATGCCTGACAATGATGAGTAATTAAAGACCTGTTTCTGACCAGTGCTTGGTGTCACAGCTACAGCCCTGGCAGCTGGCTGTCATCTGGGGCTAAGCTGTTTCCAGCTCATGGATCACCAGAGCAGTTCTGCAGCAAACAGGTGGGAGGCTTGGGCTGCCGAAGGATGATTTTGCTGTATGATGTCAATAGAAGTGAAAAGGTTTCTTCATCCTTGTATGTGGGGGTGTGCTGACCCTAGCAGCCAGCTCCTGCATGGTACATGAAGGAAGGAGCCCGAGGCCAAGATAGAAATGTGCTGGCCTTTTTCCCACCTAGATGGTCTATATGTGTCTTGGTTGATGCCAGCAAGTGCCTCCAGGCACTCGCACAGCTCATGTCCAATGTCAGTGCAGCACATGGGGCTCTCCCAAAGTGGTGAGCTCTGCTGCAGCCCCACACTGGGAATGGAATGTGCCTCCTTACTGGAATTCGTGGGTGGGAGAATGTGTTGTGCATTGAGTTCTCATACCCCTGCACAACACCTGAGATGTCTGTGAGTAATGAGGCTGACATTGCTTCGTAAGCAATTTTGTCATGCCAAGCTGTGGGGTGCATGGGAAGCACCTCTCCCTACCTCTCCAGGCCCTACAGTAGCAGGGACCCCTGTTTACTGTTGAGGCAGACATGTTCTGGCACCTCCACATCCCTTAACTTGCTTCTCTAAGGAGCGCAGTCACCAGCCGCCTGCAGTATCCCTGTTCTATTCCTTGCATGAGACAGCCGTGCTCCCCTTCTTACACTGACTCATCTCTGTGATCAAAGAGAAGTCATCTCCTAGAAGACAGTCCTCAAGAAAGTGCTTTTTTCTTCCTCATTAACGTCTGTAATCTCTTTATACCTAGGAAGGTTTGAGACAGCGCATCATATTTTACTGCTGTTGCTGAGAGGGACAGATCCTAGGTGGGCAATGCAGCAAAGGGGTATTTGCTGCAGAGGTGCAATGCTGCATCAGCTTGGGGTCATAGGAACATGCTGAATGTGTTTGGGGGATCAGGATATAAACGTTTATGTTGGGAACAGATATGTAAATAAAAGAGTTTCTCAGGGAGCTCCCTTTCTGCTCATTGCTTTGTCTGGCTCTTAAAACAGCCCCCTGACTCCATCTGCTCTGGTGTGCGTGTCTGCTACACTGCTGTCAATGAATTGGTTAATGCCAGTGTCCTGTGGCTGGGACAGGGATGCAGGCAAGCACTCAGCCTGCCAGCATTTATACCTCCTGGCGTCAGCATTGGCAATGCTCATGGAGGACTGGGGAGGGCACCGAAATAGTTTCCATTCTCCTCTCTGCTGTGGGAACAAGTCTCCTGGGTAACAAACGCTCCTTGTTCTGCACAGAGCTCCACAGCTGAGACTCTCTGTCTCCTTCCTCGCTGCTGTTCCCCGACTGCCCCAGCTGAAGGGGCCGGAGACGTCTGCTTGCGCCTGCCTTAATTAACGCTGACAATACAATGGGACTGTCCATACGGGGGTCCAGGGTCTGCACACTAATGGGAATACAGTAAATAGTCTGATTTACTGCAGCTTGAGTGGAGCAGAACCTGCCACGACTAGCTTTCTGCTTGCTGTAATGGCCAGACATGGAGGTAGGTCCCTTGATCCTGCATCCTCCCTTGGGGCTTGTCCCTGTTACCTGAATGGTGTGGTCTTCTGTCTGTATGGTGTGGTTCCTGAGCATCCAAGGAAGGGCAGGCAGTGGGCTGGGGAGTGTGGAATACCACAGATAGGGCAGATGCATCAACCTGTCGTGAAGGACCTGCGGAGCCTGGGCTTTGGGATGGGGTGAGGGATCATTCCCAGTGTT
The DNA here is from genome assembly GCF_028554395.1 of Pezoporus wallicus. Classification (NCBI taxonomy): domain Eukaryota; kingdom Metazoa; phylum Chordata; class Aves; order Psittaciformes; family Psittacidae; genus Pezoporus; species Pezoporus wallicus. The sequence continues at coordinate 355,806 of NW_026642642.1, forward strand.
TTGGAGGTAAGTAGCAGAGCCAGGTCTGTGGTCCTGCTCTAGTGTATTCTGAACACACTGCACAGCCTACACCCAGCCCAAGGCCCTTTCTTCTTGGATCTCTGCACTGGGGTGAGTCCTGGGCTCCTGCCTATGGAGCCTTTGGTGGGAGCCACCCACCAGCTGCTGGGTTTTCAGACAGAAATCTGATCTGAGTGTTAACTCAAGAGAGATTTTAAAGGTTTTCAGTGGTTTGGGATCCAAGACAATTGGCAGCCACATCCAGTAATGAGTCTAACATTTTTCTGGCGTGGTGTCCTGGGTTCGGCTGTAACAGTCATTTTTCTCCTTCTTAGTAGCTGGTGCAGTGCTGTGTTTTTGGCTTTAGTCTGACAACAATGCTGGTAACACACCAACGCTTTAGTTGTTGCTCAGTAATGTTTACCCTGATCAATGAGTTTTCAGTCTCAGGCTCTGCTAGTGAGGAGGGGCACACCAAGCCAGGAGGAAGCAGAGACAGGACCCCTGACCCAAAGTAGCCAAAGGGGTATTCCATACCACAGCACGTCATGCCCAGTATAGAAACTGGGGGGAGTTACTCCGAAGGGACAGATCACTGCTTGGGTCGGGCTGGGTATCAGTTGGTGGGTGGTGAGCCTCACTTGTGTTTATTGATTTTTTTCTCCTTCCCTTTTTAGTTTTATATTCTCTCCACTTGTTGTTTCCCTTCTCATTATTATTAGTAGTGGGTTTATATTATATGTTAGCTACTGGACTGCTCTGATCTCAACCTGTGGGGTTTGCATCCTTTAGATTCTCCTCCCCATCCCACCCAGAGTGTTTCTGAGTGGTTCTGAGTTACCTGCTGGGTTTAAACCACAACACGTAGCTTTTTATGGTGGCCTATCCAGAGGCACAAGCTTCTGTAAAGTGTTGTATTGTCTGCGCTTTTGTATTTGTTTCATTTGGTTGCTGCTTCGGGTGAACCGTGTAGTAGAGCACAAAGTAATCAAGCATGGGACAGCTCTCAATTTTGTTGAACTGTGTGTCTGTGTGCCATTTTTACCTCTTCTCTGTCTTACCCATTCCCCATGGAGCCTTGGTTTAGGAGATGAGGTTTGGTTTGGGCTCACAGGGGATGTTTTTTCCAATGTGGATGCTCTGCTTGCTGGGCTCTGCTTAGCTCAGGGCTGGGCAGTGGCTGTAGAAGCTGGGCTTAGGTGGCAAAGTGCAATAATGTGAGTAGATGGTTGTCTCAGGTCAGCTGCTCCAGTGCTAGAAACGTCTCTTCTGGCACAGCCTGGAGCACAGCTGAGTTTCTGGGGTGTGTGACCATACCCAAGCTATGGTAGAAAAGCAAGGGACACCTGTGTCCCTTGGTGAAGCTAACTGTAGGCTGCCAGGACCTGCACTGATTTGCCAATGGAACATGTTGCACCTGCCTCTGGTAAAAGGAGGATGATGGAAAAATCCTTTCACATGGCCCATGATAGCAGAGAACCTGGGCTTTGCAAGTGGCAATCACTTGTTGCAAGAAGGAAGATCTGCTGCGGTTTGCTTTGCAGAGATGCTGGGACTCAGCCCAGGTTATGGGCAGCACAATCTGTAGTTAATAGTGCTGGGATTGGCCTTAGGGGAGATTCAGGTTGGATATAAGGAAAAGTTTCTTCCCCAAAAGGGTGCTCAGGCATTGAACAGGCTACCTAGGGCAGTGGTGGAATCTCTGTCCCTGGAACTGTTCACAAACCATATAGATGAGGCCCTCAGTGACATGCTTCAGTGGTGGACTTGGCAGTCCTAGGGTAATGGTTGGACTTGATGATCTTTAAGGCCTTTTCCAACCTGGTTGATTCTATGATTCTATGATCTTGATCTGAGATTCCCTGTGACAGCAGGGACTGCAGACATCCTGCCCCTGACAGGTTTGTTTGGCACTGAGGGAAACGTGGTTGCTTGCATCTTGCTCTGGGGGTGGCTACGTTTCAGGGATGCTGTGCAGTTACTGTTAATGAAGCTTTTTAGGGTAAAGCACTACAGAAATGTAAAAGAAGCTTCAAGAAGCTTCTTGCAGTTTTCCTGGTCTCTCAGTTAAGTCCTCCCATCCTCCTGCTATGCACCGCTTTGGAGGCTAGCATTTTATCTCCAAGCATTCTAGCTGCCATTATCAGTGGTAGGAACATAGCACTCCAGTTCCTTTTGCTTTCTTTTGCAAAGGGATCAGGCAGCTTGCAGCCACACAGCATCTGAAACCCAGGCTTATCACAGAGTAAGATGTTGCAGCTTTACTCTACTGCATAGGCTTTAGCCTTTTTATTTCTCCTCATGCTGCTTTCCTGATTCCCCAATTACTGTAAGAATCAATCCTCCATCTTCCAGCTCTACTTACCCTCCCCTCCTCTCCATCTCTGCTCCCTCCCATCCCCTGCCTTGTCTGAGGTTCTGCAGGGACTGATTGCAAGCCGGAGCGGTGGTGCTGTGGGCATGCTTGCTTGCTCCTTCACACGCAGCAACGTCACAGCAGCAGCAGGAGCACTGGGGATGTGATTGCGCAGACCCTCTGCATTGCCAGGGATGCAGCTGTGAGAAAAAGATAAAAAAAATAAATAATAATAAAATTGGCTTTGTGTTTTCCACAGCATCCTGGTGGTAGAGCACCGAGGCTGCTGGAATCCAAGTGCTGGAGCAGCGCGCATTCAGTGAGACAGTGAACGGAGCATCTGTGGAAAGGTGAGATGGAGAAACAATTGGGGTGGGCATTAGTTGTACCGATGGTTTTCAGACCGTTCGTTGTCCTGCATGGTGGATGGTTTGTTTTTGTAGAGATTGACAGCTGCCCTATGAAGCACAAGGATTTTAGGATTGCTTTGTCTCCTTAGAGGCTGCTTTGCTTTGGAGCTGCTGGGATTCTAATGGATGCAAGCGAGTGAGGAGGCTGGTATTGATACGCAGAATATGTGTTTGTGCATTGTAACTATGAAATAGCGGTTGTCACGTCCAGGGCTGGTTGTGCAGAGGCGAGTCGTGCTTTCCCCGACAATGCCATCGCACAGCTCTCCATTGTGCCTGCCATAACAGCCAAGCCCACACGGATTGTTTTGGTCCCGCTGGCTACCGTGCTCTCTGTGCATCCCTGGCAGTGATGCTGGTGTGCAATTCAAAAGCTGTTTTGACAGACAGCGCTTCCATGAAAAGCCAGGAACAAAGGATACAGACAGAGGAAAGGCTGCTGTCAGTGTGGCTTTTGGCTTTCTTATTCTTTTTCTTTTTTTTCCCCCTAAATACCGGCAAATCAATTGCTGAAAAGGTGTTGGGTTAAAATATCATGGCAGGTAAAACCCTGCTCTTCTGCTAAGAGATTCATGGGGTCTGTGCAGGCTGAAGTCCTTTGTGTTGCAGAGGGTGTGTCTGTGCTGTCTGTGTAAATGGATGCTTTCTCGCTGCCTCTTTTCACAGATCGGATGAGAAAGGTTATCTAGGAATGGAGGAATTTCTGCTTTTAATTACTGAAATAAGGGGTTCAGGCTGGGTACCAGTTATTGGAGCTTAATTACATGGTCTTGTTATATCCAAATCCCTCTTTTCCTTCCCCGCCTTCCTTTTTCTTCCCTCCCCCACCCTCTGCACAAATCCTTCCATCAAACTGCCTCTGCAAATGCAAAGGGAGACAGGCTTGAACAAAGAGAAGGATATATGTGGGATAGGGATATAGGTGCTAGGGAGGCGATGTTCAGGATGACAGACAGTGAGAACAATAAGGCAAAGGTATAAAAGAATGAGACTTTGGTGTATGTGGTAAAGTGACATGGCTGTAGTGGAATGTACACACAGGAATGTGGTAACAAAAGAGATAAGCAAATAGCAGATGCAGTCTTTTGGGGTTGTGGAAGACGCTGAGCATGCAGGGTTGCAGTTGCAGGTGTTTGAGGAGAACGTGTGTTAATGCTAGTTACACTAATACTGGCTGTTGAGGAACAGATTGTAGAGGGTCTGGGTTGATGGGTGTCTTAAAGGTGTGCGGAGTATGGGGGAAGTAGAGATCTGCTTTTTTACCTCCAGCTACCTGCAGCCTTGTGTACCAATGTTGCTAAAGAGTGAGTTTGGCAAGCCAAAACTATTCACAAAAACTTTGTGCAGTTTGCCAATGTCCAAGAATAATTCAGATAAAGCATCTTTAGACTTAAAATGAGCAATGGGGTAGTAGGAAAAATGTAGATAAAATACTAAATGATTGGCAGAGGACTGTGGAGCTGAAGAGGCAGACATGAGGGGCATTGCAGAGCAAGGGGGGGTTGGGTCAGAGACCAGTGGTAGAGGGCACAGAGGAGGAAATTCAGGGCTGTCATTGTCAGGGAATGCAAATGTGTCATTTGCACTGTCATTCTTCAGCCTCTCACTGTGTTCCCTGAGATGGTCAGTGCTGTGTGCAACCCCATGGGGAGTGCGGAGGGAACAATCCTCAGCACAGCCTTTCATACAGCAATTTTCTTGGAGGAACCATTTCGCTGCTGCAGGTTCTTGGTTGCTCCCTCTTCCTCCCTATGGAGTGGCAAGCTCTCCTGGAAGGAGATAAACCCAGAATTTCAGTGCAGGGTGTCAGTGGGAAAGAGAGGGCTTCCACCAAAACCACAGAACAGATTGCATTCTTCTCACAGCTCTGTGCAATGTCCTGCAAACATCCCAGGGATCCCTGAACTGCAGCTCCTTCTCATCCCTATCTTGGCTTGGGACCTGGGAAGTCTCTCTGTGTCTCCAGGTCTCTGTCCCACACAGCCTGATGGGAGGAGGGAGTGGGATATGATCCTGCAGATGTGTCCCAGGTTGCATTTGTGGTGCTGCTGCAGAGCAGCACCTCTGTGCATGGTGCATTCCGGACTGGAGGACAGGACATGCAACAGGAGGATACCTCCATACCTATGAAGGATACACATACTTGTATTGGGGTGTAGAGAAAAACTGTGTACTGTTTTCAGGTACAGTGCTTACCAAAGGAGGTAATGCGGCCTCCTTTGCTGTGTGGGATGGGAACAGGCCCCAGGACATACAGATGTGCCTAGCTAGTAGGTACCACTCTTACAGGAGCATCTGTTAAGCAGTGAGAGTGCACAGATAATCTCCACCTTGAGATGCTTAAAAGATGGGCAAGAGCTTATGGTGACTGGAGCAAACTGACATGATTCACAGGAAGGAGATCTGTTGGTGCTGTGTGTCTTCCTCTCTGCATTAATGCAGAATGCTGAAGACAAAATGCACTGGACCTGCATTGCAGAATATGCAGGTGGCCCAGAAGAAGATGCTGTGGACTTAGGAATGACCTGCCCGCAGCTCCATTACCACTTCTCAGGTGTCTGAGGCTGTGATAACAAACAAAGAACTAATTCTCTGTCCCAGAGATCTGAATTTTCTTCCGGTCTGATAAGTCAAGATCTTACTCTGGTGTTAATCCTGATAGCCAGACAGTAGCCTCCCTTTTCCAACCCCGTGTTGTGCTTTGCCCCATTTTTCATCTATTTCTTGGCCTTATTATTGTTTTCCAATGTTTTCTGAAAGTCTTATGTAGTACTAATGGCAGGCTGATAAATCTAATGTGGGTCACTTCCCCTCCTCTTTTAGAAGAGGTACAGACTTTATCCTTATTATTCACCAGCCATACAGCTTCCCTTCCCTCCTCTCTTCCCACACAGGTATTTTTATCAAGAGCCCCGTTGCCAGCTGTGATCATGCAACTCTTCTTTCATTGTTCTGCGATCGAGTATGTCTTGTCCTTCTGACTGGAGTGCATTCATCTTCCTGAATTGGTTTCCACTTATAAAGCTCTTTTCCTTTTCTGCACCCTCTTTTCTCTGTATTATCTAACCTGTGATTGCCGCAGCTTCGATTTTCTTCTTGCCAAACAGCACCAAAGATGCTATTTTACTTATGTCTAATACCCTTCTTGGTGTGGTTATTCATTCAGGTTGGTCAAGAGCTCTGCTCTCCTAATTTCATCACCTTGTTAGGTGATTCCAGATATTTCTTTTATTTATAATGAACATTCACAGTCCTTTGTGCAATACTTCTCCAAGCTCTTTGTTCTTGTTGGCTTTGTAACTGTTTTCCCTGATACACCAGAGATCTGCTCTTTAAAAATTAAAAAGGTTTCATTACAGAGCAGTTTGCTTTTTAACCTGCTGTTTAATACAAACTGGGTCAGCTTGAGATACTCAGTCCAAAGCCTTTCTCTATTGCAGATGCTGGGCGATAACTTGTCTCAGTAGACATAGTATTGGTGGTTAAACCCAGGAAAAGCAGACCAGAAGTGAGAGATGTGGGGAGTCTGTGCGGTTGGTTGAGAGGTTGTCCTGGGTTCAGCAGTAGCAGTCATGTTTTTCCTTTGTGTTAACTGGTGCAGTGCTGTGTTTTGACTTCCAGCCTGAGAACAGTGTTGGTGAAGCCGATGTTTTCGGTTGTCGCTAAGTGATGTTTACCCTGACCAAGGACTTTGTGAGGCTCATGCTCTGCCAGGGAGGAGGGGAAGCTGTGAGGAAGCAGAGACGGGGCACCTGACCCAGGCTGGCCAGGGAGGTATTCCATACCACAGCACGTCATGCCCGGGATGGGGGGTAACTGGGAGTTACCCGGAAGGACAGGAGCTTCCGGGTGGAACTCGTTTTCTTGGCCGGTGGTATCGTATTCTCTTCCCCTGTTATTTTCCCTTATCATTGTTGTAGTTGATGGTAGCAGTGGTGATTTGGGTACATTGGTTGCTGGACTGTTCTTGTCTCGGCCCGTAGGAGTTGCACGCTTTCGATCCTCCTCCCCGTTCCTCCGGGAGCGGGGAAGCGGAGAGCCCCGGTGGGGGGGGGACACGGACCCCGATTGTTGTCAGCTCGGCACCACTCACTGGGAGTGAGTGAACAAGTTACCTGACTGGGTTTAAACCACGACAGAGGTGGAGGATCAGAGGTGGAGGTGCCTCCCCATGAGGTGCAGAATCTTAGGACAATATTGCATGAGGAGATATTGTCCCTGTGTTTGTGAAGCCTTCAAAATACAACTGGTGGTGGGAAAGCTCACTTGTGTTCTGCCTATACTGCTTCCTGGGAAGAGTTGTGATGTGAATGAAGTGCTTCTGGCAGTTCAGTCTCTAAGTCCAAAAGAGGCAGAAGTTCACCCGATTCCAGAGTTATGTAAAAGGCAGCAGGACAAGGCTTGAAGGGGCTGAGGGAGCTTGGCTGGCAGGGGTTGAAATCCATAGGAGTGGTCAATGACAGCTGTGTTGGTAACTATCCTCAGCAGGGATTTGTTGTGTTATCTGCTGAGCAGGTTCCCTGCATGCCCTAGCAGTCATCTGACAGCTGGTTACTCTCCAAAAGAAAAGGGATGTCAAAACTGCTCAAGACCCTGATTCTGCTCTAGTTTTCTCTATTGATAAAAGTGATTTTAATGTTCATTTTCTGAAAGAAGTGGGTCAAAGCATGGACACATCTGTTAAGCCTGCAAGAGCAGGCTTGTCCGCAAACTCTCCCTCTCTCCACCACAGTTGTGTTGCAGCCTCAGGGGCATTTAGACAATGTTTTTTCTATCCATCAGATGCATGCAAATATTTCTTACTGGAGTAGGCTGCTCATGATTGTATCAGCAGATAAGAGATAGAAACCCAAAACAGTGTAGTCGTTGAAAGTTGTAAATGGGAGGGAGACAGAAGGCAGAGCTATAATGTAGGTAAGTGGCCATAATACAGGTGATGGCTGGGGCTCACCCTCTGAGTTTGAACTCTTGGGAGAGAGACTGTGTTTTTGGTCTTTGTGCAATGCTGAGTGTGCGGGGCTGGCAGTACCTCTGAGTGATAAATACCTGAGTGATGGCAGCAATGCTTTGTATTGACGTTTGGCAATTGATAGGAAACTGGCACTGCCACCAAACTCTCTGCTCCAGTACAAGATGCTCTCTGGGAGCAGAGAGCAAGTGTCACTGCTCTGTTGTTGTGCTTTTTGGGCCAGTATGATAGAGTGATAGAGTGATAAGAGCTAGCAGTTCCCCTTGGCAAGAGGGGATTTTATCCTCTTGGAGTTACAAGGGAAAAAAAAATAGAGCCTGGGGGGAAGAACTTGGCAAATATAGAACAGATATTCACCTGGTTCTTCCCTCAGACCCATTGGTATCTCAGATTAGACCATGCTTCTTGGGGAAGGATATGACACATGGACAAGGGATGGGTACCAGACTGGAAGAGTTTGCCTTCCAGCTGTGCGAGAGACTCACCTGAGCATCTGCGTCCCTTGCAAATACTCAGGAGCTCTCCTGCATACCAGAGCCAGGAGAAAAATCCTGCATACAGCTGAAGGAAAATGAATTTTTCACAAGAACTCAAGTTGTGATGTGAGGTTTGAGCTGATGAGTTGCTTAACTGTGATGCAGTTGACCTGTGAAAATCTGTGCTCCTGACTGCCGGCTAAGAGACTCAGTTCAGTAACAATTAGATAACCTCTCTCAGCTCCTTCTGACCTCAGAGAACAGGCTTTTCAGGTGTTATTCATCAACAGAGCAGGAAGTCCTTGCTCCCTACATAGTTAGATTAATCTCATCAGTTTTACCAGAACTACACATTGTTCTTTTGTAAATTGGCACCAGCTGCCTTCACTTCTGGAAAAGTGGGATCTAAATGCTTTAAGTGGGCAGGCTGTGCTCCATTCTGCTCTGCCTTCATTGGTGCAGGGTAAACCACATACTTACTCAATCTCCTTTTGTCTAGTAGGTCCAATTCACCTGAATTGTTTAGCAAGCCACCTTCTTCTGGTCCCTCTCTAAGGTTCCCATATTGAAGAGCAGGGACGCATGCCTCATGCTGCAGTGTCATGTGTTTTCTGTGGAAGCTTAGATAGCATAGCTTTTCCTCACAGATGTCCTTCTCAGCAGGGAGAATGACTTCTCTGGACCATTGTGCTAGTGTAATTTGCTGTTCTTAGTAGCGAGGCTAGTTCCAGTGTCTGCTTACACAGCATTTTTCCCTGTAGTCCTACCCTCAGACCTTTTCTAGTAACACAGGTGGCAGAGTCATAAGCTTACGTATGAGGAGATACAGTGGGAGATGTAAATAATTCATATCCCTGGTCCAAGATATTGTTGCCCAAGACAGCATATCTTCCTTGGCTTTTCCTAAGTCATTCTAATGACCAATACCTGGAATGACACACCTGCCCTAGGGTTTGGCTGGCTCTGGTTGATCTCTCCTTCACCACTTGTCAGTATGCGAGTTGTTGTGGTGACTTCCAAGGAATTTCTTGCCTGAATGTGGCTTATCATGAGTAGTTAGATCCCTTAGAAGAGTATCAAGAGGATTTCAGCATGCATCTGAACTTAACCATTTTCTAGAACTTGACTGTGAGATTTTCTTCTTCTAGAAAGAGACAAGAGCAACAAGCTGTTCTCTTTTGTCCACAGCCAGTGGCATCTAACTTCACCTATTGCGGAGATCTACCCTCCATCTGCTTGAAATGGCCGTTGCAGAGAGCATCTTCTTTATCCAGATGTTTCCTCCTGTGTTCGGCTCCTTTTCATATGCCTCATTTTCATTTCTGCAGGCACTTGCTATTTATAATTGCTGTATTTATAAAGCACTTTGAAGGTGATGACTGCTACTTATTACAGTAAGCCTGTCAGTCTTTTTTGTTCGTGTGTGCTGCACTTCCCTATTTCCTCTTAGGCTGCCTGGTTTTGGGGGAAAGCTGGGGCAGAGGAAAGGTGAGGCTGTGTGGAGCAGAAGAGGACATCCTTAGAGGTCTCTAAACTCTAGTGCAGTAAGGCTAGCCAGTTCAGGGCACAGTAACAAAGGAGGAGAGGAGGAACTGCCAGAAACAGGTATGTGCCAACACTGACAAGCAATGTCATGGGGATGGTTAATGCACGAAGTATCTGTACTTCTGTTGGTGACTTTGCATAAGCTTCAGAGACACCAGAGAACGTCCACATCTCCAGAACCCCAGCCTCCCTCAGGCTTTGTGCTACTGACATGGCTTGGTACTGCAGGGTTGAAAAACACCCCAACTGAAGCAATGCATTTGTATTTGGCCTGGAAGCACTGAGAGGTACCAGAACATGTTCAACAGCCCGTATTTTGATCTGCTTGCCTTGTTGTCTGCTTTCCCACTGGCAAGAGTTGAGGTTGGAAAGAAAAACCACAACAGCTTCTTGGCCTGCCCATCAAAACAAAGGGGGAATCGTCTTTCACGGGGGCAAGCCACCAAACCTCACTGATTTAATGAAGCAAATATCATAATTTTATAGATATTTATATAATTTTAATACAGGGAAAATATCCTTCAGACATTCAGGGCCCTCTTATCTCTTGGAGGACTACAAAGAGAATTTGCACGGGGATATAAGAAACCTCTTCCCACAAGCCTATGCCAAGAATCTGTGTTATCTGAGGGAGAAAACACCCCCCAAAACATACTGAACAAGAAAAAGAAACTGCTTTCCTCAGAGAACGGATATGTAAGAAAAATCCACTGGTTTATTCTAGGCTAGTCTTCTTGTGAACCTCGATTACATTTTTTTCTTTTTAGCTTGATGCTAAGTTATGTAAATGCATGTAACAGAAGACAGTCACACAAGTACACTTTGTCAGTTTCCAAATCATTAAACTGATTAAATTCATTAAATTGATTCAAACCCATTGATGTCATTAAACTGCAAGAAGAACCTGGATGCCACCCTGCTCATAAGGGACTTCACTTGATGAGCATCTACATATGAATGCTAAGGTACCTAAAAAATGAGATGGAAAATGATGGTGCAGAATCTTCTAATGTTAATACATTAGGGAGCAGGGGACATCCCACTGTTCATTGGGAAACTGTGTGCAATTAGCTACCCCAGCTCATAAGCATGACTGCAGAGTTAGAGGGAACTGAGAAACTGCCAAGGAAACTACACAAAGTTCTGGAAAACTCTCATAAGGAAAGAGACTGAGGAAATGGAAATTATTTGTGTTAAATAGGAATCTGTGAGGTTTATGATATAAAATAATGAACAGTCTGGAGAAAGGCGATAACGATTTAAGCAGTGCCCTGCTTGTAACATGGAAGTATTCCAGGAAATTAAGGAGGATTATATGAAACTGATAATAGGAATAATTTTCACATACTGTAACTAATTAGTCCACGAATCTTGCTGTCAAACTTCAAAGCCCAACAGTATTCCCAAATGGCTTGGCATTTGTGTGAATAAGAGTACCCAGTGCATCTACAGTTGGTGTTCACAGATTGCAGAGTTTTGAAACCTCCTGGTTGAGTTGAGGCCCATCTCAGTGCAAGGCTTAAGAGAGACAAATTCTTCTTGTGAGCTGGAAGATCTGGGAATCTGAGGTGTCTCCTCAGCCCTCTCGAAGAGCTTTGAAGTGATTAAAGCAGAATGGTCAACCCTTCAGTAGAGTCCCCTGGGACTCTAACCTGCTCTTCCACTACAGAGCCATTGACTATCCCCATTTGCCCTCTTTTTTCCCCCTAGTGAATAGGTCTATGCATCCACTGCAGTCTAGCAAGACTTTCCTCAGTAGAAGACCTCGGTTAATCCAGGGTTATCAGATTTAGTTAGTTAGACCCTTAATGCTCTCTTGAGCCCAGTCATACCAAGCGTAATTAGCACATGAGCTATCTCGTGGAGCAATATCCTAAAATAAACTGTCCCGAATAGGGCTTTACAAGCTCAGTTTGGTTTGGGTTGCTAGCCCCTGAAAGGGAGAAGTTTCTCCTCAGAAGAAAAGTATGTGTAATCATTAGGAGTGTCTGGTCTGCTTCATAAGTATTTTATTAAGGTTCTGGATTGCCTTTTGTTAGTTCTGTTGCATGGAAAATATTCTGTTACGTAAATTGATGCTGCGGTTTCATCCAGATCCTCTTGAGTTCTGCCTTGCTGCTGGCCATGCTAATACACAAACACATCCCACATCAGGAAGGCACTTGGAGAGAGCTTGGTGACTGGACCAAGGATCTGGGAATACTCTTGTATGTGAGCAGAATGAAAAGCTTGGGACTTCTCAGAGAGCTGGTGAACATAGTAGAAAATATGATACCCTCCCAGCCCTAGCCCAAGGACAAGCAATGAATTCAAATGTGCATATGGTCAAAAGGGCTGATTGGGGCATGTAACCTGGTGTGGAACTCACTGGTTCGGGAAGTTACAAGCCCTAAAAGATGTGAGACTTCAGAAAAGAAAATGGGACACACTAAGGGATATCAAGAATATGTCATAATGCTTGTATAGGCTCCTAATTTTCTATGGGCAGGTTATGAAACCTGCTTCTAGACATAAACATTTTTCCCACCAGAATTTCACTTAAGTGAGATTCAGACAGCATTTTGGCATGACTGCAGAGGACCTGTTTGTTCAGGGGCCTGCTCAAACCAGGGTCAATAAACGCACAGTCATCAGGCAAATTCCCTTTTCAAACATCTGTGCTATAGGGTCCTTTCTTCCAGCTACCTTCAAGGGATTGCAAAGTCCAGCCTGTGGTCTAAAAGTGCTTGGATATCAGCAGCAAAAGTGTATGTGATCCTCTTGTCCTTCAGAGGGCAGGGTAAATTTCATGCATGGGTCTCACCAAATGCTGCCTTTATTGGGCTGATACTCAGCATTTTTGCTTTGTAGCATGCTATCACCCCCAAATCAGGGTGCTGCCAGCCTTCAGAGCATTGAATTGCTTATTGCATATTCCTGCTTTGAAGAGACCCAACATTTCTTCCTGTGTATACAGTTATTGCTTCTGATCTTAGCAGAACAATGTAGAGCTAGGAAGGGTTAAGGTTTCCTACAGTCTTAGCAGGAGCCCACTGTTGGACGTAGCTGCTGTTTGAAAAACCATTTAGATGTGACTGTGAAGAGAAACGTGTAATAAAACTAGGCTGCTGCTGGGATGTTTTCTGTTCTTGCTTGAATTTATTGCTCCTGATCTGCTTGCACACAGCATGTATTAAATGCTGTGTAGGATTGCATCATTTAAAAACAATTCAGCTCTGCAGATGCAGGCATTCTAGCTGCTCAGAACTGATGCCCGTCGTTGCTAGGTAATGCCATACCTGTATTGCTTCTATTCACTGGGACGTGATTATCTAGTAATGATAGCAAGCCATTCACCACCGCTGTGTTCAAGGCTGAAAATATTCCTGCTGGGGCTTTTTGACATCTCTTGCTGCTTTATTTACGGTGGCTTGTGGAGTATTACTTTAATTATCTCAATATATTGTCCCTGCTGTGGTTTTACTTCACTCTTTCATAGCCACATTTGCTGCCTGTTCTGCTTTTGCCTTGCTGCTATGTGAGATTGTTACATCTGTAACCTGCCATCCCAGAAGTGTTTATTTTTCACTTGATAGTCATTCCTACATACCTGGGGCTCCAGGCTGAACAAACAGTAAATGTGATTTTACAGCCTCTTTAATTGAGTTATCTCAAAAGTGAGTTCCTTATTTGTGGGGCTTTCTCCAGTGGTCACTTGATGCTTTTGCCTTGCAGGAGGGTTCAGGATTATTTTACAGCTGTGATGCCTGCAAACATGGTCTGGACAGAAATACAATGCCAGTTTAAATCTGGAAGAAAATACCTTCACTTCATACCTTCACTGCTTGAGGCATGAAGCCATGGAGCAGCTGGAGTCTGTATGGATGCTGACCTGTACTGCAGTGAGATCTTATTCACTGTGAAGACAGTCCTTCTTTGTCTCTTTTAGGGCTCTTTTCCCCAAGTCATTATGGTGACAGGGCATCTAGGACTACCTGACATGAAGCTGTCCTTATATGCTTTTTCTTTGTGCAAATGAAACTTCCTTCTGAAATTAGCCTTCCATGAGCCTTGGACAAGCAGGGCCTCTGCCTTGCCATGGTCTAGCATGCAGACAATAATGTCTGAAGCCATACGCCAGTAAATGTTAGGGAGGAAAGTCCTGATGGCTTCTTGGAAGTGATTTGTGACCTCTCATTGAGAGGTCTTTCCAAAGCAGTTCTAGGGATGATTCAGATTTTCCAGCAACCCCTGACATCTCTGGTGCTGTTGAGAGTATCTCCACCCATATGAAGCATCTCCATCCATAGGGATGGAGTATCCATATGGCTGGAGTATCTCCATCCATATGAAGCATCCATGCCCTCTTCACCTCTTGCCATCATCTCAGGAGCCTTTGCCACTGCAATGCACACCTGAGCAAGAGCAGCTGCTCATTCACCACTATATGTAGCCGTATAACAGACTTCAGGAGCAGTTTTGCCATCTTGTATGCCTGCAGGCACAGAGAGGCGGCTTTGATTCATGTGCTGAGTTCAATGCCTGACTCCCTCAGCACGACACTTTATTACCTGCCCTCCTGTGGCTGTTGTGGTGGAGAGTTTTGTGCTCACAGCTCCTAGGCATAGAAGTTGGTGGGAAAAGTGCAAGTCTGAGACTCTGCTGCTCTGTTCCACCCACAGCTGCTGGCTAGGGTTTTGTCACTGACTGGTTCCAGTGATCCTCAGTTGTGCAGGTCTGTAAAAGGAGCACATTCATGAAGCAGCCAGCTGACAGCCCTGCCTTTGCAGCTAAGCCCTGGCCAAGGCCATGAAGTTAAGGAGTCTAGCTTGGCATCTTCAGCTGCTGGTTCTGCCCAGCAATTTTTTGTTTATGGGGTTTTTTCTAATTTATGTGTGGGCCCTTGAGTGTTCAGGGAGCCCTGCAGCAGCCAGGCTCCAGCACACAACCAGATCCATGTTTCAGAAAGGAATTGTGCAATTTCTGCTTTTCTAAGATCTTAAAGATGCTTTCAGAGTGCTTATGCAGAAAGGTTCTATAGAAACGTAGTCCCTTCTCCGGCTGCTCCTGCTACTAGAATGTCTGTGATAAGAAAGGATTTAGAGTGGCAGCAGTTTAATTCAGCAGTGATTTTGGTGTGTTATTAACAGCTAGAAACATCCGAGTCGTCTTCTCCTCTGCAGGCCTGCATGCAGTAATTAGGAGCATATTCAGTGGAGGCTGGGGCAGAGGATGGCTGGTAGGGAAGAGGAGGAGGAGCTGATTCCAGCCTAGATCACCTCAGTGGATGCTCATGAGTCAGGACCTGTAAGTGGCTCCTGCAGAGTGCCACATGCCAGATGATGAGTCACGGAGCAAGAGAGCACAGAAATGGGAGAAACTGGTTCGGTCACTGTCAGGATCATGTTGGCTGCTACGGATCTGCTGCTTGAGCTATTTCTGACGTCTTGTGTAACTCAAAATGCCCAAAGCAGCTGGGGCTGCTTTTCCTCTGACTGGGAGGCAGCACCTGCCTCATGCTGGTTGTGTCATCAGCAAGAATATACATCCTACCTATTGCTTATTTTCAGCCAGCCCCTTGTCCCTGACCTGCGCTGCTCCTCCTGCCCTGAGCGCAAGGGCTGTGATTGATTGTCACGTGCTGCAGTTTCCATTTTGAACACATAATCCTATATCGTCCTGGGATGTAACAATACATTCATTAATCTTGGGCTTAGTCAGGTTGTCCTAGAAGCCTCTGGAAAAAGCCTTGGCCTACGCAGCACCTCATTGTGGAAAGAAAAGGGAAGTGATCTTTTCAGGAGTCACGCTTGCTCAGCACCACAAGAGGAACCAGCATGAGAAATCTCTGAAGTATTTAGTCTTTCTATCTTGATGCAGCCCACTTTATACACTGAGCTCTAAGATATTCACCCTGGGACCAGGCAGACCACCTTCACTATGCTCCCTGTTCCCAGAGGCAGGGAAGGAGAGCTGGAGGTTTAGGATGAGTCAAACAGCTAGTATTTCCTTTTACACCTTTTCTTTCATTACACATGCTAGATTATTTGCTAAAGCATTTAATGAAGGCATGAATTTGGCAGAGATGTGTTAGCTGGCAAGAAATAAATGGATGTCCAAACAAATACCACCAGCTAGTCCCACCTTGTACAGGCTTCCTCACCTCCACCCTGTTCTTACTCACCCTGATGGTTCAAATCCCGGGCCACTCACTCTGTGCCATTGAACCCATCCTCCTCACTGTGCTGCTCCCTGAAGGCTTTCCAGCTCTGAAATTTCCTGGGTTTTGTTGTTGGGTTGTTTGTTTTGTTCTGGGTTTTTTTGGGGGGTGTTTTTGTTGTTGTTGTTGTTGTTTATTTGGCTTGTTTTGGGGTTGTTTGTTTTGGTTTTTTTTTTACTCATTCAGTATTTTCTGGCAGCTTTTGGAGTGGCCAAGCTGGGGCAGAGACTAAGTGAGTGCATTACCTGGATCCTGGAAACTGGTGCTGGAACCAGTGGGCTGTGAGATCTCCCATGCTGTCTGAAGAGTGTCTTTCAGTCTAGTTTCATCTCCCAGCTGGTTTGCCTGGATGTGGACTTACAGGAAATAAACTGAACCTCCCTCTCCCCAGGGAGCAAAGAGGAGATGTTTGAACGTTGCCCCTGCCTGTAAGCTCACACAAACCATTGCTTTTTGCATCATTTCTGCTGGTGCTCGTTTTGTACAGCTGTGTGTGGTTTCTTCAGGCATGTTAATGCAAATGCTCTGCAGGAGTCAGGGATTCACATGGAACAACCCTCAAAGAATGAGCAGCTCAAAAACAAAAGGATTTTTGCTGGATCATCTATGAATCTGAACGACCAGCTTTTAACCCTGTTTTTTCATCTTTACCCTTGGGTGACGTGATGGATTGGGTCTGTCTGAGGAAGATGATGATGATGACAGTGAAACCATAGCCATTAAGAAAGAGGCAGCAAGAACCTTTACAGTTAAAGGTTTCCATTGGGCATTCAATTTTGTAGCTGAAATGACTGAGATTTTTAGAAACAGTAACCTGTTCAAAAAAGCCAGCCTTCAAAAAGCCAGCATTGCCTCCAGGATGCAGTTCTGGTGGTCTTGCTCCTGCCTTTCTATCCTCCCTGCTGTATGTGCAGTTTTTTTGCTTTTAAATCATACCTTATTTCTTAAATCTTCGCATGCCTCCAGCAGAATTGCATTACATTTCATGAGGAAACTTGCATGACGGTGTGTTGAACACTGTTGCTCCGTGCATGCAGCTGACAGTGCTGAGCAGAGCAGGGTATTAAACAACCAGTGATGGAACTCCAAAAGAGTGTCAGGAGCAGTAACAGACAAGAATGTGTTCAGTCTTTGAGGGTACAACAGAGGAGAGGTTTGGAGGTCTCTGTGTAGTGCTCAGCAAAGACTTAAAAGCATAAAGTGCAGAGCCTGAAGGGCTCAGCTCCTCATGATGCTGCATGCCCCTGTTACCTGCAGGGTGCTGCCTCTTTTCTAAATCACAAACCCAGCTTGATAAGCAGCTGTCAGACCCATCCTTTGTTGCTCAGCATTCTCCTCCTTCTGTTTACCAAGAGCTTTGTTGCAGCTAAGGAGTTTCTGTCATATATATGTATATATACATATGGGGGTACAAGCATTGCTGAGCAATTCCACATCACACCGTAGGTGTCTCACAAAAAGCCATCCTTCTCTGCTCCATATTATTTTGACTGGAATGGAGTGTACACAGGTGATGTCTGGCCTTTGCATTCTGCAGGTAACCCTTAGCACCCCAAGGAAGAGCTGACTGAATAAACAGCCGCATCTCCCATGTAGGAGCAGGTGGTGTCAGTGTGGAGAAGGCAAAGGATTTTGACATTTGAAGATAAAATGGCTGTTGTACTGATGCATCTGGAGTCATGGTGCCCCCTGCATGCCTCCCTGCCTTTCAGTACCATGACGCTCTTTTCTAGGCAGGGATCATCGCTGGATGCTGTGCTTGCTGTTGTACGTGTAGGACTGATCAGGATTCAATACACTGTGGGCTTGTTCTGTTGCAAATAAGCGGAATGAACTGATTTGGCAAAATGTGTTCATATACACACTACATATGCACATTGGGAAATTTCCCCTTGAAAAGGGGTGTGAGTGCTTTGCAAAGATCTGATCAAAGCCAGCAGAACCTGAAACTACTCTTTTTGCTGGATTTTACACCCCCATATCAATCCCAGCCTACCAAACACTGAATAGGAACAGGAAGGATCCTTCTACAGTCTTCCAGAATCAGGGAAGGGAACGTCAAGGGATGATACAGCCAGGAAGGGTCCTCTGGAACTGAATAATCCCTGCACTGGCGATGCCATTGCCAACCTCCGCGCATCCCAAATACAGGACCAATCATGGGGTGAGAAGAGGGATATCTAGAGCACACAAAAAGCCATGCATATCCCTAGGGAAGCTATCAGAATGGCTCCCAGCAGGAGCTGGCTCTGTGCCACCCATGATATTGGGCCTTTGAGCCTTGTGCTGGGAGCAGGCTGTGGGTGCAGGCAGAATGGGCATCCATCTGCTGCTGCATCTGTGACAGCCAGTGAATCACAGTCCACCCGGGGAGCCTGTGCTGCCCCTGAGACCGAATAGCTGGGCAGAGCTGTGTGTTGCAGGCAGAGCTCTGGGAGGGATAGCTGGGAAATGGCCGTGTGTCAGCTCTCCTGACATTTTGCTGGCAAATGTCAAAGTGTGCCTGTGCAAGACTTGTCCTCCCACAGCAGCGCCTGCACCAATATGAAGTGTATGTCGCTTGTCAGCAAACTGGTGCTGGTGCTGGGAGCTGGCTCCAAGGCAGCCATTTCCCAGAGTCAGCAGAGACACAGCGCTTCAGCAGTGAAGTGCTCTCTCATCATGGTCTTTTTGTCCTCAAAATGATGCTTTTCAAGTGGTTGCATTGTGGAAACACTCAAGATATATAAAAGGCTTAGGGAGGGATGTGATTTAAGCATAACAATCAGCTACAAAGGCAGAGAGAGACAGGATAAATTGGGGCTTCTACATGTACCACCAGTGGTTCTCAAGGTCCAAATGGTGAGGGCATGAAGAATACCCCAGCTATAGAGTACCACTTTCATCATGTGTGTGTGCTAGGCACAGAGGCACAGGCTGCTGTTAGCCACAGTGATTCTTGAACAATGTGATCTGGGGAATCCTTGATGTAAAAGATCTCCCCCCCAGGAACATGGGTGGGCACAGTCTCATCCCTCTCAGCCTCTGTGATGAGTGCTGTGGGAGAGGAGCCAAAGACTTGTAAGACAGAGGAGTCACTGAAAGGGGAGTGAAGGGTGATATGGGCGTTAGGGGGACTAATAGGTGGGGGAGAGTTTATCGTGGCACTGTAATCCAGCTGGATGTTTTCCAAGTGGTCTTGGTGACCTCTCTGTGGAAGCATCCCAGCAGAAGCAGGCATGACTGTTAGGGCTCCCCAGGTAGGCCTCATGATGATCTCTGATATACCACAAGACTTGTATGAATGCTAACCCGGGTGTTTGCATTAAATCTTACGTCATTGGTTGTTTGCTGTAAATGCTAGGTCCGTTTCCATCTTTATATATTTTTTCCTGCCAGCATCATCCCATGTCTGTGAGAAGCACTACTATGTGTGGGAGGAAAGTGCTTCTTTTGATATTTATTTTTAGCATCTTTCAATTGCCATTCTTATGCCATGAAGCTGAAAGAGCTGAAGTTCCTGATCATTCTATTGAGCTGTCTCATTGTTTACTCTGTTGTTCTAACTTAATTTATCCCACATTTCTCGATTTCCCTCCTTGGTTCCCATGTGCCTTTGAAGCTCTGCTCCAAGTCTATTATCATCCAATCCATCATTGTCACAAATGCTGGGGTAAGGTAGTCAAAGATAGATAACATGAATGGCACTTTCTGGAGTCTAATGGGCAATGCTGGCAGCAGACCTGGGGTCCTGGAGGCCAGAGCTGGATCCTGGTATATGGTGTGAGGAGGCTGTGAGTACTGAGGATGCCCATATGAGATATGGGACGTGAATTGCCGACCAAGGGTATTTCAGCCAGGATTTTCAGAACAAGTGGGGGATCTATGAGAGCACTAAGTCAGCTTTTATTCCCCCAGGATCATCCTGGATCACTGTTGTCTTTTGTGGTTTCTCCCTCTCCTTGCTGCCTTATTTGCTCTCCCATACACTCCTCTGCATCTCTGATGTGTAGAAGGGAAGGCCGGAGGGAAACCCCCTTCAGAGTGCCCTGGAGGAGCCTGTAGGCTGTACCCCTGGGTTAGGTGGGGAAGGAGGAATGAACATCCTCTGTTTTTCCATAGTGAATGCTGGTGAACATCTTCCTCTGGCTTTATGAGAACCTGCTATGTACTGAACTCTGAGGGAGCTGGGGCTCCTAATGCCCTGCCTGTACAGTTGGGGTTGTGGTCTGTGGAGGTCGTACTGTTATCAAGTACAGCAGGTAATAAGATAACCAGATACAAGCCACAGGTAATGTGGCAGAGTGTCAGAGAACTGTGAACCAGTCACCCCAGATCACAAAAGGGACTACTCTGAGGTGAAGCTTAACCACCAGTAGGTCAGCAGAAGGCAATGTGCTGCATGGGACCTATGTAACCATCACCAATGGCTCCCCACGGCCCCACTGAAGTCATCCACTCCTTTTCACATAAGAAGCCCTTGTGTGCATAAGGGGTTGCATGCTTTGGCACGCTCCCCTGGCACCATTAAAGGTGCTCAGGACTTCATGGATTTTGGAGAGGAATGGTTGTTACTGTTTTCCCATTCCAGCCTGTTCTGGCTTTGCACTCTCTGCCTGGAACTGCGTGTCTCTGAGATTGCAAGGTCTGGCAGCGCAGTTCACTCTTTGGGTCTTAAAGGGAAGTTCGAGGTTTCTAAAGAGAGGCAAATCCAGTGTAGAAGATGAGCTGCTTCCATCAGAGTGCAGCACTTCATGTCAGGCCCTGTGCTGTCTGCATGTTTTCCTGCGAGAATACAGTGCCATCCACAGCGAGGTTTTCAGCTGGCCCAAAGCCTGTGCAGCCCTTTGGCCACTTGAGTGAAATCAGCTATTCACTTCAGATAAGCTTGAGAGGGGTCAGCTGAAAGCACAAGTGTTGTCCCAGGAGTCTGCAGGGAGGGGGACTTGTTTGTCTTACGTTGTGATGCTTTCCCTGAAGAAGGACAACTCAGGACTTAGTGCTCTGGTACTTGTGCTCACAAGGACCTCTCTGTTTGGCTCTTGTCAGCATATGAAGGCTTCAGACAAATCAAAGGTACTTTAAACAGTCACTGCCTTTCCTGAGAGGTGACTTCCTTTGTGTTTCTGTCTCACTCTCTAGGTATCTGAATTCCCTTATGAGAAGCGTCTTCCCTGCCTCTCATGTGAAGCTTTACCTGTCCATGGGTAGCACCAGCTTAACTGATGCCCTGAAGAGCATTCCCCACCATGGATAGTCCACCCAAACTGACTGGCGAGACGCTGATTGTCCATCACATTCCCCTGGTCCATTGCCAGGTCCCTGACAGACAGTGCTGCTCCATGAGCAAAAGGACCAACCCCTTCTGCCAGCCAGAGCTCAGCGTGACTCGGACCTCTGCCCTTCCGGACAGAGACCTTTCACAGACTGACTCCTTGGTCTACAGCAGCTTTCTCCACACCTCCGAAACCTCAGCAGATGCCTCAGACAACAAAGAAGGCAAAGGGAGGGATTTGATTGTCCCTAGTGTCAGTAAGAGACACAACCCGTTCTTGCTGACTGAGGGTGAAGACCTCGGTGTATTTGGGGATGACTTGGGCCAAAAATCTTTCCACCTTCACAACTCACTTGTGGCTGGCAAACCTCCCTTTCATCTGCACGAGCTGGCCTTGCCCCCTTTCCATCTCCACGACTCCAACAACATTGTGAAATCCTGGAACATGGCCAGCCGGTCCGGTGTGGTGGACGGACAAGAGGACAAAATCAGCAGTGACGACATCCAGAAGAGGAACAACGCGAACAGATGCCACCAGGCTTCCGAACGCATGGACCTGGATGATTGCAGCTGCCATCGTGGCAGCTCCTCCAGCTTCTCCTTTGATAGTGGTGACCAGGAGTGGAATCAGAACACGGGTGAATCCCTGAGGAATCAGGATGCTCTGCACAGCCGGACATGCAGCTGTTCCAGCTCGGAGCTCCCACACTGTCGTTGCTACAGTTCATCGAGTCAGTCTGAAGTGATTGACCAGCAGATGGGCTACATCAGTGACTCCTCCTGCAACAGCTCTGATGGGGTACTGGTGAATTTCAGTGCTCTCTACAACAAAATGAATGGGCAGTCTCAATCCAACCTGAATTCAGCCAACCTGTCCTGTGACTCTTCCTTCTGCAGCCACTCAGACACAGGGGCTTTTTACCTGGATTTGCATTCATCACCCACAGAATCCAAGATGTCTTGCGAGTCGCATAATCCAGAGAGTTCAGGGAAGGCATGTGGGTGTCAACACTCCTCTTCACCCGTCCTTGATGCTAACTGCAACTCCTACCACCTCCACTGTGAGCCTTGCACTTCAGAGAGCTCGGACCTCACTGCCTGCTTCCAGAGCCAAGCACGGCTCGTTGTGGCTACTCAGAATTATTACAAGTTAGTCACGTGTGACTTGTCTTCCCAGTCATCCCCCAGCCCGGCAGGATCTTCCATAACTAGTTGCTCGGAAGACCATACCAAAGGTAGCCCAGCCCAGGCCACTGAATACTATCTGTTTAGAAGGCCTGACTTGACTCAAGAAGAGGGCAATGTGGAGCACAGTGAAGAAGAGGTGAAGGGAGAATCCACCCAGAACATGATTGAGGGTCAGGTGTATGTGAACGTGTCACCACCTAACCTCAACACAAGCCGGCAGCGCTCCAGGAGCTATGATCAGAACCTGGACAGGAGTCCCAGTGGCAGGCTGGGCTCCTTGGAGCGCATGGTGAGCTGCCCGGTCAAGCTGAGTGAAAGCCCAGCAATACCCATCCAGAGCTCTCCCCCAAAGCGAGTGACATCTTTTGCTGAACTAGCTAAAGGCAGGAAAAAGAACGGCACCTCCCCACCACTCCGGTCCAGCGGTGATTCCTCCTTGGAGTTCTCACCTATCCCTGAGACACAGCGGGATTGCCCAACCTTCCTTGAAGAAAGAGCTCGCCGCAGCCAGAGTCTTCCACCCATGTCCTTCCTCCATGGCCTGAATCGGAGCTGTGAGGGCTTCTGTGTGAATCATGCTTTCGGGGACAGCCAGGCTTTGTGTTCCACCAAAGACTCGGTCTCCGGTGAGAAGGTCCCCAGTGGGCATGGGGCAGGTGAGCAAGCCTCTCTCTCCCTGCTGATGGAAGCAGATGCCAGCTTCTCAGGTGGCTCTGTTGGTGGCCACGGACAAAGAGATGTTAGAGCCCGAGCAGACGGTAAGGACCAAACCAGGTAGAATGGAGAAGTAAAAGAAGTGCTGCTCTTTGGAACATGAGAGTAGCATCAGATGAATCTACATAGCAATGGGAGACCAGTGCCTGTGCAGCTTGTTTCTCAGTCTACCACCCCCCGGGACAAAGCCCTACTGGGCTTATTTCAGTCCCAGATATGGTCCTAGATCAGTGTCTTGTCCTTGTATTTCTAAAGCCTCTTACGGTTTTGTGCAAACCTCTATCATGTAAGGGAGGACATGTCATTACAACTTGGAGGATTGTCTCCCCTCCAGGGTGCTGTACTCCCCCAGTCCATGGGAATCACTCACTTTTAGCTCCTAAGACAGAGGTGTGAAGATGCTCAGTGGAGTCATTCCCAGAAGATGAAGGGAAGAGAGCCACTGAGGAGCTTTTAGCCTTTCTTCTTCAGAGCTACATGTGACAAGGGTGGAGAAGGATAGCCATCAGTCTCCTCTCAGTGCAGGGTCAGGGATCTCACAGTTTCTACCAGGATTTAAATCATGATTCCTGCAGAGATTAGAGCAGCTGTGAATCTCTGCCAGAATATCTTGGTTGTACCCTCCTGCACTGGACTGCAGCAAAGGTACCCATGGAGGGTAATTGTCATAGTTACCCCTGCAGGAAAGCCTGTAATGCATGAATTGCATGAATTGCTTTCCACTTTGATATTGCTATCGCTTGCCCTTGTGAGGAAGATCTGTGACAGCCCTATTAGAGATATGGCCACTTGTCCAGCATGGCAGACCTCTATCTCTGCCTTAGACAGTTCTTGTGCCTGTGTCATAGGTGACAGCCTGTCTAAAAAGCACTACACAGCCCCTAACATGCCAAGGACCAGACTGTCTTCATTTAATGCCCTGTAGATTTCTGGCAGGAGTTAGGAAGAGCATGGCATTCATTGCCATGGCAGGTGGGACAGATTTTGGCCTTTGGAGCAAGAGTGTTTTAGGTACTGTTCAGTTTGTTTATTGAGTCTTGAATGTGTGCTTGGTGTGGAATGGTAGGGAAGGCAGCTGAGAGAAGGCAGCAAGGGGGAAGCCCTCTCGGTTTGCAGAGAGAGCGTTTGAAGTAGCAAGAGCTGTTCAGGGAGGAGTAGACAGATAGGAGCTCTCAGGGAAATATATCCCAGCACTTCCTCTCTGCCCTGATGGAGATGCAAGTCTAGAGGGTCTGAGAATGGACTAGAAGGAAAACAAGCCTAAAAGCTAAAAGCTAGCTATAGGAAGAGAGGCCTAGCACACCCCACAGGCACCAGGTAACACCAGGGCTGTGACTGGGATGGGTCCTTTGTCCCAGGATTTGCTGTGGGCTGGAAGAGTCAGGGGGAAGCAAGAGAGAAGGTGCTGCACTGCACTGGGATGCATTGCGACTGGTGATCAGGGATCCCAGTCAGCCCCATGTGTGCACCCAGTGTTGTGTGTGTTGTGTACTGTGTCACATTTCTGTGGTGTACCTCGGGATATTGTGGCCCTACCAGGAGCTGGAGGCATGCATACATAGGAGATCAGCCTAGAGCGTTCCCTTAGGACATCCCTACCCATCATTTGATGGAGCAGACCTGTGCTTTCCAGTGTTGGAAGCTCTCCTGTTTCTGCTGTGATCCTGATTTGGTTGGGAACATCCTGCTTAGGTCTGGCACAGGCAGGAGGATGAAGGGAGTTGTGTGTTCAGAGAGGGAACCATTACAGGGAAAGAAGAGGGAGGGAGAAGGGAAATCCAGCAGCCTTTCCAACAGCACCAAGTGCAATGTGGGATTCAGAGCTGCAGTGCTATTGGAGCAATGCTTGTTCTCAGCTAGGTGAGTTCTCAACATGTGTGGGAAAGGACAGTCCTTCAGCATAAGTGATCTTGCAGGTTGAGGGCAGGCACTTGGGGCCATGACTTTAGGCTGTCCTGGGAGCAAGGGATAGTCAAGGAATGTGAAGCTGGTGACCTTACCAGGGGAGATAAGCTCTTGGTGCAATGCTTATATCACACAGCTGTCAACAGCTAGGAACTATGCATTTGGGGCCACATGTCTTTACCCTGCCAGCTTATGATCTGTGTAAGCAGTTCAGTGTTGAACAACTCTGCATGTGCCTCTAGCTCATCCTCCTGAAGCTGACAGCACATTCCCTTTTGGCTCTGATGATGTTTGTCCCTCTGCCCATCCTTACACCTTGTCCCCCTTTCTCTTCCCAAAGGTGGTGGCACAGACAGCAAGCCCGTGGTACGCTACAGCAAGGACCAGCGTCCCACGACCCTGCCCATCCAGCCCTTTGTTTTCCAGCACCATTTCAACAAGCCACCCAAGGCCCGTGCCCTGCACAGCCATTTCGCTTCCAGCCTTTCCCAGCTCTACAGCTTGTCCAGCAACCGGCCTGCCAGCCAGCAGATCTCCTCCAATGCCCAGTGCTCAGCCTCGACCACCTCGGCGGAGCAGGCAGCAGTGTCGAGGAGCCAAGCCCACAGCACGCTGCTGACCCAGCGCTCGGTGGATGGAGCTGCATCCCGCAATGACAGCAGCATTAAGAAGCCTGTCCCCGAGACAACCCGGCCGTCCCCCCTGGGCAGTTACTCTCCCGTGCGATGCAACGTGCCTTTCTTTCAAAGCGTGGACTCCTCTTCCTCACCCACCTTGGAGAGAGCTGAAGAGACCCAGCCCCCCAGGAGCCGGTCCTGCCCCATCTCCGCCAGCCTGCTTCCCACAAGGTCTTCCCCTGCTATCAGTGCCATGCAGCCCTCCCAAGCCACCAAAGCTGATGCCCTGAGGAGGAAGGAGAACCCCAAGCTGGTACCCAAGCAGGAGGCAGTGATGGAGCCAAGCCTACCGCACTCTGAGTACCGACTCCACAGTGGGTCCCTGCCACCCCTCTCAGGGGGTGGTATGAGCAGAGCAGGAGGCCATGCAGATCCCCACTGGAGAAGTGGCAGTGAGACTGCCAGTTCTGGTCCCCTGAGCAGCATGGGCATACGGCCTGTCAATGGTAGGTACCCATCTGACAGGAACATCTCCAGCTCCCTATGGCTATGGCTGCTCCCTGTAGTACCATCCTCTCTTAAATCCACAACCCAGGGCAAAATTGCCCAACAGCCCCTGCCATCTCTTTTGACTGCAAAATAAATTCCTACACTAAAAGCATGTATTTGCAGTCCTGATTCCTACACTGTGTGTCTCTGAAAGGACAGCATCCACTGCTGATCTCACAGCATCCCATGCCAGGTGCTTGCATCCCAAGCCTGCCTCCTATATGCCTGCAGCCATGAGGCCACTCAGGCTCCTGCCAGGCTGTGGGTTCCACCTCCCTCTGTGTATGCATGCTAATATAAACGCTGCTGGACTTTTAACTAATGTGCTCTCCCTTTCTCTGTCCTTCCTCTTTCTCATCTTTTCTCTCCCCATTTCCCTTCCACGTGTGCTCACATCCTCCCCTCCGGTGCTCACTGCCGGCGGCACCCTAGCGAACCACCTCTCTCCCCAAGCGCTGAAGTGGCGCGAGTACAGGCGGAGGAACCCCCTGGGTCTGGACCGCGTTTCAGGGCTGCCCAGCTTAGGAGGCAGCCTTGACAGGAGGCAGCAAGAGCCTCGACTGAACCGGGGGAACCCCATCTTTGAGCTCCCTGGCACTCTGAACACCAGCCACTTCCACTGCAAGCTGAACGGTGCGCAACACCTTTCTGCTGGGCGGGCTTGGGAGGTGTCCTTGGGGCTCAGGGTCACTATCCCTTGGGGCTTCAGCCTGGCTTCATAACTGCTCTGCCCACTCAGAACAGGAGGGATGATGCATCTGCTCACAGTGGGGCCGAGGGGTACAAGAGAAAGGTGAAAATTACCTCACTGATAGGTATTAATCTGTGTGGAGCATCCCTTCTTCTCCATGACCTGAGAGCAGTCAGGTCCATCCCTGGGCAGGATTGAAGGAAAAGTGAATGGTCCAAGACCCTGCTCAGACCTAAGCAAGTGCTCCTGGACTGTCTCCAACTTGTACTTCATGTCTCACACAGGAGCTATGGCCCTTAGAGTTATTGTATCTGTGCCCCACAGTGTCCATCCATCTGCCCCAACCCTGGCAGCATGCTATGCTGTAGCTGTCACGGGCAGCTGGCAGCACGGTAGGGCTCCACTCAGTCTTCTCCATGATTTGACTTTACCATCTTCCCTGATCTACAAAACCTGTGCAGGAAGGGCTGAAAGGGGCAGGCTGGTTTTGGCTGAACCCTTGAGAGTCCTCCGGGAAGAGCAGTGTGGTCTATCTGTGGGAGGGTGAGAATTCTTCAGGCTGTCCTCGAGTCATGGAGAGAATTTTCCAAAGCTTTACACTTCAATCTGTCAACCCAATCGGTTTCTCCATCTCTCCTCCATGGGAAGATGCCTGGCACAGCGCCAGGGAATCAACCAGATGGAAATCAAGTATATTAAAGAGCTCCTGCAGTTGTCACCCCTTGAAAACAGAGGGCATCCCAGGGGACAGGCAGAAGACAAGTAGTTTGTTGCCTGTGAATACCTTTGTTTTGTGAACCCACTTGCTGGGGCTATCCACACAGCAGCCTGAGAGTCTGCTGCAGTAAGGCTTTCCTTACCACCAGCTCAGGAAGGTTAACCTCCCACAGCATCTTCCAGTTCTCATGGGCCTGCAGTGAAGATGTAGCTAGATGTTGGGAGGGCTGTGGGTTGAACTTTATATTGCAAACCATTGCTAGGAGAGTAACAAGACTGTAGCCTTGTTGTCCCAGCCTTGGACAGGCTGGTGAAGACTGCAGCTGGTGCAGGTTTCTTCTGGGAAAAGCAAACAGTGTGGGAGAGGTTTTGGTATAAGGGCTTGTGGATGACTCTTTTCTCCCCTGTGCTGGCCCTGCAGGACAGTCTATGAAGCAGCTCCAGCTCACCTACACTGACTTCTTCCCTGACTACTTCTCACTAGCAGAGAAACCCCCGGCTGAGTTCTGCCTCTCCCCAGATGGCAACACAGAGTCCATATCCATTGACTTGCTGCAGAAGAAGGGTGAGTCCATGAATCTCTCACCCACGCGAGTGTGACATAGTAACGTATGGTGAACAGTGCTTCTCTCTGTCTCATCTCCTCTCATCTCTGTAGACATAATGGTTCCTTTCCCTGCCCTTCTCTTCTGCAGCATCATAAATACATGTCCCCTGGACTGATGGCTGTTTTCATGGCAGGTTCATGTGGTCTCTGCATCATGCAGTGTGCCACAGAGTATGTTTGAGCTGCTTGTTCCAGGAAGTATGATTAGAAAGGCTCTTGAGCCCACAAGAAATGAGCAAGCAGGCAGGTATGCTGTTACCCTTGTCTCAGTATACAAGGGTGTACCTGTGTGATGCTGCAGATGTGCTTGCCTGAGATTTTGTACCTTAAAAGGTCTGCATGGTAAGACTGGTAGTCCTGCATGGTAAACTATTTATGCAAAATGATGAATAAAGTATTCAAAGCAGGACAACATATGGTTGTGATGAGACCCATGCTAGGGGCAGGGTTAGGGGCTGAGTTGTTCAGACCTGATTTGGTAAAATTTCAGAGGTAAAGGATGTCCTGATGAGGAGTTACGGGGGACTTTGTGTGTTTTTGGAAGAGTGGGCACTTGCACTAACACGGGCTTGAAATGCCCCTGCCTGATTTCTTCCTGAAATGTTCGGTCTGGATCTGTCCTAGAAGCCCCTCAGGCACCTCTCTTGACTTTTTCTTCCCCTCTAGGTCTGGTGAAGGCCATCAACACTGCTGTTGACCTGATTGTGGCTCACTTTGGAACCAGCAGGGATCCAGGGGTGAAGGTATGCCATGCTTTCAACATCATGAGCGGCATGGAGAGGATGGAGAAAGACTGCTCTCTCCATTCTCTTCCAGTCAAAACCTGCAAGGTATCCAGTGAAGGTAGTAATACCAAGAATGAACCAAAGGCAATAGTACGCCATGCAGCAGATAGTAAATCTATGACTATTCTCACTGCATCGTGCTGAGGATGCTAAAAGGGTATGTGGATTTAAGAGAAGATCAGAAAAAAATGGGGAAGAGAAATTCAGTGAGGTCTACTAAACACACAGGAATAATTTCCAGCATAGGGAGTCTCTGAGTTGAAAGCAGTTGTAGGCTGCAAGAGTATTAAGGGCAAGTATTACATATGTTTGCTCTAATTTGACTCTTCTTGTGTACTCACTTATGGCTCTTTGTAAGAAAGAACACCAGCCAGCAGGACTTCTTGTCGGATGCAGTATGGCAGCTCTTTTTTCTTATACAGGGGGGAGTTGTGTCTCCCTCTTCCATGATCTCCTATCCTGTTCTGTGTCACAGGGCTCCATAATGACAAAAAAAGTAATCATTCACTGCTCATCTGGGGCAGGTGGGCATCCCCGCATGGCCCTTACCATGAACCCACTGGCTTCACAATGCACCTAGGTTGCCTGGTTGTCTTTAGCCCATGCTCCCCTCATCTCCCACCTCTGAAACAACACAAAAGCAAAGCAAGTTGGCTGCTGTCTGTGCCAGGCAGTGTTTGCAGTCTCATGACATGTGGCATGATTGTGATGTTGTCTAAAAAGTGGGATCATTACCTGGTGTGCAAATACCAGTGCACACACAAAGTCGAGGTAATTTATTGTCAGCTCTCTTGCAAAATAGGGTGCTAGGTGCAAGCTCCACAAAGCTAGCACACCTTAGTTTGTGTACATCAGGTTATATACATTTCAGAGAATGAAGAAATTACTTTTCATCGGTAGGAAGTTATCAAATATATAATTAATTAGTACTTTCTCTTCTATTGGGTAAATTGCCCTCGCTTGTCATGTAAATGACACGACAAACGACTGACACAGGTTTTTCCAGTCCTGACCTGAGTCAGTGGTCACAATCTCCTCCTGCCACCTTTAACTTTCACCCAGCTACTGCAATTTCTTACTATTTGTTTTTCTAGTACTTCTTCTGTCTTCAGCACCTTTTGGTGCAGATGTTCTCCCTTTATCAGTCATTCAGTTCTTCTTCCAAAGTTAAGGTAGTTACTAAGGAATATATTCATATATTGCTTATACAAAGTCTTGTTCTATTAAGTGATGCTGTTAATCAGCCAGACATTGTTATTGCCATGGCAAATTCCATTCTCAGTGAACATCAGTGGTGCCTACTCTCAATAGTGAAGGCTCTGCTTCAGCCAGGGGACTCTGGGGCAGCAATGTGACACTATTTGGACATGACAACTGCTCTGAAGAGCCATCCCCAAAAAGAAACCTGACTGGGACAGATTCCAAACCCATTCAATCTTATCTCAGAAGGCAGGGTAATTTGCCGCTAATTACAATTGTTGTTGATGCAGAGATTGCTGTGCAGGGTAACCAGAGCTGTTGGGATTTCCACAGCTTTCTAAGGCTTCATATGAATTTCTTACTCTTGCAGTGTTGGTTTGGGGAATACTTGCAGTATTCCCCCATTCCTTTACTTACCAGATAGCACTTTGGTTTTGACCTGGAGTTCCGTGATGCAGCAGTGTGACAAGGGCTGAGCATTCACCTGTCAAAAGGCAGCACCCATCCCTGATGCTCCTCAATGGATCTGATGGGATTATTCCTGACTCAGAAGTTCAGCCTCAGTTCAGGGACTTTGTGGACCTGTGCCAACTGGCCAATGTAATTCCATCTCAGCTGGTAAAATCTACACACTGAACACAGCTACCTGGACCACCAACATGATGAGCAAGGCCTGGGGCTGACCCCTTTGGATACACCCCTCAGCAGCCCAAAGACTGTATGCAGCAGGATATGCCTCTGTTCTGCGGATGCTAGACTCTTACATGCTTCCTCACTTCAACCTGAGCTCTGACCATCCATTTTGCCCTCACCATGTTTATTTATAGTAATCCCTAGGAATTATAGCGTGACATGTCACTGAGCTAAGTGTTCCTTAACCCCAGTGCTGGTAGCTTGTATGTGACTTGCAGGATGCTTCAAAAATAGCAACAAGAAAATCTGCAGCAGAAAAATCCCCTACTCTTTTCTTCCTCCAGCAGGACAGCCTTGTTATAGGCAGAATCAGTCATTCCTTCTAATTGGGATATCCTCTTCCCAAACTGGGGTATTGTCTTCCCGAGATGTTGCTTCATCCCACCCTGGGGCAGACTTTGCAGGGATCAATCCAGAACTGGTGTATGAGGCAGCAAAGGTGAACGGGAAGGGTCCACTTGTTCAAGGAGCTGCAGAGCATCATCGCAGCCTGGATATTGCCTGCTGGGTGCCTAGCAGGCAAGTGGTGCTGGACTGTTTGCATGCATTTGTACCTTGTAGAGTACTTGCCAACACTCTCCTTGTTGCCTCTTGCCCTTTAGGCCAAACTTGGGAACAGCTCCGTAAGCCCCAACGTGGGACATCTCATCCTGAAATACCTGTGTCCTGCTGTCCGGGACATTCTAAGTGATGGACTCAAGGCTTATGTCCTAGACATGATCATTGGCCAAAGGAGGAACATCCCCTGGAGTGTGGTGGAGGCATCCACCCAGCTAGGTATGGAGGGAGTGCAGTGATGCCCATCACTCTGCAGTACTCCTGTGTTGTGGTGGGGAGGTACTGGGGAAGGTGGACTATAAAGGTGGGAATGCAGACTATTACCCATCTTTCTGCATGGAATAGGGTGCAGCCTTGCAAGACAGGAGAGCCACTGCTCTATTCTGCCCAAATATTTATTGTCATTTACCCTGAAATTTACGAATTCTCCTATAACAGGATCTAGCAATAAAAGAACCCCAACAAACAAACAAAAAGAATGCCCTTTTTCACTCTCTGTCTCCAGGGTGTTTCTGGACCTTCATCTTTAGCCCTGCACAGCTACTGTATAAGGCAGAGTTGTGCTCTAGCCTGTTCTGTAAGTAAATTGGCACTCACAGCTCTCTTGGCTCAAGCATGTTCACATCTGTACCCTCTGCTAGCACCAGTCTGCACCCTGGATTGTGGCTGCCATCCAGGATAACTCCTTTCTGAGGTTACAGATGGCAGAGCCACACTGATTTCTGCATCATGAAGAGCTTACATCCAGGGCTGGAAAATATTCTAGCCTGTCTGTGTCAAATGTGTAGCTCTGTGGTTTTCTCTGTGACTGCATATACCCCAGATTATAACCACCCAACACAATTCTCTGTTTACCTGCTGATTTTGAGTCAAGGGCTGTGATTGTCCCTGAAGTGTGGCAGGCAGGTCCTTGTGGTATTGAAACTCTCCCAGAGTTTTGGAGTGTCGGTCTGGGACAGACCACAAGCCATCTCTCTTGTGGAGTCTAACTGTTGGGATGGAGTGAGTTCACCTTGGTGTTTGGTGAAGAGGCAATGCACGTACAGGCACAGGCACCCAGACAGACCCAAAGACATCTGTCTTTGCCTTGATGCTGCTTTCCGCAGTGCGGTTTTGGTTTTGCTGACCACAACTAATCTCAGCATCTTACTTCCTTCCATAGGCCCCTCTACCAAGCTGCTGCACAGCCTCTATAGCAAGATCAGCCAGTACACAGAGCTCACCAACCACAGCATGAGGTTCAACGCATTTATCTTTGGCCTCCTCAAGTAAGTAGGCTCCTTGGGTTGCCTGCATGTCACTGTCCTAGTCCTTGACTGCAGGCAGGCAGAGTTGCCAATGAAAACACTTAACAAACCTGGTCAGTTGCTCCCTAGCTATAGGTGAGGAAAGGAGGAAGCCGTGAGCCTCAGGGAACACCAGAATGATTAAAACCTACCCTGCCAGTCCAGAGCTGAGAAGGGATGGCTGTAGCCCACTGGAGAACATTGTCAGCTTGTTTTAGCCCCATTACATTAGGTGGGCATGCTCTGTCTGTCAGGGTTTATACAGTGTTAGACATAACGTATACACAAATTACTCCTGGAAATCACACCTTAATCACTGCTACCTGGAGCTGTAGTGAATCCCAGGGCATGAGGCTCTGAAGGAGAAATTGCCCTGGTCCAGGACTCAAGGCTGGCTCTTCAAGGTTGGATAAGGAGTGTGCACACTACACACAGTGTCAAGCAGAAGAAGCCAGCAATGTCTTTCTGCTTGCAAAGGCATGAGTGCTGCTAGGATAGTATTTTCCTATTCCTCTCCACAAGAGAGCACAGCACAGCAAGGGCAGGGGCAATGGAGTCCCCAGTTATCTCCAAATGTTGGAGGACACTTACAAGCAGCAGCTAGCTTTGCCTTGGTCTCCCTACCAAGGGTGACTCAGCTCTCCCTGCTGGCACAAGGTACCAGCATATTTTGGGCCAAGCCTTCAGTGGTGGTCTTATGTTTGTTGATGATTTGCTTCTTCCATGTGAGCTCTTCTCAGCAAAGCTAAGTTCTGTCAAGGGCATAGGAGCTAAATGATGAGGAAACTTGCTGGAAATGTGGCTTTTAGGGCATAAGCTGCACGATGCCTCATGCAAAGCAAACTGGTTGGACCTGTGGCAGGCTGGGTGTCTGCGGTCAGTGCATACAGATAGAAGTGAACAACTGTCCTTTCACTAAGTCTTCAGGTTCACAGGTTCGTGCTGTGCAAATGCCCTTTTAAAGCCACATTTCCTTTTCACAGAACAGCAAGGATGAAGGGGGTGAATTGATTTTCATTCTTTCTTTCTCTCCCTGCTCGTTTTCCCTTCCTGCAGTATCCGGTCCTTGGAGTTCTGGTTCAACCACCTCTACAACCATGAAGGTAAGAGCCTGAGGGCTGTGGGCTGCAGTGGGAGCCAAACTCTGCGCAATGTAGAGCGCAGGAAGGACATGCATTTCTCTTCCTGGTCTCCCAGCCTAGGCTCCTCTGAGCTGAAAGATGAGATTGTACACAGCCCCAGTGTAACAGGGAAGACCTGGGTGGAAATCCAAGCTCCATGTAGCTCCCACCACATCATTCCCAGCTGCAGTTAGTACCTCAGGCTATCACCTCCAGTGAAGATCCCTCAATCTACCCACAGGAGACCCTCTCTGAATTTCTGTGTTCCCTGCCCAGTGCCTGAGAGCTTAATATAGGTGGAGATGCACACACTTCACTGAAACCATTCAGGCATGAGAAATGGAAAGAAATGGAAACAAAAACCTCCTGACAAACAAAAAGCAGATTTTACTGGATGTATCTGGCTTTTTTTCAACGAGAAATGTTTCTAGAGCATGCACGTAACCCTAGAGCAGCACAACCAAGCTGCCTGGTGCCTAGAAGCAACATGACTGAGTGCTAAGTGCACAGTGAGACAGGCGCTCCCAACCTGATGGATGCCTGAGAGTGCTGCTGGCTCAGTCCGTGCTCAGCCCAGACCTCTGCAAGAAAACCCCAGTATCTCCTGGGGACTGTCAGCAGACATTTCCCAGGTTTTTCTGGGCAGTCAGCACTTCTCTCTGGAGCAGACAGGAAAGTAGACTTGCCTTTATACTGAGCAGTGTGGCAAGAGAAAGTATCCTGGTTTTCTGGAGCAGAAGACGACCACCAGTTTCAAACCATCATTAAGAGCTGGAAGTGTGAGCTAAAGCTAGGGCTATCAGGATGATGAAGGCCTAGCAAAAGGGTTGGAGGTAAGGTGCAAGTCCTGTCCCATAAGTTTGTTATCTCGCAGAGTTCATAAATCCTGCTCCTAACTCAGTCCCTGGGAGTGAGACCTGGCAATAAAGCTGAGGCAGAGGGTACTGCAGATGTGGCCAAGTGAAGTGAAGGATGAATGCTGCAGGTTGAAATGCCAGTCCATTTTCTGTTAGGATCCACAATGCAGCCCAGACAGGTCCTGGGAAGATTATTAAACTGTCCCTGACACCTCTCTGCAAGGGACTGGTACTGGTGAGATCTGCATCTCTTTGTTCATCTCCAGGAGGTGGGAAAGAGAAATTTAACTTGTGTTGGAAGAGACCTTAAAGCTCATCCAGTTCCAATCCCCTGCCACAGGCAGGGACACCTCCCCGTAGACCAAGTTGCTCCAAACCCTGTCCAACCTGGCCTTGAACACTGCCAAGAATGGGGCAGCCGCAACTTCTCTGAGCAAAATTGATGCTCTTTACTCACACATTATTCCCATGGTATTTTGTGGCAGAGGTCATCCTGGTGGATGCTCTGCCAGGCAGGTCCTGGCTGCAGGCACAACTGGAAGCAGGATCTGGGCCAGTTTGCTGAGAGCTCGCAGAGCATCTGGTGCTCCAGACCCAGTGTTGAGCCTCACACTGCAGCCACAGCTCTGACCAAAAACAAACGTCCAGCTCCTTTCCCCATGGCTTCAGCAGCTTCTTGGTGGCTTGGCAAAGGTGCAAGGGCCCCTGCTGTAATTAATGTCTCTTGCCCTACAGATATCATCCTGGCACACTACCAGCCGGTGGGCTTCTTGTGCCTCTCTCACAGCGTGTGCCAGCCTCTTTTCGAGGAGCTCCTGCTCCTGCTCCAGCCTCTCTCCCTGCTGCCCTTCAACCTAGACCTGCTTTTCGAGCACCACCTGATGCAGATGGGCAAAGAGCAGCAGCAGCAGAAGGAGCTGCTGCGTGTGAAGCAGGACCTGCTGCTTTCTGCACACTCCACGCTGCAGCTGATGCGGACGCGGGGCAGCAGCGAGGATCCAGACGGATGCAGCACTGCCCCTGAAGCATGCAAAGTGGGTACCAGGGATGGTGACACCTCACCAGGCCACAGCCCCCAGCAAGCTGCAAAAGAGAGAGTCAAGGGGGTAGGGGCTTCCTGCGGGGATGGTGACAGGGAAGAAGAGAGGAAGAAGATGAGAGAGAGCACGAAGATGCGAGACAGCACATGGGAGGGAAAGAAGGACAAGCAGGCGGGCTGGTGGTACCAGCTCATGCAGAGCTCTCAGATTTATATCGAGGGCTCAGCTGAAGGCTCAAAGTTCACCCGGTATGAGAAGAAAAAGAAGGCTTTGAACACTGTGCCCAGGTCAGGGGAAACCCACAAGGCACCACCTCCCCGTGAAGGGGTGGTGGAGGGTGCAGAGGCTTGCCCCATTGCTGAGGGCAGCTTGGAGGGGAGGCCCAAGGCTGCCAACAAGCCAAGTCCTGAAGTTGTGGAAGAACCCTTGGAAAAGCCCCAGCAAGTACCAGTAAACGAAGAGGTGAAGGAATGGAGCTGGCCCTTCTGGATGGGCAGCCCCCCAGATTCAGTGGTTACAGAGCTGAAACACAGCAAGGAGAAGGAGGCTGGGACTCAGCAAAGAGTGGGAGCAGCAGCAGCAGCCCCCCAAGAGGCGAGCAGCCCCAGTGCATCAGAGAGCAGCCAGCCCATCAAGTGGGGACACTTGTTTGGGTCCCGGAAGGTGCAAAAAGAGCCCAGGCAGCCTAACAGGTAGGGGCAGGGGTGGCTTGGGGCTGGGGAGGGCTGGTTAACCTGGTGCTGAAGCAGTGTGGGTGGAAGCCAAGACAACCACTGGGGTATACCACAGTGGTATATCAGAGAGAATATGTGAACAGAGGGGTCTGTGACCCCTGCCCACTCCTGCCATCCTGCTGGCCTCCCTTAATTCCTCCAACACCACCACTCCTCTTGGGTCCTACCTTTGCCTAATCCATCTCACAGCTCTTCTGCCTCAGCTCTACCACCACCTTGGCTCTTAAGCCCATTCTGCAGGGGAAGGGACCCTGCTGCATGGCCCTCATCATCACCTCATCCCTCCCCAAAACACATTCAGAGAATAGAACATGAAGCCATCCCTACTGCACACAACAGGTCAGGAGAAGGCACAAGGTCACCCCATGTACCTGAGACCTCCTCACACTGCCTCTCCATCTCTACCCTTACTGCTTCTATGGACACTGCAAATGTCCTCCCCAGTCTAGGCCATGGTGTGTCTGGAGGATGCTGATGGTATGTCTCCAGGAGACAGACTGGGAACCACAGTGCATGGAGCCAGATCTCTAAGGCACGACTGTGGCTGCTCCTTACCCCCAGGTACGCTTCCCTGCCACTACCTGCTCTGTCTCCTTATTGCAGGTTGCCCTCTGGCTGGCTGAGCTTGGACAAGTCCGTGTTCCAGCTGGTAGCCCAGACTGTTGGGGCAAGCATGTGGCGAGAAGCAGCTTCTGAGCCGGAGCCCCCTCAGCCAGAGACATCTGAAGAGACCCCCGTGGCACAGCCAGCCCAGGGGCTGGCTCCTCACTCTGCCTGGTGAGTGTCACCCTGTGGTGCTGGGACACGGTGGGTTGGGGTTGTCATGGCTCTGCTTGTTGCAGTTTGCTTTGCCCCTCATGGACCAGGGGATGGTTTGGGGCAGGGATGCAGCTTGTGCATCCAGCTGCATCACTACGATCTGGAGGTGAGGGGACCTGGGAGCCTGGCTGGGGAGGGAAGCAGGAGGTGGTTTCCTTGCTCCTCTGTGCTTGTGTTGGTCCCTGGGGTGAATGTCCTGTGGTAAGCTAACATTTGCGTCCCTCTGCCTGCAGCATGGTGAAAGCCCTTTGCCATCACATTGCCACCGAGACAGGACAGTTGAGCTTCAACAAAGGGGATATCCTGCAGGTCATCTCCAAGGTGGATGGTGACTGGCTGCAGTGCAGTCTCGGCTCTGAGGAGGGACTCGTGCCCATCATGTATGTCACCCACCCGGAGGATGAGGACTATTAACGTGGCTGGGGGGCCAAGCACAGTACCAGGGGCTGCTTAGGCTCCTCTGGGAAAGCCCACCCTGCTTAGGGGAACAAACACAGCTTCTTGCTAGTTTCTTACCTTTCATGCCATTACAGAATACAGTAACCATAGGTGGTTCCTTCTTGCTCCTCCTCATGCAGCTGCCAAAGGCCACTTGGCCCCCAGGGTCTTCTGCAAGCTGCACCTTGTATTGCCAGGCATTGCCGTGCATGCAGCCACACCGGGGACCACCTGAACCCCCTCCACCCCACATCATCTCCTGCACCCATAGGCCATGGACTCGTACATAGCAGGAATCCAAGCAGACCCTTCTGGAGCAGCACCCCAGCTCAGATTCATGCTGGAGGGTGCAGGATGCTGGCTGTCCCCTCTTTGGGGGTGGCAGTGCCGTCTGCAGCCGTCAGTATCCCTGGCATCATCAGCCACAGGGTTGGGAGCACTGTGTGTTGGCAAGGTCTTTGCAAGTCTGGGCTGATGGGTTGCACAGCGGCTTGATTAGGGGCTGCAAGGGAGGCTCCCCCACACTGGAGCAGCCCTGTCCTAACATGTTATAGCGGTTCCTGCTGCGTTGTACCTGGCCAAGTGTCCTGGCACTGCCACACTGCAGGGCTGTGCCTGGCCTGGGGATCGGGACGGGGTACAAGTGTGTGTGCAGAGCAAAGGGGTGCGTTGAGTCGTGAG
Source organism: Pezoporus wallicus (assembly GCF_028554395.1). NCBI lineage: Eukaryota > Metazoa > Chordata > Aves > Psittaciformes > Psittacidae > Pezoporus > Pezoporus wallicus. The sequence continues at coordinate 394,215 of NW_026642642.1, forward strand.
GAAGGAGCATGGATGTTCAGTGTTATGTAGGTCTGGGATGGGTAGTGCCACCCTGTATGGAGATGGGTGCTGTGGGGCATGGTCCTGTGCCCTCCACGCTGAGCACGGAGCCTGGGAAGCCCTGGGATGCTCAGAGGAGGGGGGCTGGAGGGGAGGGGGTGAGGGCAGGGTCCCTGACTGGGCTAGGGATGTTCTTTGGTGTTGGGGGCAGTGCTCCCGGCAGGTAGATTGGAGGGTGCTCCCAGAGGGAGATGGGGAGATGGGGAGGGAGAGGTGGTGCTCCCCTTGGCATAGGGTTTCTGGTCTTGGTGAGCAATGCTGTGGGGTGGGAGGGACAAATGTTGTGTACGAGCAGAAAGGGCTGCTGGGGATCGTGGGGTGTTTGGTAGACGCAATGCCAGTCAACCCTTTCCTTGCCATGTTTATGCCACCTGTTGGGATGGGGATCTACATTGGCCCATCAGGTGGAAAAGTGTTAATGGAAGGCCATGCCAGTATTTGGTGCCTTGGCTGGGTTGATGCTGCTTGCAGTGTCATGCCTGGGCTGGCTTCCCCATGGCAAGGGACCCTGGTCTTGCAAGGTTACCTCCTGCTTGTACATCGCTTAGTGGACGTTGCACCATATTTAATTTGTATTTCCCTGTTAGAACAAGGTGTCTCACCTTTATTTATTTCTTTATTTATGATGCATATTAATAAAAAAGGTGCTGATTGAGCTCACTGCTGCCCAGCCTTGTGATTTCAGCTCATCCCTGCAAAGGGACCGATGGGACACTGCACAGGTCTGCACAGCAGGCTTTGTCCTGCCTCCACTACAACCAACACAAGACCTTCAGAAAGAGACAGATTGCTCCCAGCTATCAATCAATCATACCTGTCAGTTCAGGCTGGGGAGGGGGCTATATCACCTCACCAGGTATCTTGGGAGGCAGTGTTGTTCAGGGTTCCTTGCCTTTGTTCCTTGTGCATGCTCATAGGGACCCAGGCAGTGGAGCTCACACCATTTCACTTTGGCATCAGCTTCCCTAGGGTGCTCAGGGCACTGAAAGGTGTCCATAGGTGCAGCCACACTGGAACTTGTAACCTGTGGACATCAGGAGGAAACCCTGAGCAGCATGGGAAGGAGGTGGTGAAGGATGGGTTGCAGGGCTGGGACACAGAGCCTGGGATAACTTGTCCACAAGGGTCAGTGGCTGCAGGCTACCCACAGAGGAAGGGCTCCAGGGCTTTTAAAGACTTGCACAAGCATTGGATTTCTAAGTCCAGCAGGAATGAGCCCTAAGAGCCCATCTCTTCACTTTACGCCCCAGGAGCTCCAAGGAGGAGGGAAAAGCTCTGCTTGAGGCTCCATCATTTGCTGCAAGAACACCACACTGGAGTTTGTTGTATCAATGTGGACAAACAATTTGCAGTGGTGTAGTGAGTCAAAAAAGCTTTAAAAACCAACAATCCATAAATGAAGCAGCATAAGACCCAGTCCTGGCTTGGAGAGGCACGGAGCAGCTAGGGCTGGCACATGGGATGGTTTAGTTAACCTCTCAGAGGGGGTGGTGGTCAGGGCTGTTTACAAATTACAGATCCAAGCTGCTCTCTGCACATGCACTGGCCCAAATGGGGAAGAGGGCTGTGTGCTGCATGATGCTGAGTCAGCCCTGGGGAACGAGAGGGGATTTACAGCCGCCTGTAAATCCCTGGGTGCTTGCTGCTGGGACAGCCTCAGATGCAGGGGATGCAGGGTGTCAGGGGGTGGATTTGGGGCTGCTGCTGCTGAAGTCTTGTTCAGGGTCATCTGGCTAAACTCAAACAGGTCCTGGTGGTGGCCGTCAGCCTGTCCCAGTCAGGAACTGCCACAGGGCATGAAGCCCATGAGGCTGGAAGGCACACAGCAGTGCAGAGCAGCCGTTCGCTAGCTAACAGGACTCCCTGGCCTCTTTACTGCACCAGCTAAAGCCCCTTCCCAACATCCTGGTTGCAAGCTGCCTGCCAGGGCCAGTCCCATGTTCCCCTGCCCACCACAGGCACAGGGCAGAGCAGTCACCACCCCAGCACCAGTGCCCACCTCGTACGTCCTGAGGTGCAGAGCAAGGCCAGAGGCAGCTCTGGACCAGCAGCAAGATGCACAGTCTGTCCTGCCCATCGCATGTAACCTGTGCAGGGTCCTGGAGCAGTGTCAATGCCCTCCAGTCCTGCTCCTTGCAGGCGGCTCTCGGGTGCTGCTCAGGGAATTTGCTCCTGGCCTCCTTGCAGGTCTTGGAGTAGGTCTTAGCAAAGAGGTGCAGGACTCTGGGAAAGAACGCTGGGAGCAGAACATCTGGCATGTGGGAAGCAAAGAAGAGCCCTTAGCAAACTGCCAAGCTGCTCTGGGGACAGGCTGGGAGAAATGAGATGGGAGCACACGTTTAGGCAGGAGGTGGGATGGGGATGGTCATGGAGTGAGAACAGGCAGCCCTGGGGTGAGCACAAGGCCCTGGGGTTATGCAGCCACAGCAAGAGAGCTGTCTTCAGAGGGGGAACCCTATAGGTGAGCCAGGACGCCGCAAACAGTTTCCAAGGAGAGACCTGCAAGCCATGCTTGCAAGACTCATGGGGAAGCAGAGGGTGTCTCATCAAACAGACTCAATAGCAGTCAGTATCAGGACTGCAGGAGGAGTGTGACTGTCACATCATCATGACTGCTGCAGCATCCGACAGAGAACAAAGAAGGCACCACATTAACACAGCAGCTTTTCAAGGAATCATAGAATCACAGCGTGGTTTGGGTTGGAAAGGACCTTAAAGCTCCTCCAGTTCCAAACCCTGCCATAGGCAGGGACAGTTTCCACTAGACCAGGTTGCTCCAAGCCCTGTCCAAGCTGGCCTGGAAGTGTCAGTGTGGTGGAAAATGGGTTCATGCTCTGCTGGGGCTCTTCTCTTGCAAGGGCTGCAGGCAGTACCGAGTCTGAGGACAGCAGGGGGGCAGATGTCTGCACAAGGGAGCACGGGTTGCAAGCAGGAATGTGTGCATCCAAAGTAAAGGCCCACATATTAGGGAATTGAGGGGAATGCCTTTCCTTCCCACACCCTTCCTGGCAGCCAGACCCAGCACTCACCCTCCCAGTGTGACAGGCAGTGGCACATCCCCAAATCCCACACGTTTCCATGCAGCACCTATGCCATACAAGGCAGTGACCGCCAGGCTGGGGATGGGCATGTCGGTGGCTCTGACACCCCTGTGACCACTGTTTTGGGGACGTCAAACCATGTATGAGCACATGAGAGCTTTGTGCATACTCAAAACACCCAGGGCTCAGGCTAGCCCTTCTGCAGCATTGCCTGGGGACAGCCCAGCTCCTGCTCCAGGCTTACAGAAGCTGCTTCCCTGGTCCCTGGCTGGTGTGACCCTGCTCATGGCAGGAGCAGTGCTGAGGCAGGAGCAGGCACATCCCGGTTCCCTTTCGGTCGAAGGACACACGGCTCTGCGGTCATGGCATGTCCTGGGACTCAGCACTGAAACAGGTGCATGCCGTGTTGACTCACTTCCTTGGCCCCTCACTGACTCCCTCTCTGCCTCAGTGCCCCCATGTGCACAAGGAAACCCACGGGGTTTCTCTGAATGAACCTCAGTGTCAGCACTGCCCTCAAGCAGCCTTCACAGCACAGAGCCCCTATTTCCCCTTGCTTCAATGCTCATGGGGCAAGAGCCAGTCTCTGTGCACCAGCATCTGCCTGTGGTCCATGGGTGACAGCATGGAGATTTGGGTGAGGTGCTGCTCCTGGAGAGCATCATGCAGGGAGCAGGGCATGCAGGTGCAAGCACCAACTTCCAGCCGCAGGCAGGAGCAGGTAGGAGCCCTCTCTCCAAGTGGCCCCAGCAATAGGGTCCCCACTTTAGGAGAGGGATGCAGACCGTTTTGCACCACAGACAGGCCTTTGGGAAGAAGAATCTCAAACAAAAGGAAGAGACTGGATGCAATACTACCATTGGCTGCTTTGCAGTAGCAGGCAGAGACAAGAAAGGCATTGATGCATGGCTCCTCCACGTGTGCCACAAAGCCAAGGGGGAAGATAGGGAACTGAGCACCATGCAGGACTGGAATAAGCATGTTCTCAGGAAAGGGATGCCCGATAGTGATGGCCACAACATGCTTCATTTCCATGACCCTGAATAATCACCAAAGACCGTAAAAATCCAGTGGCATCTTGTTTATCTTCAGAAAGGGGAAATGTGTGAAATGAGGAAACTCGGATAAAATGAAGCTAAAAGAAGCAACATGGTCACACAGTGTCCAGCAAGCTTTCAAAGATATAAGGCAGCTGTTCACGGCTTTTGGTATCAAAAGGTAAAGAGAAACCAGCATGGGTAACCACTAGGGCCAAGAGGTTAAGTGGAACAGAGAGGCCCCTTCAAAGAGTTGTCTAGATGACAAAAAATAGCATATAAGATGTAGAAGTTCAGTAAGACAAACAGGAAAAAAGAGCAAAGACCAGCCTGCAGAAGCAGCCAGTGGTCCTTTCTGCAAGCACTTCAAGAGTTTCAATTCTGACACAAAGTCTGTAGGGTCAAGGGGAGAGCATGCCCTTACAGAGGAGAAATGACATCCCCCAGGGTGGCAAGATGGCTGTGAGACGTGGCTCAAATGGCAGCACACTGTGAGGTCATGGCAAGGTGGGACATGTGCAAGGCAGAATGCCTGGATTCTGGCACCACATCAGGATGGAGCTCCCTACCTACGCCCTACACAAATAGACCCTTATCATCTTCCTGCTGTGCCAGACCTGTGCTCTGTGATGGGGTGTCACAGTGGGACCTGCCAAACCCAGAAGCCCCAGGACACCTGTGTGTCCTGTCTTGTTGCAAACAAGCTAAAGCTGACTTTGTGGCTTTGTGTTTGCCTTGTGCAAGCAGAGCATGCAGCTGCTGGACCCACTGGGGAAGGTGGCACTGGCTTGGAACACCCCTCTACCCTCCGTGCAAGAGCCCGCATTACTCCGAAGGCTGGATTTTTTCTGATGTGGAGCAAAGGGAAGTGTGAAGAGTGAAAGAGCAAGAGGGCTTCCTGGCAACTGCTTGGGCCACACTTCCTCCATGGCTTTTGAGGTTTCAGATGGGGCAATGAAGGGCTTTTGGAGATGCCGTATACCCTTAACATAGCTGCTGACAGCCACTGTGTGGGCAGTGGTGCACAGAGGGATTGGGGATGTGATTTTTTTTTCAGTCTTTTTCGATGTATGGGATTTCTCTGCTGATTTTTCCAAAGATCTTCCAAATGAGCAACCTATTCCTACTGATAGTGTGCTTTTGTAGCCCTTCAATTACTTCTTGAAAGACCCACAAGCATCAAGGGGAAGGGGGAATTGATATCTGAGTTGCTGGCTGTGCACTTGCAACCCCAAGGCACTTGTTAACATTTCAGTATGGTAAACTTTCTATGGGTGAGCTTCAAATCTGAGCAAAGGGCACAAAAAGCCATGTTCCTCAGGGAGACCAGTGGCCCTGCCAGCTTTGTTGCAGGAGGAGGTGAAGCACAGACAAGATTGTGAGGATGACACTGCATTTCTGAGCATAAAGGGCATAAGGAAGTGGCCAGGCAGACTCCAGCTTTGTCCCTAGATGTAAAAGACTGATGGAGGATCTGCCCTCGAGCACCATAACTGCAGAAAAAGACTTGTACCACATTGTGCTCAGATTTTTGGTGTGGCTGGAGTATTTGGATAGGGCCAGCTCATGGTGGCCTTCTTCGTGCTGCTGAATAAAGGTGTTGTAGGGTGTGCAAATCAAACAAAGCATGTGCATCAGTAGAAAGCAAAGCCTGACCCCAGGCTTGGGAGTACTGGGTCTTGCTGAAGAGCAAAGAGGAAGGCCATCACAAGGGGCTGCAGCCCTGTAGCGAAGCCTCAGGAAAGATGTCAGAGCTCGTTTTAATCGCTGCTGTGTGTTTTGGCTGGGATGCAGACCAATCACATCCAGCTGGAACACAGATTCACCAATTCCTGCCCTGGGCCACCTCAGGTCGGCTGCCCCAGCCAGTGCCACCAGCCTCCAGCTGGACAGCATCACCAGCAGCCACCTCCCTGCCCACTGCTGTCCCTGTGCCACCTTCTCACCTCTTCAAGGCCATTCCTGCACCCAACATGTGCTGGTAACACAACCTGCTGCAATACTTGGGCTCCAGGTCCCCAGGGCTTTCATCAGCTTATTCCTGAGCATCTGCTCTCAGCCCAGTCATGAGCACCAGCCCCTTCTCACAAAACCACATCTTTCCTGCCCATGGCATGCGCTGTCAGGTAATTAAAGCAATCAGTGCACTTCAGAAGTCCTTTCCATCACAATCCTCATCAGGCAGTAACAAGGTGAGAGTTGTCCTGCTGCAGTCTCTGCCTGGTTTTACTGTGTGTGTTTATGGAGGCTCCATCTTCCTGAAAAACCCCAGCTGTGAGCGAGCACAACTCACAGGTCCTCTGGGGACTGTCGATATCTGCGCTGGGAGAGGAAGCAGCAGCCCAGCTGTTGTGGCTGGTAGCATCTCCTGCCACAAAGCCTGAAAACTGTGGTTCTTAGGGCAGCACAATTGTGAAAGGGGCGTGAAGCTGCCCTTGTGAAAGAAAAGAACGAAAGCAGCACTTGACACTGGCAGAGGTTCTCTCTCCAATGAGGAAGCCTCTTGCACTGTATGTGATTTCTGTTTCCTTTGTGGGCTCGCACCTCTTGCAATCAGATGGGTGAGCTGTGAGGAGCCCGGCGCGGCTGACACCTCGTCCTGCCCTGGAAGCATAAACAAATATGGCCCTGCCGCGATGGATCTTTCTCCTGCTCCTCACACCTCTGCTGGCAGCAAAGGAGGAGGAAGAGCAGAACCCCAACATCTCTGGAGAAGCTGAGGAAACAGGTAACAAGGGTTCATTCCTGTACACACAAGAGAAGGTTTTGCTGCCCTCCTGTTAGGTTGTCTTTCATCTTTACTGCATGCAGGATGTATCAGAGAGGACTGCAGCTGATGTCCATACCTGGGCCCAAGAGATCTGGGTATTAGTTGGGGTTTTGAGGTGAAGCTCTGTTTGGGCATGGAAGGCAGAAGACCTCAACATGATAGAAAAGCCTCTGCAGGGTCCGTAATGTTCCTCTGAGGAGTAGGCAGTGTCCTTGGGAGCACAAGGTGGCCACATCTCCTTGCACATTGCACTGATGCCACATCCTCACTGCAGTGGAGATGGGTGCTAGTGCCCAGCAAAGACATAGGGAGCCATAAGCTGAGTCCCTATGTATCCAGGAGGCACATGAAGCGCTGGGATTGCTCTTTAATGGGCTTCCTTGGTGCTGGAAGTCCAGGGGACCCCCCGGGCTCTGCCAGGCTCTTCCTGCACAGGCTGCACATTTTCATCTCAGCAGGCTCACATGTTATTTCACCTGCAGGCTCACATGTTATCTGACCTCTCAGCAGGTTTGAGATGTGGTTCAGGGGCTGTAACCTTGCATTGTTCTGCAGCTGTTTGAACTGGAGTATTTCTCTAAGCCAGTCTTTGATAAAAATCACTAAATTAGCATCCAGCCATGTCCCAGTCCATGGCGAGGATGTATCTGGGCTGATGCAGGCTAGAGAAACCTGATGATTACATATGGTATGATAGAGGCTGGGGAATGGGACCAGCACCTTTGGCTGCTGGTGTGAAGTGACGGCAGCACGTGTACTATGTGGTATGGGCCATAGGAGCCCGTTCCCAAGGGAAATGTGCCTCTGGTTGCAGGGATTGTGAGCACAGCACGCTGTTACTCAAAAACCAAGGGCTAAACCTGCAACAGAGGACATCCTCCTGCCCAGAGTTGCTTCCCCTTGTCCAGATCCCCCACTCAAGCTGCTACCAGGACAGCGTCTGCAACCATGCCCAAGGGTGGCTCTCCAGGTTGCTTGCACAGCACACACTGCAGCCAGGACCTGTCCCCACCATGTGTGGTGGGATGCAGCGGGTGGGCAGCAGACTTGATGTGCCCTCCACATCTCAATCCCCCAGCTCATCCCTGGGGCTGCCTGCGGCAGAGATGGTATTGCTGAGTTTGCACTTTGTTGTTTGTGAAAAGAGGAACCAAGACAGAAGAGAGTTGTCAGCCGCACCCAGCAGTGCGGGCAGCCCTGCTGCATCCTCTGCACGTGGGCTTATCCCATTCTGGGACCTGCGCTTTATGGATTGGGGGCCTTCTCTTTGCTGAGGGACAGGACAAGGGGGATGGCCAGGATGGGGCAGGAGGGTCCCTCCCATCCACATTAGGGTGAAATGGCCTCTATGGGGCAGACAGCAACAGTGAGGCAGGGTAAAACAGTTGGGTAGAGACAGGGAACACAGGACATGACTTAAAGGTCTCCTTTTCCAGGGGTTCCTGAGCATCTCCCACGACCCTTGCAGACGTAGGGTGTAATCAGGGAGGGGCAACAGACAAGTGAGGACTGGATAAGCTGCTCCCCCTCACATTGTTGACCCTTTGCAGAACTTACAAAGTTCCCCCATGCTGAGGGGACCAGGGTGCAGGGTAATGTGGGGCTGTCCCCATGCAGCAGGGCTCCTGCCTGCCCAAATCACAGTGCCAGCTCCCCCCAAGCACTGAGCACTGGCAGCACTGGCTCCTGAAAAGGCACAGGCATGGCAGTAGTTTTAGTGAAGGGCCTGGCATTTGCTGAAGAAATGAGAGCAGATGGCTGAGGAGCATCCCAGGGATGAGGGCATTGTTCAAGTAAAAGCAGAGCAGCTGCAGGGAGAGGATGTGGTTGGTGCACGTGGTGCAAGTGTGAGCCAGCACAGCACTCCTCTCTGCTCACCCCATCACACCATGCAGGGTGCATTGTCTCACTGTCCTATTGTCACTTTATTGTCCTGCTGTGCTGTTCTTACAGGGGTTTTCTCCCACCTGAGATGCTGCACCTCTGTGAAAACCTCGTTCCCTTAAAGTCCCAACATGCTTAGGAGGCAGGTGGAGAAGTTTCTAGGGAATGATTTCCCTGCAGAGGCAGGGTCTATGACCCAGGCTGGCCCTGATCCCTTTCTCATCAGCCTTGCTTAACATTACATAGTGATTTAATTGCAGCTGCCAAGGTGCTCTAACTAGGGGCATACTGCAGTGCTCGGTGTGTAGGAGGGTGCTGGGTAAAATAAAGCCACACTCAGTCTGAAAGGTTTTGTGTCAGTGGGACTCTGATTTCAAACAGTGCCTAGAGTAAATCCTGTTGGGAGCACAAACACTAAGAGATGCTGCAGAGGAGTGCCATGGGGCTCAGAGCCGTGTGCTCCACCATGCTCGTCATTACCAGTGTACAGATTCAGGAAACAAGTATTTCACCTCCTGTCCTTCAATCCATGTCCAAGCTCCTTTTCTATGGCAGAGCAGTACAGGTTAAAGTGCCACCATTTCCTTACTCTTCCTGCAGTGGCTGGTTCTGTGATCTGCTTTGCCACCTCCTTTTCCCAACACTGCTCCCAAGCAGAGCATCTCAGAGGTGCCTCTGCCCCTTCCACTCTCACCCTGCCCATCACTCTCAAAGACCCACCCAGCACCTTTGGTTGCTAGTGGTGAGTACAGAGATGCTTTAAGACTCGTGTGTGTCTTCTCAATGGCTTGCAATATCACTTTACATGGTGGAAATGGTGGTTGCTTTTCTTAGCAAGCATATGGCATTAAACACAGCAAGACTCCAGTGTGCTTTGCTGTCGTCTCTGCTAGCTGCTGAGCTGCTGTGGGAGAAGGGTTGAACTTTCCCTGCTGCTCCTTAGATTTCCCCTTGTCTTTTATTCTTTATGTATGGGATAATAGAGTGCAAGAAAGTACACCTTTTGCTGGTAAGCAAAGGGCTGACCTGAATTACCAGCATAGCTATTTGTCCTGATCCTCCCTGACATCTGCTTCTGGTGCATGCTGGGGCTTTGTTTTGCCTGCCAGGCTCATAACTCCTTTGCAGCAGGGACAGGCAGCCCAGATATTTCTGTAAAATGCTTTCTATATTCATGGGTATTAAACCATATTAACAAGGAGGGTATTCATTTAGTAGAATCAACTGGAAAAAAAAAAACAAAACCAACCCACATAACAGTTAATCTCTGACTACAAGAGGCAAATAAGCTAACCTTTTGTTACCACTCCTGCCTAGGCATTTAGCATTGTCCATTTTGCAGTAAGCACACATTGCACATTGTAAGAAATGCCTGTTTGATCACATCTACACCATATTTTCCATGCTGAAATTTCACTTGTCTCAGCCTCTTTCCTATAGCTGGGGGTGGAGAACCTGTGGGCAGCTCTCTGCATACCACAGTTCAGGGTGAAAAACAGTGTCTGATGACAGTTTCTTTGCTCTCCCAGATGCTGTTAGTCCCTATGAGGCCAGAAGCTGAGTGTTTCTTTCCCCTTTCTCTCTGAACACCCTCCCTTTCCCAGCAGTGCCCCATCCCCCTGCGCACAGATATGTGCATCCACCTCCTTTGTACTAGTGGTGAGCTCCAGACTGATGGAGACTTCCCATAGCCACCACCAAAGCACACAAATGGGTTAGAGCAAAGGCTCCTTTGCTCCAAGGAGCTCTTTTCCCATGGCAAATGTTACGGGAAAATGTAAGAAAGAGGGTGATGACAGAGGTGTCCCTCCCCTAGCCTGTGTATCTCGACTGCACCCCACAGTCATGGGTTAGTTTCTCTCAATGAATTTCAAATTGTACTCATACCCCTGCTATTGGGCTTATTGGAGAAGCGAGGTTGAATTAGATGGTATTCAGCAACGTTCTTGAGACAAAAACAGATGCGGGCTGAAAGTGTCTTCTCTTCCCCTTTCTGCATGGAAGCAGAGACTTCGAGGCTTTACCCTCAAGCAGTCATCAAGAAATGCCATCAGGAAGGGCTCTGAGTGGCTGCAGGTGCGTGAATGTAAATGGTGTCAGTGCTGTAACACCCTGCCTGTTGTCAGTTCCTCTGCATGGATGGCATGGGCGCTGGTAGAAGGATGCTCTGTTTACAAGGAGCTTTGGCAGCCTCCCAGGCTGTCTCACTGAGGTACACTACCCCTTTGCAATGCAAGCAAGCTCATTTTGTCATACCCATCCCTCTGTCAGACAGCATTAATCCCCAGCCTAATTTCTAAGGCTGGTGCACTCTCCTACAGCAGCTCCCTCCAGGCTCCTCTGAGGATGGGGCTGAGCTGTGGGCTCTGCCTGCCCTTTCTGATCAATCCCACACAGGCTTCGTGCCCTGTCCCGTGTGCTCCATGCGCAGTCCAGGTCAGGGTGCTGTGTCAGTCCCTGCCCACACCATGAGTGAGCATGACATGACCACATCTGGCAGGCCAAGGTGCACAGGGGAGCCTGTAGGGAAGAAAAAGGGAGACCAAATGACCGCTCCCATAGCTCAGAGGGCCCAGAAGGGAAAGGACAAGGTGCAGAGGACAGGCATCCCATTAGTGCTTGCATGGGGCTCAGTGGGCACAGCCAGGTACAAAGAGGGATCAAGAGGGTTTGCCTGCAGGACTGCTCACTTGTGCAGTCCTTGTGCCTTTACCAAGCCTTTTTCACCTGAAAAAAGGAAAAGATTCTATCGTTCTATGCTGACATTTCTGGCAAAGGGTTGGGGCTGATAAATGCCCAGCTTAACAGATTTCACTGGAGACCTGACGGAGTTGGCCAGCCTAGTCAGAAATGTGTGGCTGTTGTTCCAGCTTAGTCCAAGGATCCCTTCAGACCCTCTTCCAGCCTGGTATCTTTACACAGCACCTGTTTACTTACACCTTAGTGAACCACTGAAAGTTAAGGGAAAGACTGAATCAATTCCAAGTGCCTGCCAACAGTAATCATTACAACACTACAGACTCCTAACTTCAGCATGCAGAAGCTTCACCTTTCAGTAAAAAAAAAAACACCATAAACTTTAAACAAAGAGCAATTCTCTTTTGTACTACAGCAAGTCTGCACTGTGTGACACCTTTAACACAGCAACCATGAGAAGTGGCTTTTTTAAACTCACTGTTACCCCTGGCCTTCATAAGGAAGCACCACGCAAGGCCAAAAACCTCTAGAGAGGTTCATTCAATCAGTGGCAAATGCTTTGCTACACAAAAGGCACTAAATGTGTTGATGAGCAGCTCAGAGAGGGCTGGGAGCAAATTAGAGCTCTGGCATACAGCCATAGCCAACCCTGCCAGCAGAGCATCAGCGTTTGTAGGAAGACACTGTCCCAGACACCTCTTGAAATCTGCATCTCTGTTACATGCAGAGGAGAATTCACCTTTACCTCCTCATCTCCTGCCCTGCAGGTTGCCATGTTCTGTGCTGCTGGTGGGGTTTGTGTCACTGCAGGGATGGTAACAGCCACCAGGAGGTACGGAAGCACTTAGAAAAGGAAAAGCAATGCAAAATGAAACACTATAAATGCCTTCATAAGTAGCTGTCACCTGCCTGAAATAATTGCTGCTCTATTTACCATTTTGGTGGTATTTTATTTATCTTGTTTAATAGGCAGGGGTCTTATTCTGGCTGAGGTGATGCAGCTCTTGTGGGCTCTTAGCCTGCTGCATGAGCAATACAGAACAATCATGGTTTCCTGGCAAGTTCTAATGCTGCCTGGGCATTGTGCTGGGAAGGAGTACAAATTCACTGTGCCTGCCTGGATGCAGCCTGATAACTTTGGACAACGGCTGAATATACTTACAGCTTTACTTACAGCTGAATTTGTTCATAGAAAAAAAGCTAACAGAGAGGTACATTTCTTACTAGATGAAAATTGGTACCTGGTCAGAGCTCGAGACCCACATTAGTGCCATGCAGACAGACAGCAGCACTCCTGTGTAGGAACTAATGGAATACAAATATAGTGATTTACTTCCATCAATTGCCCAATCTGCACGTTTCAAAATGCCACTAAACATGCAGCAGGTTAAATAATATGTACCTGCAGTCCCTGCTGAGTCCTTTTTGCCAACCCAGCTGTGGGAGTGTTTCCCCTCCCTGGTAAGGATGGGAGTGATATGGGATGGGAGGTAGCCGGTCCTAGAAGCCAGCGGGTATTTTGTGCAGGGCATGGAAAGGATTAAATAGAAAGTGTAACCTTGCAGAGCAAAAGCAAACTGGCAGCTTGATTGGGCTTTTTGCTGCAAATAAGTGCTTATGTGGGTATAAGCAAGTAGGGCTCAGCAGGATGATGGGGACACAAGTGAGTGATGCCAACAAGGACTCAATGGCTCTGGTGCCACAGCCCCTGTCTTTGGGGCAGAGAGCAGCATCCTCCAGGCAGCTGGAACACATTGGCTGGGACCCCTCTGCAGCACAGAGGGGCTTTGGGTACATTCCTGCACTGCAACTGAGGGTGCAAGGGGATCAATACACCCAGGGCTACATTCTGGGAGGTGATTATCTGTGCCACCCCTCTGCAGTGATGGGGACCTCGTCACCCCCCGCAGATGCTTCTGGAGCCCAGTGATGCTCAGGGCTCTCCCTCATGGCTTTTGCACACAGGAAGATGTAAAGCTCCCTCTGACTGGGACTCCAAGCTGCGGCTGGCCCCATACCACAGCAGCTATGCCCTGAACGACTTGGTGCAGCTGAGCTGTGCTGGGGAGTACATGCCATCAGTCTCTCGGATCAGATGCACTTCCAATGGGACCCACACTTTTTGGAACACGACTGCCACCTGCAAGGATAAGCAGAGCATCGCTCTGACCCCACTTACCTGTGGTGCAGGTTAAGGGTGCTGAGCTGGTGGTAGACCCTCCGTGACTGGGTCGTGCTTCAACCCCACTGGGGTGACAGTCCAGGAATGGGAGACCTGGATGTCTCAGCCTTCCCCACTGTCCTGGCAGTGTCAGGGCACTTTTGTCTCAGCACCCTGCCATGGGCAGCTACTGGTGTCTGTGGTCCTGGGGAGGGGTTCAAAGGCAGGAACAAGGGTCCCAGCACTGAGACTGACTATGTGTCCCAGTGGCTGAGGTGGTGAGAGTGGAAGGGAGGAGCCCAGTCCATGGACAACTTTATCTAAATGGAGCCTGAGTGGGGAAGCCTACATGTATGTGGGGATGGATGGGACTGCTCCTGCAATAGATCTCTCTCCTGCTACCTTCACTAGGTGCAAAAAAGGGATCTGGAGTTGAGTGTGGTATCAAGGGAGCTGTACAGTGTCAAAATGAGGGCAGTAGACCCCTTAGCAGGCCCCTTTCCATCCTGCTTACACTGTCTCCTGCTCCTCTGGGCAGAGAAATGCCAGCAGCCCCAGTGGGATTCAAAGCTGCACTTTACCCCACACAAGAGGTTTTACAGGATCAGTGAAGAGGTGACACTGAGCTGCTCTATGGAGGATCCTATTGCCCTTGCCGTGATCAGATGTGCAAAAGGAGCATCTCCAGATTCTAAGTATGACTGGGAGATGGACAGTCAGGGAACATGGCATGGGGTGGCAGAGAACCTGACCTGCACCACAGGTAAGTGGGGAACAGTAGGCCCCCCTGCTACATGCATCTGTTCTTGAGGAGGGACCTTGAATATCCTGACATATCCATGAGACACCTTGGCCACAGCTCAGAGACAGCCCCCAGGTGGGAGCAGACTCCTTTAGAAGCCTTTAGTGTGGGACAGGTTTTCTGACTGTCCCTGCATCTCTTCCCAGTCAATTCCTGAGTTGCAGGACATGGGGAAGCTGGAGGAGGCCAGATCCTGCCCCTCACTTCACCCCTCTCCCAGTGTCCTGTATGACCGCCTTGCCCAGGCACACACTCCTGCCCTGGAGATATCAAGTTGTCCTTCCCCAAGGTCAAATACGTGCAAGGGAATTTCTGCAAGCGAGCTCTGTAAAACCAGTCTATGGAAATGCCTGGTGGGGCAGGAATAGCACAGGTGCCTGGATACACCTTCTGAGGTCCATAGAGTGTATAGGCGATGCAGCACCAGCTCTCCCATGTCCCCTCTCTACCTTCATCCTTGATAGCCAGTCATGATGCTGCCAAGCTGAGCAGCACACATGCCACTGTCCCTCCTTGGTGCTGTGTTGCCCATGCAAAGTGTTGAAGGAGGCAGCCCAGTCAGGAGACAAGAGACAAGGTAGTGCCAGATGCGGAAGCCATATGGGCAAGCCAGCAGCTCCTGCAGTGGTTTCTGAGCAGGGCAAGTGTGGAACCCTACAGATGGGTGCCATGGCATGGGGAAAGTTTGGGGACCAGCACTGTTGTGCCCACGGAAGTGCCATGATCCTTGCTGTGCCTCCCTGGGTTGCACAGGTCTGCCTGTCCCCCTGCCTGCCCTTGCAGATGAGGAAACCTGCAAATGCAGGAGCTGGGTTGAAGGGACTGAATTGAGCCCTGGGTCAGCCCCTGGTATCAAGGCTGTAGGCTGAGAGGGATGGAACTGAGGGAAGAGCAATGCCCCTCCTCAGGTGATGGGGATGCGGGACTGGCCTGGGCAGGGGCAGAGTTGTGCTGAGTGTGCAGGTGAATGAGCATGCAGCCCAGTGCTCAGGTGAGATGGGAGGAGAAAGACAACATGGGAACCTCCCTGGTTGAGGCTGTGGGAGATGGCTAAGAGTGTCCACAGACAGAAGTGGGTGGATAGTGGAGGTTCATGGATGAAGGATAACCATGCTTCAGGTACACAAGGAGAACCCAATCCCAACAAGCCTTACCTATGGGTGATGTCCTAGCAGATGGGTATTTCACCTTCCCTCTCCCTCCAGGGCCCGATGGATCACTGGGGATCTCCCTCCCATGTCCCTCCTCAGCACCTCCCACCCCAGCTAACATCCTCTTTTCAGATCCACTAGAAACGTGCCAAAGGCCCCAGTGGGACACAAGACTCCAGCTGAAACCAGACCAAGATAGTTACCAGAAGTATGAAGAAGTGATGCTAAGCTGTCTTAAGGGTTTCCAGCCACCCTTCACCCATGTCAAATGTATAGGAAAGAACATGTCCAACAGCAATGGGAAACCTGAACACAGAGAGGTTTGGCTTGGAAAGGACAGCAGAGGCCAGTGGAACCACACTCAGGACAGAGTGGAGTGCATTGGTAAGGGTAGCATCAGAAGCTCTCTTGGTTGCCCCGCTCTGCCCCTAGCTGAATGATTGCTGATATCCCACCACCACCCCCTGTCCCAGATTGTCACCCCCCACTCCATCTAACCCCTACTTTCCCCTATAACAGAAACATGCCAAAGGCCTCTGTGGGACACAAGACTCCAGCTGGCACCAGACCAGAGCAATTACAAGAAGAATGAAGAAGTGATGCTGAGCTGTCCTGAGGGTTTCCAGCTACCCTTCACCCACGTCAAGTGCTCAAGGGTCCAGTCTGTCAGTCATGGGAAGTCAGAAGTTTGGTTTCGAAAGGACAGCAGAGGCCGGTGGAAACGCATTCAGTACGAAGTTGTGTGCATCGGTAAGAGAGGCATCAGGAGCAGCATGCTGCTTTGCAGGGACAGGATGCTAGGAATCTGTAGGGGTGAGAATCAACATGGGAAGGTCATGGTTTTCCCTCGGGGCCAGGGCTGGGGGGTTTGATGACTGTGGAGCAGTTCCTGCAGTTAAAGGATGAACGTACATGTTGTGCTCTGCACGGCACCTAAGGCTGCCAGCGACCACACACCTTAGGGGGAGAGAGGGCAGAAGGATCTCTTTGTTGCTTCATGTGATCTGTGATGAAGGTGTCCCAGGAGGGGACACACTATGCTGCACTTCCCTCTCTTCCCTGCACCACATGTACTGATGTTCAAACAGTCACAGACACTTGTCTGGCTGTGGGAACTCTCCCAAAACCTCATGTCCAGCTCCTAGGAACACGGTGACACCAAACTCCTCCTACTCCCCTACCAGGGAGCAGGAGTGACGAGTTTCGTCCATCAGAAGGCATCTTGCTGCTGCTTCTCCAGCTGGATGTGCCTGGGTGCGGGCACTGGCCGGGTGCCTGTGGTGGGGCAGGTCAAAGACTTGTGGCCGTGGTTGTGGTGCTCAGTAGGGCATCTCTTGCCTTCTGCAACAAGGGCTGTTTGAGAGCAAACCTGACCATGAGCGGGCTGACACCAGCACGTCTGTACTGCTTTGTGGCTGTTCAGAAGACGGTCTGAACCTTGTGAGATCCCTTCTCTGACCCTCTGGGAGAAGGAAGATTGCATTTTAAGCTCTTTGAGGCTGCTCAGAGGCCTCACAGAGGCTGGAACAGGGACACGCTCATTCCTAGCTGCCAGCCGGTACGAATCATTGCCTTGTCCCACAGCAGTTGGCAGGGAGAGGCTGTGCCTGCTAAGCCCAAGGGATGGTGAATGTGGTGAGGAGGGGATGTGGAGGATGGAGCAGGGCTTCTGGCAAGAAAAAGGGGCAGGAGTTGCGGTGAAGCAGGTGATGTGAATGGAGAAAGCATTGCTCATCCCCATGCCCCAGTGCACTGTGGCATGTACAGGAGGAGAATTAGTTGGCATCTCTGGTCCCTGTGGGAGGGATGAGCCATGGCTGCAGAGACATGCATCCCTGCAGGGCCGGTAGTGCCATGGCCCATCAAGGGCAGCCTGAGCCGTGGGGGGGACATGTCTGAATGGGGGCCTGGAGGGGGGCTGCTGGTGCGGGCTGAACGTCCTGGGAAGCTCCGTGCTGTGTGCCATGGAGGAGAGAATATGGTGTCCTTGGACACAAGGGTGGATGGGGAGATTCATGGCTGAGTGACCCTTCAGGCTCCAGGTGCACAAGGAGAGTCCATCCCAACCAGCCTGAGCAAAGGGTCTCATGCTGGCAGCAGGACATGTCACCTTCCCTCTCCGCCCAGGGCATGATGGGTCACTGGGGATTTCTCTCCCATGTCCCACCTCAGCACCTCCCACCCCAACTAACACCCACTGTCACCTCCACAGAAATATGCCAGAGGCCTCGGTGGGACGCAAGACTCCAGCTGGCACCAGACCAGAGCAATTACAAGACAAACAAAGAAGTGATGCTGAGCTGTCCTGAGGGTTTGCAGCCACCCTTCACCCATGTCAAATGTTCAAGGGAAGTCCAGTCCAGCAGCAATGGGAAACCTGTGTACAGAGAGGTTTGGCTTGGAAAGGACAGCAAAGGCCAGTGGAACCGCACTCAGAGCAGAGTGGAGTGCATCGGTAAGGGAGACATCAGGAGCTCTCCTGACTGCCCCTCTCTGCCCATCCTGTGTGGTGTCCTGGAGCTGCATCTCTCACTTTGCTGTCAGGGAAGATGAGCATCTGTGCAGAGGGAATGATGGGGAAGGCGAAGTTTGCTGCAGGGCTGGGAGGGGGAGGGAAGGCACTGACCCTCTTGCAATGTCTCCTCCACAGAGGTGCTCCACATTGACCCCAGGACCCTGGAGGTTTCCAGCACCAGCATCAAAGTGAACTGGTCCTGCCGGATCCCTGAGGTGTGCTCGCACATGCGGGCCACGTGCCGGCTGGCATGGCCTTCCTCCCCTCCCTGTGAGGCTGAGGAGGTTCTGGGAGAGGAGATGCTCCATGGGCAGGAGGGGACATTCTCCTGCCTTGCTCTGCAGCCCTTCACTGAATACAGTGTCACCATCTCCCTGCTGCCCGGTACCATCCTGTTCACGTGGCTGGTCAGGACCACGGAAACAGGTTTGTATTCACAAGGATAGGAGATAAGGAACAGGTTTGGGATATGTCACAGGGGAGGGTGGATTGATGTCCTCTTTTCCCAGAGTGTTGTCTCCCTGCAGCGGTGTCCTGGGAACGGGGCTGCTTGAATGCTGTGGGGGTCTGGAGAAGGGGCTGTGTGGGGCTGCCTGTGCCCTGCTCTGTGATCAGCTCCTGGTCATCAGCCCCACGTGTGACCCCATCCTTCTGCGTTTCCAGTGCCGGACAAACCAGAGAAGCTGTGGCTGGATCCCAGCACGGGGTCGCTCAGCTGGGAGCCGCTGCCCTCCTGCAAAGGGGAGATCATTGGATACCAGGTACCAGGGGACCTCGGGCTGCCTGTGTCCTCCTTCCCTTGGCACGTGCTCCTGCATGGAGCTCACTGCAGGCAGCATGGGGACGGTGGGGATGGAAAGCTGTGATGGCCCATGGTTCCCAGCCAGTTGGGGGGAATATGTAGCTGCGATGAGCAAGAGCATTTTCTGTTTCACCCTCGACATTCCTTGTGGTCTGCAGTTGCCTGGGGAGGTGGTGGATGCTCCGTGCCCTCTGGGCTTCCTCGCTGGGTGTGCTCAGCCTGGGGTTGTGCAGACTTTGCAGCTCGGTGTGCCACACTTGGTGATGTGCCTCCTGCAGTGGCCTCCCAGGGTTTCCTGTGCCTCTTGTGTACTTGTTTCTGGTTCCTGGTACAGCGATGCCTGTGGTTTGTGCTGTTCTCTAGAAAAGCCTTTCCTCCGGCAGAGCTGCATCGTTTCTTTGGGCTTTCTTCAGTGCGTGAATAGAAGCTCTGGGTTGCTCTGCTCCTTGGGCTTGGGGCTTCCCCAGGGTGCATCTCTGCTTTCTAGTACCCCTACCAGTGTGCCCAGCTCCCTCTCTAAGGACAGACCTTTCTGTGAAGTGACAGGGATCCTGACGACAAGCTGTTTCTTTGTGCCCCTCTTGAGAACCTGGCAAACAGGGGCCCTGACGGCATGGATTGTGCGTCTGTTCTAGCTGGTTCCCCGCTCCCAGACACCTCTGCAAAAAGAATCCTTTATTCTGCCTTCAGTTAGCTCCTTTTTTGCATATTCCCAAGATGCAATTTCCATAAAGACCCTGACAGAAGCGAAGATGGCCTGGAATCTCATGAGAAATTCAGATGTCGCATTGGCATATGGAGAGCCTCCATCTGTATCTCTTGCAGGCAGTCTGTCCTCCTCTTTTGATGTAGACAAAGCCTTCACAGTCCAACCTTGCATGGGGAGAAGGAGAAGTCAGGGTTCCCCTGTGGTGCTGTCACCAGTGCCTGCTGTTGCAGTGCCGGACTGGTGACCTGGCCCCGCGCTCGCCGCACCCCTTCAGACAAGCAGCCTCCCTCCTGCCCTCAGCTCCTCACCCAGGCTTGGTCCTGTGCTCACAACCGCTCTGAGAGCTGCAGCGCTGGCTCCACGTCCCTGCTCTCCTCCTCCTGTCTGCTTTGAGCTCCACGCGTGGGGCCAAGGCTCCTGCTGCTTCCTCGCCAGGGGCCTGGCCCAGGCGCAGCGAAGGGGCCACTTGCAGGGCGCTTTGCTGTGCCTCGCTGCGCTGCGGGCAGGCTCCCGAGGGCAGGGGGGAGCCGCTGCCCCAGCGCCGCCTCTGTCCCCAGCTGAACATCACGGCCAGGAGCGCGCAGGACCGCGCTTTGCTGGAGCTGGAGCGGCTGCGGCTGAGCAGCTCCGTCACCGCGCACCCGCTGCCCGCGCACGGCCCCGGCACCAGCTACGTGGTGACCGTGCGGGGCCTCACGGCCGCCGGCGCCGGGGCTGCTGCGCTCCGGGAGTTCCCGACCAACCGCTCGGGTAAGGCTGGCGCTGTCCCCCCGCTCCCTCCGGGGCGGCCGCGGCGGGCGCCCGGCTGCGGCAGCTCCCTGTGCCCGTCCCCGCCGGGGGCGCCAGGAGCTGTGCTCTGCAGCCTGCGCTGCCCGGGGCCGGCCCTGCTCCTCGCACAGCCCCTGGCTGCTGCCGCTGATGCTCGCCCGGCTCTGCCCCTCCAGACGCCCCGCAGCCCCTGCCCGTGAGCTGCCGCGGCGCCCGTGACATCTCCCCGTCGCAAGGGACGGCCCTGCTGCCCCTGCGCCCCATCGCCCGGCACCACGAGCCGCCGACGTGAGTGCGGTCCCGGCAGCTCTGCTCGCCTCACCCCCCGATGGCTTCCCCACCGCAGCCATCCCCGTGCCCACCTCCCGGCTCCCTCTCACCGCCTCCTTGCAGGGAGCACCAGCTGCTCGTGGCCGCCGTGCACAACAGCACGACGGTGGAAGGCGTCTGCTCCGCTCAGCCGCAGCCCTTCAACGCCAGCCGGCAGCCCGGGGCCTACGTGGCCGCCGTGCTCAACCTCAGCACCCCGATGGACTTTGTGCTGGGCGACGGCACCCGCGGGCAGGGCTACCACAACGCTGCCCTCCGCCCGGGCTGCAGCTACACGGCCCTGCTCCGCCTCGTGCGCCGCTCGCAGCAGGTACCCTCGTGGGGTCCTGCTCTCTGGGGACGCTGCCACGGCATTCGGTGGCCTTGAGTGGGAGACTTTTGCCCCTGGGGTGGGCACTGGGGCAGGAGTGGACTGAGATCTCCCTCCCTTCCTCCTTCGACAGGCAGAGAAGTTCACCTGCATCTGCTACAGCTTCTCTGTTGGTAAGTGGGTTCCTCATTCCCTGTGCCTTATTCCTGCATGTTCCCTTTTCCCAGCCTGGTCACTTTCTGCAGAGAGGTGCAGGCCAAGTGCAGCAGCATTGAATTCTCTGTGTCCTACTTCCATCTTCGTGTAAATGCTCTGCATCTTGAGGCTACCTATTGTACATGAGCTTTAGCCAGCCTTGGGCCACTTGGTCAGGTTGGCACCAATGGCTGCTGGACTATGCATCATCTGTTCCATCATCACTTATCACATCTTAGTCCTAGTGCTCCCCTGGTTCATGAGACACCCCATAAATGCAAACCTCTTGTCATGCTCTGGTTGTGCCTGGGGCAGTCAAGGAGGGAGGTAGGGTCCACACTGGAGGGTATCACACCAAGCTAGCACCTACTCTTTCCTCACCAGTTTTGCTATTCTCCAATACAAAGCCTATGTTGGGAGATGAGAGAAGATGTTTTTTTCACTCCATGCCCTTATGCAATCTCACAACACCTCGTTCAGGCTGTGTGGGAGCCTGACACTGGCATGTGCTGGTTGCAGGACAGGAGCCGGTGCCTCTGCTGAGCAGCATGTCCGTAGCTACAGCAGTAGCACTGGTTGTCACACTCCTGGCACTGGGGATTTTGCTGCTCTTTGTGATCTTCAGGTCAGTATGTGCCTCCCCTCTGCTACTCTTTGTGAGGCATCAGCCCCTTGCACTGCCAGGGAGCGCCCAAGCAGACCCTGAGATAAAGCAAGGTGGGACATTGGGCTGTTGCACATGCAACAGCCTCTCCTCTCTTTCTCTTTTCTGCTGGTCTATGGACCTGATTTGCTGTTTTGCAGGAGGAAGTTCCGCAGCTCAAAAACCTCAGACAACAGAGGCACTATCCCCCTGAGAAGATATCGAGGAGGTGCAGTATGACAGTGTGCCTTGTCTGGACAGGGTGTCTTTTAAAAGCTCAGGCAGGGTGCTTACAGGATCTGTTAAGGTCCTTACATGAACGAGGGGATCAGAGCTGGCTGCCACGGGGAAAGGGACACCTCCCAGAAGAAAGGGACCCGTGTGGGGAGGGATAACCTAGGGTTGGAGGGGTCCTGACCACTCTCATGCTAAGCTGGCCTCATGGTCTCTGTAGGTGTGAGCAAGATGAACACGCAGATCCCGGTGGAGGCACTGCTGGAGGCTCTGAAGAGGTTTAAGAGGGCAGAAATAGAGGCAGAGCAGACAGAGGATGAATCAGTTGACACTCATGGTGCGGGGCGTCTGGGGGAGTACCAGGTCTGGTCTAGTTCTGCTTTACCACCCTGCTACACTGCCCTCACAGCCCTCACACCTTCCTTGGGAGTGTCATGTGGTTGTCCAGAACTCATGCCAATGTAGAGTGGGCTTGTCTTCTTCCTCTGCAGCAACTCTCCTCCAGTTTGTTGCATCCCTGCGATGCCGGGAAGGAGCTGTGTAATCAGAGCAAGAACCGCTACAAGAGCATCATCCCATGTAAGCAGGGGTTGGCACAGGCACTTGGGGTGGTTGGGGAGAACACGGTGCTGGGCTGTTGTAAGTACCCCTCCAACTCTTCAGCAATGCTGAGCTCCTCACCTCATCCTCTGTGGCTACTGAAACCAAAAGGGGTTTTCCAGAAGCATCATGTTGACCTCACTGTTTTATATCCAGTTGTAGAATCCTTGTTCTGCTCCTCAAATCTCCCTGCAAGCTTAGTAATTCCTATTCCTATTCCTTCTGTTAGTCATTGCTGAGCACTGCTGTGTCCCATCCAGAGGTGGCTATTTGTGGGAAAGCAGAGTGACTCTATTTCTACCAAACTTTAAAGATCCTCTGGGCTCCACATAGCGTGGGCATTTGGTCATTGCACTGTCTTCCCCAAAACCACACTGCATTACCTGCTGTGCCACGTCAGCTTTCATCTCATTAGCAATTCTTTACTTCTGAACATGTCCTGATGCCTGGAGTGCTGCTGAGGAGGGAGCTGACAATCCCAGATTTCCTAAATTTACATCCCTCTCCTTAAACAGTCGCTTTGTTGCTGTCCCAAAGAGACCATCCCCCAAATGCTGCCTCCCTTCTCTTTCAGATGATCACTGCCGTGTGGTGCTGCAGCCCTCTGACACAGGGAATGGCTACATCAATGCCAGCTACGTGGATGTAGGTATTGGGGAATTGCTGCCTTGAGGAGGGTAGAAGTGCCTGGGGAGGGTAGAGGTGCCCCACCTCTAACAAGAAGGGGCCTGTGTGAGGAGACAGGAGCTGAGATGCAGCCCCTGGGTGCCCACTCTCCATTATGGCAGGAGTGGTGTTGTGACACAATGTGCCAAGACCCTGGGCTCTGATGACTCTGTCTTTCATTTCATTCCTCGTTAAACATTAAACCCATGTGATTGGAGATGTTTTAACCTCTCCCCAACAGAGCTACCGGAGTCCACGTTTCTTCATTGCAGCTCAAGGTGGGTGCTCCCAGCCCTCATCTCAGGAGGTGCCAGTCACTGACACTTTGGGGAGTGGGGATGTGGGACAGCAGATTAGTAGCAGTCAATGTCTCAGCTCAAGGTCCTGTATGACCTGCACATGTCTGTCTTGGAAAGTGGTTACACTCTGTGGCAATTTGGCAGCATCCAGCTACAGCTGAACCCTGTACTCCACAGGCTGGACAATGGTCTTTCTACACACAATATACATAACCCTAACCTCAACGCAAACGCTAAAACCTAACCCTAAAAACTAAACCTAACCTGAAAACCTAACCTTAACCCTAAACCTAAACCTTAAACCTGACCTTAAATCTAACCTTAAACTCTAACCCTAACCTAACTTCCACCACCCGTTTGGTGGCTGGAGTGACAGGGACAAACCTGAAAATGCCTGACATGCCTGCACTCAGTGCACTCAGAGACAGGTGTCTTCCAACAATGCAAAGCTGGGATGGGTTAGTGTGCTCTGTGCAGCATGCAGTGAGGAGGTCTTACGCTCCTTGCAAAAGCTGCATGAATACTGTTTGGGAAATAGGATCCTAAATGTGAGAGCAGCTCACAGTCCTCTTGAGTGTCTGGATGGGGAAGCCCTGGAAGGAGCAGTGAATCCCTGATTTACCCTAGGCTCCTTCTTCCTTGTCTCAGTTTCTAACATGTGTGATGAAGCCAAGGTGTCCAGTACATCCTGCCAGTGCCCAGGCTGTGCAGAAGGAAGCCTGGGGATGCTCACAGCCTGGGAACATCTGAGTTGTTCCTGGGAATAGCTAAACCCCATGGCTTGGACACTGACACAGGGTTCTCCTCTTTCCAAGGCCCCTTGCCTGGGACAGTGCTGGATTTCTGGCAGATGGTGTGGCAGGAGAAGACTTCAGTCATTGTGATGCTGACAGGCTTAGTGGAGCAGAACAAGGTAGAGAAACCATCTTAGCCTGGTCTCAGCTTGAGCTTCCACAAAGCCCAGGCTTCCCTACCTGCTTTGCTTTGCTCCTAGTGCATCTATCAGGGAAGGCAGAGAGCAGCTCTGCACCACTGCTGGCTTGCAACGCTCTCCCCCTGAGTCTGCTAGTGCTTAGCGATCTCACTGCTGTTGACAGACCAAGTGCGAGCAGTATTGGCCTGAGCACGAGCAGGTCTATGGAGATCTCACTGTGACACTCAACAACACCAGGACCACCACGGGCCTTGTCACACGCATCTTCTCCCTGCAGAAGGTAAGCCTGGTGTATAGCTGAGATGGGGATGCAGGGTGCTTTTGGGTTTCAGCAGCTGGCAGGAGCTGTTGGCCCAGAGATGCTATGGGAAGCCCTGCCTGGTTTTCTGCACCAACAGGGCAGCATTGCTATCACTGGATACCATGCTGGGGCATCAGCCCCACAGGTTTCTGTGCCAGGCAAAGGCAATTGGTCAGCTCCAGTGTTCACCCCAGCTGAGTCTGGGCAGATGATACACATGGACAGACTGTGCATCCTTGAGGGCTTGGAGGAGGTGATCACAAAGGGCATGAAAGCAGCTAAAGGGTAGGAAATGGCATCTCCATACATCTAGGATGATGGGTCAGGTGCCCTCCTGTCTCATGGGCCACTCTGCAAAGGGTCCACGGTGAACCCTTGGTCATTCACAGTTTCTAAACCTGAACAGACAGTCCATGGTTTAAGATAACATATATGAAGACATTTGTCAAGACGGGTACTTTTGCTGAAGCTGTGCCTGAGATAAAAAAAAACAGAAACTGAAGGAGTAGCAAGGAAGGGAAAACAGGTACAATATAAAGAAGTTACAGTCATGCATATTCTTGTCATTTCTTGTCTTGCCCGCAGCAAAGTGTAGCTGGAAGGTAAAATTCCGAGAGCACCTGATGGTGAAACATAGCAGTTCATCAGTTCAGGCCGAGTGAATGTGATGTTTAGGGAAAAATACATAACGGGCTGATAACAAAAGTGACTACATTCACATCAGTGCAGTACCAGCCTTAGGAAATACCTTATTTGAGCAAGCCAGGAGTGTTCAATGTCTATGGAATCATTGTAAACTCTGGATTTTATATTTTTTCCTTCTGGGGCACAAGCTGCCTTTAGTGCTCTGAGTTCACTTTTCACAGCACAGGGGAGGAGAAAACTAGGTGAATTTTGTGGCTATGTGCTGGGTGAATTTGCTCTTTGCTGTCTAATAACCTATAGTGGAGCATTCATTGCAGTGAGGGTACTGAGGGGAACACTGAGTGCTGGTATCCCCGTGAAGTGTTGTTTTCCTCTGCTCCACACTTGTTGGCATGCAAGTTTCCATGTTTCCTGCTCCCAGCCACGTCTCCCTCTTTGCAGGCAGGCTGTGCTTTCCCAAGGGCGGTGGAGCAGTTTCACTACCTGCTGTGGCCAGACCATGGAGTCCCCAGAAACTCTGCCCAGCTCCTGTGCTTAGTGGATGTAGTGAATAAGAGGGCATTGGAAGCGCCGGCTGGCCCCATAGTGGTGCACTGCAGGTACTGAGTTGGGAGATGTTGGGTGCTAGGAAAGCTGGCCAGGGCAGCCCTGACCCCCAGTTGTCTCTGTCCTCAGTGCAGGGATTGGACGCACTGGTACCTTCATCGCCTTGGACTTCCTCCTGAAGATGGGGAAGGCTGAGGGGAAGGTAGATGTGTTCCACTGCGTGCAGAGGCTGCGGGAGCAGCGCATCAGCATGGTGCAGACCAAGGTGAGGAGAGCTGTCTGTTCCCTGCATGCTGTCAGACTGCAGATCTGCTTCCTACCCTTCCCAGGGGCTGTGGCGTGCAAACAGCACTGGCCATACTGTTTATGGTCTAGACACCGAGACTGGAGCTGCCAGGTGATGGAGACTGCAGGATCTTGTTTTCAGTGCTGTGTCCAAACCTAGTCAGGATCTGCATTTCCCTGAGACCCTCTGAAGTTCCAGCAGCATTCCTATGTACCAGTCATCCATTAATATATTAATTGTAGTATGTATAGAATTAGACAAGAAGCATAAAGAGGCCTTCAGGTTTTCAGGATTTCTCCCCTAGTGGCACCAGCTGGGCATCAGTGTCCAAGCTTGGGGACTGTATACTGATGCTCAGTGCTGGAACTCTTTGGAGGTCACCAGCTTGGGCAGGATCATGCAGCTGCTTGTAGTTCACTGGTTTTCTGGGTTTTCTTCCCCAGAGCAGGGGGTCTGGTCTGAGGGGGAGCATTAAACAACAGGAAGATGGTCTTGCCTGGGTTGTTGCAGTTTCTTAGAGCAGGGCTGCCTGCACTGGGAGGTGTCTGACCTGAGAGACCCACAGCAGGAAAGTAAAGGGTGGAGCTGGCTTGTTTCTGATTGATGCCAGCTGTTTGGAGTCCCAGGGCTCCTCATGGAGCTGCTCCAGACTGCAGCTGACCCGTGTCCTCATGCAGGAGCAGTACACCTTCCTGTACGAGGTGGTACTCGAAGGCTTGCTCTGCGGCAGCACTGGGGTCCCAGTGGAGAGCATCGCCAGCCACGTCCACTGCCTTCAAGAAGCTGAAGCCTCAAGGCACAACAATGCCCTTGAGAAGGAGTTCAAGGTACCACCAGGATCTGATGCACTGGGGCTGGTCTGTGGTGCCTCCTACCAATCCCAGCTGTGGCATGGAGAGGGGAGAGCATTCCTTTGGGGTGGCTGAAGAAGAGGAAGAGCTGACAGGCAGGACTTGCTTGGCTGAATCATCCCTACAGGCCGTTCAGAAGTTTTCTGAGTTGTTCCAGCTCCTACCATGCAGAGAAGCAGAGAAGCCCAACAACCAGCCCAAGAACCGCAAGCCAGGGATCCTGCCAGGTACCACTGGCAGGGCTGGACAGCCTGAGAGTAGGGTGGGGGGTTGATGCTGCCCTGCTGCTTCCCTCACCAGCGCCATGCCACTGGCAGGTTCTGCCCAAGGTCCAATTGGCATTTTCTGGTTGGTAATAAATAGAAGGCTGGACTCTCCATGAGAGCACAACCCTACCCCTGCTTCCTTCTGGGCTTGCAGGAAACATGCATTCACAGGATAAACATGTCCCTGGGTCTGTTCTTTCCCAGTGGAGAAGCCCAGATGAGACATCAAGGAGAAATAACGAGGGGGTACCTGCTGTGCCTCTATGCCTCTGCCTATGGGGTTTTGGACATCCTGTGTCAGGCAGCCCTGAGCTGTCATGGCCGTGGGGCTGGTGGTGCCTGTTCGTCCAAGCCCCTCCAGCCCATGCCACAGGACCCCACCACTTGCAAGGAGAGCCCCATGCCTTAGTGGAGGGAGAGGTTGGCTCATCACTTCTCTCTGCCCCTGGCCTCCACAGCGGATTCCTGCCGGCCCATCCTGATGTCCTCGCTGAACGCAGACGGCTCACCAGCTTACATCAACGCTGTGTTTGTCAACGTAAGGCTCCAGCCCCAGTGGGAGGTGGGAGATGCTGGGAGCAGCAAGGATCCCCCCAGGGTACCACTACTCAAGGCAGGGCTGGGCCATGCCACACCGGTTTGAGGTGTCCCAGACCTGGGGCTTCTTCAGTGGCTGCATCCCAGCGGCTGGGGCCCTGCTGCCAGGAGGTGGCCCCCGTGATCAGCCTAAATCCGGCCTGCACAGGCAGCTCAGTAGGCAGCTGATGGCTTTTGCCTGCTGGGATGTGATGAGCTGGGTTGTGATGAGCTGAGGGTCAGCTGGGTGCAAAGCCTGCTCTGGGCAGGAATGGGGTAGGATGCATCTCCCTGGGTCCTGCCCTGGTCCTGCCGGCTGTCAAAGGGGCTCCCAAGGGGTGGGTTGTGTGACCTTTTCCTTCCCCACGTCCCCGTGTGTTTTGCAGACATACACTGAAGAGGACAGACTCATCATCACCCAGATGCCCTTCCCCACCACAGTGGTGGATTTCTGGGCTCTGGTCTGGGATTACACCTGCACAGCGGTGGTTGTCCTGAACCAGCTGCAGGAGCTGGATGAGGTCAGCAGCATATGAGCATCCCTGCCCAACCCTACCTCCCTCTGAGGACAAGCAATATGCTTTCTGCCTTTGCCCCTTTGCCTGCTGCAGGAGCCCACTGCCAGCTTGTGGGCTCCATTCAGGGGACCCCTGAGGACACCTCAGAGGTGGGGTGTCCCCTGTCTCACAGCAAGGGAGCATCCCTCAGGGTTTCCTTACCCTTGCCCAGTGTTACTCTTCTGGCTGCAGCACCATGGGCTCATCCCCAGCAAATGGCAGGAAGAGCACACACGTGCACACTGTGGCTTATGGACAAGGGACTGGTGTGTGCACACCCACGTGAAGGCTGAGCTCTGCCACATATACAGGTAGGGGCTGTGTGTGATCACACGTGTATGTGTGTCTCCAGACATACACAGAGTTCTGGCCCATGCAGGGCGAAGCTGCCTATGGCCATTTCCATGTCCACCTCATCTCGGAGGAGCCTGGAACTGGCTTCACAGCCTGGACACTTGCCCTCACCAACAAGCAACAGGTAAGTACTTTGCACAGAGATGGAGAAAGCCCTTTGAGAATGGCCTTTGCAAGAGCTGGGAGGACCTGCCAAACTCTAGCATCAGCAGGCTTTGATCTGGGGACAAAGTCACAGCTAAGGATGGCCGGGGCAACAACGGTCAGAGGGATGTGATGGGGGCCTGGAATGGCACTGTCCAGAGCAGGACCTTTTGCCCTGGGAGAAAGGTTAGTCCGAGGAGGGTGAGGCTGCAGGCAGAGGTATGTTTGTGTACCTTTCGATATGCTTGTGTACCTTTTAATATGCTTGTGTACCTTTCGATATGCTTGTGTACCTTTCAATATGCTTGTGTACCTTTCTAACTTGGAGGACAGCAGCCAGGGGTAGAGTTTGTGCATCTCATGATGTTTCATGGATGGGATGAGCTATTATGGGTAGCTGGGCACTGGGCTGGCATGAGTCTGCGCTGAACCTGATGCTTGTGGTCTGTACATCTCCCAGTCCCAGAGCACTCAATGGAGAAGGGCAAAGTCTGGGACTGGGCTATCCCACTGTGGAGCTGCTCTCTTGATCCGGTGTGCATGGCTGAGCCAGGACTAACACACTCTCTCCCTCCTTTCCTGCTGTAAAGCAAACGGGTTTCTTCCCTGCCCAACCCAGTGTCTTTCTTCCCCACTAGCCCAAGAAGCCTCCCCTGGAAGTGTGGTTCTGGCAACTGAAAGACTGGTCCATGAAGCAGCATCTTCCCCCACACCCTGCCACCATCATCAGCCTGCTAGGGAATGTAGAGACACACCACCGGCAGAGCCAGGATGGACATATCCTCATCACCTGTTGGTGAGTGATGTCCCCGAGAGGAGCAGCCATGGCGCAGAGCTAGCTCAGACTAGGCTGCAGCAGTGAACTTAGGTCACAGCTCAATCTTGGGTGGACATAAGGACATGAATGAGCTGTGTTCAGGAAAGAAGGCTTCCCTGTGGAGGCTGGCTGGATGCAGGATCTGTGGACAAGATCATCCTGAGAGCCTGCATGTCTAGTGGGACACCTCTGAGGGTCAGCCCTGCTCTCCCCTTGTTCTCCTCTGCAGGGATGGTGCCAGCCGGAGCGGGATCTTCTGTGCTGCTGGTTTCCTGTGTGAGCAGATCCAAAGCGAGGGGCTGGTGGACGTGTCCCAGGCTGTGAGGATGCTGAAGAGACGGCGGAGACAGCTGATTAAAGATGTGGTAGGTGTTGCCTTCAAACCCAGACAACAGGGCAAGACCAGTGCACAAGCTATATCTTGGACTGTACCAGCAGCTGCCCTAGCACCAATGTGCTCAGATCACCCTGGGGCTAGCAGGGGCAGATGAGACCTCTGAAAACCCTGTTTTCTGCTGCTGCTGCGACAAACACACTGACTGGGGGGCAGGTTCTGCAGGACTGGATGGGCACCAAAGCATCCTGCTTTGGTGCTGCCCTTTCTCGTCCACTTGGCCAGCTCAGTTGGGGGCTGCACTGGTGGGTGCTCAGATGCCTATCCTGCACCCATTCTGCACAACTGCCTATCCTGCACACCATTCTGGGTGCTAAGAGCCATTATAGGGTGAGCAGCCTGGATAGGAGTGAGCAGTAAACACTTCATGCTATGGATGCTGGCTCCAGCAGTGGGGAAGCCCAGCCTTCTGCTACACTTATGGTTCCTCAATGGGGAAGGTGGGCTTCGCTGGGAGGAGGAGAATGAGCTGTACGTATGCCTGACTTGCTCAGGAAGCTGTTAGCAACCAAGACTGGCTTTCCATTGCAGTTGTTGGTGTACCAGGTTCTCACATGCATCCTTCTGTCCACAGGAGCAGTATGGTCTCTGCTACGAACTAGCCCTCAGTTACTTGAATTCATTTGAAACCTATGGGAATTTCAAGTAGAGGCATGGCCACAGCACACTTCCACCCCTCCATCAGTAACAACGGAAACCACAGGAGACAAGAAGGGTGTGCACAGCCCCAGGATGCTTTAACTCCCATGAGAAGCCACCCCAAGGGTCCTCTATGGCTGGAAAGCACTAGCTGGACCATCTCCAAATTGTGGTGAGGCTTTGAAGCAGGACCCTTTGCCCAACCTTTGCACAGGAACTTACTGGAATCACAGACTGAGTATGCAGAACAGAGCAGCGGCACCAGGACTTGACCTGTTTGTGCCAGGGATGAAGAGAATCAGGCTCCCTTGTCCCTTCAGGCAGCCCCAGGGAAGTGGCATCGCTCTACCAACACCCAAACAGTGTTCTGCCAGGGGAGTGTCAAACTGCTGTAAGATCCATGGGGCTCAGGAGGATCTGGCCCAATCTGCAAGAACCATGAAGCCCAAGGCCAACAAGAGTCAATGAAGGGACAATCCACAGTCCTTTCCACCCCACACAATCCCTTCCTGGAGCTCAATCTTTCTGATGCTGGTCCAGGTGCCACAGCCCTGCTAGATCCCAAGAGGCTCCCTCAGCATCCTGTCTGGCTTCACCATGGCTAGGTGGTCTGGCTCCCAGGTTGCAGCAGCTCAACTTAAACATCTTGGATGTGGTTCCAAGCAGGGGCTGCTGCACCACAGAGACTGGTTCTACCTTTGCTGCTCAAGGGTCCTCAGAGGCGGGACTGACCCCACGGCTCTGTTCTGTGTCTCAGCAATAAAGGCTCTGTGCCAGCCATGGTGGTGGTGACCTCTGATCTTCACTTTTCTCCCAGGTTTGACCTAGTACGGGGGCTGCAAGGGAGTTGAGAGCACACAGGTCCCTCAGCTCTGGCCACAGCATGGGGACAGAACACACTCCTGCCCAAGATGTCTGTAGAGGAACATCACCCTTCTCTGGCTGCCACCATGCACCTCACCCAGACTCATGTGAGATCTGCCCAGTGTAGCCCTGCGGGTTGGAAGGCCTGTCAGGCACTACTTAGGGATGTGGGGCACAGCAGCCCTGCTCATGGCTTCCCCTCAACAAGGTGTAGTTAGCTCTCTGCAGGGGAGTGTGGCCCCACATGGGCAATGAGGAGACAGGCAAGAGCTGTAGTGGGGCAGGCAGACCACTTCAAACCACAGTTCTTTATTGGCTGTTCAG
This sequence comes from Pezoporus wallicus, assembly GCF_028554395.1. NCBI lineage: Eukaryota > Metazoa > Chordata > Aves > Psittaciformes > Psittacidae > Pezoporus > Pezoporus wallicus. Next base: position 426,387 of record NW_026642642.1, read on the forward strand.
ACAGAGCAGGCAGAGTCACGAAGGCAGCTCCAGCAGAGCCCTGGGTATGGCTGAATATCAGCAGACAGAGCAGGAAGAGGAGTTGAGAACCCAGGACATGACAAGAGCATGGACCATCCTTCAGCCTGAGCCCATGCAAGTCAGGGACTGGGAAACTTGTTCCTCCTTCCTGGAAACAGAAATGAAAGCAAAGGCTAAAAGAGGAAACTACAGACATCTGCATTTAAAGACCTTAAACATCAGTAAGTGAGAGCTGGGAGGTGAAGGGCGTGAGGAAAGAGAAAGCTCACAACCCACTTGGCCTCCTGTTTTGCTCTAGCTTTGCTGAACTGAATGGGACCCCCAGTGCTGGTCACAGTCACAGGAGCACCAGCGGTCCCAGCAGCCATCAGCACTGGGCTGGGGTCATCCTCCCCATGTTCTTCACTCCCTCTCTGCTCTAAATGTCTCCTGTGGTCCTGGGCAGGGGCTGCAGTGGCTGGCTTACAGCTTGGTCACCTTTACCTGTGGAGACCAATGGCACCCAGGGCAGAGGATGCTGTGTGCCCTTGGGCTGCATGGGGAGCTCACAGCCTGCACACGAGTGTCTGAGGCAGGCACAAGGCACTGGGTGCCTCAGCCACATCTGGCTCAAAAGGCTGAGCCAACAGACACCCTTTGGGATGCCTGTCTTGGCTGCCCCATGCCCCTGGTCCAGCCTGGGAGCACTGCTTGAAGCCAAGCCCTGCTTAGCAGTCAGAGCCACCCTGACCATTCCCAGCTCCAGAAGCCTGGAGAAAATGAGGGGACATGTCAGTGATGGAGATGAGTACATGTTTCTCCATGCGAGACTTTCCTCACGGATGCCACTCAAGTCTTACATCCCTGTCTGTGATGGTGGTCCAGGGAATTGCATTTTCCTACCTTTTTAATTATCCTCCTTAGCTTTTCCAGGCAGAAACTTCCTTTTCCTAGAAAGACAAAGAAGAGTCGTAAGAGACTGGTGTTGCCCACAGACCTGCTGAGCCTGTCCCTTTCCTACTCACCTGGAAACCACGAGCCAATGGATCCCTGCAAACACCAGAAGGATACCCAGCAGCACAAACACCCCAATCAGAGTCCAAAGCCAAGGACGTGGAGATTGCTCTGCAACTAATACACAGCCAGGAGTGGGTGCCACATTTTGGGCCACTTTCTGGCAATGGCCCAAACAATGGAAAAGGATATGCACAACTGTGTACATGTGTGTCTTGACTTAGGTTTGTTCTGGGATGGAGGACCACCCCATGTACTGGAAACAAAAGGTTTCCTCTGCCCCTCAAACAGACCCCATTGCTCCTGTGCTCAGTCAGATGCTCTCAATGGGAAGTGACCAGGCTGGGAAAAGGGAACATGCAGGAATAAGGCACAGGGAATGAGGAACCCACTTACCAACAGAGAAGCTGTAGCAGATGCAGGTGAACTTCTCTGCCTGTCGAAGGAGGAAGGGAGGGAGATCTCAGTCCTCTCCTGCCCCAGTGCCCACCCCAGGGGCAAAAGTCTCCCACTCAAGGCCACCGAATGCCGTGGCAGCGTCCCCAGAGAGCAGGACCCCACGAGGGTACCTGCTGCGAGCGGCGCACGAGGCGGAGCAGGGCCGTGTAGCTGCAGCCCGGGCGGAGGGCAGCGTTGTGGTAGCCCTGCCCGCGGGTGCCGTCGCCCAGCACAAAGTCCATCGGGGTGCTGAGGTTGAGCACGGCGGCCACGTAGGCCCCGGGCTGCCGGCTGGCGTTGAAGGGCTGCGGCTGAGCGGAGCAGACGCCTTCCACCGTCGTGCTGTTGTGCACGGCGGCCACGAGCAGCTGGTGCTCCCTGCAAGGAGGCGGTGAGAGGGAGCCGGGAGGTGGGCACGGGGATGGCTGCGGTGGGGAAGCCATCGGGGGGTGAGGCGAGCAGAGCTGCCGGGACCGCACTCACGTCGGCGGCTCGTGGTGCCGGGCGATGGGGCGCAGGGGCAGCAGGGCCGTCCCTTGCGACGGGGAGATGTCACGGGCGCCGCGGCAGCTCACGGGCAGGGGCTGCGGGGCGTCTGGAGGGGCAGAGCCGGGCGAGCATCAGCGGCAGCAGCCAGGGGCTGTGCGAGGAGCAGGGCCGGCCCCGGGCAGCGCAGGCTGCAGAGCACAGCTCCTGGCGCCCCCGGCGGGGACGGGCACAGGGAGCTGCCGCAGCCGGGCGCCCGCCGCGGCCGCCCCGGAGGGAGCGGGGGGACAGCGCCAGCCTTACCCGAGCGGTTGGTCGGGAACTCACGGAGCGCAGCAGCCCCGGCGCCGGCGGCCGTGAGGCCCCGCACGGTCACCACGTAGCTGGTGCCGGGGCCGTGCGCGGGCAGCGGGTGCGCGGTGACGGAGCTGCTCAGCCGCAGCCGCTCCAGCTCCAGCAAAGCGCGGTCCTGCGCGCTCCTGGCCGTGATGTTCAGCTGGGGACAGAGGCGGCGCTGGGGCAGCGGCTCCCCCTGCCCTCGGGAGCCTGCCCGCAGCGCAGCGAGGCACAGCAAAGCGCCCTGCAAGTGGCCCCTTCGCTGCGCCTGGGCCAGGCCCCTGGCGAGGAAGCAGCAGGAGCCTTGGCCCCACGCGTGGAGCTCAAAGCAGACAGGAGGAGGAGAGCAGGGACGTGGAGCCAGCGCTGCAGCTCTCAGAGCGGTTGTGAGCACAGGACCAAGCCTGGGTGAGGAGCTGAGGGCAGGAGGGAGGCTGCTTGTCTGAAGGGGTGCGGCGAGCGCGGGGCCAGGTCACCAGTCCGGCACTGCAACAGCAGGCACTGGTGACAGCACCACAGGGGAACCCTGACTTCTCCTTCTCCCCATGCAAGGTTGGACTGTGAAGGCTTTGTCTACATCAAAAGAGGAGGACAGACTGCCTGCAAGAGATACAGATGGAGGCTCTCCATATGCCAATGCGACATCTGAATTTCTCATGAGATTCCAGGCCATCTTCGCTTCTGTCAGGGTCTTTATGGAAATTGCATCTTGGGAATATGCAAAAAAGGAGCTAACTGAAGGCAGAATAAAGGATTCTTTTTGCAGAGGTGTCTGGGAGCGGGGAACCAGCTAGAACAGACGCACAATCCATGCCGTCAGGGCCCCTGTTTGCCAGGTTCTCAAGAGGGGCACAAAGAAACAGCTTGTCGTCAGGACCCCTGTCACTTCACAGAAAGGTCTGTCCTTAGAGAGGGAGCTGGGCACACTGGTAGGGGTACTAGAAAGCAGAGATGCACCTTGGGGAAGCCCCAAGCCCAAGGAGCAGAGCAACCCAGAGCTTCTATTCACGCACTGAAGAAAGCCCAAAGAAACGATGCAGCTCTGCAGGAGGAAAGGCTTTTCTAGAGAACAGCACAAACCACAGGCATCGCTGTACCAGGAACCAGAAACAAGTACACAAGAGGCACAGGAAACCCTGGGAGGCCACTGCAGGAGGCACATCACCAAGTGTGGCACACCGAGCTGCAAAGTCTGCACAACCCCAGGCTGAGCACACCCAGCGAGGAAGCCCAGAGGGCACGGAGCATCCACCACCTCCCCAGGCAACTGCAGACCACAAGGAATGTCGAGGGTGAAACAGAATATGCTCTTGCTCATCGCAGCTACATATTCCCCCCAACTGGCTGGGAACCATGGGCCATCACAGCTTTCCATCCCCACCGTCCCCATGCTGCCTGCAGTGAGCTCCATGCAGGAGCACGTGCCAAGGGAAGGAGGACACAGGCAGCCCGAGGTCCCCTGGTACCTGGTATCCAATGATCTCCCCTTTGCAGGAGGGCAGCGGCTCCCAGCTGAGCGACCCCGTGCTGGGATCCAGCCACAGCTTCTCTGGTTTGTCCGGCACTGGAAACGCAGAAGGATGGGGTCACGCGTGGGGCTGATGACCAGGAGCTGATCACAGAGCAGGGCACAGGCAGCCCCACACAGCCCCTTCTCCAGACCCCCACAGCATTCAAGCAGCCCCGTTCCCAGGACACCGCTGCAGGGAGACAACACTCTGGGAAAAGAGGACATCAATCCACCCTCCCCTGTGACATATCCCAAACCTGTTCCTTATCTCCTATCCTTGTGAATACAAACCTGTTTCCGTGGTCCTGACCAGCCACGTGAACAGGATGGTACCGGGCAGCAGGGAGATGGTGACACTGTATTCAGTGAAGGGCTGCAGAGCAAGGCAGGAGAATGTCCCCTCCTGCCCATGGAGCATCTCCTCTCCCAGCACCTCCTCAGCCTCACAGGGAGGGGAGGAAGGCCATGCCAGCCGGCACGTGGCCCGCATGTGCGAGCACACCTCAGGGATCCGGCAGGACCAGTTCACTTTGATGCTGGTGCTGGAAACCTCCAGGGTCCTGGGGTCAATGTGGAGCACCTCTGTGGAGGAGACATTGCAAGAGGGTCAGTGCCTTCCCTCCCCCTCCCAGCCCTGCAGCAAACTTCGCCTTCCCCATCATTCCCTCTGCACAGATGCTCATCTTCCCTGACAGCAAAGTGAGAGATGCAGCTCCAGGACACCACACAGGATGGGCAGAGAGGGGCAGCCAGGAGAGCTCCTGATGTCTCCCTTACCGATGCACTCCACTCTGCTCTGAGTGCGGTTCCACTGGCCTTTGCTGTCCTTTCCAAGCCAAACCTCTCTGTACACAGGTTTCCCATTGCTGCTGGACTGGACTTCCCTTGAACATTTGACATGGGTGAAGGGTGGCTGCAAACCCTCAGGACAGCTCAGCATCACTTCTTTGTTTGTCTTGTAATTGCTCTGGTCTGGTGCCAGCTGGAGTCTTGCGTCCCACCGAGGCCTCTGGCATATTTCTGTGGAGGTGACAGTGGGTGTTAGTTGGGGTGGGAGGTGCTGTGGGACATGGGAGAGAAATCCCCAATGACCCATCATGCCCTGGGCGGAGAGGGAAGGTGACATGTCCTGCTGCCAGCATGAGACCCTTTGCTCAGGCTGGTTGGGATGGACTCTCCTTGTGCACCTGTAGCCTGAAGGGTCACTCAGCCATGAATCTCCCCATCCACCCTTGTGTCCAAGGACACCATATTCTCTCCTCCATGGCACACAGCACGGAGCTTCCCAGGACGTTCAGCCCGCACCAGCAGCCCCCCTCCAGGCCCCCATTCAGACATGTCCCCCCCACGGCTCAGGCTGCCCTTGATGGGCCATGGCACTACCGGCCCTGCAGGGATGCAGGTCTCTGCAGCCATGGCTCATCCCTCCCACAGGAACCAGAAGTGCCTCTCTGACACTTCTGGGCTGCATCAGTCACTCCCTCAACTAATTCTCCTCCTGCACATGCCACAGTGCACCGGGGCATGGGGATGAGCAATGCTTTCTCCATTCACATCACCTGCTTCACCACAACTCCTGCCCCTTTTCTCTGCCATAAGCCCTGTGTTAGCCCTGCTCCCTGAACACCCTTCCCCTGATTCACAATGCATGAATTCATGCCTCATTCATGCCTTCAGCATCCAGGGCTCAATTGGCACACAGGCCTGGTGTGAGGCATGACCATTCCCAATCCTCCAGCCCAATCCCATCCTTCCCACACCACTTTTAGTGCACCCACAGCTTGTGCCCCCAGAGTCTCCCAGACAGCAGGCAACCCAGCTCACACAGCCCTCAGGGCTGTGCAGGCACTGAGGATGCAGATCTGACTTACAGCAGGAGCAGCACTAAAACGTTCCCAGGGAAGAGGAGAAAATACTTCTTACCTGGTTTCCTGGGCATTCCTTGGGCACTGGGATGAGGTTCTTCCTGGCCCCGTGCTGCTAGCAGAGGTACAAAGACCAGGAGAATCCTCAGAGCCAGCAACTGCAGGGCCATGCCAGTGCAAAGTCCCCAGGGAGGACTGAAATCTCAGCCCAGATCGCTGCCTCTGAGCCCGGGCATCAGTGACTGGCTGCAAGACTGGCACGCACAGGAAGGAAACAGACACATGGGGAAACCTCCTGAGCTACAGATGTGTTCCTCTTCTGGGAGGGAACCTCCCAGCAGTGTCAGTGCTGCTGCACTTTGGGGCACCCAGGGGCACCTAGGCTGCGGTACTCAGCTGAAGAACTTGTCACCAAGATCCCAGAGTTTCCACCCAAAACCCTCCTGGTTACCACCGTGCATTCAAGAAGCACTGCTCCTATTTCTAGGGCAATATGCATGTGTCCCAGTGTGACCTTGTGGGTTTTAGTGCTGTGATGAGTCACTGCGCTTCCCCTCAAGGATCACAGGAGGTGGAGAACCTCCAAGAAAGCACTTGAAGAGCTGGCAAAAAGCTGGGGTAGGAATGGGGGTGCAAATTGTGAGGCTGAACCAGCCCAGCTCTCTCAGCCTGCCTCCATAGCAAAGCTGTTCCATCCCTCACATAATCTCTGTGGCCTCCTCTGGTCTCTCTCGAGCAGGTCCACTCCTTGCATTTCACATCCCCATTCCTACCCCTGCTTCCTGCCAGCTCTTCATGTGCTTTCTCAGAGGTCCTCTATGTCATGGGGCATCCCAGATGCCAGAGGACTGGGAGATCAGAGGCAGGGGCTGCAGAGGAGCAAGGACCATGCTTGTCCCTCCCCTTGGCCTCAGCACGCTCGCAGCACACACTCCTGCCTGGGATGAATAGAGGGGAGCAGCACCACCTCTCACTGGTTCCCAGCACACCCCCATCCAAACACGTCAGAGCTGACCAGCACAGCCATGAAAGCCTGGGGAATCTCCAGGCCACAGCAGCCCATGGCCTCCCCTCAGCAAAGTGCACTCAGCTCAGCACCTCAGGGCAATGAGGGGACCAGGCAGCCCCCTCCACACCACAAGCCCTTACTGGGGGCCCAGACAGAGCAGGCAGAGTGACATCCACAGGGTCTGAGTCCTAGGGGGTGCAAGAGCCCTGTCTGGATGGGTAATGGTCACCCCAAACCTTCACATCTACTTTGACAGCACTGGCCACTAAGCTCACACCCTACTCCATGCACCCAGCCTTTTAACACAAAACGAGCTTGCCTTGTCCTGTCCTGGTGGATGTATCACCTAGATTTGCTCACCAAGTTCAAGCCAAGTTCATGAAGAGGTATCAGGGTAGGAGGTGGCCTCTCCTAAACTGAGATGAAACACATCTCTTTGTCTACAACTGCCCACTTCCTACCCAGTATACATGGGCTTCTTCCTACACTGGAAGAGGAGCATCACCACACTTCCCTTATCTGGTAGGAGACTGTCACACCATCACCTCAGCCCTGCACTCTGGCCCTCCATCGCAAAGGAGAGTGGCCACAACCCCCATCCTTTGAGACCACATGTGCTGTCCACATAGGAAACCACTTCCCCTGCAGCTGGGTCTCACAGCATGCTCAGCTCACACACGGCATGACGATACACATTACAGGGACTGTGAGAATGAAGACCTTGTGCCCACAGTAGGAGAGGATCTGGTTCGAGACCATATTAAAAACCTGAACGTGCACAAGTCCATGGGACCTGATGAGATCCATCCGCGGGTCCTGAAGGAGCTGGCAAATGAAGTTGCTAAGCCACTGGCCATCATATTTAAAAAACCATGGCAGTCAGGTGAAGTTCCCGATGACTGGAAAAAGGGAAATATAACCCCCATTTTCAAGAAGGGGAAAATGGATGACCCAGGGAACTACAGACCAGTCAGTCTCACCTCTGTGCCTGGCAAAATCTTGGAGCAGATTCTCCTGGAAGGCATGCTAAGGCACATGAAAAACAACAAGGTGCTTGGTGACAGCCAGCATGGCTTCACTAAGGGGAAATCCTGCCTGACCAATTTGGTGGCCTTCTATGATGGGGCTACAGAACTGATGGACAGGGGTAGAGCAGTTGATGTCATCTACCTGGACTTGTACACAGTGTTCGACACTGTCCCACACGACATCCTTGTCTCTAAATTGGAGAGACATCAATTTGATGGATGGACCACTCGGTGGATAAAGAACTGGCTGGATGGCCGCACACAAGAGTTGTGGTCAATGGCTCAATGTCCAGCTGGAGACCAGTAACGAGTGGTGTCCCTGGGGGATCGGTGTTGGGACAGGTCTTGTTCAACATCTTTGTCGCTGACATGGACAGTGGGATTGAGTGCGCCCTCAGCAAGTTTGCCGATGACACCAAGCTGTGTGGTTCGGTTGATACCCTGGAGGGAAGGAATGACATCCAGAGGGACCTTGACATGCTTGTGAGGTGGGCTGATGACAACCTATGAGGTTTAACCATGCCAAGTGCAAGGTCCTACACCTGGGTCAGAGCAATCCCAGGCACAGCTACAGGTTGGGCAGAGAAAAGATTCAAAGCAGCCCTGTGGAGAAGGACTTGGGGGTGTTGGTGGATGAGAAAATGAACATGAGCCGGCTTCAGGGTGTGCTTGCAGCCCAGAAAGCCAACTGCATCCTGGGCTGCATCAAAAGGAGCGGGACCAGAAGGTCAAAGGAGGTGATCCTGCCCCTCTACTCTGCTCTTGTGAGACCTCACCTAGAGTATTGTGTGCAGTTCTGGTGTCCTCAACATAAAAAGGACATGGAACTGTTGGAACAAGTCCAGAGGAGGCCACAAGGATGATCAGGGGACTGGAGCACCTCCTGTATGAAGACAGGCTGAGGAAGTTGGGGTTGTTCAGCCTGGAGAAGAGAAGGCTGCGTGGAGACCTCAGAGCAGCCTTCGAGTATCTGAAGGGGGCCTATAGGGATGATGGGGAGGGACTCTTCATTAGGGACTGTAGTGATAGGACAAGGGGTAACGGGTTAAAACCTAAACAGGGAAAGTTTAGATTGGATATAAGGAGGAAATTCTTTCCTGTTAGGGTTGTGAGGCACTGGAATGGGTTGCCCAGGGAGGTTGTGAATGCTCCATCCCTGGCAGTGTTCAAGGCCAGGCTGGACGAGGCCTTGGGTGATATGGTTTAGTGTGAGGTGTCCCTGCCCATGGCAGGGGGGTTGGAACTTGATGATCTTAAGGTTCTTTCCAACCCTAACTATTCTATGATTCTATGATTCTGTAACTAAAAGCCTTGACACTCCTGAAGACTTTGACTCAGTCCAAGCCTAGGTAGGCATGCCCAGCATGTACCTTCTCCCCTCCCATCATTAACCTCCCCGAAGGAGCCCATATGCCCTCATAGGGTGACATCCAGGCTTCTTCCCACCCTAGAAGAGTACCAAGTATTTGACCAGGGACAGCCTCTGCTATGGGAAAATGAGCCATGCTTCAGAAAGTACATTCCACCAGTGGGGAGAATCTTCCTTCCCTGTTGACAGTTGTCAGGAAACAGGTGTGGCTGTCCCCAGGGTGCTCTGCCATGTGGAAGGCTATGCAGGAACACCCTTACACAGAAAGAGGATGGAGGATGGAGTAAGAGGACAGCCTGGCTCAGGCAGGAGGATGACAATGACCTGCAATGCAAGAGGACACAGTGACAAGGAGGTTGCACTCCCAAAGGAGTAGAAAACAACAGAAGCCAGCCAGGAAACAGCTGGCAAGGCCAAGGCACAAGTGGTGACACAGTAAGTGAGAGGAAGGGGAGCACAAAGCTCTCTCAGGCACAGCCCAGTGGGAAGGTGAGCAAAACTGGGCCATAGGCACTGTCAGCAATTAATGCAAGCCTTTGTTGTCTAGATCTGGTCTAGAAAATGCATGTGGGTCATTCAGATGTTCATGGCTATCCCTGAACAGCAAGGACACAGGTCACAGAGAGAAAGCGGAAAAAAGCCCATATCTATGGCCGGCATGATTCCTTGATGGCACCTGAAGAGCACTGACTGCAGCAAAAGCCTTGCTGGGGCTTGGCTCAGCATGAGGCCTTTTCTGTCAGTGCAGGCAGAGGCAAGCTCTGCTCCTGCCTGCAGATCTGCTGGGCTACCTATAATCCAGACTCCAGTGGCCTCCTTCAGTGCTGCAGCTGCCAGCGGCACAGCAGAGGATAACAGCCAGAACCTCAGTTTGGTGCCCCACACCTCTTCTGCAGACACAGATCCAATATATCTCCCCCCATTAATATCTCTACAAAGCCCATCACAGCCTCCTCCAGCTCAGGGATGGGAAAAAGGGACAGGAGCTGCTGCTGAGCTGGGGGGAACAGGCTCCATCCTGCCCTGGGTAGCTGGGGGCTGCCCATTGCAGGAAGGGCAGCATCCCTCCAGCCATGGTGATGGGTAACATGACTCATGGCACACCAGATGACTTGGCAAACCGCTTTTGTTCTCATTTCTCACCTCAGCCACCACCCCCAGCCCTTTGTGTGAAGAGCAGCTGCTCCTGCTATGCCCCTCAGGGACCTCAGCAGGTATCAGCAATCCTAGAACAGCACCCAATCTCTGTAAGCCCACGTTGTCCATAGGAAGAGCCCAGCAGGGACTCAGAAAGTGCCACCAGCACTCCTGGCATGGACAAAGAACAGAACACTGTTAAACAAGCATCCCACCAAACTACAGCCTTCCCAGCCCCAGGGACTACAGGAGAGAGCAGCACTCCAGTTTACACAGGGATTCATCTCACAGCTCCTCACGCCTGTTGAACACCACCACTACCGTGCTCCCCTGCAATAAGGATGCTGCCTGGATTGCCCCAGGAATGCATCACTGCTCTAATTGGCCAGGCTTCATGTGTCCAGATAGGAAAGGCATCCATCTGCTGCTTCCAGAGACTTTACCCACTCTCTGGAGGGACACCCAACTCCCAGCATACCAAGGCTTGCTGCCCTCCATCCCCACACAGAGCTTCACCACACCACAACCTGATGGATGCCCAAGTATCTCAGGAGTGAAGCAGACACCAGCTTCAGCCCTCCGCAACACAGCTGCTATGGGCTGAACAGGGTAAGGCCATGTAGCAAATACGCAGGTAGAGGAGCAGTAAAACCTTTTCTGTAAAGAGAGAGGTGGAAGCTGCTTTTTCCTGCTTCTGTGGCTTCCCCCTAGCTCTTGGAACCAAGGTCCTTCTGCCCCCTTGCAAGCAGCAGAGGCGCAAGGACCAGGAGAAAGGCCAGAGTCAGGTATCACAGGGCAAAGAAGAACTTGCTCTGAGCCACTCTGTAAAGGTATCCATGTAACCCAGCACAGGAGAGGTGCAGACCCATACAGCTGGGACCAGTTAACCCAGAGTTTCATGGCAAATCCTTCCCAGGAGCCACCATCCTCAGCACTGCAAGACAGTGCTTGGTGAATCTACCTGCATTAGTCCAGTAGAGCAGCAACACTGACAGGGTTCTGAAATCTAGGTCTCTCCTAAGGTCCATTCAGGAACATCAGCTGTCTCACACACAGCTGATGTGAGATTAATGGGGTAAAGACTTCCAGCAAGCTCACAGCAAGAGGAGCAGCACCACTATGTCATGTCCACGCTGTTTCCTTGGGGTTTCCTGGGCTTTGGGAGCCGGGCTTTTTTTATCCCCGTGCAGCCAGGAAAGGTGAAAACACCCAAGAGAATGGCCACAGCCAGCACTCACTGGGTAATGTATCATAAAATCCCAGTGATAGATGTAGAAATTCTCACTGCCACTCGTTAACATATGAAAAACAGTGAAAGAAAACAGCCAAGCTTCCAAAAGGTACATGTAGTGCAAGAGGCATCCTAGCACAGCTGATGTATTTCTTCTCTTTTCCCATATCCTGAAATGCACTGGAGCCTAGAAATCTGTGTTTGGCCTCCTCAGAAATTCATAATTTTTTGAGATTTGTTGTCTTGGTGTATAGCATGCACTAGAAAAAATGATGTAGAAATACTGAAACCCACTGCACTCCATCATACGCCCCGCTCTTACAGTCTAACATTAGAGCTGTTAGTTAAATTGATGATGCCTTACTTCACTGGGAACCATAAAGCAGAGTTCAAATGAGAGAAGGTTTCCAAGGGACTGTCAAGTCAACACAGCAACTCACGAATCCAACTCGGCATGTCATGATCAACAGGAGACAATGAGCTCCAGCTCTGTTGAGACCTCTTGTGTGCTTCCAAGAACACAGCATGTGTGGGTTGCTCATAGTCTGCCACTTTTACATACCACTTTAGCCCTTGCAGCAGGACTAAGTCTCATAGAGCAATCTCAACAATCTTAGAGGCTTTCTAATACAGATTTCCTGTATTAGTCTATTCCTGTGTCAGACTTCACAAATATGTTTGGCCTTCATCCCCTGACCTATCCCATACTTGTCCTTGTGGAAGCCTGGTGTATCTATAGACGATCAGACACAGCCATGGTGACAGGGTAAGCTGAGGTCAGGCTGGGATGGGGGGTCAGGATCAGGCCTAGGAAGGGTAACCCAGTCAGATCCAGGATGGCCAGGCAAGGGTCCACTTCCCACAAAGCACCAGAGAAGGACCCCTTGTGATCTGCGGGTGCCCACATGCTGCTGCTTCCTCTCCAGGACACAGCCACGGCTGTAGCCCGTATTTTGCCAGAGCCCAGGGGCTCTTCTGGCAGGGAGAGCTGGAAAATTCACACAGGATCCCAGCTACATCCCAGTCCTGAGCCCTTGCTGTGGGGTCTTCCTCACCCCTCCAGCAACCTCCCCCATCCCACCAGCGCTGAGCCTTCTTCCACAAAGGGATCTTGCCGTGCTATCAGGAGGACAAAAGCCATGCACCATGCCACGCTGAGCTTAAGTGTGGAAGGTGAAGGCGATAGGATTTGCATGAGAAAGACTCTGGGAACAAGCTCTGAGGCTTTTATACCGAACATGCCTTAAGTTGGAACGTTGAAAGACAGGAAAGGCAAACAAGCAAGCCTTGGGGGGATTAGCCAGGATGTCTTTGTAACCAGGAATCTCAGCCGGAGTCTGGAGGACGTGGGGGACGTGAAAAGTGAAGCAAGAAGAGGAAACTGTCGCGTGAACAACGCGTGATCAGCATTGCGATTGGACTATTTACCTGGGGGTTGGTTAAAGAAGCCAATGGGATTGAACGCGGGGCGCTCTTGCGGCTTGGGAAACACCGAACAAGGGGATAAGAGGGCTTCATTGTAATAAAGTTTTGTCTCAGTATCCTCCCCGACCTCAGTCCGTGTCGTGATAACGCCACAAACGGCGCCCAACGTGTGGGGCACGAAAGCGGTGGCGTAGCTCAGCCGAGCTAAGGAAATGCACGCTGAAAGGACGAGGGTAAGTGTTTGAGAACGATAACAATATATATATATATATTTTATAACAAAAGAACAACAAAATGTTTTACAAGTCTTTGTTAATATTCTTAAGAAGTATGGGGAAAAAAGTAGATGAGGAAGCGTTGAAACGTATCCTTCTCTGGGCATCAAAAGCCGATCCATCTATAAATGCTGCTAATATTTATACCCCGGAGATTTGGGATAAAATTGACTTAATTTGTGGGACTGTGCCACCAAAGATGATAAAGTTGCTGCCACTTATCGAGCCCTTTGCGAACTATTTTTGAAACTTTGCAAGTTCATGTCGGCTCGCAACCACAGGAAGCAGAAGAGGCACCGTCATTTCCTTTACCACCGCCCCCTTTGCCGGACTCTGCCCTGAGGTCAAAAACTCACTCTGCTGTTGCTGGTCCTGCGGTTCTGCCGCTTGGTAATGCTGATGCTGACAGGGATGGTCCTTTTGACCCAGGGCCTGTTGATCCGTAAAAGGAGCCTGATTTATATCCCACAGACCCCCATGATAAATGGGCAGCTGTAAAGGGAGAAGCGAGACGGGCGGGGGATGCAGATGTATTGCGTGCTTTCCCGGCGGTGTATGTGCCGGACCAAGAGCCGCGGTGGGAAGGTCTCTCGTGTGCTCTTAACTAAGATCAGGGGAACAGTGACGGACCATGGACTCGAGGCCCCGTGTACAACTCATTTGATACAGTCTGTCTGTGATGCTTATGTATTTGCCCCAAATGATTTCAAAACGTTGTTCCGCTTGATAATGACGGACATACAATACACTCGCGGGCGTCCAGGCTGCTGAAAACTTAGCGTTGGGGGCGCATGACCCATTGAGAGCGGTCGCTGCCGATGTATTACTGGGGTAAGCTGATTTTGGCACCAGTGCTGCGCAAGCCAGGATTTGCCAGGCGGGCTTGCAGCAAGTTAAACAATGGGCACTGCGGGCTTTGAAAGCTGTCCCTGAAGCCGGTAAACAGAGACAGCTTTTTTCCGAATCAAGGGGCAAACGAGCCATTTATGAAATTTCTAGACCGACTTAATGAGGCTCTGAAAAAACAGATTGATAATGAGCAAGCACGTGAATATATTTTCAAACAACTTGCTGTTGAAAATGCGTCTATGAATTTCGGGTCTAGACAACACGGCCTGTCTCTGATTGCGGAAGCATTTGCGGCATTGCCGGTTAAGTCACAGCAGTGCTTTTCGTGCGGTCAGTACGGCCATTGGAGACAGAACTGTCCAAAACGAAAAGGAAATAATAAAAAGCTAGCACCTGGAATCTGCCCGCGCTGTCATAAAGGGCATCATTATGTAAATCAGTGCCGATCGAAATTTGACCGGGATGGCCAGCCTTAACCGGGAAAACCCAAGCGGAGCGCTGCGATGGGACGCACCATGACAACAAATTACCCTTCCGAACGGCCCCCTCACGGAGCTGCCGCAGTTTGCGCACCAGCGCCGGAGTGGACCTGGCCACCTCGGGAGAGACAATAATAATTCAAGACGCATCGGTTGTGCTTATTCCCACTGTCACATACGGCCCACTCGGGCATGGAAGGGCAGCACTGTTAATTGGACGAACTTCTGCAGCAATAAGAGGCCTTTTTGTGATGCTAGGAGTCATAGATGCTGATTTTGAAGGAGAAATTAAAATAATGGCGTGGACTCCAATGCCACCCTGTACTGTACCAGCAGGAAGCCGAATCGCACAATTGTCTGTTTTTCACCCTAGTCACCACGTGCTGTCCACACCATGTAGGGGTCAGGATGTTTTGCATCTACAGAGGTGCCTGAAACTTACTGGGCCCAACAGTTAGCTATGGACCAACCCCAGTTGTCCTGTACTTTAAAATCGGGAGGGACAAAAATTACTTTGTGAGGAATCGTTGATAGTGGAGCAGATGTTACAGTCATTTCTGCGCCACAGTGGCCCTATCATTGGCCTTTAATGGAAGCGCATGCTTCTTTATCACAAATTGGTGGTCATACCTTTCCAAAACAGAGCAAAGAGCTTGTTATTTTCGGACCAGAAGGAAGATTTGCCTTGATCAGGCCCTATGTGTTACCTGGATCTCCTGCCCTATGGGGCAGAGACTGTTTAGGCCAATGGGGAATGCACTTGACCACAGATTCTTCCTAGGGGCCACTGTTCTGCAGCAGGTCCCACCTTTAACCTGGAAATCAGATGAGCCCGTGTGGGTAGATCAGTGGCCCCTCCCAAAAGAAAAACTGCTGCAATTACACATATTGTAATTGCATATGTGACCACTGAAAGCTGGTCACACAGTCCCCACAACCAGCCCATGGAACACTGCTGTCGTTGTAATTCAGAAGAAAAATACTGCTTGGAGGCTTTTACATGACCTAAGAAAGTTAAATGAGATCATTGAGGATATGGGAGCTTTACAACCCAGGCTCCCCTCACCAACAATGTTACTACAAACTTGGACTCTCATAGTCATTGACTTACAATACCTCTTGCTCTGAAAGATGCACCACGGTTTGCCTTTTCTGTACCTTCTGTCAATGCTACAGTGCCATTTCGGGGGTTCTAAAAATTTTAAACAGGGGAAAGCTCATGTTAAAGTGTGTAACCTTGAAATTTATGAATGGGAAGGCCTGTTCCCTTTAATAACCTGGGTACGAGGTTATGCTTGTGTTTCAACAGATAAAGGACATCGTTGGGTCCCTGCACAATAGGTTCGTCTGGTCTTGTCTTCTGCCTCTGCATCACAGGAGGATTGACCCTACTGTGGCTTCCCTCCCAGCCAAAAGAAAACATCTGGGTAGCATTAGCCAGTGTGACAGGAAGAGACAACCCTGTGCCAGTCCGTTGCCACACCTATGAATCCTTTCAGTACACGCCTGGTAGGACTGCTGTTGGACGACTGGATGGAGGCTGTCATCCCCTCAGCAGCCCAAGCAACGGCAGCCTCGAACCCTGTGGACACATGGGATGGCTGGGTGGTGCAAAGACCAGTAGCCTTTTTAGAACCACAGGAAATTGGTTTGTTAGGATCTGTGAAAGACGTGTTTATATTTCCATTACACAGGTCGAAACCAATCAGTGCAAAATGTTAACTCTTCTTTAGCTGTTTATTAAAATGCTTCTGTATGGTGTAGTTATATTTCTGTTAACCTTTCTTGCTCTTCTAATGCATGGATATCACTTTCTCGAGGTTTCCTTTTAATCTGTGGAGATCGAGTGTGGCCTGGCATCCCTTCTCACCTACGAGGAGGCGCTTGTAGCCTAGGCAGATTAACAATGTTAACCCCAAATATTTCTATGCAAAGCAAACAAATGCTACATCCAATGCTCTTTCCAGTCTCCTTGATGTAGATTCCATAAGACATGCAACCTTACAAAATCAGGCTGCCATAGACTTTTATCTCCTTGCCCATGGTCATGGGTGTGAGGACTTTGAAGGCCTGTGTTGCATGAACCTTTCAGACCATTCTGAATCAGTTCACAGAAGTATACAAACAGGAGAACTTCAGGTTGAGGATGACTGTAACCCTTTTTCAGGTTTATTTGTTGGACTAGGAGCATGGATGAAAAAAATTAGTGTATTGGGAACTTTTGTTAGTGTTTATTAGCTTATTAATTTGTATTCCTTGTTTAATGAAACTTATACAATCTCTTACTGAGCAAGCCCTTAAGCAGGTGTTGGTAGTAGATGTATAAAACAAGGGGGAGATGTGGGAGGTGAAGGCGATAGGTTTTGCATGGGAAACGCTCAGAGAACAAGCTCTGAGGCCTTGGTACCAAGCAAGCCTTGTGGGGATAAGCCAGGATGCTGTTGTAACAAAGAGTTTCAGTTGAAGGCGAGAGGACATGGGGAATGTGAGAAGTGAAGCAAGAAGGTGAAACTGTCTTCAGGAGAACAGCGTGTGCTCAGCATTGGGCTATTTACCTGGGGGATTTTTACAGAAGCCAGTGAAATTGAGCGTGGCTCGCTCAAGCAGGTTAGCAAAGTACCGAACAAGGGGATAAAAGGGCTTAGTTGTAATAGTTTTGTCTCAGTATCCTCACT
The DNA here is from genome assembly GCF_028554395.1 of Pezoporus wallicus. Lineage (NCBI taxonomy): Eukaryota > Metazoa > Chordata > Aves > Psittaciformes > Psittacidae > Pezoporus > Pezoporus wallicus. The sequence continues at coordinate 443,513 of NW_026642642.1, forward strand.
GACCTGAGTCCTTGTCATGATACGCCGCGCTTAGGAACCCTGCAGCCTCTTCCTCAAGCTGACGATGAAACCCAGACATCTTGATCTTATATAGCATGTCCCCACCTAAAGCTGGCAGGACAGCCGCACACCTGTGGAGGCAGGAGGAGGATCCCAGCAGTGACAGCATGGTCATGATGGGTTGTCACAGTCTGCTTTGGACCCAAAGCATCTGGGAGGTGCGCTGGAGAGGGGTGGCATCGGCGCATCTCTGCCGTCACCCAGAGAGTGGCCAGGGCGGGCGCGCCCCCTTGTGGCAGTGGGCACCCTGAGCTGCCATCGCTCCTCCCGAGGCAGTTTCTGGAGCCAGCGGGTCTGCCCGCGGTCTGGTCTGCCCCAGGACCAGGGCCTTATAGTGGACGTGTGATGGGGGTGCAGGGGTCCCAAGGAGGACACTCCTGGGTGCTGGGCAGGGCTGCAGCAGGCCGTGGGGGGATGGATAACTGCAGAGTCACAGAATGGTTTGGGTTAGAAAGGACCTTAAGCACATCCAGTTCCAACCCCCCTGCCATGGGCAGGGACACCTCACGCTAAACCATGTCACCCAAGGCTCTGCCCAGCCTGGCCTTGATCACTGCCAGGGATGGAGCATTCACAACTTCCTTGGGCAACCCATTCCAGTGCCTCAGCACCCGCATGGTAAAGAAATTCCTCCTTATATCCAGTCTAAACTTCTCCTGTTTCACTTTGAACCCATCACTCCTTGTCCTGTCACTACCGTCCCTAATGAAGAGTTCCTTCACAGCAAACTTGTAGGTGCCCTTCAGATACTGGGAGGCTTCTATGAGGTCTCCACACAGCTTCTCCTCTCTAGGCTGAACAGCCCCAACTTTCTCAGCCTGTCTTTATAGGGGACCTGCTCCAGCCCTTGATCATCCTTGTGGCCTCCTCTGGACTTGCTCCATGTCCTTCTTGTGTTGGGGACACCAGAACTGCCCACAGTGCTGCAAGTAGGGTCTCACAAGAGCTTCCTCTCTGTTCTGCCTGCTACAGCACCCTCTTTCCAAGGGAGGGAGCAGGACCTGCTGCCTGCTCTCCACAGTGAGCATCTCCCCACCTTCCTGACTCCATCTGTGTGTACCCCCCATCTGAGTACCCCTCTCCAGAGAAGCACGGACCCAAGCCAGTCAAGACTCTCTGACTTGGCACTGCTGTCGTGGCACACATCCCTTTGCAATGACAGCCAGCCCATGGCCCCCCAGCCATCCTGCAGCACACACCTACACCAAAAACACCCCACTCCCTTTCACTGTCAGAGTACAGCCCTCTCCCACCCAGCTGTGCACTTGATGACAGCCCGTAAAGATATTCTTAGCACACAGAATTGGACATAAGTTGTTTGCAGCTGGGAGCAGGGTGGAGTGAGGCTGGGGAGGCGTGGGATGCTGCGTCTTGGTTTGAGGAAGATGTGGTCAGCAATGGGTTTTCCAGCTCTGACCTCTGAGCACTTCCACGTGTGGTCCAGACGTTCCTGCTCCCATCCCCAGGGCCGTCTTCATCACGTCCTGCCCTAGTTCTTGGACAGGGAACCAGGAGGTGGGAATTGTAAGATCTGGAGCAGCATCTCAGGTCAGATTAGTTTGCCCCCAAGCCCTTCTGGCTGAAGGTGCTGCTTCTCTCTGCACCAAGATCAGTACTCCTGACCTGCCCTTTCTGCACCCGTGTTGCATACCCAGATTCCTGCTTTTGCCCTCTGGCATATTGTGCCTGTGGTCTCTCTCGCTCCCCAAATGGGACAGCTCTCTGTCTCCTAGACAAACCCTTCACTCTGCACCTCCTTCATTACATAAGCCTTTCCACACTGCTCTCATTCAAGTGTTCCACCCAAGCCCATGTGCTGGCCTCACTCATCACAGCTCTTTCATAGGCCTCTGATGGTGTACATGTGGTGGAGTCATGAGTGTCTCCTTCCATACAGAGTCTTAAATAAAGGGGTTGGCATTTCCACTTTTCAGTTCTCATCCCGTACAGCTTCCTGAGGAAAGCAAATCCTGAGGAGCCGCCTGTGCCACCCAGGGTAGCTGGGAACAGAGAAGTGCCCAAAATATCCCAAGCCCGGAAGGAATGGGATGAATAGGGAAGAAAAAGCCAAGCAGCTGTTTCCCTGGTGAAATGGAGCCAGTGGCTGCTGAAGGAGGGGAAGATGGCACATCTGGTGATGTTAGCTAGTCTTCTGTGGGCTGTGCAGCCACGTTGTCCTGCATGGTGATGCACCCATCATGCCTTGGAGGAGGCATCACAGATACAGGGGAGACCCAAGCTGGCACAGCTCCCGCATGATGCATCCCAGGATGCATGGCCATGTCCTGGCCATGCAGTTGCCATCATCAGAGCACAAGCCAAGGTCTGGTCTGGACCCCCCTCACCCCTTTCCTGAGTGTGCAGCCCTGCTTCTGACCAAGGCTGGGTCTGAGCAGTGTAGGAGAAGGAGGGAGGAGGGCACTGTGCCCTGGTAAGTCAGTGAGAGTGGTAGGTATGGCATGGTGCCTGGAGCCCAGAGAGCAGCTGCCCTTTGTGGTATAAATACGTGCATAAAGTCACGTGCGTCTCAGCCCAGGATCAAGCCAAGATCCTGAGCACATCTACAGCAGCACCACAGCTGACGGGAGGACAAAGGGAAGGTCCCGTATCACGCAACAACCTCCCATGAAGAACCCCCACTTAGCCCTGTCCGTTCCCTCTCAGCCCGCAGAAATCCCATGGAGCCCAGGGCTCTGAGACAAGCAGGATGGGGAGGCAGGTTCCGGAAGGGAGGCAGTGAGGAGGGAGGGTGGATGCTGCTTCACCCTTCCACGCAGGAAGTTAAATCTCTGACTGGCACTGGAAAGAGGAGATCAGTATCCCTCTGGGGAGCGTGGCAAGACAATGCCTGTGATGGCCCTTCCTGAGAGTCCAGGCTGCAGGGCATCCACACAGATGCTCCTGAATGTCCCATAAGAAAGGACTCACCATGCATCATGTTGTGACTTGCATCCCAGGTGCTGGACCAGTGGTGACACGCTTGGCTCACCCACAGCCTGCAGCACCGGCTGTAATTACCCCAGGACACCAGTTTGTCCAGTGCTGGTGCAATCAGCCACTGCAGAGCAAGGGCTCTGCAGGGTGGGGTGCCCAGCCACCCATGACACAGGTGGACAGAAATTAGGCCACGATAATCAAAGGTATTAATTGTGCAGTGGTGACATGCAGGTGCTGCCTGGGAACAGGGCTCCAGCATGCAGGGCACAGCAGGATCAAAGCCTTGTCCCATTCATCTCAGCTCTACATTTTGCTGGTGCCAGCACAGGTCCCAGGTCAAGGCAGCACTGCCAACACTCATCCAAGCTCAAGCATGATTTGTTTCTACTGCTGCTGGCCAGGGACAATCAGCATCACACGTTTGCACTAACATAGCTGAGTAGGACCTGCTCTCCATCCTTATTTTCATAAGAACACAGGTTCTTCCTTGGCAGAATGATGATGGCACTAAACTGTAGTTTCATAGAATCACAGAATGGTTTGGGTTGGAAAAGGACCCTAATGATCATTTAGTTTCAGCCCCCTGCCATGGGCAGGGACACTTTCCACTAGAGCAGATTGCTCCAAGCCCCGTCCAGCCTGGCCTTGAACACTGCCAGGGATGGGGCAGCCACAGCTTCTCTGGGCACCCTGTGCCAGGGCCTCAGCACCCTCACAGGGAAGAATTTCTTCATGTCTATTCCAGGTTTCTGTGTATGGACAGCTCTGCTCCCTCAGTGCTGTGTTGTACAGACATCACCGCTTAGAACAACACACACCTCCTTCCCTTTGTGTTTGCGGAAGATCCTGGCACAGCATGTCTGTGCCAGACCTGTCCACGTCTGGCCGGGTACAGGAAGGGTTTTCAGCCCCGTGGAGCATGGTGACTCATGGGAGAGGACTGTAGATGTGAAAGCCTGGCAGTGCTGCTCACAGACCGTGCTAAACCTAATGAGATTTTCAACAGGAGGGAGAAGCAATAAAGAGCTGTGATTGAATCGGCTGCAAGCAGCAGCATGGCAGAGACTTCCACACTGAACAAAGCATAGCTGCCTTCCCTCCCTGCAACGGCCATGCTCCAGCCTGTGTTGTCACACAGGGTCTGGACAGGGCATGGGGACAAGGAAAAGGGCTGGGAAGTGCCCCCAGCCACAGGGAGCTCCCACTCTTGCTGGTGCACAAAGAACTGGCCATAGAATCATAGACCAGTAGATGCAGGAAGGCAGGCACGCAGCTCAGCTATCCTTTCTGCCAGGAGGTGGCTGTGTCCATGTTTCCTCCTGGGAATGGTCCTGGCCCATGACCTCCCTTGAATCTGACCTATTTAGACAGGCCAAAAACTGTGTCAGGGAGCCAGACGAGTGGTGTGGATAATTAAAGGACTGCTGAGGCCAAAGAGTTACTCACACAGGTGTGGCCTGAGTGACCACTGGCTCAAAAGGTCCCTTCCAACCCCAAAAAAGTAGCTCCTACCTCTTGCTCAGGCATCTGAAAGGACAAGCAGGGCTCCACTATCTCTGCTTGGGGATAAGGCAGCAGAAGGGACGGGGACTTTCACCCATGCTGCTGTGGTGGGATGCACCCTTCCCGAACAGAAGCTCAGAGCTGACAGGTGAATGGTTCTGCAGCCTGATGCATTGCTTTATTGCAGAATGTTTTCCTTTTATCAGCTCTGAGTAGGGAAGTAAGGAAGGATAAGGAAGCCAGGGCAAGGCTGAGGTTGTTGGTTTGTTAACATAGGGTCTCTGGGGCTGGGTTGTGCGTGTGGGTTTGTTCTTGTGGGTGTCTGGCAGGCACTGTGCTGAGCTATGCATGCCCTCACTGGCCTTTCCCTCCACATTGCTGTGCTGTTCCTCCCTGCAGCAACATCAAGTCTTGCAGATCAAAGGGCCGTGATGAACCACACAGGTGAAGAGCCAAGACCCATTTCCCCTAGGCCAAGACCCACTGAGCAGTTTCAGCCCTGCTCTCCTGCAGCTGGTGCTGTGGGTCACAGGGCTGCTCCCACCAGCTCAGCTGATGCTAGTCCTGAACCTACTCTGATGTGGTCCAGCTCAGCCCACACTGCAGCCAGACCAGGTTCTTGGCATCTCTATTTCTGGCTTACATCTGGCAGAACCACAAGCACCTCAGGACACTGTGCTATGGCTAGGCAGTATTACTAATAGCTTGGCAAGATGCAGGAGATGGAGTGAGGCTGGCACAGCCTCCTGGGATGAGTGTGGAGCTGCTGAGAGCCCCATTTCCCAGGGCCAAGTCAAGAGAACAAGGAGCAGTTCTGTTTCCTGATGGCACCCCTGTAGGATGGAAGCATGGCAGGCATAGGAAGATAGGCTGTTCAGGCTGGTTCAGGAGCAGGCAGGGTGGAAGTTGCTGGAGGCATTGTCCCTATCAGTTTGGCATAAGGTGACCAGCTACTGGTGACCAATGAAGCTTTCTGCTTTGCTGGTGTTGTGCTCACCTGGCTGCATGTCACAGATGGTGCAGGCACGACCAGAGCTGCCTGTCCCTCCTTTCCAGAGGTCGATGGCTTTGTTTTATCAGTGTTCTCAATGTTTTCATATTCACAGCCCACAGGGCTTCCAGGAGTTACACACTCAGCTGGGTTCAGGCATCTGCTACTCAGTCCCCTGACACCCTGGCTTGTTTGAGGAGAAGCAGGGAGCAGGGAGCTGAAATCACTGCCCACCATTAAGAGATAGGGATGGGATGCGGATGCTGCCTCTGCGGATGTGATAATACCAGCACCCAGGCATGAGAAGCATCAACAGGAGATAACAGGAGGCAGTGAGCAAATGCTACTAGGTGCTGTGCTGACTGCTCGTAGAAAATCCATGACACAACAAATATTTGCAGCTCTCTTGCTGCAGACAAGCCCCTCATTGGCCTTGCAGCTGGAGTGACAGGTAGGGAATGGGGGGTCAGACACGTGCCTGCATGATGAGGACCTTTCCAGTTTACCAGTCCCTGCTGGCAGCTGGACATGGGCAGCTGCAGCTTGCAGCCATGGTACAGGCATTCACCAAGCTCAACAACACACAGCACAGCGTGATGGGAAATGTAGTCTTGCTGCATCACCTGCACTGTGTGCTGTTGGACATAACCCGGCTGCACATGAATCACTGGGGTTGGGACCTTCTCACATGTACTCTGGGCTCCTCACACTGACGAGGCCTCCTCAGCAGGTTGGAGCAGATGTTGCTGTGCCCCCCTCTCCTATTTCCTATGGGGCAGGAGAGGAAGATATTTGTTAGGGACTGCCTATCTCATGAACATGCAGGGCACAAGCAAGCGTGGAGATCTGCTGGGTGATGTCTGGTGGGAGAAGAGCAGAGGTTGCCAGGGGAAAGGATGAGGGGGGATGCTTGGGACCAAAAGGCTGCACCCACATGCTGGGAGGAAGCACCAAAAGGAATCATCAGAGTCAGTCGATGCTCCTTGTTCTGCTCATCTCTGGGTCTGCACAGCCCTTCCAGGCTGGAAAACCCTCCTGTCATGAAGCTTTGTGCTTGCTCTGACACAGCTTCACACACTCCCCACAGTCATCCCGGACCTCCCCCTACACCAGCAGCCATTGATTTTGCTGTGTGTTTGCAGAGAACAAGCCTTAGGTATGGATGGTGTCATGGTTTAAACCCAGCCAGCAACTCAGAACCAAGCAGTCACTTGCTACTTGCCCTTCTTCCCCTGGGCAGAATGGAAAGGAGAATCAAAAGAATGTAAACCTGTGCGTTGAGATAAGAACAATTTAATAACTAAAGTACAGTAGAACACTACTGATAATAATACTGCTAATAATAATAAGGCAAATAACAATGAGAGAGATATGAAACTAGCATGGAAAACTGAAAACAACAACAAAAAAATCAAAGTAAGTGCTACTGAGCAGCAACAAATCAGCATTATTGCTAAACTGAAGGCAAAACAGCACCAGCTGCTAAGAAGAAAAATAACTTCCCATGTGAAAACAGGGCAGATGGGCTCTCACACACTGGAAAAGTGAGAGCAGGGGAATGCTATAGGTCTGGGTCTGAGCAAAGGCAAGCTTACTGCTAGCTGATCCCAGACAGAGCTGTGCTGCAAGGACTCAATGCCAGTGTGGAATAGAGGTGGGAGTGCAGCAAGGACCAGTTTTTCTGTGTGGAATCCCCTCTGCATCCCTCACCACCCTGCACCCATATCCCATGGCCTTACAGGTCACCCCCATCCCCTGCACCTCTCCAGCACCAGCCACCCTGGGCTGTTTGAAGGCGCTCACCCATGCTCTGCCTGTGTGATGCACCATCACCAGCAGTCATGGAGAAGATGTCAATCCCTGAGCCTTTTCCCTGTGAGAAGGGGGATGGTGCAGAGTCCAGAAGGAGAAAGGGAAGGAGAACAAAGCCTCCTTCTTCTCCCACCTGCAGCTCCACAGAGCCATGGAGACCTTTCTGCTTGTCCTCACTGGAGCTTGAGCAGTTTAATTCAGGGTTTGCTGCAGGCTCAGCCCTGCCTGGCTTCTCTCCAGCTGCTCAAAGTGTACCTGCCTGCACCACAGGAGGGACTGGGGCAAGGAGACCTTTAGCCATGTCTCAGATTGAGCACTGCTGTGCCAGGCAAGAACACAGTGTGGTGGAAATAGCACAGTAGAATTACAGGCACTCAAGGGAGAAGGGACAGTACATCCTGCCATGGCAATTTCCATAGTCAGAGCCATCTCCAGGGCTTTAATTTATCTGTTACAACTTAATTGGATTTCAACCCAGTCACTCCTAAGCAGCAGGAGTCCTAAACAGGCACTGGTCCTGAACTTCTCTCTGCAAGATGCCTCATGAAGACTCCCCATCTCTGCTGCCGTGCCTTAACCCTCAGTGCTGCTGCTCACATGTACTCAAGGGAAAGGGAGAGTCAACATTCACTCTCCTGCTGCCCCATCTAAGCTGGCTTTGCTCCTCTGAACAGCTCCCAACACCACTGACGAGCTGGTTGCTGGGCTGTGGGCACAGCAGGATGCCCAGATTTTGGGTACTAGGGCTGAACCCAGGCAGGGAAGGCACCCACCCGAGCAGCATCACAGTAGAAGGGCAGAACCTGCTGCCTCCCATCCCCACATGCGGATGCTGGTCTTCTCCCTGTGCCCACCACAGGAGGCCTGTGAAGCTGCTCCTGTCATTCTGTTGTCAGCAGGACAGACACATGAGGCCCAGGAAACCCACGAATGTGGCTTGTTGCACAGTGTGGTTCCCCACAGCTACAGCAGCCTCGCTGGCACACTCCTGGCAGGCAGAGGCACCAGGCTGCAGCAGTACTGGTGAGGAAAGGGGGTAGCTCTAACCCCATGAGATGAGGACTGGCAGAGCCCTGCCCCCTACTCTGCCTCCGTACACATAGAAACTTGCCCTGCACAGACCCACTCCCTTCCGTGGACCTCGAAGAGCAGAATACCATGTATTTTGGGGGGGGGGGGGGGGGGGGGGGGTTGGAAGGAGGCAGGGGGCTATAAAGAAGTCAGAGGCTCTAGTCCACAGGGTTACTCACCCTCCTGGGACAAGGAAGAAAACCCAGAGCTCATGATCTGTGGTGTTTATCCATGGTGGCACCTGGAGCTGAGCACCAGCCAAAACCATGCCACACCACGAGACACTCCACGTGGTTGCTGGAGTGGTGCTGGGCTCGTGGAGACAGCAGAACCTCATAGGGAAACCATCCCTGGCAGTGTTCAAGGCCAGACTGGACGGGACTTGGGGCAACATGCTCTAGTGGAAGCTATCCATGGCAAGGGGTGAAACTGGATGAGCTTTAGGGTTCTTTCAAGCCCAAACCATTCTGTGGCTCTATGAAAGGGCTGAAACAAAGCAGTCACGGGGTGGCTGTGGGAGCAGGGCAGCACAACACGGTTGTGGCAGCTCCCTCGAGGCGGCTGGGGCAGGGCTGGGCCAGCACAGGTGGGAGAACGCCAAAAAGAGCGGCAGAGAAATGTGTGGGACAGAGCAAGGGCAGATCCAGCTGCAAGGGAGTCCCTGGGCACGAAGGACAGGACAGAACGGCCTTGGAGCCAGGAAAAGGCCTGCGGGGGAGCAGCAAGCAGAAGGAAAATAGGGAGAAGTGTAAAAGCTCAGAATAGGGAGAAACATGAAGGGGTACAACAGGCACTGGGCATAGTCACTGAGAGGCTGTCTTCCCTGCTCCTCCAGAGGACAGACCCCATCCACACAGGGTGGGTGCAGAGGGGAAATCAGAACCCCACATCCACAGCATCCCTCCATCCTAGTGATGGCTATGAGGAGGCATCCCAGCCTGTACCAAAGGGACCCATTCTAGCAGAGGCAGCTTGTGCGGGGAAATTGGACCCACTACACTGTGGGGCTGCGTAATGGGGAGGTCAGATCATAGAATCACGTAATCATGGAATGGTTTGGGTTGGAAGGGACCTCAAAGCTCATCCAGTTGCAATCCGCTGTCAGGGGGAGGGACACCTTCCACTAGAGCAGGTGTCCAACCTGGCCTTGAACACTGCCAGGGATGGAGCAGCCCCCACGTCCTTGGCATACTCGGGGTTATCGCTGAGGCTCCGCTGGGCGCCGCCGTGAGTCCCAAGGAGTTAAGGGCTGTCCCCGCCCCAGCTCGGCTCCGCCCCGCTTGTGCGAGGCTCAGGGCGGCGGGGGCGCAGCTCCGGGCCGCGGCGGGGGTCGGGGTGCTGCTGCCGCCGGGCCATGAGCGCTGAGCCGCTCGCCCCGCGCCGCCGCCGCCGCGGCTGAGCATCGCCCCGGTGCCGGGGAGGGCGGCGGAGGGAGGACGGGAAGGGGACGAGAAGGGACGAAGGGAAGGCGGCGGCGGCGCCCCGGCCGCGCCCGTGCGGGGATGTGAATGGCGCTGGAGGTGCTCGGCGGGACCGACATGGAGTGGGAGAAGCTGCCGCGGCGGCCCGGGGAGGGCGAAGGGGAGGCGGCGGGGCCGTGGCTGGGCTGCGGGCGGCTGCGGCCCTCCTCGTACCGGGCGCTGCGCAGCGCCGTCTCCACCCTGGCGCGCATCGACGACTTCTACTGCGAGAAGATCGGCGCCGGCTTCTTCTCCGAGGTCTTCAAGGTGTGCGGGGAGGGAGCGGAGATGGCGGTGTCACCCCGGCGTCCCGACGGGGCTGGGAGTCCCGCCTTCGGGCTCCCGCGCAGGCCCTCGGCGGGGTGCGGGACGGGGGGTTCAGGACCCCCCCCCCTCCATCCACCGTAGCTGGGCGATGGGGATGCGGGACACGGAGTGCGGGGAGCCCGGTCCCTCCGGGGTGTTCGACCTCCGTCCCTCCGTGCAGGGGGAGGGGACGGCAGCGCCGGCTGTGTTTACCTCCCGGGAGGCTGAGCGCTCCGAAGCAGCGGCGGGGAGGGCCGGGGCAGCGGTGGGGTGGCGGGCAGCGCGGTCCCGGGGGCCCCCGTCTTACAGCCCGGCAGGCCTGGACTGTGCCTATGGCAGGGGATGGAGGTGATGTTTGCAGCCGGGCAGGGGTGATTTCCAGCGTTGCTGGACCTGTTCCAGCCTGTGCTGGGCGGGTGGATGTGCAGGATGCTCCACGGGAGCTTGGGGCACCCTGAATGGGGCTGGCCGCGGCTGGGACCCCGTAGCTGTCTTTGTCCTCTGCCGTCTCGGACTGACGGAGTAGGAATGGCTGCATGTGTCTTTTACCCTGGTTAGGGGTGCATCGGTGCTGGTGGGGAGCTTAAGGTCCCAGCAGTTCATGGTGGTGTTACCCTGCCAAGAGCCCAGGAGCTGTGCCGTGCCCCGCTGCCACAGCCGCCTCTCCCCGTCCGGGGGGGGGGGGGGGCGTGCACTTGTTTTCGTCCTCGGCATCACTTAAGGCACCACAAGCTGCTGGGCAAGGTCTCCTCTTAAGCTGTACTCCTAGTGGCTTCACCGCCCTCAAAGGGCAGCTTTGGGCTGGGCAGGACCCCTGCCACCTCCCACCACAACAGGGCATCCATGTCCCAGCAGGACCCTGGGGTCCCTTCTCCAGCCCTGCTGCCGTTCCTCATTCAGCAGGGAGACTCAAAGATCTGGATGCTGGGCAGCCATGAGAGAGATGCTCTGCAAGGGGCCATGGCAGGCATGCAGAGGGGTCCCTCGTCTTCATGCTCTCTCCTTCCCTTGCAGAGTCTTTTTGTTGGCTGGGTTCCTGCTATCGATCTCTGGCTTGGAGCATGTGGCAGCACCTCAGAGCAGAGGGAGGCATTTAATAATGCCAGTGTGGATATGGCTCTTTAATAATGGATGCTCCCATGTCTCAGACAGGCCATGGTCTCTCCTTGCCTTGCTGTTTGTTTTCCCAGGTCCTGCGGGAGCCACAAAACACTCCTTCTCCAACCTGTTGTTCATGTTCTCATGAGACCACTTCCATGTGGGATTTGGGGGACTGGTGGAGGTTGGGGGGGGGTGGGAGCTGGATCAGGCAACAGGAGCTGATGATGTGTGTGCTTGCTGAAGAGGAGGCAGGGCCAGGAGGGGGCCAGATGGGGCTTTGTGGTCGTGTGGTGGGTTGAGTCCAAGAGCTCAGCAGGATGGTGGGGCAGGCCCGTGATCTGAGCTGGGGTTTGGCTGCCTGAGCGTGCGAGGAGGATGGAGCTTGGCAGGGCAGCACAGGACCCGGTTTCCTCCCACCGCCCTTGTTCCTGCTGTTGCTTTCCATGGCCGTGGGCACTTGCAGCCCCCTCTTCTTTGTGGCTGCTGCCTCATTCCAGCCTTGGTAGGCACGGGGAGGGGACCTAAACTTCTCTCCCTACGCAGGTAGCTCAGCGCTGGTGTGCACACGAACCACGATGCTAGAGCACTGGTGTCTGTCTTACCAGCATTAAAACCAAAAGGACTCAGTGTGTCAGAGTCCTTGGGTTGAGCCAAGTGCTTCTCCAGAAGGGCTGTCCAAGACAAACGGGAGACACCAGTGATGAAATGATGCCCTGGGGGTTGTTCCCAGCTGATTCCCCTCTGTGCTGCAGTGAGTTTCCTTCTGCAGCAGCTGGTTCTCATTGCCTTTCCCTGTGAGATTCCAGAGGTAGCAGGCCCACCCATTTTCCAGGTGGAAGGAAGCAGTGCAGTGAGCCACCTCTCCATGTCTCATCATCAGTCCATTGGACTGAGCAGATTGGCTCAGGTGTGTTTGTGCCAGACATCATCTCTTCCCCAAATCCTTCTCTTTACCGAGCGTGGTCCGCAGCAGATGCAGGGCTGCAAGCAGCATCCTGGCTTCAGTCTCTGGGGGCTGTATTCAGAGGTCTTCACTCATCCAACTCTGCATTTTATGTGCCCCACTCTCACACAGCCTCTTGAAGATACTGCTTCCCACAGTGCAGACCATTGGGAAAGCACCCCATTTCCATGGTGCTGGGGCCAGGGGGGAATTGGCAGCTCCCAGAGTGGACAGAACCTGGGAGAAGGCTTCAGCATTACTTCCCACCAACTTCTGAGGTTTTGCATTTACTCCCAGTTTACCATTGCAACTAATGACACAGCTCCCTCTTATCTGCTGCCCTTCATCAGCGGACCTTGCATTGGTTTACAAAGGAGGGTGGAGCGGTGTGACACAGATGGAGAAACCAAGGCAGGTGGGGAGGAAGTGGATTTACCAAGGTCAGCCAGCCATGGGAAGGCTGGGAGCAGCCCTGGGCCTGCTGTCGGCGCTGGGGAGACACGGGTGCTGGGCACGTGTTGTGCTTGTGTTAGCTGGCGACCTGCTGGCGCCTCTCCTGCGTTGTCACGGGGTGTGCTCTAGCCTTGGTGGTGAGCACTGGTGATGCTCTGGTGCTGCTGGTGTGCCCATGGAGCCACTCCTGAGAGCATGGGATGCTCAAGCATTTGTGGGGAGCAGGTGGTGCTGTATGTGCCCTGGTGCTTTCACTGCCCTGGAGGAACCTGTCTTGACTGATTCTGCCTTTTCTGTGCAATGAACAGATTTTCCAGTCCCACACGGTAGAAGACCTGTTGCACTGCTGGGATTCTCATGGCTGTGGGATTACTGGTGGTGTTTCTAGCTCATTTACTTGCCCCCCCCCCCCATCTTTCCCTGCTGGGCTTTCCAGGCCAAGGGCTGCAGGATGATGTCTCTGCATGACTGCTTTGCCAGCGCCAGGGTGGGACAAGGGGATGGATAAGCAGCAAACGGGGTGCAGGGGAGCTGGCTGCTGAGACCCACAGATGGGGAGGTGGCGGTGGTGTTTTCACCCCATGTCTAGACAGTATCACCGGCTGTGGGGAGGGAGCAGGCCGTCTGCTCGCTCTGATTAGCATGCTCTTTAAATAAGACTCTAATTTCCGCTGCTAAAAGAGCTTAGATCCCTTGTGCCCAGGCTGGGGCCCGCAGCCAGCCCTGTCCCATCCCCCAGCCCCACGTGCTGCCAACAGATGGGATGGGGACCGACGCTCCACGGCACCCCAGCTCATGGGTACCCCCATGCAGCACACGATGGAGGGGCTGTGTCGCATCATGAGGGCTTGCATGGTGTCTGGATGGAGGATCAGTGGCTTGTCCTCCCCCTTCGCCCCAGCATGGCTGCCTGGCTGAGCTCAGCTCTCGGGAATGCGCTGGGATTCCTGGGCTCCATGCCAGAGTGTGGAGGGGCGAGGGGGGACCCAGCTGTGCTGCCCAGAGAGGCTCTGCTGCCCGCTGCCTTCCCTGGGTGACAGTAGGAAGGAAACCCCTTTGGCTATGGGCTGCATCCTGCCTGGGGTCCTGGGCTGCTCCCTTTTCTGCCCTGCCTCCTTCCAGAGGGTGCTGGGCTGGTGCTAGCGGCTGGCCAAGCTGGGTGAACTGGTCAGCACATGTGGGAGGCTGTGGGCAGCACAAGAGGGCATAACCCCTTCTAGTGGCCTTGAGCATGAAGCATGTGAGGGGAACAGCAGGATAGGACCTTGCAAGCAAGCTCGGGGTACTGGATGCCCTCAGAGAGGTTATGCCCCATGGGTGTGGGGCTGGGGCTGTCCTTACAGCCCTCCATGCCCCTGGGGATGGAGTCGCAGAGTAGGGCATCAGGACAGGGCTGTGCTGACATGGGAGAAATCCTGGGGAAGGGACTTTCACCAGACCTTCCCTGTCCTCCAGGCATTAGACCCTACACGGCTGCACTCACCCAGCCTATTGCAGTGGCAGGAGGCTTTTTAACCAGAATGAATCCACAGGCACATCCTGACCGTGTGGGGCTGAGCTGGGGGCTGCTCCCTCATGCACAGATGCCATTGCTGGCAGGGACACAGCCATCCTTACAGTGCACGGCCAGTGGTGTGCGTGCCACACGGCATTCCCATCGTGGGCGCATGGCTTGGCGCCGGAGCATCGCCGCCCGCAGACATCCCAGCAGGGCACAGTGCTGTGGAACGAGGTCCCGGCGCCTGGCAGCTGCCTGTGCCAGCCAAACCGACCCAGCCAGTCCTGCCGGCGTGGGAAGGGAAGAGAGTAGTGCTGCCATTGGGAATGCTGGGCTTTGGCACCCAGCGCCGGGGGTATGGAGAGGTTGGGAGCCCTGATGTTGTGTCTGATGCTGCCTTGCGTTTGGGGATGGGGTGGAAAGAAGGAAATGATGGTGGGCAGGAGGTGGGGGGTTCTTTTCCCTGCCTGCTGGTGCAGATGTGGGCAGGGAGCCCTAGGGCATTGTGCCAGGCCCTGCAGGGAGTGGGGTGAGCAGGGAGGTGGGCATGGGGAGGAGTTGTGTTGTCATTAGATGGGGCACCATGGGTGCGTGCAAGGCTCGAGAAGCTGTGATCCAGACATGTGGACCACCCGAGAATGGGCTCTTCCAGAGCCCAGAAGCTTTGTGCAGTGCTCAGCAAGGAGGAGGCATGGGGAAACCCATCCTCCCTTCTCCTTTGGTGTGGCAGTGGGCTGGGATGGGGATCCAAGGTGGCCAGAGTGTCCCCTCACCTCTTGTTTGTCCAGGATCCATCCTGATCTCTGCTGCCATGTAGCCACCATGCAGGTGACACACATGTAACTGGAGTGGAGAGCCACGGGCTGGCAACTACTGAATTACTGAGCCTCTCCATGAACTCAGCTGCTGGTAACACAGTGGGTTTGGGTAGGGCTGGGCTGTTGCCTGTTGTACCACTCTGCCTGTGGCTGGGTTCGCCATGGTGCACCCAGACTTTCAGATCTTTGTAAAGCACTAATTTCCCCCTACACCTTTTGGTGGGGAAACTGCTGCCCATTCCCTGCGTTTTGGGTGCTGGATGGGTCCCCATCTCAGCATGCACCCTAGGGTAACTGCTTCCGAAAGCAATGCCAGCTGTGGGATGGAAAGAGAGCCCCGGAGGGCTCAGCACTCCAGGTGTTGTAATGGGGACAGAGGCCAAGCTGAAAGCAGGATGGGGGGCACTATAGGCCCTACATCCACCCGGCGCCCCATGTTTTGCCCAGGGAGGTGAGGAGGGGCTGGCACCAGCACCGCAGCCTCCACCAGCATCGACTAAAAAGGAGAAGAGCAGGGAGCTGACGGCAGCGCCGAGGAATGCCTGCGCCTCCGTGATCGCTCCGTGTGTGGGGGGGGGCAGCTGGGATCTGCTGGGTTGTCCCCACAACCGGCTGTTGCTCCGAGGGGGGGGCCCATCCCACCCCCAGCTCAGGAAGGGACACTCGGCACTGGTTCAGCCTCCACGCACACCCCACACCCCAAACCCCCCCCCCCATGGTGCTGGGACAGGGAATCCCGTGCTCATCCCTTGTCCCGCACGTGCCGGGGGTGAAGGACCGGAGTGTTCGTGCTTGGCCACACTCCCAGCTGCTGTTCCTGGCCAGGGACCAGGCTCCAGCTCGCATGACAGCGTCAGGCTGGGGACGGCTAAATATACAGCCTTATCCTAGCGCTGTGCCCCACCAGGCTGGGGTCATGCTCTGGAGCAGTGTTTGGTCTGGTTCGGGGGGCAATATGCACCCTCTGTCTTCCAACCCATGCTGGTAGGGTCTGGCTGCATGGTGCTGACCCAGAAGTACCCTGGTTTTGTGATGTTTGCTGGTGCATCCCAACCCTGCATCTGCCTGGCCTTGCAGCAGGGTTGGGGTCACAACATGGAGATGCCACAGCCTCTGGGGGGAATGGATATGGAATGGGGGAATGGGAAGAGCACGACAAGCAGGGTGCCCCAAGGAGGATGGGATGTGCATCATCAGCATTGGGGGGGGTGCTGTGCTGGAAACGCCCCCCCCCCACTTAGGTCTAGTGATCCCTGAGGTGCCCTGTGCCTCATGTGCAAGGGTGCTGCAGGGACACATGGGTCTCAGCCTCTCTTGCACACCCTGCCTCTAGGTACGGCACCGCCAGTCGGGGCAGGTCATGGTGCTGAAGATGAACAAGCTGACCAGCAACAGGGGCAACATGCTGCGGGAGGTGCAGCTGATGAACCGCCTCTCGCACCCCAACATCCTCAGGTAGGACCTGTCGTCCCTGTGTCCCCTCTTCCCCAGCCTGAGGGATTTGGAGCTACTGCTGGCTCTGGATGAGCTCCTAGAGCTGGTCTTCACCATGGCTATGCTCAGGTCCCCTCTGCCTTGCAGGTTCATGGGGGTGTGCGTGCACCAAGGACAACTGCATGCGCTGACGGAGGTGAGAGCAGAGCGATGTCCGTGAGTCTTGGGGGTCCTGCAGGGTTGGGGAGGGGACAGTGATGTGGGAACACTTTCTCAGCCCATGGCATGCGTGTAGGGCAAAGTCTACTGCGGGGCAATGCTGTGGGGTGATTGGGAGGCATGTTGGGATGAGATGGGCGTCTGGTTATGGGTGGAAGGGGGGGCATAGAGGTGCAGTGGCCCGGCTCTTCCCATCAGTACATCAACGGTGGGAACCTGGAGCAGCTGCTGGACAGCCCCGTGCCCCTCTCCTGGTCCATGCGTGTCAAGCTGGCCCTCGACATCGCCCGTGGCCTGCGCTACCTGCACTCCAAGGGCATCTTCCACCGTGACCTCACCTCCAAGGTACAGCATGCTCCAAAGGCATCCCAATGTCCTCATCCCATACCCACATTGCTGGCTGTGCTGTGCTGGCTGCACCATCCCGGGAGCAGTGAGGATGGCGCAGTCAACGTGATGGGTCCTCCTGTGCCCCCAGAACTGCCTTGTGCGCTGCGAGGCCAATGGCTACACGGCAGTGGTGGGTGACTTCGGCTTGGCAGAGAAGATCCCCAACTACAGGTACGTGGGCAGTGTCCACCCATCTGTCCCCGTCATTATTGTGAGGAGTTCCCAGCCCACTTGCAGCAGCAGCTGGGGAGGGAGGGACATTTGGGATGCAGCTGGAAGGGCAGGGATGGGAGCAGTGGGGGTGTTCCCCAGTGGTGGGGATGTGTGGGGCCGATGGACATGTTTGGGGCTAGCTGTGAGGGGAATGGAGAGGGTGTGGGTATGGAGAGACAAGTTTGTGGGCCCTTTAGGGAGGTTTAGCCCGGGGAGGGAGATGGAGGTGGTGGTTTGGGCTGTCCCAGTGGGAGGATGAGAGGGCGGACAGGGGGCTGCGGGTAGCCCCTGATGTCCCACCATGTCCCCCAGCGAAGGCAGCGAGAAGGAGCCGCTGGCTGTGGTGGGCTCCCCGTACTGGATGGCGCCTGAGGTGCTCCGAGGGGAGATCTACAACGAGAAGGTGAGGCTCCGTGCATGCCATGCCTGGGGCTTTATCCAGGCTTGTGCTGCCAGAGCTTTGCAGCTCTGGGTCTTCACAGAAGGAAAAACTGGGTGGTGGGGTGGCAGGGCCCTTGGTATGGCTCTGCAGGGAGGAGGGAAGCTGTGGGTTCGTGGAATGATGGGCCCATCTCATTGGGGTTGCAGAGCCCCCCATCACTCCCTTCTCTCTGCAGGCTGATGTGTTTGCGTACGGTATCATCCTGTGCGAGACCATCGCTCGCGTCCCTGCTGACCCCGACTACCTGCCCCGCACTGAGGTGACTCCCTGGGATGGCGGGGAACAGTGGTGGGCAGCAGCACCGGGACTGGGACTGCTTTACCAAATGAAGGGGACCATTCTGCTGTGCTGGGTAGAGCCCCGTGTGCAGGAGCTCCCTGCATCTCAGAGCAGGGGTGCTGTGTCCTGATTGCTGCCCAGGCAGGGATGCTCTCTGCCTATAACCTGTCCTCGGAGCCCATGGTCAGCCTGGGTGGGAGAAGGGGACACTATTGAAGCAGAGAGCCGTGCTGTGTCTCAGCATCCCCCAGCCTTGCCCCAACTTGGGGACCCTCCAGAGGGGTGTTGCCAGGTCCAGTCAATGCAGGGAGGGGGGGACCTGGACATCCCAGATCCCATGTGGTGTCCAGGGGACCCAGCCTCACTCCTCTTCTTTTCCCTGTCTCAGGATTTTGGTCTGGATGTCACCACCTTCCGCACCATGGTGGGCATCGACTGCCCGGCGGCCTTTCTCCAGCTCGCTTTCCACTGCTGCAGTGTGAGCCTCCCATCTCCCCTGCCCTTCCTTACCTTTGTGCATGGGGTGCGTGGGCTGCTGCAGATCTGACTGGGAACCCCTCATCCCCACAGATGGAGCCCACCTCCCGCCCCTCATTCCTGGAAATCACACAGTGCCTGGAGGGCATCCTGCATCACCAGCTGGGTGTTGAGGACACTGGGGACACCGTCTTCAGCATTGGGGAGAGCCTGCCCATGCCTGCGACAGCAGCCACACTTACTGGTAGGTGGGCACCCTGGGGACAGGCCATGGGGGTGTGCAAGGAGGGGGCATGTTCTTTACTGTGAGGGTGGTGAGGCACTGGAATGGGTTGCCCAAGGAAGCTGTAAATGCTCCATCCCTGGCAGTGTTCAAAGCCAGGCTGGACAGAGCCTTGGGTGACATGGTTTAGTGTGGGGTGTCCCTGCCCATGGCAGGGGGGGTGGAACTGGATGATCTTAAGGTCCCTTCCAACCCTAACTGTTCTCTGATTCTATGTGGGATGTCCCATCCTATCCCGGCAGCTGTAGGGGAAGGAGACCAGAATTGCATGAGTTCTGTACAGCGCAGCCTGTCACTTGGGGTGCACCTCTGTGTTGTTGGGTGCCCAGCACCCCATAGCACGCCACACCAGCCTCTGGTGACCCGCTCCCGTGCTCACATCCAGGGGTATCCAAGAGGGCAGCCAGCCACTCCGAGCAGTCACCCCTGCGCGAGCTGGGGACGCAGCACCTACAGCCGCAGGACCAGCGCCTGTCCCGCAGCCAGTCTGACGTGTTCCCCCCGAAATCACCCACCCTGCTGCAGCCGCTGGAGCCTTACAGCGGGGCCAGGACCAAGGAGACGTCCCCCCGCATCAACCCCTTCTCCCAGCGCGAGGACCTCAAGGGGGGCAAGATCAAGCTCTTCGACACGCCGAGCAAGTCTGTCATCTCCCTCACGTTCGACCTGCCCCCCCCTGCACCGCTGCAGCTCAGCACCCCCGTGACCCCCGAGCCCGCCGTGGAGGTGCAGTGTGACTTCTCGGCCCCCACCGCTGCCCCCCGCAAGTGCCACTCGCTGCCCACCTCCCCCGAGCTGCCCCGCAGGGGGGGGCTGGAGCTGGAGATGGGGTCCCCCCACCCCACTGGTGACCTCCAGCCCCCAGCTCTTCTTCCACCTCCAGCTCGGGGACGAGCGTCTCCCCCCAGCGCCAGGCCATTGGAGCGGATGGACTGCAGCCCCGACAGCCCTCACCCCCCGCAGCTCCCCGTGTTACCCCCTAACAACAACTTCATCCGCACGGCATCCTCGGGAGCCCGGCTCTGGCAGCCGGAGCCACGGGCCCCCGACAGGCTTCTCTTCAACAACAACCACGTGGTGATCAGTAAACCCCTTGCATGGGGCAGTGAGTTGGAGCACGGCTTCTCCGAGCTCAGCATCCCCTGTGCGGCGGCGATGGAGAGGACGGACCGTGCGGCCATGCTGCCTGGGCACGGCTCCGGTGCTGTGCTGGAGCAGGATGAGGTGCTGCCTTGTCCTGGGTGCTGCCTGACACTCTTCAGCTTCAGCTTCCTCTCTGTCTGCCACCGGCCGGCACCCAGCCCACCCCACTACCAGAACCTCAACTGTGAGTCCAAGAGCCTCTTCTGCCACCAGAAAGCCGCAGGGCCGGTGCTGGCGGAGCCCAGTCTGAAGCTGCCAGAGGCATAGACCTAGTACCGGGGTTCCCGGGGAGCGGGGCTGCGTCCGGCTGCCCCACAGATCCCTTGGCACAGGAGCCTGCTGTGTCCCCATGGTCTGCCCTCACTGGCTCAGTGCTTGGTGGCCACCGGTGGCTGCAGTGCCCCATGCCATGGCTACTCTGGTGCCACTGAGGAGCTCAGGCACCCATCCCACCTGGATGGTTCTCGGGGGTCTATGGGGAGCTGTGGGGTGGGCTGGGTCCCTGCTGGGGACTGAAGTGCAATAACACCCCCAGCCCTGAGCGTGCTCCAGCACTGTGTGGGTGGCAGGGCTGGTGCCCCGTGGGGCTCAAACCCTGTGTGCAGGACCCCCCCTTCCCCAAGGGCTCACCCCTCTGCGGGCTCTTGTGGAGGGGTGCACAGCAAGCCTGCTCCCCTGGGAGAACTGGGAGCTCCTGTACCCAGGGGGGGTGAGCAGGGCTGGGGGAAGAGGGGTCGGGGTGTGTATGTGTGTGTGTGTTGGGGGACCTTGTGGGGCTGGGGGATGTCCCCATGCTTCCCTACAAGTGTGGGGAGCACAGCCACCCCCTGACACAGGGAGAGGCTAGCAGGAGAGGGGCAACGCACATGGAGCAGTGCACGGGGATGATTTGCCAGCACTGGGGTTGCCCCTGCCTGCCCTATGCTGGGGTTGGGTGCTGAGCCAGCACAGCACCCACTGTCCCCCCAGCACATAGGGTTGGGAGCAGGGTGCTGGCAGAGGGGGGAAGGAGCTGCCCAGCCCCTGGCAAGGGTGGGAGCCAGCTTTCCTTCCTCCCGCACAATGCACTGGTGAATGCTGAACTCGTGGGTTTTATTACTATTAATAATAATAATAATTGCTAGTAATATATACCCGGCTTATTTAAAGTGTTCAATAAAAAAAATGAATGTCCTAGAAACTCTGGCTCCTGTCTCTTTCCTGTATGTCTGATGCAGCCCTGAGAGTTTGCACAGGCTTGGCTGGGGCTTCTGGGGAGCCTCCTGGGGACCACAAATCAGCCTGGCTCAGGCCAAGATCTCAGTATCCCCAAAGTGGCCATCTGGGTTGAAATGGCTTTGAGTCCCCTTTATTATTTAGGTTCTTTGGGTTCATGCCACTGAGTCTATGTTTGTGGTGGTGCACAAGAAAGCAAAGAGCAGACAAGCCCCATCTCTTTATTGCTACAATTGGGTTCAGCCAGCGGACAAGACAGAGGAGTGACACGTGCCACCTCCAAAATGCCTGCCTTTAACACCCAAGCAAGCAAGCTAATTCACATAGCAATTAATCAACTATATATGGCACTCATGAGCCCATAATAAACTGAGGACATTTTCGCCTGGTTGAACATGACTTCCTGTGCTCTCGCCTGGTGGTGATGTTACATCAGGGCTATTTTGCTTAATCTTCGCATGTGCATGTGTGTAGTGACTATTTAAAGTCCTGATACCTTCCTTGTCTTGCACGTCGGTCGAGCGCAAGTGCCAGAGTTGCTTTTAGGAGGCACCATCACATCGTGCAATCGTAAAGGTCATTCCTCTAATTTCTAATTAGCAAAAACCCAACAGCCAGCGCAGTTGAGGTGCAGCTTCCCTCCTTGGGCACTGAGGATGCTGCTTCCTCAGTTCTGTGAAAGCCATGGCCAAGCTGCCCCTGTGATGGGGCCAGGCTGGAGGTCCCTGCAGTGGGGAGAGGACCCGTCCTGATGTGGGGCTGTGCTGTTCCCCAATCCCATGTCCTGATGTGCCAGCACCACAGCTCTCTCTGTGCTGGGGGTGTTGCAGTGCTGAGTGTCATCAGCTCTTGCTCCACTCTGGACTCATCATACACCAGCCCGTGTGCTCCGAAAGACCTAGTGTTCCTCATGCAGGTGTGGGGCTGGGCTGTAGGGCCCATACTGCTCTGCTAAAGCACATCAGCCAGGGGCAAATGGCCACTGCTGCCGCCTCCCCAGCCCGTGTGGTGCTGGAGCATCACTGGGGAGCACTGGGAAAGACCTGGGTAGGGGTATGTAAGAGGGAAGCAGGTTGCTCGCATGGATGGGACATCCCAGGAAGGGGTGCAGTGAGGCTGAAGCAAAGGCTGCTGTGGGGTGCAGGTGCTGGAAGGGAAGGCAGAGGGTGAGATGCATGCAGCAGGGCTGGGAAAGCAGCCTGCAAAGGGGTTTCCCCCATCTTGCCCCTTTTGCTGCACCACACTTGGTGGGGTCCCCTGGGCTACCGCAGTTCAAAGGCTCCCATGGCAACAAAGGGATGGAGGTAGGCTCTGTCTGGCCTGCATCCCTTTCCATCGGATAGAGTCAACATGGCAGGCTCCCCACTTTTTCCCATACTCCCCCCCGTGTGCCCCATGCCCCTCAGGCTCGACAGAGCCTGTCCTGGGCACACTACACTCACCACAGTGGTGCTGGGCCAGCAGCCATCATCCCATGAAAGGGTTGCTTGGCCCCGCTGCCTTCTCACAGATCCAGAGGTGCAGGTCATCGGGACCAGCGCACTGAGCAGGTTTGATGTTCCCACGGCTTATTATGGCACAGGACCCATTTGACTTCGACTGCCACGGCCTGGATGGGGAAACAGCACATCAGGGGGCTGCCCTATGCACCACCCTCTGCCGAGGCTGCCTCTTATGCCCTCACAGAGGAGGGGTTGAATGCTGCGGTCAAAGGGGGGATCCCCCAGCCCTCCCCTACTCATTTCACAGCTGAACCCTCAGCAGATGCATCCCTGCCCTTCCCTGGGCGGCTGAGAAACCTTGGTCCTGGTCCTCCCTGAGGGCACGTGGATGTCAAGAGGAGCTGCCCAGGGCTGTGGGGCTACAGTGGGGTGCAGACCTCACTGTGAGGATGTGGATGGAGGGGCACGGGCTGTGTACCCAGATGGGTCTGTTCTTCCCCACTGCTCTCAGACATTGCAAGAGGAAGCGGTGGTGAGCTGCGAAAGGGGTGCACGTGGCAGGGAGCCACTGATTTTCCCTCCAGGTTGGAGCAGGGAAGCACACAGGGAATAGAGGTGGTGCTGGAACCGTTTGTCCAGACCTCACATAAAACTGGCGGTTTCTTTGCCCCCCTCTCGCTGCCTCCTGCTGGCACATACCCTGCACATGTCCTTCCAAGTCTTGGCTTTCCATTTGCACCTCCTCTAAGCATCTCATCACACCACTATGCCCACCTACCCTTGGCCTCAACTGCTTTGATGCTCTTTGTGCTTGTGCCTGGGGCTGGTTACCAGTGAGATTCAGAATATTTTCTAAAGCTACGATGGAGGAGAGGGGTTTTGACAAGAGGCTGTGCTGCCGGTACCTTTCATAAACGGAGCCATCCACCCAGAACCAGGCATCCGAGACCCCCTTTTCATCGGGGTCCCCTTCCTCCAGCCAGCCGTAGTCATACCAGGGGAAGATGGTCTTCTGTAGCCCAATCCAGTACGGGATGTCTGCGTTCTTCAGGAAGGTCTGGGGAAGAAGAAAAAGGGCCTTTTAGTGCCTTTGTATTGTGGGGTTTGCAGGGGCTGGTGATCTCCCCAGGAAGCCCCTGGGGCTGAGACAGGACAGATGGGCAGCCCTGGTGCTTTGCTCCAGTTTGGGTTCTGTCCCAGTGTGTCAGAGCCTCTGTACCCCATGTCCGCCACCTGCTATGTGCTGCAGAGATCAGCCTTGCACCCTCCAGTGTCTTGGCAGGCCAGGGGCAGTGCTGGCTCAGCTGAGGACCCCAGGGCTGGATGCTCTCAGCTTCCACAGCATCCTACCGGCACAGTCCAGCGACTCCAGGATTTGGTGATCAGGAGCTGAGAATATTTCTTCTCACACTCATCTCTGCTGTCCTCCCATGTCTTCTTCTCTGACGAGATGAAGAGGCACTTGCCCCTGTACAGCAGCCAGCCCAAAGGGCAGCAATCTGGGGGCAAGGGCACCGCTCAGGTGCTTGCTCAGCCACAGATGCCTTGCATGAGGACCACGAACAGCCCCACATCACCCCAGCAGACATCACAGGCTCAGTGTCTCATCCAGACAGCTTTAGACTGCCAAGTTCCCACCACGTGGACAAAAGAGCCAGTGGGGTGCCAGTGCCCTGACACCCCTTGTGCCCATCCACCACCAACCCACCTATGGCCGTGCAGGCGCGCAGGCTGGCCACGGTGCTCTGGCTGCTGTTGAGCTCTCCCTGCAGGCGCTGCACATCCCTGTGCAGCTCGGCCAGCTCCTGCCTGGCGCGCCCCAGCTCCGCGTCCCGCAGCTCCAGCTCCGCTCGGCTCCTGTTGCCGTCCCACCACGCACGCCCCAGCTCCGCTCTGGCCCTCACCAGCTCCAGCCGCGTCTGCTCCAGGCGCTGCTCCCGGGCGCTCAGCTCCTGCTCCAGGCGGCCCTGCTCGGCCGCGTGCTCCCGGGAGGCGTCCCGCAGGCTGCGGGTGACCTGCCAGTCTGGGCACAGGCACAGGGATGGGCAATGGGAAGGAAGCGGGAGGCAGTGAGAGGCAATGAGAAGGCAGTTGTAGTGAATGGAAGGCAATGGAAAGGCAGTTGTAGTGAATGGAAGGCAACAGGAAGGCAGCGGAAGGCAAGAGGAGACATCAAGAAGGCACTGGGAGGCAATGGGAAGGCAGTCGTAGTGAATGGAAGGCAATGGAAAGGCAGCGGGAGGCACTAGAAGCATCGGGAAGGCATTGGGAGGCAGTGAGAGGCAATGGGGAGGCAGTTGTAGTAAATGGAAGGCAATGGGAAGGGAGTGGGAGGCAAGGGGAGGGAGTGGGATAGCCCAAGCAGGGGGATGTGGAATTGATCCTACTTGAGAAGCAGGGTGGGCAAGGCATGGCAAGGCAGGGACATGACTATCCCAAAGGATGGGAAAGACACGGCAGGGAACTGCTCAGGACCTGGCAGGGGAGATCAGGTCAAGGCAGGACAGGGGGTAGGAGCAAACAGAGCAGGGCAGGCGCAGGGAGGATGCAGCAATAGGAGGCTGACCAGTGTCTGGAAGGGAAGGGCAATGAGCAGAAATGGAGAGCAAGGTGCAGAAGATGAGTGACAGAAGGCAAGCTGGACACACATGGTGTGTGAGGGGTACAGGCCAGTTTGTGGCACAGCACAGTGACCCAGCCATGAGGAGTGTGCCTGGGCATGCTTCTATCACACCCCTGCTCACCCACAGCAGCATCCCTCTCCCCATGCTGCCCAGCCACCCCAGCCCCACAACAGCTCCCCCCTAGACTCACAGCAAACCCCCAGTGCCACGGTGGCCACCAGCAGCAGCAGGCAGGTTGTCATCAGCCCTGCAGGGAGACACCACCGACAGGACCAGTGCCCTGCAAGACACCGCAGACCACAGCAGGCATCACTTGGTGAGCCAGGAAAGCTCCGTCAGCCCACAGACCCACTGCATGGTGACACCAGTGCCATGGTGTGGGTGCTTCCTCTCTTCAAGAATGGGAACAGGAACACCCCAAAACACCTCCCATACCCCGTGCCAGCATCTCCTGGGCTCCAGCCATGCACTCACCTGTGCTGGGCTGGTCCTCAGACTCATCCTGTGCCACCGGCGCTGTCTGCGTGTTCTCGTAGGGGCTCTCTGCCTCATCTATGCCGAGGACTGTTGGAGGAAGGGAGAGAGGCTGAATCCACAGGGACGGACATGGCAGGGCAGCATGGGGATCCCATGGCCTCTCACCTGCCTCCAGCACCTGGCTGGCCATGCTCTGGCCCCCCACCACTTTGGCAAACCTCAGGTCAGCATAAACCATGCTCTGGGCCATGTGGGTAAGCCCTGAGCCCTGCTGGCTCCCACCCTGCCCTTGGGATGCCTTCGTGTGGTGGTCCTGTTCCTCGGTGGTTGCACCGTCCCGCAGGGGTGCAAAGGAGAAGTGTGGGCAGCACCTGCAGAAGCAGAAGTTTGCTCTGAGCTGCAGCAGACGGAACCAGCGAGGCACGGCTGTGGGGACCAGCACCCTCCCATTGGTCCAAGCACCACTGGCCCATCCCCTCCCACACCCCAAAAGTGCTCACGGCCTCCACAAGCACATGGCAGGGTCAGGGCAGCACGACCTGAGGTCAGGGCAGTGGTAGAGTAAGGGTAGACTCAAATCCCTGGGCCATGGGAGAGCTGGGGACCAGCCTGGGCACAGTACCACACTGAGCCTGGGACAGCCCTGTGGAGGGATGGAGGTCTTCATGGATGCTGATGTCCCCTTCTGGCCTCTAGGAATGGGAATTTCCCTGTGATGTAGCTTGTAGAGCTGCCTCTTGTCCTGTCCCTGATCCCCTCCTAGAAGAACTTGGCTTCATAGAATCATAGAATCAGAATGGTTTGGGTTGGAAAGGACCTTAAGATCATCCAGTTCCAAACCCCTGCCATGGGCAAGGACACCTCACCCTAGACCACATCACCCAAGTCTCTGTCGAACCTGGCCTCAAACACTGCCAGTAATGGAGCATTTATCACTTCTTTGGGCAGTCTGTTCCAGTGCCTTACCACACTCACAATAAAGAACTTCTTCCTTCATCAGCATCACCTCAGACCCTCCCAGGAAGATGCACAGAGCAACAACAACAGCTTTGCCTTCCCATCCCCAGACGCAACCCCAGCACTCACAGCATCTCCTCCTTGGCCCCATCCTCCAGCCCCTCAGCACCTCTGAGGTCTCTGCTGAACTGCATCCAGAGAAAGGCAGGTTTCAGAAAGGGCACTGAGGTGGGGAACAGCTGGGCACATCTGGACGCAGCCAGTTCCTGGGACAATGGAGCAGTGCAGAAGTGTTGTTGTGTTGCAAGGCTGTGCTCTCCATTATCTCTGCAAGAACAGGAGAAGTCCTTCATCACTGGAGAAAGTTAAAAATCATGGCCAGCTTTGAAGAGGACGGAAAGAGGTTTGCAAAGCCAAACACTGAGCAGCTTCCACCCGATACCCAGGAAGAAGATGGAGTATATGCTCCAAGGGAACATAGTAGTAAAGACCTGAGGAGAACATGGCTGAGGATGGGGGAAGCTCAGCAGGATTTACCAAGTGCAAATGGCATCTACCTGCCTGCTGCTGTCAGAGCACCGGGCTGGAGACTGTTTACCATGACCCATTGATGTCTGGGACATGGCTTCCCCTGTGGTCCATGCTGCTTGCTGGAAGAATGCGAAAGATGTGGCCAGGGAAAGGAGAGAAGAGCAAGAGTTCACGCTGCAATGTGGAAACCCTTTTAGGCATCAGGCAAACATTTATGCACAACAGTGACACGTAAACCCCGGAGCAGAATATAGAGAGGGAAAAACACTGTCCTGGAGGGGGCCAGCACCATGTGGAAGCAGGATCTCAGGTTGACTCTCAGTAAGCTGACCCTGGCAGCCCTCCCCAGCACCCCAAACCCAAGCGCAGCACAGTGCAGCCATCCCTGGGGACCCTGAGCAGACTCGGGGTGTGGAAGGGGACAGGATGGTGATGTCAGGGCCAATGGTACGGCACAGGCCCTGAGGTTGGGATTTCCTGCTGCACCTCAGAGCAAACTTACACTTCCGCAGAAACCAGCTGCACTTCTCTCTTACACCCCTGAGAGACCAGGAGCCGCCAGAGCCATCGGGGCAGCAGAGAGCATGGCCCAGAGCGTGGTCTACGCCGACCTGAAGTTCGCAGCATCCCCGCCGCTGGCCGTGCCCTCCTGCCCCGCAGCCCCCGATGAGGACGACAGCCCCTACGAGAACGTGCTGCTGGGGACGGTGCCTGCAGAGCAGAGCCCAGGTCAGAGCCCGGCCACCGACACGAGGATGCTGAGGCGCAGGGTGGGCAGCGGGGGGCGGCAGTGGGACCATGGGTGATGCTGTGCTCACAGCTCAGCTCATCTCATGTCACCTCTTGCAGGGCGATGGCCCCGGCGCTGGCGTGTCCCCATGGGGCCACTGGCCACCAGCCTGCTGGTGCTGCTGGTGCTGCTGGTGGTGGGCACCGTGGCCCTGGGGATCTGCTGTGAGTCTGGGTGAGGGCTGTGGGGTGGGGGGAGATGAAGGGGAGGATCAGGACTGGGTTTGGGGTTGGTGGGGGGTGTCAGGGCTGAGGGGCGCTGGGGCTGGTGATCCAAGGCTGGCGTTGTTTTTGGCTTGGCCACCCTGAACTTCCTTATCTGCCTGCATTGTTTTCGCCTTGCCTACCACTGCTTCTCACTGCCTATCATAGAATCACAGAATGGTTTGGGTCACAAAGGACATTAACATCACTCAGCTCCGACCCCTGCCTTGCCCAAGACCATGTCACCCAAGGCTCTGTCCAACCTGGCCATGAACACTGTCAGGGATGAACCATTTCCCAGTTCTCTGGGAAACCACTTCCAGCACCCTCACCTCTTCCCACTGCCTTCCCACTGTTTCCCAGTGACTCCCACTGCAACAAATTGCCTTGCAATGCCCCCTGCTGCATCCCATTCCATTCCAATTGCTTGCAACTTTCTTCCCACTGCTTTCTCATCACGTACCCGCTCCCTTCCCATTGCCTCCCACTGCCTCCCACTGCATTCCCAGTTCTTTGCCATTGCTTCCAATTTGCTTCCCACTCTCTTCTCATTGCCTTCCCATTGCTTCGCAATGGCTCCCACCGCCACTCATTGCCTCCCTTCCACTTACCACCATAGACCCGTCCCTTCCCTTCCCGCTGGCACCCCAGGACAGTCTCTGCCCACATCCCGACACTCTCATCCCATGTCCCTCGCCATGGCCGTGGGCGCACGGGTCGGTCGCTGCTGCCCGTGCCCGGGCTGTGCCAGCGCCGTGCCCATCCCTGTGCCTGTGCCCAGACTGGCAGGTCACCCGCAGCCTGCGGGACGCCTCCCGGGAGCACGCGGCCGAGCAGGGCCGCCTGGAGCAGGAGCTGAGCGCCCGGGAGCAGCGCCTGGAGCAGACGCGGCTGGAGCTGGTGAGGGCCAGAGCGGAGCTGGGGCGTGCGTGGTGGGACGGCAACAGGAGCCGAGCGGAGCTGGAGCTGCGGGACGCGGAGCTGGGGCGCGCCAGGCAGGAGCTGGCCGAGCTGCACAGGGATGTGCAGCGCCTGCAGGGAGAGCTCAACAGCAGCCAGAGCACCGTGGCCAGCCTGCGCGCCTGCCTGAACACAGGTAGGGCCGTGCTGGGCTGCGGGACGGGCAGGGATGCTGCCGGGGAGACGAGGGGCTGATCCCGGCCAGGACGGGCCCCCGAGCATCCTTGTGACGGCGAGCGCCTGAGCCGTGCCCCTGTCCCCAGAGTGCTGCCCCTCGGGCTGGGTGCTCTACAGGGGCAAGTGCCTCTTCATCTCCGTGGAGAGCAAGACGTGGAGGGACAGCCGTCAGTACTGCCAAAGGATGTCTGCTCAGCTGCTGGTCCAAGGCGACTGGCCAGCGTGGACAACGCCGGTACAGAGCAGAGGGGCTGCAGCACCCCAGGGCTGGGGGCAATGCTGGGGCGGGCAGATCCAGCAGCAGCAGCGCTGCGGAGGTGCTGGGGGCCACCACCAGACCTGGGGCTCTCGGGCACCCAGTGGGCTCTGGGCAAGGGCAGCCGGTCAACAGCTTCTCTCCCCCAACTCTTTGAGCAGGGGAATGGCGCCGTGTACTGGGTCGGGGAGAGATACAAAAGTCATCTCGATTCACGTGAGGACACGTATGGATGGCAATATAAAGAGTAAGTTGTTCCATCTCGGCCACCTGCATCTCTCGCAGCTTCACCAGCCACGGGGAAATGCGGTGGGCACTGCCCTGGCGTCTGTCCTTGACATGTGACTGATGCTTGAACGAGGGCAGTGGCCGGATCCTCCTGGCCAGGCTAAGGGACCCTGAGGCTGCAGCTGTGTGGGGTACAGCATGGTGGCAGCAGGCTGAGAGCATGGTGATGGCACCTCTCACGTGTGCCCTCCCTTCTTGCAACAGAAGTTGGACCTGTCCAGGAATATCCTATGGTAAGATGGAAAGACTCGAATGCTCGAGAATACTGCCATGGATCTGTGAGAAGCTGCCAGATGTGAGGAGCACGTTCAAGACCGTCCCTCCTCTCCCCGCCAAGTGGTAACTCTGGAACACCATCTCCACCATACATCTGAGTGATTGGAGCTCAGGGTGCACAGCAGAGACACCTTTTACCTCCTGCACAGCCACATCCCTGTGTACTGTTGTCTCCAAAGCTATTGCACTGCAAAGCTATTTTAAAGGTATACGGATTCATAGAATCATAGAATGGTTTGGGTTGGAAAGCACCTTAAGATCATCCAGTTGCAACCGTCTGCCATGGGCAGGGTCACTTCACCCTAGACCTTGTTGCCCAAGGCTCTGTCCAACCTGGCCTTGAACACTGCCAGGGATGGAGCATTCACAACTTCCTGGGGCAAACCATTCCAGTGCCTCACCACCCTTACTACAGTAAAGAACTTCTGCCTTGTGCCTAACCTGACCTTCTCCTGTTTCACTTTGAACCTGTTATCCCTTGTCCTATCACTACAGTCCCTAATGAGGAGGCCCTCTCCAGCATCCCTATAGGCCCCCTTCAGATACTGGAAGGCTGCTATGAGGTCTCCACGCAGCTTCTCTTCTCCAGGCTGAGCAGCCCCAACTTGCTCAGCCTGTCTTCATATGGGAGGTGCTCCAGTCCCCTGATCATCCTCGTGGCCTCCTCTGGACTTGTTCCAACAGTTCCATGTCCTTTTTATGTTGAGGACACCAGAACTGCACACAATACTCCAGGTGAGGTCTCACAAGAGCAGAGTAGAGGGGCAGGATCACCTCCTTTGACCTGCTGGTCACGCTCCTTTTGATGCAGCCCAGGATACGGTTGATTTCTGGGCTGCGAGCGCACACTGAAGCCGGCTCATGTTCATTTTCTCAAGGATCAGCACCCCCAAGTCCTCCTCCCCAGGGCTGCTCTGAATCTCTTCTCTGCCCAACCTGTAGCCCTGCTTGGGATTGTTCCAACCCAGGTGTAGGACCTTGTACTTGGCATGGTTAAACCTCATGAGGTTGGCATCAGCCCACCTCACAAGCATGTCAAGGTCCCTCTGGATGTCATTCCTTCCCTCCAGGGTATCAACCGAACCACACAGCTTGGTGTCATCGGCAAACTTGCTGAGGGCGCACTCAATCCCACTGTCCATGTCAGCGACAAAGATGTTGAACAAGACCGGTCCCAACACTGATCCCCCAGGGACACCACTCGTTACTGGTCTCCAGCTGGACATTGAGCCACTGACCACAACTCTTTGTGTGCGGCCATCCAGCCAGTTCTTTATCCACCGAGTGGTCCATCCATCAAATTGATGTCTCTCCAGTTTAGAGACAAGGATGTCGTGTGGGACAGTGTCGAACGCTTTACACAAGTCCAGGTAGATGACATCAACTGCTCTACCCCTGTCCATCAGTTCTGTAGCCCCATCATAGAAGGCCATCAAATTGGTCAGGCAGGATTTCCCCTTAGTGAAGCCATGCTGGCTGTCACCAAGCACCTTGTTGTTTTTCATGTGCCTTAGCATGCCTTCCAGGAGAATCTGCTCCAGGATTTTGCCAGGCACAGAGGTGAGACTGACTGGTCTGTAGTTCCCCGGGTCATCCCTTTTCCCCTTCTTGAATATGGGAGTTATATTTCCCACTTTCCAGTCATCAGGAACTTCACCTGACTGCCATTTTTTTTTTTCAAATATGATGGCTAGTGGCTTAGCAACTTCATTTGTCAGCTGTTGCATTCCTCAGGGTCCTTCAGGACCCACAGATGGGTTTGACTGCAGTCACTGCAGAATGCCTCCAAGCGGGAGATGGGAAGGTGCTGCATGGGGCCGCGCGGCCCTGGAGTGCCCAGCAGACACCGGCTCCTGGGGCTCCTCACAGCCTGTGGGGACATGGGGACAGAGTGCGCTGCCTGGGAGGAGCTGGTTCAGCCCCACGCACTGCACAGCAAGAGCAGCCTCAGGAAAAAAAAACATTTGCAAATAAAAACGCTTCTGCTTTTCTGATCGAGAGGTGTCTCCACCCCACGGGGGTTTGGCCAGGGCAAGGCAGCAGCGAGCCCTCACTCTGCTGCTGCCTGGGGCGCCTGCAAGCATGGCCCAGAGCGTGGTCTACGCCGACCTGAAGTTCGCAGCATCCCCGCCGCTGGCCGTGCCCTCCTGCCCCGCAGCCCCCGATGAGGACGACAGCCCCTACGAGAACGTGCTGCTGGGGACGGTGCCTGCAGAGCAGAGCCCAGGTCAGAGCCCGGCCACCGACACGAGGATGCTGAGGCGCAGGGTGGGCAGCGGGGGCTGGCAGTGGGACCATGGGTGATGCTGTGCTCACAGCTCAGCTCATCTCATGTCACCTCTTGCAGGGCGATGGCCCCGGCGCTGGCGTGTCCCCATGGGGCCGCTGGCCACCAGCCTGCTGGTGCTGCTGGTGCTGTTGGTGGTGGGCACCGTGGCCCTGGGGACCTGCTGTGAGTCTGGGTGAGGGCTGTGGGGTGGGGGGTGAAGGGTAGCACCGGGAGTGGGTTTGAGGCTGGACAAGGTCTGGGATGCTGGGAGGTGTCGGGGCTGAGGGGTGCTAGGGCTGGTGATCCGAGGCTGGCATCGCTTTTGGCTTGGCCACCCTGATCTTCCTGTCTGCTTGCATTGCTTTCCCCTTGCCTACCACTGCTTCTCACTACCTATCGTAGAATCACAGCACCATAGAATGGATTGGGTAAGAAAGGACCTTAACATCACTCAGCTCCAACCCCTGCTTCACCGTAGAACATGTTGCCGAAGGCTCTGTCCAACCTGGCCTTGAACACTTCTAGGGATGAAGGATTTCCCAGTGCTTTGGGCAATCTGTTCCAGCACCCTCACCGCTTCCCACTGCCTTCCCATTGCCTCTTAATGACTCTCAGTGCCACAAATTGCCTCCCACTGCCTTCCCACTTCCTTCCAATGCCTCCCACTGCTTCCCATTCCATTCTGATTGCTTCCAGCATGCTTCCCACAGCCTTCTCATTGCCTACACATTCCCTTTCCTTTGCCTCCTACTGCCTTCCCAGTCCTTTCCTGTTGCTTCCAACTTCCTTCCCACTGCCTTCTCTTTGCTTTTCCATTGCCTTTATATTGCCTTCCATTGCCTTCCTTTTACCTCCTATTGCCTCCAAACGCCTTCCCATTGGCTCCCACCGGCACCCAAAAGCCTTCCACTTACCACCATAGACCCTTCCCTTCCCTTCTCTTCCCGCTGGCACCCCAGGACAGTCTCTGCCCACATCCCGACACTCTCATCCCATGTCCCTCGCCATGGCCATGGGCGCACGGGTCGGTCGCTGGTGCCCATGCCCGGGCTGTGCCAGCGCCATGCCCATCCCTGTGCCTGTGCCCAGACTGGCAGGTCACCCGCAGCCTGCAGGACGCCTCCCGGGAGCACGCGATGGGTAGACGTGCTGGGCACTGCCCTGGCATCCATCCTGTCTCTGGGATTGGGTTGTTGTGCCATTTTCTTCTGATGTGTAGAGCACTGTTGTATGGCAGGACAGCCAACAGCTCTACTTGTAGGTGCAGTCCTTGACACCAACATCTGCCCTTTAGCCATAGACGGAAGTTGCCATTTCACCTGCAGTGGGGAGATGCTCTAACAAGTGGTTCCCCAAGGCAGGGTCCCTCTCAGAGCCCTGCTCCCACATTGTGCACTGCCAGATCTTCAAGTGACGCAGCAGGAGGCTGGGAGGAAGGAATATGGCCCTTCCTCAGACTCTCCTGCCTGCCTGCCCCAATGGCACCGGGAAGAGGCATCCACAGTGAGGATACTGCTGCTGCTCCTCTGAGACATGCCCTCTCTCCTATGCAAGCTATCTTAGATCTTGTTTTATCTTATCTTCTTAGGTGCCCGCTGTCATATAAGGGGAAAAGGCAGACTTCAAACTGACGGATAATGTACCAGTGGATCTGTGAGCAATTCCTGAAGCTCAGCAGAGCATCTGAGACTCTCCATCCTCTCCTAGTGAAGAACTGACTGTACACTTGGTCACAGCACATGGAGACAGGAGCTGAGGATGCACCCTGAGACCCTCCCCCTGTGCACGCATTGCAAAGCGCTGGGAAAGGGTGTCTGTATTTTAAAGTAGACTCATGGAAATAGACCTTATTCCCCTCTCTCACACTCAAGCTTACACTTATACCACCTTGCACCGTTCCTCCGAGTGTTCCTGTGCCAGCACAGCTCACAGTAATCCAAGACTGATACAGAGCCCAGCTCCTGCCTTCTGTGCTCCCCAAGGTGGCCAGCATGCACTGGTGCTAGATGTGGCGTTTGCATCTTCTTGGAGCTGGGGGATGACAATGCCAGAGATGTCCCTGACCTCTCCTCCTCAAGGAGTCCTTTGGATTTACTGTCTGTTCCTTTTCTCAGCATTGGCAGCTCCCATCCTGCCCTTCATCCTGCCTCCATCACCTGCCCAGGTCTTTGGGCTGGGCCTTGCCTAGGGAGGATGCAGGCAGCAGTGCCTTCAGCATGGAGAAACTGATGTGGAGCCCTGAGACCCTGTGGGGTGTATGGGGGAACCCTGAGACTACAGGAGGAAAAGGCACTGATGATTCCTGAGACCACAGGGGTTGGAGAAGGGAGCCCCATGGCCATGGGGGAAATGGGAGTGCAGCAAGGAGTCTTGAAACAGTGGGAGACAGGGGGAAGCACTGGAGAGGCATGGGAACACTGGGGAAAGGGGACACTCTTGCCACCATGGGAGAAATATCCCTAAGATCATGGTGGGATCTGAGGTGCCAAGGGGGGTGATGAGGGAGCTCTGTCCCCACCCTGGTTGTGGGGGGAGCCGGCGGCAGGGGTGACCCTCCCTGTGTCACTCAGCATTTCTGCAGGGGGAGGATGAGTTAGGGACCCCTTTGCTAAGCTGAATGTGAGCAGCTCCCAGGGGAAGAGGTGTGGAAGGAGGCTGATGGAGCCAGCCCAAGGCACGGTGAGGCTCGGAGGTGGGGACAGGATTGCAGGAGGTCCCTTGCAATCTCAGCCAGCGTGCAAAACAAGGACTTGCCATGCCTGGCGTATCCTGGGGAACTCATACTTTCCCTGGTGCCCAGATAGGAGCAGGCTCCCTGCCCCTGGAGCCCTGAGCTCCAGCCACACAGCCCACAGTGTCGTTGGGCTCTGCCACCATAAGGACATGCTGCTGTCTAGCCTATAGCTCATGGGTCCCCAGGCCTGTTCAACATGGCTGATTCCTTGCCCATCTTGACAAGTCAGGTTTCTCCTTCCTTCCCAGTGGGAGGACTCACCCTTTCCCCCATCCGACATCAGCTGGCTCCATCCGTGTTCCTTCAGGCCCCTCTGAACACCAGTCCTGCCCTCCGGTATACCCATTACTGCCCAGTTTGATATTGCCACCCAGCTGGCTGAGACCATCCCCATCCCATCATTCCAGGCACTGGTGAAGGCTTCAAGGAGCACCAGCCCCAGGCTCCACCCCACAGGGATGTTGCAGCTGGATAAGGTGATGCTGACACCCCTTGCAGCCCTCCTGCCACGCAGGTTTCCACCTTCCTTCTTCTCCTCTCCTGGTCACATCTCTCCACTCTGCCAGCAAGTAGACTATAGGAAACCATGTCCTAGACATCAGAGGTTCATGGTAAACTTCCCCCATTGCTCTCCTCTTGAACCCAGCCCAGTATTCCCACCACACAGGTAGGTTGGACAGGCATGACTTGCTCTTGGTAAATCCTGCCCGGCTTTCCCCATCCACCAACATGTCCTCCCTGGGCCTGGAGCACTGCATGGCCAGGAGGACGTGCTCCACAGTCTTATTCAGATCCGGGCTGTTCTCTGACTGGGAGAACAAAGGTCAGCCCTGGGACAGGCTGTGGCCAAAGGCAGGTGATGGAGAGGAGAAAGGGTAGGACAGGAGCCAGCAGCAGCCAGTGACAGAGGAAAGGGGCAGCCAGTAAAACCAAAGCATTCCTTGAAGGGGGCCATCTGGTGACACCAATGGCGCCACATACCCGCTTTCACAAGGTGCAAGAGACACCTCTCTAACCGTCCTCAGCAAAAGGCAGCAGAGGTAAGCAGGGCTCATTACTGGTGTCCCCTCCCTGGGTCCAGGGCTGAAGGGCAGGGGCTGGGGATGTAAGCATGAGCATGAGTATAGAACACGGAAATACAGTCTCTTTTCTGTAAGCCTTGTTGTGAAATGCAGACCTGTCCCAGTCTGTCCTCCACATTAGAAAAAATCAGGGCAGTCATTTGAAGGTCCTAACAACAAAAAAATGAGGAAGAGTACAACTAAAAGCAAGGGGCTTCCTCCTAAAATCTGTTGTCCCCACCCAGAACCGCTCTGCTGTCCTGCAGGGGGCTCAAGAGGAAATGCACTCGCACCATGAACAACCGGCTGGTGCACTGGTAAAAAAGATCCCTACTTGTGCTGCCAGGAAAGAGAGGCGGGTCATAGTAGTAGGGTACTTTGAAAGGGACAGAAGCACTGATCTGTCGGCCTGACCCAGTCTCAAGGAAGATGTGTTGCCTACCTGGGGCACGGATCAGGGATGTTGCTGAGAGGCTGCCTGCCCTAGTAAGTCCCACTATTACCCACTTCTAGTGATCCATGTGGGTGATAGGGATAGAGATAGCAGGAGCATGGAAAGAAGGACTACAGAGCCCTGGGAGAGGTGGTTGGGGGCTCTGGAGCTCAGACAGTCTTTTCATCATTTCTTCAGGATAAAGGGGAGGACCTAAAAAAAGCTAGAAGGATTAGCCAGGTTAATAAATGGTTAAAAGGGTGGTGTCAGGGGTTTGGGTGTCTTGAACAAGGGACCCAAGTTTGTAGGCCAGGTCTACTGGGGGCTGGTGGAGCTGCTCTGGTAAGAGAAGGGGAAGAGCAGTTTTGGTAGGAAGCTTGCCAGACTGGTCAAAGATGCTTTAAACTAGATGTGTTGGGAGAGGGGGGCATCATTCCATCCCAACACACCCAGTCAGTTGCCAGAACCTATAATAAAAGCTCAGAGCAATGTAGATATATTCCAGCTGCTCCAGCCAATGAGCCAGCTTCATTTGGAGCTCAGCTCAGATGCCCCTATACAAACGCCCATAGCATGGGGAACAAACAAGAGGAATTAGAGATGTGTGCACATCTATGGGGATACAACAGGCACCACAGAAACATGGTGGGATGGCTCCTACGACTGGAGTGTTGGGATGGAAGGCTACAGGCTCTGTAGAAAAGACAGGCCCGGCAGGCGGGGAGGGGAAGTTGCCATTTATGTTAGGGATAGGCTGGAGAGTATGGAACTTTGTCTGGGGAGAGGGAGCAGTTAACAGAGAGTCTGTGGGTCAGGGTTAAAGGGAGAACAGCTACAGGGGACATTACTGTGGGGATCTGTTACAGACCACCTGATCAAGAGGACTGTGTGGATGAAGCACTCTATAGACAGATAGGAAAAGCCTCACGCTCACAGGCCCTTGTTCTCATGGGGGACTTCAACCACCGATATCTGTTGGAGGGACGGTACAGCCTGGCACAAGCAATCCAGAAGGTTCCTCGATTGTGTGAGAAGACAACTTCCTTCTGCAAGTAACAGAGGAGCCAACAAGGAGAGGTGCCATGCTTGACCTCGTGCTCACCAACAAGGAACGGCTGGTTGGAAATGTGACTCTCCAGGGCAGCCTTGGATGCAGCGACCACGAGATGGTCGAGTTCAAGATCCTCAGGACGGTGAGAAGAGCGTGCAGCAAGCTCACTGCCATGGACTTCAAGAGAGCAGACTTTGGCCTCTTCAGGAACCTGCTTAGTAAGGTTCCATGGGATATAGCCCTATAAGGCAGGGGGGCCCAAGACTGTTGGTTCATATTCAAGGATCACCTGCTACAGTCTCAGGAGTGTTGCATCCCAACTACAAGGAAGTGCAGCAGGAGGGCCAGGAGACCTCCTTGGATGGATAAGGAGCTGCTGAGGAAAATTCAAATGAAAAAATAGGCTTATAAAACGTGGAAGCAAGGACAGGTGGCATGGGAAGAGTACAGGGATGTTGTCCGAGAAGCTAGGGACCAGGTTAGGAAAGCTAAGGCCCAGTTAGAATTAAACTTGTCTAGGGATGTTAAGGATAAAAGGAAGGGATTCTACAGGTACACAGTGAATAAAAGATAGACTAGGGACAATGTAGGCCCCCTCCAGAAGCTCTCGGAAGAACTGGCTACCCTGGATTTGAAGAAGGATGAGGTTCTGAATGACTTCTTTACCTTGGTCTTCACTGGCAAAGGCTCGGACCACACCACCAAAGTCTTGGAAGGCAGACACAGGGACTGTGAGAATGAAGACTCTAGGCCCACTGTAGGAGAGGATCTGGTTCGAGACCACCTTAAAAACCTGAATGTGCACAAGTCCATGGGACCTGATGAGATCCATCCGTGGGTCCTGAAAGAGCTGGCAAATGAAGTTGCTAAGCCACTGGCCATCATATTTCAAAAATCATGGCAGTAAGGTGAAGTTCCCGATGACTGGAAAAAGGGAAATATAACCCCCATTTTCGAGAAGGGAAAAATGGATGACCCGGGGAATTACAGACCAGTCAGTCTCACCTCTGTGCCTGGCAAAATCCTGGAGCAGATTCTCCTGGAAGGCATGCTAAGGCACATGAAAAACAACAAGGTGCTTGGTGACAGCCAGCATGGCTTCACTAAGGGGAAATCCTGCCTGACCAATTTGGTGGCCTTCTATGATGGGGCTACAGAACTGATGGACAGGGGTAGAGCAGTTGATGTCATCTACCTGGACTTGTACAAAGTGTTCGACACTGTCCCACACGACATCCTTGTCTCTAAACTGGAGAGACATCAATTTGATGGATGGACCACTCGGTGGATAAAGAACTGGCTGGATGGCCGCACACAAGAGTTGTGGTCAATGGCTCAATGTCCAGCTGGAGACCAGTAACGAGTGGTGTCCCTGGGGGATCAGTGTTGGGACAGGTCTTGTTCAACATCTTTGTCGCTGACATGGACAGTGGGATTGAGTGTGCCCTCAGCAAGTTTGCCGATGACACCAAGCTGTGTGGTTCGGTTGATACGCTGGAGGGAAGGAATGACATCCAGAGGGACCTTGACACGCTTGTGAGGTGGGCTGATGCCAAACTCATGAGGTTTAACCACGCCAAGTGCAAGGTCCTACACCTGGGTCAGAGCAATCCCAGGCACAGCTACAGGTTGGGCAGAGAAGAGATTCAGAGCAGCCCTATGGAGAACGACTTGGGGGTGTTGGTGGATGAGAAAATGAACATGAGCCAGCTTCAGTGGGCGCTTGCAGCCCAGAAAGCCAACTGTATCCTGGGCTGCATCAAAAGGAGCGTGACCAGCAGGTCAAAGGTGATCCTGCCCCTCTGCTCTGCTCTTGTGAGACCTCACCTGGAGTATTGTGTGCAGTTCTGGTGTCCTCAACATAAAAAGGACATGGAACTGTTGGAACAAGTCCAGAGGAGGCCACGAGGATGATCAGGGGACTGGAGCACCTCCCATATGAAGACAGGCTGAGAAAGTTGGGGCTGCTCAGCCTGGAGAAGAGAAGCTGCGTGGAGACCTCATAGCAGCCTTCCAGTATCTGAAGGGGGCCTATAGGGATGCTGGGGAGGGACTCTTCATTAGGGACTGTAGTGATAGGACAAGGGATAACAGGTTCAAAGTGAAACATGAGAAGGTCAGATTAGGCACAAGGCAGAAGTTCTTTACTGTAGTAAGGGTGGTGAGGCACTGGAATGGTTTGCCCCAGGAAGTTGTGAATGCTCCATCCCTGGCAGTGTTCAAGGCCAGGTTGGACAGAGCCTTGGGCAACACGGTCTAGGGTGAAGTGACCCTGCCCATGGCAGACGGTTGCAACTGGATGATCTTAAGGTGCTTTCCAACCCAAACCATTCTATGATTCTATGAATCCGTATACCTTTAAAATAGCTTTGCAGTGCAATAGCTTTGGAGACAACAGTACACAGGGATGTGGCTGTGCAGGAGGTAAAAGGTGTCTCTGCTGTGCACCCTGAGCTCCAATCACTCAGATGTATGGTGGAGATGGTGTTCCAGAGTTACCACTTGGCAGGGAGAGGAGGGACGGTCTTGAACGTGCTCCTCACATCTGGCAGCTTCTCACAGATCCATGGCCATTTTCTTGAGCAGTAGAATCTTTCCATCTTACCATAGGATATTCCTGGACAGGTCCAACTTCTGTTGCAAGAAGGGAGGGCACACGTGAGAGGTGCCATCACCATGCTCTCAGCCTGCTGCCACCATGCTGTACCCCACACAGCTGCAGCCTCAGGGTCCCTTAGCCTGGCCAGGAGGATCCGGCCACTGCCCTCGTTCAAGCATCAGTCACATGTCAAGGACAGACGCCAGGGCAGTGCCCACCGCATTTCCCCGTGGCTGGTGAAGCTGCGAGAGATGCAGGTGGCCGAGATGGAACAACTTACTCTTTATATTGCCATCCATACGTGTCCTCACGTGAATCGAGATGACTTTTGTATCTCTCCCCGACCCAGTACACGGCGCCATTCCCCTGCTCAAAGAGTTGGGGGGAGAGAAGCTGTTGACCGGCTGCCCTTGCCCAGAGCCCACTGGGTGCCCGAGAGTCCCAGGTCTGGTGGTGGCCCCCAGCACCTCCGCAGCGCTGCTGCTGCTGGATCTGCCCGCCCCAGCATTGCCCCCAGCCCTGGGGTGCTGCAGCCCCTCGGCTCTGTACCGGCGTTGTCCACGCTGGCCAGTCGCCTTGGACCAGCAGCTGAGCAGACATCCTTTGGCAGTACTGACGGCTGTCCCTCCACGTCTTGCTCTCCACGGAGATGAAGAGGCACTTGCCCCTGTAGAGCACCCAGCCCGAGGGGCAGCACTCTGGGGACAGGGGCACGGCTCAGGCGCTCGCCGTCACAAGGATGCTCGGGGGGCCCGTCCTGGCCGGGATCAGCCCCTCGTCTCCCCGGCAGCATCCCTGCCCGTCCCGCAGCCCAGCACGGCCCTACCTGTGTTCAGGCAGGCGCGCAGGCTGGCCACGGTGCTCTGGCTGCTGTTGAGCTCTCCCTGCAGGCGCTGCACATCCCTGTGCAGCTCGGCCAGCTCCTGCCTGGCGCGCCCCAGCTCCGCGTCCCGCAGCTCCAGCTCCGCTCGGCTCCTGTTGCCGTCCCACCACGCACGCCCCAGCTCCGCTCTGGCCCTCACCAGCTCCAGCCGCGTCTGCTCCAGGCGCTGCTCCCGGGCGCTCAGCTCCTGCTCCAGGCGGCCCTGCTCGGCCGCGTGCTCCCGGGAGGCGTCCCGCAGGCTGCGGGTGACCTGCCAGTCTGGGCACAGGCACAGGGATGGGCATGGCGCTGGCACAGCCCGGGCACGGGCAGCAGCGACCGACCCGTGCGCCCACGGCCATGGCGAGGGACATGGGATGAGAGTGTCGGGATGTGGGCAGAGACTGTCCTGGGGTGCCAGCGGGAAGGGAAGGGAAGGGAAGGGAAGGGAAGGGAAGGGAAGGGAAGGGAAGGGAAGGGAAGGGAAGGGAAGGGAAGGGAAGGGAAGGGAAGGGAAGGGAAGGGAAGGGAAGGGAAGGGAAGGGAAGGGAAGGGAAGGGAAGGGAAGGGAAGGGAAGGGAAGGGAAGGGAAGGGAAGGGAAGGGAAGGGAAGGGAATGGTCTGTGGTGGTTAAGTGGAAGGGAGGCAATGGGTGCCGGTGGGAGCCAATGGGAAGGCGTTTGGAGGCAATGGGAGGTAAAAGGAAGGCAATGGGAGGCACTGAGCAGGTAAGCAATGAGAAGGCAGTGTGAATGTATTTGGAAGCAATATTAAGGAAGCTGAAAGCAGTGGGAGACATTGAAGGCAGTGGAAAGGTAGTGGAAAGGTAGTGGGAAGTAATGGTGAGGCAGTGGGAGGCAATGAGAAGGCAGTGGGCGGCAACGGGAAAGGAGTGGGAAGCAATGGGAGGCAATAGGAAAGCAGTGGAAGCAGTCTGAGCCAGTGGGAAGCAGTGAGGGTGATGAGGTGCTGGGAACAGGCTGCCCAAGGAAGTTGTGAACGCTCCATCCCTGGCGGTGTACAAGGCCAGGTTGAACAGAGCCTTGGGTGACATGGTTTAGTGTGAGGTGTCCCTGCCCATAGCAGGGGGGGTGGAACTGGATGAGCTTTAAAGTCCTTTCCTGACCCAAACCATTCTATGATGCTGTGACTCTATGATAGGCAGTAAGAAGCAGTGGTAGGCACAGGAAAAGCAATGCAGGCAGACAAGGGAGCTCAGGCTGGCCAAGCCGAAAGCAATGCCAGCCTCAGATCATCAGTCCCCAGCACCCCTTGGACCCAACAACCCCAGCATCCCAGACCTAGCCCAGCCTCACGGCAGGTCCCCAGGACCTGGGTAGTTCCCAGACACTCACAGCAAGTCCCCAGCGAGTGGATAGCACCCACTCCGGGTGCTACCCTTCATCTCCCCCCACCCCACAGCCCTCACCCAGACTCACAGCAGGTCCCCAGGGCCACGGTGCCCACCACCAGCAGCACCAGCAGCACCAGCAGGCTGGTGGCCAGCGGCCCCATGGGGACACGCCAGCGCCGGGGCCATCGCCCTGCAAGAGGTGACATGAGATGAGCTGAGCTGTGAGCACAGCATCACCCATGGTCCCACTGCCAGCCCCCACTGCCCACCCTGCGCCTCAGCATCCTCGTGTCGGTGGCCGGGCTCTGACCTGGGCTCTGCTCTGCAGGCACCGTCCCCAGCAGCACGTTCTCGTAGGGGCTGTCGTCCTCATCGGGGGCTGCGGGGCAGGAGGGCACGGCCAGCGGCGGGGATGCTGCGAACTTCAGGTCGGCGTAGACCACGCTCTGGGCCATGCTTGCAGGCGCCCCAGGCAGCAGCAGAGTGAGGGCTCGCTGCTGCCTTGCCCTGGCCAAACCCCCGTGGGGTGGAGACACCTCTTGATCAGAAAAGCAGAAGCGTTTTTATTTGCAAATGTTTTTTTTTCCTGAGGCTGCTCTTGCTGTGCAGTGCGTGGGGCTGAACCAGCTCCTCCCAGGCAGCGCACTCTGTCCCCATGTCCCCACAGGCTGTGAGGAGCCCCAGGAGCCGGTGTCTGCTGGGCACTCCAGGGCCGCGCGGCCCCATGCAGCACCTTCCCATCTCCCGCTTGGAGGCATTCTGCAGTGACTGTGGAGTTCTGCCCTCAACATTTCTCAGGACAGATTCCCAGGGATGTCCATGCTGGAGCTGCATGCTGCTGGCACAACCCATGTGGTCTATATCAAAACCGTAATAGCCCCCAGGGCCAAGCCCCTCCAAACCAAGACCCTGTAGACCTTTTAGACTCTCACTCATCACCCAGCCTCAAGGCAAAGTGAGGGCATTTGCTGTGACCTCCTCAGACGATGTGAACCAGCGGACAAGCTCCTGCCCAGCCCTCCATGTGACCAGGGATGCTTACCGAAGCAGAATAAACCCTGGACAGCCACCACCACAACCAAAAGCCCGGAGCTTTGCAGGGATCTGCTCCAGCCTGCACAGGAGCTTTTCCAGGCTGCCCCCAGGACATGAGGGTGCTCAGATCGATGCCACTTCTTCCAGTGCTGTTTCCCACCCAGCAGCAATGCGATTGGGTCTGGGCACCAGAGGATGCACCTCCATCCCACCGCCCTCATCCCCCAAAACCAGCCACAGCATTCAAGTGCCAGGATTTATTGGCAAATTGCAGAGATCCAGCGGGGTGAAGCGTCTGAATGAGGAAGCAGCAGCACCAAAGGATGCCTGTGCATTGGGATGGGACAGTCCCTGGAGGTCCCCACGGTCATCAGGGGCCAATGCAGGTGTAGGTGGTGTTTCCCCAG
The DNA here is from genome assembly GCF_028554395.1 of Pezoporus wallicus. Taxonomy (NCBI): domain Eukaryota; kingdom Metazoa; phylum Chordata; class Aves; order Psittaciformes; family Psittacidae; genus Pezoporus; species Pezoporus wallicus. Next base: position 487,347 of record NW_026642642.1, read on the forward strand.
AGGAGGGTGGGTGGCGAGGACCGGACCCACTGCAGGGTGGATGCGCGCTGCTCACAAACCCAGCCCAGGGCTTCCCCACACAGACCACCTGACAGCCCCAGCCCTGACACCCTGCCGCAGGCCAGGAAGGAGCTGGTGGAGCGATGGATTGGGAAGAGCCTGCAGGGAGAGAGAGGGCAGAGATGGGATGGACAGGAAGGACTGGGGTTCTATCATCAGCAGCTCCTCAGGACAGTGATCAGGGATACTATGGGGGCAAAGCTCACCCTCTCCAGGGAGCACTGTGCCCTGACACCCTCTGCTTAATTAAGACACATGCTCTGATCCTCCCGACCCTACCCATGCCTGTTTGACATGCAGCTCCCATCCCCATCATGCACACAGCACCCCCAGGTCCTTCCTGGCAGGACTCAGCACCAGCTGCACTAAGAAAAGCCTGAGAACCTGGTTTGAGGGAGCCATCCCAGCTCCTCACCCAGGTGGGATGTGGGCACCATCCCTTCCCAGTGCAGCCCTCAGAAGACAAGAGACAGCCAAAATGTGGAGCACATCTGTGAGAGACTGATCTGAAATCAGACTCCACTGCCCACTGTATCAAAGACTGGTCTGAGAAACTGAGCTGGAAATTCACCTATCTCCTGTCTCAGAGATGAGTGGGAGGAGTTGAGATAAGACTCCAATATCCATTGCCTGGGAGAAGGGTGTGAGAAGCTGAACTGGAACTCGACCACCCATTGCCTGAGGGATAAGTGGGAAAGAGCTAAGACTCTTCCATCCATTACTTTGAGGACTGGTGTGAGCTACTATCCCAAGGATCGCTGCAGACACATGTGTGTCAAAGAGCTGGCTGCAAGACCAGGGAAACTGGTCCACCAGGAATATGTAATATGTGACATGAACAGAGGTACTCCCCCCAACTCCTGACAAAGGGGAAAAGGTAACCACCAAGAGACACATCACCAGGAGCCACATCAGCAGCGAGCCATTACCATGAGGATAGCTCCAGAAGGACACCTCCGTGAGTACACTGTCCATCGATGAGTACTATGGATCCTGAGGGGCACCCTCCATGAGACATCGCCATGAGACACACTCCATGGGGTACTTTCAAGGGGTCTCAAGAAGGATGCCTCCACAAGGACACCCAGCTCCAATGGACTCTTGGGGAACACTCTGCTCCGATATCGACTACAAACCCTGAAGAACTTCCACCACCAATGATGATGTCAACGGATCCCTGGGACACCACTGGATCCATGGTGGCGACTCTCTCTCTTCCTCTCTCTCTCTGCACCCCGACTCCTTCCTTCATTTTCTACTTTTTTTCCCCAATCTGTTCTATCATTACCCCCTTTATTACAACAATTTCCCTTTTTTATAACTCTCTTTTTGAAATTTGTAATAAACAAAGTGTCCAGTTATGGTACTTGACCTCATTTGTGTCTTAATTTCAATCTTGGGATCATGACATGAAACATGGTCTGGCACTGGGTTTTTTCTCCAACTGGACCCTGGAAACATCCTCACATGCAAGTGGGCTGCCTGTCTCCCCATCACCTCCCTCAGCATCCCTGGCTAGGGACAAGCAGGGAGCCTCACCCCTTCAGTGCAGTGCCATCCAGCCACTTCCAGTCAGACCTGGAGCCATCCCGCTTCAGCCCCACGTGGAAGACCTCTGTGTTGGCTGTGCGCATCAGGAAAGCCTAGCACAAGAGAGGACCTGCATGAGCTACCTGGGGGGAAAACCCAGGCCCCTCCCAGTGATGGGGGTTGCAGAGTAAAGACACAGCACCTCCAGCTCTCTATCTGGAGGCTTAGCTAGGCTTTGGGCATGAGGGTCAGAGCCAGGGAGCTGAGATGGGTACGCTCACCAGGGTGGTGTTGGCTCGGATGGTGACCAGCTGTGCCCCTCTGGAGCAGCAGTCCTCTCTGCTCTGCTCCCAGCTCTTCTTGGTGAAGGAGAAGTAGTAGCACTGCCCCGCATCCCAGAGCCAGCCAGCTGGGCAGAACTGGCATCGCCCTGCACACCAGAAACACAGCTTGCAGCCCAAGGCACAGGACAGTGACAAGGGGCAGCCAGAGTATCAACCAACCCAATGTACTTCTATGGATACCCCTTGGAGAGGACCCTCTGCTTGCCCATGCTCTGGAGCCCAGCTCCTGCATCCAGTGCAACAGGCTGGTTACATGAAGGTGATAGTATCGGGCAGATGGGTTAGCGAAGGGAGCTCCAGGTTTGGGGTGGTGATATAAACATCATTTGCAAAGCACAGGGAAAGCAGTCAAGATTTCAGCTTCACCAGAGACTGGTTGAAAGACAGCCCCCAGTGCCATCCAGCACATGGAAAACATGATCTTGGTGCTGGTGGAGTGCCCGGGCAATGCAGAGCCATGCTGGGGCCATCTCTTCCAAAGGATCCCAGCAGGGCAGCCTGTTAGCAGCACCATGGTATGAGCCAGGGGACAGGCAGTAAGGGTGAAGGAAGACTGGTGGGAGGCACATTCTGGAGCAGGGACAGGTCCTGACTACTGAAAAGAACACCCAAGCCCCCTCCAAACCCTCTCCAAGCCTCACACAGGAGCCCACCAGGTTTTCCTACCTCGCTGCATCTGTCGCCCATAGCTGGGGCTCTCCTCCCCGCTCCAGGCACCACAGGTGCAGCTCGCCTGTTGTCCTAAATCTACAGAAGAAGAATAAAAGAGTGCCACTGCCAACCCTGTGCTCCTGTTCCCAGCAGCACCAAGTGGCCTCTCCCATGGGACAACCCCCTTTAGGTGACCTGCCAGCCAAGCTCGACAATCTCCTTGTGGGTTTTGCTGTGCCTGGGAGCCCATCACAGAACAGGCTTTCGGGGAAAGTGCTTCTTTCGGTTTCAGTGTCACCACTCTCCCTCCTGTCTTCATGTCACTGCCATGTGATGGAGCAGGATGTCCTGACACAGTCCCCAAGCCCACGCCGTTCCACCGCCTTCCTCTCCCAGCCAGGCAGGCACAGTCTTGCTTCACCAACTTTCCTGCTTGCCCCAGAACCTGCAACACCCTCAGCCCCAAGCAGGAGGATGCTTGGGACATGAGCTCTGTCTGTTGGTACATGGTCCCCATGGTGCCAACCCCACCACCCCGACCAGAGAGCTCCAGGCACAAGCAGGTACTCACAGTGGAAGCTCAAGCTGATGAGGATGATTTGTGCCAGCAGGAGCAGCAGGGAGAGGACAGCCAGGCTGAGGGCAGCCCAGCACCAGGGCAGCCGCACGGTCTGCTGGGGAGCTGAAAAACAGAGTTAACCTCGACTCTGGGGGCTTTGTTGGAGCGGTGGGGACACCTCCAGCCAGGAGATGTCTGTGAACCCTGGTCAGGGTCTCAGGAAGCAGTTGGGGAACCCAGGAAAACTGAGGGAGAGCCCGTTTGCAGCACCTTGATCCTATTAGTGTCTTGCTGCAGACAGTGCTTGGCATGAGGCAGGTAGAGCAGAGTGGGGTGCAGTGGGCACCCCCTGACCTTGAGTTCCTCCTGTCCCCTGCCCCATGAGCAAGCAGAGTGCAACAGTGCTGGAGAAGAGCTGTCTGGGAGAGGGTTCCCAGAAGAGGGGGTCAGGGGAATGGTCCCAGAGAAGGCAAGGGGCTGCAGAAGGGCAGGGGACCCTCCATGGTGCCAGGGACTGGGAGCAGCTCACCATTACCTGGGGTGGGAGGCAAGCGCAGATCAGCGTACGTGACCCCCTCGTCCATCCCTCCCTCAGTCTCTTGCTCTGCACCCACAGGCGAAGAAGCAACCCCTTCCCAGCCGCTTTTGGCAGCTGGCTGTGACGTGAAATGGAAAGTGTCACTTCCTGGTGGGGTCCCCAGGGGCACCACCTGGGACAGAACCCTGGGGGGGTCACAGTGATGACAGTGACCGACTGGGGGAAGGGGAAGCCCCACGAGGCTGGCACCCAGACATTCCCTGCATGAGGGAACCCTGCACCCACACTGTGGGGCAGGGAGCTGAGGGGATGGCTGCTAGCTCAGACATGGGACTGTAGAATAGAATCAGAGTCATTTGGGTTGGAAGGGACCTTCAAAGCTCACCTAGTCCAACCCCCTGCAATGAGCAGGGACATCTTCAATTAGATCAGGTTGTCCAGAACCATCCAAGCTGGCCTCGAATGCCTCCAGGGATGGGGCATCCACCACCCCTCTGGGCAACCTGTGCCAGTGTTTTACACCGTCTTTGCAAAGGATTCCTTCCTCACATCCAGCCTGAATCTGCCCTCTTCCAGTTCAAAACCATCACCCCCAGTCCTATTGCAACAGGCCATGTGAGAAAGTTTCTCCCCATCCTCCTTATAGGGCCACTTCTAAGAACTGAAAGGTCACAGCATGGTTTCGGGTTAGAAGGGGCCTTTAAAGGTCAGCTAGATTCTTGTGCTCCCCACCACAATGTTGGGACAGCCACAGCCCCCCAGTGCTCAGCCTATCTGCCCCGCGGGGCTGTGCATCCTTGGGGAGCAGGGCTCTTTCTGCATCCCACGCTCCGCACTCCGAAAGTAGCAAGGCCGCGGGGTGTTTGCTCTCACACATGGTTCCTGCTGCCTTGTTTGCAGCCCAGCCCTGGAAAGCGGGACACTGGGGTTCTCCACCCCATCCCAGAGCCTTGAGTGCTGCCGTGATGGCCATGGGGGGGAGGGCAGGGTCCCCCAGCCGCGGGAGAGTCCCACCCGGGGGACAGCACCGCTGCAGCCGGGCAGGCTCGGACCACGGCCCCTGCGCCCAGCCGGACGGCGATGCGCTGGATAGCGCGGCCGGGACTACGTTTCCCAGCGGCTCCTCCCGGCGCTGCACATGCTCCGTGCGGCCTCCCGGCAGCTCCCGGTGCGGCGCCCGGTGCAGCGCAGGGACGCTCGGAGCGGCTCTGGTGCTGCTTCGGGTGCAGCTCCCGGTGCAGCCCCCGGGAAGGTTCCCGGTGCGGCTCCCGGTGCTGCTCCCGTTGCTGCTCCCGGTGCTGTTCCCGTTGCTGCTCCCGGTGCTGCTCCCGGTGCGGCTCCCGGTGCGGCTCCCGGTGCAGATCTCTCTGCGGGTCCCGGTGCGCTGCGGGCGCAGCAGACCCTCGGGGGTGCCGCGCCGCCGGGCCGGAGCCGAGCTTCCCCCGCCCTGGCAGCATGCCCCGCGGGCGAGCCTGGACGCAAGCGGAGGTCAGCAGCCTGCTGGCGCTGGTGGGGGGCTCGGGGGAGGCCGCCCTGCTCATGGCTTCCACGTCGCGACCCAACGAGGCGCTGTGGAGGGAGATATCCCAAGGGCTGGCAGCGGCCGGGTACTCGCGCAGCGTCGCCCAGTGCCGCTCCAAGTGGAAGGCGCTGAAGCAGGCTTTCCACTCGGAGCGGGAGACGCGCCAGAGGGCAGGACACCACTCAGACCGCCTGCCTCCGCACTACCGAGCCATGAAGAGCATATGGAAGGCGGCCGGGCGGCCCGTGTTCGGGGAGCGCAGGATGCCAGGTGAGTGCCGGGATGGGTAAATGGGTTTGGCAGGGTGGCTGAATGTGGGATACAGGGTTAGCACTGGTACTGCACGGCCACCCGGGGTCTGCTGACGGTCTCTTCCTCTTCCTCTAGACATGGCGAAGCTGCCCTCTGGGAAGCGCAGGTCAGCCCATGCTGCCTGCTCTTTATCCTCACCAGAGCCACCAGGTACCTGTGGGCTCAGGCAGCCGGCGTGGGGCTTGTCCTGGCTGTGGGGTGTCAGGCACCCCTTGTGTCCTGGTTGTTGAAGCTCTTTTCTGCACCCACTCGCCCTCCTGCAGAGCACAACGTTGACGGGGACACCCCGGGAACGTTGATGTCCCCACTGCTGCGGTGTGTAAAGGACGAGCCAGAGACCCGTAAGTACCGGTCTGCCCCGCTGCACCGGGCTGCACGGCCACGGCTCCAGCCCAAGCCCATGTCAGCATGGTGGGAATGGAGGGCTTGAAGGGCTTAGAGGACTGGGGGTCCCATCACGAGTCCCTCAGCAGGGGTGTTGGGACTTCTCTGTCCAGGGGCTTTGGCTCCAAACCAGTCCCAGAGCATGATGGGTTGGCTGGGACAGGACAGAAGGGGTTCCCCAGCTCTGACCCAGTCTGAGGGCTGCCTCATGGCTTTAGGTCTCTAAAGGATGAGGCCAGGGGGCTCTGGCAGCTGTATAGCACTGCAGGGCATGACACCCCTTCCTCCAGCAGGTCCTGGCTTCCTGCTTCCCTGGTAACACCATAGATCTTCAGATGAGTTAGGGCTGGGTGTGAGGGCCAGAGGTGCTGCAGCTCCCCTGCCCTGCAGCCCACCCAGGGGCAGATCCTGCATCCCTCTCACTGCACATCACAGGGGTTTGGCACAGAGGTGATACAGATTATGTCCCTGGATCTGATTTGTGAGGGCGCCCCAGCCAGCATCCCACACTGGGTAATCGCCTTCTGTCTCCCTAAATTCCCCCTGCAGTTTCAAGTGGATGTGGGATTCTTCTTCACTTCCAGCCCTAGTCTGTTCTGTAGCGTTGCTGCGTGCTGCTATGCCGCTGCTGCCTTCCAGCCCAGAGGTGGCTGCATTGCAGTGGTGGGTGAGTGACTCCTGCTTTTGTATCTAGCTTGTGAAATGCTTTGGGGCCCTGCAGGGCACTGTGGAGCTGTGGCTAAGGCAATTCGGGCTGCGGGGATGACCGGACAGACCCTGGGCTGGTGGTGACCCCCCCCAGCAGGTTCCATCAGACGGCGCATCTCTCCTCTCTGCTCTCTCCCAGCAGTGGATGGGGACCGCGTCGCTGGAGGGCCACCCGCTTCCCACACCATGCCACGTAAGGCTTTCCTTGCCCTGCTCAGTGCAGTAAACCCCCTTGGCCCCGCAAGCAGGGTCTGATACAGTTCTCATTGCAGACGCCCGTCACTGTTTTCCTCCCCTTCCGTTCCTGGGTGAGTACCATGCCCTGGCCACCATGCTCAGGTGCCCTGGAGCAGGAGGTAGATGCAGCTCACAGTCTGTGTCTGCTCTCCTTTCAGGCTTTCACACTGCCCTGAAGCAGGAGGGAGTTGAGCAAAAGGCTGGTAAGTGTCTGTGCCTTCAAGCAAGTCTCCCTGCCCCATGGAGCGGCTGTGTCCTGCCCATGAGGACAGGGGGCAGGGGCTCCTGCGGGCACTCTGGTTACTTCCTCTGTGCCAAACCGCTGTGGCAGGTTTTCCTGCAGAGACATCCCTGGGGATGGCAAGAGGAAGCCGAGCGCTGCCAGCGGCCACCACAGCCCTGTGCTCCCCGGGTATGGCTGCTGTGAGTGGGCAGCCAGCAGCGGGTGAAGAGGCATCCAGCTCCAGCCTGCACGGTGGGTCCTCCCTGCAGCATCCCAACGGGGGGCTCCCGGAGCTGTGGGGAGGGTTTGCAGCCACTGAGCTTCTCCTCATCACAGGCTCCGGTGTGGCGGGCCTGCTCCAGAACGTGCAGCAGCTCCTGGTGCAGATCCTGCAGACATCCCGGCAACAGCAGGCGCTGCTGGAGAGCCTGGCCAGCGACACCGTCTCTCACCTCCACCTCCTCTCCCACAGCCTGGTGCAAGTGGGGGAGACCCTGCACCAGCTCCTGCTCCGGCCACAAACTCACCCAGGCACCCTTGGCCACTACATGCCCCATGTACCCCTATTCGAGGGCACCAGGGTGCCCTGCTCCCCTGGTGATGCCCACACCTCCCCAGATCACAAAGAGAAGCCTCAGGGGTTCCCTGACACAGGGTGCATCCCACCGTGAGCACCACCATCCGCGTACCCAGGGACAATAGTTCACTCACAGCCACAGATCTTTATAGCAGAGGCACCGGATGTTTTGGAAATTTATAGAAGAGAGACATTTTAATACAATTAAAAATAGGTTTTGTACCAGTGATGACAATCGACCAGTTCTTTCCCCCTCCTCGGGGGATGTTCCCCTTCTCACTTTCGAGATGAGCAGAAGGGAAACTTGGCTATTTACAGCCTCCGAGAAACTCCCAGGCCATGCACCATGAGGCAGAGGTACTTTCTTCACCCCTGCCCCACTGTCTGATGTCTTCCTGCTGCAGCTGGGCAGGACTCCAGCCTGAAGAACATGCTGCTGGGGCCGTGGAGGACAGGGGAGACTGCATACAGCACAGGCTGCATGGTGTACGCTAACCTTCTGCAAGGGAAGGGGCCATGATGGGCAATGCTGGGGAGGCAGTGGTGTTGCAGCTGTGGTCTCTTGGTCACCAGGTCCTTGGTGGGTCACATCCAGCGCATGAGCTGGTGCTGTCACAGCCGATACTGTGGAGTTGGCAGCATGTTGTTGTGTGCCCTGTCCTGCTCCCAGGACTCAGGACGTAGATCACTGTCAGCAGTAGTTGCAGACATGGCATGGCACGCTGTGCTTGGCAAAGTGGTCACTGGCTCTTGCACAGGGTGCCCACATCCTCTATGGAATGGGGTGGATGTACTGGCTGCCTGCAGAATCTCTTGGCAATGTCCTAGAAGAGAATGTAGCTGATGGCGCTGGTGTAGGGTGGATAGACATCAGCATGGCAGTCCTGTCACACCACATACCACTTGTTGAGGGGTGACCTGCCCCTTCTCCCAAAAGAGAGACCCCATGTAGAGGCTGGTCCACGCCACATCAAGCCCAGCCAGGAAGGTGGGCAAGGAGTCCCTGTTGTCGTATCTCCTGAGCATGTAGCAGGGCTGGCACTGCTCCGATGCTATGCATCACCTTCAGGGTGAGGTTGCAGATGTCCCCCAACTCCTGCCCTTCCCCACATGTGGCCAAGCCATGGAGAGAGGCCAGCGGCATGGCCAAGAGGGTTCACCAGTGAGGTGGCTGGGTGCTATGACACCAGTGAGGTGTCCTCTGTGCTCCTGAGCATGGAGCAGAAAGCTCTGCCTGCAAGTCTCTTGGTGTTGGGCTGCTGCCTGCAGAGAGGTCTGCCCTGGCCTTCCTCCTTGGGAGACGACCAGGGTGGATGAAAGTAGGAGAAAAGTGGGATCTCCCTTCCTGACCCCGGCTGCTTGCCAGTGAGGTTGCAATTTGAAGGCATCTTTGGGTTGTGGTTGCCCATGCTCCCCACTACCCGGCTGTTCTCCCAGCTACCCAGCTGTGCTCCCATCGTCCCACTAAGCTCCCCACAACCCAGATGTGCTCCCATCATCCCACTGAGCTCCCCATTACCCAGATGTGCTCCCATCATCCCACGGAGTTCCCCACCACCCAGATGTGCTCCCATCATGCTGCTGAGCTCCCCATTACCCAAATGTGCTCCCATCATCCCACGGAGCTCCCCACCACCCAGATGTGCTCCCATCATCCCACAGAGCTCCCCACCACCCAGATGTGCTCCCATCATCCCACGGAGCTCCCCACCACCCAGATGTGCTCCCATCATCCCACTGAGCTCCCCATCACCCAGCTGTGCTCCCATCATCCCACCGAGCTCCTCATCACCGTGCTGTGAGAGCCAGGAAACTGAGTTTGTCTCAAACACTCTTAAACCGAGCTTGCCTCAGACACCATTTACATTCAACCATGGGAGGCCTGCAAGAATTATCATAATCAAAGCAGACAACAGGGATGTTGGTTTCAATTCTGCATAGGCAGGATCATCCCAGTCCCCTTGTCTGAAGCTGATAACCCTCCACAGGGCTGTGAAAAGTGCTGACTCAAAGGATGGGGTCAGATAGCGAACACACTATGAGGGACAGCAGCCACCCAGAACCCCAGCTTTGGAACCGTGCATTCACTAAAGTACATCCATCATTATCACAGTGATGCCTCTCTGCACTTTGCACGCAGTTATGGGTAACACCCCAAAGAACCCGAACAGGCTCAGAGGGTGAGCTCCCACTGCTGCAACACCCTGGGTAATGGCCAGTGAGATGCCCCTGGATCCATGAGTGGCGACTATCTGCTTGCAGCTTCTCTTATCTTATCTCTCTCTCCCCCTCTCCTCTCTCCCTGCATTGATCTCTCCAGGAATAAACACTGGGGTTTGATAAGGAGTTTCAGGGTCAGGCCTCCTTTGTGCCTTCATTCCAATCAGGCGACTCATCTATTGATTCTGGCCAGGTCTGAGTCACGGATGTGTTCCAACCAGGCCAAGACACCATCCTTGCTTCCCTGCCATCCTGCTGTGCTCCGCACTGGAAGCTGCAGCCTTGTCCCTCCATCCCCCATGGGACTCCATGGCACCCATTCCCTGAGCCCTGGGGGTGCTGGGGCCATGGGGCAGGCTGTTTCCCCACACAGAGAGGGGCAGGAGGGGGATCGTGGTGAGGGTGCCCTAGGATGAGGTACAGCAGGAGGCTGACTGCAGGAGTGTGGGGTGCAGAGGGGGTTACAGAGCTTGGGGTGGCATTGGGGGTGCAGTGGGAGACAGCAGCCTGCAGAACCGGGGACCAGGAAGGGTAGGTTGTGTGACAGGGAATGTGGGGTGCAGTGCAGTGTAGTGGGGTGCAATGGATATGCAGTGTGGATGCAATAAGGATGCAGTGGGGTGCAGTGGAGTCCAGCTGGGGTGCAGTGCGCATAGAGTGCTGTGCACAAGGGGTGCAGAATAGTGCAGTGGTTTTCAGTGGGGATGCAATGGGTGCAGAGGAACTGCAGTGGAGTGCAGCTGGGGTGTAGTGGGATTGCAGTGGGGTGCACTGGGGTGAAGTGGGAGTGCAGTGGGGGCTCAGGGGTGTGGAGTGGGTTGAAGTGGGGATGCAGTGGGGATGCAGTATGGGCAAAGTAGGATGCAGTGGGGGTGAAGTAAGTGCTCAGTGGAGGTACAGTGGAATGCAGGGGATGATGTGCGGGTGCAGCAGGGTGTAGTGTGGTGCAGTGGGGATACAGACAGTATGGAATGGGGATGCAATGAGGGTGCAGTGGGTTGCAGCAGGGTGCAGTGAGGTTTAGTGGGGTTACAGTGGGGGTGCAGTGGAGGTGCAGTGTGGTGCAGCAGGGTGCAGCGGTGTGTAGTGGGGGTTACAGAGGGGGTGCAAGGGTGGTACAGAGGGAGTAGAGTGAGGTGTAGTGCTGTGCAGTGGGGTGTAGTGGGGTGAAGTAAGGTGCAGTGTGGATGCAGTGGAGGTGCAGTGGGATGCAGCGGGTGACATGGGGTGCAGCAGGGTGCAGTGGGGGTGCAATGGGATGCAGGGGCGATGTGGAGGTACAGTGTGGTGCAGTTGGGTGCAGTAGGGATGAAGTGCGGGTGAAGCGGAGTGCAGTGGGGACTCAGAGGGGCAATTTGGAGGTGCAGTGATGTGCACTGGTGTACAGTGGGGGTGCACTGTGGTGCAGTGGGATGCAGTGGGGTACAGTGTGGTGTAGCATGTAGTCTGGTCCAGTCTGACCCACAGTTGGGGCATCGCCACCCCTTGCACTGCCCCCCCAGAGCACAGTGTCACCTCTCAGTACCAACGGGGTGAGACCAATCGGGAACTGCCCCATAGCCAGAACAGTGGTGTTTGTAGTGGGTGGCTGGGCAGGCAGGGGGTGCTCCTTCAAAGACACCCTCTGGCACTCACACTGCCCCTTCTCTGCCCAAACATGCCCCCAAACACTTGGTCACAGGGGGATGTCAGGGGGCAGTGGGGCACGGTGGGACCCCAGACCCTTTCCAGCAAGCCCCAAGCCCTAGGATGCAGGCACCAAGCGGTTACAGCAAGGGAATTGGGGTTGGCACCAAGTGGGTGCAGTGGGGAAGGGTCTGAGCGAGAACCCCCCCCCCCATTGCTGGGGTATCCATCTGAAATGACCCCTGTGCCTGTTGGGATCCCTCCTGCTCCAGATACAGGAATGTGCCTGTGCTTCAGCGGGAGAGCGACAACCAGAACATGGGGTAAGCCTGGGGAGAGGAAAACAGGCTCCTTTGGGGATATGTAAAGGGTCCAGGGTGGAAATGGAGGTGAAAGCAGCAGATCCCAGCACATTTCAGTGCTGCCAACTGGTGGTCCAGGGAGCGTGAGGGTCCTGCCCTAGGCAGCAAGGATGGGGATGGATACGGCTCCTTACTCCTCCACCCCAGACAACAGCCTGCAACAGGGCAGCCACAGCACATCGAGCAGTCCCCCTGTACCCTGTCAGCCATGCAGACCCCAGGGCAGCTAAAACTGACCCCTGGGGTAGTGTGGGGAGGATTCCTTCCTGGATTTATCCTGCTCTGGAATAAGGCAAAGCTGCACTACTCTTGATCCTCTCCTTCCCACGTGGCCTGCCCAGCCCAGAGCCTACCTATAATGACTATAGGAATTGGAATAATAGAATAGAATTGCCAGTGGAGCTGGCAGTGACCCCCCTGTTCCGAGCCACCGCTGGCACACCATGTCCTGAATGTGATGCTGTGTGCCTCCTGGATCATTGTCCCATCCTGCAAAGCAAGGGCAATAGGAGTGTGATCCCAACAACGGCCCTGAGAGCACCTGTGTCATGGAATCACAGAATGGTTTGGGTACGAAGGGACCTTGATATCACCCAGTTCCAACCCCTTGCCATGGGCAGGGACACCTTCCATAGAGCAGGTTGCTCCAAGCCCTGTCCAGCCTGGCCTTGAACACTGCCAGGGATGGGGCAGCCACAGCTTCCTTGGGCAACCCATTCGAGTGCTCACCACCCTCACAGTAAAGAACTTCCTCCTTATATCCAACCTAAACTTCCCCTGTTTAAGTTTGAACCCACTACCCCTTTTCATACCACTACAGTCCCTAATGAGAAGTCCCTCCCCAGCGTCCCTATAGCCCCCCTTCAGATACTGGAAGGCTGCTGTAAGGCCTCCACACAGCTTCTCTTCTCCAGGCTGAGCAGCCCCAACTCCCTCAGATGTGTTCTTTGCTTCCCTGTTCCTGATGCTCAGCCCTGCGGCTTTCCCACTGCACCAGTCTCCTTCTCCCCTCACTCACACTCACTCTTGGGAGAGGATTCACTCCTCCTCCTTTGGACTTCCCAAAGGTTTCCCACAGCAGAGCCTCAGATGTTCAGTTCCAGGAAAAAGCAGTTTAATAACCGAGTGTGGTGCGGTGTGAAGCCCAAGGCTTCAGCAAATCTAGCTAAGCAAGTAAAGCTAAGCCAATAGCTCACTAAACCACAAAAAAAAAGGTAACTCTAAGTGACTCAAACTATTTTAAACGTACTTATTTAAGCTAAATAACATCTTTCAATAGTCCTCCCTTTGTTTTTATTAAGCATTCCTGCTAATATGGTGAACAAGCTTCACATCTTTCAAATCATGCAATCATTCTCAACAGTTTCACATACGAGGGGACTATTCTGTCAGTAACAGGTACAACATGGCCAGACTAGACCACCATTCTCTTTTATTTTATACTTAACTATCCTGTAGTAGTCACTAGGGCTGAGATAGCATTAAAACATTCCATTTCATTCATGGAGTGAGAGCCGCCCTGAAGAGGAGGAGCTGGGGGTGCTGGTTGATACAATGCTCCAAACAACCCAGCAGTGTGCGCTCGCAGCCCGGGTCAGCTGTGTGCTGGGCTGCATCAAAAGGAGCATGTCCTCGGCATGGGCTGGGCACTGTATGCCAGCAATTTCTTTAGGTAGTTGGATTGATTCCAAGTTATATATTTATTCTCCATTGGATAGTCCCTTCCCTGGTAATGTGATAAACCCTTGTCCTTTCCATAGCATTCCAATTGCATGACATACCTCAAAGGCATACCAAGACTCTCTACAAATATTGACTCATTTACTTTTTCCCAGATGTATTGCACACATTAAAGCTGCTACTTCTGTTCCTTGTGCACTCATCATTGCTGGGAGAAGTTCAGCATCTATTACATGTCCTTGGCTGGCCACTGCATATCCAGTCTGTCTTCCATGCAGGTAATAAGAAGAGCCACCTGCAAATAGAGTTAGGTCTAGATTCTGCAAAGGAACACTGGTTAAATCTACTCATAGTTTATTTGAAGTGTCCATCACCTGCTTCCACTGTTATTCTTCATTTTCAGGTAAAGGCATCAGGGTTGATGGACCCAAGGTATTACATCTTTTCAGAATTACATTATCCGCCATTAAAAGGATCAGTTTGTATTTGTGTGCCCATTGTGTTGATAAGGCTTGGGCTGCATATTGTTTTAACAATATTTGCACCTCGTGTGGGATGTAAACTGCTACAGGGTGTCTTAGAATGAGGGGGCAGCTTTTCTCTAACATTGTGGCCACCGCTGGCAGTGATTTAACACAGACTGGTGCTCCTGTTGTAACCAGATCTAGTTGCACAGAGTAGTATGCAACTGGTGTCTGGAGCAGTCCTGATTTCTGTGTTATCACTCCACTGGCTATTCGTTTTTGTTCATGCATGTGTACACTAAAAGCCTTTGCATAATCTGGGAGGCCAGGAGCAGGAGCTGATGGCAAAGCCCCTTTTATCACTTTAAAAGCTTGTTCCCTTCCCAAACCCCATGCAATAGGTTCCACCTCCTCGTTTCTTGTTGCTTTATAAGAATTCTGTAATTCTCCTAACCCAGGAATCCACGGTCGACAAAATCCCCTCACAATTGTTCCTTTGTAATTGAATGCAGAAGCATCCATCTTTCTGGGTCTATTCTTCACTGTTCTTCCCTTAGGATAGACCCTAAATATTTAACTTCCTTCTGCACAGGTAGAGTTTGGAGGGAGATGTGTGATGACCTTTCTCTGCTACAGCAGTGCATAGAGGTATAATATCTTTTACATAGGCATCTTCATCTTTACTTGCTATCAGTGTGTATCAACATCTACGTGTTGTACAAGAGCTGATTCACTCAGTAGTTTTATGTCTTTCAAATAATATCTCAGTATTTGCAAAACTTATGTGCAAGGTGCCATATATATATATATGAGACCTTGCAAACCCTTATGGAAGACATGACCAGGTTAATTGTTGTCCTTTCCACATAAAGGCAAACAAAAATTGGCTGTCTTCATCTGAAAGGACACTAAAAAAGCCAGCAATTAGATCAATCACAGCAAAGTATCTCGCACAACGTGGTACTTGCAGAAGTATGGTAGAGGGATCATGCACCACTGGATGAGGAGCCATTGCATGCTGATTAATTACCCCAGATCTTGCACAAAACAGTCTTTTGGATACTTATATTCATCTAATCTATTCTTTTTAGTGGGACTATAGGAGTATTATATGGTGACTCCTTTTTCAAAATTCCTTGGACTAAATACCATTTTATTTACTTTTGAATGCTCTTCTCAGCTTCTTGAGGAATAGAATTATGTTTCCTCCCTTGTTTCCATGTTTATAGGTTGGGCTAAACTAGTAATGCCACCTCAGTGCTAGTTTTACTGCACAGCTTTGTTGGTACTGATTTCAGCACTCCAGATACTTTTGGTTCATTTTGTAAGCCTTTGGTGATCACACTCATCCCCATAATTATTAAATCCATCTCTTCAGGTGACAAATGTAATTCAACATCCAGAGCCTGCAAGAGACCTCTCCCTGGCAGGCACTGTGGGGAGTCCTCTGCTAATACAAAATGCTTCCATATACTCATTTCCTATTATTACTAATGAGGGCTTAGTCAAATTCTGCTCCTTTTGTCCTGTGAGTCTATGTATTAAAATTCTCTCTGTAGTCCTAGAGGCTCCTGGGGTAAAATTCAGAAGGAATAATGTGTCTCCTGTATCTACCAGGAATTCAACCTCGCACCCTTCAACTTCACTTACAGTATGACCGTGTGGGTCCAATTGTATTAACCATGCATTAAAAATGTCTAACCTTTCTAGTTGTCCCCAAAAAATCCACAGGTTCTTATCCTCTCGTCATTGTGGTTTTGAGTCTTCCTGGTGAATTCTCCCGGGTCCTTCCCTTCTGCCCTTTCTCATGGCCAGAGTGGACATTATTGCTTTATATGTCCTAAATTCTCACAATAATAACACTCCCTTCCAGTAATCCCTCCCATTCCTCTTTTCCTATGTCCAGGTCTTAGTTCAGACCTCATATCTGGGCTTCTCCCTCCGAGGTCCAGGTCTTTCACTGGTAAATTCCTTTCTAAAGCCACAGCCAGTAAAATTACCTCCTGTTCTTTTGGTTTTTTCCTTTCTTTAATCTGCTCAGCTTTTTGCCTTTCCTCGCCCCCATCATGTACAAACACACTAAAAATCTTCTGCAAATTCTCTCTCTGACACCCAGGCATGTGTTCTTTTTAGTATTTCCGTATATCGGGGGATGCTTCATCCACAAAGATGTTAATTGCAAGTGCACCATTAAAATTCTATGGTGTCATTCCTCCATATTTTCCCAAAGCTTGACAAAGCCATCCCTGGAAATCCCTAGGATGCTCGTTGGGTCTCTGCCTGGATTCTTGTACTTTAGTCCAGTTCATTCCTCATTCCCCAAATGCTCTGATAGCTTCCACTGAATTCTGGAGCCTTGTCTGACAAATGCCTCAATTCCCTATGTTATTATAGTCCCAATTTGGATCATTTGCTGGCCTTGGGTTTCTGTTACCTCCAATTCAGCATCCTTATTAGTTATTTTATCTCTCTCATCTGGTTGGAATAATTCCCTCCCAACTGGGATTGTGCCCAGTAGACATGTTGGAAAATAATTGAGCACATTTCCCAGCATCCTCGCTCTGTCTTGGCATTTTTAATTCCCCATAGAGCCAAGTCACTAGGATTCCAAGGTGGATTAGTAAGAAGATGCACTACAGGTGAAGCTCTGTCTGCTGCCCCAGTGTCATGGCAGTGGGATTACGCAGTACATTAGAAGCCATAGAGTAGAGTCCATCAGCCAGCAGAGCAGAATTGGAAGACAGAGACGGAAGATTAGGTAGGACAAGTGAAGCTGAAGACAGGCTGAGAAAGTTGAGGTTGTTCAGCCTGGAGAAGGCTGCATGGTGACCTCATAGCAGCCTTCCAATATCTGAGGGGGGACTGCAGGAATGCTGGAGAGGAGCGCTTCATCAGGAACTGTAGCGATAGGACAAGGGGTGATGGTTTCAAACTGAAACAGGGGAAGTTCAGGTTAGATGTAAGGAAGAAATTCTCTACTGTGAGGGTGGTGAGGCACTGGCACAGTGGGTGACACCATCTAGTGTGAGGCATCCATGCCCATGGCAGGGGGTTGGAACAAGGTAATCTGACTGTCTTTTCCCAAACCAGTCTACGATTCTATGATTATCCAGAGCTTTGTCCAGGCCAATAGGCTCAGCTACTGCAAGTGTTACCTTTGGTAATGTCTCTTTCATCCTTCACCCGTGCTATGCATTTTCTCCCCCACCCCCGAACATGCCAAACAGACCAGTAATCCATGTGTCCCAGGAACCTATCCTCTAGCTGCTGTCATAGAAAGGTAAGTCTGTGCTGGTTGAAAGAACTCTTGTGGGGGCCACTGTTCTGCCAAGGTCCCATCTCTAATTATAATTGGCCACTCTTCTCAACACAAAATATCTGTGATAGATCTGCTGTACCAGAAATTCTCTTTCAATTTTGTATTGCCTCAGCCGAGGGTGCCCCCTTCTTTGTGTGGGTTATATTCCCCATTACCAGCAAAAACAACTGTCAGGGAAACTCTTCCATTGAGTCTCCAGGTTCAGACACCCTTGCTTTCTAAACTCCCCTCAGAGAGGAGTTGAGGTGCAACTGGATCCTGTCTTAGTCCCAGACTTGGTTAACAGTTTATGTCTAAAGGATTGTATTGCTAGGAAGGACTTGATCCCACTGCTGTGTGCGCTTTACACTGATCAAGCCACACACCCCCAAAGCTGCAGCAAAAACTTCTCTATCTGCACTAAATGACTCAAACTATTTAAAACTTACTTATTTAAGATAAATAAACATCTCTTAAAGCTGCTAAAGCCCCCAGACTTGGCAAAACACAGAGTCTTGGCATTAAGTGCAGTCGCCCAGGACCTGAGCCTTGCAAAATCCTTCTCATCAACTCCAAATGTTGAAGGAGAGGTTTACCATGAGTGCAAGTGTGACTCTCACTATAACCCCACGCACACACCGCTTCCACCTCCTCATGCCTCTCCCTGTGCAAGTGGTTGTCATTCACACCCAAGAGCTTTCTCCTAGGATGCTGAATGCCCAACCTGCTGCCAGAGATGGGTCTGCAGCCTCTACCAGCAGGGTATCTGGAGGGATGGACACCTCCAGACATGGAGATAACCCAACTGGCCCTTGGGCAATACTCTGTTGTGCTTTTAAACCCAATATGTTTTTCAATAAAAATGGAGTCACTTTCACCAGCAACTCTTAACTCAGCATAGGTGGGCGAGAAGGCAGTGATGGAGTATTTGAGTTCATGGTCATGCCCTGAAGGTGTCACACGCTGCAGAGCAACAACCAGCATCTCCCCCCTCCAATCATCCACCCATCTGGGATACAACACAGGACTGATTAGGCAGAAGTATAACTCCAGATTTGAGCAAAGTGGGAGAGGGCATTTAAGGACAAGGGGAGGAAGTTACTTTGAAGTGTATCAAGATGATTATCTTGATGTCAAAAACCTTATTTCTCTTTCCTTAATGAAGCATCTCCCCCCTTTGAAGTGGATCCTCCCTGCACTGCGCCTGGCTGTGGCTCCGGAGCTCTTGCACAGATTCACCCTCATCAGAAGTTAATTTCTCTCATGTGATTTCCTGGAAACAGAAAAACAGCCTCCATGTTGCAGCAGACAGGATGAAACAGAAGTGAAGCTCAGGGATGAGTGCAGACGAGCTGCCTTTGGACCCATCATGCAGAGAATGGGGTTGGGAGGGTTTTTGAAGGCAGCCCTAAACTGGAGCACACCAGGGGCCTGAGACTGAATTTGGGTTGAAGGCAGGGTGCAGGGAGATGTGTAGTGTCTGGGAGCACCTGACACTTCCCCACCACAACCCCTGAGCCTCGGGGTGTACTAAAGCTTATGGGGTCCCTTGAGAAAAGCTGGGTGTTGTTCTAGGTCCCCTCCAAGCAGGGAGGAAGCCTCCAGCTCATCTTCCCCTCAGGAGATGCCTTCAATAGGTAATTAGAACAACAATCCGCATGGGCTCGCCCAGGATTTGTAACTGTGCTGGAAGGAGATTTACTGACTGTGGTTGAGCAGTGGGGCAAAGCACCTCAGGAGGACACGCTGCATGGAGCTCAACAGGAGCTACTGCTGAGCCAGGAGCCTCTGGGTTGCACTTGTTCCAAGTCCATTTAATTTTAGCCAAAACACTCCTCCTTGGAATGTGGAGCCCTGGGTTCTGTCCCTGGAGGTGGGGAAGCATCTTTATCTGAAATTAGAATAAACCATAATATACCCCTCGGTGTAGGCACCACTCACACTCCAACAGGGAGGTTCAACGTGATTTTTTAATACAGCTTCCGCTGAGAGCACTATTCATACATAACAACGTATTGCTTAGCACTTGGCTCTCTCCAGGGAAATTTTAGTGGTGGTATTTGAATGGGGCGAAATGTTTTTTATGAGAAAACTTTAATCTGCAAGCCATAAAGGGAACAGTGGCTTTGCATCCCATGGAAAATGTTCTCAGCCTCCACTAACATGGTTTTATCTTCCTCTGCAGGCTGGCTTCTTAAGATAAATTTATCCAGGATTGCATTTGGCATAGCAGTTTGATTTCTGCTGGTGCGAGGCTGATTTCTCATGAGAGTAACTGCCTTAATTTCCTACCACAGCCAGCACAGCTGCACTTTGTACTTGTAGACTTTGTTCTCGCAGTTGCAGCCCACGGGACATCCTTCCCCTGCCCGCCAGCCACAGTACACCAAGGCTGCTCCTCCAGCAGCATCCCTCTGTGTTGCTGCATGGGCCCTGGGTGTCTGCCCTGGGAGAAATAGCTTGACTTTGCTGTCCTAGCACAACCGGCAAAGCCTTGCAGGACACGCAGGTCCTACCCCAAGACTCATTTGAAGAAGGTAGGTCCAGGTCACAGCACACCCCCAGTCTCTTTGCTACAACAATGCCTCAAAATTGGCATTGCAAAATTATTTGGTTTTACGCTGTGGCCAAGATCTTCCCCAGAGACTTTTTGGGTGTTGTTTTCCTCTGGGTTTTTTGGGGGTTTGTTCTTTTTTTTTTTCCCCATGTAACTTCATCCCCTTTCCAGTGCTCTCCATTTTGACACAGCTTTACCTCCTTGAGGAATGACCTTTCCCACCCATCCACCCACTTCTCTCCTTGGCCAAGCTGGCTCTGCAAATCTCATTAAAGGACGTGCTCGTTTACTGGAAGTCTCCAGCATGCTGCTCTGAGCAATTCTCATGCTGTCTGCAGGCGCTCTGCCCTCCTGGCTGCTCTATTAATTTCTTTTAGCAAGCTCCCTGATTTCTATGCAGCTCTCTTGATGAAGTTAAGCACGACTCAAAGTGGCTTTTCCGCTTGGCAGAACAACTCTTCAACAACCCTCTTCTAAATTGCTAGGGATAAAGTCCCAAGTCCAGCCCTCCCTTTGAGTTCCTGCCCTAGCCTCTCCAAGAAACAAATTACCAGCAGCTAAAAATCATGATGCTTTGCATCACCACCATATTTGCATGGTCTCCTTCCCCTTCCCTGCTCACTGCTCACCTCCAGCCGTGCGACCTTAGCAGTTGCTCTTTGTCCCCTGCAATGCTTAAGTCCCTGTGGGTACAACTAAGACATTTGCCCCTCATCTCCATGCTTCTGGTACCAATACCACGATGCAAAACCAGGCATGCTCTGCTGCTTTCTCACATTTCCAGGTCCTGCGGCACAAGATGCTGCTGAGCAATGTTGGGTCCCCATGCCCTGGGTCCACCTCTGAGCTCCTTGTCCCTGCTCTGGGCTGGCTTTTGTCATGCTCAGCTCTGTCCCAATTGCACAGGACAGGTACCCATGGCATGGTTCTGCCCTGGAGCAGGCACCTGGGGAGATGCCCCATGGCAGAAGCAATGAAGGAGCATGCAGTGGGCCTGTGCTTGCTCTGTCTATAGTTGTATCTCCTGCTTGCGGGAGCCTGGCTCCTATCTGGCCCTCTCCCAACAATCTGCAGACTGTGGCTGAAGCCTTGAGGGGTGTCTGACATGAGAAGAGGGCTGGGTAAGGCAGTGGGGAGGGTGGAACACAGTGCTAGGAGTGGGGAAGAAGAGGGGTGCGCAAGCAGGCTCTGTGTGCCTTCATGCAGGAGAAACGGGGTCCCTTTGCATGCTCAGAGCTGCTCCCCCGAGGCTGACCATGGTGGGGACACTGTCTGGGGTCTGAGGGATGGCAGGGACAGAGCAGGGCAGGCAGCTCCAGCGCCTGCGATCTGTGCAGTGATGCCAACTATGGGTGATGGATGGGTCTGCACGGGGAGAGCGGTCGAGGCTTGCGGCTCTGATGAGAAAATCATCGAGTGGCTGGAGGCTGCAGCAGGCAAATTGCTAAAGAAGAGAGCCGCCGGGCTGTTCTCCCAGGTTTTCGTCATCCCCAGAGCAACGCAGAGACAGCCCTGCACGGCCAGGGAGCAAGCTCTGGCTGCTCCCACTGCAGGATTTACGTTGACTGTGGTGAAAAGGTTTTGTCTCACTGGGACCTGGCGTCACAGCAAACAGGAGGGGTGAGGACCTCCCAGGGAAGTAGTGGGGGATCTGCTGCCTCTGGCCATGGGGTTTCATTAAGGATGCAGGGAGGAAGCATCCTGTGGTGGGGACAGAGCAGGATTACCTACATACCTGTCACTGCAACCTGCAAAGAGCATGCTCATGGACCACCGACCAAGCCGATGCACCAACAGCCACCCTGCCACCCAAACCTCACCACCCCTTGGGCTAGTAAATAGCAGAGCAGCCTCGTGCACCCAGATAAACCCCCAAGGCTGGCACCTCTCTCACCAGCCCCCAAGCTGCCTGCTGGAGTGTGCACGGGCAGGGAGAGGAGGAGGATGTTGTCTCCTGCCCGCACTCACGCAGCCCGCTGAAGGGCTCAATAATTCAGGCCTGGCACATTAAAGTTGCATGGCGTGCTGTTGCTGTCTGCAAGGACAGACTGCACTGGGGCCACTGCCCAGTGAGCCTGGCCCCACAGACATGGGCAGGCAAGTGGGTCCAGCAGCCCCACAGCAGGGGCAGAGTGTGGGCAACGAGCAGAGCATCTCTCCGGTGGGATTTAGAGGTAGGATGAGGTTGTGGAAGGAAGCACGGTCCTGGATTTTGGGATGTGTGTTCCCTGGGAGCATGGGGATGCTATCCTAATGGTACTGACATTCCAGGGCTGGGATGTAGGAGACTGAGCTGAGGGTGATGCTGTCTCCAGGACCATCCCCTTCTCCTGCATGACCTGTGTCCCCCACAGCCTCCCTGTCAGGACAGAGGCCACAAAAGTTTGTGCTGCCCCAGGCATCACTTCAAAGCCCTTCTCAGCTGTGTCCATCCCCATGTCCCTGCAGCCACCTGCCCTCACAGGGCCCAAACACCCCCATCCCTCCCCAGAACAGAGGAAGCAAAGCTCTTCACCGGCTGTTCAGGGAGTCGGTTGCTATGGAGATGTCAGATGTACCTGGTTGTAATAGGGACACTGTTGCCATGGTTGTGTGATTGCTGTGCCTGGTGGAGGCAGGGATAGAGCATCAGAAGGTTGTTTACACTGAGGGGGAGGGAGTCACAGAGATCCCAGCTCTCTATGAGCAGGGAGGAAAGCCAGAGGCCATTCTTCACCCCAAGCACATCCCCATGGGGCTGAGGCTGGAGACAATGGGAGTGAACCATCAAAGCTCACCCAGCCCCACAGGGATGGACAGGTCGGTACTTCCACCCCTGCAATGAAGAGGAGGTGGCTGAGGGGATGCAGAGTCTGCCATGCAATGTCCCAGTCAGGCTTGATGGGACACAAGGTGCCACACAGTCTGTACTGGGTGTCCTACAGGAGAGAGCACCCTTTATCGTGCTGGGTGCCATGAGCACCGAGCACAAACCTGTTGGTGCTGCAAGGCTCCATGTCCTATACTCACACCCCACCACGATGCTCCCTGAGCTCTGCAGGCTCCTGGGCAGGGGGATGGTTTCTGCCCCACTGGGGCTGGGGTTGAAGTGAGGAGGGGGAGCCCCAGCTGTCAGTGGGCAGCCTACAGCAGGCCCCATGGGACGAGATGGCCTGGCACAGAGTGCCTGAATCCCCTCCAGTGCTGCTTGGCTGAGCTCCCTTCCCTGGAGCATGGTTGGCTGCTTGGTCTGTCCTTGAGATGAGAAATGCAGCCGCAGGTTTAATTAATGTGACGATGCTGAGCCACCCGGCAGCCTGGAGTAGAGTCCACCAGAGCCCATGAGTGGCTTCTCCAGGCTTTCCTGGGCAGCTCTGTCTGCTAAACCCCCTGCCCATCTCTGCCAGGACACCTCGGGGGTCCATACCTGCATGTGCCACCCCACGGTGTCTGCCATGAGCAGGCCAAGGGCTGTGCAGCTGCTTGCAAGGTGAGTGCGCATCCCACCGTGTGCTTGCTAGGTTCTGTTACTGTAGGGTCTACACCAACATGGCAAGCAGCCCTGCAGCAGTGAGCAAGGGGATGAGGGAAGGGTAAAGATGCTGCATGGAGCCCTGACATCTCTATGGAACTGGCGTGTGCCTGCCCCAGAGCAGCATGAGCCCCAAGCTCGGTGTGCACCACGCTTCAGCGTGTTGCTGATGAGAAAGACAAAGCTGAGCTCCTGGTTCTCTGGGGGCTGCTGCTGCTGTGAGAGGTGGGGGAGGAGGGATGCAATTGGAACTGGTGAAGTGAGTAATGTTTTTAATTAAAAAATTAATCCTTAATCAGCTGCCTGGCTGGACCAGACAGGGCATTCTGCATGGCACAGAAAGGGCTGCAGGGTGAGCTCTTAGGGGGAGGAACAGTGGCAGATTCAAGTCCCCCAGCCTCCCTGCACAGCAAACAGGGCTCCTGCCTGTCCCCCCTAGGCTGCCCAGAACACCTCCAAGCCAGGCTGGCTCCCTATGTCTATCACCCCCCAAAAAGGCCCAGAGAGGCAAGTGGCAAAGCCCTGAATCCACTACCCTGGCATGGTCCTTGCTGGCTCGCCCCTCCTGCTCTACACACCCCATCTTTGCCACTCCTGCAGCCCTCCAAGCCTACCCCGCTGCAGTCAGCTGCAGCCCAGCTCCCAAGCAGCAGTTTTAATTAGACTGCAATCCCATTACATAGCTGCCTGCCCTCTCACAGTTGCTAATCCTGTTAGGCATCCACTAAGTCTCCCTGCTCCAGGCTCTTCCTTGGGTACGGTGTAAGAAGGGGCAGTGGGGTTTCCCCTCTCCTCCCTGGTCCATCTTCCCTGCACTGAGCTGAAGGATCAGGATGGAAATGCCCTGTTCTTGAGCCAAAGTCCGGGTGTTTGCTACCACACCACAGCCATCACTGGCTCCAGTGGGTGCTGAGCCATGGGGTGGGATGAAGGACAGGGGCTGAAACAGGATTGTCCCAGTCCATGAGGAGGTACAGTCCCACCGATGCTCAGTGCCCTGCAGGGACAGGGCAGCTGCTCATAGCTGGTGGCAACAATGGGGACACAGAATCACTGCTCCACTCGATGATCCTGGCTGGGTGCACTCAGGTGTGGGGCGCCAAGAGAGGCTGCTCCAGGCAGTGGGTTGTCACCAAGGGGTTGTGGGTCCTGAGGATGTGGATCTTGCAGGCACAGTGCTCACAGACCCATGCGTTGCTGTGGCAAGCCGCGCTACCACCACTCCCCAGTGGCAGTCACCCCCAGGGCTATGGGCTCCCCACGCTCCTGCCAACTTGGAGGGGACCCCAGCAGTTCTGGCAGAGCACAGCTGCAATGGGTCAGGCATTGCAGCCATCCTGTGAGAGCACAGTGCCACGGAAAACTCATTCCAGCTCTGCAGCCTGCCTGCAGCGAGCCAAAGCACTGAGCTTCACCCGCCTCTTACTGGCCACCTTGCTCTATGCCAGTGCTGTGTCAGCCCTACAGCAGAGTAGCAGCTCTTGCTACAGACCCCTGAGTGAGAGCCGGAGACCACTGCCATTCCTCACTCTGCAACCAGCCACATCCAAAGAGAGGAGCACAACCCCAGCTCAACCTCAAGACACCCCAGCTCTGCACTGGACTGAGCCACAACAACTCCTGGAGACAAGTTCAACCAGGCTGTAATTGCAAGAAAAGGATGGCAAGAATGGCTCTGTGCCCTCCCGGAGGAGTCCTGGTGCTCCTGGGAAGGGGTGGCTGGCAAAGAGAGCAGGTGCCAGGCCCCACAGGGCTGCTGTCCGTGCAGGAGTCCAGGTGCCGTCACCATCAGCTGGTACAAATGCTGTTGATGGAGGCCACAGCCGGGTCAACCAGCCCCAGCTCCTCCTGTTCATTGACACAGAGCTGGTACCCGCAGCCCTTGCGCCGGGGCAGCGGCCCCAGGCGCCTGCTGGGCTTGGCACGGGGCGGCAGCAAGAAGCCGACGCTGCCGGCGATGAGCAGGTGCCAGATGCTGTGGATGTAGAAGTAGTTCTCCTCCGTCTCCACGAAGGCATAGAGCAGCACGGCGGCCGCTGCGATCAGCGCTCCCGGACACAGGTAGAACACCCAGCGCTTCCACGTCGGTGGGTAGCAGTGTCGGCGCCGGATGGTGCGGGCCGTCTGCAGGGGACAAAGAGAGGGATGGGAAAGGGACAGGCACAGCCACTGTGCCGCATCCCCCAGTGCTCAAGGAGTGAAGTTCATGGAGGGCTTGGTGCTGGCAAGGGAGTGGGGCCGGACATCTGGGCAGGATGCTGAGCACAGCCAGGGTGGGGACATAAGAGGACAGGGACCGTGTCTCCTTACCCATGCGACAGCCATGATCCCCAAGGCGAAAAGGCTGGGCCCTAGCAGGTTCCAGAGCCCATGGCGGTCCATCTGCAGAGCCATGGAGAGCAGCATGGCCCCCAGCAGGTACAGCACCTGTGGGGCAGCAGGGCACCCATCAGGATGGGTCCCCTCCAGCCCACCTCGCGCTACCGGTCCCCACACTAGCCTGCTTGACCACGGGCTGGAGCCGGGCCATGGCGATGACGGTGACCCAGACAGACATGAGGGAGCCCAGGAAGTCACAGAACTGCAGCACATCATACTCCATGATGCAGAACACCACGATGCCGGGCTGGTCACAAGCATGGTAAAACTGGTGTAGACGGAAAGGGGTGTGAGAGCTATCCCACACAACCCCAGCCCCTTGCCTGTCCCCACAGCCACCCCCACCGCACGCTCACAGTGGAGAAGAACATGGTGAAGATGTAGACGGCAGCTTCCAAGAGGTAGTGGCTGCGCACAGCGATGGCCACGGGAGGCACGAACATGACATTGCTGAGGCACAGCAACAGCGTGGAGAGGAGCTGGAAGCCATAGGAGAAAGCCTCGGAGTTGTCTGTGCAGCCCCAGCCATTCCAGCCTGTGGCCAGAGAGAGCTGCTTTCAGCCCTGCAGCACTTGCAGGGGCTGGGGAAGGAGCGAGGAAGCCTCTTCCCAGAGCCTTGTGGAGAGCTGGTGTGGGGGCACTAATGGGGGGCAATGGGCACTATGGGTGCCCGGGGAAGCTCTCACCAGCTTTGCACTCGCAGGCAGCGTACAGGTAGTTGTTGGTGCGCAGCAGCTTGCACTGGCCATAGATGCCACAGTCATTGATGCAGGGTGAGAGGTAGGTGCGCAGGTACACCTCAGCTGTCACGTTGGTGCAGGGCTCAAACCTGCAGTGCAGGAGAAGGGGGTCAGCCCTCACCTTGACACTAAGGGAAATGAGCTGCTTTGGTGAACCTGCGAAGGTGCTGAGGCTCTGGCACGGGGTGCCCAGAGAAGCTGTGGCTGCCCCATCCCTGGCAGTGTTCAAGGCCAGGTTGGACAGGGCTTGGGGCAGCCTGCTCTAGTGGAAGGTGTCCCTGCCTGTGACAGGGGTTGGAACTGGATGAGCTCTAAGGTCCCTTCCAGCCCAAACCATTCTGTGATTCTGTCCTGTGTACCAAGCTGGGCAAACAGGAGGAACATGGTCATGCTTAGACTCACTTTTCCTTTATCGACACACGCAGCTGGCTCCTTTTCATTTGTATTTTGCTGTGCAAACAGCATGCCCTGCAATGCCTGCCTGTCACTATGTGACTATGAGAAGGACCAAATGCAACAGGCAACTCAGCATGAACTACATACATAGCAGAAGAGTCAGAGCAGGCACCCCACTGCCCATGCTGCCCATGCACAGAGCTGTGGGCAGTTCCAGCACCTCCGCAGCTCCAGCTCGCAGCAGCACAGACATCCCACATCCCAACAACACACACCAACTGCTGCCTGCACACACATAGGCACCCCAACATGCACAAACATGCACACAGTGCTGTCTGCACACGTGTGGGATGCATCTGCATGTGTGTCTGTCCGTGCATGTGCTCACACAGTCAAATCTGCACACTGTGCACATAGAACATACACGGCCTTGTCTGCTTGCACAAACCTGAGCTCAAACACAGAGCTGTCTGCATGTATGCGTCCAAACATTCATGCAATGTTGTCTGCATGCATGCACCAAACGTGCACGCAGCACCATCCACATGCATCAAACATCCTATGCTGTGTGCATGCATTCACTGAACATGCACACAGAACCATCTGCATGGCACAGACCCCACATCACTCTTGTACGTACAGACACGAGTGCACAACAGCCCCCCTTCTCCACAGGGTTCTCAGGCAGACACCCATGCCAGGAGCATGGTGTCATACCCCAGACACAGAAGCGGTCCTTGGAGATGCTGAGCAGAGCAGGGGGGCAGCAGCTGCCCCCCACCCGCACAGCCAAGCCCCATCCTCACAGTGACAGCCTCATCCCCTCCCATGTATGGGTACAGATGGGCACTGCCGGAGATGGGCAGGCACCAACAGATGCACGGCATTCACAAGCTGACAGGCGCTTCTTAACCGCAAGACGGAGGGAAGAGCCGCGGGGACCACAGATGGTCAGACAGGCACACGATAGAGCCATCCATGCCCACGCAGGCACCCACACACAGCCCCCAACCCAACACGTGAGCAGTGACATGCAGTGCAAGGGGTAGGCACGCCTATGGACCCACAGAACTCATGGATGAAGATCATGGGTAGGACACCCCCTCTGGGTGTGCAGGGAGGGGACAGGCAGTGTCTCTTACCCATGGTCCGTGGCACAGAGCGAGCGCAGGCTCAGGTACCAGCTGCCTGTCTGGGGGTAGGGGATCCGCAGGCGGCTGAGGCTGGCTGTGGCATTGACAGAGAGCAGGAAGCCTGCCAGGGACTCTGTGGACCAAGAGAGCTCCATGTGTGCAGGGCAGGGGCAGCCCTTCCCCATGGGCAGAGCTGGGACAGGGACAGAGCACCCCAGGGCCAGATGCCCCCATGGTTTCTGCCATCTCCCACCCAGTCTCTTGCCGGACATATGGAGGGCAAGAGACCCCCCCACATCCATGGCAGGATGGACATGCACAGCCCAGCCTACCTGTTTCACAGGTCACTGAAGTGTTAGCACTGGACGTCAGTGGGACTTCATGGTTCAGACACCCAAACACTGTCACGTTCTCACCACACAGGGAGCTCTGAGAGCAGAGGAGGAGATGACCCTAAACCATGGACTATGGGGGATGTCCTCTGCTCTGACATCACCCGCATAATAGCACACAACCTATCAGTGCCCTAACCTAACTTCCATCACCCAAGAACACCCCAAATCCAAGCTATCACTCTGCTCTTGAGCACACTCATCTGTTCCTTGACACCCAAGAGCTCTCAAAGCCATAACCCAAGAGCACCCCAAATCCCATTCCTTTCCCTACTGCAGCCTTGATATCACCCATCTCCCAGCCTGTCCCCGTCTCAAGCTGTCCTGCCCCATCCAGGGCACAGCATGGCCATCTCACCACATTGAGCCGCAGCTCCAGGTTGAGCACCCCACCACTGTCCAGCACCGGCAGGAGGTTGATGACAAAGACAGCAGGGCGGTCAGGCGGCACCGACACGTTGGGTCCAAAGAAGATGTAGAAGTGGACGGAGAAGGTGTCCAGCTCATTGCGTAGCGTGGGACGGATGGGCCAGCACCGCTCACTAGCAGGTGAGGTGATGGGGACCGGGTACTTTGTGCTGTTGGGGCTGGTGGGTGGAGGGCTGTCCCCCAGCGCCATCCCGCCCGCAGAGCCGAAGGAGTGGGGCATATTCATGGAAGCACTGGAGGGCAGGAAGGGTGGACGGGCCAGGCTGGGTTGGGAACAGTCTGTGGGGCAAAGAGCTGTCAGGCCAGGCACTGCACAGCTCCTCTAGCCCCTCCTTAGTTCTCACCCCCACTTCTTGCCCATCACACACTTTCATGTGGAACCCAGCCCCAACACCTCCCAGGGACCTCATCCCAGCAGGGTTGTGTATAACCCTGTACCCTGCTGGGGCCAGATCCTTTACCCCCACACCAGTCACCCAAGCAGATACAAGATCGTGACCACTACCCACACCTTCCCATGTATCCTCACCTGTGAGCTGCACGGTGACCTGGAAGGAGATGGTGCCTGGCACCCCAGGGTGTTTCTCCACTAGCACATAGTACCAGTGCTGCCAGAAGGGCAGGTCCAGCGCCAACTGACAGGGATCATGCTCCTGGCAGTCCAGTGCTGTGGAGTTGTGCAGAGGGGGAGCCTTGGCCCTCACACGCAGCCAGAGCGGGCAGCCCTCGGCCCCGCGGCACCGCAGCACCTCCACCAGCACTCGTGACGTGTAGCTTGGCACAAACACCCTGCAGGAAAACACTGTCAGGTCCTGCCGTTCAACATGGACCAGTGGGACTAGGGAGGCCAGGCAGAGGGATGGTGCACCCTCACCTCCCCAACCTGAGGGTGCCCCCTCCTTGGGCGACCCTCTTGCACTCACTTGTAGAGGCAGGAGCGATTGTGGGGAGCCATGGTCTGCTCAGTGACATAACCTGGGTACAGCACGGCGATGTTCACCAGGCGCTGCACGATAAGCTGTGGCTGGAAGAGGTACTGGCACTCCTCGTAGAGTCCCTGCACCAGCAGGACAGTCAGCATGGGGAAGGGGACATGCAGCTCTGTCCCCACTTGGGACATCTGCCTTGGGCACTGCCAGCCCAGAGCAGCCAGACCCCAGCAGAACACTGCAGCAAGCCCTGTCACCCCATGCTCCCCCCAAAGCCCTTCACCTTGACAGAGATCTTGCCCTCATCTTTGGGCAGATGAGCAGCCAGGAACCAGTCCCCGGGCAGTGGGCTGGTGACATTGAAAACCCCCGTGGTGCGGTTGGGTAGGGTCCAGGTGAGGGTCAGTGCAAAGGAGCCAGGGACGGCCGTGTCCCTGGGGAAGTGCGTGTGCAGTGGGTTAATGACAGAGGGAGCCCCTGAGCGGAAGTACCTGCAGGAGAGAGAGCAGTTAGCAGAGTGCAGGCTGGGCATCACAGCAGGGCGAACATGCCCTTAATGTCGGGGGTCTATCTTTCATGCTATTAGGAAGCTCAAAGACAACATGGGAGGCCATTTGTAAGCTGAGACCATGTAGATAAGGGCCTTAGTGACACGGCTTAGTGGTGGACTTGGCAGTCCTGGGGTAATGATTGAACTTGATCCTCTTGTAGAACCAACTAAGTCTTTTCTAGCCTAGTTGATTCTATGTCTTTGCTGGAGACTGTGAGCTTCCCTGGGTGGGTGTTTAACAAAACTGTTCATCTATGGGGTTCACAAAGGAGTGGAGCCTGCAAGAGTGGAAGATGAATCATGGGGAATGAGCATGCATGTATTTGCGCATGAATGAGTACTCCTCTGCATCTATGCGCATCTGTATACATATACATATGTGTGCACATGCAAGTAAGAAGCAGACAAGAGCTGGGAGGCTCCAGGGAAAAGCCTGGCAGAGGACAGCAGGGGCAGGCAGAGGCAGGCAGGAAGAAAACAGACAGAGCAGGCTGCTTACTCACACGGTGATGCTACGGTCTGGGCATTGATCCCCAAAGGTGCCACCCTGCTCCTTGAAGGTGATGAGGTTCCAGACAGCGATGACTGTGTCCTCAGGGATGTGGAAATGGAAGAGCTCAATGCTGGCAAAGGAGCGGAAAGGGCTAAGCTTGCGTGGTGTGCGGGTGAAGTAGTCAGTCACAAAGAGCCCATCTGTAGAGGAAACCAAAAGGACTCTCAGCAGAGTGGAGAACTAGGGGAAGGGAGGAGCACCATGCCTCCCAAACCAAGCTCTGAACATGTCCCAGAACCAGGAGGCAGGAATGGATGGTGGTGTGCCATTTCAGTGAGTCCTTAGGGCTGATGTCAGCTGTGCCCAGCTGTATCTCCAGCCTTGGCACAGTTTGCATCACGCCTGATTCAGCATTGCCTCAAGCCCAGTTCCCCAAGCTGTGGGCACTCATCTTCTGGAGCCTGAGGAACCTTTGGCCTCACCTGCTCACACTCAGCCTCGGTGCAGCCCACCTCTTTCAACTCATCATCCTCTTCAGTGGAGATCTGCTCCCTGCATTTAACCTGTAATAAAGAGCTGTTCCTCATAGCTCCAGCCCTGCCCAACAGGTCAGCTCCCCCAGGGACACAGATTTCCCCTCCTCTGCTGCCAAGGATGACCAGCACAGAGCCCATCATAAACCACAGAGTCCTACCCTAGAGCTAAGAGAAGAAGGAGCGAGCAGTGCACTTCCTGCAGAGTCTTCCAGCTCTCCCATGGTTTGTGGAGGAGGAATGGTGCACATATGTGTGCACATATGCACACGTGGGTGCTGTCTGCGTGCGCGGCGATGCGGAGGCGTGCACGCCCACAAGCATGGGTGCAGGTTGCTGAGCACAGCCCCATGCCTGCAAGACACTTCCTGCAGGCCCACAGCACTCACTGGGACCACCTCCCCTTGCCCAACTGCCTGACAGTTTGATTTCAAGGGTTTTACAGGACCCCAGCATCAGAAGGGCAGCGGCTTCCTTGCCACAATAGAGGCAAGGGAGTCCTGGTCTCGACAGCAGATGCAACTTCACCCTACCATTGCCACACTTCCCCAGTGCCTGGGAGACCCATCCATTATTCCCCAGAGATGTACCAAGGATTAAATGCACCTCCACGCAAGCTGCCAGCAAGTGGGATGCCAACAGAGGATGGGCTGGGAGAAGGCATGTGCCAAGAAGGAGCTGTCCAGCTGGGAGTGGGATAGCAGACAAGAAGGGCTGGTTTGCACAGCATGAACCTGGCTGGGAGTGCCTGCATGTGCTTGCGTGCACATGTATTTTTGCTGTGTGTGTGCAGCCCCAGCCGGCTGTACACTGACATGCATCTGCTCCCTTGCCTGGAACAAAGGCAGCTCCCCCTCCCCTTCGCTTCCAGACAACACAAGCCAGGCATGAAATACCTGTTTCAATGCAAGAGCGCCTGATCCCAATTTCCCCACCATGAATCAACACGACACTCCACAGTTCCCCTCCCCACATGCAGACAGTGACCCGGCAAGGGACCCAAGGGAACATGGGGTGTTGAACCCCATAGGGGGAACCACTTGGAGCTTCCCAGTCCCTGGGCAGTTTCCTCCATGCCCACTTGCACAGGGCAAACAGTGAGGAGGCAGCTGCAGGTCAATCTGAAATCCAGCAGCCTCATGACCAGAGCACGGGACGGTTGCTGGAGGATGGAGAGGAATTTCCTAGCTATGGAAGGGGGAAGAAGGAAGAAAGCAAGCACCCTTCTGGCAGGGTGGAAGCCGCGGGACCACAATCGCAGGTCGCGACAGGCAATCAGCTCCACTAACAGCCAGCTCTGGGTCAGGCGGTCAGCACCGCGGACAGCTCCGGGCGCGATCGGTCAGCACCGCGGACAGCTCCGTGTCGGGGCGGTTAGCGCCGGGGGCAGCTCAGGGTCCGGGGGCAAGCACCGCGGGCCGCTCTGGGTGCAGGGCGTTCAGCACCGCGGACAGCTCCAGATCGGGTGCTCAGCACCGCGGACAGCTCCCGCGGGGGCCCCACCGCTGCCCCACCGCGGCCCCCGACCTGCGGCACCGGCAGTCCCCCTCCAGCTGTGTCCCCCCCCTCCCGGGGACCCCCCTACAATTCCCTGGGTACCCCTCCACATGCCCTTCGCCAAGCCAGCTCCCCGTGCCCCACAGTACCCTCACCTTTGCACAGTTCCACCAGTGCAATCCCCCTCAAACTTGCTATGCACACAACCCCCTCTCTGTCCATCCCCGCTGCCCCATCGCAAGCACATAGCTTTCTGCCCTCCACCTGCAGTCCCCCGGGCCCACGTCCCACGCACATGAACCATCCCCTGGCTGTTCCGCAGCATGTGTACTGACTGCGTCCTGCTGGCACGCACACCTCTGTGACCCACCGCACACTTATCTCCATGCCCAACTGCTCGGGCATCCCAAGCCCTACAGCATGCTTGTCGTCGTGCCCCACACCATGCACATCCTCACTCCCCCATTGCATTGGCGTCTGGTACCCTCTGCACACGCATCCTCATGCCCCGTTATGCAAACATCCCACGGCACACGCACTTCTGTGTCCCATCGCACCCACGTTGTGCCCTCCTGCTGCACGTCCCTGACCCACGTACCCCCACCTCCTGCCCCATCTCACACATGCTCCACACACAACCAGGCTCACCAATGTGCCCTGTTGCTTATGTGCCCCAATCCCCACTCCGTGCGCACCCCATCCATCCCTCCTTGCACCGAGCTTCCATGTCCCACTGCACGCACATCCCACACTCCCTAGAGCCAGCTGCATCCCACTCCCTGCCCCCAGCCCCACTGCGTGCACCCCCCACATCCCATCCGTCCCGTACCCCATCATTCCCATCACAAGCTCGCTCCCCCTGCCCCACCACCCGAACACCAAGCGCCCCACCCGCGCGCATCTCCATCCCCCCCATACCTCCCTCCCCAACCCCCGGGTGCCCCGGGGCCGCCGTTGGCCCCCGTCCCCCCCCAGCCCTCTGCCCGGCCGCGGGTCTCACCGGCAGGGCCCGGCGGCAGGAGGAGCGGCAGGAGGAGGAGGAGCAGCGCGGGCTGGAGCCGCTGCCCGCCGCCGGACCGGACCATGCCGCCGCCACGGCTGCCGCGGGGCGCGCGCCCACAGCAGCCCCGCCGCGCATCGGCGGCCATGACGTCACCCGCCCCGCCCCCTCCCGCCACCATTGGCCCCCACCAGCATCACTCGACAGAGGCAGCTCCCCCCCGGGAGATACCGCCCACATCCTCCCCCCCTCCATCATGTCGCTGGTCGGGGCAGTGGGGAAAGGGACAATGAGCGGGGACATGGGCATGGGGCTGGGAGGGACAATGAATGGGGACAGTGAATGGGGACAGGAATACGGAGCTGGGGAGACGGACATGGGGGTAGGAGGAGGATAATGTATGGGGGCACGGATATGGGGCTGGGAGGGAGACAATGAAAGGGACCAGGGACATGGGGCTGGGGACAGAGATATGGGGCTGAGGACAGGGACAATGAATCGGGACAGGGATACGGGGCCGGGAAGAAGGACTTAGGGCTAGGAGGGGGATAATGAATGGCAGCAGGGATATGGAGCTGGGGACAGGGACAATGAGTAGGAGCAGCGATAAGAGCCTGGGGACAGAAACAAGAAGAAGGAACAGGGATATGGGGCTGGGGACAGGAACAATGAGTGGGGACAGGGACATGGGGCTGGGGAGAAGGACATGGGGCTAGGAAGGGAGACAGTGAATGGGAACAGGGATATGAGGCTGGGGACAGTGATAGGGAGCTGAAGACAGAAACAATGAAGGAAGAGAGAGATGCGAGGCTGAGGTCAGGGACAATGAATGGGAACAGGGTTAGGGGGTTGGGGGCCGGGACAATGAGTGGGAAGAGGGATATGGGGCTGGGGAGAAGGAAACAGGCTGGGGACAGGGATAAGGGACTGAAGGGAGAGGGACAAGGGAGCTGGGATATGCACTGGTGCTGAGGACAGGGATAAGAGCTGGGGAACAGGGCAAAACCTGAGGTCCAGGACACAGGGCCTGGGGACACGGGACATGGAGCCGGGTTGCAGGTGGGCATAGGACCGCAGGACACAGCTGAAAGGGGCTGTGGGGCTGGGACACGGGGGTCAAGTGGGCTAAAATGCTGGTGGCAAACAGGGCAATTTGTGCAGAGGGGATGGGAGGCAGCAAAGGCTTCCTATGGGGCTGAGGGGGCTACCTGTGAGGCTGTGATGTGGGTTGGGTGGCTTTCTAGTGGTGGGTACAACCTTACTAGAATAAGTTATACCACTGACCTTACAGAGGTGTCCGTGAGAGGGGCTCTGCATGCGGGGATGGGAGAATCCTGACGTGAACCGGCCTCATCGCGCTTCCCAAATTCCCCTGACATCAGCCTCATCCTCCCCTGACAACACCGTCCCCCTTAACCAAGGCGAGTGACCCACGGTGTGCACAGCCCCACTTCGGGTCACTCCCATCCCGCTCCCCTCCTCTCCGCGGAGCGCCCGGGGTGCTGTAGAGGACCGGCCAACCCCAGGGGTCTATCCAACAGCCCCGTGCCCCCCTCGGCCACTGCTGGGGTCCCACGGGTCCGGAGCACCCGTGGGAAGGGGACCGGCAGCCGCTGCCTCCCGAAAAGCCGCAGGGTCCCACCGGGACAGTCCCGTGAGCGGCACGGGCGGCTGTGTGTGCCCGCGGGGGCGCCGGGGCACCCCGCACCCATGGCTCCGCAGTGCCTGTGCCGGTCCCTCTCTTCCCCCCTCACGCTCCCGCCCCGGTCCCGGTCCCGGTCCCGCCGGTGCGGCGCATTTTCTTCCTCCGGCCGCCAGGGTGCGGTAGCGCTCCGAGAGGCGCTGCCGCCGGCGCCGCTCTGCCCCCTTTCTCTTCCCTGGTGCTGATTGGTGATAGCCGACGGCAGTGAGCAGCCGTCGTGACGTCACTTCCGCCAGTGGCACTGGTACCGTGTGGGCAGGCGGCGGCGGCAGCTCCCGGAGCCGGGATCCGCCGGCTCAGGCCCCGCTCCCGTCTCTCTCAGACCCCACCGGTACCAGCGCTGCCCCCCCGGGACATGGAGTTCCCGGCCGCTCTCTTCCCCTCCCACTTCGGAGCCGGCCCGCCCCGGCAGGAGGGGGGCCTCGCTCCGGCCGCCGGCTGGGGCGAACGCGGGCAGGTGCTGGAGGCCGGTCCAGGCCGCCACCAGGTGAGACCGCGGCGCAGCCCGTCCTGCCCGGGACCCGGGGCGTGGGGGGGGTTGGGTCGCGCCGGGGACGCCCTCACCCCCCCCGCCGCCTCTCCCTGCAGGCCGAGCCGGTGTTCGTGCCCCGCCGCGGTGGGGCGGGCGAGAGCTGGGACCCCGCCGACGCCGCCGTCGTACCCTGCCTGCCGCCTAACGCGAGTGAGAGCCGTGGGAGGGGTGCGCTGCCAGGGGTGGTGGGGGGCAGATCCCGTTCCACCTCCACACGCGCTGCTCGGGATCCCACCCGGGCACCGGGGGCTTTAGCAGCTCCCCTCGGGGATGTTTTGCACAGGAGGGAGTGCGAACGGGTGAGCAGTTTCCCCCCGTGCTGTATTGTCATGCCAGTACTGGCCCCTTCCCTCTCCCCACAGGCTGCTGGGTCCCCTCAGTCGCCCCTCGGGACATCCTCTACCGCGGCATGCTGCACAGGAAGCTCCAGGAAGGCAAGTCCGGAGGCACACTGGACTTCGCCAAGCAGGTAGGGCCTGGGGCACCATGTCCTGCGAGGATCTGGGGGGACGGCGTGGGATCCCTGCGCATCCTAACCCCTCCCTGGCCTTCCGTCACAGCTGAGCCATTTCTTTGTGGATCACCCAGAAGATGCATTTGGCTCCCTGGGGCAACTGCTGCACAAGAACTTCCACTTGGGCGACTCGGGCCTGAGGGTCAGTGTCAATCCAGGGGCAAAACCTGCTTCCAGACGTATTCCTCGTGCAGCTGCCAGCCCAAACCTCTGTCCCCACAGAGACCGGCTCGGGAAAGCACCATCCGGATGACAGCCTTGATGGAGGAAATTGAACGTTTAGAAGGCAGGCGGTAAGCATCAGAATCACAGAATGGTTTAGGTTGGAAAGGACCTTAGGATCATCACTTCCAAGGTCCCTGCCATGGGCAGGGACACCTCATACTAGAGCAGGTTGCTCCAAGCCCTGTCCAACCTGGCCTTGAACACTGCCAGGGATGGGGCAGCTACAGCTTCTCTGGGCAACCTGTGCCAGTGTCTTACCACCGTCACAGTGAAGAATTTCTTCCTTATATCCAACCTGAACTTCCCCTGTTTCAGTTTGAACCCATCAGCCCTTGTCCTATCACTACAGTCCCTACTGAACAGTCCATCCCCAGCATCCCCATAGCTCCCCTTCAGATACTGGAAGGCTGCTATGAGTTCTGTATCCCATGCCCTGGCAAGGTCTGAGGGTGTCCTGCTCTCTCCCCCACTGACACTGTTTCCCCTGCAGCGGCTGCCCCCAGAAGCACGTTGTTTCCCGCCTGCGCTGGTTCTCCCACCTCTGCCGGGACTGGCTGTTCGAGATGCCACTGGTGATGCTGGCAGACTGCGTGCATGAGGAGCTGCTGCTACAGTGGGCCAGCCTGCTCTTCGATGACAGCCCTACAGGGGGGGCGCTGGCCTGGCTGCCCCCCAAAGACACTGGGGCACGCGTGGGCTGCCTGGTGTACCCCAGAGGGCCGGCCATGAACCACCTCTGTATCCTTTCACATGAGGTGTCCCTGGGGTGGCAAGGGGGAGGGTTGTGTTGCGCTGCCCTTAGCTAGCACCCCAGATTTCCAGGACATGGTGCTGGAGAAGCTACCCCATGCCCAGGGCTCCCCAGCACGGTTTGAGCTCAACGGGCACATACGGCAAATAGCTGCTGCACGGGTGGATGGGGAAGGTGAGCCAGACGCATGATCCAAACCTCGGGCAGGGGGTAGAGGGGTGGCAGGGAGCCCCCAGGATGCTGTCATCTCACTGTCCCATTCCAGATTTCGTTGGTGTCCGCTCAGACTATCACTGTGGTGTTTGGAGGGTGTCAGGCAGGATGGGAGCAGCTCCCACCCCACTGCAGGTGATCCGCACCAGCATGCCTGCCTCCTGTCTCACTGTCAGGTAGGCAATGAGGGAAAGGAGCTCAGCAAGGAGGGGCTCTGCCACCTCTGCAGCCCTCCCTGCCACAGGAGATACTCTCATCCCTGTGGTGATGCCATCCACACCATCCTGCAGCCCTCACCTCCCTGGGGAGCTGGCTGTCTGCACCCAGAGCGGAGCTGTCTACCTCTGGAGCGTCGAGACAGGGTGAGAGGGAGCGTTAAGGCCTGGGAAGGGGGCTCAAGCAGACCCCTGGTCTCAAAGGAGAGAGGGACCCAAGAAAGAGGGGCTCTGCCATCACTGTCTTCTCCAAACAGGCTACAGCAGCTCCGACACGACCCGCAGACCATGTTTTTCCGGGACCACTCACCCTGGCGCTGGAGCGACTTCACTGCCCACCCGCGTGTGCTGAGCTGTGCTGACCGCACTGGCCTGCAGTGCCTGGACACCCGGGTGAGCACAGGGCATAGGGCTGGTGATGGAAGGGGTGAGGGCTCCCCAGCCTGGGGTGCTGACAGACCCTACCCTGCTGCCGCAGGTCCCTGAGAGGTGCCAGTTTGACTTGTTCAAGGTGGGTGAGGAAGCCAGCTGCCAGCGGGGCGAGCGTGTGGTGCTGCCTATGTACCTGGGCAAGGCTCATCCTTCCCAGCACCTTGTCACCACCCAGGTGAGTCCCATCACACCTCAGGGGGACACCCCAGGCAGGGGGGACTGCCACAACATATCAGTGTGTGCCCCCCTAAGTCATGCCTCCCATCCTAGTTCTCTGTGTACGTGCTGGATGAGCGGTTGCCACTGGTGCCTGTGCTCAAGTGGGTACACATGATGAAGGACCCCCCTCTCTTTGCCCACCTGATACCAGGGGGCTCTGAGAGGAACCATAAGGTGCTGCTTGGCACATCCTGCACCCAGGAGCTGTTACTGCTGCAATACCGGGGTGAGTGAGAGATGGGGCTTGGTGGTTGCTGTGGGTGCTTATGTGCCCACGTCCCAGCATCTTCACTGCTGGGACAAGCTGTCACCCCTGGCCATTTTTTTGTGTGTTGTTCCGCAGGGGACAGCCAGTCAGTCTGCCAGCTAGCAGGACCTCCACAGAAGCTGCACAGCATCGCTGGCTGCCTGCAGCACCTACCTGCACAGCTCCCGCACAGACACTGGCTGCTCCAGCACCGCCTGAACACCCCAGCGGCTGGTGAGGGCCCTGTGCCGACCTGGGGTGTGGGTCTTGGTGGGGAGGGGTGTGGGCTAGAGGGGGGTGAAGTGTAGCCCTGGGAAGGTAGTGGTTGAAAAAGAAAAAGCAAAGCCCTGAACAACCCTGTGCAAGAGATTCATGACTGAGAAAGGGACATGGGGGGACAGGAGCCAGCAGTGAGTGTGCCCATGTGGGCTGGAGGCAGCCCACGCTGCTGGCCAGGCCCCAAGGCAATGTGTCCCCTGTCGCCACAGGTCTGGCTGCCACAGTGGAGAAGGATGGACC
The DNA here is from genome assembly GCF_028554395.1 of Pezoporus wallicus. NCBI lineage: Eukaryota > Metazoa > Chordata > Aves > Psittaciformes > Psittacidae > Pezoporus > Pezoporus wallicus. The sequence goes on from NW_026642642.1 coordinate 526,750, forward strand.
ACAGGAATCCCTGCTGGTTTTCCAGCTCTCTGAGGCCGGGGATGTCTTCTGCCAGAGGCTGACTCACAAGGCAGCGCATCCCCCTGCACCAGCTGCAGTAGATGAGGCCACAACAGCCCCTGGCTCTTCCCCTGTCTTCACGTCTCCAGTCAGCAGGCCGCCAGGCTTGGGCAGTGAGGAGGAAGAGCAAACTTTGTCCAATCCAGAAGTGATTTTCAATGAGGAGGAAGAGCAGGTGTTAAACACTCCAACAGCCCAGGATGATGCCGATCTGCCACAGCCACCCTGTGCCAGCCCAGAGCCCTCCCCAGTGGTGCCCAGCCCAGACACTGACCTGCTGTACCGCCCCTGGCTGAAGGCCCTGTTCAAGGGCTGCAAGAAGCACCTCCGGCACACCTCGCCTTCTACCATCAGCCAGAATCGCCTGTTCTTCCGCAAAGAGCTGGAGGCACCGGCAGCGCCCAATGCCCTGCAGGAACGGGCACGCCAGCGGCTGCGCCAAGCTATGCGGGAGGGGGGCCGCATCCAGCGCAGGGACTTCACGGACCTCCAGACCTGCACCCCACCGCAGCCTCTGGAGGTGGAGGGAGATCCCGACCCCCTGAGCACCCGTCTAACGGCAGCCTGGTCCGGGGATTGGGGCCAGTGGTGGGAGGAGAGGACGAGCTTCCAGCTGGTGCAGGCGCAGAGGGCGCTGCGGGAGCGGCGGCGGCGGCAGAAGCAAGCCCGGGGCCGGCGCAGCCTCTCGGCCAGCTTCACCTCGTCCCTTACGTACCAGTCCGAGCTGAGCGACTCCGGCCCCCTGCCACCCACCCCCGGGCTGTCCCAGGAGCGCAGCCTGCCGCCGCTGCCACCCTCCAGCCCCCCGGCACCGCCGGAGGACGGGCTGCTCTCCTCGCAGAGCCTGCGCTCCCGCGGCATCCCCAAGGAGCGGCGCAGGACGTTGCGAGTCTACCTCGGGATGTGGGACGAGCCGCTCGCCGACGCCGCCGAGCCCCCCGGGAGCCAGGCCAGCCAAACCTGCATCCCGTCCTCACAGAGCCAGCTCTCCTCCGCTTCCCAGACCCGCCGCAAGCGGCCGCGCATGGGCTTCTGAGCCGCAATAAACACGGGCAGCACCGCTTCGCCTTCCCGCGTCCTTGATCTCGGGGCGGGGGGATGCGTCCCGTGTGCCGGGTGCGATCGTGGTTTGGGTACCGGCAGAGCGGCCGGGGGTGCCACACGTGTGTGCGGGCCCTTTAAGGCGCTGGGAAGGGGGCGGGATTAGGGGTGTGAGTGACGGGAGCGGGAGGCAATGGGGCGGTGGAGCGGGGCCTGCGCCGCGGCCATGGCGGCGCTGCTGGCGCGGGGGCTGGTGCGGGGAGCGCTGCGTGCGGGGGAGGTGCGCGGGGGAACCGGAGCGGAGGGGGTCGGGGGGGACGGGACACCGGAGGAGGGAGGGCGGGGAGCGGGGTATGGCCGGGCCCGAACGTGCGCTCCGCGCCGCCGCTGCTCACAGCCCGGGCAAGGTCCGCGGCGGAGGGGGTCCGCACGGCTCCCTTGCGGGCCCTCTTCCCGCACACACACACACATACACCAACCAGACCCCATGGGTGTCAGCTCCGTGTGCTCTCCCCTGTCACTCCCACGGGTGTCACCTATGCGTGCACCCCCTGTGACCCCCATGCGCACTCCTGATCACCCCACCATGCACCTCCCATCACCCCCGTACCTACCCCTCGTCACCTTTGCACGCGCGTTCCCCGCCCGTTCGGTCCGTCCGTCCCCCCCCCAAACTTCGTTCCCCTCCCAGCAGCGGATCCGGTACTGGTGACCCCCCCCCCCCCCCCGTCCCTAACGGATGCCCCCCCCCCCCCCCCCCCCCACAGCACGCGGGTCCGGTCCTCCCGTGTGCATCCCGTGACATACCCTGGTTGTGCCCGTCCGGTCCGTTACCCCGTCCCACCCCCGGCTGTAGGCCAGGTCCCCCCATGGGCATCCTGTGACACCCCCCCCCCGGTTCTGTCCGTCCGTCCCCTCCCGTATCCCCGTGCCCCGGCCGAGGCTCCGGTTCCCCTGTAACCCCTCCGGTGTACCCCCCGGTGCAGCGCTGCACGTCCGGCGGTCGGGGCGGGGAGGTGGACAAGGCGCATCGGGCGGCGGCAGCCGGCGGCGATGCGGGGGGACAGCCCACCATCTTCAGCAAGATCATCGCCCGTAGCGTGCCCGCCACCATCCTCTATGAGGACGACAAGGTAGCGGGGACCCCCGGCAGTGTCTCCATGGAGGAAGGGTGCAGCACCCATGGGAACGGGGCTCACTCTGCTCCCCCCCCCCCCCCCCGACAGTGTTTGGTCTTCCGCGATGTGGCCCCCCAAGCCCCTGTCCACTTCCTGGTGATCCCCAAGCGCCCCATCCCCCGGATCAGCTGCGTGGGTCCCCAGGACACTGAGGTGAGGCCGGGGGGGTTCCCTGTGAACAGTGGGGGGGGGGGGGTTCAACACTCAGTGCTGACCCTTATGCTGCCCCCTCCCCACCACAGCTCCTGGGGCACTTGCTGGTGGTGGCTGCTCGCACGGCACAGGCGGAGGGGCTGGCTGATGGGTACCGCCTCGGTGAGTTGGGGGTCCCAGGGGGCTGGGGGTGTCTGAGGGGGTGTCCTGAGCCTCTGTCCTTTTCTCCACAGTGATCAATGACGGGAAGCATGGCGCTCAGTCTGTCTACCATCTGCACATCCATGTGCTTGGGGGGCGGCAGCTGGGGTGGCCCCCTGGTTGAGCCCCCCCACACTATCTGATGCTCCCCAGTAAAGCATCTCCTTGGTGGTGGCTTCATTGGCTCTGTGTCAGGGTGGCTCTCAAGCGTCACAGTAACAGGGACATGGGTGGAACTGGGTGCCTTGCTTATTGGAGGGGCTGTCTGAGCTCCGCACATCCCAACCTGCCCACACTGGAGATGCTCTGGGACCCCCCAGTTGAAGGAGGTTTTTGGGGGGTGCCCACATCCCACAGACTAAAGGCCCATCGGGAGGTCAGGGTTCCCAAGTTGACGAACGTCCCAGCAGCGCCCCATGCCCTGAGCTGCCCACCCAGCCCCACTGCCACAACACAGCCCCAGCACTCCTGCGTGCCCCTCACCCTGCCTTTGGGTGACCCGTTTGTGCACCATAATGCAAAACTCACTGCACACCTTACCCCGGACCCCCTGCGCTTGCAGCACTGTGCAAAGCACATGGCACTGCTCACCCCAGACACCCTGTGCTATTGCACTGTGAACAGCAGAGCTCTGTGAATGCACTACTGCGCACAAAACAGTGTTGCACGCCCCAGAGCCCTGTGCCTGCATTGTGCTGTACACCCCAGACCCATTGTGCATGCACCCCTGTGCAAGTGCTGCACCCCAGCCCCTCATGCATGCACCACAATGCAAGTGTTGCATACCCCAGACCTCTGTGCAAAAGCGTTGCACTCAAGACCCCTTGTGCCTGCATTGTGCTGTACACCCCAGACCCCTTGTGCATGTACCCGTGTGCACGTGCTGCACGCTCCAGACTCCTGTACATGCACAACTAAAAAACTGTGTTCTACCCCCGGGCCTACTTTGCACACTCAGGACCCCTTGTGCCTCCATTGTGGTGCACATTCCCAACCATTGTGCGCAAACCAATGTGCAAATCAGTGCTGCACACCCCAGACCCCTTGTGCTTGCATTGTGCTGTACACACCAGGCCCTTGTGCATGCACCCCTGTGCAAGTGCTGCACACCAGCCCCTCGTGCATGCACCACAGTGCGAGTGTTGCATCCCCCAGACCCCTGTGCAAAAGCATTGCACACTCAAGGCCCTTTGTGCCTGCACTGCCCTGCACATCCCCATCCCTTGTGCACTCACCACTGTACAAAACACATGACATTGCACCCCATGCTGTGGGCAGCACTGCACACATGCATGCCTCTGTTTACACACACGCCCCACACACATATGTCCCTGTGTCCCCACTGCCCTGTGTCCCCACACATGCTCCGAGCCCGTTGCCTCCCATGCACCGTGCTCTGGGGCTATATTTAGTGTCGGTGCTGGTGCTGTGGCGGCGCACGTCGCACCTGGCACCGGTGCCAACCGCGCAGGGACCGCAGCACCACGGTGTGAATGGCAGCTCTGTTCTGCACGGCGCCGGCGGTGGGGCCCCTGGAGAACCGTGGTGCTTCCACACACGCCCAGTATAGCACGGGAATGTTTTCAGGGTGCAAATGAGCCTTGAAGATGTTGGATGATGATGGCGATGACGCGGGCGGCCGGGACCTGGCCGAGCTGCAGGGCAGGATGGGGATGGTCATGGACATGGGATAGCCCTGCCTTGGGGCTGCAGAGACCAGGGGGTGGGGGTCCCTGGGACTGGGAACCCCCAAAAGAAGATGGGTGCCTCTGTGGAGATGGGGACCCCAAAGAGGGGATGAGGTTCACTAAGGAGGTGGGGACCCCAAAGAGGGGATGAGTGCCCCTGCCGAGGTGGGGACCACATAGAAAGGATGGGGGTCCCTGGAGACCCCAAAGAGAAGCTGGGTTTCACTGGGGAGGTGGGGACCCCAAAGAGGGAATGAGTGCCCTTTGGGAGGTGGGGACCACATAGAAAGGATGGGGGTCCCTGGGGACCCCAAAGAGAAGCTGGGTTTCACTGGGGAGGTGGGGACCCCAAAGAGGGAATGAGTGCCCTTTGGGAGGTGGGGACCACATAGAAAGGATGGGGGTCCCTGGGGACCCCAAAGAGAAGCTGGGTTTCACTGGGGAGGTGGGGACCCCAAAGAGGGAATGAGTGCCCTTTGGGAGGTGGGGACCACATAGAAAGGATGGGGGTCCCTGGGGACCCCAAAGAGAAGCTGGGTTTCACTGGGGAGGTGGGGACCCCAAAGAGGGAATGAGTGCCCTTTGGGAGGTGGGGACCACATAGAAAGGATGGGGGTCCCTGGGGACCCCAAAGAGAAGCTGGGTTTCACTGGGGAGGTGGGGACCCCAAAGAGGGAATGAGTGCCCTTTGGGAGGTGGGGACCACATAGAAAGGATGGGGGTCCCTGGGGACCCCAAAGAGAAGCTGGGTTTCACTGGGGAGGTGGGGACCCCAAAGAGGGAATGAGTGCCCTTTGGGAGGTGGGGACCACATAGAAAGGATGGGGGTCCCTGGGGACCCCAAAGAGAAGCTGGGTTTCACTGGGGAGGTGGGGACCCCAAAGAGGGAATGAGTGCCCTTTGGGAGGTGGGGACCACATAGAAAGGATGGGGGTCCCTGGGGACCCCAAAGAGAAGCTGGGTTTCACTGGGGAGGTGGGGACCCCAAAGAGGGGGTGGGTGTTCCCGGGAAGATGGGGACACCAAAAGATAAGATAGGTTCCCTGTGGAGGTAGGACCCCAAAGAGGAAGTAGGTGTCCATGGGGAGGTGGGTTCCCCAAGAGGGGATGGGGGTCCTTGGGGAGGTGGGAAACCCAGAGAAGGGATGGGTGTCCATGGAGGGTGGGGACTTCAAAGAAGAACTGGGGTTCACTAGAGAGGTGGGAACCCCAGAGAGGAGCTGGGGGTTCCTGGGGAGGTGGGGACTTCATAGAAAGGCCAAGGATCCACAGTGCATCATCCCGCCAAGCCTACCCAGAGCAATCCCCCAGGATGGGGCATAGGGCAAGAGCCTGCACACGAGGTCAGGGTCCGTACGGCTGCAGCCACGTTTCCTCCTGCGCAGGGTTTATTTTGTCATTCCCCAGGCAGCAGAGGGGTCACAGCCCCATGGGGCCGGGGGCAGGGGAGCAGCGGCTGTTTTCATTCCTCAGCTGAACGAAGACTATCACAAATGACGCAAGTTCCCAAAAGAGCCGAGCAGGGGGGGTGATGGGGGATGTGTCAGCCAGGAGAGGCAGCCAGATGTGCTCCAGCAGCTGCCGCGCTGCTGCCCCACGGCGATGCTGCCTGCCAGGGTGCAGCCCCGCAGTCATGCCCCCTATACCCCCCTAGAGTGAGTGCACACCCCCAAGCTGGCATTGTTGGGTCCCCGTCCCACACTGTGCTGTGGTGCCTTTGTTGTCCTGTAGTCACCCATGCTGCCTGGCTACGCTTCCGCCTCCCCCAGGGTGTGGCATCCAGAGGTGCTGCTGGGATGAGCACCCTGGAGTGGAAGCTGGGGCAGGACACCCCCCTCCAGCATGAGCTGGAGCACTGGTGCAACTCAGCCCAGCCCAGGACATGACCAGCAGCTCTCCACCCTCCCAGCGAACCCCCAGTGCTTGGGACACCCTGACCTCCAGTGGCGTCAGGCCCTGATGCAGTCTCGCTGTGGGGGGCCCCTTTGCTGGAGCCTGAGCTCCAGGCATGTCTCTGCCTCCTCCCCGCAGCTGCGCTGCAGATGGGCTCGCAGCAGCCCCTGCTTGGCCCGGAGCCGAGCGCCCGCAGGGAGGAGCGGTCCCCCTCGGGGGCCCCGGCTGTCCGAGGCCAGAAGGGCCGGGCACATCCCGGCCAGGAAAAACAGAGGCCCCATGGCCAGGCGTGCGGCGGCCCCGTCGGCACACACCGCAGAGAGCTGGAATAACAGCCCTCGTGCCGGAGCCCGCCGCACGCTATCAAAGGGCCCTTCTTCTGCCTGAAGAACGGGGGCCCAGCGAGGGCTGGCAGCGAGGGGAGCTGCCCCACGCCGTCGGGGGGCACCCACTGCGTCCAGCCAGTGGCCGGGCACATCCCGCCCCATCACCCTGTGTGTGCCCGAATGGTGTTGGGGGATCACTTGGATCAAGCCATGGGGAGCAGTGTGTCCCCAGTGCGGGGCTCGTCCCGCCGGCAGAAGCCGAGCTGTGCCAGCACGGGCATGGTGCCCACCCGGCTTCCACTGGAAGAGCCTCTGGGGCAGGTCCGAGGCACCGGGGCCTTGCGGGAGAGGGGCACACGCACGGACCCATAGCGGGGACAGACCCCGGGGCTGCCATGTGCCTGCACGCCCCTGCCCCGGCCACGCCCCCTTGCCCCGGCCACGCCTCCCTCGATCAAGACCCCGCCCCTTTCATATATATCGCAGCTGCGCTTTGGCCCCGCCCTCTCCCTTCTCTCCGCCAATAGAAGACGCGCTTCCACCCGGCGCCACCAATCAGCTTGCGGAGCGGCCTGTGTTTACGGTCTCCATGGAGACGGAGCAGCTCCTCTCGGTGCAGGCGCCATGGACGGGGCGCCCCACGGGTGGGTGAAAGGACATGGGGTGACCCCCGACGGAGGCGCTTGGAGGGCAGGGGTCTTGGGGGGGCTATGGAGCACTATGGGAATGGGGGGGTAGGAAGTGGGGGGAGGGTCTGGGGTACGGCCTGCGGGGGTGGCTCCTGGGGAGGAGGTAGGGGTAGAGCCTGGGCTGGGAGCTGCAGAGCCCTGGGAGGGGACACGGGGGGCGGAATGGGACATAGTGGGGAGCTGAGCCTGGGCTGGGACACTGGATGGGGGAGAGGGGAATTATGGGGGGGGGGGACGGGACACCTTTCTGAGCGTGGGCACTGCTTCTGAGCCCAAAGGGAGAAGAGTCCCTTGTCCCCCACCCCGGGGTGGGGGTGACACTATGGGGTACCCGGCCTCAGGGTCCTGCCCATGCTGGTGGGGGGCTGCAGGCAGGGCAGGGAGGCTGAAAGATGCACCTCACTGCCTTCCCTCAGGCACTGTCCCCTCTCGCAGGGTGGCTCTGCCAAGCCATATGCACCCTGAGGAGAGGCCACTGTACACAGATGGGGCCCAAAGCAATGTCCTCCTGCCTGAGGTGCCCATGGAGAAGGCCCCATGTGATGCACTGACAGCCATGACCGAGCTGCCTGCCGAGGCCCTGCCAGCCGTGCCCGCCACAGTGACACCCACCGAGACTGACACGGAACTCTGTGCAGCCGAGCTGCCGCCCTGCCCGGGGAGCTATGGGGCTTCTGCCTGCGAGGTGCCCTCCACCGTGGTGCTGCAGATGCCTGCACGGCAGCCCCCCAGGCTTGTGCCCCGGGGACGCTGCTTGATCCACAACTGGCAGGAGGAGGTAACTCCTCACCATGGGGGGGAAATGTCCCTTCAAAACTCACCCCATCGCATCCCACGTGCTGATCACATGAAGCTCCCTGACCCTGGGCAGCCCCCTCTCTTTAAATAGCTTCCCTTGGCCAAGCTGGAGCTCCCTGGATGACCTTGAGCCCAGCGGGATGGAAAGGGGATGAAATTCAATAGCATAAAACACGGGCAAGAACGTGGGGCGCGATGGTGGGGCTGTGGGAGGAAAGCAGGGAGCTTGCTGCTGGGATGTGGGGATGCCTGCTTGGGCAAGCCAGGCTGGGGGGGGGGACATGGGCTAAGCTTTGCTACGGCCTGGGGACCCCATAGTTTGCTCAAGTGCAATAAGAGCACTTGTCCTACATTGGGGCCCAAGCCACAGATGCCCCCACTCCTGCTTTCCCAGTGAGCTGGCTTGAAGGACCATTCCTTCCTTCCCCTCTTTTTGCAGCTCATGCCTCTGGGATTGCTCCCAGGTCCTGTCAGGCATCTGCCTGCATGGCACGGCCTCAGTCATGGGGCACTGCCCCAGACTGCAGCTGCTCAGCAGGAGGGGGGTGATAACCTCACCTCCCAGCCCTGCACGGAGTCCCCAGTGGATTACCAAAAGCCTAAAAGCCAAGAGCGGGCACTGCAGGGTGGGCTCCTGCCCCCCTTCCCACAGCTTCCACCATCGCTCTACAGAGAGCCACGAACCATCTGGATATCGTGCAAGGGCAGGAGCAGGGCAGTGAGGGCTTCATCCACCGGCACAGCCATCCCAGGCTGCTGTACCACCATCACCTCCCTGGGCCCAACAACAGCACCACCATGGACACCTACTGCCCGCCACATAGTGTCCTGATGCTGGGACAGGGTGAGGCTGAGCCCTGTGACCCCCAGAAGTCAGCAAGGGGATCAAAGCTGTGGGGCTCATGGCACCTTTTCCTCTCACAGGGCGGCGTGAGGCCATGCTGAAGGCCATGCTTTACCATAAATACAGGTGAGTCTGCATCCCTAAGTGCATGGCCATGACTTAGAGGAGGGGACCCTGCTGTGGGTGGGGGAGGTCCCAGCACTGAAGGGTGCAGGGTCTGCTCTGCTGCAGGGAAGAGATGCTGAAGAAGATCTCTTCCCCCCGGATGCCCATGGAGTCAACATCTGTCACACACCAGGATTACCAACCCAAGGGTTGCCTGTCCGCACCATCGCCCCCCTCCCAGGTACAGGCAGGGGACAGCCCCCTGCCCCCCAAGCTTGTGGCAGCGCCCAGTGAGCCTGCAAGGCTCCCGTGTCCTCCTGGACATGCCATGCCCCTGTCCACTTGCAGCCCCATGACTACTTCACAGAGCAGCCCTGCAGCTTCTGGCTGGAGCAAGCCCGCAGCCTCACTGTAAGCCCCCCCCAGCACCCTTCCCTGCCAGCACTCAGAGGGCTCGGCTGCTGATCGGGACCTCTCCGCTTCCCCCCTCCCTCCAGGGTGTCACCAGCATCCGCAGCGGTGACAGCCCCTTTGCGAAGGACGCATCCTTCTCCACTCCCATCACTGAGTCCCTAGACCAGCCCCCGCCCTGCGCCCTGCTGACCAGCCGGCTACAGTCCCACAAGCAATAAATATATTGGGGTACGGGTGTTCTCGGCCTCCTTTCTGCCCCAGGGTTGTCCTCAGGCTGGGTGTTTGTAGGGGGAGCACCGTGTTGCCAGCATCCCGTGGGGCCATGCAGTGCAGGCACTGGGACACCCTCCATCCCCTCCGCACATCACTGGTACCCCAAAACACACTGTGGCCCTTGTGCAGGGAGGGAGAGCCCCTGGCACAGCCCCATCCCCTGGGACGTGCCCTCTCCCAGTTCCCCAGCGGCTGACACACGGTCCCCATCCCAATCCCCAGGCACAGGTGGGTTCCAGTAAGAGGCGGCTGCGGCGCTTCCAGATCATGAGCTCAGCGGAACGCACTGCAGCCCTCAGGCCAAAGCAAACCCCGCCGCACCGGCCCTGCCCTCCCAGCACCGCCCCGAGCCCTCGCCAGCCGCAGCCGCCCGGTGCCGGCCGCCCCTGCCCGGCCCCCCCAGGATGCTCCCTGCATCCATCGCCATCCCAGGCTCAGCTCCATGCTCGGGGGTGTCCCGTGTCCCTCACCACCGTGTGCAGAGCGAAGCAGAGGTCTGGGCACAGAGGGATTTGGGGAAGTTTGTATTTCCACAAAATAGTTTGCAGCGACTCCTATATTTACACCGGGGGGGGGGGGGGGGGGGGGGTATTTACATGACCCGGTGGGGTTATATACAGGGGAGGGGAAGACTGGGGAAAGGAGGGGGGGGAGCCGCAGCATTGAAGCATGCCCTGGCCAAGGGATCAGACCCAGCAGGAGCCCCTGTATTCCCCTCCCCGGGTAGGGGGTGACATGGGCACAACTTCTGCCGGGGGGGCCAGGTACTGAAAAGAGATGGCAAAGTGCCTGCGGGGCAGCCAGGCCCCGGGAGAGGCTCAGAGCCAGCTGAGCCATAGGGCAGAGGGAAGGGAAAGCAGGGATAGAGGGTCCCCCGGGCTGGATCGCAGCAGAGGCTGCAGGGGGAACTGGTCTTTGCTGGTGCCAATGGAGGGGGCCAGGCAATGCCGTGGCCGCAGGCCCCCTGTGCCTAAGCCCTGCTGAAGCAGGGGGGCTGCAGTGCGTATATGGGGGCTACAGTGATGGAGGGTGCCGGTGTATCCCAGGGGTCCAGGCACCGGGAATTGTTGGCTGCCCCATTAGGGCTGGGGCTCTGCCACTGCCACCAGGCTCAGATGGGGTCTTTCCTCTCACCCAGCAGCCAGTATGTCCGCATCTTCCCCTTGCCCTGGGGATGGAGGGGATGCTGAGACCCTCCCCACCTCCAGTGCTTCGTCCTTGGGTACAATCTCCAGCACCGAGGGGCACAAGGGGTCCCAGCCCCAACCCACCCACCCTGTGGCAGGAAGCGCTGTCACCCCACCGGTGTCCCTGCACCCTCACCTTCATCTCCACATCCCCACGCAGCTCCAGCTCGAAGCAGCCAAACTCATCCAGGACCTCCTTGGTAGTGGATGATACGTGGATCTTCAGGGCTGGTTGGCACAAAGGGACAAAAAGAGAAATGACTGGGCCTGGAAGCGGGGCATGACGTGCAGCACTGAACCCCATCCGCCTTCCCCATGGCTCACCCTGTCCATTGGACTCCATGCGAGATGCGGTGTTCACTGTATCCCCAAACAGGCAGTACCGTGGCATCTTCAATCCCACCACCCCAGCACACACAGGACCTGCGGGCACAGGGATGCTCGTGGCTGCTGCAGGGCAGATGGCTGCCCCCCGGCTGCGGCACCAGCGCTCACCGGTGTGCACGCCGATGCGCAGCCGCAGCTGGTCATTGGGACGGTGCCGGATCTTGAAGGTTTTAACAGCCTCAAGGAGGGCCAGGGCCATGCGGACGATCTCACGGGCGTGCAGCTTCCCGTTGCGCACCGGCAGCCCCGACACCACCATGTAGGCATCCCCAATAGTCTCCACCTGCGGGGTCAAGGGCAGCAGGTATACCCCAGGCTCCTCGCTGCCTGCCTCACTCTGGGGGCTGAGCTTGCTGGTATCCCCCTCACCTTATAGACGTCAAAATTGTCGATGATGGCATCGAAGCATGTGTAGAGATCGTTCAGCAGTGTCACAACCTGGTGAAGCAAGGGTGCGTGTGGGGCTGGGAGTCGGCATGTCCCCCCCTGCCCCAGCAACGGCACTGCCAGGGTATGAGCCCCCATGCCAGGGCTGCCCCCCAAGCCCTGCTCTCACCTGCATGGGAGTGCTCTCTGCCGAGAGGGCAGTGAAGCCCACGATGTCGCTGAAGTAGATGGTGACACTGTCAAAAGCCTCAGCCCGCACCGTCTCCCCACGTTTCAGCTGCTCTGCCACAGAGCTGGCAACGACAGCGGGTGACGATGGCGAGCTCCCACCACAACCCCATTCCCTCTGCACCCCTTGCATCCGTCTCCATGCATCCCAGCAGCGGATGCATGCTGACCCCACAACAACCCCAGACCCGCACACTCCCATCTCTCCCCCCTCTCACTGGGGCAGAATCTGGTAGAGGAGGTTCTCTGCCTTGCGTTTCTCCTCCAGGTAGGCCTGCGTCCGCTCCTCCACCAGCTTCTCCAGGTTGTTGGCATACTGCTCCATGCGCGACAGCAGGTTGTCCAGGATGCTGGTGCTGCCCTCCCTGCCGGGGTACAGTCAGTGGCACCATGGGAAGCCCCCAGCCACAGCCCCATGGCCATCCCTGCTCCCCCCACAGGGCCACCCTGCCCATTCACCAGCCACCCACTTGTTGAATCTACGGATGAAGATCTTGATCTGGCTGAAGTCGGGGCGCTCAGCCGGGTCCTGCGCCCAGCAGCGCTCCATCAGCACCGCCAGCTCCTCACTGTGCACCCCGATGTCGATGGAGGGCCGGAAGAACGGCTTCTGGCTGTTACGCACCTTCTGCACGATCTCTGCAGGGGGCAGCCAATAGTGAGCGCTGCAACCACCCCAGCAGGGATGGGACCACCCCACACCTTCCCCCCATCCCCACCTTTGGGGCTCAGGTCCATGCCCTCGATGTAGAAGGGGCCGTTGCGCAGCGCAACCTCCTGCACGATGATGCCGAAGCTGTAGACATCAGCTTTCTGCATGCCTGGGGTGGGCAGGCGCCCCTTCTGCAGCAGCTCTGGGGCTGTCCACAGCTTCTCTGGTGGGACACAGCCATGGAGCGGTGAGACAGGGCCACCCCACCCCCCTGGTCCCCATGAGCAGCCACTCACTGGCATAGAGGGCATGAGTGTCCTCGCCGTCGCAGGGCGAGCGGAAGCTGGCCAGCCCGTAGTCGGTGATCTTCAGCACGAAGCGGCTGTCAACCACGCAGTTGGATGACTTGAGGCTGCCGTGGTGGCCGATGATGCTGTTGTGCAGGAAGGCCATTCCCTGGGATGGACAGACAAGGTGAAGACGGCATCCCTCAGGTGCATCCCTCAGCCCTTTACGCGCCTTGCTTGGGTACCTTGACGATGTCATTGATGAGGGAGTGGCGGAACATCCAGTCCAGGTTGATGCTCTCATTCTCCAGGACATCCTGGGACAGCACATTGAGTGGACCCCAGTTCAGTGGGATGGTGGCACTGCTATCAGCCCCACAAGCACCCATCTGCAGGGGGGCTCTGCAGCACCAGTCCCCTCCCCTCCATCTCTGACTTCTTTTTGGGCACCTCTGCTGAGAGTCTTACGGGGCTTGTGTGGCCACCAACATCTACAGCCCTGTCCCCAATGCCCAGCCCACCCAGCTCACCAGCAGTGTCACCCAGTGACCCTCAATTTCCCCTACCTGCAGGCTGCCCCGCGGGCAGTACTCAGTGACAATGCAGATGTTGGGGGGGTCAATGCATGCCCCAATGAAGCGGGTAAGGTGGTTGAACTGGATGTCCCGCATCTGCACATGGAAGCAGAGCCCAGACGGGCTTGAGGTCAGATGGGACGGGCTGCTGCTCCCACCAGAACCACCCCACAGCCAGGACCAGCTCCTGCACCCCCAAGCAGGGCGCCCACCCCAGCCCAGACCCCAAACCTACGTGTTTCAGCTCAAAGAGCACCTGCCGCGTCAGCTCGATGCGCTTCTTGTTGATGTGCTTGATGGCCACCACATTGCCCTGGGGTACAGGGATGGGAGGAAGAGGCAGGGTTTGGGGAGGGATGGAAAGTGTCAGCATCTGGCAGGGCAGCGGTACAGCCAAGGGAGAGAACCCCATTAGGGTTGGGAAGGGTTTAGGAGGAGTGGCTCAGTTCCCGGCCTGCTGCACTGACCTTGAAGTGGCCGGTGTTGGCAAAGATCTGGTACTTGCCATGGCTGGTCATGAGGGAGCCGTAGCTGGAGCCACGCTGTGAGGAAGGAGGGGGTTAGCAATGGGCATGCTAGGCTGGGGGGGTGCATGCAAGGGATGGTGCAGGACAAGCTCTGCATGCTCTGTAGGGAGGGTGAAGACTTTAGAATCATATAATCACAGAATAGTTAGGGTTGGAAAGGACCTTAAGATCATCAAGTTCCAACCCCCCTGCCATGGGCAGGGACACCTCACACTAAACCATGTCACCCAAGGCCTCGTCCAACCTGGTCTTGAACACTGCCAGGGATGGAGCATTCACAACCTCCCTGGGCAACCCATTCCGGTGCCTCACTACCCTCACAGTAAAGAACTTCTTCCACATATCCAATCTAAACTTCCCCTGTTTAAGTTTTAACCCATTACCCCTTGTCCTGTCACTACAGTCCCTAATGATGAGTCCCTCCCCAGCATCCCTATAGGCCCCCTTCAGATACTGGAAGGCTGCTATGAGGTCTCCATGCAGCTTCTCTTCTCCAGGCTGAACAGCCCCAACTTTCTCAGCCTATCTTCATACAGGAGGTGCTCCCGTCCCCTGATCATCCTCGTGGCCTCCTCTGGACTTGTTCCAACAGTTCCATGTCCTTTTTATGTTGAGGACACCAGAACTGCACACAATACTCCAGGTGAGGTCTCACAAGAGCAGAGTAGAGGGGCAGGATCACCTCCTTCGACCTGCTGGTCACGCTCCTTTTGATGCAGCCCAGGATACGGTTGATTTCTGGGCTGTGAGCACACACTGAAGCCAGCTCGTGTTCATTTTCTCATCGACCAACACCCCCAAGTCCTTCTCCGCAGGGCTGCTCTGAATCTTTTCTCTGCCCAACCTGTAGCTGTGCCTGGGATTGCTCCAACCCAGGTGTAGGACCTTGCACTTGGCATGGTTAAACTTCATGAGGTTGGCATCAGCCCACCTCACAAGCAATGTCAAGGTTGAGGTATGGTGTGCTGCAGGGGATGTAGGGAATGGATAAGAGTGGCCATGTAGGGGATGGAAGACTCCGTAGGGGTTTGAGGCGGTATGGTGCTCTGTAGGGGTTTCGCAGCTATGTAGGGGATGGATCAAGAGTGGCTCTGCAGGGATGCAGGGTCATGGAGGGGATGGATAAAGTGCAGCTCTATAGGGAGGGAATGGAGGGCTACGTAGGGATGGAGGACTGTATGAGGGATGGATGCAATGGGGGCTGTGGCTCTGAAGGTGATGGAGGGCAGTGTATGGGATGACAGGGTAGGAGTGTTGCACAGGAAGGAAGGGCAGCACAGGGGCAGAGGCAGGAGGAGAGGTGCCGCAGGCTGCAGCTCTCACCAGAGACAGGGTGAGCCGGCTGCCTGCTGTCTTGTGGTACCGCTCAGGGCTCCCAAACTGCAGCTCATCCCATCGGATCCTCCACAGCATGCTGGCAAGCTCCTTCTCCAGCATCAACTTCCTGTAGGCACATGGGGGCTCAGGGACCTAATATCCCCCCTGCCCTGCCTGCTCCCAACCAGGCTGAGAGGTGCCTGGTACCCAAGCAAAGGGTCCCACAGCTTCGACTGACCTGAAGATGAGGAAGCTGGAGATGCCAAACATGACAAAGGTGAGGCCGGTGCCCAAAGCCACAATGGCCAGCATGGAGAGTGGGGCTGCAGGCAGGAGGGGATATCAGCATGGCCCAGCTGCCCTGCACGCACACGGAAGGGTGCTGGGGACAGAGGGATGTTGAGACCCACTTTTATCACAGGAAGGGTCATCCACATCGAAGACACAGGGTGGGTTGTCCAAGGGGGGAGCCCCCTTCACCCAGGGGATGGGTCGTCCCAGCCAGTGAATCTGCTTCTCCACACCTGAGTAGTGCCCCACGACCTATGGCAGAGAGAGCTAAGCCCCACCATGTCCCCAGTATCCCAGCATCCCGCAGGATCCCAGTGTGGTCCCCACCTCGTACTGCCCGGTCTTGGGGTCGCTCATGGCCCATAGGTT
This sequence comes from Pezoporus wallicus, assembly GCF_028554395.1. Taxonomy (NCBI): domain Eukaryota; kingdom Metazoa; phylum Chordata; class Aves; order Psittaciformes; family Psittacidae; genus Pezoporus; species Pezoporus wallicus. The sequence continues at coordinate 542,620 of NW_026642642.1, forward strand.
GAAGTCAGTGTCCCGGTCATTGTTGCTGTCCATGCTCACCAGCCCTGTCACCCCTGCAGGACAAGCAACAGCCAAGGTGGGACAAGGACTACAAGAGCTCGGTGGTACCCACAGCCTGTGTGCCCCTGTCCCACCGTTACCCTGGAACTTGCGGTCCCGCATCTTCTCGATGATGTGTGTGGCGTTCTTCTTGGAGCCGCCCTCCCGCAGGGTCTCATTCAGCACCATGGCATACAGCAGCATCCCGTCATAGAAACACCCCGCCACCAGGTTCATCTGACAGGAGAACCTCACCATACCCATATGCACACAGGAGCCCCCCAGACCCAGGACCCCCACACCAGGGCCATGCACCCATTCCATAACCCCACATCAGGGTCAACACGCACCCTGTAGAGATCATAGAATGGTTTGGGTTGGAAGGGACTTTAAAGCTCATCCTGTTCCAACCCCCTGGGATGGGCAGGGACACCTCACACTAGAGCAGGTTGCTCCAAGCCCCGTCCAGTCCAGCCTTGAACACTGCCAGGGATGGGGCATCTACAACTAAATGACAGTGGACGGCAGTGCCTGTGGCTGTTCCCATCTGGGACAGCCCTTCCTGCATTGCCCATGGCTGCATCCCACCCTCTGCATCCTGGTGATGTACCACAGCCCCATGCAGAGCATCCCACCACCCCATCACACAGCGGGACTCACTCACCAGGGAGTAGTTGAGCTGCACCCCGAACTTCTGCTTAGCCCGCAGGATGAGCTGGGTTTGGAACTGCTGGTACTCCGGGTTCTGGGGCTCGTAGTAGGTGATCACGAGCACCATCTGCAACCGAGCACAGCACCCGGTTCACACACCACAACCGGGAGGAGGGGTCCCTGTCCCCAGGCTGGTGTGTGCCCCTCACCTGGAAAGCCTCCCGCAGCTCTGAGTCCTGTCCTGGGCTCTGCTGCCACGGCTTGAAGGCATCACGGGCCGAGTCGCCCCGCAGGCTCTCCCCGAAGACATCCAGGTAGAAGAAGACGTAGTCACCATTGGTGAGGTTCTCCTGCTGTGCCAGCTGCATGATCTGCCGCAGCATCTCCGGTGGCCCACAGAGGTACACCACTGCCGGATGGAGGTGGGGCATCAGGGGTGTGATGCCACCCCATCCTGGGGCAGATATGGGGCACGATGTTTTCCTATGGGGTAGGATGCTTTCCCATGGGGTGGGATGCTCCCATGGGGTGGGATGCTTTCCCCTGGAGCAACAGGGCAAACCAACCCTGGAGACACACTCAGTGCCTGTGGCAAGGATGGAGGAGGCAGATGGGGCAGTATTCGGCTCACCACCTCCACATGCCACACACCCCATGGCCTCAGACACATCACCCTTGTTGGCCCTGACCTACTCCTGCGCCATCAGCCACCTTATGCTGAAGGGGAGAAGGAGAACAGAGGGAACCACTGCTGCAAAACATGAGGCAGACACCCCACACACAGACCCCCAATACCCTGCTCCACCAAAGGCCAGCCGGGGGATGCCTCCCCTTGGCATCACCTCCCCATCTGCTCCCAGCCCCACTGAGGGGCCCGGGGGGGGGAGGCCGGAGAGGCGCCGGAGGCCCCTGGGGAGCACGGTCTGAGCAACAGGACAAGCCCATGTTTGGGTTTGTGGCCGGCCAGCCGTGCGGCAGGAATGCGCAGGTTCGCGGATTCCAGCACCTTTGGCGGCCGCAGCGCTAATTGGAAACAGAGCATCTCACTGCTGTGACCCACACGGCAAGGGGGTGCCCGGGCCCCGGCCGCCTGCCCCCCATGTCCCCATCCACTGCTGGGGGCTCAAACAGCCCCGGCGCGATGCCCACCCCTGTGCTGCATAGGGGCAGCGTGGGGCTGGCACAGGGCACCACGGGCTGTGGGGACGGGCGCCCGAGGGTGTCCAGAACCCCCCCGAGCAGGGGCCCTCCCTGCCCTTGCGGAGGATCCTGCCACTGCCTCCTCCCTCCCCCCGGAAAACCAGGGCCCCCGCTCCAGCCATCCTGGCTGGGAACCCGGGATTGAGCAACGGAGGAGGCGGCGGCGGCGGGTGCGGGAGGAATGTCACACTTGGGCGCTGGCCCCGGCGCACAGCCCTTCTCCATAGGGCCCAGGGCTGGAGCACCAGGAGGGCTGGGGACAGTGGGGAAGCCCCACGCCATGGGATGGGGTCCCTGCTGCTGGAGGGCGCCTGGCCACGCAGGCAGCAGTGCCGGCAGGTCGGTCACCCACGGGGGCTGGAGTGGGAGAAGGGACCCAGCACAGCCACCATGGGCATGGGAAACCCACAGCGAGGTGGAGAGATGATCGTGGGCATGGGGGAAGAGGTAAATCACAGCAGCTTGGGCTGTGCATGAGAAAAAACCCCGTTCCAGGGTCTGAAATGGCTTCCCTGTGAGCGCGGTAGTGCTTCAAATAAACACTCCCAGCTTGCACGCTTGGCTGGTCCTGCAGCCAGCACGGTGCCATCCCTACGTCTCTCAGCCGCGATGGGCACCTCAGCATCATCCCACCATCCGGAAGCCGAGGGTCCCCCTGTGGGGACACAGCCCGGTACCCTCCACATCCCATCGCAGGCACTGGGGAAGGCCGTGGAGCCGCGGCAGCTGGTGGCAGATGGTGGGCACCCGGGGCAGGCAGCCCCAGCCGCGGTGGCGGTGGCACAAACCCGCCCGGTCAGAGGCCACCGAGCGAGGGGGGGGGGGGCTGGCGCCAGCGTGGGTCCCTAGGGACAGGTTTCAGGAGCCACACAGAAGGGAAGGGTCAACGCTTGAGGCTCTCGGTGACACCAGCAGCTTCATCCCTGCCTGCTCATACACCCTGCAGGGACCGGGAATGGCCAAAGGCAGCCCTAGCATCACCAAGGACAAGGGGAATGAGGTCCTGTGAGGCTGGGGTGCAGGCAGCCCACAAGCATTTGTTTAAGGGGTGCCCATGATGCATGGGGATGGGCAGGACCATGAGTGTGCAGATGGAGTGGCAAGGTGCTAGCTGATCCCTGCGTGGTGGAAGATAACCCTAAAGAGAGGGTAAATCCTGGGTTTATGTAGCTAATCCCAGTTATGAGCAGCCCCATCAGTACAGGGCCCCAGCCCAGCATCTGCCCTATGCCCACAGGGACTGCAGGGGTGAGGACTGCACGCACTCCCCTCTCAATGGCAGCACCCAGCCATCCCCCAGGCAGGGACCTGGGCTCTGCAGGCAGATGCTCTGGTAATTCCCTCAGCCACAGCTCTAATTATATCAGTGCTTTCACAAGTGGCAGTAGGGACGTGGGCCCCTGCACGTCGCACAGGCACTGCTGAGAGGGGCAATGGGAAGCGCGATGTACCCACATCCCCCTGTGCCTCTATAGAACACCAGGGACCGGCAGCATTGGGGGCACACAGTGGGGCAAGGAAGTGGCTTCCCCCTGGAAAAGTTTCCCAAACTCCTGCCCACCCATGGGAGAAGGAAGGTGATGCCAAGAGGGACAAATGCTGTGTCACTGGACACGGATGTGGTTGTGACCAAAGCTCCTGCTTCCCCCTCCATGCTACGCCACACAGAGGTGGGCAACCCTGGGATGCTCTTGCAGGTCCCCACTCCCTGCCCTGTATCCCAGGTCAGGAAACCACCCAACATCAGCATCGCAGCCCTCAGCACTCACCCCGTGGGGCCAAGCACCCAGCCCCACATCCTGCCCCATCTCTGGGTGCCCAGACTCCCCTGCAGCCCAGGTCTTTGCCCATACTTGGCTTCCTTCCCCATCAGCCACAACCCTCTGCCTGCACCAGGAGGGATCGATTCCCATCAGGGTGACTTACAGCACCAAGCCGGAAATGTTCACGGGAATCACTGATTTCAGACTTTTTCCCTGCACGATCCTTTGCCCCCATCCCACATGGCTCCAAGGCTGGTGACAGTGCATGCGGGCAACTTCCATCCCAGTCCCTCAGCCAAATGAATGAGGGGCAGCCACAAGCTGCTCATCTCCCGCAGCCCACCATGGGATGCTCAGACATGGAGAACCTGGTCTAGCACTCCGAAGCGCCCCAGCCACAGCTCCCAGCCTGAACCATGTCTCCCACTGGCTCATCTGGCTCCACTCATCCCAGCGCAATGTCCTTCTTAATGACACAGCATCTCAGGATCCATTAAGAAGCATCGCAGAGCGGCTGGCTCCGGGATCAATACCCCGCTCATCAATAATGAACGAGCATCAGGCTGCCCTTTCTCTCCAGCTGCCTTCGTAAGCCCCTCCATTTCCTCCCGCTCCCAATATAGCTGCCCTCCTGGGGCTCTCAACAGGCCCTGGATTGATGCACCCATCCATCAGCAGGGTGGGGCCATGCCCAGACCCATCTGTGGGGCACAGAGGGGACGGGCACAGTGTGGGTGCCACGCTGGGGGCCTCTGCATGGGCCTGGCATGGCCACCTCAGCCCCAGGCATAACCACGGCCAGCACTGCCCTTCAGACGGCCACGTCCACACCATCACCTTCAGCCTCCGAGGAGGTGGCTGGGTCCTGCCTGCCCGTGGGATGCCCTGTTCCTGCTAACACAGAGGGTAAGGTGGCCCCAGCACCCTTCACACTGCATGTCCCACATAGGGCAGGGTCATCACCCAGCACAGGGTGACTGGGTAATGGGGCAGGGCGGGGGACACCATGGCACTGGGGTGGCCCAGGGGTCTTGGGTCCTGCCTTGCCCCCCTTCTGCACTCACCTCCCTATGCAGGTCCCACTGCTCCCCCAGCCCCACTGTGAGAAAATGTGCCCATCCCTCACTGCTTTGCCCACCCTGCCTGTGCCCCACATGGGTCCCACCGTGCCCTCAGCCCATCCTCATGCCCCACATGGGTCACTCTGCGCTCCCAGCCCTTCTCCGTGCCCCACATAGGTCCCACTATGCCCCAGGCCTTTGCTGTGCCCCACAAGGGTATCACTCTGCCCACTCCCTTCTGTACCCCATATGGGTCCCTTCACATCGTCGGCCCCTTGCTGTGCCCCACGCAGGTCTGCTGCGTCCTCAGACCCTGACGGTGCCCCACAAAGGTGCCACTGTCTCTTTAGCCTGTTGCTGCACCACACATGGATCCTGCTGCGTCCCTATCCCCTCCCTGTGCCCCACAAGGATCTCACTGCCCTCTTAGCCCTTTGCTGTGCCCTACGCGGATCTCAATGCCCCCCTACCCCCTTGCTACACCCCAGATGGGTCCCACTGCCCCTCTGACCCCTTTCTGTCCCCCATTGTGCTCTCAGTTCCTCGCTGTATCTTGCACAGGTCCATTGTGTTCCCATCCCTTTGCTGTACCCCAGATGCGTCCCACTATACCCTCAACCCCTTGCTGTACCCCACATGTGCTCCACAGCACCCCAATCCCTTCGCTGCACCCCAGGCAGGTTCCACTGCACCCCCAGCCAGTTGATATACCTTATGTGTGCCACACCGCACCCCTGTCCTCCCACTGTGACCCACATGGGTCCCACCACATCCCTATCCCCTCCCGTGCCCCACACGGGTTGCATCACACCCTTATCCCCCCACCGTGCCCCACACCAGTCCCCCCGCACCCCCACCTCTCAGCTGTGCCCCACACAGCTCCCACCACATCCTCAGCCCCTCGCTGTGCCCCACGGACAATTTCGCCTCCCCTCCACCTCGGATCCCTGTGCAGTTCCCCTGCGGGGACCCCCTCCTCTCACTCTCCCCCCCCCCCCCCCCCCCCCAGGCTTTCAGCCTCATCCCGAGTGGGGTCCCCCCCAAGCCGCTCCCTCCCCACAGCCCCACGCACCGCGCCCGTTGGCTTTGATGAAGTGCACGGCGGTGTCGGGGCCGCCCTCGTCGGGGGAGTAGATGTGGTGGCGCACGGTGAGGTTGCTGCCGTCCTGCAGCTCCTGGTACACACCCTCGACGGTAAAGTAGTAGGGTCTGTCGTCGGTCTTGCGGTCCACGTAGAGGAGGACGGCGCGGGTGCTCCAGTTGAAGTGAGCATGGAGGTGGGAGACGAAGGCGCCCAGTTTAGGGGCCGAGGGCCCGGTACGCACCGTCGTGCTGTAGTGCTCCCGTTTGCGGCTGAAGCCGGCCGCCACCGCCCCGCCGGTGATGAGCGGCAGCCGCCAGTGCGACGCGAAGCGCCCCACGGACGCGGCCGGGTACACGCAGCCCGGCCCGAAGAGGACGTCGGGGTCGTGGTAAAGCTTCAGGTCGACGGCGTTGAGCGGTGCCACGTACTCGGAGCAAGCGCCCTCCAGCTCCGAGCTCATGAACTCGACGCGCACCGAGAAGGGCCGCGGCAGGAGCGGCGGCTCGCCCCGCTCCAGCGCCTCCAGCGCCAGGCTCAGCGCCGGCCCCACTCGCGGCCAAGCCCACGCGTAGCTCACGTTGCGCTCCGGTAGCACCACCGCCACCGTCAAGTTGGCCGCCGAAGCCGCCCCGTCGGGGGTCGCCGCCCGCCGCCCCGCTCCCGGTCCCGCTCCCGCCGGCAGCGACACGGGCAGCAGCGGCAGCAGCAGCAGCGCCGCCGGCAGCAGCGGCAGCAGCGGAGCCATGGGCCGCGCTGCCTCCTCCGCCGCCCGCGGCTCCTGCGCCCGCCGCCTGCTCCCTCCTTCCCCCCCCCCCCCGGCGGCACCGCCCCGGGCCGGCCAGCGCCCTCTGCCGCCGGGCCCCGCCCGGCCGGACGGCACGGGGATGGGCGGCACCGCGGGGCGGGGGGACACGGGGGGCGGTGTCCCCAGAGGAGGAGGGGGGGGTCCGGGGGAGGGGTTAGCTGGATGGGGGGCACCGGTTGGGGAGGAAAAGGGGGGGGGGGGGATGATCGCTCTCTAGGGGTCTCCGGTGGAGGGGATGGGGAGCGGGGTGGGGGTCCCCGAGGGGCGAGGTTACTGAGGGGGGACTCAGGTCCGGAGGCCCCCAGCTGTGTGGGATTGAGGAGGAGGTGCTGAGGCTCTATAAGGGATCTATAGAAGCGTGGCGGCGGGGGGGCAGCTGGGTTCGGCATGTCCGCAGTTCGTGGGGGACTGTGGAAGGGTATCTGTGCTCCGGGGACGTCCAGCAAGGAACAGCTCCGTAGTGGGTATCCAGGTTTTAGCATGGGAACTGGGGAGGGGGTGCCCACCAAGGGCTGCGGCAGGCAATGGAGTGCAGGGGGTGTATGTGATGGGGCCTTGGCAAAGGGGTGCCCTGGGGGATGTTCCACTGGTGGTGTGAGGTGTGAGGAGGTGCGCAGCTGAGAGGGGTGACCCGAGCAGGGATTTCAGGGAGGGCTTGGGCTGTGGCGTACAGGGAGAGTAGGGCTGGGATCTGGGTGCCCCCTTTGGGGGGACATCCGGTGCCCTGGGTGTGGGTATCCCCACCCGGGGCAGACAGGGAGTTTGGGGAGATCCCTGGGGGTTCGGGATGCAGGGTGGCAGCTGGGGAGTCCCGCCCAGATAAGCAGGATGCTGTGGGGATCCTGATGCCCCTGACACGCAGGATGTCCCCCAGCAGCAGAGGGTGCAAGTGGGGAGCCATGCCAGAGGGACTTGGTGTCCCTGCTGCCGAAGCTGGGGGGGACTGGAGGCAGGGGGCATGTCACCACTGCGGGGTTTAAATCTCTAACCCCTGTGCTATGGGTTGCAGGCCCTGGGAGGAAAATACGGATGGGAGGGACCGTGGGGCAGCCCCTGGTGCCCAGGGGAGTGCTCTAGGGGTTAACGGCTGGCTATGGGGCAGGATGCCGTAGGGCCGGGACATCTCGACTATATGGGGAAGGATGTGAGGTGATGGCAGCCATGGGGGGCTGCGTCGACCCGGGGGGGGAGGGGGGGGGGGGGCACAGAGGTGCCCTGGGCTTGCAGGAGAGGCCGGTGGGGCAGGGGGAGCTGGGCAGGGGCAGCATGCCTGCGGTGCATTCCTCACATTCCCAGCCTGCCGCCTGCACCCGTCGGGCGGGAGGGGGTGTGTGTGGGGAGTGTGTAGGGGGGGGGGGTGTTGTCTGACCCTGCCCCACTGCTCACAGCTATGGGAGGCGGCATGAGTGTGTGGGTGCTGGGGAGCCCAATAGCTACACGGGAACCCTCAGTTCTTGCTGGGACCACCGGCCCTGCAAAATCCCGTGAGGATGGGATGCATGAGGGATGCTGTGCCGAGGGGCGGACCGGGGCGGGCGGGGGGGGGTCCCTGTCCCCTCCTGTGGTTCTGGGCAGGGCCCCACGGTGGAGGACATGGCACTCCAGGGTCCCCCTGCATTTGGGGCTGCTGTAATCGCGGCTGTGCCACTGCAGGTGTCCCCGCCACGAGTGACATGTCCTTCCTTTCACAGGGTCACCGAGCCCGGTTCATCAATACCGACACAACCCGCGCTGGAGATTGTGTTGCGGACTATAAATACCCCGGTCCGGTGGCAGCACGGAGCCGGAGGCGGTGCCTGAGCCGAAGGACGGTGAAATCCAAGCGGCAGCGAGTATCAGCAGGGAGAAGGGAGAAGGGGGAAGGGTATGGAAGAGCTTCCCGTGGGACGTGGAGCTGGGCACGGTGGGTCAGTGACAGACCCATCGGGGACCACAGAGTCTGCTGCCGGGGGCTCACGGCGCACGGAACCTGCGGCTGGTGCCGACCTTGCCGGGGTGATGCTCTCGGATGCAGGATGCAGCATGCGGAGGAAACCGAGACGAGATGTGGTGAAGAAAGCAGTGGGGCAGCCCGAGGGACCCGCTGCAGGCGCGATGAGGTGTCCTGGGCACCCCGTGTTTGCGAGTTCGTGCCAGCAGAGGGGGCCCGGTGCCCGCAGCGCTCACGGTACACCCCCTGCAGCCGGCCGCACCGGCTACAACCCACGGGGCTGTGCCCGGACACCCGCAGGGCACACGGGGCTGCAGCCCCGGCTCTGCGTCCCTGGTTCGGAGCAGGGCATCCCCACACGAGTGCACATAGGGGGAGAGGAACCGAGGTGCTGTGGTGCTTGTTGTGCCCTGAGGTTGCTCCCTGGGGCACGTGGGGCTGGGGCTCACCATTCTTCGGGGTTTTTGTCACTCCATCTCACCTCTCCATTCACTAGCCCCACGATGAGTTTTAGTCTTTCTGCACTTGGCATCCCACGTCCGACAAGTTTTCCCTCCACAGACCTGTGCCCAGCACCCTGATCCTGCTGGCAGTCAGTCTGCGGTGGTGCATGGAAGTCCATGGTGATCAATGGTGCTCTGTGGCAGCCCATGGAGGTCCATGATGGTCTATGGTGGATGTGATGGTCTATGATAGTCTATGGAGATCTGTGATCATCTGTGGTGAGCTGTGGTTATCCATGGCAGTCTATAGTGGTCCATGGCAGTCTATGGACATCCATGGCGGTCCATGACAGTTTATGGTGGTCCATGGCAGTCCATGGAGGTCCATATGGTCTATGCTGGAATACGGTGACATGTGGTGGTCCATGGGAGTTCACAGAGTTACACAGTGGTCTACAGTGGACTGTGATGGCCGATGATAATCCAAGCTGGTCTGTTGTGGTCTATGTCAGTCCACAGGCTTCAGGCTGGTCTGCAGTGGATTGCGGTGGTCCACGATAGTCCAAGGCGGTTCCTGGTTGTCCATGGCAGATTGTGGTGGTCCATGGCAGTCTATGGAGTCCATGGTGATCTATGATGGTCTGTAGTTGTCTGTGCAAGTCCACAGTGGTCTATGCTGGTTCTTGCACTGCACCAAGGGTACAGCCGTGCTCACCTCCCTGGGGAGCTCATGCCCATGATGTTCCCATCTTGTTTTCCATCCAGACCAAAGCTGATGATTGTTTCATCCCTAAGAACTGTTTCTGCACATCCTCAGGTGCAGATCCTGCGCTAGCGGGCTGCAGGGCCCTGCCAAGTGCCCTCACCTCTGCACAGGGAGCAGGGCCAGGAGCCTGTCAGCTCCAGGAGGTGGCTGTGAAGAGCACACAGGCACCGCTAGTGAGTGCCTACAGCACGGTCAGCTCCAGCAGGGCCAGGGGAAGGAGGCAGTGCCAGGGCACGTATGGCACTGGGTCATGGAAAGGTCGAGCATCAGCAACACCGTCTTACTGGAGGCTGGGGGCTGCCAATGGGTTGTGAAGGGGGCGCAGGAAGAAGGCAGGGATGGAGAAGGCATCACTGAGGGTTCCCATCTCCATCCAAGTAGGAGCCAGGGTGCTGCTGGGCTCTTCATTCCCAGTGCTAGAGGAGCCACCCAGACTTAAATGGGAGAGGAACATCTCCAGAAGGTTGGGATGGCTTTGGCCAGGTGGTCATGAAACACAAAGGGATGGATGTAAGCGCAAAGGGGAGCCTTTGCACATATGGGTTTCCTGTGCTTCTGCTCTCTGGGAAACCTGAAGGGCTCCTTGTGTGTTTTTGTGGTTCATGTGCCAATAGCAGCAAAAATGAAGCAGAGGGAAATATCTTACAGGGAATAATGTGGGTGATGCCGCAGCTGTATCATCTCCCTGGTCCAGGGCAGGGGCTGACCCAGTGTGTCCATGGGAGAGCCCCACACCTCTCCATGCCCCAGACCCACAGTGGGACCCTAGGAGTGTCCTTGTAGGACACTGGGACAGGATGTATCAACCATTACCCCCTTTAGGAGGACCCTGCCCCTATGAGCTGGGGTACCCCCTGCATTGCTTTCCCCTCCATCTACTCCAGGACCCCCATGCTGGGTATGATCAGTCCTGGCCCCATGCTCATGTGGTCTCTTCCACCATGCTTTTTCTTGTAGGGTGTACCTAAAGCATGGCAGCACCCCAGCGTGCTTCCATGGATGCCTGTGATGCCCCAGGATGATGCAGGGTGCAAGGGAGGATCTGCCTTCCTGATCCTAGAAGGAGGCTGGGGAAGATCTGTGGGATTCATCCAGGAACCAGGAAGCCTCAGTGCCTACTGGGGCTCTCTCAGTCCCTGCATCCCACTGAGTCATGGTGCCTAGGACAGGCCTGGGAGTCCCCAGGGGCTCCCTGCACATCCCATAGGATGGGATCAGTGCTGCTGTCAAGGCAAAGCCACCTCCATCACGTTGTGCCTGAGCCCTCAGGCAGGTCCCCAGGCCCCCAGGTCTCCCATGGCACTGTTTTGGCCGGAGCAGCGCCTGCATGGCCCAGGAATGATCTCCCGGGGTTATTTCTGACTCACAGGACAGGAAGCGTTTCAGGGTTTAAGCTGAGCTGAATAATGTGCTCATTTCCTTGTGCCGACTACAAAGCACCTGCTCCGGGGGATTTATGGAGTGCCGCCTCTCGCGCTCGCTGCCCACACGGATGTTTTCCTGTTTTCGGGATGGACGGCGGGTGCCAAGGCCTGTTTTCCTAAACACTCTGCACGTTTCCTTGAGGAGAGCCCGGGCAGAGCTACGGGATGCATGCAGCACCCCTCTGTGCTGGGGTACCAGGGTGCTGGGGTGCCAGCACACTGGCAGGGATGAGGGCAGCGGGGATGCGTGGGTCACACACCGGTGCCAAAACCTGGCCTGGCACAGAGCAGGGATTAACAGCACAAGGGTGATGGAAAGGGATGGAGCATGGGGGAGAGCAAGAGATGAGGCTGCGTGAGAGGGCAAGAGGGAAAGGGAGCCTGGGGAAGTCATGGCGTGGGGCTGCTTGGACCATGGAACTCTACCTGAGAACCAGCTGTGCAGAGGACAGACCCAAAATGGGGTGGGCAGAGCACATGCTACAGACACCACCCCATAACGGACCCAATCCCATGGCTTGGGACCCCAGACACCATCCCATAAGAGACACCATCCTATAGCTTGGGACCTATGGACACCATTCCATAACAGACCCTATCCTATGCTAGGCACCCACAGACATCATTCCATAACAGACCCCATCCCACAGCCTGGGACCCACATGGCTGGATCCCCACAGACACCATCCCATAACAGACCCCATCCCCATGGCTGGGGACCCAGACACCATCCTATAACAGACCCCCTCCCACAGCAGCACCCCCACAGACACTAACCAACCCAGGCTTGTGGAGCCCCTGCTAAACACTGTGCCCATCCCATGCGGTGGAAACAGCTCTTCCCTTCCAGCAGGGTCAGTGTGTGTGTGCCGAGGCCAGGGACTCCCATGGGAGATGCAGGACATGCCAGCGTGCCTCCCAGCTCAGGCTCCTCCAGTGTCACCGAGCTCCATCCAGAGGGCAGCAGAGCAAAGCGATGTCGAGGTTTTCATCCTGTCCCCTCTGCGTTGTCCCCTTCATGGAGGACCAGCCCCATTGTTTAGCCCTGGTGGGGTTGGTTCTCATCCCACCTGTACTTCCAGCCGCTGGGAGCTATCCCGTCTGGCTTACCAGCTACAGGACAAAGGATGGAGTGAGCTGGTTGCCATGTCCCGGGCAGCCCTTTGTACCCCCCTTCCCAGCTTCTGGTTGCCCATCTCTCTCTGCCCCCCTGCTTGCCTCTCCCTGGGGGCTGGCCATTCCAGTGAGCAGGGAGTGCTCATAGGTAAATGAACATAGCCTAAAGCTGGCATCTCCTCTGCCTGCACCCTGCCCGCTCCCTGCCTGCACCCTGCCCTGGGGGCTCTGGAGCTCAAAGCATCTTTGAGGCATTGAGCAAGTGACCCACATCCTGCAGCCACCCTGGGCCCGAGGCAGCACCAGGGCAGCTCAGCTGAGTGATAAGTTGGGGTTGGGTTTGTTGGGGTTTTATTCTCTGTTTAAAGAGAAAATAAAGCACTTGTGGGGAGCAGCAGCCAAGCTCCCCAGTGCCTAAAACAGCAGTCGCAGCACTTCCTCGGATTTATGGTGTTTGCTTTCACAATGCCAGCCGGGATCCTGTTTGCTTCCTGCTCTGCAGCTGCAATCCCAGCTGAAGGCTCAGGAGATTCAGGTTTTATAACACTCCTGGATCCTGCCGATGGCAACTTGTCCAGCATCTTTTATTAGCCTCGTGCCTCCCGTGGGGATGAGGTGAGCTGCTCTCACCCCTTCCCAGCACCCACCAGTTTGGGTGCTCATGTATGCCCATACATAACCTGCCATCCTCTGGAACCAGGGGTTGAGCAGCAGAAGGACCCAGCCTTTGCTGGGAGAGGAAGGCAATGCCGTGCCCTTGGTGGGTGCAGCACGCAGCTCTTCTTGGGCAGAGCTGCAATCCAGAAGCCAAGCCAGGCAGGCGCAGCTCTCATGCTGTGGGGATGCTGAGACATGGATGTGACCTTCTGCAGGGTCTGGGGATGCTGAAGGATGGTGACTGCTCCCCAGCAGCGTTCCTGGACATGCAGCCAGTCCCTGCTGTTGGCCTACGCATGATGAAGTGGCTGAGCTTACAGTGAGGTACCTCCTTCCAGCCCCTACATCCCTTCTGTAGCTCTTCCCTGGGTCTCAGCTGTCTCCCCATGTTGTGAGCACCAAAACCAGCTCCCCTTTCTCTCTGTGGGGCAAACCCTCCTCTGGGATGCACTTTCTAGTGCAGCTAGAGGGTATCAGCATCCTTTGGGTACCAGAACCGAGCTCTGGAGCACCAAGCTCAACTCCAGCTGCTGCTTCCCAAGCTACAAGCCCCATCCTGCTCTGGTCTCCGCATGGGGCCAGAAGGGTGCCCAGGGATACGAGGAGAAAGGAGAAGGAGTGAGGCCTGGAGGGGGAAGAGCTGTGTGGGGCCACCAGCCCCATCCCCAGCCCACAGCCACAGTATGGAGGGTGCTTCACGCTACACGTCCCTCTGCAACATGCCAAGGGGTGTCCTGACCCCCTTTCCTCCGCATCTGCATTTACCCAGCAAACGGTGCTAATGATGTGGGCTGGTAGCCTTTATCCTCTCTTTGGGAAACCGGAACAGTTACAGAGATCCCAGGAATGCCTCTGCTATGGAGCAGGAGCAGTGCCCCTCCACACAGCAGTGCGAGGCTCTCACCCCAGATTCCCAGCGCTGTTCTGGAAGCCCAGCCAGGCCATGCAGCCTCCAAATGAAACCCACCGCTTTTGTTTAGTGTTTGCCACACTCGGTGATGAAACCATGATGGATGGTTTCATTGTGGTTACCAGCGTGCCTGACTTCTCTTTCCAAACACACAATAGGAATATTCATTTACCGCTCTGACGACGAACGCTTTTATCCTCCTTATATAGTAACAGCTCTGCACAAAAGGGTGACTTTGATTAGTCACTGGCACGCTTCACCATCTCAGTGTATGTCCTTGTATCCAGCGGATTGCTCATGAGTGCTCTGAGCTTCTCTGATTTATTATCAGCCTTTTCCGACTGATCCCATCCTCGCTGCCACCCAGGCACCCCACCAGGAGGGACACAACATCACCCAGGGCACTGTGAGAGCATTGGGGTAACTCCCAGAAGGGAAAATGATACAAACCTGGGGTTGGTCCTTGAGAGGCTAAAGCATAAGATGCAGGATGGGGATGCAAGAGGATGGCGTTGGGGCCCAGAGGACCAACGCAAAGCGACTGTGCCTGCAAAGCCAAAGGTGGTGAATCCAAAGCGGATAAAAGGAAGCAATTCTTTTTCACTTTTTTACTTCGTGCTTAATTAGGCTGCCACAGGAAAACGCTGAGGCCAAAATTTAGCAGGATTCAAGGACGGATTGGGCATTTATGGGGCTGAAAAAAATACCCAGCTATGATAGCAGGTGCCAACACAAATTCTGGAAGGGATATTCAGCCTCACGCGTCAGGGTGTAAACCTATCCCAGCCCCTCCGAACACAGGGAGCTTAACACAGGGAAGATGAGCCACATATGCCATCACTACTGACACCACCTCCTCAATGCCTGGGCCCGCTTCCTGCTCCCGGCAGCACCTCTGACAAGGGCTCTGATTTCCCTTGGCAATTCAGCCCTTTGCCGGTAGCTCTCCAGGGCTCCGACCTGCTCCATCTCATCCATCCCCTCCCTTTGACAGCTGATAACAGCCTTGTCACGTCAGCCCACAGGCAGTACCTCTGGGTAAGGGTCTGTGAGGACCATGGGCATGTTCCTGGGTTGTGTGGCATCTTCACAGGGCTTCTTGCTTCCAGCCAAGCCCTTTGGTTCTCTCTCACCATTGACTAAATGCACCTTGGCCTCTGTTTTTGTCCCTCCTGTGCCCTGTTTCTGCTGGGGCTGGTTTCCAGCCTCTGTAAGGGGCTGCTCAGCTCTAGCATCTTGTGAGTGCTGCATGTACACAGGCATGGCCCCACTTTCACAGGCACTGCTCAGACGCGCCCTGGATCATGCCTCATGTACAGCCTTCCTCACCAGCAATCACTGTACTGCCTGCTCTTGGCCAAAAACCTCATTGTCACCCCCAACCCATGCGTGGCCATGAGCCTGGCATGGCTGCAGCTTAGGATGGGCTGAAACTGCCATGTTTTGGTACACAGGAGCTGCGCATGAGCATCTCCATCCCCACCAAGGACAGTGCCATTGCATCCCACACTGCTGACAGGACACCTGTGCTGCTCTCGTCCCTACACAATGGGATGCTCCCGAATCCCTGGCTGCTGTGAAGGATCAGAGATCAGCGTGACCAGAGGGGAGCCTGGGGCTATCCTGATCAGGGTCCAGGATCTCCAGTGCTCATCATGCTGCTGAGGGCAACCCCGCTGGGGTCCCTTGGATCTCCCCTCGCTGCGGAGCCTTGCACCCACCAGGGCTTCCAACTGGAGACATTTCTGGAGGGCATGAATCAGCTTTTCACAGCTTGTTAAAAATCTTGATCCTACCTCTTGTTTTCATGCCTTTCAAATCAGGAAATGAGTTTTACAACTTTTCCAGTGGGGCACAGCTGGTGGCCAGGGTCGTAAAGCTGAACTTTATAAATATCTCTTGTTGGGATCAGGAGAGCATTAAAAAGGCGCTCAGAGCGAGAAGGGAAGAAGCAAAGGCAATAGAGAAGCAAGGCAACCTCGGTGAAGACGAGCTCAACGCTGACCATGGCCATGCGAGCACAGAAGATGGGGTGTGCTTGGTTTTGCCTGCTGCTCTCCCTCCTCCTCCAGCTGCCGGGCTCCCAGGCCAAATGCTATTTCCAAGCTAAAGGTAAGCAGAGAGGTGAGAAGGGAAGAACCTGATGGGAAGAGGAGGCCTCCGCTTTCCCTGGGGCAGCGGGGCTCTGTGAAGGACAGGAGGGAGTGTGATGAGCTCAGGAGTGTGATCGTGGGCCAGTGACTAGTAGAAGGAGCAGTCTATAAACTACACAACAGCTCCCCAGGGCTCTGGCTGAGAAAAAGCTCGCTGGGTCATGGATTGCTCCTGGCAGGAGCCCGGCTGGGGCTGAGTGTGCAGCAGAGAAGGGCTGCCTTCCAGGGCTGCAGAGATGCTCAAATCCCAAGGGATGCTGGATATGGCCTCTCCTGGGAAGCAAGAGCTGCTTGCCTCTGCCCTATGCTGCCAGGGTAGTGGGGAGAGCTGCAGGGCATGGTCAGGGGATGATGGGTGGAAGCATCACCCTTGACACATGCTTAGGTATCCCATGCCTGCAGCATGGTGGAGAGATCATCAAGTGTCTCCTGTACCATAGGGTGGGTGGGAGGTCATGGCATCCCCCTGCCCCTCCTTCAGGGCACAAGGGGTGCTGAAGAGGGTCCCACTCACCCCAGGGCAGGCCCACATGTGCTCATCACCATTGTTTCCTTTGCAGCTCCCTGCGAGTACGAGGGGAAGCAGTTCTCCCTTGGGGAGTCGTGGCTGAGCACCAACTGCCTGCTCTGTACCTGCCTGCACCCCGTTGGCGTGGGCTGCTGCGAGACGTGAGTGAGGGGACCAGGGGTACTGGGGTGGGATACTGCGGTCATGCTGCCCTGCCATGGCACCTCTGTGTCTGAGCCTGGTGGGTGTAAATGCGGGGTGCCAGGCCCTGGGGAACAAGGGGCAGAGGTGGGCAGGAACCCATTGAAGTGCTGAGGGTGGCGGTGAGAGTGGGGTCAGGGGTGTCGCAGCACAATGAGATGCCCAGGAGCTATGGGGGAGTTGACAGTGCCTTCTCCTGCAGTACCCAGCACCCCATTGACTTCCCTGACTGGTGTGAAGCCCACTATGACTCACAGACGTGCCAGATCTCGGTGGTGCAGAAGGCCAACCCCAGCCTGCCCTGTGTGAAGAGCCTGGAGCATGAGTGGGGCTCACCCGGCACCCCCGAGCCGCTCATCAACAAGGTGCTGAGTGCAAGGCTGAGCAGATAAAAGCTCAGCAGCACCCCGTGTCCCCCTGGCATCCATCACGTTCCACACCTCCCGCATGCTCCAGACCTACCCCATCCTGTAGAGACATCACTGCTGCCACCTTCGAGGGAAACCACTATGCACACACTATGGTACTGAGTTAACATTTACACCCTAGCGCTGCCACGGTACGGCTTTGCTTTTGCCTTCAGCTCCCTGAACAGAAAGAGGCCCCCGTCCTCCAGAGATGCTCTGCAAACCATGGGAAGGTAGATCCTATGGGATCTCCTCCCAGGTGGGCAGGAAACCTCCAGCTACTAAGGAAAGAGATACAGGACCAAACACATCCTTGTGCTGTACTCCCACATTTAGCCTCAAGCTAAGCAGCTCCTTCCTCCCTCCCAGATCTCTGTCCCCCTGCACAGCAGCCACTGGGAGCTCACTGGGGAGCACTGTGTATGCAGGACCCACACACCTCAGCCAGCCCCTTCTCTGTCCCGCAGCACGAGGGGCACAACCCACCTCTGGAACCACTAACACCCCTGCTCCCACAGCTCCCAGGGCTGGAGGGGATCCCCAGCACTGCAGGCCAGCCCTGGGCAACACTGCAATGGAGCCAGCCCAGAGCGGGTGGCAGAGCAGGAGAACCACTAAATGTCTCCAGGGGACGCCCCATGCCCTGCTGCAGGGTGCCCTGCCAGGTTTCAGGGAGCTGAAGTTAATCCACACATGCCAGGATGGAGCTGGCCATCCTGGCTGCCTGCCCCTGCTGGTGCCATGCCTTGTGCTGCGCAGAGCCTTGTGTAGATGTTTCTGTTCTTGCAATAAAGGTATTAAACAAAGAGGACGTCTCCAGCCTTTTGACTGTTGTGCAAGGTGGGCTGGGTCACCCACTGGGAATGGAACCGGAACAAGGTGCTTGGGAAGGATGAGTTTTGCACATCTGGATTTTTATTAGACTTTCATTAATAAAGAAAAACTATGGAAGGGTTTGGTAGAAATGGGGAGCTGGGGGTTGAGCAGGGAGACCTCCAGAGCACAGCACACATTCACTCCAGCTCCCTAAGGATCCTGAGACCAGCAGGATGACTTCATACCCAGGAGGGTGAACAGAGAACAGCTTGCTGTGGATCATCACTGTGGTGCTGCCACAGCACATGGCCACAGGGACACAGGACACCAGCACATGCTGGCAGCACAGAGCTGGCCTGCCAGGACCTACCTTCTCTGGGTGAGGGTAGGGTTGTGCGTACAGGACACCCCATGCAAGAGGCAGGATGTGTGCTGGGGCAGGAAAGCAGGATCCCACCCAGCCCATGCGGACAGACCTCTGCTTTAGGGGTCTCTCTGTAGGGGCACAGCCTTCACACGAGGCTGGTATGGGGCTTCACTGGAAAAGCTCCCCTATCCTTTCCTTGGGCTAGGACTTTCCCTCTTGGAAGCCCCTCATGGGGTAAAGGCACGTCAGGCTGTTCTCTGGGCAGCAGACTTCTTTTTGGTGAGTGCTGGGACTGCACCTTCACCCAGGCAGAGAGGATCCAGCTCCCAGCCAAGGGCTGCAGCACAAGATACCACAGCAAGCACAGTGCTCCTCCACCTGCAAGCAGGACAGACTTGCCCAGTGACTACAGATGAAGGGGATATTGGGATGTGCGTCCTGCAGCACGCTGGTGACAGTTCTACCTGCCATTCCCACCGGCAGCACATGCTTTAGCACCACAGGCCCTACCACCTCTCACCACCTCAGATGGTGATGGAATTAGTACTGGAGAACTGAGACACATAGGAAGCCAGGATGGGGTTGGTGGGAAGGACTTTGATGGGTAAATCCCAGCTGAAAGTGTCCACTTCCATCTGCTCCACCCCAGTCCAGGTGATGGCCTCTGGCTGGCTCCCACGAACCAAGCAGTTCCCCGCCGACTCACCGGAGGTCACAAACTCAAAGTGCAGCCTCCACTTCAGGGACACTGTGGGCAAGACAGGGGGTCAGCAGCCAACACCACAAGGGACAGGGACAGCAGCTGCCTCAGTGCTGTGTACTGGCAAGGGGACACGCAAATAAACCCGCTCCTTCCCCCAGGGCACAGTCCTCCTATGGGTACAAGCAAGAGGGGGTCCCTTCCCTGGTGCCACTAACCAATGTTGGTGGTGAATCCCGGGGTAGAGCTGAGCGGGATGGGCAGGCTGAAGCTGCTCTGGGCTGTGTGAAGGCAGGCCTCCTGATGGCGGGCATGCGTGCTGAAGGACACGGGCTGCCCGCGCCGGCGCTGAAACTCCTCCTGGATGCTCTCCTCCGTCTGCAGGCTCACTGAGAACTGCAGGGCAATCACAGAATCATAGGATAATTTGGTTTGGAAAGGACCTTAAGATCATGCAGTTCTAACCCCCTGCCACAGGCAGGGACACCTCACAAGAGATCAAGTTGCCCCAGGCTCTCTTCAACCTGGCCTTGAACACTGCCAGGAATGGAGCATCCACCACTTCTCTGGGCAGCCTGTTCCAGGGCCTCACCAATCTCACAGGAAAGAACTTC
The DNA here is from genome assembly GCF_028554395.1 of Pezoporus wallicus. Taxonomy (NCBI): domain Eukaryota; kingdom Metazoa; phylum Chordata; class Aves; order Psittaciformes; family Psittacidae; genus Pezoporus; species Pezoporus wallicus. The sequence goes on from NW_026642642.1 coordinate 562,235, forward strand.
TGCCTTGTATCTAACCTGAACTTCCCCTGTTTCAGTTTGAACCCATTACCCCTTGTCCTGTCACTACAGTCCCAGATGAAGAGTCCCTCCTCAGCATCCTTACAGGCCTCCTTCAGATACTGGAAGGCTGCTATGAGGTCTCCACACAGCCTTCTCTTCTCCAGGCTGAACAGCCCAAATTTTCTCAGCCTATCTTCATACCGGAGGTGCTCCAGTCCCCTGATCATCCTCGTGGCCTCCTCTGGACTTATTCCAACAGTTCCATGTCCTTTTTATGTTGAGGACACCAGAACTGCACACAATACTCCAAGTGAGCTCTCACGAGAGCAGAGTAGAGGGGCAGGATCACCTCCTTCGACCTGCTGGTCACGCTCCTTTTGACACAGCCCAGGATACGGTTGGTTTCTGGGCTCAAGCACAGCTCATGTGAAGTTTCTCATTGACCAACACCCCCAAGTCCTTCACTGAAGGGCACTCGCTCTCACAACCTCAAGCAGCCCCGGTGCAAAGCCCCAGGACCTCCATTTCCCAAACAACCTCAGAACTGGAGCCCTTTTCCTCCTTATATCCCAAGGGGACCTCAGCTGGGTCCCACTAGAAACCCCACAACAGCCCAGTGGCACCCCAATCCCTTCTTCATCTCCCTCCTGCCTCTCCCCACAGTGACCCTGAAACCAGCACTGACCTGCAGACACGGGATGTCTCCTTCTGAGAAGCTGAAGGTCCCAATGACATCCTCTCCGATCTTATACACGGTCTTAAAGATGCAGAATGTCCCCACCTTGCCACGAGTGTTGCTAATGTTATACAGGTCTGTGGAGCAAGAAGGGGGCAAGAAGAGAGTTGGGGTAGGAAAAGGATCTACTTCATACACTGCTCTGGGTTAACCACAGAGCACAGCAGATGTGATCCCTGCCTCCTGTTTGGGTGTGAAGGACAGACCCTGGAGGCAGCATTCCCATTGGGAAATGCCTGCAGCAGCTGCAATACACTGGGAAAAGGGCCTCTTTGGCTGAAGTAGGAGCAGTCTGTGACTGGCCAGGAAGAGCCAGGGAAGAAACTGTGACCCAGGCAGGACCTGATGGAGCTGCTCCAAAGCTCCAGTCAGGGCTTTGCTTTGCCAGCAAGGGTTCTGCAGCAAGCCCTGAGCTGTGCTTCACGCCCAGGTTAGGACAGCACGTTCAAGAAGGGGATATGACCTACGCAGGCTGCGTCGGGAGGTGGCCACCATGAGCAGCTCTGTTGCCAGGTCTGCCAAGCGAGAGTCTTTCTTCAAGCCCTCCTCTGCTTCCAGGAAAGGGTTTGAGGGTGCAACAGCCTCATCCTGTGGGAACTGATAATCCTTGAGCCCTGGGGAGAAGGCAAGAGTGTTAGAAGGACAGGGTGCAGCCAGACCTGTGCCTGCAGGCAGGGCAGCACGTGGCCTTACCATGCAGCACGAGGACACGGAAGGGTACCCGCAGGAGCTTGATAGGGGAGTTGACACGCTGGCAGCCGATGGTCAGTTTGTATACGTACTTCACCGACTGTCCCCGGAAAGAGGGAGGCCCGTCTATGGGCAGCGTCTCGCAGTATGAATCTGCAAGGAGCATAGAGAAGATTGAAATGTTGCTTTCCAAGGGCAAAAGAAAGCTTCTGGAGCTGTTGCTCACAGGCTCCCTGCACCAAGGGCTAGCACCAGCAGTGGTGCTGAACTATGGACAGTGCCTGGTGCTTTCTATTGTCTCCTTTTTCCAACAGCATGCCAAGCGCTTCCCTGGCTTCCCTGCACCACCGCACTAATCCTCACATCACATGCACCGTCATCCAGATGCTGCTTCCAGCACATGCAACCACACAAACCAACTCTTCCGCCTCAAAAGAATGCGAAAGATGTAAAATCCAGGAACTCAAACACATAAGAGCTAAACTTGCTCATCACGAGTTCAACCTGAATTTGTCTCTGCGCACTTCCTTCGCACACTGCTTCCCCAACGTGGTCACAACGCTGCAGCCTCCTCAGGGCTCTGCTCCATGCGGCAGAGAGGTGCTGATCAATACCTCATGCCACTTTTGATACTGGCTTTACACAAACCCCAAACTCAGCAACAAAAATTAGCTTCTTCCTGTGTTTTCCTCTGAAGCACTAGATCTAAACAGCCAAGAAACAAATCAAGAGACCTTCACAACAAGTTGTGGTACATCCCACTTGACAGACTGATGACTTGGACCACAAAGCCTCTGTCTCTGAGACCTCTGTGATGCTGGGGCTTGGCTTAGACCACATTCAGCCCCCTCAAAGCCCCTTGGCCACCACACAAACCCCAACGCTTCTTGACACAGCATGAACACTTCTGCAGCTTTCCCAAACCACACACTGTGCAATAAGAAAGGCACAAACAGTGAACTGTGGGAAGCCTCCACCTCTCTGGCTTGCCCACCATAACACAGATACACCCTGCCAGAGGAAGGGCACCATCCTGCTGTGAAACCACAGATCCTTCCCCACCTCTGGCACATCCTAAACATTGAGGCTTAGATTAAAAGCTAGGGTTACATTTTCAAACATAACTTCTAGATGTAAAATAACAGGACTGGAAGGAAGAAAAAAGCCCATGCTAGCGTGTAGTATCCACAAGCTGTCACACCTTAAAACACAAGCCTGCCCTGCTGGACTGGGGTGCAGATCAAGACAACAACTGTCCTGACAGGGAGGAAAATCAAAATACTTCCCAGGAAGGAAGCAGATTGCTTTTAACCCCCTGTATCAAGCTTAAAAGGGTGCTCACAAAGACCTTCATGCCCAGTGAGGATAATCTGAGCAGAGACCACCACTGCCTGAGGAGGATGAGTGGCTTGCTACCTGGCACAGGAATGTCAAGATTCAGGAAGTCCCAACTTCTGTGCATATCCCAAAAGGAAGCACATTCCTGAAGCTATGGATGCCTTCCCTACCCACCCACAGTACCCTCTGGCTGGGCTCCCAGCTGTGTCCAGGCTGCTTCCATTTCCTCTCCTCTCTGTGATCCACTAAATATTTAAAGGTATTACAAAACCAGAGAGGAGGCAGAGAACAGCCACAGAAATTGAAGGCTTCAGAAAACGTTTGATGGTGACATATCTAAAGAGCTCAGCCTGGGCATTGTGTCAAAGGGATGGCAGATGAGTCAACTTCAATATACAGGCACTATAACGAGAGGAATATATTGGGGAATAAGCTGGTGAGCAACTGAAAATAAGGCCTTTTATCAAGAGACGGCCTGACCTCAGCTGTATGTGCCAGCTCTGGCTACAGTTTAATAACATAGTGCTCTGCTGAAGCAGAATTAGGATTTCTTGGGTTGGTTTTACTATTTTTTCTTTTATTTTTTGCCTTTGCAAACTGCGCAGCAAAAGTCAAAACTTCTGAAAAACAGGAAATGAAGAATTAAGATACACACCCACACAGCCTTAACTCTGCCTCCACGGAGCTGGCAGGAGCCCCCAGGAATGCTGTGCAGGCATGCCAGATGCAGTCTCGCGTGAGAGGAACAGCTCCACAGGCTGATGGGATTGGTGTGAGCAGCCTGGCAGAGCCAGGGCTGTGATATGGGGGTTTCAGCACTGAAAAGCCCAGTGCCACACACTGCAGCACCACACAGCCAAGGGGAAAGGCTGTAACATACAGCCAACGAAGCTCAAACTGTTGGAAGAGTTTGTGTCATTTCTATGGAGGGGCATCCAAGTGCAAGGCAGATGCAGGCTGCTTGTGCCAGTGTCACACACACACAGTACAACACCACTGGGAAGGAAAGCACAGAGTATCACCAACTTACCTGGGGCTGAACAGCTTTTGCCTGCAAATCCAGCACACAAGGAAAGACTCTCAATCCATCCCAGCCACCTGGAGGTGGGACTGTAGTCACCAATCTGTTCTCCCAGAACACTGGTGAGCCAGCCTGAGATGCACAGGAAAAGGGGCTTCCCCCTGCTCCTGGGGAATGGGTGCTCCAGCCTCACACTGGCAGCAGCAAGGAGCACAGGAGAATCCCAGTGAGCTTCAGGCCAGCTGAGGTATTTGCCACCTTTCTTCTTTCAGAAAGCACAGCAGACCTTGTCTGCAAAGTGGCAGGGCCAGCTCCTTTCCCCAGCACACTGCTGTACAAAAGTAAATAACCAAACCTGCTCAATCTGCTTTGTAGTTTAGGAGACAGAGCCCCAGATAGCACTGCCCAACCCCACTCATCACCTACCCAAGCCTGACTGCTTTCACCCTGTCCACCTTTCCCTCCAGTCAGGGCCCTTCAAGCCTAGAAAGGCAGAAGAACCCAACTTCAACATCAGCATGTAACAGCCTGCAGCTTCTTGGTCTCACTTGCAGCTTTGCTCCCCAGAGCTCAATGCTCCAGCGGAAACCCTCCACCACAGGCAGTGCCTCTCCGCTCCCTTTGGTCTGTGACTTGAGATGTCTCCATCAACCATTCCCTAGAGATGGCTGATGCAGCAGATGCCTAGGACAATCTGAGGCAGCTCTCCATGTGCAGCCTGCACTGCCCAACTGTTACACTGCTGCTGGAATGCAAAGGAGATGCCACACGAACTCACATGCTGGGTCATGCAGTCACTGACCAAGAGACAAAAACACATACTTGTATTTTCATCACTGTCTGCTCAGGTAGAAGCAGTTGCCTGGAACAACAAAAACGAGTGGCTGCAAGCTCCTTGTGAAAAGGATGAAAATTTCTCTAAACAGCAAAAGGGAAAGCAGTAATGAAGGAGAGCTTAAAGGGGACTCACTGGAAGGACACCACTGGAGGGCTCTGGAGACATGGAGTGCTTTGACCAGAGAAGTGCTCACTTTTACAGCAGAAAAACTACAAGCAGCAGAAGACTGTGGTCTGAAGAGGAAGCACAGACTTCTGTGCTTCACACTCCAGTGTGGCTGAAGAAATAAAGGCGAGGAAGCATGGGTGTGTGTAAACGTTCCTTCAGCTGCAGACACATATTTCAAAATGTTTTATGCCCCACAGCTACACAATGGACCTGTGGCAAAGGCCACAGGCCAGGGGCAGGATGGAGGGACATGTTGCTGTATGCAGTGTTCGTATGGTGGAGAACAGACTATGGGTGAGGCAGCATGCTGTTCCTCAGCGCTCACACTCCCACCAAAGCACCTTGGTTTAGGAAGCACCAGGGTCTGCCACTCAAGCACTCAGGTCTGCAGAGCCAGCTTTGAAAGCGGGGCTCACCAGGGTCAAGCAGGGGAAGAGAAGGCAGGACTCACAGGACTTTGACTCCCCCGGGTCCAGTCGCAAGTCGCAGAAGAGAATCTTTGGTGGGGTGGACAGGATACACTGACCCCGCTCTCCTGGAAGAGAAAAAACACATTAAAGCTGCCCAGCTTCAGGCTGCGACCAGGACAGCCAGACTAGGAATGGGGAGAAGAGGGCTGAGAAAGAAAACACCTAAAGCCCCAGTCAGATCATTAGACATTCCCAGAACACCTGGACAGACAACCTTCCAAGCTTTTGCTTCAAGGTATTGTCACTTTTGATCCCAGTACTAGCAAGCTCCTGCAGCAGCCATCGCCAGGGAATTACACATGGAAAACAACACGGACTGCCCATTCACTTCTATGCATTCTGCTCTCAAGAGACACATTAGAGACTGTTAGATTCCTGCTTGCTGCGCTCTCACCATCCCTACCGAGGGTTACAAAAGTGGCACGCACCTCTGTTGGGCACGAAGACTGTCTCATTCTCTGCCTGTACATCATGCTTGCTGCCATCAGAGGGAGGGAGTGCCACCCGGTTCTCGCTGGCGTGAAACTGGCAGTGAATCTGGGCACTGGCCCACGCCAGCATCTCACTGGGAAAAGAGAAGAGCAACACTCATGTTTGTGCTTTAAACCTGGATTACAGGAAGCATGAACTGAGAGAAGAGCAGGTCTTTCTGCTCAGCTCCATGTGGGACTGCTAGCCTGGGAGAAAGGACTTGCTTCACCATCACTGAAGCCACTCTCACAGTCCCACTCCAAACAAGCCTTTGCAGCAAGCTCAAGATGAGGTGCTGACACAAAGCCACTTCCACTCCATCTGCTGACAGGAGTTTCACCCAAAGCCTGGCTCTGGGCCTGAAGGCTCTTCTTCAGCAGCAATATTTGCAGCCTGAGCCACAACACCTGAGGACAGCACAGACACCCCTGCCCTGAGAAGCCCACTGTACATATGTGGCAGAAGACAGCCACCAGTGCAGGTGGGCAGCCACCCCTTCCATGGGGACAGAGGTGAAGTGTCCTGTGCAGAAGGTCACAGGGATCCTCCAGCAAATATGCTGAGGTGAAGCATCTCAAGATCCGGTCCCAAGCCTTACTCACTGAATCATCTTTCTCATCACCCACAGCTTGGGACTGGCCACAGAGTGCACTCTTGAGAGAACACCTCTACTCATCATGCATCAGCCAGGCCTGGCAGAGGGCTTTCAGCCACAAAGAACTGAATCCCAAGCCAGAAGTGACACACAGAGCAGTACTCCGAGGCATTTTGGTAATAACAGAACCATCAGGGAAGTGGGCAAATTCAAAAGCAACAACTACTTAAAACCTGGGGTCATCTGCCCCTGCCCACAGTACCCAGTGCTGCAAGCTCAACACTCCCCAGGGCAGGCAGGGCACAGACGTGCTCCCTTTGCACAGCACCGTCCCCCTCAGGAACACCAATTTCTGTCTCTGTCAGGCCATAGGAGGACACTTCTGGGTCCTTCATAAGGACCTATTTTCTCCTCCTGATGCAAGGGACTTGCTGATGGCTGTGGTGGAGGTAAAGGTGTCATTTTACCCCTTTTCTGTTCAGCCACAAGAACTGGCATGAAAAGCAGCGTCATGTCCTGGACCCTGCTATGATCACCAGCGATTCCACAAGATATTTCCCCTGGCAGTACAGATGCCTCTCAGTTTTGAAAACACTCATCTATTTTATTTCAATAGCAGCAGAATTTTTATTTCGATTAGCCAATGTATGGTTCCTCTGGTGTTTTCTAACACCACTACCTGATTAGTAAGCACTGACACTACTTCTAGGTGGCACAGGGATTTTTTGTGGCACACAGGTATCTCTCAATGTGACACATCAGAGCAGTTAAACGTCCAGACAAACCAGAGGGAGAGGTGTGCTGCATTTGTTTCAGCTGACTAACAATGTGTTATTTGATCTTCTGTATGTGCTGGCTGCCTCTACACAAACACGTGTCGGTTACTCTACCCAGTTACCTCTAACCCCACAACTGTCATCCTGTATCTTCAAAAGCACCAGCATGACTTTTCCATAAGGGCTGCCATAAGGTTGTAAGGTATCTGGGAACATATATGGCAACAGAGAAAAAAAAAATCTTAAGAGACAATATTCACTAATTTTATATAGGGCCATGAATATATTTATATATATTTTATATATAGTCCATGAACATGCTGCAAGGGCTGGATCAGCTCTGCTCTGGAGACAGGCTGAGCGAGCCGGGCTGGTTCAGCCTGGAGAAGGCTCCAAGGAGACCTTTTAACAGTCTTCCAGTACCTAAATCAGAGCTACAAGAAATCTGGAGAAGGACTACAGGCTACAAGGTCATGCAGGGACAGGACAAGGGGAACGGCTTTATGCTGACAGAGAGGAGATTTAGATCAGACATTAGGAAGAAGCTGCTCACTATGAGGGTGCTGAGGCACTGGCACAGGGTGCCCAGAGAAGCTGTGGCTGCCCCATCCCTGGTAGTGCTCAAGGCCAGGCTGGACGGGGCTTGGAGCAACCTGCTCTAGTGGAAGGTGTCCCTGCCTGTGGCGGGGGGTTGGAACCGGATGAGCTTTAAGGTCCCTTCCACCCAAACCATTCTGTGATTCTACAGGCTCAGCACGATTACATTACCTTCAAATTCAAACACTGTCTTTTGACTCTTTCCCTCCCCCCACCCCCCAGTATTGCCTGACAACAAACTGCTGGATTGGTTTCATTTTTCTAACCAGACACCCAAACAAAATTTGCATGTTCTTTCCTACCAAACACCTGGTTGCTCTAGCCGACAGGGTGCAGAAGGATCCTGTGCTGGTGCTGAGGTCACTTCCTTCCTCTCTCACCTCCCCCTGTGGCTCCTGTAGCCCACAGGGGCCACGCTTCACACAGCCTTTGGGCAGAAGACCTTTGTTTCTTGTATACCACCACCAGATTAACTTCCTGGCATTTACTGACTGTCCTTTAGTTCTGTCCCTACACTTGAAATGCGTGCTTCTCGGTTCCACCACCTCCACCACAGCTTCTGACAGCCCTGAAAGCTTCTAGTCCCTGACAGGTCTATCTGCTTTTTGCAGTGACTGCGCTTTGGTCTGGCTCCTGCCTTTACGCAACCCACATTCTGTAAATTGGTATTTGGTGTTGCCACTCGTATGACTTCGCCAGGTCTCCTCAGTTTTGGTTGCCTGCTTCTTTATTTTAAAGAGTTTCCAAGTGGCAGTTTTCTGCAGATCAGGACACAGCTGAAGTTCCCAAATGAAGCTTCTGTAACTGCACTGTGAACCTCCAAAACTGCTCCACTTGCAGTCTCACATGTGTCAGAACTAGTCAAAACAGCACTGCCACCATACAAGATGAAACTCTGGAAAGGTAGACATACATCACAGCCGAATGTGAAAACTGAATTCAGCACGCAAAGTGAACCAGGAAGAAAAAGATGAAAAGTTGACAAAGGCAATAAACAAAGAAGCCCTACGGCACTAATACAAGACACCGCTTTGCTGCTGCTGAGGCTGCAAGCACTGGAAGCACGCCCACCAAAACAATTACGTGTGAAATATGTGCAGGTGGTGAAAAGACGCTGAACCTGACAGGTCTGAGAATGGACACTTCCCAGGGAGGGCTCAAGATGAGAAAGCACTCTCCACCCCTGGGAGAACCAGACAAGGCCACACAATCAGCGGACATGGATGCTTTGGGTGACTACTTACGACGTGGAGTCACCCACTGTGAGCCAATATAGGAAGCTTCCTTACTGTCACGTTTCCTCAACACCTCTTTCAGGCACAGCAATGATAAGGGGAGATGCAGCAATCAAATGCTGGGCCACAGAAAATGCTGCCACAGAAGGCTGCCTTTTTCTGACTATGGGCAGTGCTTGCCCCTCTGCCTGCCAGCTCTGGAGGCAGGCATCGCACTGATGTGCCAGCACAATGCTGGACAGAGAGAGCACCTTCCATAAACATAGGAAATCATGACATCTGGAAGTTGCTCTGTGAGACTGTCACCCTGGTGTAACTAGATATCCCACTTTGGCAGCCTGTTTGGCTTCATTTTCTGCTGGCAACCCTGTCACTGAGGGCTCATCTGAAGAGCAGTTAAAAGCAACTTTAACTGCATAGCTTTTTTTCTTGTCTCTTTCTTGAGGGCAGAAAACCAGAGTAATTACCTCAGTTTCAGCCCTGAAACAGCAATGGTACAAAGCACTCTTAAGGGAGTACTGCAGGCAGGGAAGTCACCAGTGGCTGAGCTAGCACCACTGTCCCACAGAACAGCCATGACATTTGGCCGCTCAAGAGGGAGGGAATGCCGTCCCCTTTGGAAGCACCCAGGCAGAGGCAAGGGCTCACTGGCACAGGCTGCCATACCTGCTGGCAGACGTAGATGAGGCTGATAACGGGTTGGTGAAAGTGATCACACACTCCAGCACCTCCCCTGCCAGGAACACAGGCCCACGGCCCAGCTTGGCCAACACTTCAATCATGGCTTGGACAGCACTGCTGCACACCTGCCAAGAAATAAAGGAACAGTGGGCATGGAGACAGGGCTAGGTGGTGTGGCAGAGAGGGACAGCAATAGCCAGGTGCAGCATGTGCACACGGGGAAGTCAGGGAGAGCCCCAATTCTAAACACGTACAGAACACAGACATTTACAGAGGTGAGAGACAGCTCTGGCCTGGCACACACATACATACACACACATGCACCACTACCCCTCCTCACATGCACAGGGAAGTTAGGGAGAGCCCCAGCTCTAAATATGTATAGCACACAGACACGTACTGGGGTCAGGGGCAGCTCTGGCCTGGCACACACAGACAGACATATACACTCCTCACACACATGGCAGGGGGGAGAGCAGAGACAGCCCCAGCTCTTCACTCACACACGGAAACCAAGCACAACCCTGGCCATACACACTGTTATACACCCCCTGCCTCAGCCCCACAGAGACTCAAGGGGGCCAGTACATACTGAGGGGGGTAAGGGCCAGCCCTGCCACCTCAACCCAGGCGGCTCAGGAGCGGCCCCGACAGCAAACGCACGCACTTAAAACACCCACCTGAGGGGTCGGAGACACAGCACCGCACCTTCCCCGCAGCCCTAGGCCGCTCCGCACTCCCTGCCCCGCACAGAGCCACCACCGCTTCAGGCCCAGCTTCCCCTCAGCTCTTCCGACCGGCTCGGCGGCGTTCGGGGCCTTTTCGGCAGCGTTCGGCGCTCACTCGGCACCTTTCGGGGAGCGCTCGGGAATTCTCGGGGCGCGCTCGGGAACTCTCGGGAACTCTCGGGCGCCGCTCAGCAGCGCTCGGCCGGGCGCCCTGGGGATCGCCGGCCGCTCCGGCGGCGGGGCGGAGCCGGGTTTCCGGACGCGCTCGGAGGCGCCGTGCCCCGGGGCCGCGGGCGGGCCGGGGCCGGGGCTGGGCCGGGGCGGCCGGGGCGGGGCCGGGCGGTGCGCGGTGAAGAGGGCACACACGACAAACGGGGGGCGGTGATGGCGGCAGCGATCCCGCTGGAGCGCCGGTGTGAGGGGACGGCGATGGCGGCCCCGGCCCCTCTGGAGCGGCTGTATGAGGGGACGGCGCCGGGCCGCGGCGTGGCGACGGCCGGCTGGCGGCTCTGCCTGGCGCACCGCTTCGAGGAGCTGCGGCAGCCCTACGGTGCCGGCGATGTGTCGTTCCGTGACGTCCTGCGGCACATCGGACTCGCCTTGCGGTACGGGGCGGGAGGGTGGGGGAGATGGGGATCGGGCCCTTGCGGAGCCCGTCGGTGCTGCGGCGGTGCCCCGGTGGACAGAGGGCAGAGTACGGCGCATCACGGAAGGCCCCGGGCTGCCGGCTCCCCTGGCGCCAGCGCTGATGTAGACAGACCCAGGCGTACTTAAGGGCTCTTTAAAACCGAGCAGGAGCTGGGAGGGCTTGGGATATGGTTTGGATGGGGCTTTACCCCTACCTCTGCCCCCTGAGGCTCGCTGCCGGTGCCGCATCACCCCGAGCAGTGCCCGGCGCTCAGCTCCTGGCATAAGGCGCTTTTCGGTAGATGGAGATTAAGCTGGAGGTGAATTGGGAGCATTTTAAGAGGACATGTGCTGTAGGGGGATCAGGAATGGGGGTTCTCCTGGCTTTGCGTTAGGGTGACCTGGAAGTAAGCAGGAAAAACGTGCGTGGGAAACGGCAGTGTCGTGTTAACCTTTAGAGCGGCAGCCCAGCTGCTGAGGGTGTTTGCACACCCGTCACGATGAGCACTGAAGCCAGTGATGGTATGATTTATTTCCTGATGCTGTCTCTCTGTCTCCTGCCTCCATTTTCAAAGCTGCTTTTTCTTCCCCCTCCCTGCTCGATGACCTTGGAAGCTGCTGCTTGCAAAGCCTGATGAAGGGGCAGATAGCGGACCGCTTCGGGGTGACCTGAGACATCCCGGCATGAGCCTGGGCATAAGGGGAGGGAGAGCGTGGGTCATGCATGGGAGAGAAACGCTGCTGGAAAAGCTGCCAGTGCAGGTTGGGATGAGCTGAATGTGTAGGAGAGCGTGAAGTTCTGGTATGGTGAGCAGTGAAAGGGGAGGTGATTGCCCCTGCAGCAGCTTTGGGGTTCTGGAATGGAAGTAGCTTGTATCAGCCCTGCAGAAAGGTTTTAAGGTTCAAAAGCAAGAAACTAAAAGTCAAACTGTTGCCTCTTCCCTCACAAATTTAGGAGGTAGTTTGGTTATCAGCTCCATACACTTGCGCAGAGCAAACCCTCCGTGCAGGGAAGCTCCAGGTTTCTGCAGATGGCTGGTGTGCCCTGGCAGGGGGTCACAGCACGGATCTGGAGTAGTTAGGTAATGCACAGACATGTTCTAGTTCCACTGCCAATTTGAAGGGAAAGAAATGCCCTCCAGCTTTGGCAAGGAGCTTGGGAGCTGCAGAACACGAAGACTCTCCTGGTTATTCTGCAGCCCTGGCAGAGCTGTTAGCAGCCAGCGACTGGACATCGGCCACCTTTCTCTTCTTGGCTTGCACGATGCTGCGAGAAGCTGGCGGGGGAACAGTTTGCTATTGAGATGGCAGAACGGCTCAGGCAGTGGCTGGCTGTTAATTGCAAACCTCTCCTGCTGCGTGCTCATAGGAAGTCTGCTTTTTGAGACCCTATGTCACCTCCTTTGCAAGGAGCTGGGAAGCCACGCTGCAACTGTTCTGCCTGGGCACCCTGTTTCCTGTCACCAGAAACCTGCTGGGGAAGCAGCTGGGTTGGTTCCCTGGTTCTAGGTTAACGACACAAAGAAGTGAAATAATTTCCTTGAGAGAGAGCACGCTGCCAAAACCTCGCCTCAGCAGCCTAAAGCCAGGGCTGTCTCAGCTGGGAGAAGAGCAGTTGCAAGCAGATGTAGCTTGGAGATAGTGGCAGGCCCTGACTGAGGGTTGGTTGTGCAGGACAGGTTGGTTGTCATGGTGCCCTGGACCTCTGCAGGCAAAATGTCCTTAAACAGACAGACATGGAGGTGTAGGAATGGAGGGCAGCCTGCAGCCCAGAAAACATCAACCCGAGAAGGGTTTGGGGACCTTTGATATTGATGACTAAAGGTGAACATCCAGTGGCCACGTAGTCAAAGTGCGGTTGTGTTTGGTTGTGGAAGAGTGTGGAGGAGGAGTGTTGTGGGAAAGCCTCTCCCTTTTGCTTCTGGGGGTACATGTCTGGGGAATTACTGCTCACCTATTGCCCATCACCAGCATCCCACCAGCCATTGGAATAGAGCAGGCTCCCGCTTGGGTGACTGCCCTCTCAACACTATGGCATCGGTGCCTACAGATACCTAAAGGGGACTACAGGAAATATGGAGAGGGACATTTTACAGGGGCAGGTAATGACAGGACAAGGGGGAATGGCTTTAAACTGAGGGGAGGTTTATGTTAGGTGTTAGGAAGAAGTTTTTCACTATGAGGGTGGTGAAACACTGCACAGGTTGCCTGTTGTAGGGCTCCCATGCCCCTGTTTGGCACCAAGGGCTATGTAGCCACTGGTTGGGTTTTGCCTGTCTGTTTGCTGTGGGAAGCTCATCAGCCTCATCTAGTCTGGTAGCTCTTTTCCGTATGCTAATTGTCTCCCTGAGGAAGATTTAACTTGGGGCGGTTCATTAGCCAAAGCCAGTCCTTTACGAGCGCTGAGCTCCTCTTGCCCGCAGTGGTGCTGGCACACCCAGGCTCAGGTGTGCCCCTGTTTGGGTGTTTCTGGATTCCCAGGCCTTTGGGTGAGGAATTATCTGATGGGCAGTGCCTGGCTGCACAGCTGGTGTGTGAGCAGAGATGAGTCCGCAGGCAGGCAGCATGGCCTCCTCCAGGGCAAGGCTGCCCCGTGCCATCTGCACCTGGGGATGTGGCACTGGCAGGGTGCTGTGTGACCATGGGGACGTGGAAGTGGAAGACCAAGGTTCATGTCTCTGCAGTGTATGGCTTCCCTGGGCTTGTGCTTCTGCTCCCAGACCTTCCTAAGTGAGGACATGCCCAACCAAGTATGGAGGTGGTGGTTCTTGTGTGCATTACCACTTCCTCATGGAAAGGCTGGGAGCCCTGTTCTTGAGTATCAGAGTGCTCTGTTTTCATGCTGTGCCCTTGCACTGCCTGCTTATGTCTGCTGACATGGTGCAGATGGATGGCAGGGGCTGCCACCCCGTGTGCCCTGGGACACAGGTTCCAGTTGTACATGCCTACAAGAGGGATGTACAACAGCTGCAACATATGCTGTTCACATACTGCCTAGTGACACTGAAGGAACAGTGACGCATGCTTCCATCTTCTTTCATACTTCCCTTTCCCTTACAGGTACTTCAGGTGGTGGTACAAGAAGACCCGCATAGAGAAGAAATCCGCCTTCATTGACCTCTTGTGTGCTGTTCCTCTGCAGCAGATCTATGGTCAGCCTCCAGTTTGGGCACTGGCACAGTTCAGGGTGGGCAGGGGTTCACATGGGGCCGTCATGGCACTAGAGGGGGGGAAGTGGGACAAGGAGCTTCTGGGATATGGGCAGTGGGGTTCCTTGAGCCAGATCCCGCCATGGGGAGCATTGGGGGTGCTGATTTCTGGTGTCTTTGGCAGGGTGCCCGCTGGGCGGGATCGGAGGAGGCACCATCACCCGTGGCTGGCGGGGAGAGTTCTGCCGCTGGCAGCTGAACCCTGGCATTTATCACTATGGGACTGTCATCGCTGACCAGGTAGGTGCAGCAAGGCCTGCAAGGGATGCATTGGGTGGTTGAGGCATCTGCTGTCTGGCTCCTCTCACCCCTTCACATGCATCTTTCCTCTCCAGTTCACGGTGTGCCTGCGTTGCAAAGGGCAGACGGTTTACCAGCAGGTCTTGTCCACAGAGAAACCCAGCACTCTGCAGGGCTGGAACTGGGGGTACTGTGGCCACTATGCCTTCTACCATGCCCTGTACCCTCGTGCCTGGATGGTCTATGAGCTCCCAGGGCAAAACGTGGTGCTCACTTGCCGCCAGGTCTCTCCCGTCATCCCCCATGACTATAAGGTAAGGAGGTGGTGGCTCCGTGCAGGTTGCAACCCGTTCCATGGGAGCACCGGGTCACACAGCACTGCTGCAGCATGGCTTTCATGAAGCAGGTTGGCTGGGATGTGGCAGAGCTGCCTGCATGGGAATGAGAAAGCCTGGAGAAGAGAAGGCTCTGGAGGCCTTAAAAGAGTCTTACAGTCTGTAAAGGTGGCTACAAGAAATCTGGAGAGGGATGTTTTACAAGGGCATGCAGTGACAAGACAAGGGGGAATGGCTTTAACCTGACAAAGGGAAGATTTAAGATTAGACATTAGGAAGAAGCTGCTCACTATGAGGGTGCTGAGGTGCTGGCACAGGTTGCTCAGAGAAGCTGTGGCTGCCCCACCCTTGGCAATGTTCAAGGCCAGGTTGGACAGGGCTTGGAGCAACCTGCTCTGGTGGAAGGTGTCCCTGCGTGTGGCAGGGGGCTGGAACTGGATGAGCTTTAAGGTCCCTTGCAACTCAAACCATTCTGTGATTGGCACAGCAGACACAAGACTATACTGTGTGATGCTTGATGTGTCGTGTTTTGGTAGCAGAGGCTTGGAGTGGTGAGATTTTGACCCCTGAATGTTGTCTGTGTATCAGGGGATGCTGCAGTAGTGGAGTTCATTACCTGAAGACAACCAGACTTGCCACCTTGTTAATGTTCTTTCCCAGCCTGGTCTCTTCTGCCCTAAGGCCCTGTCCTAGTGCCAGCTGCCAGGTGGAACGCTGGAGGGCTTTTCCCCTCCTGGAGTAGTTGGCGTTGAAAGGGTTATCCCTGTTTCCTTACTCTTATCTCTGGCAGCTGCTCTTTCCCCTCTGAACTGTGCTTTGACTGTTTGTACTGCCTGTTTCCTGCCTTTGGTTTTTTCCTGTGACCATCCCAGCTCCCATCCACCCGGAATGGCAGGTCCAGGGCTGTGACCTTCCTGCCCAGAGGATCCGGTGATAGCGCTTTGGGAAGCCCTCAGCCTCTACTCATGGGTTGGTTTGTCAGCTGGGTGTTCCAGAGAGTGCTTTAGCTGGTTTTTGCCTGCCGTGCCCAAGGGAAAAGCTGCTTATTAGCAGGGCTTTCCCAGCTGGGCTTCCCCAACACTTCCCTGTGCTCCCAGGCAAGAGGAACCCCCACAGCAATGTGGGAGCTCGGGATGGCAGCAAGGGATGCCTCGACACTCCTGCTCATTCCCAGCCCCAGGCGAGGGTGGGAAGCTGTGCTGCTGACATGCCTGACCTTCCTCTTACCCCAGCAAAGCACGTGAGCCTGTATCAACCTGTTTAGCAAATGAGTGGTGAGACACCTATCTGAGCACTGAACGCTGCTTTCCGTCTGTGTATTGCCCCATGTGGGGCTTGCTAGTTCAGGGCTTGTGATTTGTGTTTTGTATATCCTGCCCCTGCCATTCCTCTATTCCAATTGCTGCTCCCCATCTTGGCAATGGGCTCTGAGACCAAGTTGTTCCTTGCTGTATCCCATGTGGTCTCCTAGGTAGTGGGAGAAGTGATGCTCCAGCAGCTACCCATGGAGCACCAGCCCTGTTCACTGCCTTGTCTGTCCCTGCCAGGACTCCAGCCTGCCAGTGGGAGTCTTCATCTGGGAGGTGGAGAATGGGAGGGATGAGGACGTGGACGTCTCCATCATGTTCAGCATGCAGAATGGCATGGGAGCGAAGCAGGACAGGAGCGGAGGGCACTGGAATGAGCCCTTCACCCTTGAGAAGGAGGGCGAGCGGGTTGCTGGTGTCTTGCTGCACCACTGCACGCGTGTGAACCCCTTCACCCTTGCCATCTCTGCCCGGGAGAAGGTAAAGGGCTGGCACTGGTGGTATGGCTCCTGCTGGGGGGGTTGTACAGCCCTACTGAAAGTGGGGGGGCTGGTGAGGGATGGGTGTGCAATGGGTTGGGGTTGGCACCCATCCTCAGTGCTTGACCACTGGAGCAGGGGTGGGGACATGATGTTCCTGAGGGTGCCCTCTTTGTGGGTGGGTGCCAGGAGGGACATAGGGAAGGTTTAAGATTGGACATTAGGAAGAAGCTTCTCCCTGTGAGGGTGCTGAAACACTGGCACAGGGTGCCCAGAGAAGCTTCCCTATAGGTGAACCTTGTAGGGTGTGTAGGCTTGGAGTTAGTAGTTTGGAGTCAGAGCAGCATGTGGGGAGCGAGTGTGATGTCCCAGTGTTGTTAAAGGGGACAAATGTGCATCTGCCCCTCAGAAGTACTACTCCCTGATGATGCTCTTCTCTTCCACAGGCTGGCACAGGAGTCACACACCTCACGGCATTCAATCCTGCGGGATTGGGTAGAGAGGTGTGGCAGGACCTCCTGCATGATGGCAGGCTGGAGTCACCCCCCGGTGAGTCCCTCTGTCCTCTGTGGGCTAGATGGAGGGGGAGTGGGCGGAATAGGTGGCCACACTGGTCACAGGGAACCCAAGCAAGGGTGGATTTCTCCCCTCCATCCACTTCAGTGCTATCACAAAAAGCTCTTAGTTATGCTGTCACTTATTCCCAGCTTTAGGCTGTCCAGATTTCCCATAGCTTGTCATGCTATCCTTGTTGTGGTTCCCCAAAGCCGTTTGCACCATTCTGGGGCTATGTTAGTTGCACATGCCAGTGTTTTGGTAGTCTGTGTAGTGTAGTCTTCACACTGAGCTGATGTTTCTGCTGAGTAGCCAGGGTGATGCCTGGCTGCCTTCCCTCAGTTCCTATTGCCACATCTGCAAGCTGGGCCTTGTCAGATTTGTTCTAACAGGCGTTTAGCAGTCCTTGGGGTTTGGTGCTGCTACCACTTGCTGTCCTCTTGTTACTATATCAGCTCCCTGAAGGCCCCTGGTATTCCCTTGACACTTCTGCGTCATCCTCCGTTGTCTGCTTGCTCCCTGGGCAGAAGCCTTGAAGCAGGGTGGTATCTCCCAGCCCTTGCTACTAACCTCTCATTGTGACCATTTGCCTAATGCCCCTGCCAGCTTTTGAACAAGGACAATGCTGACAAACTAGTGACACTGGCAATGGGCCTCTGCGAGATTCCTTGAAGCCTAAATTATGTAAATAGGATGTTTACATAAATATTTCCGGAAAACTAAATTTCCTGCCTAGTTGCACTCTGAGTTCTCCAGGCTATTGGAATGTGGTTTTCCATCATGCATGCCAAGCATTATCATAGCAAGAATCTGTGCTTCTGTTAAAATTGTTGCTCTAATGAGTTTACCTGGTACACATGTCAGAGCCAGCGTGTAATTATCCACCTGCCTCAGGGCTTTCTGTAAACACAGGCACAGTCCAAGCACCATGCAGAAAGCCTGGAAATGATGACTTGTCACTAGAAAGTCACAGCACCTCTGAGTGCAGCGCAGTTACAAAGTCATGGGATGCTCTGTCCCTTCCACTCATGCCTGGTGGCTTTTCCTGCCTGATTTGTTCCTCTGCTTTGATGACTAACTTCTTTTAACCTCTCCGCCCATGGCAGGTATTTTTTTCCTGCTTGCAAAAAGCAGTTACCTCGCATCGCCATCCCTGGAAGTGTTCAAAAAGCACATAGATGAGTGACATGGTTTAGTGGTGGATTTGACAGGCCCTGAGGGGACAGTTGGACTTGGTGACCATGAAGGGCTTTTCCAACCTCATTTATTCTGTTGTTCTATGTAGTAATGTCATCCCTTGAGATCCTGGAGATGTGCCTTCCAGGTTGCAAGGGGGTGCAAACATAGAATCTTAGAATAGTTAGGGTTGGAAAGGACCTTAAGATCATCTAGTTCCAGCCCCCTGCCCATAGGCAGGGACACCTCACGCTAGTCTCATTCCCATTGGAATGCATGGGAGCATCAGTTACCCCACCTCCATAGGGCTTCCTTGATTGCTCGTGGATACCTTTTAATGCTGTTTGTCTCCTGTCAGGTAAGAGCAGCCTGACAGAGAAGGGGGAGCTGACAGCAGCAGCAGTGTGCGCCAGCTGCACAGTGCCTGCCCGGGGACACAGAACGCTGGAGATGGCCCTGGCTTGGGACATGCCCTGCATTCACTTCGGCTCCAAGGAGAAGCTGCACCTCAGGTGGGTGGGTTGTGTCTCAAAGCCTCCTTCCTGCCTCTGGGTTTGAGTGCTGCCTGGGGAGCTTTGTGCCACCCATTCCCTGCCAGCTCACAGAGGGGACCATCTCCCCAGCCCCTGTTCCCCACTGCCCCTGCACTAGCAGTCACATTATCCTGGTATTCACTACAGTCCAGCCCCTCTCCTGTGCCGGGGTGGGCTCTTCCCAGCCTGATCCCGTGGCATACTCACCAAACCTCTGTTTGCAGGCGCTACACCCGTTTTTTTGGCAGCGGAGGCGATGCTGCTCCTGCTCTCTCACACTATGCCCTGACGCACTACAAGGAATGGGAGAGGAAGATTGAAGCGTGGCAGAATCCCATCTTGGAGAACAGGTAGGGTGGATGAGAGCACTTTCCCAGTGCCCTACTGGGACTGGTGAGAGCAGAAGCATCACCCCCTCATCCGCTGTGGCTGAGTTTCCCTCTTGCCTGTAGCCAACTGCCTTCCTGGTACAAGTCTGCCCTCTTCAATGAGCTGTACTTCGTGACGGATGGGGGGACCATCTGGGTGGAACTGCCCCCAGACTGCTGTGATGAGGACCTGCGGGGCCAGGCGGCAGCTGGCATCTCCCACCTCCTCCCTGTGCTGCGGGAGTACGGAAGGTTTGCTTATTTGGAAGGTAACTTGCAGGGACTCAATGGATGGTCCCAACTCCACCTCTCTCCCTGTTGGTGTCGCCAGGCGTTCTTAACCTGCTGTGGGGATGCTTTTCACACTCTGATAGGGAGAGGGCAGCACTGCTTCCAGCAGAATCACTTGAAGGACCAAGCCGTGTAGGATACAGCATGAAGTCTTCTGCAGACCCACTGTATATAGGGAATAAAACCCCTCTTCTAACAGGAGCCTCTGCCTTATGCTGGGAAAGAGCCCACCTTCCTGGGCCATGTGGAAAGGAGGACCTGCCCCTCCTTTCCTCTTCCTGTGGCAGGTCTCCCATCCCTCACCATCTCCCTGCTCCTTCCAGGTCAGGAGTACCGGATGTACAACACCTACGATGTCCACTTCTATGCCTCCTTTGCTCTTGTCATGCTGTGGCCCAAGCTGCAGATCAGCCTGCAGTATGACATTGGTGAGTGGCCCACAAGACTCTGGCTTTGTGCCTGCTGATGTCTTCACCTACGAAGGAGATGGAGGATTTGAGGCTGCATCTGCTGTAGAAATCTGTGCTGTGGAGTCAGCATCTTCCTCCAGCTCCTTCCTAGGTGAAGTGCTAGGCCCAGTACTGGCAAACCCACAATGTTGCTGCCTCAGTGTCTCTCTGCCCAGCAGTGGGATGCCTTCTTGCTGCACATGGGGTGCACAGGACCAATCCATGGTCTTATCAGCTCTTTTCATGCCCCTTGCAGAGTAGAACCATGTTTACAGACCCTGATGCTTTCAGTGGGCTTGGAAGCTGCTTGGTGGTGGCCCAACCAGTGGAGCAGCACAGCTCTTTGCTGGGCTATGAAAGGACTGAACCCCCTGGGCTTCCCTTCCAGCCTTGGGTGCTGCCACCCCCTTGCTGAAGGGGGTGGTGACAGCTGCATGTCACATGCTGTGGGGAGACTGGGGGCAGCCTGGTGTCCTCTGCCTTTTGCAGAGGGCTGGGATCTTGTAGGCTTGATCCTAGCCCAAAAAGCAGCCTGGCATGCTGGTGGCCCTGCCAGTGCTTGGAGCTCGCTGCAGCACCTCCTGCCTTTCTGATGTCTTGCTCTGTGTCCCCTCCAGCTGTCACAGTGATGAATGAGGATATCCAGCTCCGCCAGTATTTGATGTGTGGTCAGACAGCCCAGGTGAAGCTGAAGAATGTGGTGCCACATGACATCGGGGACCCAGGTAAGGGGTATGGATGGAGCGTATGGGGTGTGGGGCTGCTCACATAGCTCTCTTGCGGTAGTTATCTCCCAAGCTGGGCAAAAGAGGTATAGTGCGTGGAATACAGTTTGGGAATGACAAGCGTGAGTGGTTTGGGGTGGTGGTGAAGAACATGCTGCATGGAGCTCACACAAGAGAGATGGGGTGGAAGCTGAGCAGTAGTAAGAAGGCTGCTCTTGACAGAGATGGCACAAGATGCAACATGTTATTTTAGTGCTGATGTATCACAGCACCCTTGGGACCTTGCTCCTCAGCAGGCGAGGGGACATTCATTGCTTACTGCCCTGCTGCATCTGCTCTATTCCTGCTTAGGTGATGAGCCATGGCAGCGTGTCAATGCCTACCTGATGCATGACACGGCTGACTGGAAGGACCTCAACCTGAAGTTCGTGCTGCAGGTGTACCGTGACTACTATCTGACACACGACTCCGTATACCTGCAGGACATGTGGCCAGTCTGCCAGGTATAGGGAGGAGATCACACTGTGGGGCATCCCCCTTCCACACTTCCCTTGGGAGCCATGCAGCATCCTGAGAGGATGGATGCTCCTGAGCAGAGTGTGAGGGGCTGCCAGGATTCAGAGGCTGTGTGACCATCTCCTGCCTCTTCTGCAGGCTGTGATGGAGTCAGAGCTGAAGTTTGACACGGATAATGATGGACTCATTGAAAATGGTGGCTTTGCTGACCAGACGTATGACGCATGGGTGGTAAATGGAGCCAGGTGAGCAGCAGAGCCGGATGGAAGTTTGGAGATGGGACCTATGGGGTGGGGAGGTATCTCAGAGCTAGAACTGTGGTCCCCATATGATGTGGGAGCTCTATGCAACCCATGAGGTGGCACAGATTGCTGATGGTTCTCTCCTTTGGCTCTGGCAGTGCCTACTGTGGTGGTCTGTGGCTGGCAGCAGTCTGCATGATGTGCAAGATGGCAGAGGTGCTCGGGGATGCCAAGATCCGGCAGAAGTATATGGACATCCTGAACAAGGGCAAGGAGGCATTTGAGAGGAAGCTCTGGAATGGTGAGCCCTTGCTGGTGGGGAACCACATTCACTGGCCATGCATCCCTTGGGAATGGGGTGATCCCTTCTTGGGTAACAAAGCCTTGCAGGGGATGGGAGAAGGAGGCAAAATGCCATCCCTGCAAGTGGAGGGGAAGGAGCAGATACCAGAGAGGGAACAGAGAGGCTATGATGGCCTGGAAAAGGAAAGAAAAAGAGACCGTTCTGGAAAAAAGTGTTCTCCTGCCTCACAGAGAGAAGTGTAGGGGCAGCACACATGAGCTGGGGTGCCAAACTATTGAGTTTAAACTGCTTCCTGCCTTTTCCAGGAAAATACTACAACTATGACAGCAGTGGGAGTGGCGCTTCCAACAGCATCATGTCAGACCAGTGTGCTGGGCAGTGGTTTCTTGGGGCCTGTGGCCTGGACCAAGGGGAATTTGAGGTAAGAGAAGGGGGATCCTGGCTGGGATGAGATGGGACCTGCAGTAGCAGGGCTGGCATGTGGAGTGGGTTATACATTACAGATTGGTGCAGGGGTCTCCATCCAGATATGCGCATCCAACAGCCTCCACCAAAGCACACATCGGTGCACCCTGCCTTAAACCAAATCTGCTCATGGAAAGGAAGGTCTCACTGGGGTTTGTTCTTGGCAAGGGGCTGTTTTTTGAAAAACAGGAGGAAAAAGTGTATGAAACTTATTTTGTGTTAGTTGCTGCCCAGTTTAGATTCCTGAATTATTATCCTAGGGAACTAAGACTGATTTGGGTCCCTAAAGTCTGTTTCTCTTCATTTGGAAGAGGAGAATTGGCTGAAGGCTCCTCTTATCTGATGGCATAGCAAGGGCAGCTGCTGGTGCTGCAGCACCCGGAACAGAGCTGGGAAGTGCATTTAGCCCAGTGTGGGTCTTCAGAACAAGTGAATTGAGGCTGTGCCTGCGGCTGCAGGCAGAATCTGTCCCAGAGCCCGCGCAGTAATACTCAAACGTCCCTCTTGGGGGCAAACATTGAACTTGCTTCGGTCCGAAGATGCCGCTTTGCGTTTCCATAGCCTCAAGACTGTTGTTAACTGAAGGTGGCACTGTTTCTCTGCTGCCTGGTGAGCTTCGAGTTCACTGGAGGTGGGACTGGTAAACTACTCTCTCTTCTGTTACCATGGCTATCGAGGGCTTTTTTCCTAAGTATTTTGATATCCTGCCTGGCTGGCAACGCTCCTGGTCTTAACCTCATTAATACACTCTCGATGGGTGTACAGTTCTAATGAAATAGAAAATAAGAAAAGCTAGTTTCTGCCAGAGATGGCTGCTTCACACCAACCCTTTCTGCTGATTCTGGCTCCCCAGCAGCAAATGGGCTTAGGTGGAAAGAAATCAGATCAAGTGAACTTGGATAACCTAGTCTCAGCTAGTCCTTTCCAGCTATAACCATTCTATGATTACCTCCAGAGCCACAACAAGGGAGAAAATGACTGTTTTGGATGCTGGACTTCAGCACAGGTAGAATGCATTTGCTGCCCTTCTTTTGAGCCTAACAAAGCTGTGTGGTTGGACTGCCCAGGCTCCCTTGGCAAGCTTCTGCCTTGTGTCATCGCACCTTTTGGTCGCCCTGGTTCTGGTAGCACCAGAGTGGCAAGAAAGGTTCTTGGGCTGTGCTGATGACCTGCAGCTGCCTGGCTCTTCCCTGCCTTACAGACAGATGTCAAGGTAGCTCTGAGACTTTGCTTCTTCTCTTGGTTACACCACAGAGTTCTCATTATGTTCTCATTATTTTCTTGTTATGTTCTCATTATGTTCTTGTTATGGCTTTCTTGTTGTTAAGTGGGTGTGGGGTGGAGAGAAGCCAGCCCTTTGGTTTCAGCATCGAGTCTTCAACCTTCCTTTTCTCACCAAGGAAGTGACTTTTTCTGCACTGACACTTCCTAATTTTACTGCCAGTAATGAAAGCAGTGCAGAAACTGTATTTAAATTCAGTTGTGCACGGAGGCTTTTTAATTTAATGCAGTCCTGGCTGTGTTACTGTTCCACTGCTTTTGTTTTGCTGTCAGGTGTTTTCGTGCGCAGGTCAAGTTGATTTTGGTTTTGTTAAAGTCTGTGGAGGTTGTTTTGTTTTCTTCTTTTGGCAAGAGCTTACTCAGCTTGATACTTCAGTCTGTTCTCATAATTGTTTTGAGCTCTTGGCATTAGTTTGTTGAACAACTGCCTTGGTTTTGGTTTTAGTCCCTTATTGGGAAGTGAAGGTTTTTACTTCCTTGTGATAATAGACTGAAATGGCTGTTTATCCTTCAAGCACTGCTGATGTTTCACAAGACTTAACTTTCATTTGGAACAAAAGTTCCAGATCTCTCCTTCCAGACACAGAAAACCATCAGGCGTCCTGTGCATTTTAGTCTGAGCTCTTCATCCCCTCCTCTCATGTAAAACTCACCTCGGTCCAGACCACAAACACTTGCATCACTGCCTGATTACAAAATCGAAAGGATTATAGAGTCCTTTTGAAATCATTCAAACCTAAGCCCTGTTTGGTTGGGGATTTTTCTGTTTCTTGAATTGAAGCTTATTTCTTAATTTTCTTCATTATTTCCCCAAAATTCCCAGCATTTACCCAAACAAAACTACCACTATCCACAGCATTCACTTTGCAGCTGCAGGATGTATTCTAGTCTCATCAGACTGGCTTTACCCTAGTCTTTCCCTTCGGCAGGAAGGTGCCTTCAGCCTCAATGATCCCTGACTATTCTTTGGCCACTTCTGGCTGGTGTCCCATCTCTTGTAGGTGTTGCAGTGCCTTTTGTATCTGGTGCAGGTGTGCTGAGAGAACAGGAGAATGTCTGGACCTCAGTCATTGCCTGGGAATTGAGCAGTGGTAACCTTAAACTGATGGGCTTAGTCCCCAAGGTGGGAATAGTGTGGTTGGCCTGGTCCCCAAAGCAGACTCCTGAGAGACGTGAGGGGTTCAGCCAGTGCCTGAAGGTGGAGAGGCTGTAGGTTGAGACACACTAGTTTGAGCTGTCAGCCTCCCCAGGAGGAAGGTGGAATGAAGTTCAGCATCTCTTCTGTTGAGCAACTGTGCTTTTCCTGTCTTTTCTCTTGTTCCTGTCTTTTCGGGGAAAGAGGGCTTTTCATTTCCTCCTGTTGTTTTCCTGAGGTGGCTGTTTACCCAGCGAGCAGTGCTGACCCCTTTATCATTGAAAGCTTCACCCTGCTCCCTGCAGACCCAGCTGAGGGATCTGTGTGTGCACTGAGCCCAAAGCCCCCTCTCTGTCCACCCAGGTCTTCCCCAAGAGTCACATCGTCAGTGCCCTGAGGACCATCTTTGAGAAGAACGTCATGAGCTTTGCTGGTGGCACCATGGGAGCAGTGAATGGCATGAGACCTAGCGGGGAGCCCGACACCTCCAGTGTGCAGTCCAATGAGGTGTGGGTTGGTGTGGTCTATGCCTTGGCTGCCACCATGATCCAGGAGGTGAGTGGTGATGCTGGCCCCTTGGCACATGCCATCTCCTTTGTGCCCTGTGGATGTGCTGATGTTCATCTTCCCTCTGCTGCAGGGGCTGGTGGAAGAAGGCTTTCGCACAGCAGAAGGCTGCTACCGGACAGTTTGGGAGCAGCTGGGGATGGCTTTCCAGACACCAGAGGCCTATCGGGAGAAGAAAGTCTACCGCTCGCTGGCTTACATGCGTCCCCTTAGCATCTGGAGCATGCAGCTGGCTCTGGAGCGCAGAGCCAGCCAGACACCAGCACCCACACAGCCCACCCGGGTCCCCAACCACCCCTGAGCCCAGTGGCACGGGGCAGAGCAGCAGGTTCACCAGGAGGGCTGGTGGAGGCCCTTCTCGCCTGCCTGGTAATACTCACATCGCTGTCTTCCTTCCCTACCTCCACTACATGTCCTTCACCTCAGGGGTCTTCCAGCCACCACCACTGAGCTTGAGGTGGGGACAAGAGGTGCAGGTACCAACTCCTCAGCAAGGAGAGGAGCGGGATAAGGAGGTGCTGCTGGAGCCTGCGCCTCCCTTTCCCCATTGCTCAGGGCTCTGACAGCCTGCAGCCCCCGCCCCCCCCAGCCGTCCTCAACCAGAGCTGGTACCTTGCCTCAGAGCACAGGAGCCCTCTCTCCTGTGATCAGTAGGCTGGGTAAGGTGGTCTGCAGGGCAAAACCAGTGAAAAACAAAGAGTGTGTGTGTGTGTGTGTGTGTGTGTGTGTGTGAGGACATGGGACTGGTGCATGCCAGCACATGGATGCTGTAGTTGTTCATCACTTTTGTGACACTACAACTAAAGACTGGCTCTGCCCCAGGGCGGATGCAGTCCCCAGGGGAGCCCCGGCTTCCTGGGTGATGACAATCTGTGACAATCGAGCCCAAGCAGCAGCAGTAGGACCTGGGCTGGTACCATGGCCCCCCTCCCTGCTAGTGCTAGGGTGGACAGCAGAGCACGTTTTAGGGGATGAATCATTTAAGTTCTTAATAAATTTGTCCAGCTGTGTCTCTTTTGTGTGTGTCTTCTGTGCTGGGGTGGGGGGGCAGCCTGAGGAGGGAGACCCTGCATTGTTCCCTGTTTCCTTACTGGGCTGGGGATAGAGGGAGAGCCAACACTCAGCTTAATTGGAGAGGGCAAACAATTAGCTGGCTGCCTCTTGTGGGGGACTGCTAACAGGAGCAAGATGTGCAGGGGACATAGGACCTGCCCCTTGCTTCTTCTCTGTTCCCTCCTTGTCAGAGGAAGGCAAGGAGCTTAGCGTGCTGCCTGGAACTGGCTCTGTGTGGCTGCCCTTGACAGAGTCATGTTCCTCACCTGCCCAGGGCTGGGCACCTTGCTTTGTTTTCCTAATTTCTGTGCCAGGTCAGCCTTCAAAGGCTGCACCTCCCTGGTTTTGTGGGTGCGGGGAGGAAGCCCTGCACCCAGGTTTAGCTACAAGCTCTTTCTGCCCACTGGAGAGCCTTTTGCTCTAACACCCTCTGAACTGTAAGTGCCATGAGGGTTGGGGTGAGAGGCAGCCTGTCCTTCCCCCCTGTGCCTGTTCTTGCTCTGCCTGGATGCTGGTGCAGGCAGGGCATTGCTGTGGTGGCCCTGCTGCCATCAGGTGATAAATGTCACTCTGCAGGGAAGCGTTTCCACATCCGCCTGGGCACAGGAGTAACATTATCCGGGAAAGGGCAGGTTCTCCTGGATATGGCCCCCCTGGACCAGGCAACCAGTCCTCCTCCCATGGCAGCGCTCCCTTAGGGTCACTGGGCTGAGGCTGGGGGGGGGGGGGGGGCAGAGGGGGGCCAGGATATGGTGCAGCTCACTTGAGCTGCCCACTTCCTTCTGTGTTGTGTTGGCACATGGTGATGTCCCAGTCCAGCTGGCAACGTACAAAACCAGGTACCAAAGGCAGCACAGCCTCTGACCAGGCTGGGTTTGATCGCTGCGACCCACCAGCAATGCTCCTTAACCCCAAGGGACAGGCTGCCTGCAGACTTCCTCTCTTAGGCTGGGGCATTCAGGCTGTGTTCAAGGGGTACTTCTGCTTTTTGACTGTATTGCATCAGTAATACGCAATAATAAACCAGTAGGCTCAGCTTTCAACAGCAACTGCATGGGTAAAGCTATGGGTTGGGACCAAGATCCTTGGTTACAGATATGATTTTGACTAATACTTGCCCGTAACACTATTTTTCAAAGCTGACTCAATCCTGGTTTGTGCAGGAAGTTTAATTGTTCATTAACCCTTTATTCTTATTATTCATTAACCTTTATTATTCATAAACCCCTGACACACACAGATTTAAACCAAAGCCCTGCCAACTTTTAACTTCTTCAGCACTTTCTGCTTTGGACTTGTTCCCTGCCTGCCTGTTCCCCCTTGCCCACTCCCCTGCTGTGCCAAGGCTCAGGAATGGCATCTCAGGATTTAGTCATAGTAATGATTTCCAGGCTCCAGCCGCTTCGCTGGCTGCCCTTTGGAGGGTGCAAATCTCACAGAGATACCCGAGGTATCTGCTTGTTTTGGTTTTGACTCCTCCAAGGCTGGTCAAGAAATCTATGTCCTTGAGCTCTGAGCTGATGCTTGCACTTTCAAGATACGCTTCTGGGACAGGGTTTGTTAAATACTGGAAAAAATAAAGGTTTTGCGAAAGCAGAAGAAATACTGTTTGTGTGATGCTAAAAATGAAACCTCTGCCTGTAAATGAGATGTGGGTTGCTATCAGCAGCAGCGTGAGTGCAGAGACCTTGTGTTGCTCATCCCCATGGCCACTGTAGCCACAGGGAGCTCCTTGTACCAAGGCAATGGCAAGGCGATGACAGCAATGGGGTGATGGAAAGGGGGTCATGGAGAGGGAGTAATGGAGAGGGGTTGAGGGAGACGGGCTACTGGAAAGGGGGGTATGGAGAGGGTGTGCTGGAGGGGGGTGAAGGAGAGGGGGTGCTAGGGGGTGATGGCAAGGAGGTGAAAGAGGGGTTGATGGCGAGGGGGTGAAGGAGAGGGAGTGATGGGGTGATGTCACAGGGGTGAAAGAGAGGGGGTGGTGGCAAGGTGGTGATGGCGAGGGGGTGACGGGATGATGGCAAACGGGTGAAGGAGAGGGGGTGACAGTGAGGGGATGATGGCAAGGGGGTTGTGGTGAGGGGGTGATGGCAAGGGCGTGATAGGGGGTGATGTCAAGGGGTGAAGGAGAGGGGGTGCTGGAGAGGGGGTGAGAGTGAGGGGGTGATGGAGATCAGTGAAGGAGACGGGGTGATAGGGGGTGAATGCAAGGGGTTGAAGGAGAGGGGTGGTGGTGAGGGGTTGATGGCGAGGGGGTAATGGAGAGGTGGTGATGGAGAAGGGGTGATAGGGGGTGATGGCAAGGGTGTGAAGGAGAGTGGGTGATGGTGAGGGGAAGAGGCCTGCCCTTCCTGCCCATGCAACATTTCTAGACTGACCAAGCTCATTGTCACAAAAGTCGGCCTCACTCCAGGCAGCACCTGGTTGCCAAAAACACAGCCAAAGCAAACAGTGGAAAAACATACCTTATCATTCAGTTCATTTCTAAGACAGAGGGAAGCAAACAGAGGGGCAGGAATTTCCCGCAGGCAGCCAGCTCTCTGGCCAGGTACCCCTCACTGGCAGGGGTGCCATAAGGCTGTGTGCTTCCTGCAGAGAGGAGAGGGGAGCACTGAGGTGCTAGCAGCAGAAATGCAATGCTCCCCAGCATGGGTGGTGGTGAATATTGCTGTCAGAAGAAAACTGGGGCTCAAATTGTGAGGTTAAGGGAAAGCAAATCTGAGGAAGTATATCTGAGATGTTGCAAAGAGTTGCCTTGTCTCCGTTTTAGGTAAAAGAGCATTTTCTGATGAATCCTCCACAGTCGTTTGCTGTGATGCCTGGAGGAATTAAAACACACATGTTCTAGGAGGCTGCCTTGAAAATGACTGAGGAATGGGGTGAAGAGTTCTGGTTTGAATAAAGCCATTACAGCCTCTCCAGCCAGCAGCAGTATAATGTAAGGGGAAAATATATAAACACATACTTAAAGTTATTTAAGAATCCCTGCATCGATACAACCTTTGTCATCATTAAAATGTGATGTCCAAAGTATTTGGGGAATGCTTGTTTTCCATAAACAGAGCAATTCCAACAAAAGCCAGTTTGTAAAAACAACAGCAAACCTACATACCAGCCTTGAGTGAGAGGAGGACAAGTGTTCTGAAGCCTGATCTCTGGCTGCATCAGTATTGGGGGTGGATAAAGCAAAGCTCTTAAAGGAGCCTTTCGGATGGGTTTGCACAAGGATGCCTGGTGAGGAAGAGGAGGGTGAGGCTGTGTGCTGCAGTGATATTGGGATGCCCTGGGTAAGGCTCCTTAGCACCCTTTACACACCCCAGGCACAGCAACGGTGTGGAAGAAGGGGTTCAGAAAGGATATGAGGGTGGTTTCCCCTGTCTTGGTGATCACTGAACTGCAAGAGCCAAGGTTTCCCCATGAGATGCCAGGGTAGTGTGAGCAGGGAGGGACTGTTTCAGCTGGCGTTTCTGGGAATATCTGCCAGCAAACACACTTTCATCTGTCCGGGAACTACAAATTTGGGAACACCCAGATTGCACAACGCCACCGGTGATGCTGCCACCGCAGCCCCAGAAGCAATAAATAGGGGAGAAGCAGGCACATGAGCAGAGCTCTGTGAGGAGAACACCCCCAGGTACAACTGCTGCCAGCTGCTGCAGAGATGGTGCACGCAACCCCCTTCCTCCTGGTGCTCAGCCTGGCCATGGTGGCCCCGGTCCTCTCCACAAGAAAGGTAATGGCAGGGCTGGGATGCAGGGGCAGGGTGGGCAGGGGCTGCACTGCAGCACTGGTGATGGGTCCCTTCCACCCCAGTGCACCTTGACCGGGCGTTGGATCAATGACCTGGGCTCCAACATGACCATCATGGCCGTGAATGAGAAAGGTGAATTCCTCGGCTCCTACCACACGGCTGTGACGGCCACTGGCAATGAGATCAAGGTGTCACCGCTGCAGGGGTCCCAGCACCGCACGGACAAGAACAGCCAGGCCACCTTTGGCTTCACCGTCAACTGGAGCTTTTCAGGTGTTTCTCCTTCTCCACCTCCCTTGTTGTGTCCTCAGAGCTCCACTGTGCTGTCCCCAGAGCCCCCTGCCCTTGCTGTGATGTCCATGATGCTCTTCTGCCCTCACAGCAGTGTCCTTCATGATCCCTTCCTTTCCCCTGTGGTGTCGGTGTCCCCCGTGCTCTCACATCCCCTGTGCTGTCCCTGATGCTTCCGCATCCTTTACTCTGGAGCCCTTTGGCTGGTGTCACCTCCCAGTCTCAGGGTGCAGAGGATGCTCTGGGGGGTTGCTGTGTGCCCATCTCTACTCGAGACCCCTCCTGCCTGCTCTCCCCATTACCTCTGTCTGAAGAGGGCAGGGACAGCCTGGGTCTCCTGCCCCTGTGCTGGGACAGGGTGCAGGGCACTGACCCGCCACCTCATCCATGCTCCTCTTCACCTCCTGCCCCATCCCTGCAGACTCTGTCACTGTGTTCACGGGCCAGTGCTTTGTGGATGAGGAGGGAAAGGAGGTCTTGAAGACGATGTGGCTCCTGCGGTCAAATGTGGACAGCATCAAGGACGACTGGAAAGCCACCATGTGAGACCATGCCCTGCAAAGGTCCCCTGAGCATCCCCAGCAGTGATGCACCTCCTGGTGCTCAGTACCCCCAGAGCTGCTGGTGGTGACCAAGGATGGTGTCCAGGGGTCCCACCACAGTGCATCTGCTGTTGGAGGAGACAGGGCTGGGTGGGCTTGTCCTGTGCAAGGCTGCAGTTCCCACCCTCACATCTCCTCCTCCTGTGTCCTACAGGGTCGGCACCAATGTCTTCATCCGCCTGCGCCCAAAGAAGGAGTGAGGCTGATGGGAGTTCCCGAGCTGGCTGCAGTGTGTGTCCCCCCACTCCTGATCCTCACTGCTTCTCACAATAAAGCTTTGCTGCAAACACCCACCATCTCTCGTTGTGCTGTGCCTCAGCCCCAACATCCCACCACCCCTTCCACAGCATCCCTGGGGGTCGATGACCTCCCCTGTCACCATCCCCCGTGCCCAGCGTGGGGGGTACCGAGCCGCTCCGTGGGGCTCCGCTCGCTGCGCCGCGGTGGCCGGTGGCCCGTGTCCCACCGCGGTGGCCTTTGGCCGGGGGCCCGGCATGGGCGGCCGCTACCCCCTTCCGGCATAAAAGAGCCGGGGCGGGCACGGGCCGCAGCGTGGGCAGCGCTCGCAGCCCCAGCACCGCTGCTGCCATGGGGACCAGCGGCTGCTGCCTCCTGCTCGCCCTGGCGCTGCTCGCTCTGCGCTCCGCCGTTGCCAGGAAGGTAAGGGCAGCCGGGGGGCCGCGCTGCGCCGCGCCGGGTGTGCTCAGCGCGCAGGGTGCCTGCAGGACGGCTGCTCTCCGCGCTGCCATGCTGTACTGCGCCGTGCCGTGCTGCGCCCTGCGCTGCTGCGCCCTGCACTGCTGCGCCGTGCCAGTGCCCCGCTGCTGCGTGAGCGGCCAGGGGGCTGCCTGCTATTGCTGCGCTGCGCTGTGCTGCCTGGTGCCGTGCCGGGAGATGCCGTGCCATGCCGTGCCGTGCCGCGCTGTGGTGTGGCACTCTGGCACCGTGTGCTGCGCAGTGCCCTGCTGTGCCGTGCCCTGCTGTGCCATCCCTGAGGTGCAGCGCGAGCAGCCGAGGGGCTGCCTGCTCTTGCTGCGCTGTACTGTGCTGTCCGGTGCTGTGCCGTGCTGTGCCATGATGTGCCATGGCATGCCGTGCTGTGATGTGTAGTGCCACGCTGTGCTTTGCCACCATGTGCTGTGCTTTGCCACCGTGTCCTGTGCCATGCAGTGCTGTGCCAGACTGTGTTTTGCCACCGTGTGCTGTGCCATGCTGTGATGCACCGTGCTGTGTGGTGCTGTGCCACGCTGTACTTTGCCACTGTGTGCTGTGCTGTGCAGTGCCACGCTATGGCACCCCTGGGGCACAGTGTGCATGCCTTTAGGGGGTTGCATGCTTTCATGGTGCCATACCAAGCTGTGCCACAGAGCATAGAGTGTTTGTATCCGAGGGGCTGCCTGCCCTTGCTGTGTGCTGTGCCGTGCCATGGAGCAGGACACATGACCAAGGAGGCTGCCAGCTCTGGCTGGTCGCCTACCCGTCGTATGGGGATACCCAGCACCCCTCTGCCCTGCCATGGGATGGGGAGGTGCTGTTCCCATCCGTCCCATCTGCCATGCAGAGGGGCTGTGCCAGCCCCATGCATGTGGGGCACACATCCCACTGCTCAGGCACGATGGAGGGTGGGCTGTGGCTTGGCACTGCCCAAGGCAGCCACACAACCCCCGGTCCCCAGTGCAACCTGCAGGGCTTGTGGAGGAACGAGCTGGGCTCCAACATGACCCTCTTGGCCCTGGACGCAGCTGGAACCTTCTCGGGCTCCTATCACACTGCTGTAGCAGCCACCAACAAGCAGATCCTGGTGTCACCGCTGCAAGGGGTCCTGCAGCACTCCAGTAGCAAGGGGCAGCCCACCTTCGGCTTCACTGTGCAGTGGCAGTTCGCAGGTATGATGATACCCAGCAGAGGATCCTGGGGCAGCCAGACATCCCCTTCCCATGCTGGCAGTGGGGTGCCACCACACACCCCCCATGCACCGAGAGAAACCATGGCTGTGTCCACGGGTCAGTCAAGTGCTCACACTGCTGCCATGGGACTTGGTGTGGGGAGAGCTGTCTGTTTGGGGTGGCTGGGAGGAGAGTCATCTGGGAGGGTGGCAGGAGTGTCCATCTGTCTGGAGGGCAGCAGGGATGTCTGTCTGTCCAAAGGACACGACATGGACAATACCCATCTATCTGTCCAGGCGATCTGGAGGTCCCTCTGTTTGTGCAGAGCAAGTGGTGGGGGGTGTATGTCTGTCTGTCTGCCAGAATCAGGTTTCTCTATCTGGGGAACATATGTGGAAATCAATCTGCCTCAACTGAATCCCAACAGACTCCATCACAGCATTTGTGGGCCAGTGCTTTCTGGACCGCCGTGGGAAGGAGACTCTGGAGACAACATGGCTTGTGAGGGAAGAGGTCCCATCCCGCAGAGACTCATGGAGAGCAACAAGGTGAGCCCAGTCCCTGCATTAACAATAACCCTAAAATTAAATTTAATCCTAGGCCTACCCCACAAACTAATGATAGAACTAAAACTAAACATGCCCAAAAATTCAGCCTAAGCATAACCCTAAACTTAAGCCTAAACTTAAACATAGACCTAAAAGTAATCCAAACCCTAACCGTAGCACTAAACCTAGCCCTAATCCTAACCCTATCGGTAGCCCTAACCCTAATCCTAGCCCTAGCTCTAGCCCTAACCCTAACCCTAATCCTAGCCCTAACCCTAACCCTAACCCTAAGCCTAACCCTAACCCTAACCCTAACCCTAACCCTAGCCCACAGCCCTGCCTCCGCTCTGCTGACATGTCTTCCTGCAGGGTCGGCACCTCTATCTTCACCCGCATCAAGTGATGGGGATGGAGATTGGAGCTGCTTGCATCCTGCTGTCCCACCTGCATTCCTGAGGCTCTCCACTCTCCTGGTCCTGGGCTGGGCTCCTCCTTGCTCCCAGTATCCTGGCTGGAAACACACCCTCACTCTGTGCTGCTTCCTCCCAGTGCTTCCCAACATCCCTTCCCAAAGCTTGCTGCCCCCATACATGGAGCTGAATAAACCTTTCTGTGCCTGGAAAAGAGCTGTGCCCTGTGTGTCCCTGGGGTGCAAGAAGCCACCCTGTGCCCATGGGCAGAGTGAGGTGGTGGCAATGGGAGGGCAGGGAGGTGTTTTGCGGGACTGGGGGACAAGGGGAGGATAGAAGCTGGGTCATCCTGCTTCCACATCGTGGCCTCAGGCCCCTGCAGGCGCCTTCTTGCCCCTGGATCCATGTGGGGCATCTACAGGCACCCTACAATGGGTGTCCCCAGGCAGCATCCCTGGTGTGGAGCCCCATCCCAGCAGGATGTGGGCCATGGTTGGGGTCAGGGTGAAGGCTGCACATAGGAAAGCCAGCACCTCACCTGGCGTCATCGTCTCTGCACCCCAGTCTGCCTCCTCTTCCCGTTGAACTCCCTTTCCAGCTGTTGCTCTGGGTGTGGGTTCATGGGTACATGTAACAGGGGAGGGCTGGGTGCCTGCTCCAACAGAGGGGACCATGGTGGGGTTTTGGAGTGATCCAAAGTCTAGGAGGGGTTCTATAGGGACCATAGGAAGGACAAGTGGCTCCAGGGATAGCTACTGGGCAGACTGGGCGGCTAAGGCCAAATCCTAGAGGGATCCATGCTGGATATATGCATGTATGCTTGCATTTCCCGCTATCTGGTTATCACCTGACCAGCCAGAGGGTGTAACACGATAAGGCTCCTTTTGGGAACTCAGATTCAGAGGACAACACCTGCACATTAAACTTTGTCAGTTCATTGGTAACGAAACCACACACATCAAACAATGCCCTTTGCACGGGCCGGTCCAACACGTGAACTCACTAATTTATCACTTCACTAGCTCACGATGTTCCCAACTCACAAGTTACCCAATACATAACATGCAGCTCCCAGCTTGGGTGCTCCTGAGCATCCCAGGAATGGGCTGGGAGAGACAGGAAGGGCTCAAAGGACAGTGCTGCTTGGGGAACGTGGGGCTGCTGGGGGAAGAGACTGATGGATGGGGCAGGGACAGCCAGCACACAGTGCCTTGGGGAAGCATGGTGCCCTGTCCACCATCCTCTTCCTCTCACAGTGTTCCTGCCATTCCCCAGCCTTCCTCAGCCTTTGCTCCTCTCCCTCCTTCCCTGCTGAGCTCTGGGGTTGCTCTCAGCCACGCCAGGTCCTCAGCAGTGCATGGAACAGAAGATCTTGTCCATTCTGAAGAAAGGATTTCTATAAATACATTTCTGACTGTTCACAACATGACTCTGTGTGTTCAGATGCAGTTTACGATGCGGCATTCCAACAAAAAGCTTATTAAATTTTCCTTCCAGTAAATGAGGCTTTTACGATAAGAATGTGAATAGAAATAGGTATGATAAAAAATATTCTGGTTTTACCTTTTGTCTAGCTTCATTTTTTGGCCTAACTACAATTCTGTGGCTTGATTGAGTGTTTTCTTTGTTACCCTGCAAGAACCCATGTTGTGCTGTGAGAACTGGGGCGCATTGCTCTCACCCAGACTTGTGTATGCAGAAGAAGGCAGCTTACAGAATCAAGGATGAGGCAAAGATCCTGCTTGCAAAACTGAACAGAAACAGAAAGTAAAACCACAGGTTTGCAGGAAGCCAGCACTGCCAGTGTCAACACCACTGCTCCCAAGCCACACTTATCATCAGCCCCATAGGTTCCCCACATCCCTGCCCTGCCTCCCATATGGCCCCGCATCCCTGCCCTGCCTCCCATATGGCCCCCACTTGGATGCTTCAGCAGCTGCCCTGCTCCCCTGCAGCAACAGCCCACCCTGGCCTCATCCTGCCCTGGTGTTCGCTGCCCTCTTGCTCACATCTGGTGCATGTAACAAGGGCTGCCCACCTCTAGACCTCTATGAGACACAGGGCCAGGGACCCTCAGGCTGGACAACACCAGTGGGCAACCTGAGGCAACCTGTCCTATACAGAATCAGGATGGTTTGGGTTGGAAGGTAGCTTAAAGCTCATGCCAACCCCTGCCATGGGCAGGGACACCTTCCACTAGAGCAGGCTGCTCCAAGCCCCGTCCAACCTGGCCTTGAACACTGCCAAGGATGGGGCAGCCACAGCTTCTCTGGCACCCTGTGCCAGTGCCTCAGCACCCTCACAGGGAAGAACTTCTGCCTAAGAACTCACCTTAATCTCCCCTCTGTCAGGTTAAAACCATTCCCCTTGTCCTGTCCCTACAGGCTCTTGTCCCAAGCCCCTCTCCAGGTTTCCTGTAGCCCCTTTAAGCACTGGAGCTGCTCTAAGGTCTCCCTTAAGGAGCCTTCTCTTCTCCAGACTGAACCAGCCCAGCTCTCTCACAGCAGAGCTGCTCCAGCCCTTGCAGCATCTCTGTGGCCTCCTCTGGACTTATTCCAGCAGCTCCACATCCCTCTTGTGTTGAGGGCCCCAGAGCTGAATGCAGGACTCCAGGTGGGATCTCGCCAGAGGGGCAGAATCACCTCCCTCGACCTGGTGGACACACTCCTTTGATGCAGCCCAGGATGAAGTCTGCTCTCATGAGTTCCAGGGCATCAAGCTTGCTGTGCAGCCTCCTCACTGATCTAAGGATCTTGAACTCCACCACTTCATGGTCGCTGCAGCCAAGGCTGCCCTTGGGCTTCACACTTACCAACAGCCCCTCTCTATTGGTTTGGAAAAGGCTCAGCATAACACCTCTCCTTATTGCATCCTCTATCACTCGGAGAAGGAAGTTAACATCAACACATCCCAGGAACCTCCTGGACTGCATATGTTGCGCTGTGCTGTCCATTCAACAGCTATTGGGGTGGTTGAAGTTCCCCATGGGGATGAGGGCTTGTGAACATGAGGCTGCTCCTACCTGTCTGTAGACAAC
Source organism: Pezoporus wallicus (assembly GCF_028554395.1). Taxonomy (NCBI): domain Eukaryota; kingdom Metazoa; phylum Chordata; class Aves; order Psittaciformes; family Psittacidae; genus Pezoporus; species Pezoporus wallicus. The sequence goes on from NW_026642642.1 coordinate 598,964, forward strand.
TCATCTATAGACAGGTAGGAGCAGCCTACATGCCCTCATTGCACCTTCATCCCCATCCCCCTTCTGATATCCATCCCCATCTCTGCCTCCATCCCTGTCTCCATCCCTGTCTTCATCCCCGTCTTCATCCCCATCCCCAACTCCATCTACATATCCATTCCTGTGGCCATCCCCACCCCTTTCCTTATCCCCATCCATGATACCATCCCCATCTCCAACCGCATCCCTATCCCCATTCCCACCTGTACCCCCTTCTCCATCCTCATCTCTATCCCCATCCTCAACAACATCCTCAACTCCATCCCTATCCCCAACTACATCCTCAGCTCCATCCCTATCCCCATCCCAATCCCGGTCCCCATCTCCACCCCTATCCCTATCCCTGTCCCCATCCCCACCCCTATCCACATCCCCACCCCTATCCCTATCCCCATCCCCACCCCATCCCTATCCCCATCCCCACCCCTGTCCCCATCCCTACCCCTGTCCCCATCCCCACCCCTATCCCTATCCCCACCCCTATCCCTATCACCATCCCCAACTCTATCCCTATCCCCACCCCTATCCCTATTCCCATCCCCACCCTAATCCCCATCCCCACCCCTATCCCCATCCCTACCCCTGTCCCCATCCCCACCCCCACCCCATCCCTATTCCCATCCCTCCCCTGTCCCCATCCCTACCCCTATCACTATGCCCATCCCCACCCTTATCCCTATCCCCATCCCAACCCCTGTCCCCATCCCCACCCCTATTCCTATCCCCATCCCCACCCCTATCCCTATCCCCTCGCCTATAGCTATGCCCATCCCTCCCCTGTCCCCATCCCCACCCCTATCCCCATCCCCACCCCTATTCCTATCCCCATCCCCACCTCTATCCCTATCCCCATCCCTATCCCTATCCCCATCCCTACCCCTCTCCCCATCCCCACCCCTATTCCCACCCCCACCCCTATCACTATCCCTATCCCTATCCCCATCCCCACCCCTATCCCTATCCCCATCCCCACCGCCCCCTCCATCCCCGTCCCCAGCCGTGTCCACATTCCTCCTGCCGATGCTTTCCGGGAAGCCAGCGCCTTAGCCATGTTATAAAAAGGGGTGGGCGGCCCCGGCACGGTTGGATTCGGTTTCGCGGCTGCCGACGATGAGCCGCCGCCTGCTCTGCACCCTCGCCGTGCCCACCGGGACAGCGCTGGCCGCGGGGATGCAGGTGGAGCTGCGAGTCAGGATAGGACACTGGCCCGGGGAGGCTGCCCGGGATCAGGAGGGACCCTCCGGCAGCGGAAGAACCCCCCGCTCCAGCGGGAGGTCCTGCCGAGGGGAGCCGGGGGATGCTCCGGGGCTGTCCTTGTCCCTGGGAGGGATGGGCAGGACATGAGGGGACACCGGGCAGGGTCCACCGGTGGGGTGGCTTCTTGCCCCTGCCTGGGGAAGTGTGGTGTGGGGAGGACAGGCTGGGTTTGGAGCTGGAGCTGGAGCATTGCAAGTGGGATGCTGCAGGGGCTGCATGAACCTGAGGGTTCACAGCAAGCACCAGTGCCATGCAGAGCACTCATCCCCACATGCACAGGCAGATGTGTCCTGGGGTCGCAAAGCTCACCTGCCTGCCCCTGTGTTTTACCTCTTTTCAAAGATCTTCTCCCAGGCAGATGAAACCCCAGGTGGGGAAAAAGCCAGCATGAAGGAGGCAAAGGCAACCAGCACCAAACGGCGGCTGGGCCAAAGGCAGGAACACTCCACAAGGAAGAGCAAGGTGAGTCCGGCACCCCATGGGGATGTGGGCAGGGGAAGGGGCTGTGTGCGAGCAGCCCCCAGGGACAAATCTGCTCATCCCCAGGTATGTGACCTGATTGGCTGGTGGGAGAATGACCTGGGCTCAAAGATGCTTGTGGACAAGGTTGACAGCCACGGCATCTTCTCAGGCGAGTACTACACTGCAGTGTCCAGCACCCAAAAACCCATCGAGCCATCCCCCCTTTTTGGCACCCAGCACCTGGATGAGGACGGGCTTTGCACCTTCGGATTCACTGTCAACTGGAAGTTTTCTGGTCAGTGGCTGTGCCTGCATGGGGAGGTGGGATGAGAAAGGGAGCTTAAGCAGGTCTCAGTGCCCATCCCTATCCCTTTGTTCCTACACCTGTCCCCAGTCTGTCCTTTCCTGAGCTGTCTCCACTCTGCACAATGCCTGCAGGCAGCCAGTGACCTCCTAAAACAGTGTTTGGGCTGGGTGGCATCAAGAGTTGCTTTGACTGCATCACTGCCAGAGCATTCCCCTGCAAATATCAGGACCCCCCTTTTTCCCTGAGCATGGAACCCATTCGTGCTCATGAAGCCCCATAAGCAGCCGGGGTCCCACTGGGATGCTAACAACCCCTGCTTACCCTCAGACTCCACTGCTGTCTTTGTGGGCCAGCGCTTTGGTGAGGACAGAGGTGAGGAGGTCCTGCAGACCTCCTGGATGCTGCGGGAGAAGGTTGACTCCCAACGCAATGACTGGAAAGCCACAAGGTGAGCCAAGGACACCCAGCCCTACTGGGACCCCTGCCCCTCCACCAGCTGGGCACTAGTGGCCTTTTGCTTCCCCACAGGGTGGGACGCAACACCTTCAAGAGGATGGCCTGAGAGGAGGATGGAGAGCCTTCGTACTTCAGACTTGGAGAGCCTGAGGCCCCTGAGCACCAGCATGGGGGTTGTTACCAGCCCTGAGAGAAGATGTGCCCCCAAAACAAATAAAATAAACTATTTTTAACTTCAAACCCAACCTTGTGCAGTCTGTGGGTATGTCCCGGGGAAGCTGGGCTAAAGCACTGTGGTGGGTACAGGGGGATCTCTCACCCTGTTATTGCAGGAAGAGAACATCCCCTTTTCCAGCCCAAATAGGATGCTGCATCCTCAAAGTGAATCTCTGGCACCAAGCATGGCAGGGCATTGCCTCTTTCCTGTTTGATGCTGGGTGAGTGTGACTGGAGGACAAGCTGGGGGCCCTTCTGCATTCCCAAAAGGTGGATGAGAGCTCCTTTTCCCCAGCTCTGAGGCAGCCCTCAGGCTCTTGGCTTCATCCATACTCCGCCAAGCAGGAAGTGCTGCTTTGTGCTGGCAGCTCAGCACTGGGAGCAGCAACACATTGAAAACTCCTCTTAGGGAAAAGTGTGTGATTTACAGGAACACGGACATTCCTCAGCTGCAGCTCCAAACCTCTGCCCATTGGATTTTGTGACTTATGGAATGCGCTGGGATTGTGTGAGTCACACATCCTGGACAGAGCAAAGGATTTTCAGGAATCTCAGGTTGAAGCTTGGTCCTTTAGCTCTACACTTCCAAAATAACCCCAGATGAGCAGAACACCCCTTGCTGGCACCCTGCCTGGGATGTGAGCAGCCCAAGGACAGAAGTGGGTTGGTGGGACTGCCCCCTCCTGCTGCTCCCCTTGTTTTCCTGCCAGGAATGCTGAGGGAAAGCATTGTCAATAGTATCTGTGGATTTAGCATGCTTTCCACCTGCTCTGTGTTTCAACTTGCCTCATTGCAGACTTGCATGTGGTTTGACTGCCACATTTTGCTCCCTCGGGTCCATTTTCCTCTTCTGGAGCGATGCTTGTGTTTCCTTCTTGGTGCTTCCCTGAAACTCCTTCAGCTTTTTCAGTTCTCTTACAGCCTTTATAAGCAGAACGTCTTTATGCCAGGTCCCTCTACAATGTCCTTTGGTCTGTGCAGTCTTTTACCTGCTTTAGAAGAGCCTGAGAATTAGGAAAGAGGGTGGCAGAGGGACTGCAGGACTCTGCTCTCACCACAAAGCATGCAGCCTTACTGTATGCATCCTCCTGACTTCATTATTGCCTTCATGCCAACAGAATGATTCAACAATTAGAGCCTGTTAGGGAGGGATGGGGTTCACCTATACAGAACCTTTGACAACAGGCTGGCCAACTTGCTAAGATGGGCTTTAAACTGAAGGACTTTGGAGCAGGGTCCAAAGTGCCAAAACACTGTTGCAGCCAACTGGGGAGTAAGTCAGGCCAACCAGCGCAGTGACAAATGTTCCTTAGCTGCCTTCCAAGTTGGGAAGTGGGATACCAACTATTTCAAGTGTATGTACAGCAATGTGTGCAATGTGGGGAACAAACAGGAGGACCTGGAGCTCTGTGCACAGTCAGAAAGCTTTGATATCACAGGAATAACTGAGACATCGTGACACAACTCACATGGCAGGACCACTGTGGTGGATGGCTATAGGCTGATTCATAAAGACTTGCAGGTTAAAAGAAGAGAAGGAGTCCCACCCTATTCAGGAAAACCTAAGTCCTGTTAAGGAGAACCTTGGATGTATAGAAGTCAATGACGGAGACTGTGGAAGCCCTACTGAATGCCTCTTTGTCAAGATCAGAGGGGTCATCTCCAAGGGGGATTTTACAGTAGGCGTCTGCTACTGACATTCAAACCAAGGCACTAAGGCAAACAAAGCAATATTTGAGTCACTGAAGCAAGCTTCAGGTCAACAGAACCTGCTTCTTATGGGTGATTTCGCCTACCCAGACAATTAGTGGAAGAACAATAGAGAAGCCAGCATGTCATCCATCACATTCCTGGACAGTATAGACGACTGTTTCCTCATAGAAATGTTACATGTTCCAACCAGGAATGAGGCACTGCTGGACCTGCTGCTACTCACAAACCTAGCAAACCTGCTTTCTAGTATCTTGGTTGGCAGCGATCACTATATTGTGGAGTTTTGGATGTGGCTGAGCACTGTCTCCCCATGAGGAGTACAAGAATATTTTTAGGTTATGTAGGGAGAAAGTTAGAAAGGCGAAGGCACAGCTGGAGCTTAATCTGGCCACAGCTATAAAAGACAATAAAAATATTTTTACAAACATATTAGCAATAAAACGAGGGCCAAGAAGAATCTCCATCCTATATTGGATACTAGGGGAAATCCAGTGACCGAGCATGAGGAAATGGCTGAGGTACTCAATGCCACTCAATGCCACCTTTGCCACCTTTGCCTCTTTATAGTTACACCAGCCATTCTCAGGATACTCAGTCCCCTGAATTGGATGACCCAGATGGGGAACTGATTGAAGACCCCATAATCCAGGAAGAAATTGTCAGTGACCTCCTGCTCCACTTAGATGAACACAAGTCTATGGGGCCGGATAGGTTGCACCCAAGAGTTCTGAAGAACATGGCAGAGAAGCTTGCTAAGCCACTCTCCATCATCCATCAGCAGTCTTGGTCTAGTGGGCAGGTCAGAGCATTGAGTGAAGCAGATGATCCTAAGTGACATCACACAGTATATGCAGGAAAATGGGATCAGGCCCAGTCAGCACAGGATCATGAAGGGCAGGTCCTGCTTGACCAACCTGATCTCATTCTATGACAAGGTGACCCACCTGGCTGAGGAGGAAAGGCTGTGGACATTATGCATTTGGACTTAAGTAAAGCATTTGAAACTGTCTCCCACAGTATTCCCATGGAGAAGTCGGCTGTTCATGGCCTGGATAGGAGGATTCTTCACTGGGTTATAAACTGTCTGGATGGCCAAGCCCAAAGAATAGCGGTAAATGGTGTAACATCTAGCTAGCAACCGATCACTTGTGGTGTCCCTCAGGGCTCAGTGTTGTTTTATATCTTCATTGATGATCTGGATGAGGGGTTGGAGTGCACCCTCAGTAAGTTTGCAGATGACACCAAGCTGGGTGGGAGTGTTGATCTGCTGAAGGATAGGAAGGCTCTGCAGAGGGGTCTGGACAGGCTGGATACATGGGCTGGGGCCAATGGGTTGAGGTTCAACAAGACAAAGTGCTGGGCCTTGTACTTGGGGCACAACAACCCCATGCAACGCTCCAGGCTTGGGGAAGAGTGGCTGGAAAGGTGCTCATGGAAAAGGACCTGATTGATGGAGCTGAACATGAGCAGCTTGTGCCCAGGCAGCCAAGAAGCCAACAGCATCCTGGCCTGTACCAGCAATAGTGTGGCAGCAGGGCCAGGACAGTGATCATCCCCCTGCACTGGGCACTGGTGAGGCTGCACCTCGAATCCTGTGTTCAGTTCTGGGCCCCTCACTACAAGACAGACGTTGAGGTGCTGGAGTGGGGCCAGAGAAGGGCAAAGGAGCTGGTGAAGGGCCTGGAGCACAAGTGATGAGGAACAGCTGAGGGAACTGGGGGATTTAGTCTGGAGAAGAGAAGGCTCAGGGGGGACCTTATCACTCTCTACAACTGCCTGAAAGGGAATGTAGTGAGGTGGGGTTGATCTCTTCTCCCAAGTAACAAGTGACAGCAGAAGAGGGAATGGCCTCAAGCTGCTCCAGGGGAGATTTAGTCTGAATATCAAGAAAAAGTCTCTTCCCCAAAAGGGTGCTCAGGCATTGGAACGGGCTGCCCAGGGCAGTGCTGGAGTCACCGTCCCTGGAAGGGTTCAGAAACCATGTAGATGAGACCCTCAATGACATGGGTTAGTGGTGGTCTTGGCAACCTGGGGTAATGGTTGGACTTGATGACCTTAAAGGTCTTTTCCAACCCGGCAGATTCTGTGATTCTATTAAATTGTCCAGAGCTGTCAAAAACTGTAAGAAATGGTTCTTCAGGTACGTAAACAACAGTCAGAAATAGAAGGGAAACACTAGCCCGTTGTTAAACAGGAGAAACTGATGCGTTACTGTCTGGATGAGCGGTCTGTGTGCTGGGTGGGGAACAGGCTGACCGGCCTCACCCAGAGGGGGGTGGTGAACAGCTCCCGTTCTAGCTGGTGACCTGGCACTAGTGGGGTCCCCAGGGATTGATATTGGGCCCAACATTTTCACAAGTGGTCTGGAAGGTGGGATCAAGCGTGCCCCGGCCGCATTTGCCAATGATATTAAACTAAGTGGGGAAGTAGACACTATGGAAGGGAGAACCACCTTGCAGGAAGACCTGTACAGGCTGGAAAAGTGAGCTAACAAGACCTTTGTGAAGCTCAACAAGGACGAGTGTAAGGTTCTGGATAACATGATGCAAGACTGCAGCACAGCCTGGGGTCTGCCCATCTGGGGAGCAGCTCTGTCGAAAGGGACCTGAAGGTCCTCGTTGACAGCAAGCTCACTATGAGTGAAGAGTGTGCAGCTGCAGCAAAGTAAGACAAGAGGATGCTGGATTACATCAACAAAGACAGCATCAGTGGAGACAAAGAAGTCATTATCCCACTCTACTCAGTGCTTGTGAGGCCACACCTGGATTACTGTGCTCAGTTTCGGTCCCTGCTATACAACACAGGCTGGAGAGGGTCCACAGAAAGGCCACAAAGATGAGCAAAGGATTGTGCAGTTTGTGAGGAAAGGCTGAGAGAGCTGGCCTTGTTCAACCTTGAGAAAAGAAAGCTTAGGGCAGACCTTACCACCATGGTCCAGTATATAAAGGGTGGCTACAAAGAGGATGAAAACTTCCTCTTTACAAGGAGTCACGTGGAAAGGATGAGGGGTGGATGGGCACAAGTTACTCCTAGGGAGATTCCAGTCAGACAAAAGAGGAAAATTCTTCACAATGAGAACAATCAGCCATTGGAATAACCTCCCCAGGGAAGTGGTGGATTCCCCAAAGTTGGACACTTTAAGATTCAGCTGGATAGGGTGCTGGGACATCTTAATTAGAGTGTGCTTTTGCCAAGAAAGGGTGGACCAGATGATCCCTTCTAAGCTAGTATTCTATTATTCAATGATACATGTCAACATTTTGCCAGGACAGGGCTCCACAGAGGCTGTGCAGCAGTACTGAGGTGTTCCAGCAAGGTGGCATTGCTGAACATGTCCTTCTGGTGTTGTGGCCCCCAGAGCTGAATGCAGTACTGCAGGTAGGATCTCCAACATTGAGGAGTAGAGGAGGAGAATCACCTTGCTTAACCTGCTGGCCATGCTTCTTTTGATGAAGTCCAGCATAGAGTTCCAGTTTCTGCCCAGACTGAATTTGTGCTTCGGATTGACACAGCCCAGGTGCAGGACCTTGCACTTGGTCTTGGTCAGCTTTGTGAGGTTGGCATTGACCCACCTCTCTAGCATGTCAAGGTCCTTCTGCATGGCATCTCTTCCTTCCAGTGTGTCAACTTTACCGCACAGCTTGGTGTCATCAGCAAATCTGCAAATTACTGAGGTTGTACTCAGTCCCACTGTCCACATCTCCCACAGAGATGTCAAACAGCGCTGGTCCCAAAACTATGAAGAAGTCATCAGTGGTCTCCACTAAGATATTGAGCTGTTGACCACAACTCTGTGAGCAATCATCCAGCCAATTACTTATCCACCAAGTGGCCTGTCCATCAAACCCATGCCTCTCCTCTTTAGAGACAAGGACCTTGTGTGGAACCTTATCAAATGCTTTGCACAAGTCCAGGTAGATGACATCAACTGGTCTTCCCTTATCAACTAATGCTCTAACCTGTTGAGGCCCTCAGACTTGTCAGGCATGATTTGCAGTTAGTGAAGCCATGATGACTGTCACCAACCACTTCCCCCTTTTCCATGTGTGTTTGCACAGATTCCAGGAGGAATTGCTCCATAACGTCAGTGGGCTCTCAGGAGGCTGACTGACCTGTAGTTCCCCAGGTCTTCCTTGTGTCCCTTTTTATAAACGGATGTTAGGTTTCCCCCTTTCCAGCCAGTGAAACCTCACTGGGCTGCCACACTTCTCAGACATGATGGAGAGCAGCCTGGCCACTTCACCCACCAGTTCCCTCAGGCCCATGGGTGCATCTCATCAAGTCCCATGGACTTGTGAACCTCCAGCTCCTTTAGAAGGTCTCAAACTTGATCTTTTCCTACAGCAGGGGTTCCTCATTCTCCTTGTCCCTGCCTTTGCTTTCTGTGACTGGGGCAGTCTGGCTGGAGCTCTTGCCAGTGCAGACTGAGGCAAACAGGTCACTGAGTACCTCGGCCTTCTCCATGTCCTGGGTAACCAGGTCTCCCCTTTCCACTGGGAGAGGGCCCACATTTTCCCCAGTCTTCCTTTTATCACCGACATACCCACAGATGCTTTTCATGGCCGTGAATGAGAAGGGTGAATTCCTCGCCTCCTACCACACAGCTGTGACGGCCACTGGCAACGAGATCAAAGTGTCACCGCTGCAGGGGTCCCAGCACCACACAAACAAGGACACCTTTGACTTCACCGTCAACTGGAGCTTTTCAGGTGCTTCTCCTTCCCCACCTGCCTTGGTGTGTCCTCAGAGCTCCACTGTGCTGTCCCCAGAGCCCCCTGCCCTTCCTGTGGTGTTCCCAGGCATCTCCAGCCCTTGCTGTGGTGACCTCAGACATCCCCAGCCCTTCCTGTGGTGTCACTGAAGGTCCACCAACTTCCTTTGGTGTCCCCTGTGCCCCTCTATACCCAATAGGCACCTCCCAGTCCCCGCTTCTCACTCTTGTCCAGGCAGGTCCTGCCCAGCAGCAGATGGGGCAGAGCTGGGTGCAGCCAAGCCAATTTTTTAAGTAAAAACAAAGAGGAATGTGTACATGAGCAATGCAGATCCTGCTCCCCGGCAAGGAGGAGAGTGGTTCTTTGGGCATATTCAAGCCCAGCCCAGATGTGACTGTGGAGAACTCCCAAAGCAGACACTTATTCCTGTGTTGGACAGGGACGAGAGAGGCCCTCTGTGCCCTGGGCGCATCCAGGTTCCAGCTCCTTCTTCCCCTGCAGCAGCATGTACACAGGTTGGAGAGACATCTTGGAGGAGGTGTCTGTGCCTTGTGCCCATGCAAAAGCCATGCAGCCTGAAGACTCCTGGCCACCTGCACACCCTCAGTGCAGCACTGCGCATTTAGGGATGCCTTGGGAGGAATCAACAGGGCTTTGCCGTGGAGCTGTACCTTGCCCAGCTTCCAAGCACCGTGCTTGTGGCGTTGCCTCCCATGAGGTCTGCGCATGGGGGCACCATGCACAGGGCATCCTCTCCCATGGGGATAAGCAAATTTACTTATCTACGTATCTTCCAGAGAAGCCTTTCTGTGTTTACAAGAGGGATTAATTCGGGTGGCACAAGGGACATCCGGGAGGTGAGCACTGAGCTGCAGGGGCCAAGCCCTCCCCATGAGGTTCCAAGGAAGTGTGAGCAAGGGAGCACTGTTTCAGATGGGAATATTTGCCTACCATCTCCTGTGACCAGGAGGTACAAATTTGGGAACACCCAGATTGCACAACACCACCGCTGATGCTGCCACCGCAGCCCCGGCAGCAATAAATAGGGGAGAAGCAGGCACATGAGCAGAGCTCTGTGAGGAGAACACCCCCAAGTACAACTGCTGCCAGCTGCTGCAGAGATGGTGCACGCAACCCCCTTCCTCCTGGTGCTCAGCCTGGCCATGGTGGCCCCGGTCCTCTCCACAAGAAAGGTAATGGCAGGGCTGGGATGCAGGGGCAGGGTGGGCAGAGGCTGCGCTGCAGCACGGGTGATGGGTCCCTGTTGCTACCCAAGAGGAGTCATTTAGGATGGCCTCCTTCCCCTTGGGACCAACGAGCAAGTTCGTGATACCCGGGGACTGAATTAAGGTGAATGACACCAACCAACCATTTTAATGCTATACTACTACAAAATAGAAGGCACATGGTTAGATGCAGCAGCTCAATTGGGATTACTTTAACTGGATAACCATGTTCCGTGCCGTGAGTTTTCACTTAGATCTTGTCACTGTTGAATTTAAAGAAAGAGAGGAAGAGAGGAGAAGGAGATAAAACAGAAGAGATGATCACCACCATGATCCAGTGGCATCCCCTTGGTCCTCTTCACCCTGGGTGTCTTGGTGGAGAGGGTCCCACCTGAGCATTCATTGATTTGGGTTTTAAGCTCCTGAGAGGATGCCTTTTCATTTCTGTACGATGCAATGGTGGCTGTGGTCTGTGTCTGTGCAAGCTCAACGTGAGCGGTGGTTTCTGGGGAAGTATTTCAGGGGTTGCATCCAATGAGACCTCTCCAAGGTCAATGATCTGGCATCCTACACATGTGCAATTAGCTGTTGGAACCGTCAACTGGAGCTTGTGGCTGTAACACCTACTGTTATAGGTGTTATAACACCCGGCAGAGACAAGGAGTCTCTTGCAAAGTTTGCAATACGAGCAACAAAGCTGGCATCTCATGCACCGAAAAATGTCTAAGGCAAACGTCCACTCACCTGTCTGCCACAGCCCACTCCAGCCCAGTGCGTGCTGACTGGGAACTGGACCAATGACCTGGGTTCCAACATGACCATCAACCCCATGAGCAAAGAATGTAACTTCAACGGCTCCTACTTCACGGCTGTGTCAAGAAGTGGGAGGGCTATCAAGGAATCACTGCTTTGGGGGTCCCAGAACTGCACAAAGCAGACCCAGCCCGTATTTGGCTTCACCGTCAACTGGAACGGTGCAGGTACTTCTCCTTCCCATCTTCCCTGTTGTGTCCCCAGATCTCACCTACCCTCCACTGTGATCTCCCCACATCCTGCTGCTCGTCTTGTGATACCCCAGATACGTCCTTTCCTCATTTGCGATGTCCATGATGCTCTTCTGCCCTCACAGCAGTGTCCCTGATGATCCCCTGCTTTCCCCTGCGGTGTCCCCCGTGCTCTCACATCCCCTGTGCTGTCCCTGATGCTTCCGCATCCTTTACTCTGGAGCCCTTTGGCTGGTGTCACCTCCCAGTCTCAGGGTGCAGAGGATGCTCTGCGGGGTTGCTGTGTGCCCAACTCTACTCGAGACCCCTCCTGCCTGCTCTCCCCATTACCTCTGTCTGAAGAGGGCAGGGACAGCCCAGGTCTCCTGCCCCTGTGCTGGGACAGGGTGCAGGGCACTGACCCGCCACCTCATCCATGCTCCCCTTCACCTCCTGCCCCATCCCTGCAGACTCTGTCACTGTGTTCACGGGCCAGTGCTTTGTGGATGAGAAAGGAAAGGAGGTCTTGAAGACGATGTGGCTCCTGCGGTCGCATGAGTACAGCATCAAGGACGACTGGAAAGCCACCATGTGAGACCATGCCCTGGTCCCCTGCGCATCCCTAGGGGTCTGGGGCTCTGCTATACCATGGTGCTCAGTGCCCCCAGAGCTGCTGGTGGTGACTGAGGATGGTGCTCGGCCACAGCCTGCCCTTGGATCCCACCACGCTGCAGCCACTGTTGGGGGAGATGGGACTGGGTGGGCATTGGCACTGTGAGGGTGCAGTTGTCCTGTGCAAGGCTGCAGTTCCCACCCTTACCTCTCCTCCTTCTGTGTCCTACAGGGTCGGCACCAACAACTTCACCCGCCCGAGCGTGCAGAAAGAGTGAGGGAGGCAGCATGGGGGTTCCTGAGCTGTCTGCAGCCCTGGGGTGCCTGTGTCCCTGGTCCCCCATTTGTATCTCCCAATAAAGTTTTGTTGCAAGCACCCACTGTCTCTTGTCCATGTCACTGACAAAGATGTTAAAGAGCACTGGTCCCAAAACCAACCCCTGAGGAGAGCCACTCATCACTCGTCTCCACATCAAGCATTGACCACAACACTTTGAGTGTAATCATCAGCAAATTCCTTGCCCAAATGGCCCATTCCTCAAGCCGATTTGTCTCTAGTTTAGAGATAGGGATGTTGAGTGGGACATTGTCAGATGCCTTGCACAAGTCCCGGTAGATGACATCAACTGCTCTTCCCTTATCCACTGATGCTGTAACCCTGATGTAGAGGCCAACAAACTTGTCAGGCATGATTTGCCCTTAGTGAAGCCATGATGACTGTCACCAACCACTCCCTCCTTTTCCATGTGCGTTTGCACAGGTTCCAGGAGGAATTGCTCCATAACATCAGTGGGTTCTCAGGAGAGCAGCCTGGCCACTTCACCCACCAGGCTTCCTTTTGGTGCTGGAGTTCATCCAGGAGCAAATTGTTCTTCCACACAGGCTTCTTGTTGCTCTTGCCTGACTTCCCTTTTTTGGGACAATCGCTTCTGAGCTTGGAGGAGGTGATCCTTGAATGCTAACCAGCTTTCTTGGGCTCCTCTTCCCTGCTCTATCCCATGGTACTCTACCAAGCTGATCCCTGAAGAGGCCATAGTCTCCTCTCCTGAACTCCAGGATGGGGAGCTTGTTGACCCACTGTTCCTGCCCCCTCTGCTGTGTCTGCATGGTCATCACTCCTGCCAGCCCCCTGCTCAGGATGCATTCCCTGCTCTGCTCCTCTGCCTCTCTCCTTGCTTAGCACAGACCATCTTCCTGGGAGGATGGAGCAGCTCCTCGGGTAGCTCCGAGCTTCCCCTCCATGGCTCCCAGGGAGCCCTGTCCTGCTGCCCTTCCTGCGCCCTGGCTCTGCTGTAGCTTAGAAACAGTGGCAGAGAAAACAGCTTAGAGTGAGCAGCAGAAACTTGCAGCACAGGGGAGGATTGTGAGAGGATGAACCCTGCAGGCACACACACACACCACCCTTCAGTGCAGCAGGGGAAATCTGTCCAGGCTGCGATTGCTGCATCACTGTGTTTGAATGGGAGCACTGGGATGGTGGCAGCAGGAGACTGCTGGGCTGTGCCCACCTGGAGGGCTCCATCACAGAGCAAGGAATGGGTTGGCAAAGCCTCTTGGACAGTGGATGTGCAAACCATGCCTGTGCCCTCGCCTCTGCACAAACCCATGCTCAGATTCATGTTCCTCCAGCACTGCCTGGGTCACGCAGACCTCCTCGCCTCACCTGTCCTGGGCACCCTGACACCAGGCCACTGTCCCATGGCTGCTGGTCCGGTGCCAGTGGGGCTCTGGTTACAGCCCTATAAAGGGATCAGGGTGCAGGGCTTGGTCAGGGCAGCCGTGCTGTGCACTTCCCAGCCCTGCATCCATGGAGAGCAGCACTTTCATATTGGTCCTCGCAGTGGCCCTGGTGCCGTTCGTCTCCCCTGCAGAGAAGAAGGTATGGGGATGGGGAATGGTGGTGATGTGGCAATGGGATTCAGTGTGGGCAGCCAAGGATTCTCTCTTCAATGCCGTTTTAGGCTGGGACAAGCAGGAGAACTTTGCAAGTGCCCAGTCTAGGCAATGGGCAGGGTATCTCTAGGTCACCCACTCAGCTTCGCTCTCACAAGGCGTCTTGCACAGAGCATTCCCTCCCATGGGGTCTGTGCTCAGAAGCATCATGCATGGAGCATTCCTTCCTATGGGATATGTGTCCAGGGCACCATGCACAGGGCATCCCTTCCTACTGCCCAGAGGTGCAGTGCATAGAGCATCCTTTCCTGTAGAGCCCATATCTGGTCATACCACGCATGCTAATAGACTGAGATGTGCTGGCCTTGCTGCACCATTCACTTAGCAGCCAGCTAAGGTAGCATATCCCCAAACTGGGGACAGGTAGAGCCATGCCCCACAATCACACTTGCATCAGGGCTTGCAGCTCCATCCATGGGGCAATGGGAGGGATGGGGACCCCTATGCACCATGCACAGAGGGCTTGTGGCTGTGTCCCCTTAGTGCCAGCTCAGCGGACTGTGGAGGAACGAGCAGGACTCGCTGATGGAGATTTCAGCACTGAGAGACAACGGGGACTTCCAGGGCAAATACCTCACACGGGTCACGCTCGCTGGTGGCTGTGCCCATACCTCCCCATTGAAGGGTGCCCAGCAGCAACCTGGTGAGGGAGGATGGCCCACCTTCGCCTTCACCGTGCGCTGGGACAAGTTCTCCAGTAAGTGCTGGGATACCTGGAGATGGCACCACAGGGGTACCGGGAGCCATGCAGCTCTCTGCTGGGTGATGTTTTGGTGCAGCTAAACAGAGAGAGGCAGCGGCAGCCCTTTCTCACGCAGCATCCCAGACCCCATTAGGACACAGAGGATGCAGTGCTGAGGAGCCTGCCTTATCCAAGGGAGCTGCTAGGGAAGGGCAGGTCCCAGTGGTACGGTTTGGGGGTGCAAGGCCATCAGAACACAGGGAGGGGGATGCACACAGCAGGCATGGGTGCCATCCCCACTGACCACACCAATCCTCCCCCAGATGCCACCACCACCTTCGCTGGGCAGTGCTTTGTGGACTCGGGTGGAAAGGAGACACTGAGCACCATGTGGCTGCTGCGTGAAGCTGTCGGGTCCCTCGAGGAGGACTGGAAAGCCACCAGGTAATGGGAGGACGCGGGGGACACAGGAGCCCTCCCCAGTAGCCCTGAGGAGGAGCATCCCTGTGGAAGGAAGACCCCTGTGAACCCCTCAGTGTGGGTTTGCAGTGGCGATGTCGATACCTCCTGGCAAGGGGTTTGCCCAGTCCAGGGGCACCCCTACAGGGACACCCCTGTCACCTACTGGCACTGGCAGCTCTGAGGGGGGGTGTCCATGGTCTCTGCTTCCCATAGGGTGGGCAGAAATGTCTTCACACGCAAACGCACCCCGAGAGGAAAGAACCTGCCTAGCTCATTCCCATCCTGTGAGGACACATCTTCACCCACCCCATGACTGTGCTCTGGCTGCAGCCCCCCAAAGGCAAGCAAAACCAGCCTCTTGCATCAAAATAAACCTTAAAGTCACGTCAGCTGTGGTTGTCTGTCTCTGAAGACCGCCCTCACTCCCCCTCTGAGGCAGCTTCTGTCTCCGCAACACCACTGCCCTTTCCCAGCGACATCTGCATCCCTCCCTCATCCCCCCATCCAGCCCTTTGGGACCATTTCCTACCTCATCTTAACCCAAACTTCCACCTTGCACCATTACTCCCTTCCTGCCTGCTGATCGCAGAGGTGTCATCATCATCCTGAATCCAGACAGCTTCCTTGTGGTGCCTTCATATCCATTCCTACCAGACACTTTTCCAGTGCCAGGACTCTACACTGTGTGGTTGGGTGGTTGAGGTAATGGTATCAGTAAATGTGAGATGTCAGTAGTGTGTTTTCTTCATGCTGCACAGCACCTGAAGTAAAATGTGCACAGTTAAAGCTCCCATCCCATCATTCCATCATATCCCATTGCATTTCATTGTATTGTATCACATCGCATCCTATTGGATTGCATCGTATTGCATCTCATTGCATTGCATAGCATCTCATCCCATTGCATTGCATCCCATCCTGTCACACTGCATCGCATCCCATCCCATTGCACTGCATCATATCCCATCCCATTGCACTGCATCGCATCCCATTCCATTGCACTGCATCATATCCTATCCCATTGCACTGCATCGCATCCCATCCCATTGCATTGCATCGCATTGATCATATCCCACATATCTCATCATTCCCCTGGGTTACAATCATAGATTTTACCTGTCTCTGCTGCTGCATTTCGTCAGTGCCACTCTATCTGTTTCTGTGGATGGCTGCCAAGCTTAGTCAGCTCTTTCCATCCACTGTTTTTGGCAGGTCCATGGGTGAAGATGAAGCCTCCTACAGAAGCGTTACAAATATAACCCAGCCCCAGCGATGCCAGCACACTATTTGCACAGCCCATAGAGCCTGGCCTAGCCCCAGCATGCTGCTATGACATGGGGCGGTGGCTGCCACCTCCCTGGCACCTCAAGCAGGGCAGTTTGTCCCTTCCAAACAGTGAAGAAAGGCAGGGTGTCAGGCTGAAAGGATGGAGCGTGGCATCCAGGGAACAGCAACAGATCCCCTGGGGCAGGGAGGATTTCTCTAGCCGCTGTGATAAGCTGTGAGTTCAGGTCTGTAAACAGAGTGGATGTTCACACACCACAGCCCTGCTGCTCTCCAGGGCCCCAAACGCTGCTGTCCTGGGAGGAACATGTGTTTATGCAGCTGAATCCCACCTTACTTCCCAGTTGCCTGCAGCCCCCTGCCTGCTTCAGGCACTGCAGCAAGCAGAGAAGCAGCTCATGAAAGCAGGGTCAGTCCATGCTGTGTTGTGTACTTACAAAGCCCCTAAGAGGAGCAGATATAAGGAAGAGGTGCTGGTTTGCATGCTACACGTCTTCAGCAAACACGCTTGCTTGGACCCCAGTGTGCCTTTGTGGTTACTCCTTCCTTAAACACTTGTAAAAGCCAAACCAGCTAAATTAACATCTGAAACTCAGAAGATGCTGTGGAGATGTGGTGGCTGCTAAAGCAGATGGCAGGGTAAGCCTTCCCTCCTGTGCAGCTTGCCTCTACCAGAGATGTTCAGCACTAGGGTGGGTGACACCAAGCAGGGAGCAGTTCCATGTTTAAACAGGCAATAATTCCAGCCTGTGTGCACTGGGAATGGGTGTTTGATGCTTCCGAGGCCGCCGTAAAGTGCTTTTAAAAGAGCCTATTCCTCATCTTCCTGCACAGCCGTGCTCATCCCTGCATTCCTCCAGCACTGCCCAGGTCACACAGACCTCCTCACCTCATCTATCCTGTCCCCGGCACCCTGCCACTGCCAGCCCACTGCTCATGGGCTCTGGTTACAGACCTATAAAGGGCCAGGAGGAAGCTGTGCTTCCCAGTCCTGCAGTCATGGGGAGCGGTGCCTTCGCCCTGGTCCTCACCCTGGGCTTGGTGGCCTGCATCACCCCTGCGGAGAGGAAGGTACGGGGATGGGTGGTGATGGGGATGTGGCACTGTTTGACCCCAAAGTGTGCTGCTGGGGCTGGGATGCTCAGCAGGGAGCAGGGGATGGGATGCCCCGAGCTGGTGGGAGCAGCACTGTGGGGCACTGAGGGAAGCTGTGGAGAGGCTTGGGAGGGAGGGACCTCTCCTGCAAGGATGCTCCTTACTGTGAGAATCCGTTCAGAGACAGGCAAACAGGAACATATTCTAGAGAAACCCTGTTTTCCTGTCAAACATGCTGGGAAAGCAGTGCACCCTCTGCTTTATCATGGGGAGGACCTGCTCACCCTTGGGTAGCAGCAGCAAAGAGCCCAGGGCAACGGTTGTGCTGGAGGCAGTCACTGCCGCGGGCACGATGCTCAAGCTGATGTGGCAATTCCAGTGCCACCAGCTTCACACAGTGTCCATGGAGCATCCCCAGGCAGGACCAGGGTGTTGGGGCAGGAGCAGGGTGCCCCATCCCCTGACTGGCCTTGCAGTGCCTCCTTTCCGGGTCGTGGCGCAGTGATGCGGGCTGCAGGATGGTTGTGTTCACCGTTGGCAAGGACGGTAGCTTCTCTGGTTCCTACCTGCCAGGACCTGCTGCTGGCAACTCCGAAATCCTCTCCTCACCTCTGAAGGGGTCCCAGCAGGATGTGGGGCTGGTCCTGCAGCCCATCTTCTCCTTCACTGTGCACTGGCAGCATCAAGGTAAGCAGGAGGGGGGCATCACCTTGCAGTGGTGACACATTTGGGGGTGGCTTCATGCCTTGCCACCCCAAATCACACCTCCTCGGACCCTTCCAGACTTGGACACAACCCAGATGAGTGTATTCCTGGGCCAGTGCTATGTGGGCACCAATGGGGAGGAGACCCTGCATGCCCTATGGCTCCTGCGAGAGGCATCCAACAGCCCTGCAGAAGACTGGAAAGCCACACGGTGAGCACTGGTTCCCATGGCCACCACTGTGCATGCTTTCCTGCACTGGACTGGAGAAGGGAGAAATCCCATGGGACGAGGCATGGCAGGACTGGGATGGTGAAATTGGTTTGCCACCAGTGATGAGGGGCTAAGGAGCATCCCTGTGATGTGGCCAGCCCCTGCATCCTAGTGTACCCAGGGTGGGTGGCCCCAGAATGGGTTCTGGCCTCAACCAGACCCCCTCAAGCCTCTCCTACCACAGTGTCCAGCAGGCAGAGAGGAGGACACAATGCCAGCACCCACAGCAGCCTCTGCTAAAGGGTGCTGGAGCCCAAGGCATCCCAGTCAGCACCCAGCAGGGAACACAGTACCCCCCGTTTGCTTCTCCCTCTGTACCCTCCACCACAGCATAGGTAACCCCATTGGGGTCAACCACAGTGATCTGGGGTTCCTGCAGGATTGGCACCATCATTTTCACTCGAATAAGATAACAGCAAGCAGAGAAGCAGCAGCAAGCAAGCCCAGGAGGCCTTGAACTGCAAGGACACAGCTCTACCCCCAGCCAGGCTCTGCCTCCTCTGTGGTGCTGTATTTCAGCAGCTCTCAGCCCACATGTTCCTGCTTTCCCAGGCAAGTTCAGCACAGCGTGAAGGCTGTGCAGCAGGTACACAATAAAGGGTTTCTGCGGGGACAACAGGGCTTGGCTCTGGTTTCTGCCTGTTCTCTAACCCACAGGGTTTGCCTTACTTTTGCACCCACGTGAAGCCGCAGCTGCATGCAGCAGTCTCCATGGGGATAAGGGCTACCTTGTGTCCCCTCCCTGGTGCTGCTGTGCCTGCAAGTGTGATGCTGTGCTGCAGATATCTTGTCCCTCGGGGTCCCTCCTAAATGCTCCCAGGGGTGCAGGACAAGCTGGGCTGTGGGTAGGCAGCAGGAGCAGGATAACCACTGTGGAATGCTATGGGCAGCGTACCCCAGGGCTGCAGGGCAGGATCCAGGCAGAGTGGAGCAGAGGAAGTTCCTCGGGTGCCTGAATGCACGGGGAGGCTGCAAATGGCTTTTGCAGAGCCGGCAGGTTCCTGTTCCCAGCGCAAGCAGATAGGGAGAGATCCAAAAGCCAGCCCCTGGAGAGACCTCAGGGCGAGGCCATGTCCCTGAGCAACGCAAGCAGCGGCTCCATCTCTCTATTTTGAGCTGCTCTTTTAATCGGGCTATCAGTTTTCTGCTAGTTTTTGTTTGCGTTGGTATCCAGCTATTGGTGATAATGATTAGAACCGGGATGGGTGCTGGGTTTAAGGTTTCCCCTGAAAAGGAGGGTATGTTTTCTACTGAAATCTCTGCCTCTTTCTTTCTCTACTTGAGAACCCCTGATTCATTAAGAAAAAAAAACACAGGAGGAAAATATGATTCCTTTAAAGCTGCGATCGGGAGGTGTTTTGTATCAGCCACAGAGCCCAAACCCTCCTCAGCAACAGGAGGCAAATCTAATGTCATGCTTTCATGCTTTCAAGCACTACTGAAGCTCAGGGGTCACCAAGTGTAAAAGAGAGTGTTTCCATTCATCAGCATCCATAGGGGACTTGCCAAGGGCTGAGCAGAGTATTTTCCTCACATTTCTGGTCTTTCGGTGTGCTCCCTCAGTGCTGATGCAGGCACTTTAAGGAATGCGCATGGGACACAAGTCAACACTGGGAATAATAGAGGGAACACGGCAGGGAGGGCAAGCAGGGACCATAACACCAGGGTAACACCGGACTCTGTGTGTGTGCAAGCAGGATGTGTTTTGACCCCTTCAGCACACAAGGGAAAAAGCTGTCACGGAGGATGTGCAGCAAGGAGGAAGGTGGCAGAAACACCTGGCTCCTCCTGCTCCTCTGCTTGATGGAAACAAGGTGCGAGCCTCCTCTGCTGAAGAACTCATTACGGGCATTTTTATCATTGCTGCCCTTTAACCCAAAGCACAAGGCCTGGGCTCAGCTTCCTTCCTCTCACTGGCTCAGAGCTGCTTGTTGTGGGACCAGCACGACAGCACATAGAGCAATGCAAAATAGCATGGAAGGAGCAACCATCCCCAAAACTCTCATTGCAGTGTCCCCAGTGCTTTGTGGCATGGAAGGGCTGGTGCAGGCAGAGCCTGGCAGCAGGAGCGTGTGCTGGGCTGTGTTTGATGGGGAGCCTGCTGTGCTTGCCTGGCTCCCTGCCCACTCTCCCAGTGCCCTCTCCCATCCTGATACCTGTCCAACAAGCCAGATTGCTGCGGAGCACAGCGTTGACCCATCGCCCTGGTTAAACACGGGCTGCGGTGCTGCTCCCTGCTCTGCTGGCAGCACCACTGTGTTTTATTTTGGATGAGTAATATCGCTTAGTGCCGGGCTGAGGACTCCAAGTGACATCAGTGGCATCACACCCTGGCCTTGAACTGCAAAGTAAAAGTGAGGTCTAGCTTCCTGCCATCGTGCATGGCTCCTGGGAAAAGAGGTCCAGCAGTTCCCTGAGGATGTGACAGGCTGCATGCCCCAGCCAGGGCAGAGCTGAGACCTGATCCCGATGCAAGTGTGCTGCTGCCTGTCCTCCTGGGGACAGAGGCACCCCTTGGCTGTTTCTCCTGCGCAGGCAGAGACCACGCTTTCAGTGTTAGATCTCATTCACTTGCACACACACTCTTTGCTTATGGGGTGGGTTAAAAGCACGGTGCTGCCTGCATCCGTCACCCAAACCCATCACTAGGCTCCACAGCCTGAGCTCACGGTCCACTCCCACCTCCCATGGACCCACTGATCCCAGCAACCCCAGGGCCCAGCCCTGATTTATCACCCACACCACAGCAGGGCCCTCCCCACAGCCCCCCAGCCGAAAGGATGGGGCTGTTGCACTACCCTGCCTCTGCTCCACTTCCTGCCATTGTGCAGCTCTGTTACAACAGCAGCAGCGGGGCAGACACCGGCTCCTCATGCTTCCGACCAGGGAAGCTGCTCGCTTCCGCGGAGCGTGGTACCCCGCACCAAAACCACCAAAAGGAGACATGGTCATGCTTCATTACTATTTATTTACTTGCTACTACTAAGGAAAGTATTAACTGTTACAGAGATCTAGTGGAAGGCACCCTGCTTACAGCTGGGGAATTGAACTAAATGATCTTTAAAGGAACCTTACAATTTAAAATATTCTATATGATTCCATGAAATGTTCTACAGTAGGAAAGACGATTAACCATTACATGATAGTTTAAAAGTATGCAGAAAGTGCCCAGTAGACCTATTTAAGCAGTAGTAAGTCATTTAAAACAAGCAGTGTTTTTTTTTTTGTCGTTCACTACTAAGCTGCACTTCAAGCAACACACTGCTCACCATATCAAAAGTGCTTCTGTTTAACCTTTTGGAGCAACTAGAAACAGCTCACTGCATCCTTGGCCAGCACAGCAAAGCTTGGGCACACAAGGACACAGCTTTGAGAACATCCTGCGGCCATGAAAGCCTCCAGGGGAGCAAACAGCTCTGCTGCGCTCTGCTTCATCGCACCCCGCATGAAGGTTCTGAGATGTGCCTCCCCCTGAGGTCCAGGATAAACAGAGTGGGCTGTGCCAGATGGAAAGGCTCAGCCCCTACAGAAGGCAACAGCACACATGGCCTGGGAAGGGCTCTACATTACCTTCTCTAGCCAGGCCAGCACCTGTGCCTGTGGCTCAAAGATAGCAGGAACAGGCGACAAGCAGAGCCTGTCGCAATGGCAGAATCACTCTTTGTGGGAGCACTGAAGGGCAGCTCCCTATCTCACAAATCAGGCAACACCACAGGACTAAGGGGAAGGGGCAACGGTCAGATGTTTGTGGCTACTGCATGCAGTAATAAGTGCAGGACTTTGTTTATTCACCTTTACCTGGGCAAAGAAGCAGCAGTACAATAGACTCCATCTATCTTGTGCAGATTAGCTAATGGCAACCTCAGACTTGACCACCTTCACCCTCCATGCCACACCCCATCCCTACAAGCCACAAGGATGTGCCCTGAGCTGCAAGGCACGTCAGCAGCTACAGCAAAATTGACAAGAGCTTTCTATTCTATCATCTCATATGGAGTTCTGCTATAGAAACATAAAGTGTCAGAACTATTCCTCCCCAGCAAACCTGAGCTCACAGCAGTCAGGGGAGTATTCAGAAGAATCTACTTTGACAGCTTTGATGAGACTAAGGAGGCTCTACTCATCCCTTTCCGGTAGGATGCCCAGGGTCACCCCGAGAAGCAGGAGGAAGTGGCAGAAGTCACATCTGCAGGGTGCTGCTGGATTACCCCTCTGGGGCAGCATGATCAGGCCACACCTTCCTCTTCCACTTCCACAACACAGGCACTTCTGGCTGTGATGGGCTGCCCTGGGAGTGCTGCTGAGGAGGCTCAGAGGGAACCAGCTCGAAATCAGCTGCTGCCAGAGCATCAGGTATTGAGTTTCTGTTGAAAGAAGATTTGTGAGTGGGGTTGGGTGGACCATGGCCCTTTTGCCATCACCAAATGAGGTTGCCCAACCCGAGTGGAGGGGTCCTCAGATGCTGGGCCTGTCATCCCCAGCCTCCCACCATCCTGCCCAGAGCCCACAAGAGAAGAACTAGAGCTGCCTCCTCCCAGGGGAAGCAGGGAAGGATTCTGTGCTGCTGCCAGGCACAAGCATCCAAGGGGGACTGGATCTCTCTAGCTCTTGTACCACCTCTTGTACCCCAAGGCAGACCTCTGCAACAGGGCTGAGGAAGAGTGCACAGCTGAGCCGAACATAGTAGTACCCCAGCAAGGGGGGTGCTGGGGTGGAGGTTCCCCAGGATTGCGAGTGTCTATGGGGAAGGAGGGCAGCGCTTCACCTGGAGCCATGTTTCAGCCCCCAGGCACTCACCTTCAAGATCCAGATTTGCCTTGATGCTTTCAATCATGCAGGCGCTCTGCGAGAAAAAGACACCGAAGGACAGAATGGCCTGGAAACAGATGGGCACAGACCTCAGCAAAGGGCACAGACAGGCATCACTCACAGCAGTAAACACTTCTCTCCCAAGCAGCAGAGGCCCCTTCACAGACATTGAGGCTGAAGCCACTCACCGTCATGTAGGTTTTAGCCACGGCAGTCCTGTTAGAGGGCTGGCTCACAAAGGCTTGCAGCTCCCTGAACTGCCCGAACAGTGACCTGCAGGACAGGAGGTAACACAGGTTAACACAGCAGATAAACCAAGGGCTGCACACTCCCCCATTGCCCCCTTTGCAGGCCACAACCCCAAAGGAACAGCCCTCCCCATCACATCTGCCGGGTCCAACAAGAAGTACTTACCTGTTCTGCTTCTGCAGCGCCCGTATGTTCCCCAGGCTCTGGTTCTGAGCCATGCAGGCTGCCACCCTTCGCAGGAAAGATGAACAGCACGGAGGGAAAACAGGCTTTGTTAGTTAGAGTGACACCCCACCCGGCTTTGGGG
The DNA here is from genome assembly GCF_028554395.1 of Pezoporus wallicus. Lineage (NCBI taxonomy): Eukaryota > Metazoa > Chordata > Aves > Psittaciformes > Psittacidae > Pezoporus > Pezoporus wallicus. The sequence goes on from NW_026642642.1 coordinate 622,764, forward strand.
AGGGCTAAGCCCTGCCCAGTCCTGCACAGAAGCACCACACCAACCCCTAAGGATGCTCTGTCCTAGCGGCACACCAGCCGTGCACATCCGCGATGTCAGGCTAGCACCAGGCTTGTACAGAGCAAGCTCTGTGCCGTCTCCAACGTGAATAGAGCACAGCAAGCAATGCCCTGAGCCTCTGAGAACCCAGAGGGTCTGCCTCTCTTGGTGTTTAGGGTGGCAAGACCCCAGCACCAGCCCAGCATGGCGGCTTGTGCCTGGTTCCCCTGCTCCCAATCCCCAGCCATGTATTCGGCACAACTAAGACTGTTTTGTACTAGTGGGGGAGCAGCCGTTCCCTGTGACCCAGGGGGCTGTGTATTCGTTCACTTCCCCTCCTTATCGGGCCCTGAAGGTCCTGTGCACCAAGTAGACAAAACCCCCAGATTCCTCATTCCCTTCCCTCCCCACCACAAGGATTCTGAGTGAAATGCTGTTTATTCCCCTTTCCTGCCGGCCTTGATGGTCCCTGGCACCTTGCCATCCCCACTGTGTGGATGACCCTGTCACAGAGCAGGGAAGCGTAACAGCACAGAAAGTACTCTACTTAATACGAAGTACTTACGGGTCCTAAGAGGGAACCTGAAGCTGGTGCTGAGCAGCGAGACTGAAGACACCCTTGGTCAGGAGCACCTCCACCACCACCATATGTCTCCCCTCACGATGGAGGGAGTGATTCATATTCCTTTATGTAATTTTTGAGTCTAGATTATGATTGCTCTATTGATATAGCAAACTGCATGTTAAGATCTGACCCGATACACAGAGGGTCCATGTGATGAAAAATCCTAAGTCAAGTTGTATTAGTATCTAGGCTATTAGAAATTGTAAGTTGTATTATAAGTTCTGTATTACACTGGTTATAGATTGTACTACATTCATTCTGCTTGCAGAAATCCTGTGCCACTCTAAGAGTAATGTCTGTGCTATACTACCCATAATACATTAAGAGCGCAGTTTTAACTGAAATTTTGTTTAAGCCTGAAGAACAGAAAGCTCAGGGGAGATATTAAAGCAGCTTCCAGTACTTAAAGGAGCCTACAGGAAAGATGGAGATGAAAGTTTTTCAAAGGTAAGTAGGGACAGGACAAGGCAGGATGGTGTTAAACTGACAGAGGGGAAGCTTAGACCAGATATAAAGAAGAAATTATTCACTATGAGGATGCTGAGGTGCTGGCACAGGGTGCCCAGAAAAGCTGCAGCTGCCCTATCCCTTGCAGTGTTGAAGGCCAGGTTGGAGAGGGTAACCTGGTCTAGTGGGAGGTGTCCATGGCAGGGAGTTAGAACTGGATGAGCTTTGCTCTCACAACACAAATATACGATCCTATGCAACTACAATTGAGTACTGCAAAGTACCCATAAAGAAATCTGTCTCCCCAGTGCTGGGTGACACTACTGTGTGCCCCTACTTGTTTTCCAGGTTTTTCATGTTCCTCTTCTTTCTGCGATAGATATTCTGGGTTGAATGCTTGTTCCGGACCTTGCGACGTGCCTTCTTCACAAGCTGGTCTTTAACCTGCAAGGGTCATTTCTCCTTAGGAGCAAACATTGGCAATACAACCCTCATAAACCCTGCATACACCTCAAATCTCAGCCCTTGTGGTTTTACCCTCTACAGCCCTTGTGGTTTTACCCTCTACCCCCCCCCCCCCCCCCCAGCAAAGCACAGGCTGCTGATGTGGACAGCAGCTTCTCCAGCATAGCAAAAGCAAGGCATACCTAAGGGAGTTGAAAAGCACACAGCTCACAAGCAAGGGAGTAATATAATAGATTGGAGGCACTTGTGGTATAACTGCCTCCTGCAAGCAGTCGTTAGTGGGGAGACAGACAGCAGCCAGGTCTCGTTGCTCTTTATATCTACCTGATAACAAAGCTGAGGCTGCTGTACACATGAACATCCCCAAGGCCTTGAAGGGTGGAAAAGAACACCAAAGCCTACCCCACGCTGCCTCAACACAGCACCTGGGCAGCAGTGCTCTCATGGAAACATCACCCTGCATTTTCAAACCCCTGCTCTGGCTGAAGCATTTGAGTGGTCCAAGTGTGTGTTTGGGAGAGACACACAGCAGCAAGGACTCACTTGGGTCAGTGGCAGATAAGTGAAATCTTCAGCCAGCAGGAGCTGCTTCTGCTCCTCAGTCAGGACCAGCTCTGGGAAGCTTGCCTAGAAAACAGCAAGAATATGCCTGCTAAGAATAAAAAGTAAAAGGAGTATACGCTGGGGCAGAGAAGACATGCAGAAAGGACACAGAACCAGGATCAGCTCCACCAAAGAGGCATCATGCTTTCCTCAGAGACACCCCTCACAGAAAGCAACCCAGGAGAGAAGAGGAGATGTGAGCAGAAGTAAAGGCTGGGGCTCACATGAATGGCAGTCCATACCTGCATAGTGATGGCAGGCTCAACCTGGGGTACGGCATCCACAGAAGCTGGAACTGGGAAACCAGAAGTCGGTACAAGGGCCATGCTTGTGCCTTCCTCTCTTTGCCAGTTGTCTGGGGAAGGAAAGGAGAGTGCAACATTGGGCCTCAGTGAGGCTGTGCCCGACCGGTCAGCTCTAAGTAGCATCAAACTGCAATGTTACGGCAACCGAAAGCTACTACACGTGGTGCTCTCCATCGCTTCCTGGCACCCACCCTAAACCCCACAATGTGGGGCTGCTTTTGTGCCTGCAGCCAGGACATAAAGTGCCCGTGCCCATCACTTACCGACATCAGTGGATATATTCTCCTCTCCCACGTCTGCCAGCTCGGATGCTATGCTTTGCAGCAGAGACCAATCCCAGTGGAGGGAAGAGCTGTGATCAACCTGCGGGGCTTCCGAGTTCTGGGTGTCGCTGGCAGGGTCTGTGGCAGCAACCTCGCTACCAGGCAGCTCACTGCCAGCAATCTCGCTGCCAGCAGAGTCGTTGCCAGCAAAGTTGTTGCCAGCCAAGTCGTTGCCAGCCAAGTCATTGCCAGCAAAGTCGCTGAAGGAAAAGCCGCTGAAACCAAATTCATTGACAAAACTCAGGAGCTGAAGTTGATCTTCTGGAATGTCGATATCCCCATCAGCAGGTAGACAATCCTGCCGCATGCCTGCCCCGTTTTGAAAGGGGTTCAGGATGGACGTGATGAAATCATCCATATCCTTGTCCAGAGGCTGTGGAGAAAAAGCTTTACTCAGCAGCGAGACAAACATCTTTCATCACAACCCAGCAGCAACTCCTCCCAAACAGCTCACCTCAGGCTCTGGCAGCCCCCAGTCTTCCAGCAGAACGTTGTCCCCCACTGAGATATCAGGCATAAAACAACCTTCTTTCAGGAGGAATTCAAACAGGTCATCATCTGCCAGGAGAGCCAGCTCATCTGGGCTTGACATCTGTGCAGGACACCCAAAGTGAGCACTGGCATGGAGGAGACACCAGAACTCCTTCTAGATGTCCCTCAGCCCCTGCAGAGTCTACTGTGCAATGGCAACAGCTGCTGGGGCTCTGCAGCAACAACAAGACCTTGAATACATCCCCAGCAAAGCCATTATGCAAGCCCTGGTGGTCCCAGAACACCGGTTTCCCCGTCAGGTTATTGGGACCCAGCCACAGCAACAGGTGAAGTATTAAAAGAAGCTAGCATTATAACATACTACACAATATTATATAATATCTAATATCATATCTAATATAATACCAAATACCATAATATAATATAATATAATATAATATAATAAAATATAAGCAGGGGGGTTGGAACTAGTTGATCTTAAGGTCCTTTCCAACCCTAACTATTCTATGATTCTGTGATTCTATGATTCTATGATATGATATGATTTCTATTATATCATATCATACCATACCATATTATATATTAATTATGTTATATATCAATTTATACTATATCTTGATTTATATTATGTCTATTTATAGTCTATATCAATTTATATTATATATCAATTTACATTATAATATAATTATGTGATAAACTAAAAAGGTTTTGTTAATGATTAAAGATCAAATGATAATCAGTGAGTGGAAATGAAATGATAATAAATGGTGATTAGACGGTCATAGAATGGTAATTAAACCGTGTTTTGACAGTGATTTAAATGATGGTTTAAACAACAATTTAGGCAGTGGTGAAACGTTCTGCTACTTACTACACTTAAAACAATTAAGCTATAGCTGGATACACATAAATTCATAGAATCACAGGCTGGTTTGGGTTGGATGGGACCCTTAAAGCTCATTCAGTTCCGACCTCAGTGCCATGGGCAGGGACCCCTTCCACTAGACCAGGTTGCTTAAATCCCTGTTAAACCTGGTCCACGATGAGTTACTTTGATTAGCCAGCTCATAAGAAATTAGGCTGCGATATTCCAGCATTCCTTGGTGAAGAATTACACTGTTACACGGACTTACACAGTTCATTTTAGCACTGGTATTTCTATAGTCTCGGGGCACTGTTTGCTCTTTTTGCTCCTCCTTATACCAGGCACCACCAGAAAACTGATCAGATTTAGCAAGAAAACTCCTATACTTTTAGGCTGAATGTAAGCAAAACATGACTTACCTTGCTGTAGTATCAAGGTATCAGATGGTGTGTGAAGGGACTCTCAGCCGTAGGTATCAGATGCTGAGTGAAGAGTCTCTCAGTCTCCAGGAGCAACTTTGGCAGACGTCTGCTCCTGGAGAGATCCCTGCTGTGCAGCTCGCTGCTGTATGGGAGATTTCAGTGGGCACAGGGAGGCGAAAAGTATTTATAGGATAAAGCGATGGACTTGTAGTCAAACCCCACTTGGTGTTTTTGCAGCTGTGTCAGTTTTAGTTTTGTCTAGCCCCAGCTTGCGCTGGTGCTGCTATCTCCAGATAAGATGTGTCCTGGACTCCTTGGTGCCTGAGAAGATGCGGCCTTGCATGGTTCTCATGGTTTGCACAACAGAGCTGCTGTAGGTCAGGCCTGCTTGACCATGATGCCTGAACCAAAGCCCTGCTCTTTCACCCATGGGGGGCATCCATTATACCCCCCCCCCCCCCAGCGTCCGTAAGCTTTTACTCACTGCCAGCAATCACAGCCCAGAAAGTACCCAAACCAACAGCCCCCCCCCAAAAAAAAAAAATCCCACCTAAAAAAAAGAAAGGTGCTGTGCCAGCTGCCTGGGAGCAGAGCAGGCAGATGATGAGGGACCGCCGCGTTTGGCCAGCAGAAAACGGAGCAGTGAGGGGAAGGGGCATGGGGCAGAACGCGGACAGAGCCAGGGCACATCGCTTCTACACACAAACTGCTGCCTTTAGGTCCAGGAGCCGTGCGCCGGGCACGGAAAACCGGGGCAGGCGGCAGCGGGTAAGGTACGGGGAAGGGAACAGAAGACGCTACCCCACCCGGACAACCCATCCGAAGGAGGCAGAGGAGCCTCTCACAGCGGGGCTGGACCGCGGCTCAACCTCAAGCCCGCAGGGCTCGGACAGCGCGGACAGCGCAGCCTGTCAGAGAGCCGGGGCACTGGGGAAGTACCGCCGGCCACCGCAGGGTGTCAGCGCTGCCATACCCGGCTGCCCTGCCCCGCCGCCGGCCGTCCCGCGGGCACCCCCCTAGGGACCGGCGAGGAGCCGCCTGTCGCGGTTCCCCCTTTGCTCGCGGTCCCCCTAACCCGCTCCGCCTTCGCACGGCACCGACGGGTGACGTGCGCGGGGCCGCCCTGCGGCAGCCCCGGAGGGAGCTCAGCTCCGGGGCTGGATGCTGCACGGTGCCGAACCGAGCTGTGCCGCCCGGCGGCGCCCCGTGCCCCGGCGCATGCGCGGCGGGGGGCGGCGGGGCGGGAAGCGGGCGGTTCCGCCCCGCTCCGCTCCGCTCCGCACAGCCTCGGCGGGGCCGCCGCGCTGCTGCTGCCCGCGCACAGGTACGGGGACCGGGCAGCGGGGAGACAGCGGGGCCCGGGAGGGGGGGGGCTGGGGAAGGGGGTTCCCGGGGATCGGCCGCGCCCTGGTTCCTGGGGGGCTGCCGGAAACGGATGTCCCGGGGGGAGCCCCCCCACTCCGCCCCGCTCCGGTTACCGGGGAGTGAGGGGGGAGAAGCGTCCCGGTTATCGGGGCCGCCCTGTCCCACCGGGGTGCTCTGCGGTGGTACATGGGCTTTCTGGGGCCGGACACGCCTTGATCTGGGTTAAGGGCGCGCCCCGTCGACCGTCGCCCCCCCATCGCCCCAACCCGGGGCTGGCGGCACGCGAGCACCGACGCCCACCATGGGACACGGGGCAGCACGGGCTGGGTCCGGCCCCGTTAATCCCAGCCCCGTACTTGCACTGCCCTAGAATAACCGCCGCAGGCCTCGGTCCGAAGCCTCCGCTTCAGGCCCCGTCGAGCATCCCCCGCCTCGGTGGTCCCTAGGGACCGCGCGGGAGAAGCTTGGCCCTGGTCCCCTCGAACCGGGGGGCCGGCGGGGGAGCCGTGCGAAGCGTTCCCCGTGCTTCCTGCCCTCCCTGTGCAGGGGGAAGCGGGAGGGAAGGGTGTCTCCCGCCCGCGGCGTGGCTTTGGGTGGGGACGCCCGAGGACACGCTCCCGACGGCAGTGCCGCAGCCCGGCCAGGTCACCCCAGCAGCTCCCGCCCGTGTCCCGGGACGGGGCACTGCGGTGGGTGCTGCGCGGCGAAACCGAGCACCACCGGTGTCCGCCGTGTCCCGGCTGGAGCTGCTAAGCCGGCAAGGGAAGCCCAGCCCCGTCCACTGCCTGTTCCCTGCCCCATTCTTTGCCTGTTCACTGTCGGATCCCACCCGTGTCCCTGTGCTCCCTGTCCCTTTGAATCTGCCGGCAGGATGTCTGCATGCTTCTGCTGTGGCTTCATCGCTGGCTGTTAGACCCATATTTGGTAGCAATAATTGTTTATTCCCTTCTTCTCTCCCCAAGCCTTGCTGCTTGAGGAGGGGAGGGGTTATATTTTGGGGATCTTGAGCTTTGCTAGAGCCGGAGGGTTGCCCAGTAAAAGGATCTGATCCCCCCACTTCCTGCAGGCCATGGGGCAAACCGCCCCCCCCAAGTGCTAAATGAGCAGGGATGAGCACTGGCCAAGCACTCAGCTTGCTCACCGAGTGGCAAGGCTTTGGGGCATCCCAAAGATTTGGGGAAGGGCAGTGGGAAGGCTGAGGAAGGGAACCTGTGGTTCACCCTCTTTTACAGAGCTTTGGTTTGCTGGATGCTAGGTGGAGAAATGCCCCTCAAAACGCAGTGATGCTCTCTTCTCTCGTGCTTTCCCCCTTCTGTGTGGCCGGTGGTGTGGTGGTGAGCAAGTGAATGCTCAGCTCACTTCCCCTAGTGAATGTGGGTGCCCTGATCGGGTGAGAACACACACTGCACCCCAAGTGCTGCTTTTGGGATGCTGTGCCAGCTCTGAAAAGACACAGGAGAGGCTGGGGATGGAGGCCTGCCCTTGCTCACCCGCATGCCTGCCTGATGGTGGGCAGCCGAGGGATGCTGCCATTTGCGCAGCATCCATTTGGAGGACAGGAGATGCCAGGCAGGAGCAGGCAGACCTGGGAATGCACAGGAAACAGCAGCAGTTAACAGCTAGAGCTGCTGTCATCCTCCATCTCTACTGCTGTCCCCTGCCTGTTCCCATCACCAAACAGAGCTGCCTGTCCAGTGGAAGTGAGAGGATGCTCCTGCCCCTGGGTAACAGCTGGGTGGTCACAGGGGTGCCATGGAGCTGCCCCCAGTGGTTGCTCATGCTCCCCAGGAGCAAGCTCACCCTCAGCTGGAAGAAGCCATCTTCCACCCGATGTGGACATGTGGCTGAGGAAGAAGAACTGTGCTGAGCGGTGTTGGCAGCAGGGCCGGGGCAGCCGGTGCAGCCTTCCATGGGTGCGGTGCTGAGCCACCTATGTGCCTGCCATGGTCCCGTATGGACCAGCCAGAGCTGTCTCTGCCTTCTTAACCAGGTTAATTTTTGACCCATTCCTTGTGCTGATATGCCAGCAAACATGGTGGCCTGATACCTGCCTGCCTGTGCTGGCAGCCAGCAACCCCATGGCTCTGGAAAACCCCAGCAGTGGGGTGGATTGCAGCTGATGGTGCTTCCTGCAGCCTGGGGGTGGTCCGGAGTGGGGCCTTTCCCAAGTGAGACTTGGCATTGCTGTAATAAAACCCCAATGAACCAACAAACCCAAACCGTGTCCACGGCCTCCCTTGGAAAAGAGCATGATAAAAATGGCAAAATCGCCGCGTTCGAAAGATTTACAGCTTGTTCTGGAAACTGTCCTCAGAGCGTGCCAGCAGGCTGCTGCTGAATTGTTGGTTGATTTTAAGATAAAAACCCTCCTCTGTAACCGTCCTCTCAGCGCTAAGCTCGACCGGCACAAATATAGCAGCTACGTCACGTGGTGGAAAACTCGCTGTCAGTGGTCTCTGCAGTATGTGGTGGCTCCTTGGGCTGTGCTGCCTTTAAGCTGAGACCTCCGCACCAGGGTGGGTTTGCCCATCTGGTGCAGGGTGAGATGGGGGCAGCCCTGATGGGGTGGGACCCTGTGAAGAAGACCCCTCTCCCATTGTGGGATCAGCTCAGGAGCGTGCTGGCGGCTCAGAGGGCTGCAGCTTGCTGTAAAAGGCAGAAGTGTGTTAGTCTGGCTGCCAGCTGGTGGGCTCGCTGCTCCGGTGCCTTATCTGCCTTTGCATACTGACAGCCTATCGAGAACAGGTTTGCTTGCTCTGGAGGCGAACCAGCGCAGAAATCTGGTGTTTGTGCATCGAGACTCGGTTTGTTTGGGTTCTGGTTTTTTACCCTTTCCAGAAGAACAGCTTGAATTCCACTGTCCTTTTCCTTTGTTTTCCTGGTCGGCAGCGCCGGGCTCCCACGCTGTCTCATCCCTTGTGTCTAGTCCAGCTTTTCCTTCCCCACGTGGAGAGGAGAGAGGTCTGCAGAGGCCGAGCCCTGCATTGATGCCTTCGCAGGAGGCAGCAGAGACACAAGCACTGTGTGATTAACTGCTGACAAATCTCTCCATGGTTTGAGGAGGTGTATTTATGCAGCAGAGAGCGTTTCTGCTTTAGACATTGATGTCAGCAAAGCTCGCCTGCTGGAGCCTGAGCTGCTCCTGTAGAGTATGGGAATTAAAGTGAACTGTGTCCCCTTCCTCCCCTTTCTTGCATCTTTAGCACCTTCCCTGCTGAGCACTGTTGTTGTAATAGCTCAGGAGTGTCAAGTCTTGAGCATTCATCCTCCTGTGGGGTTTTAGCCCCTGTGAAGGGTTTCCTAAGGGGGGGCTGATTTTGGGTGGCTTGAGGCAGGCAAGAGGAGGCTGCAGAAATGGCTGGCCATGGGCTGGCTCCTCTCAGTTCCTCTCTGCTGCTCGGTGTCTTCCCCTCCCCTTCCTCCATGGTCTCTGACCTTGTCCTGTCAGGGGCATGTTCTCCTTTTCCTGCGGAGGGACGGAAAGCAGCTTTATGCACGACTCAAGATTATTTTTAGATGTAGAGAAGATGGCCCGGTGACCACAGCAGCCTGCCCTGCGCATGAAATATTCATAAAGCCCTTTATGCAGCAGGGTGTTCCTCATCCCTGTGGCTCCGCCGCTTTGCTGCTGCTTCCGGATGGAGGGCAGCGGCACAGGCGGGTGCCTCTTCTGCCTCTTCCCCCCTTGACACCAGGCTCTCTTGCTCTGGACCCGAAATGCATTTCATTCCTCGTCAGCAGAGCCATGGGGGCCGCGGGCCTCCGCAGAAACATTGCAGAGCGGCTCAGGAATGCAGAGCTGGAGCTGCTCCATGGTGCTGGCGGAGGCGGCACACTCCCCTGTCCCTGCCTCCCATCCCGCACCACCAACATGGCTTTATGGCTCTGCAGGAACAGGACCCATGCCCTCTGACTCACTGCTGGACAGGAGCTATTTATCCATCACAGATTGTGCCCCTGACCAGCTCAGGTCCATGATTGAGAGCAGCCCACACCGGGGTAACCCCACTTTTGCATGGGGGACCAGAGCTGGCAGTGCTGGGTGGGGATGTACAGGCTCACTGTGCTGCTGTGGTGGAGAGAGGCTGCCAGCAAGTCTTGCCCAAGAACCTTAGGCCAGACTGAGGATGCACGTGGCTGGTAACCATTCCCTGACAGCCATAATAGGAGGCCTCATAGGAGCACATCAGTCAAAAACAGAACAAGCAGACGTGGTGCAGCCCACCGGTGCTCTTGCATCCTCCCACGGCAGCCTGGGTGAATGCAGAGCAAGGGACTCCTTCCCCATGAGCAGGCTCTGAGGGAGAGGAAAAGGCATGTCACTGCTGGAGAGCATCAGGTTGGGGTTGGATGGGGACTGGGAACGCTGAGAAAGGCAGGGAGCGGTGAGGTAGGGCTGAGGACCTGGTGCAAGGACCCTGATGTGTAACAGTAAACGCAAAGGGAAGGGCTCTCGGGAGCCCTACAAGCTGTGTCAAGGAAGCAGGATGCTTATTTACACCTCCTTTTCTTGTGTTAACGATTTTACTCTGCTATAGGATATCACAGTCCTAATTAGGTGTTAAACCGTGTGTTTTGGAGCCCTGTTGAGGGCTGCTTGTCTAAAGCTGATATACACAATCTTTCAAGCTCAAAGCTGATCCTTCAAGCTGGACCCAGCATGGGGCCTCTTTCAGATGGCTCTCGTGCCCATGCAGCAAGACCTGCAGTGGCTGATCCTTTGCCCTCCTGCACATCATGCTGTGCACAGACTCCCTGGCGCTGGGTTCCTGCAGTCACTGCTGCCATAGACCCCACATTCTGAGCACTCACTGTGTGAGTGGTGCTTCCCCCAGGCAATCATGTTTAACGGATGAGGTCGATGCCTGCTGCTCTTATCTCACCTCCCCGAGCAGCTCTGGGCTTTTCCGTCCCTCCATGTCCCTCTGTGCTGAGGCTGCCAGCTCAGCACCGTCTGCTGGTGACACAGGGGGCCCTGATAGCTGGGGCAGGGCCCTGCCAGCGCCGGGTCAAAGCTTGGTTTTCCTCTTGTGGCTTCTGTGTCACAGCAGGTTTAATTATAACCCGTTCCATCACGCTGTGCTGGCTTATCTCGCGTGCTCCTGTGTGCTCGCTTCCTCCTTGCTGGTAGCATCTCCACCGGGTACCAGCTGCTGTCAAATAGGCTTTGGGACCTCAGCACAACTGGACAAGGGTCCCAGTGCGGGCCAGAGACCCCAGGGTCAGCACGGGGATGGAAAGTGGGATCCCTTCCTGGGCTTGCCATCGTGGGGTACAGCTCTTGCTCACCAGTAGAAGTTGGGTCCCGGCTTTTGGGGAGCAGAGATGCTGTCTTAGGGGGGAAGGAGGAGGAAGGACCCTGTGCTCTGCAGGGGTCAGCAGTCAGAGCTAACCCATCTCTCTCCTCTGATAGGTGACGCAGGAGTGGGGACAGCCCAGCCGCCACCATGGTTGCCCTCTCGCTGAAGATCAGCATTGGCAATGTGGTGAAGACGATGCAGTTCGAGCCCTCCACCATGGTGTACGATGCCTGCCGCATGATCCGTGAGCGGGTGCCAGAGGCGCAGATGGGGCAGCGTAAGTCCTCCGCGGGGATGGGTGCCCAGCTTAGATCCTGGTCTTCCTTTGCTCTCCTGTTTCTGTGCCCATATGGGCTTCCCCAGATCAGTGGTGGGGTGGAAGGAGTAAGGTCCAGGTCTTCCTGCCCACTTGAAGCAAAGGATGAGCTCTTCAGGCTCCCTCCTTGACACCCTAGAAGAAATATGGGGGTTTTGGAAGGTAGGAAAGCACATTTGGAAGTAAAATACTTGAGCAGTGTGAGCCTGCTGCCCTTTCTGCCTCTGCTCCTGTTTCCTACTTGCATCCGTCACCCCTAGCCAGGACTAGGTGGATTTAAACAGTTGTAGGCATTAATAAACCATATAAGTTAGTTTTTCCTTTTTGGGGCATGTATTGGGTCTGTTCCCCACCGGCAGCTCTCTGCCAGACCCATGCTGGTGCTCCATTACCTTGCTAAGCCTTCTCAGCCCTCCCTGCTGCCACTGGGCTCAAAGTTAAGTTTATGGCTCAGAAGCTCAAGATGTGACTCACACCCACGAGGACATGGCCTGTCCCTGTCTTGGATGGAGGGGGGGGCTGGAGCTCTGGGACACCATCCCGGGGGCTCTCCTGGGTCCGCGCTGCCCTGCAAGCAGCTGTGCCACGGGGGAGAGGCAGCGAGCAGGGGGTCAGGAGTCGTGGGAAGAGGAGGGGAGTGTGGTGACATCTGGAAGCAGCGAATTCCTCGAGGATGAAAGGAAATGCCTTCTCATGGCGTGCCCAGCTGGCCAGCGGTCCGGCAGACCACGGCTTTCGGTTTCAGAGAGGGGATGAGCGTCCCTATGGATGTGGGGCTGTAGTGGTGTTGGAAGGAGCATTGCGTTTCCTGCTCCTGGGCGTGAGCCAGCCTGCTTGTGAAAAAACAGCCGAGGGGAAAGCCTTAAAGGGAACTGCTTATTCCCAAGTTCCTTTTCAGCTGCTTTGCTTTTCCTGTCAGCTCCTCGCAGGTTTTATTTCTCCTTGTAGTGGCACTTGGGGGTCCCTGTTGGAGCTGCGCTGTTTTTTCTGTCACCTTTGGGTGGTATATTCCCAGCCCTGCTCTTGCTCTGTGTCAGGAAGAGCCTTTCCCCGCTCAGGCTGTGGATCAGGGGCAAGCTGCTCCCTTTCCAGTGCTTTAGAGCTACCCTCTTGGAATTTGCTGTGAAAATAGCTTTGGGTTTGGGGTTGTTTTTTCTCAATGTAAAAATAAGATGGCACGGCTCCGTGCTTTTCCTGCTCCCTGTTTAGTCAGATCCCGTCGGCAGCGTGAGCCAGGCAGGCGCAGGGCAGCTCAGGAATTTGTCCCTCCCCGCAGAGAGCTGCCAACAAGATGACGAGTTATAAACAGAGCCAGCCAAGACAGCCTGCGGCGCTGGGTTGTTGCAGAGGTGGAAAAGGACCTTTCCCAGGGCAAAGCCAGGCGTGGTCCTGGCCTCTTGCAGCATGAAAACAGGGTTATCCCTGTGGGTATGAGCGGGGGTGCCGCCACACGGGCTCAGCAGCAGCGGTTGCACTGGGTACCCCAGCTGCAAGGGAGCAGGATTTGGTGAGCAGCACTGTTTCACCACCTCTGAGGCCTTGTGAGGCTTGATCCCTTACTCCTTCAGCCTCATCTTCCCCAGCCAGAGGAGTCCCGGCTCCTTTAGTCCCTCATAACAAGGCTCCATCATTTATGTTGCTTTTCTCTGTCTCTTTCCAAACTCTGCTGTGTCCTTCTGGGAAGGTGCAGACCACACCACCACTGAGTACTCAAAGTGTGGATGAGCCTAGGTTTCACAACCAGTTCCCAGCACCCTTCCTGGTGATCCCGTGTGCTTTCACTGTTGCTACACAGTGCACTGAACACTTCTGAGAGCTGTCACCCGCAGCTCCAAGCTCTTCATTCTGTTGTGACTGTCAGTTCCAAGTTCAGCATTGTGTAGGCATGCTTCAGACAGCTTTTTCATAGACAGCTATGGCAAAACATGAAGCTTGCTTGCCAGCTTTGTTGCCCACTCGTTAGGTTTAGGCTCCAGCATTCACAGTGCTGCTGTGCTCTACGTGCAGGGCTGCCCTGCTGCACATCTCTGGCAGTGTTCAAGGCCAGGTTGGATGGGGTTTGGAGCAACCTGCTCTAGTGGAAGGTGTCCCTGCCCATGGCAGGGAGTTGGAACTGGATGAGCTTTAAGGTCCCTTCCAACCCAAACCATTCTGTTATCTTGGTGGCCCTGTCCTGCTCAGGATTACCCTGGCAGAGCCTTTATCTATTTTTCAGCCAACGATTTTGGGCTGTTCCTCTCGGATGAAGACCCAAAGAAAGGGATCTGGCTGGAGGCAGGGAAGGCCCTGGACTACTACATGCTCCGCAATGGGGTAAGCATCCATCCCACATCCTTCCAGCTGGTACCTGCTTTGGCTCCAGATGTTCCCTCGGCGTGGCGCTGGTGTGGCTGCCTGCCCTGCTGCCTTGCATCTTGCCCTACAGCACCCCATGATTGCACCAGGGAGATGGGAGCTGATGGTGGGATGTGGGTGCCCTGCACTGGTGCTGCTGCTGGGAGCTGTGCTCTGCTGTGCCCACAGGATACTATGGAGTACAAGAAGAAGCAGCGGCCCCTGAAGATCCGCATGCTGGATGGGACAGTGAAAACAGTGATGGTGGATGACTCCAAAACCGTCACGGACATGCTCATGACAATCTGTGCTCGGATTGGTGAGAGGAGGGGGCAGCAACAGGGGCAAGGGAGCTGCGGAAAGATTGCAGTGTCGGATGGGGATACTGGAGGAACAGCATCAGCTCTGTGGAGATGCAATGGGGATGAGGAGTGCGTGATGCTAGGGAGGGGGCACTGCTCTGCACCTCTGTGTTATTTCAGGCTCTTTGCTGTATTTGGCAGCAAAGTCATGTTGAGCTTGGTCCTCTGCTCTCCTGCAGGCATCACCAACTACGATGAGTACTCGCTTGTTCGGGAGATTATGGAAGAGAAGAAGGAGGAGGTCACTGGCACCCTCAAGAAGGACAAGACCCTGCTACGAGATGAGAAGAAGATGGAAAAGCTCAAGCAGAAGCTGCACACAGATGATGAGTGTAGGTGCCTGCACATGCAGGGGATGGGATCAGCCTCTGCTGAGGGCACTGGTGAGAGGAGCAGGGACCCCTGCCAGGAGAATAGCCACTACAGAGAGTGGAGAGGACTGTGATGAGGGAACATATTCCACACTCCTTGGAGTGTTTCCTGGAAACCCAGGGCAGAGGGTGAATGCTGGGATGCACCAGACGGGTGCTGATTTCTCACTCTGCATGAGCAGCCTCGGGGCAGGGATTGGCCGTGCTTCAGTGCCTGTCCCTGCTCACGCTCTGTCCTTTCCTGCAGTGAATTGGCTGGACCACGGCCGGACCCTGCGCGAGCAAGGCATCGATGACAATGAAACGCTGCTGCTGCGGCGCAAGTTCTTCTACTCTGACCAGAACGTGGACTCACGAGATCCTGTGCAGCTCAACCTGCTCTACGTGCAGGTACAGCTCTCTGGAGCTCCACTGCCAGGGCTGGTGGCTGAGAGCTTTGGCCAAGAGCCGCTGTAGAGGGGGGAGCTTCGGGATACACAGTTATCTTGTGGGTAAGAACCAGCTGTGTCGATTACAGCCCTGCCCTCTGTGTACTCCATAGCTCCCCAGGGGATTTCATGTCTCCTCTGTCTGATAGGAATCACCCTGAAGTCCTGCTGCTCTTCCTCTCCCAGGCTTGGTGATGGTCCCTCTGGGGACAACCTAGTCCTAAATCCTTTCTTTTAGGGCCACTTCTTTTAAGCGTGGAAAACAGGTCCTGCTTGTTGTGGAGGGGAGTGGTGGCGGGGCTGCCCAGCCAACAGCAGTGTCTCCTCTTCTTGCACAGGCTCGCGATGACATCCTGAACGGTTCCCACCCCGTCTCCTTCGACAAAGCCTGCGAGTTTGCTGGGTACCAGTGCCAGATCCAGTTCGGGCCGCACAATGAGCAGAAGCACAAGCCGGGGTTTCTGGAGTGAGTGTCCCCGGGAGCCCCCGGGCTTGTCTTGGGGTGGTTCAAGCCTCTTGGGTGGTTCAAGCAGTTTAGAATCACAGAATGACAGGGGCTAGAAAGGACCTTAAGATCATCCAGTTCCAGCCCCCTGCCATGGGCAGGGACGCCTCACCCTAGACCCTGTCACCCAAGGCTCTGTCCAGCCTGGCCTTGAGCACCACCAGGGATGGAGCATTCACCACTTCTTTGGGCAGCTCATTCCAGTGCCTCACTACCCTCACAGTAAAGAACTTCTTCCTTATGTCCAATCTAAACTTCCCCTGTTTAAGTTTAAACCAATTTCCCTTTGTCCTATCACTACAGTCCCAGCACGGCACCAGCACATGGGGTTATGATTGCCTCTGCTACAACCCCTCCTCCGTGCAAAGGGTGCCAGCCCCACATCCTCCTCGTCCTGACACCCACAAGGGACATGCAGCCAGCTCTGATGAGGGGATCCCAGATCACCATATGCCCTCCTCTGATGCCACATTATGGGCTGCATCCATCCACCTCAGGCCATCCACCTTGCACTGAGGCAGCTTTCATTTACTGCAGCAACCTTTCCCACATCCTTCCTGCTCCCAAAAACTCCCAGACCGTGCCCTGGCAGAGGTTCATCCGAGGCTCTGGGTTTGGCCTCTTTGTAGTTGAAGACAAACGCTGGCTTGGTCTCTGCTGCTAACAGCTGGCTTGGGTGTCTCTTGGCAGGCTCAAGGATTTCCTGCCCAAGGAGTACATCAAGCAGAAAGGGGAGCGCAAGATCTTCATGGTACGTGCAGGGGGCATGTTGAGACCTGGTCTTCTCTTTCCTCCATACCAGAGGTTGAGGCTGGTGTTGTCTTTGGAGGCAACACATAGCAGCTTGTTGGGTGAGAAACAGGAGCAGAAGCTGTAGGTGAAGCAGATAAGGCAGCTCCTCTGGCAGTTCCCAGAGGTCAGAGGGATGCTGTAGCAGGGTCAGGGGATGTCAGTGCCGTGGGGAGAGCCTGGGAGGGCTGTGACAGTGATAGTGGCACAGCCAGGGGACGGTGGAGCTAGTGTGATATTGTCTTTGCTGTTGCAGGCCCACAAGAACTGTGGGAACATGAGTGAGATCGAAGCCAAAGTTCGCTATGTGAAACTTGCCCGTTCCCTTAAGACATACGGAGTCTCCTTCTTCTTGGTCAAGGTAGAGCTGCAGCCCCCCTGGTCCCACCTCTCACCAACCAGAATTCCTCTTCTTCAGCATCCTTCCATTTGCTGTGTCTCCAGTTGCTACTCCTCAACCCGTATTGCTCCAGTTTTCCCTCTGTCTCCACTGTCCTTCCTGCCTTTCCCTGTGCATTGCCTTCCCATTCCTTGATTCATGCTTTTTCTCATTTTCAAGCCCTGTGTCACAAGCAGAAAGTGTGGCCTGTGTAGCAGCAGCAGACATCTATGGCTACCAAAGGTCTCTGCCTGAACAGATCTGCTGTAACCCTTCTGTTGTGGCCCACAGGAGAAGATGAAGGGGAAGAACAAGCTGGTGCCACGGCTGCTGGGGATCACTAAGGAGTGTGTGATGCGTGTAGACGAGAAGACCAAGGAAGTGATTCAGGAGTGGAACCTGACCAACATCAAGCGTTGGGCAGCATCACCCAAGAGCTTCACCCTGGTAGGGACCAGCCCTGGTCCTCCCCACCCCAACCCCAGTGATGTCCCATGGGGGCTGCTCTCAGGCCAGCCCCTCTCTTGCCAGCCCATGGTCGGACAGCCTTGCCCTCCTCTGGTGCCTCTCCTGGCTCTTGTTTTGAAGGCTGGCACTTGGGTGCTTAGCGCATACCAGAGGGGCTCAGGGTGACTGCCAATGCCACAGTGCTACCCTGTGCCCTGCTGTTGCAGGATTTTGGGGATTACCAGGATGGTTACTACTCGGTGCAGACCACAGAGGGGGAGCAGATCGCACAGCTGATCGCTGGCTACATTGATATCATCCTCAAAAAGGTGAGGCTGTGCTGGGAAGGGTAGCAAAAACCGGCTCCTCTGCGGGGAGGGATGCACGATGCCCCTTCCAGCTGCTCCAGCTGGCACATGGAGAGCTGGAGTTGGGTCAGGGGGGTATGGTGGGATGGTGGTGGGCTGCAGGAGGAGGGGAAGGCTGGGAAGCGTGTGCTGGCTGACACATTTTCTCCTTCCCTCTGCAGAAGAAGAGCAAAGACCACTTTGGACTGGAGGGTGATGAGGAGTCCCCCATGCTGGAAGACACCGTGTCTCCAAAGAAGTAAGTTCTCCAGGAGCAAGGGAGCTGCCAAGCAGAAGTTGAGTGGAGACGAGGCTCCAGCCAAGCTTGCAGCACAGCATACATGGAGGAAGAGCTGCCAGTCCTTCAGAGCAGCACTCCCACAGGCCATGGGCATCTCTTGACCTGGTCCTTCTCCCTGTTTCAGGTTGACTGTCTTGCAGCAGCAGTTTAACCGTGTAGGCAAGGCAGAGCTGGGCGCAGTGGCCCTGCCAGCCATCATGCGCACAGGGGCTGGAGGGCCTGAGAACTTCCAGGTGGGCACAATGCCACAGCCCCAGCTGCAGATCACCAGTGGCCAGATGCACCGAGGGCACATGCCTCCTCTGGTAAGCTCTCCCTGTGCCCACAGAGACCCCAAAGGGTGCCCATCATTGTGTAGACCCATCCATTTGGGTCTATGAGCTACAGTCCCCTGACTGCAGCCTCTCCTCCAGGTTGAGCTGCCCCAAGCTGCTGTGTCTAGGCAGCCCCACCAGTGCTGTGCTTTGCAGCATGGCCCTGTGCCTGCCTTTGGTGTCCCCTATGTCCTCTGCAGCTGGAGAACCACTTGGAAAAGGCCACGAGGAGGCTGTTTTCTTTGGCCCCACTCAACCTGTTTGGGGCTTGCTGTAGAAGCCTTGTGGGGTCCCATTGCATGTGCTCCCTACTCCCCAGGAGCTGGTTAACTGTGACTTGCTTTTACCCACAGTGGGACTGGGAATTTCCCAGTGGGAGGTGCAAAGGGGAGACCCCCTTTTTGCTAGATGCACCCCCGGTTATGGAGACACCTACCCAGAGCACTGTCACCAGCAGCACATTACACCATGTTGCGGGGGGGGCAGGTATGTGAGGAATATTTAAGCCTAGATTTCAAGCCTACAGCATATCTCTGTGTGTCTCTGTGTTGCAGACTTCAGCCCAGCAAGCCCTGACTGGCACCATCAACTCCAGCATGCAGGCTGTGCACGCAGCCCAGGCCACACTGGATGACTTTGAGACATTGCCACCCCTTGGGCAGGATGCTGTGAGTGTTGGTGAAGGCTCTGTGGAAGGGGGGACCTTGCTGGAGGTTGTTGGCTCAGCTGAGTGAGGCTGGTCACATTCCCAGGAGAAGTGTAAGCAGCCCCTGGGAAGATCTGCTGCCTGCAGGGATGTGGGGTTGTATCTACTGTATCCCTAGGAGAGGAAGGGACACTTGGTCATCTTGCTTCATCAGGATGGGTTGGGGAGTTTGGGGTGGTCACAGTTCTTCCTTCCCTCTTCCTTGTCTCCTCCTTCCTCCATCTGTCTGTGTGAGCATGGCTGCAGTTACCCACCACCTCCACCACCATCTCCTGACCCTGTTCTCCTCATTTCAGGCATCCAAAGCTTGGCGCAAAAACAAAATGGATGAGTCGAAGCACGAGATCCACTCCCAAGTGGATGCTATCACTGCTGGCACAGCCTCAGTGGTCAACCTCACAGCAGGTACGTGGAGGGTTGAAGAGGGATGACCCATTTTGGACAAAGCTTGGTATCTCTTGTCTGCCAGAAGGTCACAGCTCCTGCCCTCCATAAGAGGCTGGATGAGCCAGTCTTCCCCAGCTAGAGCTAAATCAGCCCTGACTGCTGCTAATATGCCTGTAGAGCTGGTCATGCCCCTGCAGCTCACCCTGGCTTTGCCCAGCCTAGTCCTTCCTCCCAGTCTTTGGCTGACCAGCGATCCTCTAGATGAGGGGCATGTTGTACAGTCCCTGCCATAACTCTGAGCACAGCTGCTGCGTGGTGCAGCTCTTTTTCCCCATGCTCTCCTGCTCAAACTCAGCTGACGCAGGTTTAGGAGCCGTGACATGGGGATGTTCTTGGAGCATCACGTGAAGCGCATCCCATCCTACACCTCTCTTCCTGTGCAGGGGATCCAGCAGACACGGACTACACTGCTGTGGGCTGTGCTGTTACCACCATCTCTTCCAACCTGACGGAGATGTCCAAGGGTGTGAAGCTGCTGGCTGCACTGATGGAAGATGAAGGAGGGAATGGCCGACAGCTTCTGCAGGCTGCCAAGAACCTGGCGAGTGCTGTCTCAGACCTGCTGAAAACAGCACAGCCTGCCAGCACTGAGGTGAGTGGCAGGAGGGGCCATCGGGAGAGGGTTTTGCTGCTTGCTCTCGAACCCAGTGTTGATCTTGGCTCGTTCCTTGCAGCCTCGCCAGAACCTCCTGCAGGCTGCTGGCCTGGTGGGCCAGACCAGCGGGGAGCTGCTGCAGCAGATAGGGGAGAGCGACACCGACCCCCGGTTCCAGGTTAGTGCAACCGAAGACTCTCACTCCCTAAAACCATCAGCTCTTGCACAGGACCTGGCTCTGGGCGCAGTGACTTTGCTGAGGGAGGGGGCAGGCCATTGTCCATCTCTGTCCCTAGAGCCACAGTGATATAACACCTCTTATCTTGTGGATTCCCATGTAGATCCCAGAAAGCCGGCGTGCTTGGATCCTGCCTGCCTCTGACCCAAAGACGGTAAAAAGGGGGCTGTAGGCACGGTGTGGTGGTCCCTGCCCTCTCCAGTGCGAGGGGCGCTCCTCTGAGGACAATCAGCTGCACTCTATGGAGAAGGGCTCTTGTCAAAACCCTGCTTTTCTGGTGGTTGGCTATCAGAAGTCCATGCACTCGGGTCATCCCTGTGTGAGCACTGTGTGAGTCCTCTGCTCCTGCCTGTGAGAGCTGCAGGGTGGCTGCAGCATCATGGGGTGGTTTAGTTTGGCTTCCAGCTGGCTTGTTTTCCTGCAGTTGCTCCTTCAGCACAAGTGAGACAGCACAGTGTGGTGGGTAGGAGAACCTAGCCATTATACAGACCAAAACAGCCTGCAGAAACAAGGTGTTTCTGTTCATGGCGACCTCAACATAAATAGAAAAGCCTTGACATTTAGACAAAGGGAACAGAAAAAACAACAGTAGGGGTGGAAGCCGTGCTCAGCCAGGCATCAGTGCCAGCACAGGGGCATCCCCATGTGGCAGGTTTGGGACCTGGAGGACAATTTGCACACATGCAGTGAGTGAGATGCTCTGCCTTGGAGCTGTCAGACCCGAGTGTATCTACTTCCCTCCTTGTGCTCTGATGCAGTAGTCTGGGGACTCTGGAGCTGGGTGCATGCGCTCTCTGCTCTCTCCTCCTGTCTGGAAAGGTGGTGGGTCGCAGTGGGAATAGTCCTGGCTTGCAGGAGGTGAGGGGATGCTGTGACATTGATTTGGTGGCTGGAGGCTTTGTTGCCTTTAGTGGGGCCACTCACTGTGAGCATGCACACAGCAGGAGGGTTGCAGGCACAGCGAGCAGTGAGTTCTGGCACCTGTACCAAGGTCTTTGCCCCTAGCACTGCTGTCAGGCACCGGTGCTGCCACTTTTAACCAGCAGCATGCCACAGGAGCTAATCCTGGTGTACAGTCATGTCTAGTGCCCTACAGGAAAGCAGTTTGCTGTGTGCTGGTTGCTGCCTGTTACGTGCTGGCAGGGTGGCCCCATGCTGCCCTGAGGGTGAGGAGGCTGGGTGCTGTGTCATACTTCTCCTTTAGCCCCAGCAAGGATTGTAGAGATGTAACCTGTTGCGAAGGAGCTAGAAAATAGCTGGCATGCCTGCAGTACAGGTGACCAGGGGCAGCATCTCCTGCTCCCCTCTTGCTTGTGGGGTGAGCCTGTGGGCAGGCAGATGCCCCTGGTGTGGCTGTGCTATAGGAGCTTGTGCCTGCCATTTGGCAGGAGGGGTTTGTAATTGTTTGCCTTTGCATCCCTCCACATAAAGCTCAGCAGTGCCTTGCAGAGCTTGTTGCTGTGGTACCATCAGGGACTTGCAGCAGTCGTTGCCTAGGCAATAAGCAGGTCAGCAGTAAGCAGGTCACAGGTACTGAGATGATGCTGAGCATTGCCTGAGCTGCACCAGGTGGTGTTTACGGCAGCGCTGTGCTGCACGCTGCAGCTCCAGGCCATATTACAGCCTCACCACTGGCTGTAGCACACAGTAGAGGGGGAGTCAAGGTGTTGCCAGCCACCCCAGGCGATCCATGGTGCCCGTGCTGGAACCGAGTGGATGAAAGGCCCCCAAGAGCTCATGTTTCCCAGCTGATTATTTCACGAGCTCCCTGCAGGCGGCTGCCATTGCTCCTGCTATAGTGGCTCCTGTACTGACCCCCTCCATTCCCCACAGGACATGCTCATGCAGCTGGCAAAGGCGGTGGCCAGCGCCGCGGCTGCGCTGGTGCTCAAAGCCAAGAACGTGGCTCAGAAGACGGAGGACGCGGCGCTGCAGACACAGGTGATCGCTGCTGCCACCCAGTGTGCCCTCTCCACCTCCCAGCTGGTGGCCTGCACCAAGGTAAGCAGCAAGGCTTTAACCCATGCCTCAGTATGGTGGCATCACCAGGGTAGTGGCAGCTCCATGGTGGGGTTGTGGGTGTGCTAGAGCTACACTTCCTAAGGTGGGACATTAGGGGTCTGGCACAGCTCGGGTTGTGGTCGTTGTCACTGTGCCTAAGCATTATATATCCTCTATGGAGGAGCAGAAGCCGGGGACAACTATTCCTGCACATCTCCTACACAGAGCCCATCACGCTTCCTCTCTTCTCCTCTCCAGGTAGTGGCTCCCACAATCAGCTCACCAGTGTGCCAGGAGCAGCTGATTGAGGCTGGCAAGTTGGTGGCCAAGTCAGCAGAGGGCTGTGTGGAGGCATCCAAGGCAGCCACCAGTGATGACCAGCTCCTGAAGCAGGTTGGGGTGGCAGCCACGGCCGTCACCCAGGCCCTAAATGACCTGCTGCAGCACATCAAGCAGCATGCCTTGGGCGGGCAGCCCATCGGGCGCTATGACCAGGCCACTGACACCATCCTCAACGTCACCGAGAACATATTCAGCTCCATGGGCGATGCTGGTGAGAGCGCTGATGGCAGCCAGAGTAGAGCGTGGTGGATGGGGAGGTATCAGGGAGCCTGTGGACTTGCTAACGGGGCCACCCTTCCTTCCTGTCCCAGGGGAAATGGTG
This sequence comes from Pezoporus wallicus, assembly GCF_028554395.1. NCBI lineage: Eukaryota > Metazoa > Chordata > Aves > Psittaciformes > Psittacidae > Pezoporus > Pezoporus wallicus. Next base: position 645,559 of record NW_026642642.1, read on the forward strand.
CGTCAGGCTCGTATTCTGGCCCAGGCCACTTCCGACCTTGTCAATGCCATCAAAGCTGATGCAGAAGGAGAGACAGACCTTGAGAACTCACGCAAGCTGCTGAGTGCGGCCAAGATCTTGGCTGATGCCACTGCCAAGATGGTGGAGGCTGCGAAGGTCAGTGGTGTGGGATGGGAGGAATGCTGGCTTTGGCCCCCAGCCCCATCTGATTACATCCGCTCAGGGCTGGGAAGGGGACAAACGGCCCCTGGATGGGAAGTGGTTCCCAGAGCAAGGTCCTGCACTGAGCCAGGGACCTTTGCAGTGAAATGGGGCTCTTCCTGGAGCTGTGGGTATTAGCAGAGGAGCTGTTAGCTCTTATGCAGCTGTGCTGTCCCACAGGGGCTTTGGTCATTGGTAAGCAGCCAGGCTGCCTTGAGGGGGAACTCCCCAGCATCAGACCAGGACGCAGGAGGACCCTGTGGTCCCTGCGAGGTGTGATGGGTTTCCTGTTCTCTGCAGGGAGCCGCAGCCCACCCGGACAGCGAGGAGCAGCAGCAGCGCCTGCGTGAGGCTGCAGAAGGGCTCCGCATGGCGACCAACGCCGCAGCCCAGAACGCCATCAAGAAGAAGCTGGTGCACAAGCTGGAGGTGAGACACTGAGCAAGGGACCACAGAGGGCAAGCAGGCAGAGTCATTGAGACCTGACCAGGACCCCTCACATCCCTGAGCTTCCCAGAGGGATGAAGTCCTTTTTGGGTACAGCATCCATGCTGCATCCCACAGAGACCTCCCCACTGCTCCCTTCCCATGTGTGCACCACGTTGCTTTGGGATGCTGGGTGTTGAGGGTGCTGGGGATGTTCTGGTGGGCCCCAGTACATGGTGGGGGGCTCAGGGCAGGGTGACTGGTGGGGACCAGTGCTAACCCATGCCTTCCTCTGTCAGCACGCAGCTAAGCAAGCCGCTGCCTCTGCCACCCAGACCATCGCTGCAGCACAGCACGCTGCCTCCTCCAACAAGAACCCTGCTGCACAGCAGCAGCTGGTGCAGAGCTGCAAGGTAAGAGCCCAGGCCTCATCCTGGCATCTCCCTCCTCCCAGCCCTTCTGCCCTGTGCTGGGGCTTCCTGCTCAAACACAGTGGGCAGGCAGGACCTTGGGGGTCTTCATGGAGCTCCTCCAGGAGCCTGTCTTCTGGTCACTTGTCCTGGGTTAGATCCATCTCCTCCCAGCCTCTGCACTGATGTTCCTCTTTGGCAGGTGGTGGCAGAGCAGATCCCGATGCTGGTGCAGGGTGTCCGAGGGAGCCAATCCCAGCCAGACAGCCCCAGTGCTCAGCTGGCTCTCATTGCTGCCAGCCAGAACTTCCTTCAGGTACCTGTGATGCCCAGAGTCTCCTGCACCACCTCTGGTGTTACAGCTTTCCTACCCTGCCTGGCCCTCCCAGCATACTGTGAAACCTGCTGCACCTGGGCAGCAAAGAGGTGCTGTGCATTCATGTCCTTCTCACTGCTTTTCCCTTTTCCCTGGCAGCCTGGTGGGAAGATGGTAGCTGCAGCCAAGGCCACCGTCCCTACCATCACAGACCAGGCCTCTGCCATGCAACTCAGCCAGTGTGCCAAGAACTTGGCCGCAGCTCTGGCTGAGCTCCGCACAGCTGCCCAGAAGGTGAGAGGCTGGGTCCCATCCTGCAGGAGGACCCTGGCTGTGTATAGTAGGGGGAAACGTGGGGACAGCCCAACAGCAGGTCATAGCTGGGCTCAGGGGTTGCCCCACTCACCTTCCCTTCTCCCCATTGCAGGCCCAGGAGGCATGTGGACCCCTGGAAATAGATTCTGCTCTGGGTCTGGTGCAAAGCCTGGAGAGGGACTTGCAGGAAGCCAAGGCAGCTGCCCGTGATGGCAAGCTCAAGCCTCTGCCAGGGGAGACGGTGAGTGCATGGGGTGGTACAGGGTGGGTGCTGGAGCAGGGGAGCCACCAGAATGTGCAGCCCACCACCATGTCCCCACGTATCCTCCTGCAGATGGAGAAGTGTGCCCAGGACCTGGGGAACAGCACGAAAGCTGTGAGCTCTGCCATCGCTCACCTCCTGGGAGAGGTGGCCCAGGGCAATGAGAACTACACAGGTACCAACATCAGCATCAGGGCTGGGAGAGGGGAGCGTGCGGTGCCAACAGCCACTGACCTTTCCATCTCCCCAGGCATCGCTGCCCGAGAGGTGGCCCAGGCCCTGCGCTCGCTCAGCCAGGCTGCCCGTGGTGTAGCGGCCAACACGGCCGACCCGCAGGCACAGAACGCCATGCTGGAGTGTGCCAGCGACGTGATGGACAAAGCCAACAACCTCATCGAGGAGGCGCGGAAAGCGGTGGGCAAGCCTGGAGACCCAGAGAGCCAGCAGCGCCTGGCCCAGGTGGGAGAATGGGTATCCCAAGGGGCAGAATGGGTACCCCAGGTGGGAGAATGGGTACCCTGGTGAGCCCTGCCATCCCCTGGGAAGGGCACAAAGCTGCCACAGAATGGTGACCCCTCTTTGTTTCTCTGCAGGTGGCCAAAGCAGTGTCGCAGGCCCTGAGCCGCTGTGTTAACTGCTTGCCGGGGCAGCGAGATGTGGACGCTGCCATCCGCATGGTGGGAGAGGCCAGCAAGAGGCTGCTCTCAGATTCGGTGAGCTGAGCCGGGGTGGGAGGGGATGAGGGAAGCCTTGTAGACATGTGAGCCAGCCTGTCTGCACCGGCTTCCTCTGGAACATATCCCCAAGCATGTACCAGCCCTTCATCCTCCATCTCCATCCTCCTTGCTGCCTCTCCTAACTGGTCTCCCTGCTTCCAGTTCCCTCCCAGCACCAAGAGCTTCCAGGAGGCACAGAGCCAGTTGAACCAGGCAGCCGCGGGGCTCAACCAGTCTGCCAACGAGCTGGTGCAGGCGTCGCGTGGCACCCCGCAAGACCTGGCCAAGTCCTCTGGCAAATTTGGGCAGGACTTCAATGAGTTCCTGCAGGCGGGAGTAGAGATGGCCAGCCAGTCCCCGGTGAGAGCGAGCGCCCCTCGGGTGATACTGGGTGTTTTGGGATGCCGAGAGGGTGGCTAACCACAGGCAGGGTGGCTGGGCAGGGTGGTTAGGGTGGTTGTGGCCAATGCAGCTGGTGAGATGATGTCTGGAGCTGTACAAAGCCACAGCAGCAGGGAGAAAACGGCTTGGGTTGGTTCAGCGAGTGTTGCCGCTGTTGGACGAGTTAGATGAAGGGAACTGGCTCAGCTTGAAAACCACCAAAGCAGACCCAGGGTGTGGAGCTTGGAAATGTGCTGCAGGTGACTCTTCTTGGCTCCTTGCAGAATAAGGAAGACCAGGCGCAGGTGGTGTCAAACCTGAAGAGCATCTCCATGTCCTCCAGCAAGCTGCTGCTGGCTGCAAAGGCGCTCTCTGCTGACCCTGCAGCGCCCAACCTCAAGAATCAGTTGGCAGCAGCAGCACGGTAGGAGGAACTGTTCCATGCGAGCTGCTTGCTGTAGCAAAGGGGCAGGGTTGTGGGGTGGTGTTGATCCGTGGGTCTTTCTCCATTGTCCCTCGCAGGGCTGTGACTGACAGCATTAACCAGCTGATCACCATGTGCACTCAGCAGGCTCCAGGCCAGAAGGAGTGTGACAATGCCCTGCGGGAGCTGGAGGTGAGAAACCACATCTTGATGAGGCTGGGATAGCTGGGTGCTGTGATGGTGGGGTGGGGAGAGCTGCGCCTTGCTGCGAGGGATAGGAGGGAGCCAAGAGGGAGATGCAAGCAGAAGGCATGGATCCTTCCCCTGGGTGTGATGCCTGTGTCCCTGCAGACGGTGAAGGAGCTGTTGGAGAACCCCACCCAGACAGTCAATGACATGTCCTACTTCAACTGCCTCGACAGCGTCATGGAGAACTCCAAGGTGAGCCCTGAGCAGGTCTGGGGAAGGATGGGGCAGGTTTGGGAGCTGTGTGGGGGACAAAGGGAAAGGTGGTTCCAGCCCTGCTGATGAAGCACAGTGAGCTCTGAGCCTGGGAGAGCTGTGGGAGCAGGAGGTGGTGTGCACAGCTGGTGTGTTCCTGCAGGTGCTGGGCGAGTCCATGGCTGGCATCTCCCAGAACGCCAAGAACAGCAAACTGCCGGAGTTCGGCGAGTCCATCAGTGCCGCCTCCAAAGCTCTCTGTGGGCTGACAGAGGCAGCTGCTCAGGTGAGACAGGCTAGGTCCCAGCCCTGATCATTGCCCCTGGCACACAGTTGCCATAGTACTCCTGCTCCTCCAAGCCTGTCCCTGTAGGAGGGTCCCACAAGCCTCCTCTGCAGCCCTTACGCTCTCTGAGCCTTCCTGCTGTGTGTGAGTTCTCTCTCATCACCCCTCTCCTGCTCCCAGGCTGCCTACCTCGTGGGGGTGTCAGACCCCAACAGCCAGGCTGGACAGCAGGGCTTGGTAGACCCCACTCAGTTTGCTAGAGCTAACCAAGCCATCCAGATGGCCTGCCAGAACCTGGTGGACCCTGCCTGCACCCAGTCGCAGGTGAGTATGAGGTGGGGCACCATTATGGGCATTTTCTTGCATGAAAGGGAGTGTGAGGCTGGTTGGAAGAGCTGCATCCCAAGAGTTGGCTAAGATTACCGCTTGTGTCTCATCAGCTGTACTGGGAGTCAGCTGGCAGCTTTGATGTAATGGTGACAGTCCAGTTGGGCATGCAGGACCTTGGCAATCCTTCTTGGGTCCCAAGAGGGACCCTTGTGGTCACTGATGCCCCATGTGGGGCAGGCAGGAAGGTGGAGCTGTGGGGATGGGGAGTTGTGGTGTATCCTGCCCTACCCTGCTCTTCCCTGAAGGTGCTGTCAGCAGCCACCATCGTAGCAAAGCACACGTCAGCCCTGTGCAACACGTGCCGCCTGGCCTCCTCCCGCACCGCCAACCCAGTGGCCAAGCGCCAGTTTGTCCAGTCAGCCAAGGAGGTGGCCAACAGCACGGCCAACCTGGTGAAGACCATCAAGGTGAGGTCTCCCTGCTGGGACACCATGGTGGGATGGGATCTGGGGCATGGCAGAGGTCGGATAACTGCTCTGGTCTCTCCACACCAGGCCCTGGATGGTGACTTCAACGAGGAGAACCGGGAGCGTTGCCGCGCTGCCACTGCACCTCTCATTGAGGCTGTGGATAACCTGACTGCCTTCGCCTCCAACCCAGAGTTTGCCACTGTTCCAGCCCAGATCAGCCCAGAGGTGGGATGCTGCAGGGGCAGGAAGGATGTGATAGGGGTTGCTGTAGGGTGGGGAGGAGCTGTGCCTCCCCTCCAGCCTGTAATGGAGTCCCAGTGCAGGGCTGATGGAGAGAGGTGGCAGCACCTCGGGCTTTGAGGGGCTGCTCTGTGGTGAGGGTCACAGGTGGGAAAGGGAGTAACTTCTCGTGCACAGTCCCTTGCCTCACCAAGCCATCATCTCCTTGTGCAGGGGCGCAGAGCCATGGAGCCCATTGTCTCTTCAGCCAAGGCCATGCTGGAGAGCTCTGCTGGCCTCATCCAGACCGCCCGCTCCCTGGCTGTCAACCCCAAGGACCCTCCGCAGTGGTCGGTGCTGGCTGGCCACTCTCGCACTGTCTCGGACTCCATCAAGAAGCTCATCACCAACATGAGGTGAGGAGAGTCCTGCCCGCTCAACTGCAGCCCTGTCCATGCTGGCTCTGAGTAAGCATCCCTGGGGATGTCTTAGCTTATCATCCCCTTGGCTGCTGTCAGTGAGGCGAGGCAAGGGATGGGATGAAGATGTCTCTTACCCTGCATGGGAGCTGCTCCTTCAGCCCTGACTCATGGGGATGCATGTCAGCGTGCCTGGGCTTTATGACCCTCTTGTTCTGAAGCCTGGCAGAAGTGTCCTGCCTCTCACCAGCACCAGCTGAGGCTAGGGGCAAAGGGGTGGTGTAGCTGCTGCCAGTGCTGTGTTAATCCATGTGTCACACAGGGACAAAGCTCCAGGACAGCGGGAGTGCGATGAAGCCATTGATGTCCTGAACAGATGCATGCGGGAGGTAGACCAGGCCTCCCTCGCTGCCATCAGCCAGCAGCTTGCCCCACGAGAAGATATCTCCCAGGAGGTGGGTCAGGGATGGGCTGTTACAGGGATGCATTAACACTGGCTGGTATCCTTCCCCCAGCTCCCATCAGCACGTGGTGACCTCAGCCTCATGCAGTGCCTTCTGTTTGCAACAGGCTTTGCACAACCAGATGATCACAGCTGTGCAGGAGATCAGCAACCTCATTGAGCCCGTGGCCAGTGCAGCGCGGGCTGAGGCCTCTCAGCTGGGGCACAAGGTAACACAGGGATGGGGAGCTGCTGATGAGGTGCTTGGTGTGTGTGGAGAAGCTCGTGGTGGGAGGAGAGGCACAAGATTGCCAGGGCCAGAAGCTGATGATGCTCTTCCCTAGGTGTCCCAGATGGCTCAGTACTTCGAGCCGCTCATCATGGCAGCGATCGGTGCTGCCTCCAAAACGCCCAACCACCAGCAGCAGATGAACCTCCTGGACCAGACCAAAACGTTGGCTGAGTCTGCCTTGCAGATGCTGTACACAGCCAAGGAGGCTGGTGGGAACCCCAAGGTGAGCAGGAGGTCACCTTGTGGAGCACATGTGGAGCACACCATGTCGGTGGTGTGTTCCTCTGTGTATGGGTGCTGCATGGTGTGTCTGTCAGACATGGAGGTAAGTGTGTGTGCAGCATCCCTGTTGGGATAGGAGCTGCTGCCCACCTTCCCTCACTGTGGTTTGTCTTTGCAGCAAGCTGCCCACACTCAGGAGGCTCTGGAGGAGGCTGTGCAGATGATGAAGGAGGCAGTGGAGGACCTGACCACCACCCTGAATGAGGCAGCCAGCGCTGCAGGGGTTGTGGGGGGCATGGTGGACTCCATCACCCAGGCCATCAACCAGGTGTGGGCATGTCCTGCGTTCAGCAGTAGCAGTCATCTTTCTCCTTCTTAGTAGCTTTTGCAGTGATGTGGTTTTTGACTTTTAGCCTGGGAACAATACTGATGTTCTTAGCTGTTGCTCAGTAATGTTCACTCCAATCAAGGACTTTCTGAGTCTCATGCTCTGCAAGGAGGAGGGGAAGCCGGTAGGGAGCAGAGACAGGACCCCTGACCCAAACTAGCCAAAGGGGTATTCCATACCACAGCACGTCATGCACAGTATAGAAACTGGGGGCAGTTACCCAGAAGGGCCAGATCACTGCTCGAGGCTGGCTGAGTATCAGTCGGTGGGTGGTGAGTGGTTGTATTCTCTTCCCTTGTTATTTCCCTTATCATTATCATTATTGGTGGCAGCAGTAGTGGTTTGTGTTATACCTCAGTTACTGGACTGCTCTTATCTCAACCACGGGAGTGACATTCTTTCAATTCTCCTCCCCATCCCTCCAGGAGTTGGGTGAGGAGGGGGCTGGTGGGGAGTGAGTGAGCAGCTGCGTGGTTCTGAGTTACCGACTGGGCTTAAACCACGACAGGGAAGCGTGGCCAAGGCTGGTGGTGGGAGAGGGGAAGAGGTAGGGCCAAAGCCTAGAAGGTTTTTGGTCTGGAGCTGGAGCCAGAGCCTCCTGCTGGTGTCTTACAGCTGGACGAGGGACCAGTGGGTGAGCCGGAGGGGACCTTTGTGGACTACCAGACCACGATGGTTAAGACAGCCAAGGCCATCGCAGTGACAGTGCAGGAGATGGTGAGTACAAGCAAGCCTGTCACGGCAGAAAGCTCTGCCTGCCACCCAGGCAGGCGCCTGCCTTCCTTGCTTGCCTGTCCCAGCATAGGGCTCTTCCAACTCCTGCTCCTTCTTTCATTGGCAGGTCACCAAATCCACCACCAACCCGGATGAGCTGGGCACACTGGCCAACCAGCTCACCAATGACTATGGGCAGCTGGCGCAAGAGGCCAAGCCAGCTGCCCTCACTGCTGAGAATGAGGAGGTGAGAGCATGGGGAGCAGTGCTAGAGCGTGCTATGGGGCAGAGTGGGATCTGCTGGGGCTTGAGAGCAGAGGACTCTTGAATCTCCTGGGGGCAGGTAGCGTTCATGCCTCCCCTGCAGCATGGTGTGGAAATGTGGAACAAAACCATGTTTCCTTTTGCACCTTCCTGAGGGGGAGTATTATAGAATCACAGAATGGTTTCGGTTGGAAGGGACCTTAAGATCATCCAGTTCCAACCCCCCTGTCATGGGCAGGGACACCTTCCACTAGAGCAGGTTGCTCCAAGCCCCGTCCAACCTGGCCTTGAACACTGCCAGGGATGGGGCAAACATAGCTTCTATGGGCAACTTGTGCCAGAGCCTCAGTACCCTCATAGTAAAGAACTTCTTCCCTTACATCCAACCTAAATCTCCCCTGTTATAGTTTAAACCCATTACCCCTTGTCCTGTCACTGCAGTCCCTGATGAACAGTCCCTCTTCAGCATCCTTGTAGGCCCCTTTCAGACACTGGAAGCTGCTCTAAGGTCTCCATGCAGCTTCTCTTCTCCAGGCTGAACAGCCCCAACTTTCTCAAGCCTGTCAGCTGGGAGAGAGGAGCTGGGTGGTGATGGTGGGTGATGTTTCCTGGCTGGTATCATGGATGTGAGGCTTAGTCTCCTGCTGGCTCTCCCATGCATTCATTTCTCTTCAGATCGGCTCCCACATCAAGCGCCGCGTGCAGGAGCTGGGTCACGGCTGTGCTGCCCTGGTCACTAAGGCTGGAGCCCTGCAGTGCAGCCCCAGCGATGCCTACACCAAGAAGGAGCTGATAGAGAGTGCACGCAAGGTTTCCGAGAAGGTAAGTGGTCCAGAGAGAGAGGCAATGATGTGGCGAGGCGGGAGGGATGCTGGATTGAGGCTTTTGCCTTTGGAGCCACTAAACGAGGTTCTCTCCAAATCGGCTTTAATTGATAGGCATAGTGTTTACTGCGTCTCCAACCAAGTTTGTAGCTCATGCTGGGAGACTGATCTTGGAAAGCATCCTGTCCCATCAGTCAGTCTAAAGAGCACGCTTCTGAATAACAGATGAAAACATGGCTCTTTTAAGCTTTTGCTGTATTTGATAAGCGTAGAGCAGCAGTGCTTGTAAGCCAAATCACAAAAGGAAAACAAACACTTGTTATAGTGCCTGGCAGGTGCCTGCATGTTCAGGACCTCCTGCAGTTCCTTCCTTTCCAAGATTGCTTTCCATCAGGAAACTTGTTCCCTTGTGAGTGCTTGCCCAAGTGCAGAAATTGAGTTTCACAACCAAAGAAGAAATGAGGTGTGATGTTCTGATGCCCATCATGCAAACCTTGTTCATTTGCAAACTACTGGAGTCCAATATCCCCTGAACCCCAAAACATGATAGATACAACTGGAAGCTGAGAAGAGGTGTCCAGACCACATGATTCCCAATTCCTCTCCTTGGAATGGAGTGGCTCCATCCTGGGAGATGTTTGAGAAGGTGTGCGCAGCAGCTCTGCTCCCCAGCTCACCCTCCTTGTATCCCACAGGTATCTCACGTGCTGGCAGCCCTGCAGGCTGGGAACCGTGGGACGCAAGCCTGCATCACGGCAGCCAGCGCTGTCTCCGGCATCATTGCGGACCTGGACACCACCATCATGTTTGCCACAGCAGGAACCCTCAACCGGGAGAACTCGGAGACCTTTGCTGACCACAGGTACCTTGTGCAGCTTCTGCTCAGTGTGAGATGGGGCGTCAGGCTCTGTCCTGTGATCTCCTGTCTTCATGAGCTGTGGTGTAGCCCCAAGGACAACTGCAAGTACAGGTCATGCTGACTCTACTTCCCCTCCAGAAGGCAGGGTTCACAGTCTCGCTATACCATGTGTGTACATAGAGGGCTGTATCTTCTCTGACTCCCTTCTTCTCCCCAGGGAGGGCATCCTGAAGACAGCCAAGGCGCTGGTGGAGGACACCAAGGTGTTGGTGCAGAACGCCACGGCCAGCCAGGAGAAGCTAGCACAGGCTGCCCAGTCCTCCGTGTCCACCATCACCCGCCTGGCAGAGGTGGTGAAGCTGGGTGCCGCCAGCCTGGGATCTGAAGACCCAGAGACTCAGGTGAGATGGGGTTCGTAGGGTGAATGGAGGCTGCTTGTAGCTTGCTTGAAGGAGCTGAGGGTTGCGGGTGTTGTGTGGTACCCTGGGGTGGGTCCTGCCTGTTGTGAAGAGGGTTTGCTGGGCTTTGACTGGTGCTGGCTGAGCTGGGTCTTACCACCTCCAGCCTGAGCGTGACCGTAGTCAAGTCATTGCCCTGATTTTGCTGTCCCAGGTGGTTCTGATCAATGCTGTGAAGGATGTGGCCAAGGCACTTGGAGACCTGATCGGTGCCACCAAGGCAGCTGCTGGCAAAGCTGGGGATGATCCTGCTGTCTACCAGCTGAAGAACTCTGCCAAGGTCTGAGCTGGATGGGGTGCGAAGGAGGGGATGGGGAAGGAGGGCTGGAGAAAGAGCAGGGAAGGCTTCTCTGTCCGCCTCAGGGCAGGAGGGGAAGAAGTGGCACATAAATGTGGGGCACAGCATGCAGAGGAAGCATTGGTAGGAGAACAAGGTGAGATGGTATGAGCGGAGTATGGGGATAGAGCTGTTTTGACCTGAACCGTGAAGGTGCTGGCAACAGCCCGGAGCTGATGTGGGGCTTTGCCTCTTTTCCCTTTCACAGGTGATGGTGACGAATGTCACTTCCTTGCTGAAGACAGTGAAAGCTGTTGAGGATGAGGCCACGAAGGGGACACGGGCGCTGGAGGCCACCATAGAGCACATACGCCAGGAGCTGGCAGTGAGTACAGTAGCAGTGCCGTGTCTGCTGCCCCACTCACTGCCTGCGCTGTGCCTCACCACCACCCTTCTCCTCGTAGGTCTTCTCCTCCCCGGTGCCCCCTGCCAAGGTCTCCACCCCGGAGGACTTCATCCGTATGACAAAAGGCATCACGATGGCCACAGCCAAAGCGGTGGCTGCTGGCAACTCGTGTCGGCAGGAGGATGTCATTGCCACAGCCAACCTAAGCCGCCGTGCCATCGCCGATATGCTGCGCGCCTGCAAGGTGGGTCCGGCACGGGTTTGTGGGTGCTGGTGGGGATGGTGCTGGATGTGGACTGAGGATTCCCTGTCTCCGGGTTTCAGGAAGCTGCCTACCACCCAGAGGTGAGCGGGGATGTGCGGCAGCGGGCGCTGCGCTTTGGCAAAGAGTGCGCTGATGGATACCTGGAGCTGCTGGAGCACGTGCTTGTGGTGAGTGTCCCTGTCCCTGCTCCCAGAGTGGGACGTGTTCCCCACATCCCCAGGGTCCTCTGGGCTCTGCGTCTCCTCCCACTGAGGTCTTTGCGTGGCCCCTTCTCTGCCTGTGCTGGCACAACACATGGCTGAGGTCCTTCTGTGGAAGTGGATTCCGGAGAGAGGAACAGGCTCTGAGGAAAGTTATTTGACTAACAACAGATGGAGATTAACTGGCCTTAAGCAGATGGAGGCTGGAAATTTGACAACACGGAAGCGAAACACAGAAGCAGCTTCCAGTAAAAGTGGTGGGAGTGAGACTTGAAAACAGCTTGTTAATCTCACAGCAGAGGGGAAGATGGGCAGCAGATAGCAGAGGTGATGACTGCGAACACCAGCTGCACCCTTGTGATCTGGTCTTTGTCCGAGTCCTCCCAAGGACTTCAGATGGCTGCTCTAATTAACTGTCCTGCAAGATAAGGGTAGTTTACAAGAAGCAAATTAAGACCGCAGAGTGGTAGAAAGGATCCAGAGAGGTCCTTCCAGTGGTTTGCATTCTTGGCAGCATCACAGAGGTACAGTCAGGGGCTCTGGAGGGATGTGCAGACCCAGCCTGTGTATCACAGCAGCTGTGACAGCCCTCAGACCAGGGTGAGGATGGAGACAGAGGAAGAGCCAGCTCCATGGCAAGGTTTCACTGAGCTGGTTAGAAGGGATTGGTGATGTTCAGGTTTGCCAGGTGGAGGGGATGGAGCTCAGACTGTGGTTTCCTGCAAGGAAGGCTCCTTTAGGCAGAGGATAACCAGCACTGGCAGCACAGAGAGGAGGTGGGCAGGAATCAATGGCTAGAAATTGAACCTGGGGCAGGGGGGAAGTCAAAGGGTGGTTTTGTCTGAAGGAGGTAACCAATGCAATTCCAAGGGGAGCAGTGAGTTTTCTCTCCTCTGCATCTAGATCAAATGTCTGTCTGGAAGGTGCTTTTAGCCACACTTAGGAAGAATTCTCAGGCTGACCTGTTGTTAACAGATAATGGGGCTAATGACTTAGTGTGGCAGTGCCCGAGATCAGGCTATTCTGCTGTGTTTTGGGAGTAACCCTCCACCTGCACGCAGTGTCATACATACATATCCTGAATCTCATACATTGGTGCATTTCATGAGATGTTCACTGGAGGCACCTCCGTGAGTTCATAGCCTCCACGGTGCCTTCAGCTACAAGCACTTAGCAGTTCTAAACATGTTGTCAGAGCAGATAGCAGACTTAATAATGGGACATGTAGTCTTGGATGCAGTTGTGAGGCATACCAGCCATCTGAGTCGCATGCAGCTTGTTGACTTTGCTGGGATGGTCCCACAAGAGTCCATGATAAAGCCATGACCCCCCAGGCTCTGCAGCACTCTGGTCTGTGAGGGGAGGAACTATTGGGTCCTATTTATCAGAAGGGCAGCAGATTGCTGGAAAGCTGCAAGCAGGAAGGATGTAGGGGCATGAGAAGGAGGTGGTGGATTGCCAGCAGCAGCAAGCTCATTGCTGTATGATGGATCCTCATAAGAACCAGTGCCTTGCATGTAGCAGAGCTAGAGCAAGCACGGTTAGGGTTTGAGGGAGAGGATTATTTGACTTGGGATGGCTCCCGGCAGAGGAGTGGGAAAGCCTGCATATTTCACTGGGGAGGGGAAAGAATCTGAACCTCCACAGGGACTTGGCGTTTGGTAACAATAGGTCTCTCCCTCCAAAAGCAGAGAGATCCGGTGGCTGAAAAATGCAGTGAAGCAATTCAGGGTGGGGAGAAATAAGGTGTAAAAGGGGGTGAGGAAGAGCGTGGCTCCGTGTTTGCTCTGGGTGTAGGTGTCTCCTCCAGCCCTGGGAGCATCATCCAGATGCCCTGGCTCACCCAGCCCTGCAGGGCTGTAGTATGAGCTAACGATGGCAGCACCACTCCGCACCCAGGACCTCTGATCCTTCATTCCCACCTCTCCTCTTGGCTGCCCTTCACCCCTCACTGGAGAGCACCCACCTTCCCCTGCCACTCCCCAGTGCCCGTGTGTCCTTGCCAAGATGCTCACTGCTCTCTTCTCTTCTTTTCCTTCCCTCCCTCCCAGCCGGTGAGTAAGGCAGCATTGGGGTGCCTGCTGGTGTCTAACCTCAGCATGAGCCTTGCTCACGGCGTGTCTGCGTGCCCAGCACAGTGCTGGGGTGACACTTGGTGTGTGTCCGCAGGGACCCCAGGGTCCGTGTGTGTGTACTCACACCCGCTCTAGCTGATGGGCCCGAGTCAGGCCAGCGGTGAGCTCTGCTTGTGTGTACAGACCCTGTGTGTGTGTCCTCGTGTGTGCTGTGGTGTGTGCATGTGTGTCCCCTAACCCCGGTGGAGGACTCTCATGGGTCTGACTGACACCTTGTCCTGGTAGGGCCAGCTTTTCTAGGGTATGGGTCCCCCTTTTGCCCAGCTTTTCTTGGCTGATAGATCTCCAAAATGGGGACAGCAAGGGGGAAATGTTGCTGGAGCTTGAAATGCTTGGGGAATTTGGGGGGAAATCCTATAGGGATAGCTGCTGAGTGCAGGAAGGCTTGCACGGAGGGCTGTGTATCTACGAGACTTCCCAGAAGCTATGGATGCAAAACCTTGTGGGGAAGCTCATCCCATCCTCAGGCAGGAGAAGACCAACCAGGGTCACTTGAGAAAGCACCACAGACAACCCCTGATGTATATGCATGTAGGGGCATATTGGTGGGGGTCCCAAGGGTATCCCACCCTCCTTCCCTGGGGGTTGCACCCTGAACAGACCTATGAGATCCCCTTTTTCCATGTGCTTACATCTGCCCCGTGCCCACAGATCCTGCAGAAGCCAACTCACGAGCTGAAGCAGCAGCTGGCAGGATACTCCAAGCGCGTGGCCAGCTCCGTCACCGAGCTCATCCAGGCAGCTGAGGCCATGAAAGGTAAGGCTGTGAGGGCTGGGATTAGCGTGGAGAGATCAGCAGCTGCTGGAGGAGGTAAGGGCAGGTCAGAAGTGAGGCCTTACGCAGGTTTAACCTGCTTCCCTTCCCGGTTTCCCTAGGGACAGAGTGGGTTGACCCTGAAGACCCCACTGTCATTGCTGAGAACGAGCTGCTGGGGGCAGCAGCTGCCATTGAGGCTGCAGCCAAGAAGCTGGAGCAGCTGAAACCAAGAGCCAAGCCCAAGGTAGTGGTGCTGAGCCTTGGCTGAGCCCCATGTTCAGCTTGGGGTGCGCTGGGGCTCTCCTCCCTGTGATTCAGCCTGGTGTGAAGCCCCATGCGACAGCCAGTCCTTCTTCCTGTGCTCCTGCTGCCTTCCACATCCCTGCACCCCACAGCCCTTAATTCAGCTTCACATGTGCCCCCTCATCCCACTGCACCCGTCATCCTGCTCTGCCCAGCACACCTGCCTGGGACTCACACCTGCTTTTGCCCGCAGCAAGCAGATGAGAGCCTGAACTTCGAGGAGCAGATCCTTGAAGCTGCCAAATCCATTGCTGCAGCCACAAGCGCCCTGGTGAAGGCAGCCTCAGCAGCCCAGCGAGAATTAGTGGCCCAAGGAAAGGTAAGGCTGGAAGAGGGAAAGGAATAAGAAGATGCAGAGCTGTGGTGGCTTCTCCCTTCACCTGGGGCTGCTTGTTCCCCAGGGCAAGGGGTGCACAGGGTGGTCAGCCTCACTATTTTTCCTTGCAGGTGGGCGCCATCCCTGCCAATGCATTGGATGATGGACAGTGGTCCCAGGGACTCATTTCAGCCGTGAGTATGAAGGTCACGCTCAGGGGATGGGGGGGACCCCCTCCTCAGGGGATTCTCTGCCCATGTGTTTCTCCTTGGTGGAAAAAGCAGCCACTCTTCTTCCTCCCTTTCCCACCATCTGAAACACGGTGCAGAAGCTGGTTATCACCATCCCATGCCCCACAACCTCCTTTGTAACAGTCAGAGCATATCCTTCTGCGGGCAGGCTCCTGCACACACCCTGAGACCCCCTCTCACTGCAGGCACGTATGGTGGCTGCTGCCACCAACAACCTATGTGAAGCTGCCAATGCAGCAGTACAGGGCCATGCCAGTGAGGAGAAGCTCATCTCGTCCGCCAAGCAAGTGGCTGCCTCCACTGCACAGCTCCTGGTGGCCTGCAAGGTGAAGGCTGACCATGATTCAGAGGCCATGAAGCGGCTTCAGGTGAGTCCCAGGCTGCTCAAGGCATGGGTATGAGTATGGTGAGGGCACATGAGTGCCCCCCGGGGTGCACACTACCTGCCTGTGTGCCATGGGCTCCTTGGAGCACAGGCTCTGTGTTGCTTGGACTTAGGGCTGCGTGCCAGGAGTGTGAGTGATGCTCACATCAGGTATTCAGGGATGAGGAGCTGGCACAGGAATGCCTGAAATGCATGCGCTGCATCACTGCTATTCAAGAAGTTAATGTTCGGGTGGAATGTTTTGTAGCACTTACTCTGTGGCACACAAGAGGTTAAAGCCCATGGGTTGGGGCATTAACATGGGGTCCCAGAGCTGGTCCCTCGGGCTGGGGAGGGTCAGCAGCGCTACCCCCTATTTCCTGCCCCGTTGCTCTGACAGGAGCCAGAGCCTGGCTCAGAGCAGCAGTGCCTGAAATGGTCATGAGCGGGTGGCAAGGCAGCGAGCCATGTAAAGGAATCACTGCCTGCGGCTCCCAGCACGCCTGTCCTCCTGTCAGCCTGGCCTGGGGCAGGGGCTTTTCACCCCTGCAAGCAGCAGTGCTACCCTGGAGCTGTGATTGAGGGTGCTGATCCCCGCTTCCCTCCCGCAGGCTGCCGGCAATGCAGTGAAGAGAGCGTCGGACAATCTGGTGAAGGCAGCACAGAAGGCAGCCGCCTTCCAGGACCATGATGAGACGGTGGTGGTGAAGGAGAAGATGGTCGGGGGAATTGCACAGGTGAGGAGTAGGAGTGGCTCTGGCTGACACCACAACCCCTGTGTCCCGGCCGCAGGAGCGTGTCGTGCCACACACCAATATGGGGCCAGTCTCCAGAGAGCTTCACAAACATGCTGCAGGCGAGTTCATCCCACCCAGCACCAGTTAAACACTGTGGCTTCACCCTCATCCTGCCACATGTGGCAGTGGGCACAGCTAGTGGTG
This sequence comes from Pezoporus wallicus, assembly GCF_028554395.1. Classification (NCBI taxonomy): domain Eukaryota; kingdom Metazoa; phylum Chordata; class Aves; order Psittaciformes; family Psittacidae; genus Pezoporus; species Pezoporus wallicus. Next base: position 661,853 of record NW_026642642.1, read on the forward strand.
GTGCACACTCCCAGCAGTGTAACGCCCTGGCTTCTTGGTGCAGTGCCTGCACCGTCCCAGTGTCCATGACATACGAAAAGCAAAAGATTGGATGAAAGGTGCCACAGGTCCCTTATGGCCACAGGCTATGGGGTGTGTGGGGTTGAGCCCCAGGAGCTGTGCTGCTCCCTGTATCTCCATAGGACCGTGGTCACACCACAGGCACTGCAGCCCTCATTCCTGTGGCCACACCGGTTTAAGTTGCTGGGAAAAGCCCAGCTCGGGGGTCATCATTACCATGGCAGAGTCCCCATCCATCCCTGTCAGGGGCAGCCATGACCGCAGGGCTCTCTCCCTGCAGATCATCGCTGCGCAGGAGGAGATGCTGCGCAAGGAGCGGGAGCTGGAGGAGGCACGGAAGAAGCTGGCTATGATCCGTCAGCAGCAGTACAAGTTCCTGCCCTCGGAGCTGCGGGATGAGGAGCAGAACTGAGCCCCTCAGCGCTCCCGCCACTCACCCACCGCACAGACTGCTGCCCGCCCGCCCGCTCCTATTTAAGACAACCCGCCTCAAGAACAGGGCTTAGACCCGGGCTCTGCTCACACACAGAGTGCTGGGGCTAACCCAGCCGCTGCTCCAGGCCGGTGCCGCGCCAGCAGCTCCGCTTCAGCACCCAGCACAGCTTCCCGTGTTCACCGAGGGCATGGCCGTGGTGCCGGGGGACCCGGCTGGAGTGGAAGCTGGGGCTGCACCGGCTCAGGGCTCACCCGCCAGCCCCGTCTGTGCGGGGCTGGAGAGCTCTTCAATATAGGGGATTTTTTTGTGTGCCTTTTGTCCTTCCCACTTGTGCCCCTTCCCTCTTTCTCCTCCACGTGGGATGGAGAGAGGCGCGTGGCTTGCCCCCTCCTGTGCGATGGGGCGCAGGGAGCAGCGTGGTCTCTCTTAGCTCTTGCACAGAGCCGCCTTTCACCTCCAATGCCTTATTGCTGGCTGAATGTTCCTCCTCCTCCCTCCACAGCCTCCCTGGGAGGCACTGAGCCTCCCCTTGCCCTGAGCATCTTCTTCAGCCTGGGCTCCTCTGGGGAGCAGCAGGACTGGAAGGTGCAGTGCCTCCGCTCAGGATAGGGGGAATGCAATGGGTTCACCCCTAGAGATGCTCTTTACCTTCCGAAGCCCTAGCCAGCTCTGCCTCCCTCCTCCCCCTTCCCAAGTGCCTGCATTGTTTTCCGAGATCTGCAGTATTTTTGTAACTTCTCCGTTTCTCTAGTATTGAGCCTGCAGCTTTCAATGTTCATTTATTACCCCCCTCCACACTTCCAGCTCATGCCTTGCCCACTAACACCCAGTTATCCCCAGGGTCCCGCAGCCCAGCATCCCACCCCTCCTCGGCTCCGGGACCTCCATCCCTTACCCCTTTGCACTCGCTGAGGCTTCTCTCACTATTTTGATACTTTAAGCATCCCATATTAAAACATTGAAGGAAACCAGCTCCCCCCGAAGCCCCAGGGTGGGGTGGGGGATAGCAATGTCTCCTTGGAAAAGACGTGTTCACCAATAAAACCTGGTTTTCCTGCTTTCTTGCTGCCTGTATATCAACGGAGACCCTCCCCCCCCAGGAGGAAGGGAGGGCTGGTGGGCAGCAGAGGCCAGGGAAGGGGGGGGGGGTGGGGAATGTAGCATGGGTGCTTATACAGGAATATGGGATGGAAAATATTTGAGGCATGTCCAGCCCCAAGGCACCCGTCAGCCCGGACCCCCGCTGCCAGCCATGTGCTGGCCCTCGCAGGTGCTGCCGTGGGGCCTCAGGGTTGTGTTGCTGGGGGATTTAGGCTTGAGGGGACCAAAGTGGGGGGCAGCAGGGCTGCTGGCTCCTATTCATGCCCCCAGCCCAATGTACCTCTGGGTAAGGTGCAGGTAGGGGACCATTGGTCACTGGTGTCCCAATGGTGGGGAAGCAGCAGACGCTTGTTGTGCTGTGGGTCCGGGAATGCGGCCGGAGCGCTCCCAGCTGCTGGCACTGAGCTCACCCCCCCGAAATAGCCCCCCCTGGTCCGACCTGTGCAGGCAGCAGCTGCCCTGAGTGAGTCCCCACCTGTTCCCACCCCGTCACTCAGCGGGATTCGGGGGCCCGGGTGGCAATGGGGATGCTGCAGTGTGCAGCGGGGATATAGGGTGCCAGGTGCATGTCTCCTGTGTCCAGGGACCGGTCCCCAGCACTGTGAGCTGTGGGCAGTGTGAGCGGTGAGGGCAGCATCCCGCAGCATCCCTGCCGGCAGCCCCTGTCACATCCCCATGGGCACAGAGGGGCTGTCCCGCCCCAGGACACTCGCCCCTGGCCAGGCTCCCGGGTGGATTTGCGGCTCTAGCAGGCATCCCAGCCCTCCCAGCTGTCCCCTGACAATCTGCGCCTGCCTGACCCGCCACCAGGCTCTCACCCAGGTACCGGCCAGGCACGGAGCGGGCAGCAAGGACACCAGGCCCATGAGTGCCCTCTAGGCTGTTCTTTAGGTGACCTCCTGGACACAGGGTCCTGAGGGGTGTTCGGGTACATCCCTTCTATTGCTGCCTATACCCAGCCCTGCCCCAGGGTAAGGAACCCAAGGATGGGGACCCCACTCCATGCCCCACATTAGGGTCTCACCACACTCCTGGGGAAAGCCTTGTCTTGCCATCCAAAGGGAGCTCCTTGGGTACAACCCATGCTGCAGTGTCTCTCCCTATCCCTGGGGTCCCCAGGAACCTGGAATTTGGCTTCCCTGCCTGTCTCATGCACCACGTGGCAGCAGTCCCATCCTCATCCTGGCACGCAGGGGCAGAGGGCTGGAAGCACATCCACCGCCATGTCCTCTGGGCTGGGGTGCAGGCAAGGGGTGGTGGCACAAACCCCTGTGGAGGGACATGGGGTGCAATTCGCCTCAGTCCCCTAAATCTCGCCTGCAAGAGGGAGGGTTGATTTGGGCAGCCAGTATTGCGTGAGCACACTTGGAGGTTTGGAGCTGCGATGCCACATGAGGCACCAGTGCTTTCACAGGGACCTAAATCTCTGGCTAAGTTGGAAGCAGGCAGGGAAGCCACAGCCCAACTTCTTGGGGACCCCTTGGATAGGAGAGACACTGCAGCATGGGTTGTACCCGGGGAGTTTCCTTCGGATGGCAGAACAAGGTTTTCCCCAGGGAGAAGGGTCCCCATCCCTGGAGCCTTAGCCTGGGGCAGGGCTAGACATGGGCAGCAATGGGAAGGATGTGACCCACACTCCTCAGCACCCCCTTGTCCAGTAGGTCACCCCAGAGCATGGCCTTGAGGGCAGACTCATGGGCCTGGATGTCTCTAATTGTGCTGCTCCGGCACCACCATGATGCCTGGAGCGAGGGGGAGTGAGCAACAAGGGGAAACTGCATCCTTTGTGGGGACATTTGAGGGCTTAAACCATGTGTGGCTATAGGGAAGTCTCTGCTCGCACCATGCACATCATCATTCCCCCTTGCACCAAGCCCATGAAGTCACTGCAGGCCAAAGCATGTTGCAGAAAAACATCCACTCTCGGCCAGGACTGACAGAAGACAGATCCTCCTCTGCCTGCAGAATCCGTGTGCCAGCAGTAACCAAGTGTCCTTGTCCAAATATGTGCCTAATTCGTCAGTATTAATAGCAGCTCTCCAGAGTCCACCAGTGGCTCTGCTGCTGCTTTCCCTCGGTCCTCGCCTGCACCCGTTCCTCCTACACCCCCTACAACCCAGTGCTGCGAGCTCATAGAAAGCCACTTCCTCCAGCTCTCAAATCCTTTCTGCTCCTCCCTGCTTGGAGCACCGCTGCTGATAACTTGTGCCAGGCAAGGGCTGGATGCAGCTCTGACGGGCTGGGGCCGCACGAACACCCCTCCTGCCCCTGTCCCTGTCCCCATCCCATCCCAGCCTCCCCACGTGCTGCACGGCTCCTTCCAGTCCCCCCCCCCCCCCGGAGCCCACCCTGCAGCTGGGAATGCGCCAGAAGCATTTACGAGCATTATTAAAGCTGGGGTTATTTTTGGAGGAGCCGGGATCTGAGGGGTTTGCATTTTTCTGCCTGTGGAATACAGTTTATTTAGAGCAAGATGAAGAGGGGCCCCTGCCTCACCGTGAAATACCATCCTATGGAGTGCACACGTGCCAGATGCCCCCCATGGGTGCTGTGGATGGTGGCACCAGGGTGCAAGGAAGCAGGGAGGCGGGTGCCAGGGAGCCTGCATGATGCAGGAGCTGGATAGGGAGGTCAGGGGCTCCACTCAATTCTTTCCCAGTGGATTTTCCCCATGGGGGCAGCGCCAGCCCATGGCGTCCCCAAGTGTAATCACAGCCTGTGGCTATCCTCAAGGATAGTCCGCGGGTGCCTGATGGGAGTCACAGCCTGTGGATATCTCTGCAGTGCCAGACTGACATCCCCCATGGAATCACAAATTATGGGTGTCCCCAGATGCAAATCACAGCCCATGGGCATTCCTGAGTGCAATCACAGCTTAAGAGTGTCCCTAAGACTTCAGGGGCAGCCCATGGTGCCCCCAAGCCAGAACCAACAAGAAGGGTCCCTCAGGCCCCAGGGTGCACTGACAGGGCATGGGGTCTACTAGGGCAGTGCCAGCCCTGCAATGTCCCTTTAGTGCAGGGACAGCTCTGGCTGGGGCAAAGGGAGGTCTCAGGCCCTGGGGGTGGCTGGTGGTGGTATCCCTGGGGCACAGGAACAGCACACTGCCCGCCATGCAGTCCCCAAGCACAGGACCAAGACATGATATGTTCTCCATATTGGTGAGAGGACACAGGGGGTCTGCTCCAGCCCAGCATCACCAGAAATGCCCCCACTGCACTGCTCCAGGGTGTCCCTAGTACAGTGTCACCAGGGTGTCCCCAGTACAGCGCCACTGAAATATCCCTAGTACCCAGGGTGTCCTTCTCCCACTGCCCCCGGGATACCCCTAGTGCAATACCCCAGGATGTCCATAGTGCAGTGCCACCAGGGTATCCCCTATACAGTGCCACTGGGGTACCTCTAGTGCTGTGCCCAGGGTGTCACTCTCACATGCCCCATGGTGTCACCCAGTGCCACCAGGGTACCCCCAGAGCACTGCTCTGGGGTGTCCAAAGCACAGTGCCACTGGGTTGTCCCTAGCGCAATACCCCAGGGTCCCCCTAGCTACCAGGGTGTCCCTAACACAGTGGTACCAGGGTACCCCTAGTGCAGTGTCCCACGGTGTCCCCAATACAGTGTCATGGGCTATCCCTACTGCAGTGTTCCAGGGTGTCCCTCTCACAGTGCCTAAGGGTTTTCTTCTCCCACTGCCCCCCGAGTACACCTAGTGTAATACCCCAGGGCCCCTCTAGCAGAGTGCCACCAGGGTGACACCAATATAGTGCCACCTGGGTACCCCTAGAGTAGTACTCTGGGGTGTCTCTAGCACAGTGCCACTGGGGCACCTCTACTGCAATACCCTGGGGTGTCTCTAGCACAGTGCCACCTGGGTGTCCCCAACACAGTGTCACTAGGGTACCCTTAGTGCAATACCCTGTGGTGTCTTTAACACAGTGCCACCAGAGTGTTCCCAAGTGCCACTGGGGTACCCCTACTGCAGTGTCCCAGGGTGCCCGTCTCACAGTGCCTGAGGGTGTCCTTCTCCCACTGCCCCCAAGATACCCTTAGTTCAATACCCCAGGGTCCTTCTGGCACAGTGCCACCAGGGTGTCCTCAACACCATGCCACTGGGGTACCCCTAGTGCAATACTCTGCAGTGTCTCTAACACAGTGCCACCGGGGTGTCCCCAGCACAGTGTCACTGGGCTGTCCCTACTGCAATACCCGGGGGTGTCTAACACAGTGCCACTGGTGTACCCTAGTACAATAACCTGGGGTGTCTCTAACACAGTGCCACTGGGGTGTCCCCAGCACAGTGTCACTGGGGTACCCCAGTACAATAACCTGGGGTGTCTCTAACACAGTGCCACTGGGGTGTCCCCAGCACAGTGTCACTGGGGTACCCCTAGCGCAATGCCCTGCGGTGTCTCTAACACAGTGCCACCGGGGTGTTCCCAGCACAGTGTCACTGGGGTACCCCAGTACAATAACCTGGGGTGTCTCTAACACAGTGCCACCGGGGTGTTCCCAGCACAGTGTCACTGGGGTACCCCTAGTACAATAACCTGGGGTGCCACTGGGGTGTCCCCAGCACAGTCACTGGGGTACCCCTAGCGCAATACCCTGCGGTCTCTCTAACACAGTGCCACCGGGGTGTTCCCAGCACAGTGTCACTGGGGTACCCCTAGCGCAATACCCTGCGGTGTCTCTAACACAGTGCCACCGGGGTGTCCCCAGCACAGTCACTGGTGTACCCTAGTGCAATGCCCTGCGGTGTCTCTAACACAGTGCCACCGGGGTGTCCCCAGCACAGTGTCACTGGGGTACCCCTAGCGCAATGCCCTGTGGTGTCTCTAACCCAGTGCCACCGGGGCGTTCCCAGCACAGTGTCACTGGGGTACCCCAGTGCAATAACCTGGGGTGTCTCTAACACAGTGCCACCGGGGTGTCCCCAGCACAGTCACTGGTGTACCCTAGTACAATACCCTGCGGTGTCTCTAACACAGTGCCACCGGGGTGTCCCCAGCACAGTCACTGGTGTACCCTAGTACAATACCCTGCGGTGTCTCTAACACAGTGCCGCCGGGGTGTCCCCAGCACAGAGCCACTGAGCTACCCCTGTGCAGTGCCCCGGGTGTCCCTCTCCCGGTGCCCCCGGGTGCCGGTGCCCGGGGCTGCGCCCCCCCCCCCCCCCCCCCCCGCTCGGTGCGGCGGCCGGTGCAAGCCTGTCCCTAAAAGGTGCTGGCGGGCGGCGGGGGAGGCGCCGGGGCGGCCCCGGCGCGGCCCCTCCCCAGCTCTTAGGCGGCGCGGCGGGCCGGGGGGCTCAGTGCCGGTGCTCCCGCCGTCCCCGGTACTCCCGCCGCCGCCCCCGGTGCTGCTCCCTTCGCCGTCCAGCGCCCCGCCGCCGCCCCGCCGCCACCATGGAGGCCATCAAGAAGAAGATGCAGATGCTGAAACTGGACAAGGAGAACGCCATCGACCGCGCCGAGCAGGCGGAGGCAGACAAGAAGCAGGCGGAGGACCGCTGCAAGCAGGTGGGTGTCCCACCGACCACCCCCCCGGCGCTGCCCGGTGACCGCAGCCAAAAGAGACTTGAGCCTCTGGGAGTCTGTCCTGCTGAGCGTCCAGCCCTGGGGACCTTGTCCTGTTGGGTGTCCAGCCCTTTGGACACTGCCCCACCGGGTGTCCAGCCCTGGGGACCCTGTCCCATTTGGTGTCCAGCCTGAGGACCCTATCCCGCTGGGTGTCCAGCCCTGGGGACCCTGTCGTGCTGGGTGTCCAAGCACTGGGGACCCTTTTCTGCTGGGTATCCAACCTGGGGACTCCATCCTGCTGGATATCCAGCTTGGAGACCCTTCACCCTAGGGGTGTCCAGCCCTGAGGACCCTCTTCCAGAAGTTGGTTCAGCCTGAGGACCCTCCATCCTAGGGGTTTCCAACCCGGGGACCTCCAGATGCTGTATGCCCCAGTTGGGGACCCTGTCCTAGGGGTGCCCAGTCCTGGGGACCTCCTCACTGAGTATCCAGCCTGGAGACCTCCGTCCTAGGGGCGTCGTGCCCTGAGGACCTTTCCCTGCTGGGTGGATCCCAGCTCTAGGGATGGCTGGCACTTGAGACTTTCAAGCCACTGGGTCCCCATCCCCGAGGACCTTCACCCTGCTGGGTGCCTGACCCCAGGGACCAGTGCTCCACACTGCTGCCCCTGACCATTCACTTTGGTCCCTCCACAGACACCCAGTGCCAGCTCCCTATCCCTCTGCCAGGGAGACCCTTGGGGATATCATGGTCCACTCCAGCCATATAGAGATAGGGACCTTCTTGCTGCCCACCTCCTGACCTGTGTCCTCAAGTCAGGACCCCTCAAGTGCCCTACACGGGGGGGGGGGGGGGGGGGGGGGGGGGGGGGGGGGGGGGGCACTACCCCTAAACTGCACTGGTCTTAGGGGTGTTGGGAGCTCGGATGAGGTTTAAGGACTCCCTCGAGGACGTGTGGACCCCAGGTGACAGAGGGACAGTGCTGTGTCCCCAGGAGGAGGATGGCTGTTCCTCCCCAGGCTGGTGGGCATCACCACAGCCCTGACCCCAACTCTGTCCCTTCCCCAGCTGGAGGAAGAGCAGCAGGGCCTGCAGAAGAAGCTGAAGGGCACAGAGGATGAGGTGGAGAAGTACTCCGAGGCCGTCAAGGAGGCCCAGGAGAAGCTGGAGCAGGCGGAGAAGAAAGCTACAGATGTATGTATGCGCACCGGCAACTCTGCCGTGCACGGGCACCGGACCTCGGGGGGGGTAAAGGAAGAGGGGGGCCTTATATGGAAAGTGTCCATGGGGAAGACTGTCAGGATCCCATTCCTGCAATGCTGACACTGAACCAGGCTGAGATGCCGGGAGTGATGGATCCTGCTTGGGCTGCGGGGCCAGGCCAGCTGCAGTGGGCAAAGCTGGGGTCCCTGGTCCTGCCTAGCTCCCCAGAGCTAACAGGGATGAGCGTCCTGAGCTGTGTCACTGATGCCCAAGCACTCAACTCCACAATGCTTGTAGGGAAATCTCTGTGGCACTTCCTAACTGTGGCAGGAAAGTGAAAAAGAGTAGAGAAGTGGAAAATGCTTCTGCCCATGGCCTGCTGCTGAGGGCTGGCTGCAAGGAAGGATGCTCGGGGGGTGTGGGTGGGGACTTGGTCATTTTGGGGTCCAATGTGCCACCTTGTACCCTGGGAAGGGCAAGGCCAGGAAGAGTTTTATTTAGTGCTATGACTGATATTTCTCCTGGGAAATGGATCCCGCTAGGGAGATGTTAGGAAGGTGTTGAAATTGGCTTGTGCCCGGCCAAGATGAAGGGTGGAACAGCTGTGTGCAGCTCAGGAACGGGGTATAACGACCTGAGGTGCCACACAGGGTATTTGACACCCTATAAATATATCCTCCTTTTGATACCCAGTCCTTCTTTGATGAAAACCAACCCTAGAAACAGGAGGAGAAGCTAAAGGGGAGCCGGCTGGAGGACGGCCAGCAGGGCACAGCCAGGCTTTTTAGGATTGAGAACAAAAAATCCAATCCCAGCTGGTTTAATGGAGCTAAATGGGGGAGATGCGTCAAATCTCCGAGGTGGATGCCAAGGACAGGGGTGAACAGACAAGGACGAGCACTGGCAACACAAGTCTGCGGGGAGGGGGGGCAAGCCTCTGGGAGCATTGGTGGAGCTCCCCAGCCTTGTTTTGCTGACCCTATGGACCTGCCCCAGTTTAGTTAGATGCTAAATTAAGTAGTTAAAACATTGAATATCCTCTGGAGGGTCCATTTATCCTGGCAGGGGGCAGGCATGTCAAGCTGGGCAGGGTGGCTGCTGTGTGTAGTGGGGTTTACGCTGGTCCGACTGGATCTGTGCTGGTGTAGGACAGGACAAATGCTGTGTTGGGGTGTGGCTGAGCATGGATGTGATGTCCCCAGTGTGGTGCTCAGAGGACAGGGCACTGGGCACTGGGCAGACATCAGTCGTGGGGTGCAGAGGGTTTGCTGCTGACTGCTGTGCAGTGCCATCCTGGACACGCAGGGTGGGTTGCCTCACTCTCGGTCCACAGCAGCTCAGCAAGTCTGAAGGCTTCAGCATGGAGAATCCCATCCCAGCAGATACGGTGCGTGGATATGGGACACCGGCCCCTCCAGAGAAAGGCTGGAGGGTGACATGCAGTGAAGGGCAGCCTGGGACCCCATCACTGCATAGCCACCCCGGGTCCATGCCAGAGCACATGCTGCCCCATCTGCAGGGTTCTGGGAGTCCCCAGGTCCCTGCGCCAAGCACCTGAATGTGCTGACAGTGCTAAGGGCTGGTGTCACCTCCTGGGGCAAGGCACAGCCAGCTCCGGGCTCTGGTGGAGGAAGCGCAGGGTGGACCCCAAGCCCACCTCCCTGGGGACCCCCATGCTCTCCCTGGCTGCCGGGACAGTGTATTCCTGAGGGCACAGGCAGTCCCGATCCCATGGTCAGATTAGGGTCCATCACAGTGATCCAGGCAGGCTCCTGCTCCCGGCAAAAAAAGTCAAAAGCTCATAGAATCCCAGAATTGTTTGTGTTGGAAGGGACCTTCAAAGCTCATCCAATTCCAACCCGCTGCTGCAGGCAAGGATACCTTCCACGAGAACAAACTGCTCAGAGCTCCATCCAGTCCAGCCTTGAACACTGCCAAATGCCTAAAAAGAATCCATCTCGCCCTGCTCCGCACTGCCCTGCCCCTGGCACTGGATGGCACTGCATGTAGCCCTGGGGACCCCTCTGCTTACTCAGAGAGGGGTCAGATGGTGGCACAGGCTGGGCACAGCCTATCGGCAGCACCATGGTGCTGGCAGCCCCATGGCCCCAGCACCTCTTGTGCCCAGGAGGGACAGCCCGTGGTGCCCCAGGCAGGATGCAGGCAGGAGCTGCGGGGCATGGTGCAGGGCCAGGGCAGCTCCTTCCAGCCCCCTGCATCCCCATCCCATGGCCCATCCCCTCCAGCCCAGCAGGGCCCAGGGAAACTCCACTGCCTGTTCCCAGGCCATGATCCCGAAAAGCTTCACCCAAGTTCCCGCCCCGGTTGCTCTCTCAGGCCGAGACTTTGCTCTTATTTGGTGATTCCCCGAGCCGGTGGGAGGGAACGGGGCTCTGCTGGGAAGTGACTGCATCCCTGGGTGGGGCCAGAGCAGGAGACACCCAGCCTGGCTGCCTTGGGAATACGGGAGCAGCCCCCCAACCTGCCTCCCAACCTGCCTACAGCCAGCGCATCCCTGCCCCACTGCTGCCAAGGACCCCCATTCTTTGACCCTGTGCAGGCTTGGCACCCAGGCATTGGACTGAGAGTGGGGCAGGATAGGCTGGGATGGAGGCCAAGGCTAAGGCCATGTACTCCCATGGGACCCACAGCACTGCCTCTTGGCAGGGTGATGTGGGACTGCAGGGTGGTGTGGCCAGGTCACCCCCTGGACCCTTGGCCCTGGAGCCAAGGGAAGCCGGAGGGGTCAGACTGGGAGCTGATGTCTGTAAAGGCAGGTACGAAGTGCAGCTGGGGCTGCCCGGGAGCTGTCAGAGCTCCTTAAGGAAGGATTGAGTGTTACCAGCACCAGCTTCTCCTGATGGATCAAGGCATGTGCCCTGGCCAGGATGCAGAGCCAGGAGCTGGGGGACATGCCTCCCCCATAGGGCAGAGCCCCCAGGGCAGCTGGAGGTTGCAGGGACCTCCACAGGCCCCATGGGTTTCTGTGGGGCTCACCTAGGCCCTCACTTGGGGGAGCATCAGGATGACCGCTGGGGAAGTGGCTGTGCCCCACACGGCTCTGGCCCAGGTACCATGGGAGGATGCCCAGGAGCCAGCTCTGCCCCATTTACCCCTATTACCTATTACAGCCCCTACGGGGAAGAAGTTTGTGACATCCCTCAGCTTTGCAGCAGGAGGTGTGGGGTCAGCACTTGGGAGCACCCATGGGTACACTGCCCTGTGCTGATGGGTGCTCACAGGGTCCAGGCTCTGGCATTCCCAGATTCCCTGGGCTTCCTTCTTTCCCAGAGGAACAGACTTCCTGGGCTTCTCTGCATTGCTCTGAGGGATTTCAGTGGAACTTCATACCCCTTCCTGGGGTCGCCATGCTCCGTGCCCAGGGACGGGACTATGTGCCCTGCCATGGAAGAAAGAGGGCATTGTCCCATACTGGAGGGGGTAGGGGGGGCAGTCTGTACCCTGCCATGGGGGGGAGCTGTGTCCCACATCGGGGGTGGCACTATGTGCCCTGCCTGGGGGGACCGTATGCCGTACCAACGGAGATGGTGCACCGGCCGGGGAGGGGGGCACCGTGCCCTGCTCGGGATGGGACACATCGTGCCCTGCCCAGAGCCCACCTCGCATCATGCCTTGTGGGGGTAGGGACCTGCCTGGGGGTGACCATGCGTCCTGCCCAAGTGGACACCCTAAGTCCTGTTGTGGGCTGTGCACCCCTCCCGATGTGGCACCGTGCACGCTGCCCCCGGGGGTCTGCGTGCGCTGCCCGGGCCGGCCGGTGGCAGCAGCAGCAGCAGGAGGAGGAGGAGGAGCAGGAAGGGATGGAGGCAGGGCTGGCGGCGGGAGCGGCCGCTGCCTGAGCGCTTCCTGCCCGAGCCGGGCGGATCCCACAAAGGGCTCGTCGGCGCGGCCTCCCCGCCGGCAGCCCCCCCGCCATGGCCGGCATCAGCTCCATCGACGCCGTCAAGAAGAAGATCCAGAGCCTGCAGCAGGTGGCCGATGAGGCGGAGGAGCGCGCCGAGCACCTGCAGCGGGAGGCCGATGCCGAGCGACAGGCCCGGGAGCGGGTAAGGGCCGCCAGGGGAGCAGGCGGCGGGGGACGGCGGGGCTGCTCCCCCCCGGGATGCTCCAGCGGCCCCGGGCCCGCCGCACACATCCATCCCCGCGGGCACGGCCACCCCTTAACCCCTCCAACCCGTCCTGGTACCCGGGGTGGTGCCCCCGCTGCGGAGCGCCGGGAGGTGCTCTGGGAGCCGGTGGTCGCTGCACTGGGGCAGGGGAGTTTGGACAGCGCCGGGCTGCCTCCTGAGCTGCTTCCTCCATGGATCTTGAGAGGGATGCTCGGGGCTCCCCAGGGCTTCCCTGGCGGGCAAGGCTCCGGGGAGCAGTCGGCTCTGCCGTGGCTCTGGTTGGGGTCGGGCAGATCCTGGGAAAGGCTCCCCTCCCGCGGCGTGCACAGCTACACAACCCACACCCAGGCTCTTGTCGGGCTTCCAGCGGGTTCTGTGGTCTGGGTGGCAGCGATCTCAAAGCCCTCAGCTCTCCTGCGTGTCCCTTCATGGGGAAAAGCCACCCCTTCCCACTGCCACAGGAAGCCGATATTTCAGCTTTGGCAATGGGACGGCATTTCCAAGCTGCAGCTTGTTCCTGGTTTGGCTTTTTTTGTTGTTGAGGCTGGGTTTTTTCTTTCTCTTCTTTTCCCTATGCCCACTCTTTCAACATTCTCATCATATCGGGAGCGGCAGAGCTGGGTGCGGTACCCTGGTTGTTGTCACTAGGGCTGTGTGTGGAGGAAATGGCCCTTTCCTGCAGCCACAGATCGGGTTCCCAGTCACCGGGAGCTGTCAGAGTGCTCATGTTCCCAAGTGTCCATCCGGGCAGCTCTGACCCACTTTGGGGGTGATTCCCTGGGAAAAAGGCTCCCAGTGAGGTGATGCAGATGCCGCAGGCAGAGCATCACCCTGTGCCGGCCAGCCCCAGCTCCCTGTTGGGCCGGTCGGGATAGGAACGAGCTGATGGTGGGCCAGGATAAATGGTGTTCATGGGGTGGAGGTGGCTGTTGTGCCATCCTCACCCCACTCTGAGATGTGCTGGCTGTGTCTGTCCCTACCCTGCTGACTCACCACAGGGGACCAGGGGTGTTCTGTGGGGCCGTACAGGGCAACAGCCACTTGCTTCTCTCACGGTCCTGCGCTTGGCCAGTGTCCCCTGGGGCATTCCCAGTGCTGGAGCATGAGGCCAGAGGGAGCCAGGCACTGCAGCCAACCAGGCCTGCTCCAGCCCGTGAATAAGCAGGAGACATTATGCCCTGTGCTGGTGCACGTCCGGCCATGCTTTGGCACACAAGGCTGCTCCCGCGCTGAGGTCTCATCACCACCCATCTCTTTACACCCCTGGGGCTCGCTTCCTGCAGCCCCTCCGTTGGGGAGCACAGCCGGGAGCTGCTGAGGCAGCTTTTCCCATTGGTGGCGATGGAGCAGGAGGCCCTTACCAAATGGAAAGAGCACGAGGCCAGGCATCAAGGGGCTGGCGGGGGGCCAGGGCCACCGCTCCCGGCTGGCCCCAGCTCTCAGCCCTGCGCACAGGGAGCCTGGGAAAGCAGGGGGCCCTGGTCCATCGGGTTCCAACAGTCACAGCTTGGCTGGGCATCAGCCTGCTGCGGGTGACTGGCTGCATTGCCCCTAGTGCCTTTCCATACATGAGCTGGGGGGGCTGCGCTTGGCTTCAGGCTGCCCGGTGTCACAGGGCTGGGGGTTCCCGCAGGGGACGCTCCCGGCTCGCTCCACTGTCTCCGTAAACAGGAAATCCACAAGCAGCTCCCATCTCCTTTTCGGGAGCAGAGCCGCACGGGGCATTCCTCCCCCTTTACTCACTGCTCTGCAAACCCCAAATACCATCCCCATTACGGCATGGCTACTACAGGCCACCCTACCCCATCCGATGTCCTTGCCCCTCTCCAGGGTGGGAGCCGGAGGTGTGAGGACACAGTGGAGGGGCTGCACGTGCCGGGATGGGGTTGCATGGCTGGGAGGAGCCAGTGTCAAAAAGGGCTCTAGGGAAAGAGAAAACGCTGTTTTCCATATGGAAAAGCAAGGGGATGGATGTGTGGTTGGGCATCCCATTCCAGTGAGCATTGGCTTGTTGCACAGTGTCAGGGGTGTTATGGTTAGCAAATGTGGATGTAAACGCTGAAAATGCTTCTTGAAATACGCATATATGTATTTTATGTATATATATATGTGTGTGTGTGTATATATATTTTCATACACATATATATGAGACAATGGGTTGACCAAGGGGTTTCTGCTCCCCAGGCTGAGGCTGAAGTGGCTTCTCTGAACCGCCGTATCCAGCTGGTGGAGGAGGAGCTGGACCGAGCCCAGGAGCGCCTGGCCACCGCCCTGCAGAAGCTGGAGGAGGCTGAGAAGGCGGCTGATGAGAGCGAGAGGTATGATCAGAAGGGACAGTCGGGGTGGCAGCGAATCATCACTGATTACAGGCAGCCCCCTTGGTTTCACTGTGGGGTCCTTCTGAAGTGACCTCATGGGGTTTGAGCTGGTTTTGTTGCAGATCCCAAAGGGATAGAGCAAAGCCGCAGTGCAATGAAGTTCCCCAGATACGGGCATTCTTTAAAAGGCTATGAAATTTCAAGGCACCCACAAAATCCAGGACAATTTGATTGAATATCAGGTTGTAAGCAAAGCCAGGGGGTGCTTGGAGCTTTTTTTCTGGCCCAGAGCAGCCTCCTATGCTCAAGTGCTGAACAGTAGCCCAGGAGGGGACATCTGTGCCCGGGAACAACGAGAGTGAACCACCTCATTCATAAAACCAGTGCTGTAAAGTGTGTTGCCCCATCTTCATGGCAGGTGTCCCAGGCAGGAGCCATGCAGGCAAGGGCACTCAGGTTGAATGGGAGTGCCTGGACATGTCACGGCATTCCTGACGGTTACATGAGCTCTTCCCTCTGTTGGCAAAGACCAGTTTGAGCAACAGAATCTGAGTGAGGGCAGAGGGGTCTGCAGGACTCCCTGCTGTGAGGGTTCATGGGGACCACTCTGCTTGTGAGCATCACCCATGAATGAGAAAAGGCTCTTTGCCACAGGATGTTTTCCAGCATTACCTAAAGGTTGTGGCTGGCTCATCCTAGGCTGCTCATATTTCCCCCCACAAATGATGGGTTCAGGACCTGCCTGGTTGAGAGCCACTGTAGCCACATCTTCTCACTCTGGAACATGGCCCTGGGGGCAGCTCCACTGCTGTTACTGTGTGCAAGAGCATCCTTGGGGTACCACTGGTGTGACTCTACTGTGTGGTGGGGTTATCCCATGTGTGATGTCCCGTGTCGCTGGAGCTGGAGGATGGTGGAGTTAGAATGCAGCGGGCAGGCAAGAGGAGCAGCAGTAACCCGCAGCAATAACATCTTCTGGGTTGGGCTTTCCACAGAGGCATGAAGGTCATCGAAAACAGGGCCATGAAAGATGAGGAGAAGATGGAGCTCCAGGAAATGCAGCTGAAGGAGGCAAAACACATAGCTGAGGAGGCTGACCGCAAATACGAGGAGGTGCGTGTCCTCTTCCCCTGGTCCTGACCCCTGGTGCACCTCCTTGCTGCCCTGTGTCCCCAGCAAATATGGAACCAATGCATGCCTCTTGCTCCATTGACAGGTCGCCCGCAAGCTGGTTGTCCTTGAGGGAGAGCTGGAGCGTTCAGAGGAGAGGGCAGAGGTGGCAGAGAGGTGAGGAGGGCTCCAGGTGGGCAATGCAGGGGGTTCCATACAGCCCTTGCCCCAGATCCCTGGCAGCTGTAGGGGTGTCTGCACTGGGATGGGTTTGTCCCTCTCTGGAGCGGCAGGGGTGGCTCCTGGGCTCGCAGGCTGGGGGCAGAGGGACCCTGACCTGGTGGCAGCACATCCTTGACCCTGTTCTCTGCTGGGTGCCCCTCTTCCACCCCAGCCGCGTGAGACAGTTGGAAGAAGAGCTGCGGACCATGGACCAGACTCTCAAATCCCTCATTGCCTCAGAGGAAGAGGTACTGGTGCAGGGGCGCGGGGCGATGTGCAGCAGGCCCTCTCTCTGTCTCTGTCCCTCAAACCATGCGAGCCACCTCTGTCCTCTCTGCACCGCTGCCTCCACCACCAACATCCCCTCGCCTTCCTCTCCAATGGGCACAGGCTGGGCATGCTCCTCCATCCCTCCATCCCTGCTCTCCTTGGTGGGGCCGGCGGTGATGCTCAGGGTGTCTGTGCAAGGAGTCACGAGGAACGGATGAAGGGATGCGCCCCAGTAGCTCCTGCTCGCAGCAGCTCTGCTCCTCCTCCACCTGTCCTGAGTATTCTCTTCTCTCAACTTGTTTTCTCTCTTTTCTTTCCCTCCTTCGCCGCACCTGCTCTTTCTGCTCCCCTCTTCTCTCCTGCCTCCCCATCCCTCTCCCCCTCCTGGCGGCCCCTGCTTGGGATGTAGTAAATGTGGTGACCTAGAGGAGGAGCTGAAAATTGTCACCAACAACTTGAAGTCCCTGGAGGCCCAGGCTGACAAGGTAGGACCTGGTGGGGGCTGCTGGGACAGGGCAGAGTGTGTGGGGCCTCGGAGTGATGGGGTCTCCTGCTTGGGGTGAAGGATGGGCAGGGGCATCTCCATGGGGCTCATGGGTGCCTCTCTCTGTCTCTGCAGTATTCCTCCAAGGAGGACAAGTATGAGGAGGAAATCAAGTATCTAGGGGAAAAGCTGAAGGAGGTAAGGTGTTACAGCTGAGCCCAGAACAAGGGCTGGCACCGTACTGGTGCAGGCATGAATGTGCCATCCTGTGTGGGTTGCATGCAGGTGCCTGGGTCAGGGATGCTTCCCCATCAGCTTGCTCTGATTTAGTGTGTATGGGTCCATGGGGCCCTTGTCCTCTGCCTTTCCCAGGGGAAGGCTCACAGAGGAGGGCACCAGAAGTGCAGATGGGGCACGTTTAGGGTATAGTGCAGCCTGCACCATCCCTATGGTACCCCACAGCTCACCCTCTCCCCACTGTGCTCTGCAGGCTGAGACCCGTGCCGAGTTTGCAGAGAGGTCTGTGGCGAAGCTGGAGAAAACCATTGATGATCTAGAAGGTAAAATGTTCCCACCAGCCCCAGGTCCCTCTTTTTTGGGGAGCACTGGTCAGGATGTGCCCCCGGTGGGGCTGGGGTGAGGGGATGGGCAGGGGTCCCATAAGGGGTGAGGCTGGATGCCGTGGTGGGAGCACAGAGCTTCAGGGGTCTGGGCTCTGCCTCTGGTGGGAAGTAGAGCTGCATCCACTCCACCTGTGCCTGCATGCTCCCTGGCCCCACATTCACAGCCACTCTTTCTCTCTCCACCACCTGCCCCCCACTCTGCTCCACCATCTGCCCCCCGCCTGCCCCCTGCCTGCAGACGAAGTGTATGCGCAGAAGATGAAGTACAAAGCCATCAGCGAGGAGCTGGACAATGCACTTAATGACATGACCTCCCTCTGAGCCCACACCGGGCACCAGCACTGCAGCTCCCTGCCCACCTTCCCCTTCCCCAGCTCAGCCAGTTGCCTGCCTGGCCGTCCCACTGCTCTCCCTGCCTGCTCTGTCCTCCTCTGTCCTTCCTAGCCCATGCCTGTCCATCGGCTCTTTTGGGTCAGCGTGTTCCTGCAATACCCCATAGTGGGGAGACAGATTTATTCACTGAAAGGGTGGTCAGGCATTGGAACAGGCTGCCCAGCAAAGTGGTGGAATCACCAGCCCTGGAAGTGATCAAAACCCGTGTGGATGAGGCCCTCAGTTATAACTGTTTAGTCTTGGTAGTCCTGCGGCAATGATTGGACTTGAAGATCTTAAAGGTCTTTTCCAACCTAGCTGATTCTGTGACAAGATGTAGGTGCTTTGGGGTGTTTGGCAGGGCAGGGGAGCAGCCCTTGAGACCCCCATGCACTGGACGGGCAGTGCCCATGTGGTTGCATAGCCCCGTGATGAACTGGGTTGTGCTCAGGAGCCCTCCACTTCAGCAGCTCCCTCCTTGGCTCCCTTGCATCAGAGGCACTGGGGACCCTGCAATTCTGGGCCTCCTGCCCCCATATCTCCCCCCAGCAAAGCTCCCTGGTGCTGCTCGCTGGGCCCAGGGTGAGGAGGACCTGCAGAGGGAAAGCAGCACCTCCACTGCCAAAGCTCAGTCCCTGGGGATAGAGGGTTGGGTCTGGCTATACAGGCAGCCTTGTCCCATGCAGGCAGGCAGGCAGCACACAAACCCCCTGCTCCTCCCTTTCTGTCCTTTGCACATTGCTCTTTAGTTTGCATCTCATGACTTTTCTTTTATGTTCTATCCCTCTGGGTTACTGAGTTGGTCTTAATAAAGCGTTTTCTTTCCTTGGATTCTCCTTTGATTTCTTCATTCTGCTCTCTCCCTCATCTGCCTGTCTCATGCGGGTGCTAGCAGCAGGGTGGTGGGAGGTGGTCGCAGCCATGGCACCCCCACCACCCCACGGCTCTCATACACAGCTTTCCTCATCTCGTGCCACCTTCTCCATGACATTTTAGGCCTGAAATAGCAGGGTTAGACCTGGTTCTGTGCATTCACTGTCCCATTCCCAGACATTGCCTCCAAGCAGCGATGTCAGCTCTGGCATCTCTCCTGCATTACCTTCCTCAGCAATCCCCAGATGGGTCCGTGGTTCTCTTCCTCCTCCTTCCTCAGCATCCTGCCCCAGAACCCAGTTCCCAGACTGATGGAGCTACAGCCCTGTCCCGGGTCTGGCTGCCTGTTCCTGCCAGTCCAGGTCATCCCCACTGTGGGATTTCCAGCAAGGGCTTTGGGGAATACTGTCTCTTTTCACTAACTCCCTTTCTCTTTCTCTTTCCTCTGCTGCGCCGATGTCTCTGTTTTCTCTATAGAGCGTTCACAGCGGGAGGCCGAGAAAAACCGTGTTCTCACTAACGAGCTGCGGGTCATCCTTACTGAACTTAACAACTGAGCTGCACAGAGCTCCCTGTCCCAGCACCCCTGCCCCGTTTTGGCCAGGCTGGTTTGGGGTTAGGAGCCCCTACCCACTTCCTAGGGCTAGGCAGGGTGTACAGCCTTGTCTTATCCCCCTAGGGGTAACTGCCCTGCTTAGGGAGGGGGGGACAGGGAACCCTTCTGGAGCTGATTATTTTTTCTTGGGAGAGCAATGAGGGTTTTTGTGATGTCTTGGGATGCCCACGTGGTGATGGCTGTGCCCCAGCATCAGCCTGGCCCTGCTGAGGAGGGATGCGGTGGTTTGTATCACTGCCTTCCTCCCCTTGTCCCTGGAGTCAGCAGCCAGCCTCTTCCTCCTCACTCTGGTCACCCTAAACTGTGAGGGGAAGGTGCCTTCAGAGCAGGGTCCCTGCAGGGTGCTGGGATACAAGCTGGAACCCACAGTGCCTGATGCCTCAAACCTGGGGCAGGGGATAAGGAAAGAGCCCAGCAGGGAGTGTTGGGAGATGGGGCTGGGTGGGCAGAGCTTTTGTCCCATCCACATCTCTAGAGGGAAGGAGGATGCCATTTGGAAGAGAACACCAAGCCTTGGCTGCCTTGTTATCTCTGCTCCTTCTCTCTCTGCTGTCCTTCTGCCTGCCCAGGCTGCTGTCTCACTCCTTCACGGACCACTCCTGGGTCATGCAGCAGGCACTGGCTCTCCTCTTTTGCTGGCCAAGGGTTTGTACACACGCTCACAGCCTGCCTCATGGTGATGCCCTGGGCAGGATGTGCTGGTGAGTGGCCAAGGAATGGTACCCACCAACAGCACCTGCGCTGCAAAGGGCTCAACCATGGGCGAGAGGGCACCATGGGAGGATGGAGATGCTGGAGAGTGGGGACCACCTTCAGTGACCAGCCTGGGTGGCCTGGCCACTCTGGCAGGTCCTGGAGCTCATCCCTGCCGATGATGGGGCTGTTCATGTGGGCTCTGCTCTGCAGGGACACCCCGCTCGGCTGGAGGCTGTCACTGTACTGACATGTCCATCTGTGTGCGTGTGTCTGTGCCTGGTGTGGTGTGCGTGGGTCTGTCTGCTCCTGGGTACACTTGGGTTTGTGTCTGTGTGTGTGGCTGGGTGTCCCTTGTATTCACAGAGAGTCTGGCCAGTGCCAAAGAGGAGAATGTGGGCATCCACCAGGTCCTGGACCAGACCTTGTTGGAACTGAACAACCTCTGATTTATCTTGGGGATCCCTCCTGTCCCTCCTCCCTACCCCACACGTGCACCCCACTGGCACGCTCAGGATGTCATCAGCTGTACTGCGTCTTGGCCAAATCCTCACATCCATTGAGAAGGGAAGCCCTGCAGCCTTACACTGTGGCTATGGGGCATCTTGTCTGTGCACAGCCTGACTGGCTCTGTCCTGTCTTCATGTCCAAATAAAAGCAGTTTGACAAGAAGAATGGGTATGTTTAGTCCTTGTGCTCAGGCAGAAGCAGTGGGAGACATGGTGGGGGTCTCCCTGCCCTGTTTATGCAAAGAGGCTCTGCAGGAACTTGAGTTTAGGGAGGGTATGGCTGGCATAAAGGTGTCCTCTGCGGCTATGGAGGGCTGGGAGTGATGACACACCAGGTGTGGGCTGCATTTGCTTGTCTCCATCACTTCCTTGGGATGCACACGAAACCTTCACGTCTAAAGCTCAGTCAAATTCATCATCCACTTCAAGCACACAGTGATGGACCTATGTCACTGGCATGGAGAACAGAAGGCTGCGTGGAGACCTCATAGCAGCCTTCCAGTATCTGAAGGGGGCCTATAGGGATGCTGGAGAGGGACTCTTCATTAGGGACTGTAGTGATAGGACAAGGGGTAACGGGTTAAAACTTAAACAGGGGAAGTTTAGATTGGATATAAGGAGGAAATTCTTTCCTGTTAGGGTGGTGAGGCCCAGGAATAGGTTGCCCAGGGAGGCTGTGAATGCTCCATCCCTGGCAGTGATCAAGACCAGGTTGGACGAGGCCTTGGGTGATATGGGTTAGTGTGAGGTGTCCCTGCCCATGGCAGGGGGGTTGGAACTTGATGATCTTAAGGTCCTTTCCAACCTTAATTATTCTATGATTTTATGTCCCCTTCCACAGCCAGCATGTTACCTGCCTGGTACTTGGGGAAGCCACATGGTCTTTGACTTCTCCATGGAGTCTGCTTTGTGGTTCATGTTCATCCTCAGACACCATCTAAGGACACACACACAAGCGTGTGACCATGCATGCACACATTAGCTATGAGGGTCTTCTCCAGGTCTGGGGTTAGCTGCTTAACCTGTCTACTTGTTGCATTTTCTATTGCCAATGCCTGCCTGAGGGGCAGCTGTACAAACCAGCAAATATTAATGCAACCGCTTCCCAAAACGTTCAAGAAGTTTCCTCCTGGCTTGCTGTATTTTCCTTAACACAAAGAGAAAAGCATCAGGATGTGTCTCATCGCTGTCACCAAACCGGGCTGGATTTCCTGGGGATGCCCAAAGTCGGGATCTAGTCCTGCCCTCTGCTTCAGGCCCCTCCATGGTGTGCGCTGAGCCCCGTTGTCCCATGCTACCAGGCGGATATCCCTCTAAAAGCACAACCCCATGCTGCCAGGAAACACAATTCATGCTGACCCCTTGCTGAGCCGGGCCATCACCCCAGTGAGTGGCTGGCAGGGATAGCTTTTGTTGTCTGCTTTCCTTTATTGCCGCACCTCTCGGCTCAGGAAAGGAGGGTGCTGAGATTGCATCTCTTTCCTGCCCAGGTGCTGCCGGCCTCCTGCTCTCCCCCTGGAGCAGCACCTCTGGTTTCTGGCTCTGAGACCTGCCTCTACAGGGAAAATGGCTCCTGTTGCATGGAATGCTCATTTTCTGGTTGTCCTCACAGGGTGTGAGGCCTGCTGTGAGCGAGGGAAGGAGGGAAGGACAATGCAGCGCTGGAGCTCCTCCTTGGATCTGCCTTGGTTTTCCATAGCACATCAGCTGAGCCATTGCATTTCTTGGTTAAAGCAGCTTCCAGGCAGGGGCTTGGTCTGGCTGTGAAAGGAGCATGAGTTTAAACCACTGGAGCCTGCACTCCACACTGCAAACAAGGCTCCTATCAGGGTGCGCCCCAGAGCACAGCCTCTGGGCACCCTTTGCCTTCCTGCTGGGACAAAGAGCCCTTTCACACCCGGTGGTTTTCCCCATTAGCTGCTGCTGCCTCCTGATTTGGACCAGAACATTCAACTTCACCGTTTATGCTCTGCTCCAAGGGCCTGTTTTGTTTCCGCTGGACTTGGTTTGGCAGTGAGACCCCGACTGCTCCCCCGTGATGCTCTGTGCCAAAGGCACAAGCCCATCTCTCACGGTTCAGCAAAGCTTTGCATTTAATCCATGCTCCCACCCACCTCTGTTCCGCTTCAGCCCTGTATAGAGATGCAGGGCAGGGGAAGCTCTGTAAGGCTGCTGTCAGGAGAGCTTGACCTGCAGGCACCTCTCTCCATATGCGTCACTCAGACCCACACTGAGGACTGCAGTGCCCTTCTCCTTCTCCCTCATTCCCACTGTCCTCCTGCACTTCTCCTGTTGAATTTCAACCTTTGGATTTGTTTACCTTGGCCTGATACATCGAAGATCTCCCCGAACAGCTTTCAGCCCTCGTGTGGGCTGCCACCCCATTGATGAACCACCACATTAACCCCTGGCAGCCTCTCACCTCTGCTCGCTTCACCAGTTTTCTCATCCCTCTGGTGCCTCAGCTCATCTCCGAACCCCTCCTGTTCAATACCCCTGAACTATGCGCTGGAGGGGAGGGACCACACAAAGAGCATCATAGAGACACGTTGAGCTCTGCGGAGCCAGACACAGCCCACCACCACCCTCCTCTCTGCATTCACAGCCGGAGGCTTTGGGTGAGGGTGTGAAGAGCTGCATTACCAAGCTGTGTGGGTTTTGCAGGGATCTGAGTGATTTCAGAACAGGTCAGGCCACCCAAAGCCAAGCGCCACCCAAAGCTCACAGTCTCCAAATACACATTACTGACTGTAAGAAGAAAATGCGGTGGACGTGACCGTGCAGCACTCACATTGCTGTGTGAGTTACACATGCTCTGTATCAGCACCCGTTACTGCACCCCACACCGGGCTGTGCAATAGGAGCGTGTGACCACCGCTCCACATCCTTGGGGGACGCAGGGGGTTTGGCAGCAGCACCAGAGCCCCTCTGCAGCGAGGCAGACCCACAGTGGGGTGACAGGCAGCTAGGGACCCTTGGGGACAGCTAGCCCTGGCCCTGGGCTGGGCACAGGGTACACAGGGAGTGCTGTGGGTGCTGTGAGGTGCCAGGGCCAAGCTCCCGCGGGTGTAATCATGTCCCTGCATGTCAGGATCGGGTCCCCTGCTTCCGTCCGCGCCGGCGCGCGCAGCCGTCGCGTAACGTCATTGTCCCGGAAGGGCGGGAGAGGGGCAGGGTCCGCGGGGCCGGTCCGGTCCGGTCCGCAGCGAGCGCCGGGCCCCGTCCCGGTACCGAGTGCCGGGCCCCGCCGCCATGACCCTCGCCGTGTTCTTCGGGTGCACCTTCATCGCCTTCGGGCCCGCGCTCGGCCTCTTCCTCTTCACCGTCGCCCGCGACCCGCTCCGCATCATCATCCTCATCGCCGGGTCAGTCCGGGACCGGCGGCACCCTAGGGGTGGGGAGGCGGCGCCGCTGCTTGCTGCTGGTGTGGCACCAGTGTTACTGCTGGTGTGGACGGGACGAGGGCACTGGTACCAGGGCTGGTACCGGGTATGGACGTGACAGGGGCACTGGTACCAGGGCTGGTACCGGGTATGGATGTGACAGAGGTGCTAGTACCACATATGGATGTGACAGAGGCAATGGTAGCAGTGCTGGTACTGGATATGGATGTTTCAGGGGCACTGGTACCAGTGCTAGTACCGGGTATGGATGTGACAGAGGCACTGGTACCAGGGCTGGTACTGGGTATGGATGTGACAGGGGCACTGGTACCAGGGCTGGTACCGGGTATGGACGTGACAGGGGCACTGGTACCAGGGCTGGTACTGGGTATGGACGTGACAGGGGCACTGGTACCAGTGCTGGTACCGGGTATGGATGTGACAGAGGTGCTAGTACCACATATGGATGTGACAGAGGCACTGGTAGCAGTGCTGGTACCGGGTATGGATGTTTCAGGGGCACAGGTACCAGTGCTAGTACTGGGTATGGATGTGACAGAGGCACTGCTACCAGTTATGGACGTGACAGGGGCACTGGTGCCAGTACTAGTACCGGGTATGGATGTGACAGGGGAACTGGTATCGGTACTGGTAGCAGGTATGGGCGTGACAGGGGAACTGGTATTAGTGCTGGTGCCGGGTATGGACATGACAGGGGCACTGGTACCAGTGCTGTTACCAGGTATGGACATGACAGGGGCACTGGTACCAGTACTAGTACTGGGTATGGATGTGACAGAGGCGCTGGTACCAGCACTGTTACTGCGTATGGACGTGACAGGGGCACTGGTAGCAGTGCTGGTACCGGGTATGGATGTGACAGAGGCACTGGTACCAGCACTGTTACTGCGTATGGACGTGACAGGGGCACTGGTAGCAGTGCTGGTACTGGGTATGGGTGTGACAGGGGCACTGGTACCAGTGCTGGTACCAGGTATGGATGTGACGGGGCACTGGTACAAGTGATAGTACTGGGTATGGATGTTTCAGGGGCACTGGTAGCAGTGCTGGTACTGGGTATGGGTGTGACGGGGCACTGGTACCAGTGCTAGTACTGGGTATGGATGTTTCAGGGGCACTGGTAGCAGTGCTGGTACTGGGTATGGATGTGATGGAGGCACTGGTATCAGTGCTGGAACCAGATATGGATGTGACAGGGGCACTGGTAACAGTGCTGATGCCAGGTATGGATGTGACAGAGGCACTGGTACCAGTGCTAGTGCTGGGTATGGATGTGACAGTTGAACTGGTACCAGTGCTGCTGCTGGCACGTATGTGACAGGGGAACTGGTATCAGTAGTGGTCCCGGTATGGATGTGACGGGTGCACTGGTACCAGTGCTGATGCTGGTATTTGTGTGATGAGGCATTGATACCAGTGCTGATGCTGTTACTGGTGTGCTGGTATGAGTGTGATGGGGGTACTGGTACCAGTGCTGGTGCCAGAACTGGTATGGGTGTGAGCGGGTCACCGGTACCATTGCCAGTGCTGGTACCAGTATGGGCATGATGTAGTGCACTTATTAGACTAGGTGAGACAAGGACCTAACTGGTACTGGCAGAGGAACAGCAGAGGGACCAGTACCCATACTCATACTGGTGCTTGCAGGAGAAGGGCACCGTTATTGTTTCCCTTACTGGAATAGTCATGGGCATATTAGGAGCACTGGTACTCTTACTGGTGGTCATAGTTGCAATAGGAGCTCCAATACTGGTGCTCATACCCTTGTGAGTGTGACAGCAGCACAAGTATCCATGCTCGTACTGGTACCATTGTGGGCATGACAGACACCAGTACTGGTATTCCTTCTTTGCACAACAGAGGCACTGGTATTGTAATCTACCACTGTGGTCACCGCCTCATGTGGGCATGATGCAGAGGACACTGGTATCACTAATGGCATGGGATCAGTGGAGCGCTGGTACCAGTGCAGTGTTGGTAGCGGTACTAGTGCATGTGTGCAGCAGGGGCACTGTTAGGAGTATCACTGTGGGATCAGTATGGTACTGCAACTGGAACCGGTGAGGATATGAACCTTGTACTGGTGTGGGCACAAGGGGGCACTGGTTACCAGTGGAGGAGGAGTGGGGGCATAGCAGTGGTACCAGTGTAGGCACCACCTGCCCAGCACTGGAACCAGGATGGTGCTGGTACTGGTAGGAGACTCTGCATGGCTGGAGCAAGCTGCCAATGCCAGCACCAGCACAGAGGGGTGCAGGCATAGATGGGCATGGCACCAGTATCAACACTAGTCCCAGAACAGCACTGGTGCCAGCAGGAGCTCTCTCCCTTGCAGGGCTTTCTTCTGGCTGGTGTCACTGCTGCTCTCCTCCCTCATCTGGTTTATTGCGGTCAAAGCCAGCAACCCCCAGGATGAGCCATTGCAGAAGGGTCTCTTGATCTTTGGGGTGATGTTCTCTGTGCTGCTGCAGGAGGCCTTCCGCTTCCTCTACTACAAGCTCCTCAGGTAAGGGCATCTCCCACCCTGCTCCAGAGCTGCCGATGGTCCCACTGGCCATACTGGGTGCCAGATTGTGGCTGGGAGCTCCTGGGCTGGGGATGATGCTGAGCATGGCACTAAGCCACCTTGGTCCCTGTTGGGAGCACGCAGGTAGTACCCTTGTTGGTATGTTGACCTTGAGTGGGTCTCAGGTGGTGGAGCACAGTAGCATTAAGGTCTGGAGCATCCAGGGCTGAGGTGGCTGATAGAGTGTCCCTGATTTTGGCACAGGAGGCTGTGGGTTTGGGCAGCTGCAGGATGTGTCACATCCCCACTGCCCTGGTGATTAGCACCAGCAGTGCTCCTGCATCTGGGGGATGCCAGGGAGGACACCAGGCACTGGGAAGTGGCCACTTTCTGTGTGGGGACAGAGAGAGGTTGGGGATCTGCCCTCGCCTCCTGGCAAGTCTTGTTTGTTTCTTAGGGATGTTTTTGTGTGAGCAGGCACAGCCCAAGGATGGTTTTGGGGCTCTGTGTAGTGGCACATCACTGCCAGCCCTGTGCCCTGGCCAACCCAGGGCAAAGTCTCAGTGCAGCCTCAGCAGCTCCCAGCCTCCTCGGCACCACCAGCCTGGAGCTTGTGCTGTTGTGGGGTGAGAACACCCTGTCCTGCATTGTCAGCTCTGGAGCTTATGCTGCTGTTGGGTGAGCACCTGCGTTCAGATGGACCCTGGCTGGAGCTGGGCAGGCAGACAAGGGAGGTGATGCTGAGGCTGGACCCCCTTATTATCCCTCAGCCTTCCCGGCTGGCTGGGCAGTGGTGAGGGGCTGTGGGAAGGCCAGGACTGGGTATGCAGGCTCGCACAGCTGCCTGCAGCAAGGCTGCTGAAGGCAGGCAGGCAAAGAGTGGCAGAGGTCTGTGGAGCAGCCTCTAACACAAACACCACATTCCATTTGCCCTGTGGGTCTCTGTGCAAGCTCTGCTGTACTCCCTGTGCTGAGCAGCCACCCGGAGTCCTCCTCGTCTCTAGCTGATAAAAACTATGAAGTTCACCTCTCCCAGTTTCCCTCCCCAGAGCATTTTTCTGCTCTTTGAGCTCTTCATGCACCCTCTCCTTTTTGTTCCATTTATCCTGTAAGAGTACAGATGCGGGTATCAGGAACGCCCTTCAGGCATGCTCCTCCCATGCCTGCACTGGGACTGCTGTCCATACGGGGGTGCTGCTTGCTTTGTACCCCATATCTCGTTCACCGGCTGGCACTCACATTCTTGTGTGGAAAATCTATGTGGCTTCCTATGGTTTTCACATGTGTGGTTTGTTGGGTGGTTCGGGGTGGTCACGTAGATGATCTCTGATGGGTGCTGCGGCTTGGGGAGGTTACCAGGAGGGTGGATGGTGCAGATTGAGACCCTGGTCCCATCAGCTCCATCCCGGTGGTGCAGCGTGCTCCAGCATGCTCTCATCCCACAGGAAGGCCATTGAGGGGCTGGTGGCTCTCAGTGAGGATGGCTGCTCCCCCATTTCCATCCAGCAAATGGCATATGGTGAGTGCTGGCATCCTGATCGTGGGGCCAGGGATGATCCCAGGCCAGGCTGGACATGGTGCTGGGGGAAAGGGAGGTTTTTCTGGGGTGACACTGGGAGGCTGAGAGCCTGACGGTGTCCCTGTCCTGCAGTGGCCGGCGTGGGCTTTGGGCTCATGAGCGGCGCCTTCTCCATGATCAATCTCCTGGCAGACTCATTAGGGCCCGGCACAGTGGGCATCCACGGGGACTCGCAGCTATACTTCCTGACCTCAGGTGAGTGACTGGCACCCTCCCCTCACATCCCTGCCCCACCACAGAGGCAGCAGATGTGGGAGGACTGGAGTCTCCTCATGCTATCCCTCCATGCTACACCCTGTACTCATCTGAGACCCTGTCACATCTCTGTGTGCCCGAACCCTTCCTTCTGTCTGCTGTAACCCTCCCTGCTCCTCTCTGCCATCCGTCCCATGCCTGGGGTCTGCCTCAGCATCTCCCATTCTAGTCCAGCAGTACCCATAGCCTGCAGGCCAGGTCAGGGTGGTGGTTCTTTGGTGACACTTCTCCCTGCAGCTTTTATGACCATGGTGCTGATTTTCCTTCACACCTTCTGGGGGATCATCTTTTTCCACGGCTGTGAGCATCGGCGCTGGTGGGAGATTGCAGCAGTTGTCATCATGCACCTCACTGTTTCGGGGTCGGTGAGTAGCTGGAAGCAAAGCTCTGCACAGGAATCTGTATTTGGGGTTGGTGTGGTGCGTGGTGGTCCCTGTGCTGGGGGGTGAACAGCCTTCAGCACTAGTGAAGCAGTTGGATTTGTGTATCCTCGAGCTGGTAATCCCTGTCCCACTGCACCCACTGAGGTGGTTATTACCCATCCTGTCCCTGCCCTCTCCTGCCTGCTCACCCCTCTCCTCTCCTATCTCTCTTCTCAGACGTTTTGCAACCCCCTGTACGTGGGCAGCCTGGTGCCCTCCTACCTGGTGATGGCCACTGCTGCTGCCTGGGCTTACATGCTCTCGGGGGGATCTGCCCAGAACCTGAGGCGCTTTCTGCTCTGTAAGTCCTGCTCCATAAAGGGTGTGGGAGACCCTACGGGTCCTTCTGGGTACCAGGACTGATGCTGGGATGGGGAGAGGGTGTCCCTGGGGCTGGAATAAGGGTGTCATAGAATTATAGAATGGTTTGTGTTGGAAAAGACCATAAGATCATCCAGTTCCAATCCCCCTGCCATGGGCAGGGACACCTCACCCTCTAGACTGTATTGCCCAAGGCTCTGTCCAGCCTGGCCTTGAGCACTGCGAGGGTTGAAGCATTTACCACTGTTACCCCCTTGGCTGCCATTCTGGAGGAGAATCTGGGTTTTGGGGCTGTTGTTGGGCTGTTGCCTATCCTGGGGGAATGGAATGGGATAGGGAGTCTGGTCAAAACTGGCCCCCGCTCCTCTTGGTTCCTGCAGGTCTACAGAGTGGAGCCAGCCCTCAGCTGGGATCCTGAGGCCCCGCGGGATGTTCCCGTCCCCAGCCACCCCTGCCCTCCCCTCCATCCTGGTGGCAAGAGCAGCCGTCACCTTCTCTGCAATACCTTTTCTCCCAGACTGGGGGACCCCAGCCGGTCCCAGTGGGGTTGGCACTGGGGTCCAGCTGTGGCCCAGCTGTGGCAGCCAGCTGAGCAGCGTGGCTTTGGCAGCCCCCAGAGAACAGCTCGGTTTTGGGGAACCCATCTTTGCTGGCCCTGCCATAGGCAGAGCTCCAGTAAGCCTGCTGGGAAAGATGCTACCTTGGACTGCTGGAAGCCTGAGCCCAAAGAAACCCATCGCTTCTCCCACTGCTGCAGAAGATGTGCTGTCCCCTGTGGTTCAGGGGGCCGCATCACCTCCTCGCTGCAGGGTGGAGGAAGGGGCTTTGCAAAGCGCTGCCATGCTCTGGGTCAGGGCTGACGGCTGCAGTGCTGCTTTCTCCACCTCTTTGACCAGCCTGGCTGCCCTGGCAGCCACTGCACAGGCTCTGGACTGCAGTATCTGCAGTGAGCTGGCATCCTGGTGCAGGGAGGATGATGCCTGGGGATCCGAGGGGTCTGACAGCACTGAGAACGGGAGGAGGAATGGGAACATACGGTGTCTGAAGGGCCCAGCATTCATGGGGGGGTGGTGGAGGGCTCAGGAGGTGATGCAATGCTGCAGCTGGGGCTGGCACAGCTCAGGGAGGGGGTTCAAGGAGCCATTCCAGTGGATCGTTGCCCTCTCCTGCACTTCAATGGGGATTTTTAGGCAGGCACCAGCCCTGATGCTGTGCCACAGGGCTGGGAGGGAGAAACTGCCATTGGGCTCAGGGCTGAGAAGGCAGTTTTATCCACCGTGGGCTTTTATACCAATAAAATCAAGTACCATAGAGAAGTGGTGGTGTGTGTGGCTGGCAGCACTGCCCTCCTGGGGAGCAGTGCAGCAGTGGTACATTCCCTTGTGCTGGTATGACTGACCCAGGGCGTGTCGGGCCTTTGGATATCCCAATTGGCTGGAGGTCTTGCTCCTGCTCTGTCTGTCCTAATGGGCTGGGTTCTAGTTTGGTTACTTTGGGATCTGGAGACCTGCAGGTTTTCCCCCTCTCAGGCCTGTTTGTCTCTGCTTTGGCATGGCTGTGTTGCTCCCTGGGGCTTAGCTCCAGCTGCACTGGAGCCACCAGGAATGGTGGCTAGAACCAGAGATGAGCTGGGTAGGGGCCGGCCGGCAAGGAAGCAGGAGCTCTGCCACATTCTCTGCCTTTCTTCAGCCCTCCCAGGCGTTGACTATATTTTCTCAATGCTTTGCATAAATAAGAGGAGGAAGAAGTCCCAGAGCGATGGAGGGCAGGGCTGGGCTGTGCAAGGAGCCCTGCGCTGCTTGCTCTGGAGCTCTGCCCAGGGCATGGAGGCTGATGCTGTCTCTGCCGGGATGTGCGCCCCTGTCCACCGTGGGTCCAGCTCTGCCAGTGCCCTTTCCTGCCCAGCAGCACAGAGGCCTGACACCATGGGAAGGTTTTGCTTTTTACTATTAATTTTTTTTAATAGGTTTTTATACTTTTTATAACAAAAATATCTGCTGGGGCCAAATGTTGCCCCAGGAAACCAGTCCGTAGGGGCAGCCCGAGCAGCCGAGGGGTGCTGGAGCACCTCCGGGGTGGGAGTGAGGAGAGGTTGGGGTGACAGGCTGAGCCAGTGTGGCAGGGGCCACCGCAGAGATGCGGGGCTCATGCGGTGTTCTCAGTGGTGGCTGCCGTGTAGATGACCTTGGATTTGATCGGCGAGTCCAGCCTGGACGGGGTTAGAAGAGGGGTGAGTGTTGGAGTGGGCAGGGGGTCCCTGCTAACCCATCCTGCTGCCCAATAGATCACCCTTGACTCATGCCCAGGATCCATGCTACCCCATAGGCCCCCTCTTCCTGCAGCTCCCCATTGCTCACCGCATGTTCTGGTTGCGTTGCTTATGGATGTACAGCAGGAAGGCCAGTGCCGTGATGGCAAAGAGCACCCCGAAGAGCACGGCCAGCACATCCCCTGCAAGCCAAGCACAGGCACATTACACTGGGCTGGTCCCCAGTGGCTGCTGGTCAAGAGACATGGTGCCGGGCTGATGCCCAAAGGCAGAGGGGACACAAAAGCAGCAGCCTCAGCTGAGCACACTTACCTGCTTGAAATGAAGAGCTGGAGTGTTCTTCTGCAAAGGAGACAAAGACAAGAGGATGAAAGCCTGCTGCATGGATACTAGGGCAGCCCTGCAAACCCACCATGGCAGCCACCCCCCCCCAGCCCAGCACATGGGTGTCAGGGCCCCTCTTCCCAGGCAGAGACCCTCTCAGCTGCCCTCCCCTCTTTGTGCCAGCCCTTCACTTACCTGTTGCAGCTGAGCTGGGAGTACCTGAAAGAGAGACAGCAGGGTCAAGAGGAGAGTGTCAGAGTCTTCAGGGCTTCAGGTCATGAAGACTCCCATAACCCCTCAAGATGCTGTGAGCTGACACCCCACTCAGGAGCATTGAGGGAAGGGGGTACAAAAAGGATCTCGGGGCCGCACAAAAGCTTCACTGAGCCCAACCATGAACTCCCCTATGGCCTGGGAAGCTGAGCACTGCAGCAACCCCCCCACGAGACCCCTAAAAGGAGCAGCAGCCTGCAGTGGGATGGTGAGCAGCTCCTTAGAAGGAAGCAGCCAGCCACTGTTGGCAGGGCACCCACATAGGGATGGCTCAGTGGCCCCTACACATGTGTGGGACCTGAGAGGGCAAATATTTACCCCCATGACAAGCGTGGCTTTAAGCAGCTGCATTATGTCGGGTATCACACAGAATGGCACTATCTGCAGCCTGGATCCAGCTGTGCGGCTGCTGTGGGAAAGCTGCTGCCTTCTTCCAGCAACCAGGGCAGGAGCTGGACTGGAGGTGGCTGGGGAAGGATCAGCAAGTGTGGGTGCTTGTGCTGGCAAGCAAAGACAGACGTGACTCCATGGCACTCCAGCTTGGTGTACACTAACTCCAGGCCTAAAGCAGGCAGTTACCAGCACTGCGAGGTGGGGTAAAAACCCCAACAATGCTGTGCACACAAGGCAAGGGACCAGTAATCTCGTCTGGGAGTGCTGGGGCAGCATCCTGGCATTCCAGGAGCAAAGGCTTTGTTAAAGTGGAGGTTGTTGAACAGAAATAGCAAATAAGAAGAGGGAGGTAAAATACAGTGGGCTGGGCAACTCCCCCCTTGCACCAGCCTCAGTGTTTGGAGGCTTTGGAACAGCTTCTGCAAGAAAGTGGTAAAAGAAAAGCTTGGAGGTAAATGGAAAACATGATAAAGTATCCAGCACGTTTACCAAAGATAGAGCATGCCAGCCTAACCCGATATCCTTCTTTGATAAGTGATATTCTAGACAAAGAAAATGCGGTAGATTTTTATCTGTCCCGCCTTCAGCAAAGCATTTGATGCTGTGCCACATGGGGATCTGCTAGCCAGGCTGAGGACCACAGTGATTAAAAGCCTGCAGCCATTAGCAAGCTGGCTGCAGGTGGGATGGTGAAGGGAAGTGCCTTGCACTTGGTGTGTGGTTACTGAGGTCTGGGACCAAGCCTGTGTGCTGATTCTATTAGTCACCTTGACAAGAGGTGTAGGAAATGCCCTCAATTCAGAGAAGGAACAGGATGTTGGACAGAAAAAAAGCCAATGACCTCAGAAAGCAGCAACAGGCACGAATTCAGTGATGCAGAGCGATAGTCACACCTGAGGGCTAACAGGAATTTCTACTTGTCGCTGGTAACCACCAGTGCAGGAAAGACTTTCGAGGACAAACCGAGAATGGGCAGACAGGGATGCCTCAGGCAGAGCACAGCCTTCAGGAGGGGTCCCGTGCACTGCCCTTCCCACAGGGGTTGGTAGTGGGGTGCTTGCTGCAAGCCTGTTCTGCAGCTCCTACCCAGTTTGCCTCCTGTGTTTGGGGATGAAGAAGCTAGCTGGGATGCTAGGACCTAGCTGCTTGCCCTGGAGCATAAAATCACAGAATAGTTAGGGTTGGAAAGGACCTTAAAAGCACCTGCCATACATCCCTAGTCCTGGTATTCTTATTTCTGCAAAACTAAGGATAACATATTTCCTAGATCTTTCCCGGGGCAGGGTGCAAGAAGCACAGAAATAGGGTTGCAGCAGGACCACAACATCTGTGGGCAAGGCTAACCCACGCAAATACTGGTTAAAGAGACGGGATGCCTTAACTCCTGCTCCTTGCCCTCTCTCTGCATCCCTGCACCCTGAGCACACTCAATACGCTCCTTACCAGCAGGCAGCTGCTTTGGTGCAAAGAAGGCGGGCTGGAAGCTCGCTAGCACCAGTCTCCCATGGAGGCTCTGTATCTGCCGGTAATTGCTCTGCAGAGGTTTGCCATCATCGTTCCTCAGGCTCGTTATCAGCTTCAACATCTGGAAGGAGAGCAGCATGAGAAAGGCATCCTGCCTTTGGGAGCCAGGGGACTGGGGTGGGATGCATGGATGGTGCATGGGCTCATCGCCCTGACAGACCTGGTCACGAGAGATCATCATAGTCTGGTTGAAGACTGTCCACCTCACCGTCTGGTAGCAGGGAGGGGTGGTCAGAGAGCCGTTGTAGCGGTAGTAGTATTTCAGGTTGACAGGCAGCAGACTCGCAATGTTGAACCCAGGCACCCAGACTTCCTCACCTGGGAGAATAAACACCGTGGGAATTAACCAGCACAACCCCCAGAGAACAGGCAGGACGAGCACGGAGATCATGGGCACCTTGGCACTGCATGTGCCTGGGTCCACAATGCTGCCATCGGTGCCAGCATTGTCCTGGAGGAAGGGGAAAGCACGTGCGAGCAGAGGGCACCTTGGAGAGCTATTTCTGTACAAGCTGTGCAGTGCACACCTTCTCCCATCTGTAGAGCACATGCCTGCTGCAGCCTCTCTCTGTGTGCAGGAGGTTTCCCTGCTGGGCTGCAGCCCCTGAGACAAGAACTGTGTGGGACAGGGCCTTACCTTCTCTTTGGATTTGCTGCATATGATCAAGGAGTTCCTGATAGTACGGGTTGTCTCTTGGTCCCATCTGCAACACAGAGACCCCATGGTAATGACAAGGACAAGGGCTTAGTGGAGACCAGCCAGTGATGCTGGTGATGGCAGTGCCAGCAGGGAGGTACCATTCCCTGTAAAAGACACCCTGTCCTGGTGACACCTTCCTCCTATCAGGGTTGCTTTTCCCTCTGGATTGCCCTTTCCCTCCTCTTCTCCCCAGGAGCATTTGCACCTTTGTCAGTTCCCCAAACTGTGCCCACCCCAGTCCCATCCTCATCCTGCTCCTGCCACTTTTCACCCCCGGCTGATCTATGGGACTCACCTCCAGGAAGGCTCCCAGTACAGCCAGGCCATCTGGCTGGACCATGGCCTCCTTAAAGCTGTCATACTTGGTGTTGTAGTGGACCACGTGGATCTGGAAGGGGAACACACAATGCAGAATGGGCACTGTCAGGAGGTGCTCATCCCCACAGGACTTCAGCCTGATGGAGCAAGGGCTGGAAGGAAAGTGCATTCGTGACAAGCATCCCTCTTAGGAGGGGAATATGCTATTGGGACTGAGATAACGTGCTGCTGCAAAGCAGCAAGAGTGAGGATCTGCTCTGGTCAGACAGAGCAAACCAGCACTCTGCCCCAGATACCAGAGGTTGTACTGCAGAGCCAGGCTCAGTTTGAGGACAGAAGCTAGAGAAGGAGGGATAAAACCAGATGGGAGCTGGCAGAGCAAGAGGATAGTGTGTACAGAGTAAACAGTCCCTGCAGCGCCCAAAGCAGGCTGCTCATAGCCACCCGCGAAACTGTCTCCCCTGCTCCGGGGACCACCACAGCTCCTGCTCCATCAGCCCAGGGGCATGGACACAGGACCACCAGAGCATCCTGGAGCGTGGTCTCCTCCTCTCCTCTGACCACAGGCTGCATCATTAAGTCTGGCTCAGCACCAATGTGTGGTCTCCTACGCTGAACTCTGCTGCTGCAGAGGTGCCCAGGGAGCAGGGATCCTGGCTGGGGTTACAGCAGTCACCCAGTGACAACCAAGGCCATGTGCTAAGAGCATACAGCACTCCAGCACCTTCTTTGCCCATAACCAGGAGAGGAGAGGATGCATCCACTGGCACGAGGGCTCCTTACCTCCGCAGCAAAGCGGTGCCCGTTGATGGTGTGCTCCGAGCCTGGTCCTGTTGTTGCACCCCAGTGCAGGTGTAGTTGCACAGCTCGGTACTGCTGGGCATAGCCACCAGTGATGGCCATGGACTGTGGCAGCTCGAGAACAACTGCAGAAGCAGAATAGATCAATCAACACCACACAAAGCCCAGTCCATCCCACAGGTACGCGGAGGAGGTGTCTCAAGGGAAAGAATCATCCTGGGCTTCTGGAAGTTGGGCACAACAAACAAATTTGCTTTCCACCTTTTGTGAGGCTATGGGCAAGTCAATACCCAGAGCTGTGCCAATGTGGCAGCATTCAACTTTTACGGTAACACCCCAGTAAATGCATCAGCTTCGAAAATAGCTGCCATGAAAACAGTGGAAAGTGAAGCACCCCTCTGCAGAGGCTCCCAGGGGCCAGCTCCAGCTATCCAACAATGTATTTGAAAATAAAGAGACCATAGACAGAAAGCTACTGGCAGAGCATTGAATACCTATGAGGGCAGCTGGACAGAGAGAGCTGCAGCACTTGGCGAGCTGGGACCTTTCAAATGAAGCAGCCTGTGAGTGTGTGACAGCAGTGGAGCTGGTGGCACGTAAGCATTAAATGCTCTGAAAGCATTTAGAGCTAAAATTGTGCCTCTTTGAGTGTCATAAATACATACTTGGTTTTATATTTTACTTTAATACGGTTTAGACAGCTCTCTTGTGCAGCAGTGTGGCAAATCTAAAAGCTGAGTTAACTCCAATAGCACACACAGCAAAAATACTAGGAGCATCCCTAGGCGCTGAGAAAAGCTGATCTATCCTTCTAAGTACCTTTCCCCCCTCATTTTTAATATCAGCTCTTTTCCTTCCTCTGTCTTTACAGGTGAAGGGTCCCTTCGTCACCTCAGTGAGCTAGGGTGCAGATTTGGGATTAACCATGTAACAGAGCTGTGTTGAGTCATCTGCGCTGTGCTCCCTGCCACTGGGTTCAGAGATATAAAACTCAAATACGGGAAGTGGGAGACTGCTCCCTCCCCAGGAGTTTATCTACTTCCACATTTCTATTGTGTATCTAAATCACTGCATTCCTTCTACCACCTACCTGAGTCATTTTCAGGCCTTTGAAAAAGCTTATACAGCACACATGCTTTATATTGCAAAAAGGAGTGACTGTACTAATATCTTACTGGACTTGCAACGTTTTATTTATTTATGGCTTTTCATAAAGCAGACTGGTAGCTGCCAGAACAAAAAACAGGCATCTTATAACCATGTGAGAAACTGCTTCCCCCCCCCGCCATGAAAATGCTCTGACTGCTTTTCTAAACACCAAGCAACATCAGATGCCAGGGTGTCTAAAATAGCAACTACTGAGCAAAACTAGTTTAACTCTGCAGGGCAGGAAGCCATAATATAAAGCTCTGAGCATGCACTGTGTGGCTGATCTGACTGTGCATAGCGAGTCTGACCTCTTGAGTTTGCTATACACAGAGGTCAGCTCCATCTCGCTAGCTATCAGGGCAAGGAGGTGCCTTACCGCACTGACAGCGACTCCCTTTCCCCATCACCTTTCCTGAGCTCGGTGACTGGCAGACACCAGCATGCACAAAACACTCAGCTTGCTCCCAGGAAAAGCTGGTAGCAACCAGGACCTGGCATCCCCTGATGTGGTGAGCACGAAGGAGATGTGTTTTTTCCTCCATACGTGGCATGGTGAGACCGATGCTAAAGTAATGCTAATAAGGTGTGTCCAGGGTTCCAAAAACATTCTAAAACTGGGGAAGGGAAACAAAAGACCTATAGAAGTTTCTTAAGATCTTGAGATGCCATCCTGAAACACAGGCTTAAAGAAGTCCTGAAAGACTGTAGGTAGGTAAGGCTAAATCACATCAGGGACTGACTAGTTCTTTGAAAGTGAAATGCAGGGGAGGGACTGATGTGCAAAACTGGATCAGAAACAACAGGGAACAATTTTAAAGGAAATGTGGGTTTTAACTAATTCCTGGAGCCAGCTCCCAAAGGCAGTGAGTGGTGAATTCTCCATGCCCTGGTTTCGGCCCTCCAGCCAAGAAAGCACATGGACCTGTAAAGGCTCAACAGCCCGACACTTCCCTTTTGGCATTGAAGTCACCTTGACTGCAGCCTGGAAGAGAATACCCTGCCCAGAGCCCAAGGAAAGGGTATCAGGGTCCTGCCAGGAGGCTGTGCTTGTGCTTCAGCCTCAGCCTGTGCCTCTGCACCCACCAGTGTGCCCATTGTTCCTCAGCTTGAGCTTCTCGTTGGCAGGCAGGCTGTAGCCAGAGAGCTGGATCGCCCGCAGATGGGGGCTGAAGATGGTGCTGGCCATATTGATGTTGATGGGTGACTGCATGGTGCCCCTGCAGTCCTGGTAGTCCTCACTCCAGCGATTCCGGTCTGGTATGGGGAGGAATAGAAGGAATGAGACCACATGGGGAAAGAGCCAGGAAGGAGGTTTAGAGGGTGGTGGGGAAGGGGACAGGCACCAGCCAGGGAATAAGCCATGGTTGTAAGGTTAGTTTCCATCAAGTTAGCTCAGGAGCAGCTCTGTGCCCCCATGTGACTGCATGCAGCTGTATCAGGAAAGGTCTCGGAGCGTGGTGAGCTGCCAGGAAAGTCTATTTTTGGGGTGTTTGGGAAGAGTGCGAGAAGATCATTTACAAGTGGACTTGGCAAGGCGAGAGCCTGCTGCTCTGCAGCTCCTTACACGCTCCCTGCCTTGCACAGCCTGGCCTCTGGCAGGTATCACCCATCAGGCTACTTGAGCCATGTACCACAGTGCTGCTGGAATCACAGGAGTCCACAGCCACAGGTCTGATGGGCTGCTAACTGCAACCCGTACAGCCCCTCAGAGGGCTATTTCACACGGCTAGGGTGGCTGCTTGCCGCATCTCCCCAGTGCCATTGCTGGGATACGCATGCCTGGTGCCCCAGAAACCTCCCCTTGCATTTCAGGGGACTGCTTCTAGCACATCTTGGGCCAGTGCAAAACCAAGTCTATCTATCTGCAGGCCAGCCTCTCATAGGACCCTGTAAAGATGGAGCTGTGCATTAGCAGGTCCAAGCCAGCCTCTGGTCCTGAGCAGAGCAATGGTGCAGGGACCTGGCCTGCCACTGCTGTGGGAAGGGATGTGTTAGTGCTACCAATGCAGTGATGCTGTGGAGAAGCCCCCAAGCCATGATGGGAGGGCAAGGCCAGGCATGATGGGGATCGAGGGTGAAAGGGGTGAGGACACAGCTAATCCCTGGGCAGGTCAAAGTCCCAGCACAGGCTGCAAGTCCAGCCTGGAGAGCGCAGCCTGCTTCCATTGGCACAGGGTCAGGGAGAAGCCCTGCCCCAAGGAGTATTCCCCCACACCCATGGGGCTGGGGAAACCCTTGTTAGAGCCCTTGTTTCCTGCTCAAATCAGAGCAGCCCCCGGCTCCTCAGCCCATCTCTGCCCAGGCTTGGGCACTGGTGAAGTGATGGGGTCAGGCAGGAGGGAAGGGTGAGCCATGGAGTGCGCACAGGAGCCCTGTAATCATTAACCAGGGCTGGCTCAGGCCCAGGGTGTGCTGGGTGGTAGGAAAAAAGCAGAGTAACTGCAGGGTATTTACCTTCATAGCTCCAGTGAGTGTGGCCAAGACCTGGAAAAAAAAGAGAAGAGAAAAACCCACATGAATGGAAGGGAAAGGTTGGCAGCAAACACGCCTCCACCAGGCAGCATTCCCAGACCCAGCGGCAGGTCTTTGGGCTCCCACTGCCTTCGATTCCCCTCTGTGTCTTTGCTGTCCCACTCCTGCCATGCCCAGAAAAGGGGGATGCTCCCAGAGGGCATTGCCTCCTCCGAGCAGGGTCAGGTCTCCCGTGGATGTCGGTCAGAGGGAAAACCCCAGGGCTTGACGCTTTGTTATCATCCTTATAATGGAAAAATAAGAGATACTGGCTTTCGTCACTGAGCAGCTCCTGCAGCCACCCCGGCGCAGCCAACACCTCACACTGTCCCAGCACAAAGCACTTAATGAGGCAGGTCTGCAGCTTCCCTGCCCAGGCTCTGTAAGCAAGAGCAGCCAGGGAAGTTCCTGTCCTGATGGCACTCCTGTGATGCTGAAATGCTGGAGGTGTGGGGGGAAGCATCTCTTACACCATGAGGAGTTTGGGCATTGCATTGTGCAGACACCCTCCTCCCACTAGGGCTGGCAGCAGGGGAAGCAAATGAGCACTAAAACCTAATCTTCCTTATCAGTGAGTGTCTCTACCATGGGGTTAGAAGGCAACAAGAAAACTGGCCAGAGTGAGCATCCTGTCCCAACAACCCCTGGCCCCAACTCACCCGACCACCCCGATTCCCACACAGAACTGTGTAAGGTTCCTATTGTGCTCAAACTCTTTCCCTAGGAAAAGCCCATGCCAGGAGCTCTGCATGCCCTGTATCACACAGTGGCCACAGCAGGGCAGGATGTGTCCTGGTGTGTCCTCCCATGGCTGGGGGTGTCCCCAGATATAGAGGGAGGCAAGCCTCCACGGGGCAGGTCTTGAGGGAATGACAGCACTCCACACACCAGCTCTTGCACCATCACTCTTCCCCAGAGATGCCAGCAATGCCCACGTTCCCAGCACATCACTGGAGCTGGCCTTAGAGGTGCCCCAGAGCTGCTACTCACTTGCTCATGACCAAACACCTTGGTTATCACCAGCCCTTCTTCATGCAACCAACTCCAGGCAAAGGGTTGCAGGGTTTGGATTTGCCCCAAGCAGGGAAACACGACCCATAAGGATTATGCCCCTGCCGTGACTGGCAGGACAGGTAATGTGTGGGCTCCACATCTGATTTCTCCTTGCTGGTCATTGCAGACAGGCTATTGCCACATACCAGCCCACAAGGGCAGGAATGGAGGGTACCAGGTTGGGACAGGCCTGGGGCAAAGAGGTGCATACATCCGACAGCAAGGGACAGCATAACATTCACTTTCATCAGCTCTTCAAGCATGAAGGACATGGAGGAGCATTTAGTAGGTGCATCTCTGTCCCTTGGTGGGCCAGGACAAAAGAGGGGAGCTGCTCTGGTCCCCTTCCCTGCTGCTGACAGCAGCTATCGACAGCCA
Source organism: Pezoporus wallicus (assembly GCF_028554395.1). Lineage (NCBI taxonomy): Eukaryota > Metazoa > Chordata > Aves > Psittaciformes > Psittacidae > Pezoporus > Pezoporus wallicus. Next base: position 702,569 of record NW_026642642.1, read on the forward strand.
CTTGCTATTAATAGGAGCAGATTCCAGCTCAGGGGTGAGAAAGGAAGAGGCACGCGTTCCCAGGCCCAGATGTCCTATGTAAGCCCAAGCTCAGCAGGATCCTGCTCTGCTCTCAGCAAGGATCCAGGCATGCTGGGGGCCTCTGGTGCAGCTGCCATGGCAAAACCAGGCTGGAAAATGGATGGAGGGTGCCCAGGGGCACCCATCATTGCTGGAAGGAGCCCAGAGGGCTGTTCCCATCACCAGTGACTCATCTCTGCAGCACTTCTGACGCTCAGGAGTGATGCTCGGAGTCACTTGCCTGGGCACGGGGTACTCCCAAAGGCATATGAAGAAGGGGCAGCAAGCAGAGGGCTGGGCAAGCCAGCATCAGGCAGGAACACGTGTGCCCTGGAACAGGCTGCAATGCTCTCGCCATGCCTGCCGGAATGGCATTGCCCTGGGGTGCACCCAGCATTCATCCGGCCCACCCTGCTCACATGAGGGTTACCTTGTCCCTGGACACTGGCTATGCACCAGAATCCAGAGTACACGGATGCTCCTCTGGAAACAACACCACATCCTGTCCCCATTCTCCTGCCCTGCCTGCACTATCTGCACTAGGTGGCCATGGCTTGCACACAAGAGCCATGTTTGCTGCTTTCTAGGAAGGATTCCCCTCCTGCAGCATTGGAAATGCCCCAAGACGCACTGGCTTTGGGGCAGTCGCAGCACACATAAGGCACAGCAGCCCAGGGTTGGTACGTGATGCCTTGACTCTCTGCACATGCTTCAACTGGCGCTGCCTGCCCTGGCACCCCACTTTGTGCTTGCCTCCAGGGACCCTGCCTCGACAGAAAGCAGCTCCAACATCATATTGTGGATTGAGCAATAGCACCATGCTGGTACCTGCCTGCTGTGTCAGCACAGTGCCACCCACCCCGGCTCCCACATCCCGCTGTGCTTCCCACAGCCAAGGGGGGTCTGGACATTCCTCACAGCCTCCCACTACTCAGCTCAGCAGCTTTGAACACCCTGGAGGCTGCAGCTGTACCCAGGAGTCAGTCCAATCCACCCCAACACAATGGATTTCTTTGGGGGTCTCTTGGCATCAGAGCCAAGAGGACCCATGAGCATTTACCCATGCACTGAGGCCACCTGAGTGTGTTTCCCCATCCCATGGATCTGGGCGCAGCTGCGGCCACCCACTCGAGGAAGCATCTCAAGGCAAATCTGTGCAGGGTTGGGTCCCCTTGGCACATGCATCAAGGGCTGCAAGAGAGCATCAAGGCAAGCCCAGCTTGGATGCTCAGCATCTGCCCCGGCCTCAGCATGGCTCAGATGAGCCCTGCAATACTCCGGTCCCTTCCACTTGGGGGCATTCACAATCTCGCAGCCCTTTGTCATGAACATTAACCCGCTACCCTGCTCCAAAACGTCGATTTGCATAATTCCAGTCTGCCTCCCACATTCCCCTCCGCCGGAGCACGTCCTCTCCCTCGGAAAGCCGCGCGGAGACAGGTCTCCTTGCTGCTGAACCTCTCACCACAGCAGACGTGGCTGCACCTCGGCAGTGGGTGCTGCAGCTCCCTGCGTGCCCTGCCCTACCTCTGAGCATACAGAGATGTGGGGGGAAACAACCTTGCTGCTTTGATGAGCAAGAAGAGGGCTCCTTGCAGGGGTCCCAGCAGAAAACCATAGTAGGGTACCAACAGGAGCTGCTGGTGGTGACAAAGGCTCCGTGCACAGCTATGCAGAACCCCTCAGACCCAGCTAAGTACTAAACACACCTTCCCCCAGCAGCCTGAGATTTCACCTTTCACTTACTCCCTCCTTTATGCTTTCTCCCCCTGTTGCTCACTGCTTCTCGGCCCTCCCATTCTGGGATACCGGCGCTGCTGCAAGAGCCAGCCTCCTTCCCTCCTTGACATCCAACACCATCCAACAACACTTTCCTGCCGAGTTCAGGCAGACGCTGCCATTACCAGCGTGCTGCTCTGCATGTCCTGCAGCCCGGAGCAGCTTTTGGCAGGCTGAGGAGCCAGTACAACCGCAGGACGCTGCGAATCCCACATAGGAAAGGCACCAATGCAGCAAGCTGCTCCCAGGAGTCATGGGGACATAGGGATGCACCACAAAACTGGGGGGCTCAGGATCATTTGCACGGAGCAAGAGGCAGAGCCAGGCAATAAGGAGGGTGATCAGAGGGTCTGCCCTATGTGTCTGCCCTCTCCATCCTCAGGTTTTCATAGTTTAGGGGGCACACAGCCTGAGGCTGCTGCAGGGAACCTGACAACACTGACAGCATGTGCCACTCAGAGTGCGGTTGCTGCCTGACAGCAACGTGGCCATTGGCACCTGCCTGGAATTCCAGCAGGAGTTTGATGGCTTGTGTGTGATGGGCAGGAGAGTGGGCTCGCACCTAGCTCAGACACCCTGCTCTTATCAGCTGAGTACGTTGCGTCCTGTGCTCAGCCACAGTGATCCTGCCAGAGCTTCCCCTGCCCTCTGGGACCCTGCCCTGGGTCAGTGCCCTACAGGATGAGGCTGGTTTATAGGGGATGCCAGGTTAGAGGCACCTTGATGTGCCACAGAGCACTAAGCAGCACCTGTCTGCAAATCAGTCCCAGTGGAGCACATGGCCCAGAGAAAAAGGAAATCAAGGTGATATTCCTGGTGCTCAGTGAGCCAGGACGTGCCAGGACATGCAGAGATGCACAAAGTGCAGGTCCCAAAGCAGGGACCAGCCACAGCACCCGGGTGCCAGCGTACAAAACACATTCAGCACCATGTCCCTTGAAAGCAATAACCTAATTAAGCTACCTCGCTGCCATGCTGTGCTCATGTTGCCCACCACCAGCTCCCAAGGCCATGGCACAGGCAGGGGGTCTGTACAACCCCAGCATCTTTCTTCCAAAGCCCACAGGGACCCTCTCTATGGGACGGCTGTGCCAACCCAGTGCTACTTTTGCCAGCACAGCCCTAGTTTCCCCATTCAGACACACACCCCATGCAGCACTCATGTCCTTTCAGCCCAGGGCACCACCCCATGTGCTGTCCATGGGAGCACAGATTCCTCCCAAGCCCGGCTTCATTAAAGCCCCTTTGTGTTTATAAACTCAAGCCTTGAGGATCAGCCTTTAATCTACCACTGGCAGTGCAGGTCACCACAGGGATTGTTCTTTGTGCTCTGGGGCTACAGGGCCCCAGTTTAGGCTAGCTCCACACCACAGGGGTAAGTGTTTGGGTGGAGGAAGGCACAGGACAAGCTTTACTCAAGGGCACATCCCTGCTCACTGTGAACCCAACTGTCCCAGCAAATGCTACAGGAAAAAGGAAACAATCCCACATCGCTGCAGAGGAAGGGCCATCCCAGCTGAAGGGATAGAAATGGGGAAAACCCAGGGGACAAATCAGTGTTTGGAGCTGGGGTATAAGATGAATATGGGATATTAAGCAAGAGAAATGGGCTTAGCTGAAGAAGAGCATCAGGGAATGAGCAAGAAGAGGACACAGAGCAGGACAGGTCTGAATAGGAGGGAGAGAGGACTCAGGCTGCAATGGCAAAGAAAGTTGCTGTTTCCCAAAGACACCTGTAACACGGGACTGAGCAAGCCAGAGGCTCTTCAGAGAGCAGCCCCATGGCAAAGCCTTAGGGACAAGCCCCAGCTTGTGCTGGGTGTCCAGGGGTGGGGGCCACCAGCCCCACCTTGTGCACGAGCCTCAAGGAGGATGGAGCCCAGACATCGCCCTGCAGTGGTGCTGAGACACACAGCTCCCAGCGCTGGCAGCAGCCTTGGTAGATCCCAGCCAAGACCTGCTCCTGAGACCAGCCAGGTCTTCAGCTTCTAGAGCAATACAGCACGGGCCAGGCTGGCTGTTCCTTACCTACACCAGCGCCACTTCTTATCCCTCGCTTCCCTTTCCCATTCCCATCCCAAGCTCTGTACCCACCCATCCCAAACCGCGCTGCCACAGCACCACAACAGTATGCTGAATTCATGCTGAATGCCTGGTGCCCTCCCACCCTGTGGCCTTGGGTTACTTCATGTCTGTGGCAAGGGCCATCTGCATCCCCATCTCCGTCCAGTGCTCAGCCCGGCAAAAGCAGCTCTGGTGAGAAATGTGATTCATTGCAATAACAAAAGCAACTCCTGGCACCGAATGGTTGCTGGTTTGCACCACAGGGCAGCTGTCCTGGCACGGGTTGGGCAACTTCTTTCCAGAGGCAAAACCAAGGACGCACTGCGAGGCTGAACTGGGGAAACAACCCCTCTGGCAAGGCTGGGATGAAGAGTGGAGCCAGGATCAGGAACGTCTCAGCCTCATGCGAGCAAGTTTATGGCACTGCCCCAGACTCCCTGCTGAGCACTGGCAGCGCCACGGTGCCCAGTCAGAAAAGGAACCAAGACCAAAGACCCAGGACTTTTCCTCCGAAACAGTGACCCTGAGGTCTGAAAGCCCCCGCGTTTCCAGCAAGACAGTGCTCGGCTGGGGGGAGCACACCATAGCACCCAGCGCTGAGTTCACGCACGTCCCCCGTGCCCCATCAGCAATCATGGGGCAGATCCCCGACAACTCCGCAGCGGGGCAGGACCCCGTCCCCTCTGCGCTGTGCGGGGATAACGCGGATGCAGGGCCAGGCACGGCGGACCCCGCTGGGAAGAGGCCATGCTGCAGGACAAAGAGGACCAGCCGCCGTCCCGCCGCACTCGGGTCCGGGGCCGGACCCTCCGGTCGGTCCGTACAAGGCACAGGCTGCACGGCCCCGGCTGCCCCTACCCCAGCATCCGTGAGCCCCCTCATCTGATGCAGAGAGGATTTAGTGGGGGAAAAGGGCTGGACGCAAGCGGGAGCCCCAGCCCCTGGGCAGGGGTCGGGCTGCACAGGAGTTGGCGGGAGCAGGGACAAAGGCAGGGACGTGCTGGGGGGGGGAATGAAGCTCCTCCAACTGAGCGATACTGGGGGGATACAGCCCCACAGGGACACCCCGCACAGGGGCACACCTAGGCCCCTAACTAACGTGCAGCGCGAGGTACAGCAGCCCCCCAAATTAACCAAGGAGAGAGCTCCCAAGAATCGGGGACTCCACGAAAGCATTCGGCATCCCCAATCCAGTACGCGCGCGTTGGGGTGCCCTATGCATCAAGCATCCCGAACCCAGCATAGGGGGAACCCCGCTCATCAGCACACCCCTTACATCAGGGACCCCAAACTCAATATTGGGGTGCTCCATGCATCAGACCTCCCAAGCACCCCAAACTGTGCTTCGGGGAGCCCCGTGCATCAGGATGCCCCGTGCACAGAGGACCCCAAACCCAGCACCGGGGTGCCCCGCGCAGGATGGGGACCCCCTGCTCACCTTTCCCCGGAGGGTGCGTGCGTTCCTCCGCGCCCTGGTCCTGGTCGCTCTCGCTGCCGGTGGCAGCGCGGCCCAGGGCGACCAGGAGCAAGAGGCAGACCCGCAGCACGGAGCGGCTCATCTCCAGCAAGTGCGCGGGTGCGGGACGGCTGCTCCGTGTCCGCCCGGCCGCGCGTACGTGAGAGCGGGCGGGGAGGAGGCGGCGGCTCTGACTCAACCGCCGTTACCTTTTATAGAGGCTGGAGTCAAAGTCTGCGCCGCCCGCCCGGCGCACCACGGCCAGGTGAGTGCTCGGTGAGCGACCGGCACCGCGGCGGGCACCGGGCTGCCCACCCCGGCCCCGCCGGGACGTGCCTGAGCACTCCGCGGTGGTCCCGGGCGGCACCGCCCAGGCGCAGGGGTCCCCGATCCTCAGTGACGGGTGATGGACCACTCGGTGTCCTCAGTTCACAGTGATGGGTGTAGGACCCTTCAGCCATGGGGGTCCTCAGTGACGGGTGGGAGACCCCCCCCCATCCATGGGGGTCCCCAAACTCAGCGATGGATGAGTGATCCCTCAGTCGAGAGGCTCTCAAACACAGTGATGAGTGAGGGACCCCTTGGCCATGGATGTCTTCTCCCCTCAGTGTTGGGGTTGGGACCCCTCAGCTGTAGGTATTCCCTCTCCTCAGCAATGGGTGAAGAATCCATCAGTGATGAGTGTCCCTTCAGTGGTGGGCCATGGGCCTCTCAGCCGTGCATGTCCCCTCTTCTTAGTGAGGTACAGTTCAGAAAAGCATTTCTTCCTTTTGAGAATAGAAGACAACACAAATCTGGGCAGAAGCCTTGCCTTCCTGCTTCTCCTCACAGGTGGTGTGAAGCATGTGGGTGCAGCTCAGTGTATGCACACAGTGCGCCTGGATCCCAAAAACCTTTGAACAAGGTCCTGCACTGAGTGTCCTTAGTCCTTCTCATGCTATAAGATGCTGGTCTCCATGGTTGAGCAGATGGGCAATGTAAGGTAGGATGGCAGGTCAGTTTCCAAGGGGAGGAAGGTACCAGAAATGCCTTCCTTGGACACTGCACTGGGGCTTCTGCTTTTCAGCATCTTCATAAATTGTCTGAAAAATCACATGAGCAGTGATTGGACAGAATTAGCTGCAACACTAATTTGGGGTAGTAAAGAACTGGAGCTGCCTTGAAGCATTCAAAGAGGGCAATGATGGTCTGAGTGACCAGGCACAGACTGCAGTCCATGTTGATAGATGAAAACTGGTGCATAGGTGGTGTAATCAAGGATGCACAGACTTAAATCCGCTAATGCAACTCCCAGAAGATAACAGAGAGCTGCGGTGATGCCAGATCACTGCTTGCCAAGAAGAAAGTGAAGTAAGCACCAGGGATTATCAAGAAAGAAACAAAAACCTAAACCAAAACAAAAAAGTCACCTCAACTTGCTGTTGTATAAATCTTGGGTGAAACCTCTTCTCAGTTATTACACAGGGGTTTGTTTCTCCCATCACAAAACAGTCCAAATCAGAAACATCACGCACTGGGCTCCAGGTCTGTTCAAGGACAGGGATGGTTTCCACATAAGGAAGGAGTAGAGCAGGTACGGCTGCCCAGCCTGGTGAAGCGAAGTCTGTGCCCATAGCCTCCCAGCTTGTATGGGATGGGGGAACGGGGAATGAGCACTTGTGCTCTTGGGATAGCGGATTTATGGCACCATCAACCAAAATCAAGCAGGAAGTTTGAGTCCAACCAGCAAAACAGTTTTTCATCTGGTGCAAAAGGGAATGGGGGAACTCATTTTCCTGAACATGCAATTTGTGCACATGCAAGAAGGTATTGGATAAGTTAATGGTCTTCATGCTCCAAGGCACTGCCAGAGTCTCAGCTCTGTGCTGTGTGCCCTCTGGGCCACATGCACCTGGTAAACCAGTTTGCACAGCTGATTCCCAGCCCAAATCACTGGTCATTCCAGCACCCTCTTTCTGAATATGGCCAGACTAGCCATGCGAATACATCCACAGACGTGCCATCACTGCAAAAGGGCTCACAACCTGTCAAGGGGCACAGAAGATCCTGCCCTGCCTCTGGTCATGACCCACAGGTAGGATCTCACCTGCACTCCCATACACTCTATGATTCACCCTAGTGAATCATACAATCATTTAGGTTGGAAAAGACCTTGAATGTCATCAAGTCCAACCGTTAACCCAACACTGTCAAGTCCACCACTAAAACATGTCACTAAATGTTGCATCTACACGTCTTCTAAATACCCCCAGGGATGGTGACTCCATCACTGCCCTGACAAGCCTGTTCAAATGCTTGACAACCTTTTCTATGAAGAAATCTTTCCTTATATGTAATCAAAACCTTCCAATACCAGATAAACTGAACCGTCAGACAAAGACATTCATTTATCAGGGCTGAAGGAAACAGGTCTGTGGGGGGAAAACAGACCATAAAACACAACTGCTAAGCTGTTTCCTTCTCATGTTCCTGTGATTTATCTTATTAATGGTCTTTATCCTGAATGAAAAGGATGAAGGCAGCTGCATATGACAGAGGAAGGACAGGCTCAGTCTATCCTTTTTTCAGGACAAGCCGCATGTGGTTCCAACCTCACACGTCAGTATATCCCTTCTGTTTGCCTCCCCAGAGAGGTTACCTGCTTTGGCTCTGTGCTTGTAGAGTAATAGTGGATCCATCACCTTTGCTGCCTTTCTTTCCTGGGTTTTCTTTCTTAGGTTTCATTGTCCTACCTCCTCATTGCTCTTTGAAGCTGAGCGTATCATATCACAGCAGCTGTAATAGCACGTGTCTTCTTTCCACCTATGATCTCTTATACTTTGTCAGTCTTTTTTATAGAGATGATACTTGGCAGCTGGGGACACTGTTGGACTGAAAGGTGACTCCATCGTCAGGGCTCTTTGTCTGGATGTGCCTGCTGGGAACGCCAGTGGTTGTGAATCACAGCCCCAACCCACAAGCCTTGCAGGCCAAGTGGAAGAGCACAGTGTTTGTCCTCTTGTACAAGGTTCACACCATGTAATATCCTCACGAAAAGGTGTCCCCTGGGCTTCTCTGGTAGGCGTATGTCAGAAGAGATGTGGTCAGCTGGATTCAGGCCCTGAAAGCAGTCCAGATTGGTGACCTTCTTTGCTATAGATATCTTGAAATGAGCAGCATCAAAACTCTTACCTTAGCCTAGATTCAACCTGAGGCACAAAGCACTGATGGATGTACAAGGATCCTTCTCCAGTCCCCAGCAGCACAAGATGCACTGGACTGAGCTAGAGTGGATGTACTTCTGGAAACACTGGCTGGTCTTGTTTTAACTCCAGTGCTGCAGGGAGGGGTAAACTCTAAATGCTTGTAAAAGGGTTTATTCTCAGGAAAAAGACGTCATTCCTAGGAAGATTAACTCATGCTACGGAGAGGCTTGGATGTCTAGAAGAACCCTGGGACTCTGGGCCTGAGTCAAATTTGTACCAGTAGTCCTTTCCCACAGGATATACCGAAGAATTTCTGAGCTTTTTTGAGTGCTTATTATCTATTCATTTTAATATAACAGCAGCGGGCACTAGTTTGTCAGTGCTGCCGCTGTGCCTATTCATGACTTAGAAGTTCCCTGGATGACTTCCAAACAAAACCATTCTGACCTATGCCGTTCACAGAAGTGAATCCCCAACACTGCACTTGCAGTTTGTGTTTTGTTACAGAGATTTCATTAAGTAACAAACATTACCTAAAACTGCCTAAATAATAATCTTTCCTTCATGGTGATATCAGACTTTGAAATTACTGAAGCTGCATAAAATGCCTCCTACCAGTTGTTTTTGTTTTCGTCTCTATAGCTGTACATTAGCTGCGCTGGTACCGTTGGTTGCACAAGCCCTCCACCACCACAGTGCATCCCTTATCTCCAGTGAATAACCAGCTTGCAGTGGATGGCAAGGAATATTTTGAGGCAAAAGTGTTCAGAGTAACCCTAGAGCCTGTGTTATGGGGCTCTAGACCCAGTTTGGCCAGATCCTGGTCTGCTTTCCTCTGCAACCAAATTCTAGAAAGCAGATAGCCTGAGAAGCCAGGTGGCCCAAGAGATCCTGGCCTGGGGCCACCACATAATATTGCAGCTGCTTTGGAGCTATGAATTTTAGTAGCTTTTGTAGGGATGGTTTTAAAATACACATTTTTGTGTTTCTAGATACAATTATAATGTAAAATCTATCAAACAAATGAACAAGCCCCAACCAAACCCCAAACTAATCTTCAGTAACGAGAAACTCCATTTTATTTTAATTTAGAGTGATTTGCTTCCACATATCAAAATATCAAAACTTCTAGAAACTTGAAAGTCTGACTTCAGGCAGGGTCTACATATCTACGTATGAGCCTCTGGATCCCTGTGTTGGTCTGTTCCAGGTAGGCAAGCAACCTCTCTAGCAGCTGCTGCCAAACACCAGCTATAGTGTTGTCCCAGCAGGATAAAAATGTGCAGACTGAGAGCTGGCAAGTGCTTCCAAGAGCACTGAGCTGTGCCTCACTCTCTCAAGCAGTGAATAACTCAATCTTTTTAATTACAGCAAACAGAACAAGATTTTACCTATGGCTATGTGTAAATTAGGACTGACAGCACTTGCCTGGGCACTGAGTCTGATCCCGCCTTGTTAAAAAGCAGCTACGTGGCCTCCCTCAGGACTTGATGAAGCTATATGTGGAATTCATGGTACTTCTCCTGTGCTGTAGTCCCTTGGGCTTATTATAAAACCCATGAATCTTATTTGATTTTTTTCCATTAAATTATATTTATTTGTTCCTATGTGAAGACTGCCCGTTTGGTAGCATTTATTCTCTGATGTATTTATAGGCAGCAACTCTATCCCTTCTTAAACTCTGTTTTGAAAGGTTAGACAGAAGTCCAAAAGAGCTTAGCTTGTCAGAAAACCAATACCCCTTCTTCTTCTGATAGCATTAACCCTCTGCACCTCTTCAAGATTTAGTTAATCTTTCCTGAATGTACACACTCTAAATTATACATTAAACCTATACAGAAAATACTTCTCCTGCTGCTACATGTGAAACCGCTCATAGTAAGCGCAAAACCATATGGTTTTCCTGCTCTTCTTCATTTTCTTACAGCGGTCTATACCGGGAGTTGTCATTTGCAGCTTGTTGGCACTCAGGAATATGAGGTTTTGTGCTACTATAGACAGTCTGCGCAGCCCTCCTGCAATAGCTTAGTTTTCAACTGTAAAATCATGTTTCCAGCTTCACGTCATTGGCAAATTCTTTTGAAGGCCCCTAATGACAATATTTATGAAAGCAGGTCCTAAACCCCACTTCAGTGGGTTTCAGTAATATCTTTACTGTTCAGTACCCCTTTTCTTGAGATGATGTATGTTATTTTTCCCTTTGTCATTGAATCTTTACAGCCCTTATCCTTTAGTTAATATTGACACTTGAAATTACTTTAAATAACTGAAAGAAATCTGAACACTTCCTTTGTCAAGGTATATACTAGATCAGTTTAGTACAAAATCACTGTAGGAAATACGTATTCCATTTTACCCTTCTTCCTGCTTACTCTATAACTTTCCTTCTCCTAAAGATATTCAGACCCCTTTTCTTCGCTAAAAGTGAGGTACATTTATTAGTCTCTCAAGTGCCACCACCTCCAGCTGGACACCAGACCTGAAAACTCCTTGTTGCTTCTTTCAGCCCTTGGGTTGTGAGGTACAAATCTTTGGGATACCTTGATCTCTGTGCCTTATTTCTGGATGGGTGGCCTGTCCTTATACCTGCTTTTTGTTGGGTCACCTGCTTCTGTTCCTGCACCTAGAAACATGGAGGCAGACATTTGTTCAGAGTCACACCTAAAGTTTAATTTTTAATCATTCTCCCATTTTCATCATTTTAATCGTTTTAATTCCTTCTGTTTTACTCCCAGCCTCCTTCAAAGACTACCAAAGACCTTTTGTGGAGTATTAGAGCTTCCTCTGCAGGGTGTCAACTGGGAACGAGTCCCAGGTTTTTCCATGTGCATCTTCACCTCCAAGCCACACCATTCTTTGTGATTGACCACTTTTACTACTGCTAGCAGATTCTTTATTCGTTCTTGTCATCATTCACCATAGTTATGCAACTACCAAGGGCTGGTATTTTAAGATATTTATACATTATTCAGGACACAAGTTTCAGATGGCTTCTGCACTGAGAGAACAAAAAATTCCATGCCACTCTTTATTCCATGCCAAGTCCTCGTGCTTCTCAATACAGGTGACTCCACTAACTGGTTTCTGTAATTTATTTCTCTAGCTGCTGTCCTTGAAATTAAGAATCAGGACTGTAAACAGTTGTAATCTTATACTTTGTATAATTAATTTTTTTTCACTCGATATAAGGTTATTTTCTGTAACCAGCTCGTATACAATGATTTCCCCACATCCAAGAAACGATGTTAATGACCATCAACAACTCAGGCTATTTCCCAGGATGTTTAAATTGAGCAAGCAGCGGCTGGTGCAACTCCCTTCGCAGCTGCTCGCAAACGTGACTGTGTTATAGGAAACAACCAGGCTTCTCCCCATCTGTTGCTGCAGCGTGAACTTGCATTAGAGAAAGAGAAACAATGAATAAGAAATGAGCAGAGTTGAGGATCTTGTCTGTAATCTACAGAAAGTTGTGAAATGTTTCCTGGTAAACCTTTCCCCAGAACTGCAAACTTCATACCCCTGGAAACCCAACACATTCCATTACTTAAGATAGTTGGTGCTAGTTAGAGGTACTCAGACAGATCACTGGCATCAGGAGTGACTACGTGGTGTCCTGCGTGGTGACTTTTCTTCCTTCAAAGCTTCTCCAAAAAGGGAGATGGAGTAACAAAGCCTCTGTTGGGGATATAAGACCGCAAGCCATCTATCTAAAGGAAGGGAAATTCATGGGATAGCGAGTTAAAAATAACATCTCCGAATTCCTGTGACAGCGACCTAAAGCGGTTAAAGCATAATAGAAAGTACCTGGGATGGAGGTAGGATTCCCCCATGGCAGAACAAGCAGAGGAGTTTGCGCTTGGAGACTTAGAGCTGTGAAAAGGCTCAGCAGGCCGTCCTGCCTGGCTATGCATCACCTTCCCCAGCCACCCCTGGCACCAAGCCCAGCAGCTTGTGCATGATTCAATCTGTGCTTCTGAGAAAACACATGGTTTGGTCAGAAACCTCCGAATGATGGAGCTCCAAAATCTTAGGGGGACTTGGGGTTTCTCTTAGGCATCTTCTCCAGTGGATGCCAAAATGACACGTATCCGTTTTCCATTAGGCTGACCACTCTGTGCTGCTGGTTCTCATTCTGCAGTGCTGCTGGTCCAGGATTCTGAGCAGCCCCTGTGTATTTTCCTGTATCCTACTTGAAGAACCTCTCAATATTCACCTTGATAAACTGATCCAATGAAGCCCTTTAAATTCCTCTCTGGAGGGCACTTTCCCAGCCTTAAGCTGCCTGTAACTTTTTCCTGTGCCCTCTCCAATTTTCCATCAAAGTTAATTCAAAGATGTGGATGCCAGAATAGAACCCTTTGCATCAGTCACAGCCTCACCAAAACTGCTCATGGAGGAAGAATCCCTTTCCTGTTCCCACTTACTGGTTCAGGATCCTTGGCTGGAAATGCATTATTAGCTCCTCCTGGCACAGCATCCTCGTATGAATTCATACTGCTCTGCCCATAGGACTCAAGACCATTTTCCAGTACATGGATTTCTAGGAAAAAACTTCTTAATTTCCTACTCTTGCCCTACTCTCTGGCCACATGCATGGCTTTCGTGGGCCATGATTTCAAATAGATCCAGGCCACTCAGGCCTCACACTAAAACCTCACTTTACCAACCTCTGAGAGCAGCTGAGATTTTTCTGGAGGGCTCTTTTATTAACCTCCAAAACAGAGATTACCCCCACCTAGACCCTAGGACTCCTGACAGCAAAGCAGGGTGCTCACAGGGAGGGGAACTGTTCAGTTGTCAAACACCTCCAGAAGTCTGAGCTCTGGAGCTCAGATGTCTTGAGCATCTCTGGTGCCACTTGTGTGGAAGCCAGTGGATATAAAAGAGGAAGTCTCTTTAACACGTAGCAGGGCAGGGTACCTCAGGGTCAAGGGAGATCCAGTGCACTCTTTCATCTCTGTTCTTAATCACCATGATTTTCAGATAGATATGAGCTGGCAAAAGGTCAAAAAGGAAAGGAAGTCAGATTCACAAATGACGCTCACAGAGTTGTGACACTGAAGGGGAGAGCCAAGAGAGCGGTCAGAAAGCTGCACAGAGATCATGAGGCTCTGTCATGCACTGAACAGGCTTACCCAAGGCACCTCAGTGCATCCCAGCACAGCACTTGCCTCCCGGGGTGCTCATCTCCGTTCTGCCAGCACACATCCCCCCTGTGCCTTGATGCAGCTGCAGACATGCAACCACAGGCTGAAGGCTGCATCTTTCTCAGAAGGGCTCTGGTCAGATGCAGAGAGATGCAGAACATGAACAAAGGAGGTCTTACTCATGGCCGCATGGCTTAATTGCCTGAATCAGGCTTATAAAAAGTTAACGGGTCTTCAGTCCCATCAACACATGCCTTGATCTCCTGCAGCCCATGCCCTCCTGCATGCAGTGGCAAGCAGCAGAGAGATGGAGATGTCAGGAAGGATCTACAGCCAGAGCTCCCACTGCCCTGACTCCCTGCAATGCAATGGTTCCTGGGTGAAGCCCACAGCCATGACTGCTGCACAATAGTGCAAACATGAAAGAGCTATAGATCAAACCAGCTGAACGGCCCAGCACAGTGGAGCTGCTGGGGTACAGCCTGTCCCCCATCACAGGGGGGTGAGATCTTGCTCATGTACACAGGGGTGAAGAGAGCTGGGAGGTGAGCCCACTCACCACAACCACAAAGCATTGCTTTCTGCTGTGCAGCACAGTGTGGGCTCCACGTGTCTGCCCTGAATATCCACGGCCAGTGTCCATGCACACATGAGTTGGAAACAAATACTGCTGTGTGACAAATGCAGCTGCAAGAGGCCGTCTAATTTATTAGAGTAGAAGCAGTATCACCAAAGCATGGCTTCTTGGGCTGAAAGGTCCAGCGCCCTGCCTTGCAAAAGCCATACCACTGCTTACGTCCTCTTTAGAGAGTTCAAGACTTCACAGACCCCAGGCCAGAGCTGGCCACAGCTCTGTGACAGCCTTACAGCACCATGGAAGGATCCCAGATGTTTCTGTTTTCTCCATTTTCTGTCTGCTGCTAACTGTTGGCATAAGGCAATGCTTTGCCTCTTAACCCAATGTGATGCAGCTCTTTAGGAGACAGCAGAGCCCAGACAGCTTGACCAGAGGGGCCTGTGCAGAGCATCCCCCCCAAGTCTGAAGGCTGAAGCTGACTGCTGCTGGGACAGCCCAGCACCTGCAGGGTGAAGCCCTTGGGGAGCCGTCATGACTGCACAACCAGCCCCTGTCTGCATCAGCTGCATGACACTGGGGCACTGTTTTAATTTAAAATGGATTAGGCTTTGTTTTCTTTTTAGCACAATAACATTGCACGCATTGTTGGGCGATAAAGCCACAGATAACTGTGCCAGCGGGGTGTTGGGGTGGACGTGATCAGCAACACAGTATGAGCTGAGATGGCGAAGAGCAGAGCGAGGGAAGCCTATAGAAATGTGTGCAAGAGGAGACCCTTGCACAACCTCCGAATGGCTCCTTCCTGAAAGAGGGTGGAACTGGAGCTGCTCAGAACTGGGAGGACAGCTTGAGCAGGACACGGGGTGCAAGGCAGCAGGGATGTGTGTGATCCAGCTATGCCTTGTGTCACTCCGACTCACAGCCATGCGATAGTGATGGCACTGAGGACACTGAGCAGAGGAGGTGAGGATGTCCCAATTCACCACAGTGTGCATTAGTAAATCACTGTTTTTCCCAATCTAGTTCTGCCTCTCCCCACCCTCCCTCCTCCTGATTTTTCTGAGCTTAATCTTTGCATTTAGTGCTGGCATACAAGGGAAGCATTGCCTGAACAAGGTGTTCTGGCAAAATCATATTGTTTCCCAGGATTCTTGGCAGGACCTGGGTATCACATGCAGCAGGTTCCTTCGCTACCCTAATCTGTGCCTTTCTGGCCGGCCACAGAGCAAGGCAGAAAGGATGTTTTTCAGCAGCACTGACCCTGAGCTGCAGGAAGGACTCACAATGCTCAAGGGCTTTGGGGTGTCCCAGGGCCACACAGCTTAGTTTGGGAACACTTATGTATACCCCTATAACTGCAGTGCTAGAGACCAGCCATTATTTCTGCCTCCCGCAGAATCAAAGGACTCCCTAAGGAATTCTCCTACAGCTCTATTAGCTCACCAAACCAGTGTTACCAACCAAGCGGGCCCTTGCCCTTGCAGATCTCTGACCCAGTTGTGCTTGGATCTCCTTTACGGTCACGTTGACTCCTGGCACATGTGCTGCCTGAGGAAGCTGATGCTGCCAGCAAAATGCGGCCGGAGTGCTCCCAGGATGCTCATACAGCAGCTGCGGATGTGACCCCACACAGCTCTCTGTACAGTTCTCTCCTGGTACTTTCTTACCTGAAACTCTTTGTAACCTCTCACAGCTATTTTTTCGCATCAGATTTGCTGCTGACGTGCTCTCGGCCAGGCATCCCTTGCTTCAAACACTAACAGAAAGCTCTGGGCTTCCCTGGGATACTTTGTCACTGCTAGAGGGACCGCATCTCCATGTGGGCAAGGACTGCAGGAGCTCCTGTGGACGTGGCGCGGGTTGGGGCTCAGAGTATGCTGCAACATGCTTCGGCAAGCATAACCAATGGTGCTGCCCCAGGCGGGAATGCAGGATAAAGGGAATCAGGGGTGGCATGAGAAAGCCCACAGCCCCACACAACACCAGTGTCCATCTGCCCTGACCTGCTGGGAAAGTGGGAAAGCACAAACGGGCAGGTCTGTGCAGGCACAGTAGCAATGTGTTCCCTTGGGAAAGAGATGCCTGGTGGTATCAGCAGCCAGCCACAGCTGGTAGAACATGACCAGAGGAGCAGAAGTAGGGCAGATGCTCTTCACAGTGCAGATACGAACAACCAGTTCCCATGCTGCTCAAGTGATACCCGGACATCGAGGGGGACTGTCCCCCCTCGTGGCTCAGGGCACTTGGCATAGGCTGCTGCACCTCTGAAGCCTCAAGTGCACTATGAGCTGGCATAGGCCATCCCTCAGCTGCACAGACAATAGGCACCCTGGGAGAAGGCCTTGCACATGCTTGAAAGCCTTCATCTGGACCACCAGAGAGGTCTGGGCAAGTGATCCTGTGGTCTTTTATGGGACTAATATCCCATGAATTGCCTTTCCTGGTGGCAGTTTAAACAGACCTTGTTATGCAGAGACTCTTCTTTAGCAGGTATAATTACAGCAAGAATGCAGAGAGTACAGTTTTAGTTCCAACAGATGCTGGTAATTCCCTCCTCCCACAATTGGTCTTCCAGCATTTTATTTGTCTGACACATCAGATCCCATTTTTCTAGAGGGGAAAAGAGTTAGCAAAACACTTAGCAACAACAAATTAAGTGTTATTAAGTCAGGCAATCATGGAGCTGAGACAGTTTATCTAGCTCTTCCTGCAGAAGAGCTCCTCAGTGCTACTTCCAGCAGTTGTTGGTGGTGTACATTATAGGCATCCAAGACTCAAGAGCAATGAAGATCCTTTGGCATTTGATCTTAACTGACGTTGTCCCTTCCAAGAAGCTCCACATCTTTCAGCTCCTACAGAATGGCAGAGATAGGGCTCTGCCAAGCCAAAACTCGTGCTGCAAATTCAAACCTAAAAATTCCCCATCTGCCAAAGAAAACCCCTCTGCAAACAGCAGATCCTCTCTCCTTTCCTACTCAAGCTCAGATAGATCAACCAGCTCCTTTGGCAGCAGTCCCTACAGAGGGGGATGCAGTTTACACAAAGGAGGCAGAGGAAGAGCAATGGGGCTGTTTTGGAGTGGGAAGAGGCTGGGAGGAACTCATTCAAGTGCTAATCACTTGTGCACACAGGATAACAAACCAGAACCGACGCAGTGGGAAGGTAAAACTGAACAAAGATGCTAATCACTGAAACTTAGAACACAGAACTGCTTTACATATATACCTATGCACACGAGAAGAGGAAGCAGGAAAGCTTTGTTAAACACATCACACGAGTTTGGCCAGTGTGTTAAGCGTTTGGGCGTTAAGTACAAAACCTGGATAACTGCAAAGTCATCTGCATATGCTGCAGAGAAACCTAGAACATTTATTATTAAACTGCACACCGTTCTCTTTCCCAGGCTGCATCCTCTGTGGAGCACAAAAATCCATCGGAGAAAACCTGCAGTTCACAAACCCAGCAGCACAACGAGGAGATTCCACCCCAGAGCCGGGTCTTCCACGTTCCCTGTGAGCCTGGTGGAGTTGATGCCTTGCTCTGCTGCCCTGTGCCAGGTTAATTCCCGGGAGAGCCTCACTGAGCACTCAGCCCAGTGCAGACCCATCGCCGGCCTCTCTCTCTGGCTGCAGCAGCACCACGAGGGGATAACAGGATCAAAAGAGCAGTAACGAGCTCTGGGAACTTCCCAGACAAACGTGTTTTTTACTGGATCCCAAACGAGCCGCTGAAGGGGAGCATTAGTGCTGTCACATGGAGCACATGATCTTGGAATTCATTAAGCTTTTGATGCAGTGTTAGCACTGCCATCCCCTGTCCCAGCCATTAGCCATCTGCATGAAAAGAGGCCAAGTTTCCTACACCCCAGAACTGGAGGAATGGCCTGTGTTTGCAGGAGGGGCTACAGAACTAGAGCATGTGTGCACCAGACGGGCTGATTGCAGTGGTCTTCATTAAGAATGGCACCTCTTCTTGGAGCCCTAGGTACAAACATGCTACTCCCCACGTGCTATGAGGCTTCTTCAGAGAAATCAGATGCTTCCAGAAAAGCTTGCTTTCTTCTTTCTCTGAGACAGGTTACAGGGGAATGGAAAATTTAGTTGTGGAGAAGTGGAACTAGCACTGGAAGCCCTGCATTTAGTTACCGAGAACCAGAATAGAAGCAACTCAAGTTGGATGAAACCAGAACAGAGCTGCAAATGAAACGCAAATGTTGCTGAATGTTGTTGGCTATAGCACAGGGTCATGTTTTGCAGCACTATCTTAAATACAAAGTCCCCTTCGAAATTCCAACTCTCCCTTGTTTGAGGAGAGTTTGTAGATTAACTGTGCTGTGGATATGAAGACACAGAGGTGGCTCCCTCCATAATCGAGACATAGTAAGCATATGTAGTTTGCTTTTCAGACCAGAAAAAGCTCAGCTGCTTCTTCACAAGAGCTGAAGTAATTATCTGTGTAACTTCATCCCAAAACACTGAGGATCGAACACTAAGATTCCTGTGCAGCAATGTGTCCCATGCTCTTGGCTAATGCAAGCAGCATGGTGCAGAGCTGTTTTGGAGCTGGAGCAGTAGCCATGTTAACACCCACACCCCCAGCTTCAGCATCAGGAAGCACAGTGGACACAGGAAAATCCTCGTGTTAAGCATAGTTACCATGCTGATCCAGGCTCGCTTCTGCAGAAACTTTTCTGTCTCCTTGTACTGGCAAATACTTGCTATAACCTAACCCACTGTGACTGCAGTCTGCTCCCCCTCACTCCCCATATGGGATAAGGGGGGCTACAAGGATGCTGGGAAGGGACTTTTCATCAGGGGCTGTAGTGACAGTAACAAGGGGAGATTTAGGTTGGATATAAGGAAAAAGTTGTTTACTGTGAGGGTGCTGAGGCACTGGAACAGGCTGCCCAAGGGAGCTGTGGCTGCTCCATCCCTGGCAGCGCTCAAGGCCAGGTTGGATGGAGCTTGGAGCAATGTTTTCTAGTGCGAGGTGTCCCTGACCATGGCAGGGGGTTGGAAATGGATAATCTTAAGGTCCTTTCCAACACAAACCATTCCATGATTCTATGATAACAGCGAACTTGTAAGCATACAAATACACAAGTTATTTCTTACAGCCTGTTCCTAACTGAGATTTGCATGGAGTCATGGCTTGGTTCCTCCAGGGGAGCCTCCAGGCTGCCCTTGGGCTGTGCAGATCTCCTGCAGCACCTTCCACTTTCCCCCTGCTATCCTCCCAGCACAGCGTGTGCAGCGGGGTTAGGCTGGCATGGCTTCAGATCGGCAGGCCCTTTCCTCTGTGGTTGCTGTCATTCCAGCTCAGACAACATTTGGGTGTTTGGGTGAGATGATGCCTTTGGCAGACACTCAGCAGCTGAGTGATGCCCACTACACCAACCGCAGCACGGCTCAGTTGCTGGCAGACACATCCAAGGCACAAAAGCAGCAGGAAAAACCCTTTGCATGTCTCTCCCAGGTCTCCTGACACTATGAAGTGGTTTTTCTTCCTATTTTTCCAACATCCTAATTTGCCAAATGTTTTTGCTTGACTGGAAGCCAAGCACAGCTTTGGGGACACAATCTTTTGTGCACCGGGGCTTCCCTTGTCTATTAACTGCCAGGACCTGTGATGCTAAGAGCTGACCTCAGATGTGGCAAGCTTGATGCACAGACCAAAACACAACCTGAAAACCCTCCAGATCGGCTGCAAGCCTCAGAAAACCCATGCTTCCTCCAGGGCCCTGCTGTAAACATGCCCCTGTAGTCAGCAGCATCCCAAATCAGGATGAGTGGGGTCAGTAACTGTCCAGAGTCTCATTCAAGTGTACATGTGCTGCTGAAGGGCCTGAAGACCGGCCACAACTTTGCTGCTGGACTCAGGTCCATGCAACTGCTTTGGGCTTTAATCCTGCATCTTGCTTGGATGCTTCAGGTCTCAACCTCCTCCAAAGCAGCTCTAAAGGAGCTCAAGGTGAAACTGCTAAAATCTTACATGGTGTGAAACCCCACATGTACTGTGAGAGGTAGGAGGGCGGCTATTGGTATGTGATTTCCTAGTGGGTTTCCAGAGAACTCCAGATTCTGAAGAACCAAACTAACATGCAAAAGGATAAGTGAGGCATACTGGAAAAGATGAGGTGCCCTTTGTCATATCTCAAAAGCCCCTGCAATTCTCTGAGGGAGAGAAAAGAGCACACATTAAATAGAAAATCATAATGGAGTCGGTTAGATTACTAAAGTGAAAAGTGAAAAGAAACCTGAACAACCAAACCAAACAACCCAAACACAAACACCTCAGACCAAAAACCTATTTTCACACTGGAAGCTTGCCATAGAATGAACAGATAACAGAGGTGTGAAAGACCATTCAGAGAAAATAGAGGCGCCTGGCAGAAAAGTGGAATGAGTAATTCACGCTAGCAAGGAACAAAGGGAAATTCCCATGCTGCAACCTCCTTCAGCAGAGAGGAATGAGGCAACCTGCTTTAAGTGAAAGGGTCAACAGGGGATGTTTCAAAACAGGTTTATAGCACAAACAGTAAGTGACATTAAACTGGCATTTATCCAAGTGCTCTGGAGGAACCCCAGCACAGACCTCACAGCTGCTAAGGCAATGAAACCTGTTGCTTAATTCAGCCTGAAAACAGAGGTATGACAGGAGGTGAATGAGATGCCAGGGCTGGGCTTTTGTAAAGTTAAATCTGTGGATGTATAACTTCTGAATCTGAGTTTTACACGGGGAATTAGAAATAACACCCCGAGGGCATGTAGAGAAATGGGATTAAAAGGGAAGAAACAACTGTAGCAGGAGGAACTCATATCTCACTTCTTAAAGGAGTGAGGAATCCCGTTCTGTGGATGTGCCTGGATAGATGGATGTACTTGGATACCCAAAACACTTTCAGCAAGGTGCCACACCAAACGTCCCTAACTGCTCTTCTCCACAACATGCTTATTCCCATGGTCAGTAACAAGGCAGAAGATTGTGAAAGGACAATGTTTGGAGACGCTGGGATATGCAGTGTAGTGAAAGTGAGCACTCACTGTCAAGAGAGACATCACAGTTGGATGATAAAATGACAAATTAAAGTCAGTGTTGGTAGATGTAGTTTACACAGAGAAGCTCTATCCGCACAAAGAGGGAGTTCAGAACAGTTATCCCCACTCAGGGAAGTGGCGTGGGGGTTGACTCTGTGTTTTCTCCCTCCTCTCTCAGAGAAGATACAGTGGTGTTAAGAAGAAACAGAAAAGGGGAAGAGGAAAATCAAATGCATAGGACAGAGGAGACAAGCGAAGGAGAGAAAGTGAATTATAAAATGATGGGCAGTGAGAGAAATGTTTTGGAAACAATTATTTGTAATGTTTTACAGCATGGAAACAAAGGCATATTGGTTAAATAAAGACAGGTTAAAAATCAAATTTAAGTACTTTGCCACTCACATCTCAAGTCTGAGGAATTAATTGCCTGGGGTTGCTATGGAGGCAAAATAATCTAGAATGGGTCAAAAGCAATAAAATGCTTTTATGGAAGAGCAACCCAGCAGGGACTGCTAGGCAGAGGACATTGGTCAGAGTAAAACTAAACTAAATATTGCTCAAAACACGTAGCAGAGGAAGCATGGCTTTATGCCTACAATGCTCACCAATGTGCTCTGAGCATACCCCACTAGCCACCTTCACAGTCAGGATCCTTGCTGATTTGACTCCTACATCTCATACAATAGTTTCTATGCTCTTGTGATGCACCAGGATGAGCAAGTTGCTAAGCAAAGTCCTGGTCAAGTAGCCTGTCCTACATCTTGCTCCAAAGCAATGGCACACTATGCCAGTATTTGGTGTGGACAGTAAAGTCAACTGGAAGATGGGAAAGTCCGTATCTCAGAGATGCTGTTACAACACTCCACGGCCACTTGACATAGCCTGAAGTGAGGCTAAGAGCAGTGTGGAGAGCCTTGTTCGGGCTGAGGGCCAAATAGGTCTTTAAAACATGTTTAGGGAAGGAAACATGTCAACTACACCATAACGTTGCCCAAGAAGAAAGCAAGCTACACAAGGGCTGCTGTTTTGTGAAAAGAGATTAAGAGCCATATTGGTCCTTAGGTCACAGGTTCATGTTCCTAAACTTCAAGTCTAAAACAAAGACGATGGCCAGAACTGGGATAACGAGAGGAAAAAGCAGAGTTGGGAGAAAGGAAGGGCTGGGAATGGAAGGAAAGAAGAATGAAAATTTCTGGTTTAGCCAGCCTGATGGGGAATTGCTGGCTAAAATCATGGGCCAAAGGCAAGCAGAGCTTCAGTGTGGGCAGAATGAGACTGGTCTGGAGCAGGTCTTAGCCTTAAGATTTGCAGCCAAGATTGTTCACATGTAAAGCACAGATGGAGATGAGGAAGGGACACAAACTCCTGTTGCAAAAACAGGGAAGCAGGTTAGGGAAGGTCTCTAAAGGATGCATTAAAGCACCAGGTATAGAGGTGGAGTTGGAGGGGACAATTAAGAAGGCATGGATTGTGAAATAAATGTCCTGCCAAGCCTCCAAGCTGAGAGGTACCTCCAGCACTTCCAGTTCTGTGGATTACAGATCCTTCTTAGTTCCTGCCTTCCTTGGTGCTGGCTCTGCCCAGCTCCCCACATCTGAGCTTCTCTTCCTAGCCCTCCACCCTGAGCTCAGCTGAAGTCCCACAGGGCATGAAATACAGTGCTCAGGGGATCTCAGGCCCCCTTCCTCGTGCTGCCCCTGCTCACGTAGCCTGATGCAGCCTGGTATTTGCCTTTTGTGTGAGTACATCCCGTTCAGTTCATCACACGCAGCTGAACTATAACATGATATAACATGAATGGCCTTCCCACTCTGGCTTACACAATTTGATCTATGATTTATCTAAGATAACTGAGTGCCACAAGGCAAGCTGCTGCCATAGGAAATGAGGTAGGACTGCTTGTGTAGCTCTTCCTCTTCAATGGAGAATCATCTCATGAAATCTTAGAATGGTTTAGGTTGGAAAGGCCCTTAAAGCTCACCCAGTTCCAAGCCCTGCTACGGGCAGGGACACCTTCCACTAGAGCAGGTTGCTCCAAGCCCTGTGCAACCTGGACTTGAACACTGCCAGGGATGGGGCAGCCACAGCCTCTCTGGGCACCCTGTGCCAGTGCCTCAGCACCCTCACAGGGAAGAGCTTCTTCACAACATCTGATCTGAGCCCCTTCCAGTCTAAACCCATTCCCCCTTGCCCTGTCCCTACAGGCCCTTGTAAAAAGCCTCTCTCCAGGTTTCCTGTACCCACCTTTGGGTACTGGAAGCTGCTCTAAGGTCTGCCTGGAACCTTCTCTTCTCCAGGCTGAACAACCCCAGGCTGTCTTCATTGGAGAGATAGTTTTCAGGGAGAAGATGGAAGAAATTCTTAGCATACCTCATGGTCTCACACAAGTCTGAGGCTCCAATGCCTGACTTTCACCACCAGCTGGAAGCATGCAGGCAAAGACCATGCTAGAGATGTTAAATGTGCACTTTATTCTTCAGCAGCCTATTGTGTTCCCAGCTCTTCCCCACTGCTGGCACACATTTCTCCCCATGACAGCCCAGCATTAGCAAGACTGCTCTCCAGAACCTTGGCTAGACCTTGCATATAGGCAGAGCATTGAGAGAACATTGAAGAAATCATTCCATTACATCTTGTTCTGCATAACCTCCTTAACTAGCTTCTCTTCCCTTGGTTCCCTCTTGCCATGTCACAGCAAGAGCAGCAGCAGAAACCTGACCTGCCAGCCCAGGCGTGCTGCCTGGGTTTGTGCCAGGCTCCTGGCTGTTCACACTGCAATCCAGCTTCCCACCCATTAAATCAGGGAAAAAAACCTGTGATTGCTTGCCAGGAGATGTGCCATCCACATGCACCACTGTCCTGATCCTCCCCTGATGTTGCTTTCCCCCATGTCAATGTGAGCTAAAGGTACTGGAGGCAGCTGCTGTGGGAAAGCTCTTCATCATCCTTCTTGGTTCAGTGTTATCCCTGCCAGGCTACAGGAGCAAACACTGGTTTGCAGCTGGGTCTTTGCCCTGGGCTTGCACCATGCTCCGTGACACAGGAATGAGGAAAGAGTTACAGGGCAGCCCCGTTACTAAAATGCATTTCTCATACGTGCATTAGTGAGTTCTAACAAATGTTTTGGCCATGAAGTAGTTCTACATGCTACCCAGAAAGCAGGCTTTCCAGCTGCCCAGCCATGGAGGAAGCCAAGGAGAACACTGGCACAGAGGCCAAGGCTGCCCAGCAAAATATCTCTAGCCTTGGCCAGGAAGACTGCAACCAGCAGCCTTTGACTGCCTGGACTGGTTCTGTCCTGCACAGCCTTAAAGCAGCTGCCAAAACCCAGCATGAGGAAGAGAAAAGGTGTGTTACTGCAAGGCAGTGCTGGGGAGAGCCAGGACATCAGGCTGAAACAGCCACTGCTTCCCTGTCTGGTGCCCAGCAGTGCTGCCTTGTGATCTAGGGCAGCTCAGCACTACTGCTCCACAGAGCACAGGGGGAGAGAAATACCCCTACTGTAAAAGGCAGTGCAGAGACATGGCCACAAGCATCCTGCATCACATTAATAGCCCTCTCTGGCCACGGTGCTAACCCACGTCCCCTGGACTGAGCAGTGTAGAGGAACGTGCAGGGAAGTGCTGAGCCAGAGGAAGCTCAGCACAGGATGTACAGGGCAGGTCTCACCACAGTATACACAGGTAGATGAGACCGCTGTGGGAAAAGAGCACTGTACACTTGTACACTGGGATTACTGGCCCATGAGCCTTCAGCTTCTCCAGGGAGACACCTCATGTGATCCTGTGCCTGCTCTCAGTGTTAACCGCTCTCCTCCATTTGCAGTCTGTGGCTGAACTGTTTGCAGGTAATAGGAACAAAGAAAACACTCAGCTTCTCCTTATAGAGAGAAAAGAGATGTATTTTAAAAGGTAGAAAATATGTATCAAGTGGCATGGTCCTGTATGGTCCAAGCCTTCTTGTTTAGTCTGGAGAAGAGAAGGCTCAATGGGGACCTTATCACTCTCTACAGCTATCTGAGACGAGGGTGTAGTGAGGTGGAGTCGGTCTCTTCTTGCAGGTGACAAGTGATAGGACAAGATGAAACGGCCTCAAGCTGTGCCAGGGGAGGTTTAGACTGGATATTAGGGAAAATCTCCTCATTGGAAGGGTGCTCAGGCATTGGAACAGGCTGCCCAGGGAGTGGTAGAATCACCGCCCCTGGAAATGTTCACAAACTGTGTAGACAAAGCTCTTAGGGACATGGTTTAGTGGTGGCCTTGGCAGTGCTGGGGTAAAGGTTGGACTTGGTGATCTTAAAGGTGTTTTCCAACCTGGTTAATTCTACTATTCTATGATTCTACCTTCAGTGTAAAGTAGTATGTTTCCCAGCCCAGGCATGTACTGATTCCAATTATGATGAACAACAGGGTTTCACCAATTATTCCTGACTTGGCTTTGGATAGGAACTGGGGAGCAATATACCAGCACGTTGACACAAGGGCAGGACATTCCTTTAGCAGAAGGACCTTCTTGGCCCTTGTCTGAGCTCCTATTCAAGTGCTTCTGCACTCAACAAAAAGGACACACCAGTTCCATTCTCTACTTCCCAACCCCAGCTTCCCATGCCACCCAGAACAGAAGATACACAAGACCAGATCAGAGTCAGTGGACTTTAAGAGGTAGAAAATCAGTACACGTGCCTTTCAGAAAACAGGCAATTATCAGATATCCAGTTTGTGACTATTAACAGCAAGGCGAGGGGTCTCCAGGTACACAGAAGTATTGACATGCAGACTGTCAGGCACTGGAATCTGTGCCGAGTGTGATTGTTCCCATTCTTTCCCCTCTGGCAGAATGAGTCTGGTTCTCAGCCACTGAGATCAGATGAGTGCTGATGAAAGTTAATTTCTGCAGCAGTCCTGTCTAAAGGCACAGGGCCAGCTGGGTGCAGAAACTAAACCAAAAAGACAGAAAAAAGGCTGCTGTACGTCTGGATATGTTCACCTTGATTGCCAAGGCCCAGCAGCACCAGAAGAGGGTAGGGCTAAGCCTCTTGGACCTGCAAGAAAGTCAAGAAACACAACTCAATGGAAGACATAAACAGAGGGTTCCACTCAGCAATCTCAGTACAACGTGCTTGAAGTTATCCCACATGCTTTGCCTTTCTTCTGCCTAACATCAGACACAAGGAGCATCCCCTGGGTACATTCACTACCCATGTACAGGAATGAAGAGATTGAGTCAAATGCTTCAGGGAGAGGATTTTCTCAGACATTAAGAGAAAGGTAAGACAAGTACCAGCTAAAAAGCTTTGCTCCAACATGAATTCATGGGAATGGAATCATGCAGGGAGCTCAGCAATCCCGCTGCTAGCCCTGCAGTGGGTCTGCAGCCAACAGTATGATTTGATCCCTCTCCACTCCTCAGCCGACACAATTCCAGATTTTTTCTGAGGTATACAACAGCACCAACACTGCTTCCTCCCACCTTTAGCAACTGAATGGGACAGGGATTTACAGACTGTCTGTACAGGGGAGTTGTGCACCCACCAGATGCTTCAGACAGTTAATGCCAACTGTGTCACAAGGCCCACTCCATGTACTCCTATAACTCACCCAGTACATTACAGCCTCAATAACCATCTGTGTTTCCAGCTGCTGAGACCTTGTTTAAAGTCCTCACAGCCTTGCCTTTGGCTCCTTGCCTCTGCTTCCTACCTCCAGGGCTCTCTGCCCAGCACCCAATTCTGATACATGAATATCACCACAACATTAAGCCAGTGCAGCTGACTATTGTAGTGTGCAGTAGGCCTTCTGATATTACTTGTTCTTCCAGTCCCAGGCCTCTTAACAAAGGGTGAGCTCCCTCCAGCAGGCTCATTACTGTACTGCAAGCACACCGTGCACCACAGGTGCTGGGAACCCAACCTTACGTTTTCCGTCTTCCCTGGTCTCTTTGCAGCCCCAGAATGGAAGCTGGCTGCTGCCCTTTATTATTCCTGCTCTATTTCCAAGTAGCTGGTGGCCAAAAGATGCTCCAGGTGGAGCAGGAAGGGAAGAACCCCTTTGCTCCTCTGTTTCCCAGGGAAGCTGCAACTGCCGTCTGCCCTCCCATGTGCTGTTTCCTCTTACCGTGTCACTTAGGCTCTCCAACCTCCATGCAAACAGCTCTATTGCGCTTCCGCACAGATGTGTTCAAGGAAGAGGAAGACAACTGCAGTGAGAAGCAAAGAGAAAGCATCAGGGAAGCAGTGACTGGCATGCTGGCCACATCACATTCCCTTGTGCACTTTTCTTTGGACATCTCAGTGAGCCTCCCCCAGGGTCTCCCCCAGCCTGTTACTTTCAATGAACAGTGCCTTGATCACAAGATCCCCAAGTAAAACCTGTGACCCAGGAGCTGGGAAACCAAGCACTACTTGTGGAAGCCTCCTCTCTCCTGCCCATGGGTAAGGCAGCTCCAGATGCCCAGGTGGCTATGGGTGCCAAGGCTTGGCAGAGGATATGCCCCTGCTCACCTGCTGGATTTCCTGCATCACCAGCTGTATGGAAGAGTGAAGGCGAGGGAGGGCTCGTTCGCTGGCTTTCTCCTTGCCTAAGCTTGGCTTTGTCCTGCTCTTGTCAAAGCTCTGCTGTTTTGGCCAATTCTTAGTCCTCCTGAGCCACATGCTTTTGAGAGCTGCCACTGATCCAGGTATGCTGGTAGAAGACCTGGAAGGGCAGGGCTGCTCCTCTGGAGGGGTCTCCCTCTTGGCTGCTGTTTCAATCAGTGGCGGGGACTCCAGATCTTCATGATCCAAACTCTCACTACTTTTCTGAGGGAAGGAAGAGTGAATTCAACAGTGGTTTGCATACCCTCCACACCCCACAAACAGCACAACCAAGAAGAATACCCAGCTGTGCCCACTGCTGACATTCAGAGGATATATCCACCCTCCAGAGCCTCTCCCCCACTCCAGGAGTCCCCAGTGCCCCAGTGTTTCCTGGTCCATGCAGAAGAGGTCAAGCCACTCGGCCAGAATGGGAACCTCACAATGGGAGCACAAAAAAGAGATGCTGCTGCAGTGACTCTATTTGCTCAGGGCACAGTCCATGCCCCATTTTCCAGCTGCAGATCCTCAGCATTCACCTGGCCACAGGGAACAGTCAGTTTTTCCATGAAGGGCTGGATGCCCACAGCCTGGTGATACCGAACCAGCTCGGTGAGCGAGGCATGAGCCTGGTCTTCCCCCAGGATGACATAGCGTGTATTGGGCTGCATCTCAATCAGGTAGTGTCTGCAGCGGTTCTCGCCCCTGGGAAGATGGACAGACAGAAATAAGCATGGCAGGGGACCATGTCTATCCAGGACCCAGTTATTCTTCTCTGCACTTGTTGTCTCAAGACGCCAGATGTGATCAGGAGTCACAGTAATAAATATCACAGAAGTGCAGGAAATGCACTGTGCTGGAGTGTCACAGGCTGTGTTAGTAGGGGCTGGAGGAATGGTAACTCCCCCAAAGTCAGTGACAGGAAACCCACAGCAGACAGATCCAAACCCCAGCAGACTATTGCCTCCCATGCCTGTTGCCCATATTAGAACTCTGCCTTAGACCTTGCCTGAGGCTGTACGAAGGCCATGCTCTTGTATCACTCCGATTGCCTCTCCTCAGGCCCTGCTCTAGACTCATCTTCTCTGCTTCAATCAAAGCTTCTTCCAACCTGGTATGCCCACTCAGCCATACAGCACAGCCTAAACACGACTGTGTCCTTGGAGTCACAGCACCCCACCCCACAGATCTAGTTTCTGGAAAGAGGCAGACTCCACAGCATTTGTCTGCTACTCCAAATTGTCTGAGGCACTCACAACAGGAGAGCCTGAGCACCATCCTCACTGTATTCCTCTGCAGTGGAGGTAATCTCCCCCAGGCATGCACAGCTCAGTTTCATAGAATCATTTAGATCAGAAAAGACCTTTAAGATTGAGTCCACTCGTTAACCCAGCATTGCCAAGTCCACCACTATACCATGTCCCTATGTGCCACATCTACATGTCTTTAAATGCGTCCAGGAATGGTGATGCTACCACTGCCCTGGGCAGCTTGTTCCAATGCTTGACAGCCCTTTCATTAAGAGATTTTTTCCTAATATCCAATCTAAACCTCCCCTGGAGCAACTTGAGGACATTTCCTCTTGTCCTGTCATTTGTTACCTGGGAGAAGAGACTGACCCTCACCTCACTACAACCTCCTTCCAAGTAGTTGTAGGGTGTGCCAAGGTCTCCCCTCAGCCTTCTGTGCAAGGCTCACCACCTACCTGTATGTCAGGGTGTAGCCTGGTCGGCTCTGGCTGATCCGAACAAGGAAGCAACCCAAAGGTTTTCCAATCAGCAGGTTTTCAGCTTCCCTGGAAGCAGAAAAGATATTCTCAGCAGACAGGGAGCAGCTGCCTCTGTGCAGGGATTCCCATCCTATCTCCCATGTCACCATGGTGGTGCTCCCAATCAACAGAGGTCACCATCTGCCAGCCATGCTCCTAGTTTGGAAGAGGTTCCTAGATTTCCTCAGACTTGGTGATGCTGGAAGGCAGCAGCAGGCTGAGAAGGCACATTAGTCTCAGCCAAAGCCTCTCCAAGCAGGGCTGCTCCAAACCTGTTCCAGCAGTCTGACTACTGCAACAGCAACAGAGCACATTACAAAGCATCACTGGGATGATAAGGCTGTGCACATGTGTATTTCCTGTGCTCCAGGGATGACAAAAGAAGTCAGGATGCTGTGGGGTAGTGATGCTCAGTGCAAGGTAAGTCCAGTGCCTTGGAAAACCAACAACTTGGATTACACCACTTTGGCTCTCTAAAACTTCCTGCTGGAAGGAGGTCTTCCCCCTCTCTGCCCAATAAAGCACAGCTTTGTGCTTGCCATGTGCCTTGCTTCAGGCTAAAAGTGACTGCAAATCTCCAGTGCAATTTGGGATTGCTCTGGCTGCTTTGCTACATGAGGCTGAGCTTACACTGCTGTATGGAGACTTAAATCCAGCAACAGCAAGCACCACTTAGAACATATCTAATCTTCAATATTTTTTGAAGTATCTGCTATGTCCTTCATCGTGAAGTGCTCATAGCTAGCCTATATTTGAATTCAGACAGTTTTGTCTTCCAGGCACTTGTTTTTCTCCTGCATTCTTGGATCTGCAGACAAAACGCATTAACGCAAGCAGAAGCCTTGATAATTATCTTAAAAAAGATAAAAATGCATCAACCAGGCACTTTTCAGCTACTGTACTGTCCTTTATTCAGCTGACCTGCTATGACTAGCATAGTCTTCAAGTAATGTTCATACTGATAAGCTGAAAAAATCCAGTAAATCATGATCTAGTAAGAATCAAGGAGACTTGTAGCTTTAACAGAAAAAAGTTAAAAACTGGAACAAGATGCTAAGATACTAAGGGTGTCCGAATGACAGGCACCCTTGGCAGCAATGTCCCCACACAAGGCCCACCAACTAAGGGACGCTGGTAGTTAGCAGGTAGGCAGCACTACAGATTAGTGCTGCATAGGGGGAGGCTGCATACAGGGGAGACTGTGGC
Organism: Pezoporus wallicus; assembly: GCF_028554395.1. Classification (NCBI taxonomy): domain Eukaryota; kingdom Metazoa; phylum Chordata; class Aves; order Psittaciformes; family Psittacidae; genus Pezoporus; species Pezoporus wallicus. Next base: position 733,419 of record NW_026642642.1, read on the forward strand.
CAGAAATTCTGATGTCTATCAAACCCCACTGCCTTGCTCCTACCCAATCACTGGCATAACCAGCATTTCTCTGATTATCACACTGCTTGGAAAGTAGTCCTTGGTTCAGCCAAGAGAGTGAAGTGTGAGGCATAACCACACAGGTAGAAAACTTCAAGCATTTAAATAAAGGTTTTCCAAAAAAAGCTTGAGAGTTCACAGCCTTGTAAACAACTCCATAGGAAAGTAGGGCTTTGTGGATGTCTCTCTCTGCCTAAGGGGATAAATTCTACCTATGCTGCACCCTTCTTAGATGGGCAAAGGTACCAAAAAAAAAACCCTTTAATTTTCCCATATCTGGGGGCTTTGGAGGAATCTTGTTATTGATTACTCACTAAAGCCCTTATTAATACTTTTTTCCATAGAGTCATGGAACGGTTTAGGTTGGAAGGGACCTTAAAGATGATGCATTTAGTTCCAACCCCCTCCACAGGGATGGACACCTTCCACTAGATCAGATTGCTCCAAGCCCCACCCAACCTGCCCTGTACACTGAATTCTGTATTCTCTGGCTATCAACTCACGTCTCCTTCTGACCTAAACTGAGAGGTTAATTTATAGGGTAAATTTCATGTGTGTGTTTCCTCTTCAAGTATTTTCCAAGCTTCCCTTCCTTGCATGGGATCTGTATTTAGGAACCCACAGGGCACTTATTTCCTATGAGTTTCCACAATCTTTCCCTGGGCCCATGTAAAATTTCAGCATCTGCATCTTGTGACTGGGAGCTCCAAGCTTCTCTTTGAAGCTCACAGCCTGAAAGTGAAAAGTTAAGCAGCTCACTCCTACTCTTTAAGGAGGCAAATTCTGGCAAATCCAACCTATGCAGTCTTCCTAAGGACACAGCAGCTTCTGCCTGCATGCCACAGCCCAAACTGCAGCCACTGTGTCCAGAGTGCTCACCTCCGGCTGATCATCCCATGCAGCCAGCTTGGAAAGGCTCCATCATCCTGCATGACCTTCTGGGCCTGTGTCTCTTTGAACCAGCGGAGAGTTGCTCCTCTCTTGAGTTCCCTCATTTTTGCCTCTTCTCCAATCTTTCCCTCTGTCCCCAGAACTGGTCGAGGTGAGGAAGGGCCCAAGAAGTTATCAAAAGGAGTGGACTGAAAGTGGGGAGACAGGGAAAATGGCCATGAAAGCAAGGTCAAGGGCAGGGGACCTCTGACAGGATCACTTTAGTAGTGATCTCATTCTCAAGTCCCTGAAGACAAGAGCAGCTGCAAACTACAAAACGTTGCTTTCAGTTCCTCAAAGGTCCTGACCACACTTTTTAACTAACCACAGCAGGAAAGAACTTTCATGTCTTATAACAAGAATGGGACTTCTTCTCCTGGGGTTCATGCAGGAGAACATGTGCATGCAGAAGGTGGAAGGAGCAGGGAACCAGCACACTTGGCTAAGGAGCCCCAAGCAGAGCCAGTATCACTACCTCTGTTAGTTTGCTGCGTGGCCGTGGCACTGGTGGCTGTGGTGGATTATCAGAATAATGGGGACAAGACTGAGGGCACCTCTTTCTTGGCTTGGGGACTGGAAAGGAGATTCTTTCTGCAACAAGAGGAAAGAAGTTGATGAAAACTAGTTCCATGATGCATGAGATCCATCTCCATGTGCCCAGGATATGGACAGGCTCTGCTGCATGGAGTAGGTGGGAGACACAGCTTGGCAAATGACCTTCACCACGCTGTTTTTGCTCCCCACGGAGAACATACACTTTCAAATGGCAGAAACACTGGCACCTCACTCCCACCACATCATTGGAGCCCCAGCTCCAGGAGAGCCGAGGACAGGCCATCATAACCTGAAGCTTAGAGCACTTCAAGGTGACCATTGCACGAGTGGCCATGCATGGGGCAGCAGGAGAGGGAGCAACTCACTCTGGGTCTTTGCTTCCAGGGCCAGCTGCCAGCTTCTTTTTCTCTCTTCCTCTTCCTGTAGCAGCTGTGCCTTAGCTCTCAGCTCAGCCACCACTTTTAGGTAACTCTTCCTGCACCTGAATCCCCTGAAAGCTGTTCAGAGAAAAACTGTGGTTAGAAAAAAAAAACCAAACAAACCAAAAGCTGTTCATGCCTTTGTCACTCCCTGGGGGAAGCACATCAGGTGATACTCCTTTTCACCCTGTGCAAAGCCCTCAACACTTGAATCACATTACTAAAGAGCAATGAAAACTACTGTGAGCAGGCAGTCAAAACCATGTGAGAACTGTCTTCTACTCTCTAAACTGCCAGATTATGGATTTAAAGAAATCAGATTTCAGATCTGAGCTCTCATCTCTAATCCCAAGACACTAAATAGCTAACACAGGATCTCTGTTATCCATCAACCTCCCTGGTACCCTCCAGACACTATGAAGGTGACAGGATTTCCTTGATGTCAGCCCACAGGAAAACCTTGTCCATAAACAGCCACCACGGGTTCATTAGGATCATTACGGACATTGCAATATTCCACATACTCTACCAGGTTCTAAAGCACATGAACCTTAAAGCAGCATCCTCTCATTTCCCGCTACCCACACATCTTCCTCACTGATGAGAACAAGGCACAGCATGTGACGGTCTGATGTTTGTCATACTATATGGTGCATAGCTGGAAGCTGCTCAGATGCTTCAGCAGTGCAATAACCCATATAGAAGTACAACAGAGAGACCAGGCAGGATCACAGCCTTCTCCTGGGAGCACAGTCCTCTCAGAACCTCTGCAGAGGGAAGTACCAAACTGCCTACAGTGCATGCACTGGAGAAAGAGGCTACCAGACAAGATGCTACCTGGAAAGGAAGGAAAAAAACCAACCCAAAGCAACCCAAAACTTCATCCCCTTCTGCCTGTTTCTATAAGCAGGAATGAGATCAGCTTCACTCACCATCTTTTCCCACTCCTCAGTTCAACACCACTCACAAACAAACCCTCACTCCAGAGGACAGTTAGCCAGATCTTGGGACGTAGACAAATCATACACTTGCCCTGAGCAGCCCAGCTGTCCTGGGCACATGCTTTGCCTTTCCAAGGCTCATGCTGTCTGATGGTTCCCTCAAGTTGAGGATGAGTACTGAGGAGGTGGGCATCTGCAATAAGCACTCTGACTGCACAGGGCCTTGACACGGAGATGGTGCTTGGCCTGCCTTTCTGTTATCTGGAAAGGTGCAAGGGTGGAGCATGGACTGGAAAAGTTTTTCTTTGCCCCGGGTCTACATCAGAGCTGAGGGACTCCCCTTCTCTCACCTTTCTGTATGACAATTGCTGCTCTTTCCAGTTGCTCCACACACTTTACCAGCTGTTCCTGATGCCAATATTTAAAGAAAAGTCGTGACTTTCTGTGAAGTTGGGGAGAGAAAGAAGCAGTGAGAAACACTGTTAGTCTAAGCTTGCACCCATCATCCTTCTGCAGGCCTTTCTATAGCCGTAGAATTCTCCCTGAAAGGGGTAAGGTAACAGTCTACATGTATAAAGCCTCTGCCAGGCCCCCTTTCCCCAGCAACAGTGATCTACACCTACCCACATATCCAGCCTGTCAGCTCTGTACTTTGCAGTATCTCCAAGCAGCTAAAAGAAAAGAAAAAAGTGAAATACATACTTTTCAACCTGAAGTTAACACCATGCAGCCAGTGGTTTTAGGTGCATGAAGTGGGAGAAAGCGTCTCAACAATTCTACATTACATTCTCTGGCCCCTGTCACATTCAGTAACTGCCTGTCAATCCATAGCACTCCTCGAGGAGCAGCTAGGATCACATTTGGGAACATCAGCAAAGGGGTGCCCGGAGGCAGATTTCCTTCAGCTCCCTGGCAGGCACTTCTGCAGAGCCTATTTTATTCTCAGAACTGTTCTTCCTTATTTCGTTTCCAAGCTCTTTGCAGCACACAAAAGTTGCAAGGTCAGCACAAGAAGACTTCCAGGAGAAAGCCTGTTTTTCAACTCCAGTTTCATTTTGCAGACTCTAGTGATAAAATTTGGGTCATTCAGAAAGATTCCCCAACACTAAGAACTGAAAGCAGCATTCTAGCTGCACCATAAAGACAGCTTCCTCTCTCTTTCTGCCAATCCAGACTGTGAAATCATAGTGACACTTTCTGCTAATATCTTGCATAGCAAAGCAGAATCAGCCAATTTCCGCTGTTCTACAATCTATATCCACAGTGATTCTTTTCTCACACGAATCCTATGATTTTCGTGTCTGAAAAAACACCATACTGCCTGTTTATCATCATCTCCCTCTCCTCTATGAGATTCTCCCTTGACCTCATTCGAGTCTGCAGCTCTTATTAATTCAAAATCATCAGTAACTTCAAGGAAGCACTGTGAAGGCTGAAGGAGTTACTGCCAGGAGAGGTCTGTTCCAGGAGAACATTCAAATCCTTTTCTTAAAAGACTTTAAAATCCCCCTCAGCTGGCAGCATTATATGCTTTGTTCTATCAGTCACAGTTGACCACGGCAGGAAGGAGGGACTGGGAAAGTGGAGAAGAGGAGGTGGGGAGTTGTTGCCCTAGATGTATGAAGGAAAAAGCTGACAGGGTAAGACTGTAGAGCTGGAGGGACATTTCTGTGTCAGGTTCTGAAAGTGCTAAGGGTATATTATACCTGCACACATAAAAAAATTCTTGGACCAGAAATATGCTTCCCAGCCTGAGAGACACTCAGTGCTGCTGGCTTGCTCAGCATTGTCTTATCGTCGTCTTCTCCCATGAGACCACCAGAAAAAAAAAGCATGGAGAAGCACCTGGCAACTGTTCTGGGCCTCCACCTTATTGATTTCACTGCACAGCCTTGCTTGTTATTGTGACTCCCTAAATGGAGTACACTAGTAGTTCTCACTCCACAGGATAGCAAGGCTTTATAGCAATTGAATTTCTACACAGTAGTTCAAGAAAGATTTAATTCATCATGGTATCAAATGCTTTTTAAACACTAACTGTCCTTGCCTAGGGATATGTGCTCCCCATCACCACAAAAACTCACCCTCAGTTTGTTCCTTTTACTCAGTTTGCTATGCTACTCTAAGAGCAATAGTCTCTGAAGAACAAACTGAATTGTACATAACAAAGAAAGGGTCCTTACCTTTCTTTTGTGAGGGAAACATCTGGTTTAAGTAGAAGAATTGCGTATCTGTGAAAAACAAACCAATACAGCTAGGTAAGAGCTACATCCTTGATGTGCTGAGCAGATCCATGCCACAGCAAACAAATCACTGTTATTCCCACTCAGCCTCCTACTGCAAACAAACCCATGATCTCAGGCACGTGAACTTTGAAAAGGCTGTTTCACTCCTTGCCCATATCTGATTACTAGGGCTGCTTCCTTAACAATATCTAGCAAGTAACTGACAGAGGTTTTAACAAACCTTTCAGCAAATTCCTCAAATGAAGGTCTCCAGGAGAAACCATCTCTTCGGATACGGATTGTCTCCAGCAATCCATTGTACCGGAGCTGAAGCAGCACCACAAAGAGGATCAGAGAAACAAACAGAAACAGGTCATCAGGTCATCAGCTTGTTACTCTGCAGACAGAAATGCCTTCATTCAGCCCTAAACTTCCCTAGTTCAAACTGAAGAAGTTTCCTTCTGAAGATGTTTCTTTGGTTAAAGACTGAATTTACCACATCCTGTAACTCTGATGATTAACCACTCTCAGTTAAAAGCTGGAAACCATAAAAACCAATGACTTAAACAACTTCACCTTCTAGCCATGGGTACACTACTTTGCCTCTATCCCTCACAGGACAGCCTTTTACTCCCAAATCTGGACACAGAAGTGCCCTGAAGCATGGATGACCCTGCCTTTAATCCTACCCTTTCTTGTATATGTTAAACGGCTCATAGAGCTTTCTGAACTCTTCTAGTAACTTTCAGTATTATTTAAAGCGTCTCAGATCTGACACAATATTCAAAGACAGTCATATCAGCATATTTCAGCTCCTATCAAAGCAATTCCTTCTTGGCTCCTATTCAGAGTTGCCCTGCCTGATGGGTGAGAACAGGCTCATCTGGGAAGCATCATTTTTTCCAGAGTACTCCCTGACCCCCATCCAGGAGATGCAAAGGTGAGTCCTAGTGCCTGACAAGCAGTTCTCACTGCATCCATGAAAAAGAGATGGGAGAGAATTAAGACAGCAAAATCTGGACCTAACAGTCTGTGTCACAAAAGTAACCAAGTACCCAGAACCTCTGCATTCACAAAAAGTGTGCCTACTCTTTCAAGGTGAGACTCAGCTTCCCGCTGTCTCTGCAGCCTTTTGGTGGGGTCTGCCCTCCTCTCTAAGATATGGCAGAAGTACCCATAAAGGTGACAGCTTTTCCTCACCTGCTGCAGCACCACCTGGCTGTCCACCACACCCGGCTCCTTCTGGCTGTTGGGCTTTATACAGCGCACAAAATGCGGGTTGGCAGAATACATCCTCTCCATGAGCACCATCAGAGAATGCTGATGAGGGCAGAGAAAGATCAACAGTGCAGCAACCCAAAGCGCTGCTGGAGCCCAGTGTGCAGTATCCTGCAGCAAGAGCTGCTTTCCCATCCCACAGCAGTTTTCCAGGCTCTTTCCCATGGTCAATCCCATCATGATCAGCTGTACCTCACACCCAGAAAAAATCCTGCCCACATGCTGGATGCTTTAACTATGTTTAGCAGCCTGGAAGGTCTGACAAAAATATCACTCATCTCAAAGGGAACTACAGGGCAGTGATACCTTACCCGGAACTGAGCTCCAGCAGACTGTTTTCGTGTGCTGTTGAACTTGTTGTCTGCTGCTGCTCTGACCTGAAACCAGATCCAAACAAAAGAGCACCCCTACAACAAATGCTTGATTGCCACCCAAAGAGCTCTGCTAGAAGGCAGATGGCAGAAAGGAGAGGGAATGGATTTCAGGAGGGGGAATACAAGTTACACACATCAGCAGAAGCAAGCAGTAAGCGCAGTAAAATACAACAGAGTGATTGCTATCTGCTCTTAGTTTCAAACAATTTCTGTCTGCTCTCATTTTGAGCCAGTTTCTCAAATAATAAATGTCTGGTAACTATGCCATCATTTATCAATTGCTATGTGGATCTGGAGTGCAATACCTTGGCTTTCACATGAGGCATCAGTGTCCCCGTCCTGGAGATAGTGGCTGGAAGAATAGAGACAGTAGTTATTTTTGTACCTTTTCTCACAATCAACCAGTCTAAACATTAAAACCTCATTTCACACACAAGTCTCCCTACAAATACCAAATCACAAACAGGGCATTAGGTTTCACCATGTGGGAATACCAGGAAAGAGGTAAAGAAAGGGAGAAGAAAATGCAAATGTATGAATACAATGCAGACAGTATTATTTGCTGCCACAGAGAAGACAAGGCAATCAGGTAATTGAACAACCTTTCATGACCCTCAAAAGGAATATCATCAGGAGGAATCTAGTAGGGCAGAAAAACAGTACAGATAGCAAATAGGAAGCCTACTTACCACAGTCAATACAGCAGGTTATATAAAATCAGATAGCTGAAAACTAATTTCAGTGACAAGATGAAAAATTCAGGGAAGTTGAATTTACTGAAGGATCTAATGACAGTCTTGCCCTCCCTTAGTGCAATGGTCTCAGAACCACAGAATGGCTGAGGTTGAAAGGGACCTGTGGAGGTCATCTGGGCCAACCCCTTTGCTAAGCAGGTCCACCTAGACCCAGCTGTCCAGGACTGGACAACTAACGTGAGAACAGGTTCCAGCTTTCAAAGAGTTGGGACTAGACTAGGTATCTTCAGTAACAGTATGGAAGTGATAATGAAGAAAGACACTCCTGAGCAGAAAAGCTGCAAAACACAGTGGAGAACAGAAATTAAACAGTTACTTGTAAATACCACAAAGTGGCATGAACAGAAAAACAAAAATCTGCACCAAAAAGCACCGTGTTCAGCCAGACAAACTTCAGGGAAGCATCCACCTTGCTGCTCTTTAAATGTTTACTTTCATAGAAGTCTTGGAGACTCTGAGGGCTTTCCAGTAACTGGTAAAAAAGGGGTGCAATGGTGGGGGAGAAATAATGCATGACCTCAAAGTTTTTCAACAAGTTTTACCTGGAAAACAAAATGTGTTTGAAAAGGATAATCTTTACAGCCATTGTGGCTTTACTGCCTTCTATTTTCAATGAACATCTAGAAGCTATGACCATGTCCATTTCAAGACTTCTGCAGCTTTCCTGAGGCTGCCAGCTGTGAAACATGTTCTTAGCACACAAGCCTCGTTCCCACATTTAGCTGTTACAAAGATCATCCTTGATTCATGTGGGATGCTCTATCATAGCAGAAGGACTTACCTTTAAACAGGACACTGAGCAAGGGGGTGATGCTGTTGATGAAGAGTCCACGGACATTGGCTGGCAAGGTGTCTCTGTTCTTCTCTAGAAAGCCCTCAGCAGTGTATTGTACCTAGAAAGAATGGCAGCAAGTCACTAAGGCCAGCAATGCTCACATGCTTGCTGTGAAAGCCCATCTCCAGATCTTGCCCGGAGCAGCTGTTAAACTGAATGTACAGTAGCTTGCAAGTGAATTCTGTACATTGGCTCACAAGTGAATTTTGTAAATGCATATGCACCCCATTCAGATGCAAATCCTGATGAACGAAAGGCTGCGGATGGCACTGAGGCATGAGAACAACAGGAGTGCAGCATAACACTGAGACATCCGCCTCTTCGTGTTCTCTTTTCCTTCACTATGAAGTTCCATTTACTTTTCATTTATGCTTCAATTATTTTCCTTGCTCTCACCCTCCTCCCTTTGAATAGGCTTCCATCCTGTTGTCATGCATCCCCTTGTTTCTCTTGCTCTCTTCCTTTCTCATCTCCAGCTTCCCACTCTCCTTTCTGTATTAGTTATTAATTTTTGTAATGAAGAATGTCACAATAACTTAGTCAACAATGGTGAGATTAGATTATTAAATTGCATATTACAATGACCTTAATTGTCATGTCTGCCCCTGCTCCAAAAATTATTTCCAATCAATTCAACATACTTGGGCCAATTCTTTCAGAACTGTGGAAGTAAGGTTAATGTGCAGTAGTCCTAAGCCTCAAGGACTCAAGCTGTTTAGATACCACTGAATGTATAAATTAAGTGCCTCCATTTTCAAAATATTAATTACTTGCTGCTCTTACTGTGTTTCTCAGTGTTGGCAATAAAATATAAGTGGCTGCGGTAGAACTCAACAGTGCAATAGATAAAGGTAAAGCCTTTAGACTGTCCTTTGGCGCTGTACAGTGGGTGCAAGGCTTTTATTTTATAAAGGACTGTTTTAGGACTAGAGCTCCAATAGAATGGTGATGAATACAACAGACTCTTCTAATAACCAATGCTTCCCAGGGGTAGCCCCACTTCTCTCAGGGGTCCTCTATTCCCATACATTCTAATGAAATCCCAGAGAATCCTAGAAAGGCAGCTCCCTGGGAACACATCACTTCTGCAACTATTGTTGTCAGACCATACACTCCTTAACATAAAGCCTTATTTGTCACACATATTCCCCCTTCTACATACATTACAACAGAATTCTTCCTGCAAATAGTACATACTTTTCCAGCATAGTGAATGATGCTGAAGGCCAAAACATGGCCTCGGCCTGGCTGGAAGTGTAAGTTCCCCTTGAAGCTGCTGTTTAGTTTATCCACAAATGTTTTATCAGTTGCCTGCAAGAAAGCAGATTTCATAATCAAATGGTAAGGCTGCAACAGAGACCTGATCAAAGCACACTGAATGAAAACAAAGTGTTGGAAGTGTCCTTGGCTGTGAAACAGTTTTGTGATGTAGTCCCTTCTTAACTCTTCATAGGAATGCCAATGTCATTAGATTGTTCCAGATCTGGCTGTCCTGTCTCAACAGTCACACATGAGGACACCTCTGTTCATCCTGCTCTTTAAAGTCACACCCCAGCATAAGAGCTCTCTCTGCAACTCAGATATTTAATGCTATGCCCCCCCCTATTGTTTTCTCTGACCCTTATCTCATGCATACCTGCGGGAATGCACTTTGCTCATCCAGAAGGGACAGGAGTCCAAGTGGCTTAGCCAGGAGAAGATCCTGTGGGAAAGCAGACATTATACACTTTAGACATTATACATGTCTAAAGCAGTACAGGGCATCCACCCTCACCTTTGAAGAGGTTCTTCCCAGGTGTATTGCCTCCCATGATTTGAAAAAAAAAGAAAAGAAAAAAGCAGCAAGATTCCTCTCTTGGCTGTGTAGAGCAATTCTCTTCTGTCAGTCCTCTCACTCACCAGAGTAGGTTCGTTATTGTTGAATGCGATAGTCTCCCAAGGCAGATCTTCTTCCTTATAGGCAGCCTGCTCCAGCTGGAAAATGTGCTGAAACAGAGAAAAAAGGGGTTGGAGCACCCAGAAGCCTTGGCTAGACAGCCCTTTCTTCCTGCCCTGAACAGAAGACAGATGTGTGGCTCTCTCACCTATGGCATGAGAGGCCCAAGATGGAATTGCTGTTCTGCAGGCTCATCCATAAGCCTGTCACTCACTGATGTCGGTGCATGAATAAAGCAGGAACACTTCTCAGAGTGTAAGTGTGCCCTCTCTACCAGCTTTGCTTTTTTTTTGGTCAGTGCTTGACTCTCCTATTTCCTCCTTCCCTGCCTCAGTGGATCTCCTGCCAGAGCAGAGAAGATTGCTGCTCTCTACACTGCTTCACTGAACACCATTCTTGTCCTTACAGGCAATAGACCTGTTTTTCCCACAAGCACTCCTTTATATACCAGATAGACCAGTGCTCTGCCTTCTCTGCCACACACGGTGAGATCATCCACGTTAGACTTACATGGTTGAAGAAGTGCTGCAGCTGCTCATTGGCCAAGTTTATGCAAAACTGTTCAAAACGATTCACTGCAAAGTTTTCAAACCCAAAAATATCCAAGATGCCTAAAAGAGGGAAGATGAGCACATCATGAAGCCTGCAGACCATCTCATATCTGCATACCTCAACACCTAACTAAATCTCCTATCACCCAGCTCTTATGGCACAGGAAAACCCCACACAAGTTACCAGCAGCACCTCTCTCTCGTAACTCTGCTTGGAGAGCTAGTTAAGAGAAGCCCTGCTCGCATCACTGGCTCCTCTGCAAAGCCAGTACCCCAGAACTAAAGCCTCACAGTTGTTTTGCACCAACCAACCACTCAGAGCTGGCTAAAGCCCTACAGACTTCATGCCACTGACTAGTATCTCCAATATGATCACATCTTTGATAATGGATCCCTGCATGCAATCTCTACAAAACCTCATATTGTGTGTTTTCCTCATTGTGGCTGAGAGATGCACATCTGAGGACACAACTGGAGCAAGGCAGGCAGAACTCACCTATCTCCCCCAGTTCCACCTCAGTATCTACGTTCTCAGCCAGCAGCTCATTGATCTTGCAAACGATCCAGCCAAATACTCGTCCATATGCCACCTTGGCAATGGAATCCCGAGCATCTGCACAGAAAGAACAGCAGCTCACTGAGGAGCTCCAAAGGAGAGCAGAAAACACAGCACACAAGCTAGCTCAATACATCCACCTCTAGAAAAAAAAATCTAGTGGTTTATGAAACTATTTTAAAGATCAGATAAACATTAGGTATCTGTCTGAGTGTCCCTGACCTCTGTAAGCTCAAAAAGAGCTCTTCCATTCCAAGATCCTCACAATCTTTCTACAAAATCAGATATTGCGTACCAGGGAAATTGTGAGATCTAATCTAAAACGGAAAATCTAATATGAAATGGAAAATTTCCTTTCCAAAAATGTCCACCCACTTTTTAGAATACCAAGAGACTTGCTTTTCTCTCTGCAGGTCTAGTGAATATGGATCCCCCCACTGATAAACCAAGCAAGAGGCTCCAAGTTATACTTGGAAAATAGAAGGGTTCTGTTACTTTTTAGCCCACAGCTGACAACTCTTGCAGTGCTGTGGGCAAGAGGAGGATACAACTGATGGAACATTTCCTGACATTCTAAGAGAAAGATCAAGTCAATGTGACCTACTGCATGATGGGAGATGTATGTGTAGAGAGATGCATGAGAAGACATTTGGGAAACAACTACTAATTCCCCAGTTTCAGTTTTTAACTTCATTTATTTTAAGCAATAGTCTAGAAATCCTAGGATTTCGTGATTTTTAAACTTATATTTTAAATCTTCTTTTTAACTGAACCTTCCTGTGCAGATTATCTTTGGTTATTTTGTCACTGAAAGAAAATATAACACCTTGTGCTTGCTACTTTGACATACTCCCCTTTCATCTCCCTCTGTCTCTGATTTTGCGCTACCTTATTAGCTCTGTTATTTCTCCATCTGCTACCTAAAGCTCTGCACACTGTCAGTACTCTGCAACAGGAGCCTTCCCCTCTTTTGTACCAATACCTACAGTTTCCTTCTAGGCTGGACTGAGGGAGAAAGCAAAGCTAATTGCTTGGTTTCACATTTAATGTCTGTAGTCTCCTGGAGATTAAACAAAAGCAGCTTTCATGGTCCTACAAGACAGTAGGAGACTAAATAGATAAACATTGACATACTTGTCTCTGTGCAAGAGGAATGAAGGGACACAGATAGACATCTTTGTTCCAAATAAGTTGCACATGTGTGGGAATACCCTTCCATCAGATACGGGTCAGTCTTTCTAACCAGCACATCTGCAATTCATTATGTCCCATACCTTCTGCCTGCTGCTGGGTGTGAAAACGCAGAATCTGTTCACCTCGGGTCACAGACATTGTACAAATAAGGCACTTTAACAGTTCATCTTCTTGGACTCCAAACTGACCCTGGGAGAGAGAAAATAAATGTGGACAGTCAACAGTAAACCCTTATACTACTTGTGGGGACTGCAGCTCCTTGTATCTGTCCAACACCCTGTGTAATGGGGTCATGAGTCAAGATTCAAGATACAATAAGTATTGCTGTTAGCATCTCACAGCACTGGAGTCAGTTGCGGGCTCTGAGATCTGCACTATCCCTGCAGACACCAAGCTCACTCTTGTGCTCTCTCTGAAATACTTTCTGCTTTGCTTTTCCATTGCTGCCACTTTTCACCTTCTTTGGGAGCCCTGCCAGCCCCTGCTGAGAGGTTTAATGACTTACTGAACAGCACCACACAGAGGTGACTGTGGAGATGCTCAGATGTCTGAGCTTCAGCAGACATCAGTCCGAAGAACCCACAAGAAACAGGAAACAAAGGTAACTCAAGACACAACTGAACCCTCAGTGATTGTGCTAACAGGAATTCCCCTCCTGTGGGCAAAAAACAAGGAGCAGACTTTTAAGAAGTAAGGAAAAAGTTGGCTGCAGAACAGATGTAGGTGGTTGTTTCAGGTATGGCGTAGGAGGGAAACAGGCAAAGAGATGAGAGTGAAACCAAAAGCCGAGGGTGCTGGGATTCCAAGTAGGTCAAATTAAAAAGACATAGAAAATGCAGAAAAACATTAATGTTTTTTGTTCTGTGTTGTTAACAAAGCAGGACAATGTATCCACCCATATAATAAAAATGGGATAGTCCTGGGGAATATATACTTTTTCGTCTGTGATAATGTCATGTGAAAGAGTAGAAAGTTTAATTCTGGATAACCAACAAAATTTATAGCAGTCAAGGTAGTATCTTTGGACAAAATCTGTTTAAAACACTAGAGTTCAGATACTGCACACCTGAATTTCTCCAAGGCATCATCACACTAACTAACACAGAATATCCGATTTTAAAAAGCTTGTATGAAGTCAGCATGATATCACCATATGCAAGACACTGGTTCTAGACATACAAGAAATAGAAGCTGGGAACTGTCTCTTTGGGAATGAACAGTGAACAGTGAACACAAATGCAGACATGAGGTTATAGCATGCATTTCTAGAAAAAAGCCTTCCTTGCTCTTCAAGGGCCCTCACACACTGAGGCAGAAACATCCTCTGCCATCTCTGGCAGAAGCAGCTCCTGCAGTCACACTGCCAGTGAGAACCAGCATCATATCCATAAGGTTTCTGTCAGCTCCGCTTGTGACTCACCGCTGAAGCCTTCAGCCATCCCCGGGAGGCTTCACTCACTTTTGCAGACCCATTGCTTTCCTCAGGCTCGAAGGTCACATTTCCCAGAGACAACACACCAGCTAAGACAGCTTGCATGTCGACTTGCTCCTAAAACATAAGGGAAATGTGACTGAAAACCTATCAGCGTGTAACGTATACAACATGAAGGCTCCAGAAGTTGCAGAGGTGAGGAAAAGGCATAGGCAGCCTGTGGGAAAAGGCTCTAAACAAAGGCTGACAGACTCAAGTGGTTTTGGAAGCAACATGGAAAATCCAGAGAGGAGAGAAATAGGACTGAGCCTCAAAACAGCAGCCAGAAACACTGTGCCTGCAGGAAGCACAGATGGAAATTAAAGAGCCTTGGAACTGACCTGTTCCTGGAAGCCCACCATGTCAAGGGCATTGCACACCTCTTTGTATTTGTGCTTCCAGCGCTGAGCTACGTCCTGTGTACCAAATTGTCCACTTATGTACCTGAGAAAGCATATATCCCCCACAAAACTGTCACATGATCAGGACAACAAGTCAGTCCTACCCCAAGGAAACAAAGCAGATTACCAACAGTGGACACATGAAAGGGAAAGAAATTTCCAAGGTAATATAGCAGAGACTCCAGACCTCCCAGCTTCCATGATGAGCTGTAAGATCTCTTTGTGTGGTCCCATTCAGATCCCACTCCAGCTTCCACTCAGTTGTTAACCTGTGCCAGGCTCCACAGACAGAGCCATAAGGCAGAAGCAGATGCTCCATTATGCTGCTTTCCCCTCCACCCCACATCATGAGGTAACTAGGGTCTGTTTTTGAAGTACCTGTAAAGTGAAGGATCCAACAGGCCATATATCTCCTTTTCCTCCGAAGAAAGTCCAGCAAACATGTAGTAGAAGATGTGGAAATTCCTCTCCCCAGCATCTTGTTGCACTACCCGTGACTTCTCTAACAGATACTCACTCAGCTTTGCACCTTGAACTGCACACAGGAAGGTAACAGGGTAAACTCTGCACTTGGGGACATGAAGCTGACTGAGCTGTCCCGCATCTCTTACTTGGTGATAGGAGCATGGAATGGTCTAAAATAACTTTCTCATGTGCAGCACCCTCTAGGCTGCCCAGCACCCTGGAAATGGGCTTCTCCATCTTACACATGCCTGTTCACCTCCTTTAGCAGCAACCAAGGCTCTTGGCACTGCAGAGTATTACTGATACTTCCCCTCCACTGTCATCCCCATATCCTTCCTGCACTCCCACACTGTCCATACCCAGGCCTTATAATACAGCTGTGGTTGCTCTTAGATTTTTCTTAACTGCACGCCCTACCCACTGGGTGTCAAAATTTCACTCCCCACCAGCCCTGGCTATTCAGTTCTCTCCCTCCAGTGCCTAACCACCACCCAGACTAGTAATTGCCTTGACTTACCTGTATTTTTCCGGAAACGCAGCTGTATGTATTTTCCAAAGCGGCTGCTGTTGTCATTCACCACAGTCTGGGCATTGCCAAAAGCTTCAAGCAACGGATTTACCTAAACAAATGAGCAAGCAGAACAATCATTCTTCAAGTTAAGTGATCCAATTTAACTCAGCCAGAAAAATTTAACTCTAGCATTTACTGTCCAGCATTCAGCTGGAATAGGAACCACTCCAGGAGGACTTAAGAGCACCTATTTTATCATAACTGGATAAAGGAACTGAAAGAAGCAAATATTCCAGAAGCTAAGCAGCACGAGGTTACTGAAAATAAGCACTATCAGACTGATTTGATCTCAGTAAAATCACTGACTTACTTGTTTAAAGAAAAGGCTGGTATAACGGGTTTCCACAAAGCATCTGACACGGTATCATTAGATAATCTGGCTGCTGTAACTACAACAACTAACAAGGTAAACATGGCACTCAGTATATGTAAGCATAAAACTTAGCTACTGAAATTTGTAGACAGCATAAGGCTCAGAACAGTGAATTATAAAGAACCTAACAGAACAATCAGACCAGCTTGGTAAACTGGATGCAAACAAAGTGAAATGACAATTTTTCTATATTTGAGCAAGGAATATTTGCTGAGTGGAAGAACAATGCCTCAAGGGTACATGCTGGGCAGCCTGCTGAGCAGAGCTTTACAGTAACCCAAAAGGGCTAACATAGTTCTTGAATATACCTACAGGAACCAAATCAGATGCCTATTATTTCTTCATTGTCACCTCTAATCTTTCCAAGGGCAGCACACCTGGATTGAAGTGAACTGTTTTTCCAATTGAAGAATTGCAGGCTAGCTCCAGGCACAATGTTGAGCAAACATAGCTATGCAGAAGATCAGAAGTAGCTGGGCAGTGTGGCCCAAGCAAACTCTGTGTGGGACCAGCAGGTGTATTGATGCCACGTTCCCACAGCAGAGCACAGGAATTCACCATGAACCTACAGTGGATGATACTACAGTAAAATAGTATGTCATTCTAGAGCCTAAAGTATGGCAAAACATACTAAGTTTGTGTGGCAAGGTTTTGGTAGTAGGGATGCTACAGGGTGGCTTCTGTGAGAAGCTGCCTGAAGCTTCCACTATGTCCAATAGAGGCAGCACCAGCCAGCTCCAAGGCCTGCAGCTGGCTAAGGCTGAGCCCATCAGCAATGGTGGTGGCACATCTGGGAGAACATATTTAAGAAGGGGAAAAACAGCTGCATAACTGCAGCCAGAAGAGAGGAGACCAGTGCAGAAGGAGGGCAGGAGGTGCTCCAGGCACCAGCGCAGATTCCCCTGCAGCGCATGGAGGTCCATGGTAGAGCAGAGATACACCTGCAGCCCATGGAGGCCCACACTGGAGCAGGGGCATGGCCAAAAGAGGCTGTGACTCCATGGGTAGCTCACATTGGCGCAGGCTCCTAGTAGGATCTGTGGCCCCAGGGAGACAGGAGCCCACACTGGGACAGGTTTGCCACAGGACTTGTCCCCCCACAGGGAACCCATGCTGGAGCAGTCTGTTCCTGAAGGACTGCACCTTATGGAGGGACCCACACTGGAGCAGTCTGTTCCTGAAGGATGTACCCCATGGAAGGGACCCACGCTGGAGCAGTCTGTTCCTGAAGGATGTACCCCATGGAAAGGGCCCACGCTGGAGCAGTCTGTTCCTGAAGGACTGCACCTTATGGAGGGACCCACACTGGAGCAGTCTGTTCCTGAAGGATGTACCCCATGGAAAGGACCCACGCTGGAGCAGTCTGTTCCTGAAGGACTGCACCTTATGGAGGGACCCACACTGGAGCAGTCTGTTCCTGAAGGATGTACCCCATGGAAAGGACCCACGCTGGAGCAGTTCATGAAGAACTGCAGCCCATGGGAAGGGCTCACATTAAAAAAGTCCCTGGAGGACTGTCTCCTGTGGGAGGGGCCCCACACCAGAGCAGGGGATGAGTGCGAGGATGAGAAAGCAGCAGGATGTGTGTGACGGGCTGACCACAATCCCCACTCCCATCCCCCTGTGCTGTTCAGGGGAAGGAGGTAGAGAAACTGGGAGTGAAGTTGAGCATGGGAATGCTGATGTTAACTGGCAATAAATTAAATTGTTATTACATTATTTTTTCCTAAGTTACGTCTGGTTTGCCTGCGACGGTAATTGCTGGGAGAGATACCTGTCATTTTCTTGACCTTGAGCCTTTTATCTTATTTTTCTTGCCCTGTCCAGTTGAGGAGGTGTTTGCTGGTCACAGGGTGTCCAGCCAAAGTTAACCACCCCAAACAGAAAGATCTCCCTGGCTGTACCTGGGAAAACACAGACTTCAAAACCTGAAAACACAGACTTTAAAATGAAGGAGTCCAAGAACTCATTCTGCTTAATCTATCATTATGATTTGTTCAAAAAGCCCCACAGCTCCTTGGGGAACAATTCAAGCAGAAATACATCAGACCAAAGAGATAAGTATGCTTCAAAATCAGCCAGCAAAGGTATATGAAAAGGACAAAGATTAACTTAGCCAGTTAGCAGGTATGTGCATGACTAAATATACATAGCCAAGTAAAGGCTGTGTGGATCCCTGTGTACCATTAAACAAAGAATTTTGCTAACAGAAGTCCTTGTTCTGCCTCAAACAGGAAATCATCTGGAAAAATGCCCCTCATGCCTTGTCACAGAGAACATGATAAACAATTGCAATAGTTTTCTATCATTTAAGATATCACTACATTCCCAGCAAATAGAATTACTGTCCAACCAACCCTTCTAATTTGTGGTCAGCTATTTCACCATCCTTACCCACTATTTTCATATGTGCCTCGTGTTTTGTTCCCTGCCTTCCAACGGTGATTCATCAGCAGGCTTCCTGAGCCTAACACAAGCTGTCTTGCAGCAGTGTGGCTTCATGCACCATCCTGTATGGACCTGTACAGACCTACCTGAAGGATCTGCTGCTCCAGCTGCGAGTTGCCTTTGCATAGGTTCATTACGTGCTGCAATAATAACTTCGTACTCTCTGTTTTCCCTGCACCACTCTCTCCACTGCCAAGAAAAAGCAAAGCAAAGCAAGGCAGCTGTAAAGTGCAGTTGTTCTGCCCCTTATGTTATATTGCCCCATCACTTCAGAGTGTTCTCCCATCCAACAGTTCCACAACTTTTGCAGCTGAACTGCACATGTGAGTACAAACTCACACCACAGTTCTACACAGCAGGTCCCACAAGGTCTTAATCCCTTCCCAGGAAAATTTTTCCCATCTGCAAGGGAATACAGATATACCGCAAGCTTTTGAATAGGGGGCACCTGACAGACCATTTTCTCTGCTTCTTTAAGGAAAAACTATCTAACTCTTGGAAAGCAACCTCCTTCAAAAGTGATCACATGCATCTAATTCCCCCATATGGCGGAGTTGACAGCTTCCTCTTTCTTCAATGACATTCGTCCCATCCATCTGATATCCACAACCAAGTACTGCCTCTGAGGTCCTGCAGCAATCTCAAATCTCAGGCACTTCACACACTGACATGGTTCAGCTGGCTGAGATGCAGGCACACGGCTGCAGAGCTGCCTGCAAACCCATAGTGGTGCACGTCACTCTGTTGTCACATGTGCCCAGCACCTCCGCCTCCAAGTCAAACAACAGCAGTTGGAAAGCACAGTTTCCCCTGTCCTGGCAGAGGGAATGCACAGTCAGTGAGACAACGTGCCCTTGACTGACAACTTGTACCTGCAGAGAACCTCAGCATGTATGCACAGAAACAACCCCAACACGAGGAAATGCTGAAGGTATACTTGAGGGCAGGTGTCTGTTTCTACATCTGACCTTTGAGCATCTGGTGTGGCTTTACTGCTTTGTAGTTCCCAGTGACTCCGTGCTTGGGATCAAATATGTGTCTAAATACCTCAAATACCACAGGATACTTGATGTCAAGCACAGATCAGGCAATCACCATCTGGATATGCATAAACAAAATAAGACCATTTTGCCAGTTGAGAACATGCCATGCAGACAGTGCCTCTGCCCAGTGTATAAGATGTTTTTTTGTTTTCAGTGACTTCCTTCTTCTGCAAAAACACTACCAGTCAGCACTTCCATGGTTCAAGCTTGTCCTTGTAGTCTTCATCAAGCACAACAGCTTCTCCAGGTCCTGCAAACACTATCCAGCTACAGGTGTGTACTGTCCCAGGCTGTGAAGAAAAGCAAAGTAATCTCAAAGAGACCACAGTACTTTATCACAGCATACCCAGGCTGTGATTAACCTCCACTGGGGTTGGGAAGGCAAGAGGAGACAGCAGAATTTGCACCACAGGACAACTTGATTGCAATGAGCATTTGTCACCCGGGGGCAGCAGCTGTATTCAATGTCTACCTCTGAAACACACCCTCCTGACCTCCCAGACTAAGTTGGAGAGACCAAAGAGACCACAAAAAGTAGCAGAGCCTGGTGCATCCCGTTGCTGTCTGATGAACTGTGGTCTAACAGGAGTGACTTCCTCTTCCTCCTCCACCCCAACTTTGCTCATGCCAGGTAATCTCAATAATGAGTGTTTCACAACTCACCAAGAAAGCAAAACCATGAACTTCTGTGATAGTAACGTGCAAACCAGTTAATAGGGTTGACAGATGGACAAGACACACAGCCTGTGCCAGATGCACAGGCTGCTCAGACTCTCATCTCTTGAGACCTCAAACTGCCAGTGGAAAACAGACCGCTGACAAACACCCACAGGCTACAGTTCCTCCTCTTCCATCTCCCCAGACAAATACTATGACTGTTCTCCATCCCTAAAAACCCTACCAGAAGCACCTCTTCTACCTGCTGACTCTGCGGCCACCACTTCATGAGAGCACTTCATGGAAAGTGCAGGCACCGATGGCCTGCAGGCAAGGGAAATGAGCGGTGCTCAAGTGACCTCGAGGTCAGCTCCCAACCCCCCCATCACATTCAACAGGTCATTTACACACCACACATACTGAAAATACTAACAAAATGCTCAGGAGGCCAATATATAGAAGGGAATATTAACTCAAACAAGCTGGCAATTACCATTTAAACAGACCTGACATTTAAACTGTTCTTTACAACAACCAGAACAGGCAGTTAGCGTTTTGAGGCTTTCTTCTCCGTGCTGTTTGAGGCTTTCTCTGCTGGTTGATAATGTTTGAGGCTTTCTCTGTTAGCTGATGCTATCTCCTGCCCTGCACAGTGTCAGCAGAACAAAAGTGACATCATGGCGTGAAATGCTCGTGACACTGGTATGCTCTTTGGCTACAAGAGCCCACTTTTTCCCCTTCTAGTGCACAGGACCGCCCATAAAAACAAGATTTTCCTTAACCAGATTCCCAAAGGTCTTAGGGCAAAAAAAGTTTCTGTATTAAGTTCTCCTGCTCTTTGGTTATACATGGGAAGCTCCAATTTGGGAAAACAGTTTCTTTTCATTACGCATGACCTTTATTACAGCAGTTACAGTGGGAGCTGCTTTGCCAAAGAGCACCCTATGGATTTCCCCAGAGCTAATAAATCTTTCCAGTGACACATCTCTCCAGAAGCAAACCCAGCATACTCAGCTGCGTTAGAAGCATCAGCAGCTGAGTTGCTCCACAGAAGCCAGCTTTGTTTGTCACACATCTGCAACCTCCTGTATGGAAATGGGACGGGTTTGATGCGTTTCAACCACAACTCGGTTTTGACCTGCCAGTGCCACCAGAGATGAGCTTCACCTCCAGCTTCATTGCGGAGAACCCAGTAAGAGCTTGGTGGCCACCACTGGCCTCAACCTCAGCTCACACCTTGGTCTGGCTCCATCGAGCCCCAAGCCCACCATGCTGCCTGCTTGCCCCTCACCTGATGACGATGCACTGGCTGCGGGGCCCGCTGCCCCGGTGGCCCAGCATGGCATGGTAAGCCCGGCTGGCCACGGCGAAAATGTGGGGCGGCAGCGTGCTGGTCTCATGGCACAGGTACTGCTTGGAGACCTGCGGGGAAGCGGTGGCAGGCATGAGGCAAAGGGGCTGGAAGGCAGCAGGGGTCCGCAATGGCGGGCTGCGGTGGGGGCTCACCTCTCTCCCGTACAGCGGCAGCGGCTGGAAGGGGTTCATGGCGATGAGGATGTCCCCGACATCGGTCTGGCGGAGGGGGAGAGCCCGTCAGCCGAGCGCTCGCCGCCGCCGCCGCCCCCCGCCCCGGCCCCCGGCACTCACATAGACCTGCTGCCGCAGGAACCGCTCCCGCAGCCCGCCCAGCAGCGCCGCCTCGTCCAACTCCGCCAGCGCCGCCAGATCCCCGCCTAACCCGGCGGCCGGGTACCGCTCCCCGCCGGACACCATGCCGCCCCGACCCGCGCCGCCCCGCGCAGCGCCGCAGAGAGCCCTCCCGGCACGGCAGGGACCGCCCCGGCCCGCCCCGGGAACGCCCGCCGGGGCGGGGCCGCCATTTGAACGCGGGGCGGTGGCAGCGACGACCTGCAGGTAACGGGCGGCTGGGTTGAGGCGGCGGCGGTGGGTCTCGTTGTGGGCTCCGTCCGCCCCTCCGGGAGGTCCTGCCTCGGATCCGGGGGCACCCTCAGTGGAAAGGCTGCCCTGGCGCGGTGGTGAGGGGCACCTCAGCGGGAAGGCCACCCTGAGGCGGTGGCGACCCGGCTTAAAGCAGGCAGGAAAGGGGGAGGACGGTCCCGCGGCCTCTCCCGCATGGTCGCCGGCCCCAGAGGCGGGCTGTGGAGCTGCCCCATGGGGTGGGTGTTGCTTCCAACACACCAAGAGTGGCTGTGCTGCCGTAATAAAAGGAGGGGTTTGGAGGATATTAAAATTCTGGTTTTAATACCAGAAATAGAATCCTAGAATGATTTGGTTTGGAAGAGAGCTTAAAGCTCATCCAGTTCCAACCCCCTGTCACAGGCATGGACATCTTCCACTAGAGCAGGTTGCTCCAAGCCCCGTCCAACCTGGCCTTGAACACTGCCAGGGATGGGGCAGCCACAGCTTCTCTGGGCACCCTGTGCCAGCGCCTCAGCACCCTCATAGTGAAGAACTTCTTCCTTATATCCAATCTAAACTTCCCCTGTTTAAGTTTTAACCTGTTACCCCTTGTCCTGTCACTACGGTCCCTAATGAAGAGCCTTTCCCCAGCATCCTTGTAGGCCCCCTTCAGATACTGGAAGGCTGCTATGAGGTCTCCACACAGCCCCCTCCAGGCTGAACAGCCCCAACTTTCTCAGCCTGTCTCTGTACGGGAGGTGCTCCAGTCCCCTGATCATCCTCATGGCCTCCTCTGGACTTGCTTCAAGTCCTTCTTGTGTTGGGAACACCAGAACTGTACACATTGCTCCAAGCACAGGGAATATTGCTAATGGGGCATCGTAGGGTAGTTAGTTGTACAGGAAGCATTCAGTGGTTTCTATTTCAAGTCTGAGAATGGAGAAGCAGGCTGGAATGCTGCTGTCCCTGTAGTATTTTCAAATCTACTCACGGGCTTTAGCCTAAATGTAATACATTTTAGAACAGTGGAAGCAGTTGTGCTTTGTTATGTGAGCAGGAGACAGTCGAACCTGGTGCATTTATTTATATATATATATAAATATATGTGTGTGTGTGCATTTATTTATTTATTTTAATTATTATTTTTTAAAAGAAATTTGGCTTCAAAATGAAAATAATGGCAGTAACCTACCCTGGCTAAAGGTGCTCTGTGAGTGGTAGCATTTTAGTTTATTGCTGGTGAGTATTTCTGCACGCTGTCACTAAGCTCTGGCGTGGTATTACCTGCAGGGGTGCTGGGTCTACCCTGTTTGACTGAGACATGGCCTTAGCTAGGCCTGTGGTTGTGTCATGAATGACACCTCTAGAGAAGCTTCTGCTGCTATAAAATGCTGCCCATGCCCCTCGCTATCCAGACTTCTGCTAACTCATTAAACAAGTCTTGATACTCATTTGATGTGAAACTTTTGTTTCAGACATTTGTTTAGGTATCAAATATCTCTGGAAGGCTGTATTTGACAAATTTCCTTCCCTAAGGCGACACATCTTCATGTATTCGTGTATCTCATCCACATAGGGATGAACTTTTGTGGAGGTAGTTCAGCTTCCAGAGAAACTCCAGGCTCCGTGCCATGGCAAGTGTGCAACAGCCTGCGCTGCCTTTTGATCAAAAGGCAGAGCAATATTTAACTGGTGCTGAGCTAACACATGCGTCTTTCTCTGAGGAAGGCAGTAAAAGAGGGAGTGTTTTTCCTTGTAACAAAACATGATGCTCTTGCAGAAGAGAAGAGCAGCAGTGAAACTGGTCACTAAGTGGATAGTGTGATTCACAGCAGTTACTGAGTTTCTCTCATCTCAAACCACAAAATACTGTTAGAAAATGACAATGTAAACCACTTGTTTCTTGGAAACCTCCATGGAAAAAAAAAGCAAGAATGTGCTCTTTCTTTCTCTTTCCTCCCCAAGGCAAATCTTATGGCCGCTTTCTGCTCCTACCCACAGTACCTCTGCCACCCACTGGCTTCCTTGGGCTTACAGAAAATTTTGCACAAATAATGGGGCAAAGCACAGGAAGCAGTGGTTTGTGAGTGGGATTGCATGCTTGAGAATTATTCATAGACATATTGTAATGTACTGCTTTTGTTTTCATGGTTTGGTCTTTCTTACACTGCTCCTCTGGTTGATGTACCTGTGGGTAGGAGTGCAGAAGGAAACTGTTAACAACAGTTGCTCACAATTAACTTCCTTTCTTTCATAATAAAGTGCAGAGTTTGTAGCTCAGAATCATACCCATCTTTTCTTATTTGTCCATCTCTCTTGGCTCTTCAGGGTCAGTTACCTTTCTGTGTATCAGCCCTGAGGTTGTCATGAGTGACTTGCCCCTGCTGTTTATGGCTGGAGCAAACACTGTGGAAGAGCAGAGGGCTCGCTGGGAGAGGAAGCGCAGCCGGACAGCCAAGGAGCTGCTGGAAACTGAACACAGATACCTTGAGCAGCTGGATTTGGTGGTCACAGTAAGTATTTTAGTCCCTTCTGATACGTGGGTACCTTCAGGCAGCATGTTCTTATTTGTGTTGTCGTGGGGAAGGTCAAGAGCAAGACTGAGACATTTCTACTGCATGGGACAACATGGGGCTGAAAGTTGGTTTTTTTTGTTGTTTCTCTTTTACCTCCTCTGTAATATCCAGTAGCTCAGGGTACTGGCCCCATGGCTTTGGTCTGTACACAGACACAAATCAAGTTGCAATCAGTTTTGACTGTATAGGGGACTCATCTTAAGATGCCTGAGGTGTATGAAATGTAGGTGCACAGACAAGACAAAGACTGATAATGAACAACGTGGTGAAAACTGGATGCATCTAGGAATACTGAAATAGACTCTTATTAGTGCTATAGTACTGTTCCACATGTTTACAGTTACAGTCAAATTTACCAAGAAGGATTACATCTGATGACAGAGATCTTACGTAGGATTCACAATATTCAATTTCCTTTCGAGCTAGAGAGAGTGCAGGCTTCAGCTTCTTGCTTCTGCTGTGTACCATGAATAACATTTGAGGGATCTGTGAATTCTACCTGTTTGAAATTCTTTCTTTTTCCGTACTTAGTTTTTTGTGACAATTTTAAAGGCAAAAGGGACACTGAAACCTGCTGTGTTGGAAACCATATTTGGACCCCTGGAATCCATATGTTCGGCCAGCCAGTAAGTGAACACACTGATGTGATTCCTGTAATTATATGGGGAGGACCCTATATTGATGAGAAAGAAAGATTTCAGGAAATAAAGCTACCACCTTGTAAAACAGGCATTCACTTATAGCACTGCTAGCCTTCGTGGCACTTGCAGGTGTACCCAGGAAGCTGCTGATCTGTATCCACATATCTGGATGTCCAGTTGCTCTCTGGATAATAGTTTAAACCCAGTAAGTCTGCTCTGTGTTATTTTTAAGCGATGTTTTCTTTAGTTTACTCTGTGACAACCAAGCATGTATTTGGCACATAAACCAAGGTGGAGGCTGACAAAGAAAGGTCAGAACAGAACTGAACCAGAGGGAGCTGTGAAAACACCATCAGTAGTGTACCCCTCATGGGCTCTCATTGCTCCTTGTGCAGTGTTCTGGCGCTTCACCTGGAGAGAGGGAATCTGGGACCAGGACTGGAAAATTTCTGTCAGAATCTGGAACTTTATGCCCACTACATTGAGAATTTGGAGCAGGCAAATAAAACTTTGAAGGTAAATATCTTCTTTATTTTTCATGTACTTTCTTCCTTCTGTCCATTCTGTGAAACAGCTATATCCTTCCCTTTTTCTTCTGTTTCTGGAGTGAGCAGCTTTCTTTCCTTTTTCTGGGCTGCTGCTATTTTTCTCAGTCTTTCTGCCATAATAGAATGGTGAAAACTCTCCTGATGTAGAACTTCAAATTTTTGAATCTTTTTTTAGATGTCTATGAACCTATGTGTGTGCAAACACTGAGCCCACCTTTCTCAGAGTTCTGTATTTATCCCCACTCCTCCTTGACTGTCAAACCTGGAGAGTTTGCAGTGGGAACACTACAGGACAGTGATCTCTTTCTGGAGAATTATCGGGTCTTCTAGTCTTTCCCACTACCATTACCTGTATTCTAACTGGGATTTTCTTTTCCTTCAATTTTTTTTCTATGATAGAAGAAAAAAAAATTCCTTCCCACTTACCTTTCCAAATACAACCTGTGATTCAAGAGATTTCAGAAGGATGTATTTTTATTTCAAAGTCCTGACAGCTGTATCTGGAATTTAAAACACCCGACTTACAGTTTTTGTCTGTGATTGTTCCTAGCTGCAGTATGTACTGGGATGTTTCCCTTCTGTCTGTTTGCATGCATAAATTCCCACTTTTGATTTCTCAAGAGAAAAGGCCATTTTGGATACTTGCCTTTAGGTGATGGGGAGCAAAGATTGCTTTGTCTTGAAAGGAATGGCAGAACCACAGGCGTACTCCTTGTTTTCCTATCTGAGTCGACCTTCCCTTTTTTTTTTAATTTCCATTTCCTGAGTATACTAGCTGTGCATGTATTCTCATTAAATGCAGCAGGTTTATACTGCCATGCATATATGAAAAGGGGATATCACTTCAACTACTCACTGGAAATGGTGGCCAGGGGAAGGGAATGGCCACAAAATAAGTTGTTGGTACTTCTGTCTTGTACTGGAGTTCTAAACTCTAACAGTTCCAAGCTCTGGTGCAGACTAGAGCACATAATTCTCTTTATAGTCTGAAAGCTATATCCCTTTTATGCCACACACAGGAGCAATTGAGGAAAAATAAGTCATTCCGACGGTTTAAGAAACTCCAAGAGGCTCGACCTCAGTTTCAAGGGAGGAGGCTAGAGGATCTGCTTCCTTTGCCCCTGCAGAGGCTGCACCAGTAAGTAAACAATTCTGAGTCTTCAAAATGTTAGTATAAGGAAGGAAAAGGGAACATAACAGTATATTGGTTGCTATGAGAGGTGAAGTGCTTAATGTGTCTCAAAATCCGAGCATACAGACAGCAATAAAACAGACCTGAAGACATGCCTGTAAAGTGGAGTCAGTATACATGGAAGGGAGATGACATAGAGAGGTAGCTGCATTCAGTGCTGGCTCCAAAGCCATTCATCTAGCTTTTGGGTAGAAATGAAATGGAGGCTCTCTATCATCTTGATAAGCTACTGAATTAGGCCCTGAACAAAGGCAAGCTTCTAAAGTGCTGCAGAAGTAGTGCTCTCTGCTTTTGTGTGGGTTGCTGACCTGAAACTTGTGACTTCTCCCTTGTAAATTGTTACTTTTGGAGAGAGGTAAGATTAATGAGCTAAACAAGGAAGGTTTTTCCCCCTCCCTGGTTTTCAGGACAATATGCTTTTCTCAAATTTGGTACCTATTGCAGTTATCTGAGCCTGGACAGACCCAGCCTTGATTGCTGTATTCTGCCCCTTGAGGCATCATCTCCGCTTTGAAGAGGCAAGCTGCCTGCACAAGGGTAGTGCTCCGTGCATTCAAGGACAGCTCTTTCTTGGTGAGAGTATGAGTTGTACAGAGCAAAGGTAGTTTCCTGGCAACCCAGCTGCTGCTACTATAGATCAAGTAGCTGCTCTTAAGCATGGCCTTAGCTGCACTAAAGCAAATTTGAGAGGCTGAGAGCCTCATTTCTTTGAAAATAATTAGAAGTGAGAGTACAACAGTCCTTCAGGTAGCTTTACGCAACCTTTTTAATCAGCTTGGCAGATACAAATTCTGCCTTTTGCTTTTCCTGTAATTCTTTGGAACCTTCCTTTAATTTGTAAAATAGCAGGATGTTTGTTACTGTTCAACTGTTTGGAAAAATTATGGCTTTTTAACAGAAGGTCTAATTTTTTCATTAGTCAACTCTTGTGTTCAAGTGTTTTTGAAACCCTGTTACATATACTGCAGGTCATATGAGTTCTGCCAGTTCATGAATCTATTCAATGTGATATTTCTTCTGTCAGTTCAGACTGAAAATAACTTGACTTTTATTGAGAGAAAGCATTTGCAGAGATCTGATGCCTTCTGGTAAAGACTGGAGAGGAAAAAAGAAAAAGGCAGCTCCTAGTTCTTATAGAAATGCCTTTATATTCTTCTGTGGGTAGGAGTCATGGTATGAATGCTACTATTCAGACATTAAAAAAAAACTAGTTCAAAGGGAAAATTGACAGTTATTGAAGGCATTTTTATGTGAATTCTAAGAAAGTCTCATGAACTTCAATAATATGTGAGGTTGCTTTTATCAGATACTCAGGAAATGCCTAAGGTTGCAAATGTATAAAATACTTGGGTTAATTTAGTTGATAACTTTGAAGATGAAATGAATGTAGTTGAAGAATTATGACCAAATATTGGTTGGTTAGGCTTAGAGGTGTGTACTCCATCTCCTGGTGGAGGGTTGTGTATCATTCTGTCACTAATAGGAGATGCTGCTGATGCTGGTATCTTTAGGTGATATAAACCTGCTTTCTCTCTCTTAGGTACAAGCACTTCCTCAGAGACTTGCTGGAGAATACGAACCCAGACAGCCCTGAGTACCAGAAACTTGCAAGTATGATTCTACCTGTAGATACTGGCACTTTGATCTGTGTTAGCCTCCGTGCTAATAATACTTGAATTCTCATCTTCTGTCTACCTCCACAGGAAGAAAAATCTTCCTCTCTCTGAGATTCTAATAAGTTACTATTTCCCTTCTCTATTTCAATCAAGGTGTCCCTGAGAACACATTGGGAATAAAAGTGTAGTGTAACTGACTGGGTTAAGTGGCCTATGGGTTAGGTCAGAGAAATGGCAGCTCTTTTTTTTAACTGTGAGGGTGGTGAGACACAGGAGCCTAGGGACCCTATGGATGTCCAATTACTGGAAGTGTTCAAAGTCAGGTAGGATGGGGCTGTGAGCAACCTGGTGTTGTGAGAAATGTTTCTGCCCATCACAGGGCATTTGGACTACATTTTTAAAGCTTCCTTCCAACCCCAACTGCTTTGTGAATCTTGGGCATGTGCCTCGATTTTCTATAGCAGTTCATGACCTTCATGCTGTATTTACTAGCAGTTAACACCACTTATAGGCATTTTTCCTGTTTCTGCATCCAAATCCAGGAAATTATTCATCTGTCTAATGTTTCGTTGTCAAATAAATGTTGGGGTTTTTTAGAACTGCAGAATTGTTAGTGGGAGTGAGGCCTCTGGAGGTCATCTAGTCCAATTCTCTTGCTGAAATTACTGAATAAATTTATTGTTGATACTCAGTTTACAACATTTGCTCCTTAATTTCATTTTATCTTTTCCCAGCAAGATAGATAAGCGGTAAGATGTACTCACTTGTGATAACCTCAGAATATGCTGCTATAATTTCAGAGGCTGTGAAATCTGTTTCTGAGGTATCTCAGTGGGTACAAGACATCATTCATAAGAGAGAGAACTCATTGCAGCTACTTCGCGTTCAGAAACTGCTGAAAGGAGAGAAGATACAGATTTTGACTGCAGGTGGGCCTTACTGTTTTTATGCTGCCAAGATAGAGATACGTTTGCCTTCATGTCTGACTCAACTCATATTAACCAGTTTTACCCTTTTACCCAAATTCCATAGATAGGGGATGAAGGAATATAACTAATAATTCAAGCACTTTTTTTTAAAGTCAGCAATTTTTGAGTAAGGATAAGCAGCAGCTTAATTGCCTGACATTCAGATAGGGGGTGCTGATAATATATAGTTAGAAAGTTTATAGCAGGACTCTAAGGAGGTCAGGAGTGTAAGTCCTGGATGAGAATGAAAAACACACATTAAATGATTTTTGAAGAGTGTAAGAAGTGGTGGTGTCCCTACTCCACAGCATGAGCCATAGATTCATGAGTGTCAAGAGCCCAAGGACTTTTGTAGTTTTTACGTTAAGGTACAAGCTTCATAGACTTCTGTTCACACTCTTCACATAAAGAATCTTCTTTTATCTGCAGGGTTAAGCTGTTCCTAAAGTCAGATTGTTTGTGTTAATAGCTGAGATATATAAAGTGATATCTAATTGGTTAACAAGTTTATGACCTCTTGTGCAACTGGGTGCTCTTCATGCCCAGAGCACACTCCAAGCTACTTATGAAATATTGTGAGAAAAGTGCCCAGTCTGGGCAATTATGAAATGGTGACTTGGTGCTTTGCCAGTTCTCTCAGGAAACACTGCTATTGCAGAGGTATTCTAGAAAGAGTGCTACAGCTGGACAGGAGTGTTAAAGTCACTGTGTGTAAAGATCTCTAAGGCACACCTCCAGGTAGCTGTGAATGTGTCTGTAATTCATACATGTGGATTTCTGCATGAAGACATCCACTAGTGGGATGGGTGAGACAATCAGAAAGGTGAAAGTAAGAAAATGTGTGGATTGAGATAAAAGTAGTTCAACAGATAAAGCAAAAGCCACATGCACAAATAAAGCAAAATAAGGAATTCATTCACCATTTCCCATCAGCAGGTAGGCATTCAGCCATCCCCAGGAAAGCAGGGGTCCATCACATATAGTGGTTACTTGGGAAGACAAAATTTCATCACTCCAAACATCCCCACTTTCTTCTCCTTTCCCCAGCTCTTTATGCTGAGCATGACATCATAAGGTACGGAATGTCAGCTGGAGTCAGCTGTCCTGGCTGTGTTCCCTTCCAACTCTTTGTTCACCCTCATCCTGCTCACTGATGGGGTGGGGTGAGGAGCAGAACAAAACCTTCAGGCTGAGCAGTGCTTACCCAGCATTAACCAAAACATGCCTATATTGTAAATGCTGTTTTCAGCATAAATCCAAGACAGCCCCATACCAGCTGCTATTTGTTTGAAGAAAATTAACTCTATCCCAGCCAAGCCAGTATGGATAGAATAAGAGAATATTTATCAGAGGTTACCATTCTCAAAGATGCTTAGTCAATGGGCAGATTAATTTACAATTCTTCTTCTCTTTCTTCTTGGAATACTTTTGGTGATGCTAGATGAAAGTGAGCTCATACAGGTGTGCTGTGCTTATACTCAGCATGAGCATGTGTGTGGGTGCCTGTGCACATTGGGGTAGTGCTTAAGTAAAAAGGTACATCAGTTATCCTGAATGACAGAACTAATAAGATAACCCTATAACAAAATACCCAACACCATAACAGTATAGCTAGACCAGAGACGGCCATCATTTGAAAGCTTTGGCCATCATTTGAAAGTCCACATTTTTGTCTCTGACTATTGTGAGATGTGTAGTAAGGCAAGTATTGAGAGTCTATAGACACCTTTCCGTTATCTGGGACAGAGAATTGTGATGGCCGTGTTTTCTGTTAGCTGGGGTAAAATAGGTATTATTGGATGTAAGAAGCAGAAAAGTAAGAGGCAGCTGGGGCTTGGTAGTTTTGGCCCAGCTTTCAAGAAGCAAGCTAGCTTTTACCAACTGTTACCATTTCATCCTGTTACTAGGACAATGCTATAGATTCAGATAAAAGGGGTGGCTTTGGAGTTAGGTGTCTCCCATTTTGCTGTGTCTCTGAGACATACTGCTCCTAGTGAAAAGAGATCCTGCTTTCCTCGCTGCCTTCCACATACAGGGCAAACACAGTCTTAGCCAGAACCGCATCCTTAACATAGCACACTGTTCTATTATCCCTAGCTTCCACAGGGATATTTCCTTCCCCTCCTTTCACAAGAATTTCTTAAATTGTGTGCCCCTGGGATTTCTAAGCATGAATCTGTATCCCAAGACTTCCAACACAGACCAGCTCAGACTGTTTGCCAGGGAGTCTGATCATAACCTAGGTTGAAGGAAAACAGTTCCTAGTCCAGCACTATGCTGCTAACACCTTCCTTCCATTTGTTTTTTAAACTTGGACTGATTCCTGCATCTCACCTTTCTCAGTTTCTCATTCATATAAGAGGAGTGGTTCCTGTGGAGTAAGCTAAGCAGGAATTCACTTGCCTCTGTGTCCTGGAGCTGTAGCATACTAAGACAAAATCTGTAACTGAAACAAAATTACGTTGTTTTCTAAAGGTACTTCTTAGCTCAGCCAGAAGGTGAGGCCCAGAAAACAATGGCTGAAATTCCCGGTCAGGTGTTTTCCAGACTAGGCAAGATGGCAATACCTTATTATGATGGCTAAAGATTTTTAGAAATATTCTTACTGGCAAGTGTCTTTGTGGTTCCCTTAAGTTAATGGCTGTCTTGTACAATAATCCTCCTCACTAGATGCACTGCTTTAATTATTCCATGTTCTGTAGATGCCATTTTTGTATCTTACAAAATTGCTGCTTACACCTAGGTTTATCAAACTGTTTTGACTTTTTCCCCTGTCAATTTCTCTGCCTTTTGTTTTAACGCAAATCATTTCATGGGTAGATGACTCTTCTAAGATGGCTTATGTTAATTTATGGCTTATGTTAATTTAAAGGCATGCATATCATTTCAAACTATGTTTTTGTTCTGGTCTCTTTACACAGGCTTGCATATCATAATTCGTCTTAATTAACACAGACATAACTTCATCTGCTTCTCCTATACTACGTTTTGGGCTGGTAACTGCTTCCGCATGGGTGTTGTCAGTTGCCATACTTGATATTCAGCGCCTTCTAGTGGCTGAAATTGTTGTAGAGCCTGGTAACCTACAACCGTGGCTCATTGTATTCCTGTTTGTCTCATTACATCAGTTTTTTTGCCTTTTTTTCTGACAACTGTTTTCTGTTTTTATTTCCCTCGCATGTCTAGGGCGCTGGTATGTCCGGGAAGGCTGGCTTTTGGTGGTGCCTTCGAAGGGAGAAGCACTGAAGCGCAGGATGTGCTTCCTCTTTTCTGATATCTTCATTTCAACAAAGCCCTGTCACCCACTGCACCCACTGAATTCAAACAAACTGGCATGCCAGGCTGTCTACCCACTTCACCAGTGCATAGTGGATAAGGTGTTTGGTCACACAAAGAGCCAGGGAGGGCTCCTCAGTGTAAGTATTCCTGCTTCTGCCTGGCAGAAACATTAATGGAGTCAGGCATGCAAAGTAGGTCTCTAGCTGTTTCAGCAGCAACAGCACTGAGATGAAGAGGGTGGTGACAACGTAAGTGCAATGAACTAGTATGGGTTAGGGCAGCTCTTCTCTCTTGTGTGATGTAGGTCTTTTTCCCTTCATGGCATAGGCCATCCTGAGCACTCTGGGGTACAGATTGCTGGTTACTTCACCTAGGTCGGGTGAGGAGGTCTGATAAGACTCTGAGGTGCCCTCATAAGAGCCACATTTTGGGAAGACAGCCCCTCAGTCACATGACAATGAATATGTAGCATTACACTGACTGTGAAGAGAATGCAAAAAGATGTGGGTATTAGCTCAGCAGATATTGCTTGGGCATCTAACTCTGAGGACTGAAGGGTCTTTCACTGGGACTGATGCCCTGGGTAAGGGTTTCCAGGTCAGGTCCTCCTGGGTTACAGTATCTGGGGACTGTTGTTAATCTCATTCCTTGTGAGCTACGACAAGAAAGACAGCAGACAGGCTGTGATCTGTACATGGTGGTATTGGAAGGACCCCTAGGGGCAGCTTGGAATACGACAGAAAACTGGATAAACGGCTGCGAAGACCTATGTATGCCCACTTTCTAACACCCTGTTAAGTCAAAATTAGCTGTTGTCTGTGGCTGCAAGGAAGGCACAAGGCTGGCAATGGCTCTGTACTGGCCTCTCACAGTACCAATGCTAAATTCTATCTGGCAAAGAAGATGGGGGAATCAACATGCAGGGCTGAGTTGAATTCAGTGCTGATAGCTCTGTTTTTATCAGAGCTGCTGCCTTAGTAAGGAATGACACAGGTGACACCAGATCCTGTTTGCCTTTCAGCTTTCCTTTCCACACAAGACACTGTTGTTGATGTCCAGTGACCAACAAGATATTAATGACTGGTATCAGAGTCTTGCAGCTGCAGTCAGGTAGGGCTCAATTTTCCAAGGGAGAAAGGGGCTGAGGGAAGGGGGTGGAACATAAAAATGGTCATATGGACTTGTGTATTTGCATGTATTACATGGTTATGAGGCTGACAGAGAAGACCTGGCTCTAGCAGCTAGGGTACAAAGGAATACTGGGAACAGATTTCATGTATGAACAGTGAACTCCCCTTTGTTCTTCCTCTACAGGCAGCTGAAAGCCTGACCCACTCGAGTAGAAGACAGACTGGCAGGACAGTCGCCTCTCTTTGTAGAAACCTACACAATCTTAGGAAATGTTCAAGGACATATAAGAGAATGCATTTATAGGGACTACCACTGTGCTTGTGAGACTGAATGAATGCTTTGTCAGCTGTCCTAATCTTAACACAGATACTGAAAAAAATAGATATGCACACTGAGGATTTGTATATAAAAAATCTGTATCATGACTTTTCCCCAGTTTAGCTTACAAGCTTCTAGCTCTTCTATGCTTATTCCCCACCCCTCTTACATTATTAAGGACAAGCGTGAGAAAGTCTGACTTGCTTTCCCTCATTAAATATTTTTATCCATCTGTGTTTCTAAATCAGTATTTTCACATTTATTTGTCTACATGTATTTCTACCTGCTCTTGTTGCTGGGTCCTTTGATCAAAAGGGATGGTTTGGAAAACGGTAACATGAGCTTAACACTGTATTTTCAGCTAGTACTAGAGGGCCACAGCCATCTTCCTCCTTTGACATATCTTCATCATTCATTGAGTTTTCTGCCAAAACAGTTTCGCAATTATTGCCTCTCCTCCTCTAAGAAAGCAGGCAGATAAAGGGAAGATCATTCAGTGGTTAAAATCCTATCTCTCAGATGCTCATCAGTCCCACAGAAAAGTTAATCTGCTGAACTATCTGAAATAAACTGGTAGGTAACATAGATGTAGGTTTATCAAACAGCATTCACACTTCTAATCTGAATTCTGAGAAATTATGCAGATGAAACAGCACTTGCCTTTGTCCTCCCTGGTATGCAGCAGCCTTGAAATGCTGAAATGAAAAGCTCAAGCAGCACCTCTGCTTATGAAGCACACAGGAGGCTACAGTCAGTACTCTGGGTTTTCAATAGCTGGTAACGTGCTAGGTAGGATTCAGCTTACAAGGCTGAAAAACCAATTTAAGGAAGAAATATACATAAGGTATTCTTGAGTATTTTGTTAAAGCCTCAACACAGAATTGGGGTTGGTGTTGTGACCGATCCTGTTTAATGTTGCCTGCAACATGGACAGTGGAATTAATGCATCCTCAGCTAGTTTGCTGATGACACCAAGCTGTGTGGTGCAGTTGACATGCTGGAGGGAACGGATGCCATCCAGAGGGACCCTGACAGGCTGGAAAGGTGGCCAGTACCACCCTCATGAAGTTCAACAAGGCCAAGTACAAGGTCCTGCACCTGGATTGGGGCAATCCCAGCAGAAATACAGTCTGGGTGAAGAAGGGATTGAGAGCAGCCCTTGGGGAGAAGGACATGGGGGTGTTGGACGATGAGAAGCTCAACATGAGCCAGCTTCAGTGCATGCTAGCAGCTCAGAAACCAACCGTATCCTCGGCTGCATCAAAAGCAGCATGACCAGCAGCTCAAAGGAAGTGACCCCACCTGCAGTCCTGTGTCCAGCCCTGGGGCCCCCTGCAAAAGACGAACATGGAACTGTTGGAGCGAGTCTAGGGGAGGCCACAGAAATGCTCCAAGGGCTGAAGCACCTCTCCTGTGAATCAGACTGAGAGAGTTGGGCTTGTTCGGCATGGAGAAGTGTCTAAGCATCCCTCCAGCACCTAATGGGGGTCTACAAATCTGGAACGGGCTTTTTAGAAGGGTATGTAGTGACAGGACAAGAGGGAACAGCTTTAAACTGACAGATTTACATTCGATATGAGGTAAAAGTTCTTTACCATGAGAGTGGTGAGGCACTGGCACAGGTTGCCCAGAGCTGTGGCTGCCTCATCCCTTGCAGTGTTCAAGGCCAGGCTGGACAGGGCTTAGGGCAACCTGCTCTAGTGGAAGGTGTCCCTGCCCATGGCAGGGGGGCGCTGGAATCAGGTGATCTGTAAGGTCCCTTCCAACCCAAACTATTCTATGACTTTGAATGATGTGGAAGCTCTGCAGCAGTAGAAGTTTGGCTCACCTTCTTGAGTCACAGAACATCTGTTCAAACAATTGCAAGGTGGCCAACTTGAAGGTCATTAGAAACATAAAGACTGAGGTCTGTCAGAGTATCACTTCTACTAGTTTTAACCATTTTCTTCTGCTTCAACAGTACCACACACCTATTAATTTCTCACTGGAATTCATTAAAACAGAAATGGTACTGTGTAAAACAAGCGTCCTGACGGTTTTTATCTTTCCATACAGCTACCTTACTATACAGGATCACTTACTTGTCTTGTGAAACTCAACAAGGAAGGAACCCGACATGTTTAGTGGTGTGGGGTTTTTTTTGTTTGCTGCATTTTGTGTTAGTTTCTTAGAGGGTTTTTCTGCAGAAAGTTACCAACTCATGTGCACAGGAATATAACCGAAATAGAAGCAAACCCACTTTTGAACAGAGTTTATTTACAGAGAGTGTATCAGCCATTAGGGCTCCCAGCTTGATTTCCTTCTCTTTGCCAACACTATTCACACCACACGAAGAAGCAAGTACCTTGTGCTTCCACCATGGCAACTCAAGGGTAGTAATCAACCTTGAGGACACCATGCCTCCACACACTCCAGGACAGCAACAGGCTGGTTGGTGCATGGGTTGCTGATGCCAAGCCCCGTCCCTGTGCACCCAGGGGCAGAGGGGGCTGCCTACACCGGGGTGCCCCCGGAGGCCTGTGGGGCTGTCGCCTGCTGCATGTCCTCCCTGTAGCCCTTCAGGAGCTGGTTGAGCAGCGTCTTCTCACTGTCGCGGCGCTGGCGGATAAGCGGTGGCAACGGGTTTCCCTTGAGCTCGATGACTGCCATTTTGGCACGGTCAAGGCCATCCCGGTTGGGAATATGCAGCATGCGGGTGTAGTTGCCGGAGTGGGGCTGGAACCGGGGTGCCAGCACCTTGAACAGCTTGTGGATGAGGTCCTTCTCCTGCGGGGCAGCACACTCAGCGCCAGCACCGCGGCTGCAGGGGGTGAAGAGGGATGTGGAGTGGAAGGGGGTAGGCACCTACCGTCAGCCAGAAGTCTGCCATGCGCATGGCGCGCTCGTTGGTGTCACCCAGCTTGGCGTACTCGATAAGCTGCAGGAGAAAACAGGCAGCGCCCTTAGGGTCCCTGGGCCGCCCCCCAGCCCCGTCCCGTCCCGTCCCCTCCGCTCACCTTCTCGGCGTAACCCCTCATCTCGTCGGCCCGCGCCCAGGGCGCTTCGATCCGTTCGTGCCGCACCAGCGCCGTCACCAGGTTGCGCAGCAGGTCGAGGCGCGACCGCGGGCCCAGCCCCAGGTGCCGGAACACGCGGCCATGGGAGATGGCGGCCGGCACCGACAGACGCATCCCACCGCCCTCACGGTCCCGCCCGGCGCGGCGCGGCGCGGCCCGGCCCAGCCCGACTCTCCGCCGCGGGGCACCGTGGGATGCAGCGCCCGGCAGCCCCCGCCCTGCCGCGCTGCACGACGGGAGCTGTAGTTCCGGGGCGGCAGGGCCGGCGCCGTGTTGCTGTCGCTGAGGCGACACGGTGGACCCGCGGCCAGGCCGTGCCGGCGGCCGGGCAGGGTGGGCTCTGAGAGGAGGAAGGAGGGCAGCCGGTCTCCGTGGTGCCCCGCACCGCGGCTATGATGGGGTGCGGAACACTGTCTTCATGGGGTCTTTGTCTTATTCCCTCCTTCACCCCAGTACCGGTGGTGCTTCAGACCCCTGTATCGCATCCCCATGCTGCGCAGGAGCTGTGTATACCGGCAGCATGGGGTAAGGCTGGATCTCACCTCAAGAAGCCCTCCTAGGGTGCAGGAGCTGCCACATAATTGTGGAGGTGTGTGTCTGTCGTATTTACACAAACTAGCCCTGTTCTGCAAGAGCTCATGTCCACCTGAGGTTCAGCAAGTGCAAAAGGTAAACCCCCAGCATGGATACAGGCTGGGGAGCAATGGGATTGAGAGCCCTGTGCATAAGGACTTGGAGTACTGGTGAACGAAAGATTTGGTATGAGGGGGCAACGTGCGCTTGCAGCCCAGAAGGCCAACTGTATTTTCAGCTGCACCAAAGCAGAATGGCCAGCAGGTCACGGGAGGCGGTTCTGCCCCTCTGCTCTGGTGAGACCCCACCTGTGTCCAGCTCTGCAGTCCTCGGTACAGGAAAGACATGGATGTGTTGGGAGAGGGTCCAGAGAAGGGCCACAGAAATGACCAGAGGGCTGGAGCACCTCTCCTATCAGGAAAGGCTGAGAGAGCTGGGCTTGTTCAGCTTGGAGAAGACTCCAGGGAGACCGTAATTGTGGCCTTTCAGTTCTTACAAGGGGCCTGTAAGAAAGATGGGGAGAGACTTTTTAGCAGGTCCTGTATGCAACAGGAAAAGGGGTGATGGTTTTAAACTAGAAGAGGGGAGATTCAGGCTGGATGTGAGGAAGGAACTCTTTACAAAGAGGGTGTAAAACACTGGCACAGGTTGCCCAGACAGGTGGTGGATGCCCCATCCCTGAAGGCCAGGTTGGATGTGGTTCTGGGCAGCCTGATACAGTTGATGATGTTCCTGCTCATTGCTGGGGGGTTGGACTAGGTGAACTTTGAAGGTCCTTTCCAACCCAAGCTATTCATATATCTATGGTTCTCTGTTTCAGTACTCCTGGCAATGTAATTCAGCTCCAAGAAAAATGCTGAAGAGCAGCGTAAGGAGATTTTCTTCTATTTGTTTCCTCGAGCCAACATTTCTGTGTTTTGAGGGATTGTAACAAAAGCAGCTACCAACAGGGTAAGAAAAAATATCTTTGTTATTATGAATACAGCATAAAATCACAGTCATTTTATACAGATTTTAGTATTTAATATATAAATAAAGTGAACTGTATAGTTACTGGAATGTGTAATAGGAACAAACATATGGATTTTAGTGACATTTACAAATTCTTGGGCCCCAGCCCCATCTTTTGTTGCTTCTCTGGGGCTCAGAGTATAAACTCTGAAATACTTCTAGGAAGAAGGTTACTCAAGCTGTGATGCCACCAATAACTTCAGGCATTACCTTAATTCCATGTACAATCAATTTTCCTCATTTTCCTGATTTAGCCTGTGAATTCTGTGTCAGTATCCCCACATTGCAAGAAAGATTAATCCTGCATGTATTTGACACAGTGTTGAAAGAAAACATTTTCCAAGATTTATAATTTTGTTAAACTCATTAACAGTCAGCATTTTCCCATCACTATACACTCTTGCAAATGTTTCCATTAAATATATTTCTAATATTAATAAAATAACAAACTCTTTTATTATTCTTTTGCTTATAACTTGATGTCTTAACATCAAAATAGTATTTCTTTCTAATAAAATTATACATAGTATTTATATGAAAGAAAGTTGTGCATGAGCCAAGTAATGAATGTAGGCGTGAGCATATATGTGTTTCTACATTCTGATTTTGGATTCTTGGGAGAGTTTGTTATGTTTGGAGCCACAGAATAATAAATAATTTATAAGATAATGACTTCCCTGGCTACCAGGTAACTAACTTAAGACTGGAAATGATTCCTGCTCTGGCTTTATGAAGCTTTGGGTACGCTGAAGAAAATGGCACTTTTCTATCTGTGTGTCTTTATCCAGAAATCTTAATTAAATGTTTCTGGTACAACATGTTATGAAAGTTATCATAGAGTGAGTGAGGAATAGAATGGGAGAGGCTTATGCAAAGATATTAGCTGCATGCAAACAGAAAGCTGAACCTTCACAGCCAGTTCTCCTCTGAGGGACTCTCCCTGCTGGAGGAATTCCTATGTCTTCTTGGGTGGATTTAATCTCTACCATGATGTCTCCTCCTTGTTGCTGGGACTCAGCCAACAGCTTGGGAGCAGGGAGTCTGGAAAGAGGAGGGTGAAATACAAGGACAAAACCAAGGGGCACTTTCCTTCATCTGTTTTGATGGAGTAGGCATGTCTGTTGGAAACTGAGCTCTAGACTGTGAAAACCAGTGATGCAGACTCCAGAAAGGGAAGTTTCTGAGGTTCCCATTCAGAAAGGCGTATGAACATGTGCCGTGTTCTATGTTTAAAGAGTCTGTAGGACAGCTTTTTCTGCTTACACTGTGCTTATAGTGAAGCAAGCATTTTATCTACTTTCCTGGCCCAGTCTTAGAGTTTCCCTTCCATACTTATGCTCAGCAGGGCAACTGTCACCTACCCCTGAGATTGATGGTCAAACTGTAGGAACTTCTCATTTGGTATTTTTCTATATTTAGAAAAGCAGAGCTTAGAACTAAAATAAGTGCCTTTTTTAGAACACATCTTCTTGTGATCAGGGGTCAACAGAATTTAGTTGGTGTGTAGGAAGCAATTCATCAAACTCATTTTTCAGTATCTGATGGTAAAAAAACCCTGCAGCTGACAGTGCTGTAGTGGGAATCAGCCTTATCCAGCAGGTCGTGGGGTGTGGTGGTAAACATATGCAAGAGTTACATTATTTGTAGGAGTTACAAATATAACATTTGACATTTAATTTACTTAAAATTGCATATTCATGAATGATGTTACTTTTATCTATTTGTCTTTGTAAAATTAAGAAAATCAGTAACAAGTGCCTCCATTTATGCTGTCTTAGAGGTTTCTTTCAGCCTGCTGCATATAAGACCATCTGTCTTTTCCTTCCCCAAGCCTTACTGATGTCTTTATTATGTGGTTCACAAGACTGCTTGGATCTGCAGCTGCTGGCAGAACCCCTCCCAGAGGAGAAGCCCAAAGACCACAGTATGAGAGCATTACCACTTTTGCTAAGCTATCCCAGTGACTTAGTCATTGCTTTGTAAATATTGAAATACATATAGTGTGAAGAGGAATACAGAACATTAGGGGTCTTAAAGCTAATGCCCTTGCTTGTGGCATAGTGATAGTAACAAGTTGGGAAACAATCAGAGGAATTAACACATTGTCTTAAGATAATATAAGAAAGATAGGAAGGATCTAGCTAGCCAGCTGTTTATACAGCATAACTTGTACTGGTGATGTAGAGATTACACCAACTGTCTTTTGGCCTGGAAGTATGGAAGGGAATCCAAACCTTTACAGGCTATCTTTAAAGGGCTCCTTGTATTTTTATGTATATGTATTCT
The DNA here is from genome assembly GCF_028554395.1 of Pezoporus wallicus. Classification (NCBI taxonomy): domain Eukaryota; kingdom Metazoa; phylum Chordata; class Aves; order Psittaciformes; family Psittacidae; genus Pezoporus; species Pezoporus wallicus. The sequence continues at coordinate 774,572 of NW_026642642.1, forward strand.
GTTAGAACAAGCCCTGAAAAACATGGCAAAATAAGGTTTTGCTTTTCATTTGTAACGTGGACGTGAGCCAGCACTAAACATACTGTAAAAGTAGCAGCTACACAGATACAACATAGAAGTTTTGTGCTTAATATACTCCTTTATCTTCTAAGCATGGCAAAGTCCTCAGCAGCTGTCATAATCCAAAAGAAATGGTAACATACATCATCCATGAGGTATGATCTAACTTGTGCATCCAATTTTCCAGTGTAAAAAAAGGGCACTCTTGCTCATCCCTCTTCACAAATATAATCCCATGTGCAGTACCTCACCTTAGCCATCCTTGTACCAGTTGAAGTGTTCTGTCATTTGCACTCCTGCTCCTACTCATACTCCCTGTACAACCCAGCCAAATACACTGCAACATTGTGTTCCAGCTCTGTGAATGCAATTTAGGTTGCTCTGATACAGCAGAGGGAGGAAACAGATGGAAGCTCTTTGCAAACATGAGGCCTCTCTCTGGTCTTGTTTCACCTGGACTTCAGCATTTCACCAAGGAAGACATGCACCCACAGGAAGTCACACTCTGACTCTTTCTGCAAGGCTGGGATTGGTTTTGTACTTGCCAGTAAGCCTACTTGACTCACTTACAATTGGTGTTCCTGCTTTATACATCCCCTATTCTCTTGCTCATCTTTGTGTAATGTTTCCAGCATGAATCTATTGAGGAAGGGAACTGGCCTTCACACTCAGTAGCAGGTGAGTGGTAAAGGAAAAGTAGTGGTCTATCTTTTTGACTCTTTTTGAACAATAGCAACACAAAGATAAATAATTTCCCCATCAGGAAGTAGTGCCCTTGTATCACTGTTTCACTTTTTTTTTTGCCTTTTTCTGTCATGCGGGAGCATAATAGAAGAAGATACCTCACTTACAGCTAGCCTGTGGCCTATGCTGTGAAACAGGGATCCACTTCTCCTAAGACACTGTCCTAAGCCTGGGGACAGTAGGTGGAGACTTGAGTTCAGTGATGCAATATGTTTACATGTATAAAGTAATCGTGGACCAAGGTTTTCATTATTAGTGTCATTCAGGGATAGTGTTCAGCTACATATCTATCCCTGGCAAAATTTGGGTACTGGGTCATTTGGACATATAATGCAAAGTAGGCAGATGAAATGCTGTGGTCTAGTTAATCCTAGAGCATGCCTGAATTGTATTATACACTAAGAAGTTTTTCTTGACAATCTAGTACAATGCACAGTGCAGGCTTGACAGTATGGAATTACTACAAGGAGGCTACCATGAATCTGGAAAGCTACAGTACAGGCAGCATGGTTGGGGAAAAGCAGAGAGAAAATTGGGAAATAATATATATATAAGTATATATATATATTTTACATTGTCAGTGCATTTTTATACTGAAGGGGCTCTATTTTTTCAGTAGGCGTAGCTAAGGATGGGCTGCCTTCTGTATCCTGGAGTCTCTGGGTTCTGCCCTTGGTTTGTAGTCTTCTCCAGATCCAAAATCTACTGTATCATGATAGTTTGTAAATTCCTGAGGTAATGGAAATTCCTCTGTTGATGAATGAGTCCTGTGTCCAAATACTCGCTCTTGCAGCTCAGCGATGTCATTTCTGATGTCTGCCATCATCAGCAACAGGAAATCAAATGAACCTGGTGGGCCCTGCAGTCACAAGGCACAGTCAGAAATAATAACCCACTTCGGCCTCAGAGTTTTCAAACAGGTTGATATAATTACTCTTGCAGGGATAACCCGGTATAATACTGCTTCATATCAATTCCCAAATGTTAATGCTCTGGTTTTGAATCAGTTGGTTCAGGCAACAGTTTTCAAAAGAAGGCAAATGTTTTTGCAGACAGAGTAATTTACATTTATAAGAGGCTCAGACCTTCAGTTACTTAACAATTCCTTTGCTATCTCTGCCTCCTAAGATTATCTTAACATATTATGAAGGTTCTCCTCATGGGAACAGAGGAGATAAATCTTGGTTTCTTGTGTTCCTTCTTGTTAAACTGATAGAAATTACACACCTAGAATGACTTATCAATCAACAATTATTATCTCTTTAAATATTTTCTTAAGAATGCTAGTATTTGAAAAGTGTAATTTCAATATGGTAACCTTGCTGCTGTCCATCAGTTACTAAAATTATTGGCAATTACAATGCAGAGAGTAGCCATCTGGTTTTAACTGATTTTGGAAAATCATCATCTCTTTTTAGATGACTTCACACAGTAAAGTACACTGTTTAATACTGAGGACATCCTGCTGGACACACCTGTAAAAATCCATTCCATGACTGAGAAAACACCGTAATAAATAGATTTTTAAACAATATAACTTGAAAAAAGATTGTAAATATTCATCCTTTTCCTGATGTCTTGCTCAAAGCCTATAGCTTCCCAAAGCCTAGAGAGAGATGAGGGGCAGGATTCCAGGTTCCAGGGCTCAAACTCCCATAAAGAGCAGTGACAGAACTGTACTAACTTATACTCTACATGGGATCTCACGCTCCTGCCTTCTGAGGATGTCCTACTGCTGTTGTAGGGCAGAGGTGTACTTGTTGCCTTCAGTGACCACCCAGCAAGGGAAGAGGTGTGTAGGCAAAAACACTTGGATGAAAACAGGTAATTACTTTCTTTCCAATAATATTTTCTGTGCATGTAAAGTATCTTTCACTGTTTTTTTTACATGAGATTTCTTTGTTTGTTTGTTTTCCTTTCGGCTGACTTGTATGTAGTCAGCATCATTCTGTTGTGGAAATTCTTCTGAGCAATACTTACAGGTATCCCTTTTGGTCCTGGTGCACCTCGCTCCCCCTGTAATCAATACCACCTCAATTACTTTGTTGTGACAAAAGGAAACGAAAAAAAAAATCACAGTTTGCCTCTGCCAGTTTCTTTACTTAACTGTCCCTAGATCTAGAATCATCATTGTACACTTGTTCAGAAAAAGAAAGTGAAGGAGGAAGGCAAGGAAATTGCTGCTAATTCTAGTGGCAACAGAGTTGGGCACTTCTAGTATTTCTCTTAGACTGCAACAAGCAAACCCTTTAACAGGAGAAATTAATATAATGAAATGGGTACAGCATCAACATTTCTTCATGTAAAAGGTAAAAAAGCAGCACAGAAAGGAAAGGAAGCTGCTGGACACAGAGCCTGGCAGGGCTGTTTCCCAGGCTTAAGGAATGGCAAATACAAAATAGCAGAAGGAAGACATGAACGGATGAGATAACAGGATGTTTGCAGCTTAATAAAGGAAATGAGATGGTAAAAGGATGTGACTACAATCTTGCAGAGGGTCTCTCTAGCAAACCTGCACTTCACATGTACATGTGCCCACATTATGAAAAACAGTACCTCTCCTCACCTTGCTGCCATCTCTCCCTGGGGCTCCTGGTGGACCCTGCAAAAGAAAAGAAAGTGTTTGCAGGGACATCAGCAGCTGTGCAGCTAAGGCCAATTGTGCAATCCACAATGGGAGATAAGAGTACTGACCACGGGGCCCCGTCTGCCCTGCTTAATGTGTGATATGTCTGGAGATGGGCCCATAGGTCCCATTGATCCGCGGGGTCCTGGCTGTCCGGGAGGTCCAGGTGACCCAGGAACTCCTTGACTCCCTTTTGGTCCTGGCGCCCCTGCAATCAACAGCAAAGGTTACCTCCTTAGGAAAAGCCGTCAGGACACTTGATCAGTGCAAGCAGTGGGGACTGACCATTTTTTGAACCACCCAATGAACTGGTTGCCTTAAGACACCCAAATCCATAACAGAACAGCCAACACAGCAATCATCTGAGACTGTATAACTCCTTGTCACAGTAGCTACAAGAGATGTTCAGAAAACAATTAAACCTTGTATATACAAGGAAGCCAAGACTGTCAGGTGATTACGGACACAGAGTGGGAATGAAAAGCAGCAATGCCATATTTTCACACAAAGAAGAAAGGAACAAGTCTCATAAAACTCATAGGAATGTTAGATCAAAGACATCTACTATGCATGACTGGCACAGAAGCAAGCAAGCCCTTTTCAGTGGTGGGTTGCTTCTTCTGTTGCATCTTTCTTTTGTCCAGTATGGTAGCCCATGTATTAGGGACAAAAAAGTCTCTGTTATTCCATTTTGGTTTACATCCTTTTCAGCTTCTGCTGGTTCAGCAGAGAACGTTAATTTTCAGGAAGCACATAAGCCACAAAACGTATGTTTAGCTCAAGAGGAACACTATGAAAAGCAAAAAAGGAAATCTGGCACCTGAAACAACATTTGCACAATATAAAGACCATTAAAGTATCACTCGCTGAATTGCTTAATAGGGGAAAGCACTTTTCTTCATACTGAAGGCATGTGAAGCACATATAAAATGAAAGAGAGTAGAAAGGGTTCAGCAGGACAGAATACATATAGTTAGGGTTTTCAAAAGGAGTAAAATCAAGTTCAGTTTTGAACCTCAGACTCCTAGAGATCCAGCAGCACTGTTGCTGGCAGCAGAGCAGACAGGAAGTGAGCAGGAGTGGTTTTCAAGTGGAAAAGAACATTCTACAGCACCTTGGAGAGCTCAGTCATGGGGGAACCACATGGAAGACCTGCAGAGTCAGGCCTACGTTGGACTTACAGTGCAGAGTCTGAGACAGAATCTCTAACCATATTGTCCTCGCACTTCTGAAATACTGAAGACTGAAGATACTCATCCTTCAAGAAAATGAGATAAAGACACAAAACCAAAGCAAGACTGCAAAAGTGGGAATAAATGTGTGTGTGTATGTGCGCGCAGCTCGATTGTAAGTAAATAAAACCTTGTAAGGAATATCTGCTACTCCTCTGGAGAATACTCCTGAAAGCCAGCACAGTGCTAAAATTCCTTGGAGTCATCGCTATCCCAAAATTAGATGTGCATTCAACAGAGTTTGCAAAATTGTTAGCATCACTGGTTGCAAGGTGTCTGGCTTAAGTCAGAGCTTTAGGAGTTCTCTGCTTTTATGACTTTTCAAGCTATACCTTAGCAAAGAAGGTGTGAGTAGAGTTTTATGTTTCTTTTCAGATTCCTTTGAATCTGGAATACAACCTGAAAACACCAAATGAATCCTTGCAAAACCAAATGAGTTAAAATGGAAGAGCTGGCACCAAGCCCCACAAACTGAAAGCACATTTTCTGTTTTACTAATGATAGTGAGCTAAAGCAATAGGCATTCCTGAAATGAAATGGAGAGTGTTTTAAGACAGATTTAATATGCAGGAAATGGCAATTGAAGCAGGTGAGATATCCCAGGGAGAGGGAGAAATTTAACACATACAGGACAAACACAGGTTGCATGCCAAAAAACACATGGAGACTAAGACACAATGGATGATGTTCGACAGTTGGCAGAGGCTGGCCATAATGACCAGAAAGTTTTTAAATTTAGCACAAACACAAATATAACAATCAAAATATGAAACACATTAAATCTGATCACACTAAAAGATGTGCTTATGACCTTTATTCATAGTACTATTGCACATTCATGTCTCTCTCGTCTGTATCTTACCTGGAGGGCCTGGTTGGCCAGGCTGGCCTGGGGGGCCAGGGATATATGCATTAGATGCAAGCACTTTTTCACCAGTGATCTGCTTGCTAAGATCAGCAGCATTATTTGGTAGAAAAGCAACCTGCCAAAACCAAAAATCAGTGTAAGCCCTTCACCGTTCAGCTGGATAAATTACATTCTTGGTTAAGCTTTCATGTGGACAAACAGCATATTTATGTTCTCCAGCAAAATACAAAACGTTTAATCATATCCTTCACTGAAATAATCAGAAAAAAAATGTTACCGTTTAAGGCTGTTCGCTTTTCAAGCCACTGTGGAAATACTGCAATTCAATCCAAATGGAGGGCAGGAGAAATTCAGGAGACATACAGCAGCATGTTGTCAAAAACTTGTCTTATAGCTGCTTGGATGTTCTTAGGAAAACTTTTTCCTTATTTAAAGTTTTCTCTGCTCATTTACTGCTCTTTCTCAGGACAACATTAGCTCAGATAGCTGAGTTCTCAGTTTCTGCACAGCCTGTAACTTTTCATAGGTTTCAGCGACAGCGCCCAATCCTTTGTGTATCTGGCCCTGTAAGCCTACTGTTTAACCTGACAGATGTGTGGATCTGCTCTGCATAGAAACACAAAGCTAAAGTAAGTGAGAATGTCAGGAGAATTGCACACTGTAGTTTAAAATGTCATTATCACTTACATCAGATCCTTAATTACCCATGAAATATTAATCTGCCCAGATGGAATATATTTAATAGTTAAACTCTTTTTTCTACAATGAGTTTACAGCATTGATGAATAACAGAAGATGGACTGATGTCATCTACCTGGACTTGTGCAAAGCATTTGACACTGTCCCACACAACATCCTTTCTCTGGATTGGGAAGACATGCATATGATGGATGGAACACTCAGTGCATAAGGAATTAGCTGGATGGTCACACTCAAAAGACTTGCAATCAACAGCTCGATGTCCAAGTGAAGACCAGTGACAAGTGATATTCCTCAGGGATCGGTGTTGGGTCTCTCACTGTTTAACACCTTTGTTGGTGACATGGACATTGGAATTGAGCACGCCCTCAGCAGGTTTGTTGCTCTGGGGTCGCCAGCATAAGAAAGACATGCAGCTATTGGAGCAAGTCCAGAAGAGGCCACAAAGATGATCCGAGGTCTGGGGCACCTCTGCTATGGAGAGAGGCTGAGAGAGTTGGAGTTCAGCCTGGAGAAGAGAAGGCTCTGAGGACACCTTAGAGCAGCTTCCAGTGCCTAAAGGGGCTACAAGAAATCTGGAGAGGGACTTTTAACAAGGGCAGGGAGGTAGGGATAGAACAAGGGGGAATAGCTTTAACCTGAATGACGGTAGATTTAGATAGATATGAGGGACAAGTTCTTCCCCATGAGGGTGCTGAGGCATTGGCACAGGTTGCCCAGAGAAGCTGTGACTGCCCCATCCCTGGCAGTGTTCAAGGCCAGGCTGGACGGGGCTTGGGGCAACCTGCTCTAGTGGAAGGTGTCCCTGCCCATGGCAGGGGGTTGGAACTGGATGAGCTTTAAGAGCCCTTACAACTTAAACCATTCTGTGATTCTTTGATTCTGTCATATTTAGAAGTATTCTGCAAATGTTTTGTCTCTCCAGATCCAGCTGAAGGGAGATGACAAGGCAGGCAGCTGGTTTGCAGTGAGGAAAGAAGATTATTACTGGCTGGTGACTGCATGTACAGTTGGGAATTTTGCTCTGCCAAATGGAACAAAGAGTTATTTGAGCAATACCGGGGCAGATCTACTTCTGGGTCAGCTCTGTAGCTCCTTGAATGAATTTGGTTCAGTGGTGATGCTGGATTCTGCAATATTTGTTGGGAGAGCTTCATTAAATAAAATACATGATGACTCCTGCTACCTGTCAATGCTTTTAATCAGCTCTTTGGAATTCCCTGCGCAGGGCTGTTCTCAAGATCCATGCTTTCTTCTGTAATTTTTTGATGCACATGCTTCTGGCCTTAGTGCAAACCTAATGTTTGTAACACACAGAGGAAAAAAAAATGCTATGCACTTGCAGTACACCCTATAACTGGGCAAATTTCTTTTGTCAAGTTATTACTTAAGTATGCACTTTAAGGGCAGCCAGTGATGCTTGTAGTTTGGTGTCTGGATGCACAGAACAGTTCTGAGGGAAGCAAAAGTGAGGGGAAAAAAGACTTAAAAAGTTAGAAATATTAAGACAGTTCATGGTGGTGTTTCCGAAACACCAGTTTGATTTTTCAGAGTGCAATTCAAAACGCGATGACAGGAATACAAAGATTTATCAGTCATTTGTTACTCAGGTTTTGGAGAACATTGCTGTTTCAAACACAAGATGCACTAAAGACAAATCAAGTGATGTAAGTCTTACAAGAATTTGGTAGAGTCAGTCCACCCCCACAGAAATCAGTGACTGGATGAATTCAGCACATCACAGAAGCCCCACAGGGTGTTTCTTATGAGCTTACTCCTATGAATCTGCTCACATAAAAAATGGGGATCCAGCACACCTACTGCTTTGGGCTGGACTGTCATCTGTGGTTTTACAAGGAAAAACATCTGCTTTGTCTACTAATGATCCTGCAGCTTTCTCAGCCAACATCCCAGCCATTGTAGCACACAACAAAGTGTGGGACCGCTGGAAAGGCTCCTCCATGGGTCACAGTACCTTATGCCTGGGGCTAAAGAGGAAGATTCAGTAGCTGGGAGCTCTCACAGCCATACTTGCCAGGGACCAGCATGGGGAGGTCAACTGCACAGCTCTGGTCAGCACACTTTAAAGTTTTGTTTCCTGGTGCAAGGTCCTGTCCAAAGGAGGGTCCTGACTGGACATGAATGGAATGGTTGCAAGGATCATCGTGCTGCAAAACCTTCACTATGTGACTCTAGTCAAGGGCTCTGCAGTGCTAATGCTGCCATGCTTAAACCAAGAAGGAGTTAAATAGTGTGACTACCTAAAAGCACTGGATTTTCCAGGCAGTTTTTGTGAGAATATTTTCAGTGTCATCAGTGAGTGCTTCTCCTTAACGTCAGTGAGTATTTCTCCTTAAGGGTGTGCACAGTTGGGTGACAGCTTAATTGATGTCCCCTTTAGAGCTTGTACTTAAATTTACTACCAGATCCTGTTTTGGAGATGTATAGCTATCTCAGCTAATAAATAGACATCAGTTAGTATTAGTCCTTGCCATGAATATAACTTAAAGATTTATCATGAATAGGATTTGAAAGTGTGTTCTTTTCTGTTGCTTAAATATTGACTTGTTCCTGCCATCAAGGCTGTTGTAATAACTAAGTTTAAAAAAAAGATCAGATAGCTGCTGTGAAAGCATCTACACATGCTTCCCCACTGAGTCAGATGGACCCGAGGCATACACTGAGAGTGCCAAAATACCCAGTCTCTGGTCTAGCTCACTGCTCTTTGATATCTTCTGGCCAGAAAATGGTTGTTACATGCACTGGGGCCAAGCCATGTGTTTTTGATGTTGACTCACATCCTCTTTGGGATTGGCTATACTCACTGGCCTAATTTCTATTTCACCTTTTAACTGAACCAGGATCATCTTCCAGAGTGACCTTGGCTTTCTCTGTCCACAGCTCCAAATCTTAATGGCCCTTGGAAAATATTTTTTTTTGCTTTCCATGTGCATGCAAATATTAGTGAGGGTAAATTTTAAAGAAAGAGAGTATTAAAACCAAGACTCCCATATGCTGTGTTGCATGCTGCATCTGGAGTTTTGAGTAGTTTCTAGGAGATGTGTGGTTTAGGTGACTTTGACAGTGCTTGACAGAAGTGATCTGGAACATGGTTTTCTAATTAAACACGTCTCTGTAATAGGATCCAGCTTACTTGGTGGTTGTTTTTTTTTTTTGTTGTTTTAAATTGTTGGCTGAGTGTCAGCATGTTAGATACATTTCCCCAGTTTTTCAGCTTTCCATTCTTCTTCCTTCCAGCAAGGTCTGAGATCAACAAAGGACTGCCCACAGTTCCCTAGTATCTAGGAACAGTGCATCCAACTGGGTTAACCATGCAAAGTGACTTTCTGTTCCTGATCCTAGAACTACCTTTTCCTGTATCCTTTCATGGATGTTGCAATCCTCCAAAAAGGTATTGGTGCCATCACCAGAGGTAGCAGGACTTGCGTTCACCCTGTCCTTTCTGAAGGAGACACAAATCCACACCTCCCACTTCCAGAAGCATACACCAGTTCCCAATTGTAGAGTTTGCTGGATTGGATCCTTCACAGGCTCTTCTGCTAAACATAATTTTGCATAAAGTTCATAAAATCTGAAAGCCTTAACCACAAAACTGAAGACTCATTCCCATAAACTGTGTCTCTGGCAGACAGAAGTGAATTTTTCTGTGCAAACCAGAACAGCTTCAAACACAGATATTAAGAGACATCCTCCCCCGAAGAACTTGGCCAGGAGAAGCAGCTGGTGAAACACAAGGGTCCATCTCCTTGTGGGCAGAGAAGCAGCATGAGGTTAGGTCTCCTCACCGTGGGATAAAAAATGCTGAGGGTATCAGAGACCACCTCTTCCAGCCCTGTCTGTGTGAGGCACAACCCGGGGCTCCCTCTGAGGATGCCAAATAAATGAATTCCCACTAGGAAGATACTTAGGGGAAATTTAAGCTGTAGACCATGACAGGACTTGGCTATGAAGCAAGAGTGAGCTGCTTAGTTTGGCTGCAGCTACTGTACAAGTGCTCACAGTGTCAGGTATTGATGGTCTTAGTTTTCCAGGAGTGAGATTTGAAAACAGGCATCTAACAGTGGAAGTTGGACACAAAAAACTTTTTACTGATTCAGGCCATTGGTTTCCATCAGTTCTCGCAGCAAAAGACTTGGCCAACAGCGTGACCCAGATCCCTTCCTAGAGGTCAGTGTGAGCCTGCTCAGCATCACAGACTGCAGCTGGACAAACAGACACTAAAAAGAAAGGATTCTTTTTTAACCTGTCTGCTACTATTTGAAAATCAGAATCTCCATCGCACATGAAATTCTGCCACTTCCACATTCCTCTCCCTGCTGATCCAGAAGGAAAACATGACATTCTGAGATTTTTGAGATAAAGAGTATCTCTAAATTCAGTATATTTCATTTAAGTGAAGTAGACGTCTTTCTTCCTAATATAAATTGCATTGAATGAATAACATTAAATGAAACAAGTGAAAACACCAAATTGTGTTTTGACACAATGAAACTAAACGAGCACCCTGGGTGAAATAATTACAGCCTGTCAACAAGAATTGTTGAGAATATTCCTGCAGAACATTTCAATTTAAGAAAGCCTGAATGTTTGAAGGTGATGTTACCAGAAAAGGAATTACACCTGAATACCTACACCTGCCTCTCCAAATTCTGAGTCTCTGAGTTAATTCAATCCTCATTAAGTGCAAAAGGAGGCCACTTACAGGAGCAATTAAAGTTAAAGGCCAGGACAAGTTTTTAAGTGCATTATTGTCTACTTGTAAGGACAAAGGTGAAAATGAAAGAGGTTAGGGCCGAGGGTTTTTCTTTGTAAGAGAATCAAAGCTTAGTGGTGGTTTTATTTAGCCATATACCTCCTAATTGGGAAGAATCCTGTATCAGCATCCCATTAATGCAAGATCATTTTCTCCCATGTTGTGGCATCTGCAGAATGTCTTGCACTTGCTTGTACTAAAGGTGGATCAAGTCCAAAATCTTGTGCATTTAGAATGAATGAAAAGCTGAGGCCAGCACAGATTGCCAAGAAACCTGGCCTCAGACTGGAATGGGAGTTTGGCAGACTCTGTTACCATGAGCTTGGTAACACAGCTCCATGAGCTTGGTTAGCAATCTGCTTACAAGCAATACAGAAGCATAAAGAAGAGACGCCATTCCAACATGATTTAAAAATATATTGCCATCATCTTTATGGCCACAAGAGCCACAGTCTCTGCCACAGGCAGTGACAGCTCCAAACACTTAAATTTAACCTCAGTTGCCATAAAACGTGCAGGTCTGGTAAAGACATGGCTGATCAGTGTTCTTACCTTTTGCTTCAGTTGTAAAACCATCTGCTTTATTTGATGAAATTCCTTACAAGAGGCACAGCATGTCCCCGGTTTCGCCACATTTTCAGATTTCTCAGTAAGCCCAGCTGAAAGAAAACAGTTTCCAATGAAAATATAAAGATCCGAAGTAAATAAATTCATACAGTGACTGCAAAAGCAACTTGAAAGTTGTTACATTTCCTCAGACTGTGAAAAGAGGAGAGAAATTTGCTATTACTAATACTTTGACTGTGAATTGCTATGTAAGCCTGAAAACCTTGCAGGGACAGCTCTGAGCTCATTTTTAAAGCAGCTGTTTCCAGTTAACAGTCCCCCAGGAATTTCTTTTTTTAATACCTGGAAGAGTTCACACCACTTCTTTTATCTTTGTGTTTAGGGTAGGCTAACCCTACAGATCTGAACTGATTTACGGTCCCCAAAGGGCAAATTTTCATATGGTATAAATTACAGTAAAATCCCTGACAATATGGTCATTTCATTCACTTCGCACAAACTGCTTTTTATCATCACAGGTTATTCCTCCATGTGATGAAATCAGACTGAGCAGAGACAGGGATTGAGATTAATGGCAGGGATTTAAATCCATGCAAGAGAAAGGGTCACACCTGTTGATACTACGCATGAATGGGATCTTTTCAAGATTCCATTAAATGTTTCAAACTGTAAGAGATATCACAAATGTTTTTCTTGCCCTTTTCCCAGTGCCATAAACTGTGAAGCACTTCTGCATCACAAGCAAACAAGCATTGTTTTAACAGATGTCCACTTAGAGAGAAACATTAGGTGAGCTTTTTTGCTTTCACATATAGTTGTTGAGAAGCATCAAGTGTACGGAGGCTCTGTGTATGATGTATGGCCTTCTACAGTGTTACCTGGAAGGGTTGTTAGACACCTTTGAACACCAACCTTTCAGAGCATGTCCTGTAATGGAAAAACTCTGCAGGTGCTCCTGGTTAAAGCCAGCAAATCTTCAAAATCTTCAAAAAGGATCAACTACAATGCACTTAGCTATTGTGTTTTCCTTCTCTCTTGAACATGCACTCTAATGTCCTTCACCTTTTTAGAAATATGCATTGATTTTGAAAACATCTGTGTCATTTTAAATGAAACCAGAAGTTTCTAATACTAAAGATATTGTCTAATACTTGACTTGAAATATTTGCAGGGTCCCATAAGGAATATTGCATCCCTCATATGGTCATCTATGGAAAATGAACTAAAGCACAGATTTATGAAAAGCTGATTTTTTTGGTATGTTTAATCCATTGGATTTAATGCCATATAAGGTATGCTTGCTTTTAGAAGACAAAATTTTAGTTTTCTCCTAATCAGGTAGGAGTGGGCTGTAAGGACAAGGTGCTGGAATGACCAGCAGCATTAATACTGTTGTCAGCACTGAACTGATCAGAAAATTAGGATGCAAAGGCTTGGGTTTTTTCCTACTCATCAAATGGCTGCTCCCATGGTTGCAGTCCAGTGGCATTACAATAATACACAATTCATTTAATGTTTTTATGGTAGTAAGCACACTGTTTGCGCTTCCCAGCCCTTCCTGATCATGCACAGCTTGGTAATATTTGAGCAGTTTTTCGTACGGTGCTCAGATGGCTCAAAGATTTAAGGCTGAGAAGTATGACTTGGGGTTTTCTAATGATCTCTGCGTAAGATGTAATAGAATTTCAGCAAATTGTTTCTGACTTCAAGACTGACCACAACACCTCCCAGACAGAATCCAGCCTTTATGTGAAGGTACCTGAACACACAGCATTTGCTGGTTTCCTTCCTCAAAGCAGTATTTCTAAGGCTAATCATTTTGCTTTTGATTCCTTCCAAAGACTATTTGGCCACGGACCTTTCTCTGATAAAGAGTCTGCCATGCAGAGGATTTTTTATCCCTTAATAAGGAATTGATATGCTGTAATCAAGACATCTCTTGATATTTCTATAAGTTACATTTCTCTTGACCACAAGTCAATATTGTGGCTCCCTCATGGAATTCTTCCTCCTGCTCCAATTTTTCAGCTTCCTTTAACAAAAAAAAATCAGTGTTTTGACATGTACATTTTTGGACCTGTATAGGATTTATAGATGCACATATAAAGAGCCTTCAGAAAAATATGCCCCCCCCCCCCTTTTCTTTTTTCCCCAAACTCCAATAAATTTTGGGTTTGGTACTAGTCTTAACCAAAATCTCTTTTAATAGCTATCTTACCAAATGAGTTCCCTCATATTGTGTAAAGAAATTTTGCTGAAAACAACATACAATCATAGGGAGAAACTGCCAGAGCCTCTGCTATTTGAAACCTAATGCAATCCCTCTAGAATCAGTGGAATTATGTGTGGATTAAGAAGCAGTGAATTTGGCCTCGTGTTTCATTCTAAAATCCAGTTTATCTTCCAGAAGGATGTGGCACACGGGGCTGACAAGTATAGATAAAACAGGGCTGTAAAAATTCATGGAGATGAATGGGGGTGGGGTCAGCTATGGTTTAGGAAATATCATACCAGTGAGATTTCTTCAAATCCAGTTGGATTGACTTGTCGGAGGAAGAAGTCCAACAGCGTCATATAAGCAAGCATGAGCTGCATCCCTGGAGAGAGGTGGAATCCCCCTAACTCATACCAGACAGAGGTGATGATTTGACCAGGAAAGAAGTCATTCATCAGACATTTGCTCTACCCCCATCTGATCCTGTATCAGGACCAAACTATGAACAAAGCCAGAATAAAGCATGGATAAAGCCAGAAGCTACCTAGGACACGCAAGGGAGGGCAGGAAACGATTAGATGGAGCCACCCATGCACAGTGCAGAAACAGAGGTCACCCACCAGGGTCAGTTTGGCCAGCACTGAGCAAGACACTCTTACAGCCTGTTTCCATTGCACAGACCTATACCAGAATACGATTTATTTCAGAGAAGGCTTAAACCAGCCCCATTTCATGAAGGCTTTCTAAATCACAAAGTCTAGCTCATGTGTGACATTGCCATCCTGATGGGGGTCCTTTCATCTCAGTGAGACACCAGTGAGCCCCGTGGCACCTACCAGTGAGAGATCTGCTAGGGGGAGTGATGTGTTTTCTTTGCGTGTGCTCAAAGAGTCTACCTTGCTGATGCTGGAAGAGAAGGAGATACTGGCTGGGGAGAGCTCTGCAGGGAGCTGTGCCGCGGGCAGTCTTCACATGGAGACTGTTGAGTTATCATCTGCGTTGCATTATCCAGGCTCAGCCTGCTGAGATGGTTTCATTTGCCTACTTCTGTGAGAAGAGTGTATTGTCTCTATCAAATGTGACATGTCTGTGGATGCAGGAAAAATGCTCCCTATTCTTGTGCCTGCTAATAAACCCGAAGCTCTTGGTCAAGCCCTGTTACAGAGCCAAAAAGTGCCTGGATTGCATCCTTCAGGCATGGCACAATGAAAACATGACTAGTATCTCCTGGAAAATAAGTGAAATGGTTAGAGCTGGAGAAGGGGTACATATGTTTTCATGTCTCTCACACTAAACGTTAAAATAAAATTGAAGTGTTCCATCTACGAAGAAAAGCAAATAATCGATTTATTAGGAAGTGATTCCAGCATGGATGTGGTGCTCACCAGATGGGTGCAGGGCTAGGGCTGACCACGGGGTGGTGCATCGCGACAGCCGGTCGCTCTCGGCTGCCCAAAGCTTTTTCTTCCGGATGAGTTAACGCACATGAACCCCGTCAAACAGCAATGACCAG
Organism: Pezoporus wallicus; assembly: GCF_028554395.1. Taxonomy (NCBI): domain Eukaryota; kingdom Metazoa; phylum Chordata; class Aves; order Psittaciformes; family Psittacidae; genus Pezoporus; species Pezoporus wallicus. Next base: position 789,870 of record NW_026642642.1, read on the forward strand.
ATCCTCCTAAATTTGTCCCAGAGGCCTGGCAATTAGTAACAGTGACTTGGATTATAGCGGGGTAACAGAGCGGAAAGCTGTCTCCTGTCTTCACAACGCTGGTTTGGGAAATGTCTTGAAAGATGGGCAGTATTTTTGTTCCAGATTAACTACTGAAACTGACATTTTTATGTGCCGTGCATATTCAGTGTAAAATTGGTGCTTTTCAAATATCAGAACTATTTCCACAGCCTTGAATATTTTGCATGGTTGGTTATCCTGAGTGCTGTGGACACTGCTTTGTCTAGTAATTTGAATTAGCCAGCAGAAAAGTTAACTAGAAAAACTATTTGCAAGGGGATTATATGGGTTATTTCTCTTTCCTTTACAGTTTCCACACACTTACAAGGAAAAAAAAAATTGAAAAACTAAATTAAAATTAATGGACATGTTTTCAGAGGAAAACCAAATTATAAATTGCTCTCGCCATCCAACAGGATTTGAAGCACCCTGACAGTAACTGTTAGGCATTAATTGATGAACCTATGGTAAATCATCATTCATTAAAAGAGGGGATTTTGGTGGGGTTTTGAGTTGTTTGGTTGTTGTTTTTTTTTTTTTTCCCAGATCACAGGTTGTTTTCTTCCTCCTTTCTTTTCAAATTGTTGCATCAGTTTTAATCTGCAGTACTCTGAATGCTGTAACTTAATAACTGGGATGATGTCAAAAACCTTAAAATCATTTATGCACAGCACACACATGTACTTGGAAACCAACAGTGAAAATCAAGAACAAGGCTTCACTTCTACCCGTTTCCCATCACAAATTATTTTCATTACAAAAAAGTCACAAGACACACAGACTAATTGCAGGTCAGCAGAATTCAGTGTTACTCAGTGTAATTTAGCAACCGATTTAAGCAAGTCTTGGAAAGTGTGTTGAACCCTCAGGCACACCTTCTTTGAGCCACTGAGTGCCCAGAAGCACTAACCATCCAACCCAGGGCCATTTGCTAATCTGAAGTATAGGCATGTACATACAAATTGAAGTTACTGAAATTAATTTAATAACAGGTTAAATTAATGAAGTCTTGTAAGTGTAATTTTTTTTCCCCTTTGTTTCCTGAGCTCTGGACCACAAACTAGGTATAATCCAGGTTGGTAAAGGAGCAAAATATGGCTTTTAGCAGATGGATCCAGCAGAACTGTCTAACTGAAGCTGTAAAGGCAAGTTTCACTGTTCAGCCACTCTGTCTCTCTGGGGAAGACACTTTCCACATCCTTCAATGTACTCGCACTCTTTCTTTATAGATGGGGTTACTAATGTACTGCTCTGTGTGTGTTGCTCATAAACTGGGGAGGAGGAGAGCATGCAGCAGGACTGCTCCATAGGGGCTTGGCTGCCCAGCGAACAGCCCAGACTCTGCAGGAGCATCAACTACATCCCAGGTTCCCAGGTTCAGACCCCCAGCTCTAAGTATAGCATAAGGAGCGGTTCCTCTTTATGTCAGATCAACCTTTTAGATGGCCCTTTGGCCCAGAACCTTTAATCCCCACTAGCATATACCTCTATCTCCTTTGGTGCATGTCTTGCCATCCTCCTCCCGCGTATAGCCTTCGTGACACTCGCACCTGTAGCTGCCTATGGTGTTGACACAGATCTGAGAGCACAGGGTCCCGTTGCTTGTGGCACATTCATCTATATCTGGAGAGGAGGAAGAATCATAGAATCACAGGCTCATAGGACAGAATGTTTTGGGTTAGAGGGGACCTTAAACATCATCTAGTTCCAATGCCCTGCCATGGGCTGGGATGCCTTCCACTAGAGCAGGTTGCTCCAAGCCCTGTCCAACCCGGCCTTGAGCACTGCCAGGGATGGGGCAGCCACAAGAGTTCAAAATGCTCCAAAACCAGAGGTTTCACACCTCAAATACAACAAAAGACTTCCTCCAAAGGTATCAGGAGATTTCATGGTTTAAATATATGAGTAATTGCAGCACTGCTGGTGCATTGGGCTTGAGCTCTATGCAAACTGCACATTTATTATTAACGCACCTGACATTTCATCAGTGAACATCTCTTGACCACTTCTTTGCATTGAAAAGCTCACAAGCAAAGCTTGGTCCTGCAGATCTTGGTTCGCTGGCACAACAAAGGCAGGTCAGACTAGCCACACAATGACCACATGTGAACGGTCAGTTCTGAATTACATAGTGGCTACCTGAATCAAACCACAAGGATTTATTTTCATAATTAGGCACAGTTATAGTGCTTTGAGGGATACTGTTAGCATCATGTCCCTTGTCTAAGGCTAAAAACCCAAACCTGCAGGAGGAATTAATAAAGGGAATTACATCAGCCCAACATTCCAAAGTGTTTGGTTGCATATGTCTCATTTTAGGTATTACCTACTAATAATTTCAGGGGGATTTAGATCTCTTAGGTCTAGAACCAATCCTTAACATAATTAAAACATAGTAATGAAATAAGAAAGATTTCTGATCTAAACTGACTCCTAAAAGACCTGAGGGAGCAGACTGCATTAGTAAGTAGAGATGAGCTAAACACGCACTTCTACCTACCCAGGCAATAAGGCTTTTCTCTGTTCCTGTGCCTCTCCCGATCATAGCGATACCCAGGATAGCAAGTGCATAAGACTCGCCCAAAGTTATCTGTGCACTGCTGTTCACAGGGAGCTTCGGCACAGACATCATAGTCTGGAGAGAGAAAAACGTGGTTAGGAAAAATACTGGTGGCAGTAGCTAGATGATACTTAGTAAAATTGTAATTGCTAATCACAGCTTTACAGCAGTTGGACAGTTTCTGAAAGTTGGATTTTAAGCAAGGGTCACTTTCCCAGTTTGTAGAATTTAAGAATTCTTTTCACAGAAATATCAAATTACCTAAAAATTGTTTTACTGTTTTATCGCACTATTTTTTAGGTGCTGATAGCAACATTTTGTACGCCGAATACTGTGGGACACTGTGAAGCTAACTGCCAAATCCAGGCATAAAGCATGTTATAAAGAAAACTTAATTAAAATTGCACTCTAATTAGTCAAAGCCAGATATAACCCTTCTAGCAAAGAACACATTGTTACAAAACCATCATCACTCTTCATAATAGCAACGCACAGATTAGGGTATGGTAAAGTCACTGGCAAGGCTTGTCAGTGAAATCCTAAAAAACTCAAGTCCCCATTTCAAACTCGAAGGAGGGAGAATCTGTTTCTGATTTCAGTGCTATGCAGCAGCAGATGTGAAGTAGAACGAAGACACCAGAGCAAACCAGGGTCTGATCTGCATCCCTGCCCTGCCAAGGGCTGGATCTGTCCGCTGGTGTCAGGCTGGTGGTGCGGTTGAGGAGAGATGGCTCTGGGTCCCTGGCTGTGGGTCCAAGGGGTTTGCAGTGCCAGGAGAAGAGAGGAGCAGGAGCAGCATCTAGTGTCAAAACCAGCTCAAGCAAACCCTGATGGAAGTCAGGTTTTATGCCAAAGCAAGTGGCAGTTTCTGAGATGATTTCAGAGGAACATCATCCTGTACACAGCATCCAGGTGGCTGTCACTGTGCGCCTTCAGTGACTGGATACTAGGGAGTCATAGCAGAAATATGCTGTCCATGTTCCAGACCAAATACATCTAAACCAAAGTGTTTCAACTGAGTCCCCAGCAACGCACTGTTTCCATATTTACAGTATAAAATGATTAAAACCCAAACTCATTAGTGACTCACAGTAATGACTAGCAGACGTCCCTGGGTATGATGATTTTTCCAAACAATTAAAATGAACTGGTAGACAGTAAAGCAAGTGAAACCACATTTGCATGTTGCACAAATTATTTGCATATTTCACAAATTATATGAAGCACACACGTGGCACTGAGGGTAAAAGTGACAATGTGCCAAGGTACAGAAGAGCACCAACGCTTAACAAGCTGCTGTACGTCACACCAGAGCCCTTTAGACCAAAAAGTACTATTGTAATGGTGCCAAACATTTCCTCCCTTGTGCTTGTCACCTTTTGAATAGCAGGCATCCTTTCTTTCCTTCTTATTTCACAACTGTGTTAACACTTGAAGCCTGCCTGTAGTGCTGTGATGGTGAATGGCAGTGCCAGGACACCCAGCAGGAACTAGGGTCATGCAGTGCACAGCCTTGCTCAAGTGTGGAAGGAAAACACAGCCCTTGCCTTCAAACATGGTCAGCCTTGGCTAGTTTGGGCTTTTTAGGTGATGCTAGGGTTGTAAACTCCCATTACATTTGGCACTACTAAATAATCCTGAATATAAAGTGGGTATTAGTGGTGTTTTTCCTGGGCGCGGTTGCAATTTTAATTTTCCACTGAAATAAAATCAGATGGAGAACAGGCTAGTGTGCCGAGCACCGAGGTAAACATGCCTGCTCCTTAACCAGCGTGCCCGTGCAGATGCTGGATTTGGCTTGTGCCATGTTCTGCCTATTCAGAGTGGATGCAAAATGAGCTCTGTCCTCCCTGTGCTTCCATGAATAGCTGTGCCCTAATAAATTATAAACAACAGTGCTGGAAGGGACAATCTCCCACTGCAAGCAGGATTAACTATGTGTAAACCTTTCCTAATAGACATTTGTCTAGCCTGTACCTAGAAACCCCTGAGGGCTGGAGATGCCCCTCCATGCAGTCTATTACCAAGATTGAATGTCCCTGCAGATAGAAAGCCTTTTACTCATATCTAATCCAAATTCCCCTTGCAGCCATTTAAGCCCATTATTTTTGTCCTCTTCTTCTTGACCCTGAAGTACGGTTTACTTTCCCCTTGCAGCAAGTTTCCACATACCTAAAAACTGTTATCATGTTTCCCCTCACCCTCATTTCTTCTAGACTAAACAGTGCCAATGCTTTTGAATTGCTTCTCTTCTGCTATATTTCATCTAACTAGACATTAAATGGCTTTCACTTCCACCTTAATTTACTTTCATACAAAGATAGGGAAGGGTCCAAGAAGTGGAAATCTCCCTGCTTGTGGTTGCCGAGGAGTCAACCCAAATCAGACAATGGTTATGGGCAGGTCCCACATCACAGAGCTGTGTGTCCCCAGGGCTTTGGTCCCAGGTGAACAACTCCCTCAGGAATAGTCCTCACAAGTGGGATGAAATTTGGCAAAAGCTGCTTCGCTATTTCTGTATGCTATGCAGAACTGAGGATGCACATGCCCTTCCATGGTCAAGCCCCTTGTCTGCCAGCCCAAGCTGAGAAATGTGGTTTGTGGATGAATCAAAGCCGCACGGTGAGCATCAGGCTGTTCCAGACTTCAGGAAAATACAAAAAAACTGGAGCAGAACAACAAATGTCTCTGTATATTTCAGTGAACTCAGGAATGACAGCGCAGCATCTGAAGTTGTACCAAGGAAATTTCTGAAATAGCATTAGTGAGGGAAGAATAGATCTGATTAGTGTTTGCCTGCCATAAACTGTAACTAATCCACAGCCAAGAAACTCAAGTAACAAACCAGTGGCAGGGATGGTGTTCTCCAAAAGAAGCTGTTTCAGACTACATCTGTCCCTGCTTTACCCTCAGTGGCACCAGAAGACAGGACTTGGTTGGAGCTATGAGTCTCTAGAGCAAAGAAGAAGATCATTCAGGAGAAAAGGATGAGGAGTTACTTTTTGACCTGCTTCACTAGTCAGGTGGAGAAGGAAGAGATGCTATAAGGGCAATCAGCCACACAAAACAAACTCCCCTTCAGGTTTCCTGAAGAGCATTGTCCTCTGCTTCTGCAGCTGAAGCCCAGAGTGAGAAGGTGAGTCCAAAGCAAATGAAACGCAGAACCTGGGGCATGGGCTCATACTGGACTGCACTGATTTCTGTTGCTTTTCAAGAGCAGACAAGAAATAACAGGTCAGAAACTGAAGATGGTCATGGGCAGACACAATCCTTTGGGAGTCTGTTTAAATAACAGCTGTCCAAGAAGGATATCACTGTCTTCCTGAAGCAGCTGAAAGAGGGTGGACAAGGGAGGGTCTATCCGTATCCCAAACCTCCTCTTTGCAGCCACTGCTATATCACAGAGAAGACAGGGCTGGAGCTACTTCTCACATCTTTGACTTGCCAGTACTGGATTGAAAGGTGCAGATGTGCTCTAATAAGCTCACATCTGTAATATATTTATGTGGCTGTGTCGAGATATGCATTTCATACAGCTACTCTTCAAGAATATGCCAAAACAATGTGTGAAGAGCCAAGTAATGTCTTGTAACGGACTAAGTGAAATGAATGCTTCACTGAATCGTGTTTCTCATCCCTATACCGAGATCGTCTCAGATGTTATAGTAATTGCTGTGGCCTCTGAACTTCAAGGCAAAATATAGATTGAGCTGAAAAAGGGTGAAAGGAGGTATGAGAGGAAAGAAGCCAGAAGAGAAATTCAATTAGTGGCAGAAAACTCAGGTTACTGAGATGCAATTCACAGACAGGATTAAGCAAATTCAGTGGGTACATAATAAAATCTGCTTTCATAATCACCTCAAGTCTCAAGAGATGAAAATTAGGAGCCTAAAATAATATATTGCCATGGCTCTCATTTTATTTTTGTTCCTATCATTTCTCCTGCTGTACCCATTGTATTTAGTGAATAGCCAGCGTATAAAATGGTTACAATCCATAGGAAAAATGGAGGGCAGAGTGTAGAGTCCTGGCTTCTTTCCACCCTGAAAGGAGGGCTTCTGTCTCCTATGCACACAACTGCCTTGCACAACAAAGTACAACTGCCTCCTCCAAGTGTCTGTCTCACTCTGGAGCTGCCGTCTCATGCCACACACACTGAAGTGAAACTCACTGCAAAACCACATCTTGGAGCATCAATTTCGCCCAAACCCTTCTCAGCTCCCCAGGGCTTGGGTGGGTACTGTGAGCTCCTTCTTTGCAAGGAAACAGCAGATCCATAATTCCTGTTATGAGAAAATGTGTTTATTTTTGTCTTTTTTTTGTTTTTTTTTTGTCTTTTTTTTTTTATTTTTGTTCTCCCAACCAGTGTTCTAGTGTTTCCAGCCAGCAGCAAAGAAGATGCAAATTATAAAAAACAAAAGCAGCAGGATCAGCGTTTGGGTTATAATCCCCGTTGGCTGGAGACTGTAAGTCAACTGACTCTCTCCGGTATGTTAATTTGTCCCTTTTCCTTTCAAAACATCACCATCCCAAACTGGCAAAACTCTCAGGTCAACTCAAGGTTTTCCATGTGTCATCAAATAGAAGGATGTATTACCATAAACCAACCTTTTAACCTGGTTTTTGGAGAAAACATGGTTTATTGGCTTGTTATCTCTGGCCATTTGCTTCTGCGTGACAGCTCCTATTTCTATGGCTTCAGAGCCAATTTCATGCAAATCAAGCAAAGCAATCAGAATGATTGAAGAAGTCCCATTGCCACTGCTCACGTGAAACGGTTGGCTGGGTGGACCTGACGAGGTTAAGGCAGGCAGAGCTCAGCCTTTTCCTGCACGAGATCTCATTGCAACAGCCTCTGCGCCCATGACCAGGAGAAGTGATGGAAAAGTAATGCTGCTTGATGATGCTGTCCCCTCACTGACATCTTTGGGAAATGGATAACTAACAGCAGGACTAACTTAGTCACCCATTTCCTGTTCAATTACAAGCCAAATCAGCTGTTGTAGATTCAAGGATTACATGGAGAGAGCCATCAGACAGGAAACGTGTGCTCCTGGGTGCACAGAGCACTCCTGCATGCCTAACCAAGAGCAGAATGCAGCCCTTTGTTTGCAGCAGTTTGTGGGACAAGATCTGTGTAGCCATGTGTACTTAGGGGAGGATCAATGCTAAGGAAAACTTCTGGAAGATACTGATCTTTTTATTTTCCCATCAATTTCTTGGAAACAGCTCCCCCACTGACACAAGATACGTTTGAGCCTGTGGTTATATTAGGATGCTCTTCCAAACTGGCAGTGCTGAGAAGAGGGCAAAGGGGAAAGACAAATGCAGAGGGACAGGACAGATAAGAACAGTGAAATCACATACCTTCAGGGATGCACTGTCCAAGAACAAACTTATAACCCTTACAGCATTTTTTCCTGAAAAACAATAAAATAAATAAATGAATAAATAAATACATTGTCTAAAGGTTGATGCTGCCTTTAGAAACAGTCATGACTATATCATGTATGTGATGAATGAAATAAGATGAGGATCCTGAGCTTCACAGTTGGAGATAACTCAGCATTAAGGAATGCAACATGGAAACACACCATTCAGTCCATGAGGCATTTTAAATGATGGCATGACTAGCCAACTCAGGAGCCTGGGGCTGGGTAGCCAATGCGGACACACTCAGCATCCCAAGTATTTTCTGAAAACCCAGCTCCCTTGTGTTGAAAGGATGCAGGACTCTTCAGTGCTGTCCATACACACAGCTCGGGTCATAATTTTCATGATATGGTGAAGGGTGTTTTCAAACATCCATCATTACAATGTAAACTTGCAGAAAAGGTAAGTTTCAGCAAGGAGTGCACTCAAGATAAATGTTATCAGTAATTTCTCATTGTTTGATTAACCTGGAAGGTGGTAAGTGAAATATATCGGGTATTTCAACTGGAGCAAGGGAAAGTATCTTATACAGGCAGGCAGACACAACTGCAGTGAAGAGTCAATAGGCCAAGTACTCTCTATGTGCCTGTGATATGAACAAAGTGCTGAGAAATTAATGTTTCTTACACACTGGCCTCTAATGACATTCAGGTATTCAGCTGCACCTGCCTTCTAGACAGCAAATCACATCAAGTCACCAGGACTCCCAGTAGTGCTAAGAAGCCTTTACCAATGCCTGTGTTCCTTATCACTCTGAGAGCTACTCACTGCAGGGATCTGATGACTTTAAAAGGGTCCCACGATAGTGACTACCAGGCACCAGGACTGCTGCAAGAGAAGGAAACTGCTGTTCGGTGCACTATTTTATCAAGTTTATGTGAGTCTGAGGGGAAAATAACCCTGTAATTTACAAATTCACAGTTTTTCATGCCCCATTGATATGCTCAAATATCTGCAAAACTGGGAAACCATCCATTTGGTCTTATCCTTTAATTCAATAACTGATGCAGAAGAGTGCTAAAGGCATGGCAGTCATGACACAACACTCCCCTGGACAACACGAAGCCATCACAAATCATCATTAAGTTGAATTTAAATCAACTATCAGTTGCAAATGACCACTTTAAACAAACAATGCATCACTCCAAACTGTGTAAAAACAAACTTTGGCTCCGTATTTTACCCTTTTCCAAAGATTAGCCAGAATATAAATTATACTTAATGAAGGTTGAACATCTGAAGAGGAAGCTTTGCTTTGTTATGCAAACAACTGGTCCCTCATTAGACTTTTCTCCAAACACTGCTGTGAAGTTTTATCTGCAAGACTAACAAATGAAGGAGGAATGAGTTCAAAGGTGCATCGGGGAGGTTGTTCATATGCTGCAAGCCATGCCGATGGCTTTCCAAGTGCACATCCATCTCCTCCTGTCTGAGGAAGAAAGAAGGTTGATAAAGCTTTGCTTGTAGCTGCTCTTCAGAGGAAGATACAGCCTGGATTGAGAGAGAGCAGAGATGGGAAAGGAGAGGAGGGCATCCCAGCCATGAGATGCTGACCTATAGGGTTATGCCAGCCAAAACTAACCAAAAAGAGGAAGCAGTAGCTTTCATCCCTGAGAATTCCTGCTTAATTTTCAGGCTTAGGACCCTTAGGACTCCCACTCTTGGACTGGCTTGTGGCAGCAGATGCCAACCTCAGCTGGCACAGCCTGTGCCTGGGTAAAGACTTGCCTGCTGGGAACCTTGTAGGAGCTGCTTCTCTCCTCTCAACTCGGCCAGCAATGGCTTTTGGCTGAACTTGTTGGCTTTCCTGTGGATACGCTGTGGTTTTATCTTCCTTCCTGGATTCTCCTGATAGCCAAACCACTTGTCCTGATCAAACCCCTCTTCCACAGCCGCACAATAGGAACCCACCACACACTGAGGTACAGCCATTAAATACTGCCCTGGCACCCTGAAGCAAGCACAGCCTTGTGTAGCATCACAAGGGGTTGGTCCAATTAAAGATAGAGGAAAATCGTACCGCCCTTGCACATATCCAAAGCCCATGCTTGGAATCCATCTCTTGAGTTCCACAGGGAGATATTTTTGACACATCACTTCCTTGTTTTCAGTCTTCCTTTCAATTTTTGATGAATTTTCCCAGAGTTTACTGGAAAGGAGATTTGGAAATATTTTCCTTAAACACCCAAAGATTTTTCCACATCATGAATGCTTTAAATCACACCTAAAGATGCGGTTTAGAGGATCTGCTTTCAGTATCACACACCAGAAACCGATTTTCATGATGATTGTTTCCCAGTTCCACATTACAGATCTCTGTATTAGTGCAGCCTTTGCTCAACAACAAGCTTCAGCCATGAACACGATTTTGCCACAGAAACTGCTACTTTAGGGTTAATCCAGAGGAAATACAATACGACAATACATGTTTCTCTGAACATTACAGTGCAACCCTGGGATCCATGCGTGCTCTAGCTTTTCACGTTTTTAAGTCTGTCAAAATGATGGATACATGAGTTGATCATTAGCAAAGGCATTTTAATAGCAATATTCCTTTCCAGACATCCAGCTCCAGATTGACAAGTCTAATCAACATTGCGCAGCAGCGATCTTGTTATACATAGTGAGAGGTAAGAGGGGGTCCCCACTGGTAATTTTAGCTACTGAATAACTTTCAGCGAGGCAGTTAGCTACGCAGCTGTACATGTGAGCGTGCATTGAACACCAACTAATGCACAGCTGTGTGCATTAATCTATGTGGAAACTGAGCCGACATATTAACTTTAAATCTGGTTTCCAAAAGGAGAATCTTCTTGCAGACTTTTAATAGGGTGCATTAGCTATTAAAAGTAGAGAAACTTCTGATTCTCATGCAGTCTTCACTCAAGAACATGCACAAGCCCAAATTCCCAGAGGGTTTTGAGCAGCATGATTTTGATCACTGCAATGTCTAGCTTTTGTGTTACCTGTAGAAAAAGCCACAGTGATAGGGACTCTCTCAAAGCAAAGTCACCCCTTTTATCTGACAGGACCTGATTGAAAAGCAGGGAGGTGCTGAGCTACTCCCCTCTGCTCTGGATGTTGAGGTGCTCCTGGATCACTGAATGTCAGAAGATGGAATTTAGGGTCAAACCTTTGATACTAGTAAACAGCAGGCAAGTAGCTGTGGCAGGCTTTTGTGGCCCATCACCTTGCAGACTGAAGGGAGCACCCCCATGTCCCATTGCCAGCAGGACCCCCTGTGCCCGTCACATAGCAGTGAACCAGCACAGCACTCCCTGCCCCATCTTGCAAAGCAAGGCTGCTTGATAGCATCGCCCCAGACAGGCAGGAGGAAAGGTAAGATGCAAGGAATGTGGCTTAATTAAGCCACCTCTTTATTAAGTTTGCTTATCTGGCAGCTATCAGCAGTAACTCATCCCGTGTGGACCATGTTTTTTTTTCCCATAATTGTTTCCACCTGGTGTAGAGCTGCCATCACCCCTAGCCCTCCTGCTCTGCACAAGGACACTGTGGAGAGACTGGGGCATGCTGAACCTGTACAACACTGCTGTGCCAGAGGGAAGGGAGTGATCCAGGGTCCTACAGCAGCTGAAATGCTTTGGAAATGCAAGCAACAACAGGATAAACATTTAAGGTGATAATTAACCTGTGAATGTCTGCAGGAACACGACAGCACCTTGGGCTGTGGCAACAATTGGCTCGGAGCTGCCTGATGTGTATTGGGGTTTTGGTTAACTTGAGCAAACCTGGGACACTTAAAACCTTACCATGACGATTATTTTGAAGAAGACACGATGACCATTTGCTGTTTGAAAAAAAAAGGAAGGGAAAGGGAAAATGCAAAGTGAAACGCGAAAAAAGAAAAGTTTTATACTGGTTTGAGGTGAACGTAACACGTTAAGGAAACTCTTGCTAAGGATATTAAAAGTGGAAACAAGAGTCCACTCTATGAAATATTTGCCTCCTAGGAGCAAAGCAGACACAGAAATCTCTGCACTGAGTCAGAAAGTGAGTTCTTAGGATAAAATATGGGCCTTTTTTATAGGTCAGCTGATGCCTGATCTTCATTCATTGCAAAATGCAGCAACTCCACAGGTGGTTGGGCAGGTCAAATCCTTCCTCTCCAACAATGTTATTTCTAACCCATGAATGTCAGAAGAGTTGCACTTCGGGGGGCATAAGAGCTGCTTAACATTTTACGTGGGTTTAGATACAACAACACTGTTATCCCAGGTCAGTGCTGGTAGAAAATAATAATACAGTTGAGTGCATATATGTAACAATAATAATAATAATAATAATAATAATAATAATAATAATAATAATAATAATAATAATTAATAATACCTCTCCTATGGAGAAAAGACAGAAGAAAAAATTAATCAGATTTCTTCAATGTCATAACCTGAACTCAGATGACTTGTGCTGTATCTTGAAGACCTGAGTCAGCAAAGGGCATGGCATGGCTGTGTTTAACTGCACAAAGGGGTCTTTGTTAGACTGGCTCCTTATTGTGCCTGCCCAGTATTTCTATTTGATCACCCTGACTTTGAGAAATACACAGTACAGCAAAAATGCAAATGCAAAATACAGCAATTAACTTCCAAAAATAATTGGAGAGCAATGAAAGCAGGCCAACAAGGTACATTAGAAAAAAAACAAAACAAAACTAAAAAACCCACCCCCAACTGTTGTTTTTCTCATATTCTATATAAAATCTAAATGAGGGACAGGTCTGTCTGCCAAAGCATGCACAGACAAAGCCCATCTGCAGCGCAATGTGTTAAGGAAGCAGCTCAGTAGCTGTGAACAGTTTCACGGTAATTCACATGGAGAGAAGATTTATGGCAACATGGTGTAAAACTGAAGCAATGCTTTTTTTGTTTGCCTTTCCGTGGGATACATACCGAAATCTTGAGTAAGAGAGGATGGCCTCCCTGCAGACACTTGCTCAGCATACACTTTGCCATGATTTCCGCTATTTTCACAGTTTTGTAAAGAGGTAATTTATGTTCACACTGGGTGTAATGCAAGGTCCAAGGCCAGACCAAGCCCTTCCAGTCACTGTCCCTGCTGAGAGTGTGTAGCACAGGTATGGTGATGCCTTGCAATGCTGCAGCACCTATGACCACTGTATGTATATATATGCTTCTTAACTTCTCTTAACTGACCGAATAAAGCAAGATTTGCCTGAACAACCACAGAGACAGCCCTTCAGCAAAGCTGGAACTCAGACCACTGACAGCAAATCACTGCAACCTATTGCTTGATTTTTCTGCAAGTCAGATTTCAGTGATTAATGTGTTGCCTGAGTTGAAGCCATGTTTCTTGTCAGCTACTTAAGTCAAATAAATTTACCCGCATATAATGGTTTTCTTTTTCTTAGAAAAAAGAAAAACAAAAAAGCCTGCTATCAGCTGTTTTCCTCAGCTCTGGCTATTAAGACAGATACCAGAAATGAAAACCCATTCCAGTTATTGCTAAGGGGAAGGTTTTGATAAGATTCACAGTTCCTGGGCTCCTCTTCTGTGAACACAATCCAGGGCCCACATCCTCCCCTGGCAAAAGCTGCATACCTCTGCTGACTTTGGGGAACTGTGCCAGCATTTACCCAGGGAGGCTCTGGCTGATGCTCTTGAAAGCTCACAGACACGCTTCTTGGCTGCTCCCTACTGTAATGTATTGTTAATGGACTCCTCCTCTCCTTGAAGTGCTGTTTCATGTCATCTTTTTATGGTCAAATGGAGTTTTATGGTGCTGGAGTATAAACTATGGTTCCTTCTTCTCAGAAGGGACCTTCCAAACCAATACAATGGCTTGCACTCCTGCAGAGAATGGTATTTCTGAATGCGTGAAGCTCGTTCCTGTATAAAAGAGCAATAAAATACTTCAAGGGGTGCAATACCCTGCATGGGTATTGGTGGGGCTTGAGGTTATGACAGGTGCTGAGCTGCATGAAACTGCAGTGAGGGTTTTTCAGTCATAGGACTTCCAATCCCATCCCTGGCAGTCTTCAAGGCCGGGTTGGACAGGGCTTGGATCAACCTGCTCTAGTGTGAGGTGTCCCTGCGCGTGGCAGGGGGCTGGAACTGGGTGAACTGTAACGTCTCTTCCTACCCAAACCATTCTAGGATCCTGTGAACACACAAAAAGGCAAAACTTCACAGATCTGGGGAATCCAGCCACCGAAAACATCTATCCTTTTTGTGTCAGTTCCTGAGCCTGTGTTCTCTACAGGCACAGCACAGGACATCCTGCCATGATGGGGTTTGTGGTTTCGTTTAAGTAAATGAGATGTGATAAGTTGTCCAGTGGAGGTGTTCTGACAAAATCTAAACCAGACAAAACCTGGCAGACCACTTCCCCAACACATTTCCCTCTGCCAGCAGATCAGCAGTCCCAGGAGACCATCAGTTTGGGAATATTTTAGTTCTTTTGGGATGCAGAGGATGGGTTGGTACCCTGCAGACAGCACCACAAGAAGAAAAGAGTTCATGAGCTTCTGCTTATTACAGGAAGAAATGGCAACTAAATGTTTGTCTTTTGGGTCTCATCTGGGCTGAATAGAGACTTCTAGAAGGGTTTTTTTTTGTGATCCTTCTGAGTGGAATGCAAGAAAAAGGTCGTGTTGGGATTTCCACAGGAACCATACAGTCTCTGGCTGCACATTTTGGGGAAGCCATAAGACTGTTCCAGGGCCAGCACTAACACTGGCCCTTGTCAGTCCCTAGTGTAACCAGAGCCTTGGTGCTGCAAGCACAATGGGTAACAACAGACGAATCAACATTTCTTTCTGTAGCACAGACCAGCTGATGATGGTGTTGGTAGCCGTCAGTGCTCATATGTCACTTATCAATGTCCAAAAATTACCAGGTAAAAATGTGCCTGTGAATATCCTCTGAGCAAAGAAGGAGCTCTCAGAAGGAAAGTATCACACAGCTTCAAAAAGGTAATTACTGCTGCTGCCACTGGAAAAGGCATTTGTTGGATATTTTACATGCACGTGAACGGTGTCATCCAAATCACGTATGTGATTCCTTCAATGTTGGACTGTACTTTCGTCCCCTTTTTCTTGGATCTTTATTTCATTGCTTCCCTTCTGCCCCCCACCCCCTCAATGCGAAGGAATGCTCATGTAGTTTATCACTGGACAACATGTCAAAAATAGCAGAATGATTAAATAAGACTTTTGACTGTTCTCATCTGCTTAGACTCAGCTTTATACACACACTGTCAGCTTTGTCTTGCTCTCTTTTCTTACAAATCTCTTATTTTCTGGCATTGTACAAAAAAATGTTTTTGTTTAGTTTTGCAGGTGAAGCTGGTATGGATTTTGCACAGTCAAATTAATGTTTGACAGGTGTGAAATTTGGGTGAAGGAAAAAAACGGATTTTACACAAAGATAGCACTGTTTGCATTTACTACATAGTCTAATGAACTGGAAAATTAATGCATCCTCATAAATACATTATCATTTCTAAGAACAAGTAACCTCTAAATCTAAAAATTATCCAAGATTGAGCCCGCAATTTAAAATAACTTACTGCTTAGAGACTTAAAAGTATGAAAATCAAGCAGAAGTCCTTTTTTCCACCACCTCTAACTTCCAATTAGAGGACTGCAAGCCAAATTTCCTTCCAAGTCTGTAAATAGTATGTCTTGCTGACGGCACACATTCGGTTATTTATCTAACCCAAGGTGAGCCAGAGTACAGGACTAATCACAGCACATCTGTCCTGTCTCCTGGATTTTTTTTTAAACTTCCATGACTCTTCATTTGTAGCTCCAATTTCCTACCAAATATCCATGTGAGATAGAGAGTAATAAATTCCATTTCAGTGTGGAAGGCAGAGCCTGAGCAGTGCTGCAAGGAGCTGTGCTCGCTCGCTGGCTGCTGTGCTGGTGCTCGGTCACTGGAGTCAAACAGCAATAAACTGCTGGCAAGCTCTTAGACTTACTGATTCCAGTCCAATCCAACCCCATTTATAGAGCATCTTTCAGCAACAAGATCACAAAAATGCTGCATAAGCAATGCCTCATAAACTCTTTTCGGTAAACAACAAAAGGCAAGTGCCTTTTAAACATGCATGAACAGAAAAACACATCATAGAAACTATGCAAGGAAGCCAGATTTCTAAAGCTAGTTCTCCAAACAGGACATAAATCCCAATTAACCTTCAGAGACAAGCTAATAACTCTCTCTCTGTTCATTTAGGGGTGAGCTGACATATAAGGGCCTGATCCTGATTCTGCAGAAATCCCTGGCAGCTTTGTCACACTTGTCAGTTTGGGAACAGGCTTGGACCAAGCCTCAGAATGATGTGCAAGCACAAGAGGACAAGTACAACTGGACTTGTTGAAAGAACAGTTTCAGTCAATCACTTCTGGCATAAACTTAATCAAGTCTGGCTGTCATTTGTCATTGGAAACTGTTGCCTGCCTCTTCCTGGTTTTGACGGATTTGGGATTTGAAATGTACCCTTTCTCCTGTACTCTCCCCATGAGTGCACTGTCCTTCTATACCATAGATCATCCATCTACATCCTAGACACAGGCATAGATATTTAGCATATATTTTAGTCTGTGATGTTTCTTGAAACTGATTTAAACAGTCTAGAAGTGGGGAGAGCCAGACAAAATGATTTTGGGAAAGTCAAAAAGCTTGGAAAAATAATGTAAGAAAGAAGCAGCTCTGAGCACCTCATTCTTATGTTGGCTGCCCACAGTGTCCAAAAGACATCTTGGTTTCCAGCACTGAGCTGTGAGAAAGATGTCTGCATTTGAATACTCTGTCCTTCTGCTGTAGAAAACTTGTATTGAAAGGACAAGTCATCACACAACATATGTGAATTGCCCAAGACAAATGGGAAACTGGGCACTCCCTCTATACCATCTAAGACAAGGGGTATGAAATGGCTCCTGTCTGCAGAGCAGACACTTTAGAGGAGTGCAAAAAACATAGCATTCTAATTTTATACATTTAGAGTCACATACGGATGCTTAACTGCCACTTATGCCTAAGGATTTTTATCCTTCCAGTACTGTCTTAGAGTCACAGGAGCATGATCCTGCTTCAGCACAGCCAAGGGAGTTTTTCAAGCCAAGGTTTCAGCCATCCTATAAGCAGCAGAAATAAATCCTAGGGAAAAAAGCCCACATAACTTTAGAAAAACAGATTCACAGCACAATTTTGGATGCAAGGGTCCTCTGGAAATCATCTGATCCAAGTGCACCTGACAGCAGGGTTATCTGCTCAGAGACTCACCCAGGTGTCTTGAATGTCTCCAGGGACAAAGACTGTCCTTAACCACTTCACTGCACATTTACCCCTTTTATACCTACTTAAAATGTCCCTGCTGCAACTCATCTCATGTCCTTTTGCAGTGAATCTCTGATGAAGGTCTGGCCTTGTCTTCTCTGTGACTACTCATTAGGTAGTTGAAGACATCAATTCAATTTGGCCCTTAGCATCCTCTTCTCCAGCTGAGCAAACCCCTTGGGCTCTTCTTGAATATAATATGCTTGAGCCCCTGAGCATCCTAGCTCCTGTTGTTGATAAGTGTACAAAATTGTAGGTAACAAAATCAAAAAGTATCACTAACAGATATTCTTTAAACACATTAAAGAAATGGGAAAGAAGCAAACAAACGAAAGAAGATTAAGTGATTTGCTACACTGCAGTGGAATTGCAGCTTTGGTCCCCTCCCACTTTTTTTTCTCCCCTCTTCATTTCACAAGAAAATCTTAAAAGAAAAACTGAAAAAAAATAGTAAATCTTGAATGAAATACAAACAATGCTATTTGTCATTACAGTATTTTCAAACAAAAGGGTTGGCCAGCTCTGATTGCTATCTAAGCAACAAGACCAAGTTAAAATTGTTCTTCTAATATATTTTCAACATCAATAGCAGCGATGGAATTAACTTCTTAATGTAAGCCTTTGGTAATCTCTACAAAGACACTAAAAAAGATACAATCTCAAGACTGTTTCACTGATCCAGATGTTTCTCTCCTTTTTCCCTCTGTTTTATTGTTCCCAGAGAAGACCTTGTAAAAGCTGAAACTGCTTATTAAGTATACAGACTTAATGAATTGGACAAGGAAAGAAATCATTCTTACAAGTCAGATCCATGTTTATTGTCCAGAGAAATGATAGCAAAATGCTCTCTATATACAGAGCCGTCTCTTTTAGGACAGAATCTGCCTCCGGGAACCACTTCCAGCATGCAGAAAAGATTCATTTTTAAAACAACACAGTGCAGAAGTTTGCTGAATTATGCAGTGATGCTGTACCATGGCCCCAGTGCCAAGGATTATTTTTAGAGCCACACATCTGCAGGTTATTTGTTGCAGGGTAGGGCGAATGGAGTAAATTCTGAAGCAATTAGCTAAGCAGACGAGCATTACCGGTATGAGCTGTTATTTATATGGTGTCACTAGAAGGCTTGGTATCTGGGATGCGGCAGTGGTATCTGCGCTGCCCCTGTAGCTGATGCTACTCTGCTGAGGCTGCAGTCAGCAGACAATGGAAAGTTCATGAAGCAGCCTTCTGATGTGGCACTTAGCTCCTATATTAAAAACGGCAGGAGCAGGAATGCCATCCAGCCAATGAATGGACTGGCGGTGCCTGCTCAAAATCAGTGCAACCCACTGTCGTGGTTTAAACAGCCAAAACACTGCACTGCAACAGCTACCAAGAAGGAGAAAAATGACTGCTACTGCTGAACCCAGGACACCCACTCTTTAATTTGTGAGCAAATGGGTGTCACGAGGCCAGTTTTAAAAATGAGAAGCAAAGCTGTCTTCAGAAACTTCCTTCCATTTCCCCACCGCACCATATCCCACACAGCACTCAGCTTGCAAGCCAGACAGAGCCTGAACTTGGTGTCAACTGCCCGTTAGCCAAGTACTAATTGCAGGAGTGACCGCGCTGTGCCTAATTGAGCAAACCACAGCCCCAGCCCCACAGAGAGCCGATTTCTTATTGCCTAATTTATTAGAGCTGGCACTGGCTGCTGCTCCTCTCTACTCACCCTCCTCCTGGAAGATGGTTTTAGCTCTGAACAACCTATTGAGGTTGAACACAAGACTTCTATGAGATGCTGAAATGCTATCAAGGCAACTCACTCTCCCCAGTGTGCTCTGTGTGGTTGCTACTTGCAACCATGCTCCAGCTGAAAGAAAGCCTCTCCTCCACCCCTAGCCCCCTGATATCCCTCTGCCCCAAAACTAGGGATGGTCTGTTCTACAAGGCATGATGCCTGGATAGCATGAGGTAGGACCAAGAGGCACTTTGCTCTGGCCAGCTATGAAACACTGAGAGCAAAGGGGTGAAAATAAACCCAAGGAAGAGTGGATTTGCTGCAGGGCTATCCTTCAGAAGTGAGTGTATATCCTCAGTCAGTAAATACCTGAGAAAATACCTATCGTGTCCATTTGTAAAGCACTTTGGGGTGAAGTTGTTTTACAAGTTATTACCAGTATGTGACTGCTGGGTTTATGGACAGTTGGGTGGTCCATACAAAAGCGCATTTAACTTTTTAATTTTAGGATGCTTTTTCCCTGGTAATTGTTTTGTTCTGGGCTATTTTACTCTGTATAAGAAGAGTAGTTCCTTTTACCTGTGGTGCTTGTTTTTCTCTTACAGTTTGTCTAATTCTAGTGTTCCACTGAGGCCTTTGCAAAATAGGAAGTGATGCTTCTACCTGCCATTTTGGTATGATTGGTACAAACCCAAAGATCTGATTTTTTTCATTATTCCCTGTTGGCCTGCAGTATTGTGCAATTACCCTTGTATTAATTATGCATTACAAATGAAGCAGGGTGTGTTTCAGATACTAATGCCTGCAGGCATATACTGAATTTATATTACTACACCCCTTCCTGAAAGCAATGCAAACTGAGGACATGTCTGCTGGAGCTGGTTCATCAGTGCTTGTTACAAAGCTGCTATCACTGGAGCAACTCTGGTGTTCAAAGCATCCAAACACGCTCAAAGTCTGGGCTCAGCAGCACAAAAAAACTGAGGCCAGAGTGAGATCAGAATCAGGATTAGTAACCAATTTACCCAGAAGATGGGGTAGGATCAATGCAGGTAGTGCTGTTGTCTTGTGCTGGGGGAAGCAGGCTGGATCATTTGAAAAGGGAAGACTTCTTGCCTTCAGTTGAAGAGAAGACAGGCTGATGCAAGGACACGAGATGAATATTGAAGATGCACTGCAAGGGGCTGCCTGATGCTCTCATCTGCCTTGGCCGCTGCATCAGTAACATCCTCTTGTCACCTACTGTTTTAAAAACCTCTTTCTCTGAGATTAATTATTGGAGAAGTGTCAATTGAATGTCATGTACCTTGGGCTTTTAAAATCTGTTTTCAGAACAAAATGAGTGACAGCACTAGGAGCTTTTTGCAGCAGGGAATTTACAGCTGTGGCACACTGATCAACTGCTCTGGACGAACCACAACCCTGGTCATACACAAGAATTGTCACCTTCATCTGAAGAAAAAACTGGTGAAAGTTTCTGTGATTTTTGCCCTATAATTTAAGGTCCTTTCACGCATTTCATTCTAAGACCATCATTACTAAATATCCAGAAATTTTCAAGTTGATGTTGTACTTAAGTGTAATACTCAGCGACTGCAAAGGAAGTGTAGAAGTTGGGAGCAGTATACCTTTTCTGACTGGCTTATCATGACTGGAATGATCATTGGTGACAGTCACTTTGACTCTCCCTGAGTTAATTTTAGGTCTCTGTGGAAAGTGCATGTTGTCTCCAAAAAGTAGTATCACAGCTAAACACATTGTACATCCAAGGCATCAGTCTGTGCTAGCCTGTAAAGACAATGCTGAATATAGATCTGAGGCTAAATCAGTATCAGCAAGACATGATTAGCATTGCAAGATTCATACCTCTTTTCCTCTCAGAACATACATTTTGCATCAATCTGGTCTGCTTCTACATTCCCACCCCTTTATCTACACGTAGTACTGTGTGATGTCTTTAAGCTCACTCCACAGTTCAAACCAGTACACTTTTGTGGAGGTAATATTGTATGCAGAACAAAAGGAACTAGTTGTTTTCTTCCCTACTCTGTTCACAAGTTCGTATTTATTCCCAAAACACTCAAAGGAAGAAAACTCAACATTTTTACAGCCTGAGATATCAATCTGATTCTCCAAAACTGTTTGAAAGCACTACATTATATCTAGCACGCTCTAATATATTTGGAATAAAGGTTTGGCATGTGCTGTAAAGCAGACTCCCCCAAATCCATGCATGCCAGCTCCAAACTGAAATTTATATCATGTACATTCCTCGAGAAATTTCACCTTCTGCTGTGGATGTTTTTTCTCCCTTTTTTTACCTAATGAAGTGATTGTTTATTGCTGTTACAACCTGATGGGCATAGTGTGTATTATAATCTCACCATCTGCATCATTTACATTCCCAAACGTGGAATCTCAGCCAGATGCCTGACTTATCTCCAAGGCAATGACTTCAGGCATATGGTTTTTATTTAAGTGAATCACAATGCTAACAGAAATCCAGTATCTATCATCTATCACAACTGCAGATAATAACTCAGAATAAATTTCTCTTTGGATTTTTATTGTTGCCCACACAGACACTTCTGTGGATGAATCTCCTAAAGTGCAACAATAAAAATCAAATGCAAGGTAAGGCAGGATGTTAAGAAGAGTACTTCATTACAGGTGAAGTTTGCAGATTGCATTACAAGTGGAAGAAAAAAGTGCAGCCCTTAGCAACATGTTGATACTGAAGCGATCCATGTTATAGTAACACTGACAAACAATTCAGTGCCACAGCAGTGGGTCACCCCAAGTCCATATTTCTGTTAATTCTTTGAAGGATCCAGCAAAATCCACAGCACTGGAGCTCGGCAGCTAAGGGGTGTTGGAACTGGATGACCTTAAGGTCCTTTCCAACCCAAACTATTCTATGATTCTATGAATCTATGATGTCATCATGTGCAGAGGGATCCATAAACTGAAAACACCACCATGCTCTCCTGCTTGCACATAGAGCTTGCAGCTTCTATTGAGAACTCTTGTGGGGTTTGCTGGCACAACCCTCTGACCCACCCTTCCTTGAAATAAAAAGTACACTTTCATTTAGGAATATATCTTATTTCATGTTTTCCTCTGACTTGGATTTCTGGACATTTCCACACTTCTAATTAGTACTGGTAGCAGTAATAATATGTTATCACTTCCATGACGTTAACCACTAGAGCATAAGTGCTGCAAATAGAAACTAATTTCAACATAAAGAGCATCTTCAAGAAACCTGATACTTCCTTACTTAGATTTCTTAGACTTCTCACTTAGATAATTCCTTAGATTTACTACCAAATGAACACCACTTTAGCTTTCATAGAAGAAAAATATCAGTACTTATACTAGGCTGACACCAAAGCATCCCCAGCATGGATCAGATCCCAAGCCCTTATGAAAATCCTCTCCAAAACAACAATTCCTGACCCAATGTATTTTTGAGCCACAGCTGTGAAGGTATGTGAAAAGTCAGATACACATGGACTGTGACAAAGTTCCCCACATTAGAGCATTGTGAGTGCGGGGTAATCAATGCCATCACATCCTTGTAAATATACTTGGATTTTCCGTGAAGTAGCTGAATTTCATCTCAAATTCACCCCACCAGTGTGCACAGTGAAGGGACTGAGTAAGCCCAGGTCTCACTGTATTCAACAAACAGGGACAGACACTTTCGGAGAGCAGCTCAGCCTGGCAATGGCATGGCAGACCCCAACTCTGGTGTCTTGGTTAGGTGATAAATCATATCCTAGAATCATAGAAACATAGAATCATGGAGTGGTTTGGGTTGAAAGAGATCTTAAAGCTCATCTAGTTCCAACCCCCTGTCACGGGCGAGGACACCTTCCACTAGAGCAGGCTGCTCCAAGCACCGTCCAGTCTGGCCTTGAACACTGCCAGGGATGGGGCAGACACAGCTTCTCTGGGCACCCTGTGCCAGGGCCCAGTTATCCCTTTTTGTTTTTAAACTCTTTCAGAGCTTCACTGCTATGGGAGGTGCTCAAAGGACATGAAATGAGGAAATTTGTACTAACACCAAGAGGAGGAGGTTGCTTCCTTGCTCACTCCACTGATGGTCTCCAGTCAGAGCCTGCAGCCATCCTCCTGCTATGGGGTTGGGAGGCCCAGTGGATGTACCCCCTCAAAGGAGACAACCCCAGCACCCTCATGCACAAATGCATCACCCCACATGGCGTGTGCCTGTGGTTTGACAGCCAAGCATGGTGAACTGATTGCTCCTAGACAGAGGGGCTGGCCTCGAGGGAGCTCTTAGGGAACACTGTTTGCAGAGCTGCAGGCAAGGGCAGCCACCCCCCTTGGCTGCACAGCTCTACTGACCCTCCCTGTGGATTAAGCTGTTTTGTAAACCAGCGAGATTGCAATGCTGAAATTTCATTGCATTTGGACCTCTCAGGAAACCTTTCCAGAAACAGAACTAGAAAAAACAACCCAGACTACAACCATGTAATTAAATGCTGAATCATAACTGAGAGCCACAGACATCCAGTGAAAATTATGCTGGCATGTGGTTAACACTGGTTTTTCTTAATTTGTGAGTGCTAAACCCTTTGCATGTTCACAAGGTCACTGTTGTGTGCAGCAGTGTCTTTATTTGATCACTATTTTCAATTCACCAAATTCCCTTTCAGCACTCCTTGAAGCTGTCACAGATGATGTTTGTTGCCCTGTACTTTTCCAGTTAATGTCTGACTTATAGTTTGTCTGCCAGAATGCTTCAATGATGTGGTCCTGCAGACGATGCAGTCAGAGCATCGCACTGTGCATTGCTGTGGTCTGCCACAGCTGCTCAGTGCCAGCTCAGGGACCCTGCTCATCCAGGAGTACTGGGCGAACACTAAAACACAGGCTGGGGTGAAAAACCATGGGAATGGGCACTCCAATCTCTAGGACAGATCTATTCTTTCTATCCCAATGTGTAGTTTGTACGCCTGTATCAGGGTCCAGGACTTAACCTGCTTAAGGAACCAGCTGAGGGTGCCCAGCCAATGAGCAGAGGCCCCTACTTGCCTGATGCTTGTCTAGCAACTTGTGCCAGGAAGCTGTAAGCACTGCCCATGACCATTACCAGATGACATGGGTACTGCCCTCCCTGGAGCACAATTTGAATCTCTGAGTTTTCATTAACTTAATTGACTGTTCACATGAGGTATCATGCAGTAGCCTTCGAAGATGCCCATGCCAGTTCTGAGTGTGCTACCATAGGCCTGGCAGTTGGACGGCTGACTGTATCCATCACTCTGCTCAAGCATTGCTCTGTGTTGATATATTCCCTTGCCCTATGGCTTTAGAGATAAAATAGGGACAGCGGGACTTTTATTGCCCACTGGGATGTCACCAAAATTGCAGTAAAGTAGTCGCTGTGATCAGTTCTTGTCAGGGGATGACCTTTGAAGTAAATGCTGCTGAGAACTGGTAAAACGACTGTTGATTGCACTTGAGAAACAAGCTGAGTGGCTTTAGATTGCCACTTTTTACCAGTGCAATGCAAAACCGGCAGGGAGTCCAACAGAAGCCTCCTGCCCTTGAACACATCTGCACAACTCTCTAGGTGCTAAGCGACCGCACCACCATCGTCCTCCACAGAAGGATGGAAAGGACCCGTCTGCCAGCTAAAAGAACATCTGAGAGCTTATAAAAAGTATGAATTCATTTTCCATGCTGCTACCTACAAAAGCTCAACTGCACAGTTTCTGACTGGGGTTTAGCTGTTGCTTTTGACAGCAATGGCAAAGAATAGCAAAACGGTCAAGACTGCTCTTGTTAGAGCTGGGCAGTAAATTACAATCTCTGCTCCATCCGCAAAGAAATGTTTATCATCTATTGCCAAAAACCACAGCACCCTGGTGTTTCCTCAGGCTTTCTTCCCATTTCTGCAGCCACTGAGGAGGCTGTTACCCTTGGGAAGTCTCATTTAGAATAAACAGTCCTTTATGTTCATTATCATAATTCCCAGAGAAAGGGATGGAGGTAGCTAATTAGCAATTAAGCATGACCGATCAGAAGCTCAGGCCGGACCCAGCCAATCTGCAAGTGCATCTCTCAGGCTGAAGAGCCACAGCAAACCTTGTGACTCTTCCTCTGGCCTTGAGGACGCCCGGGCTTTGAGCTGGTGAATTTCTTCTCTTTTTGGGGTGACAAACAGTTCACTGGAGAGGGTGAAGGGAAAGGTAACAATAGTGTAGTTTCAGGAAATTACTGATTTTAACAAAAAAATAAGAACCTGTGGGACAAAGTGTTTCAATTCCTCATGGAGAAGCAGTGATTTCAGGTCAGAAGTGACTGACTACTCCCTGAAGGCAAAAAGGAGACTCCAGATCCCCAAGAACAAGTGTTTTGGGGGAAGCCTAAATTGCATTGCTTTGATTTGTTTTTTTTTTCTAGTTCAGCCTTGGAACCTCATTTTGACCCTGCTTTGATCTCACCCATGTGGTGATGGCATGGCCAAGATGGGCTCAGTGGACTTGGAGCCAGTCACTAGCACCGCTCAGCCAGGAGCACCCAGAGGTGCTCTGTGCCTCCCCACATGCACTGACCAAAAGCTCCAGAGCAGGACTACAGCTTGGCTTTGGCTTAGCTACCGGGGATAGAGGTTTGCACTCACTGTCATACATCTCATCCTTCTCCTAACACACTGGGAGGTCCTGGGCCCAGTGGCTGCCGTCTATCATTCAACCAGTGAGAGGAAAACAGGTCTGATAAGCAACCCTCCTCAGAGCAGGTCTGTTTTAAATCCAAGCAACATGAAGCATTTTGCCAGTTAGGGAGTTACCTCAGAGATTTTGCCAGTGGCACAGATTTTTGGTTAAACTTAATACCTTCACCCAAGGTTTAGCTCAGCTCCTAATAATAGGGGTTAATCTCCTCTTGTTAACATGGCTGATTAAAAGATCACAGTAATCCCTCCACAGTTTCAAAATCGACAAGTTAAAAATGTATGAACATACTCAGAATGGGGGCAGGTTAAAAGAAACAATTTTCATGCTGTGGCCTATTTGTAAGCTAGAGGTTGGATTTTGTCCTGTTGATTGTACTACCTAAAATAGCTATTTCTAAAATACAACTTGATTGCTCTCTGATGTTTTGTAACAAGCACAGAGATTGTCTCACTTTTGAAATGTCTAAGATTTCAATGTCCCACAAACAGAGTCTTCCAATTCCCACTGGCCTGCAGGAAATGCTTGTAACCCATGAGTTTGAATCAAAACAGTGCATTTTTATCAAATCTTGTTCAAGTTACTTTTTCCATTACCAGTTTCTCCCCCCAAATCATTATTTACTTATACATTCTTTGCTACTTAGAAACACAGGAGGAGAGAACAAACGCATCAGCCAGCAATGCACTGAGGATCATCTCTGGAAACACTAATGGCTTCTCACTCAGCAAACAGATTTTGATGTAGGCACATCCAGTTCAGAGAAGGGAGCGGGGAGAATGGCACCATTTCACATGAAAAGACACAGAGATGGCCAAAACCTTTATATAACACAATGGGATCATCAATGAGATTAAAAACAAAACCATCACCGTGGTGCTGGACTGTACTGTATACATGGTGCCCTGGAGACCTGCCTGTCCTGGATTCAGAGGGGTGTTCAAATAGTTGTGCTATTTAAATAAATGAGGAATCACATCCAGATTTCCCCTGTGTCCACAGAGCTTGGGTTAGCCAACGTACATTAGATGTGGAGGGAGAGCTTTGCAACTGCGCTGAGCTGAACATGTGCTGGATGGTCCCATCTGCCTTCCCCACCTCAGCCAGTGCGAACTGGCCGTGTGGGCCAGCAGACAGAAAGGAAAGTGAGGTAAGGTCTGTGATGGCACCCCCACAAAAGGGGGGGAAATAATAACTAAAAAGAGCAACATTTAAGTTTCCTGTGGAATTGAAAGCAGGGGAGCACACACAGGAAGAGCCAGGTCTTGATCTGCATGGAAATTCAGCATCTCCCTGCTGCATGACCACACAAGTGTCCTGGAAGGTGCTAACCTACTTTCTTTGCTCCAGCGTTCCCAAAGGACCTAGAAATGCATGATACTCTTGCAAAAGCAGGAAAGTGATGAGGCAGTCCTGTGGCAGAGCTGCTCCCTTCTCACAGTGATGTGTTTCCCCTGCCACCCAGCCATTCGGAGACAGCAGTTCCATCACAGACAGCACAGGGATTGTACTGAGGATGCACAAAGAGAAGGGCAGAGCCCGGGTACTTCTTCCTCTCCCCTTGGCTTAATGTTGCTGCATGCGCAGCAGCCAGCATCACCCAGGAACCTCAGGCTCCAGCAGCCCTCCCTCCACTGCAGCTGTCAAACACGTAATGGGGTTGCCTGGTCTGCAACCCAATGGCTCATGGACATGTGAAAAGGGGTCCCAGGATCTACAGCTCTAGGATAAAACACTTGAAGGTTACTGCAGACCTAAATGGAAGTGCATCTCCAGCTCCCAAGGAGCTTGCCAGTGGACTCCGATACAAGCATATTCTGGGGGGGAAACATCAAATGTAAAACGTCTGGAAAAAAGGGACATGATTGTTCAAAAGTATGGAACAGTACTGCAAGGGAGCCTTTAAATAAGGCAAGATCCTTTCAGTGGAAAGGAAAAAGAGACAGTGAAAGGGAGGTGGAACAGAGGTCTGAAACTCAAGAATGGTGGGGAGCGGGCAGATAAGGAGCAAGCAGTGCTGTGTCACGCTTCATAAAATCCAGAGAGAAATGATGAGGCAGCAGGCTTAAATAAACCAGATAACATGTACTTTGTCATGCAACACTAGACTGCAATACTTGGGGTGAGGTGGAAGCTAGAGGATTAAGGAGGTTCACACAGGTCTCGGACACATTCATGAAGACTAGCTCTGCGTGGGTACCACAGGCAAAAACCTGCCTGTTCCCATCTGCAGAGGCAGGCCTGGAAACACGACAGCAGTTACCTCTGTAGGCACAGCAGAAGTCGCCCCTAGTGATGCTTTTGTGCTCCATCTGCCAGCGTTTTATCTAAGCTCGTAGTAACCCGCACACTATCTTAACCTCTTACAAACAGCTATCAGCTCAAGAAGGATGGAAGATCTGCTTTGAAGCTCTTTGCTGCAAATGGGAATGTCGAGCAAGAGCGGCTTACTCTCAGCCTGCCCAGCTACCTGGGTTAGTTTGAAGGTAAGATAAAGCAGCCCACCAAGTGTTATGACAAGGAGCCTTTTAGCAAAAATGAAACAGAGAGACTCTGTTTACAAGAACCACTTGTAAATGGAAACCAAGACCCAAATCTGAAAGGAAAACCACATGGCCATAATCTCTCTCCCATGAAAAGAGTAGTAATTCCGATGTCACACAGCAAGCTAAATGGTCTCCTCTAACGAAACGAGGATTACAACTGCATTCCTGGATCATACCTGACCTGGACAGCACTCTGAAGTGAGAGGAGAGGAAAAGGCCTCCCCCCTTTCTGCTTTACATGTCCCTGGCACAGCCGGACGAAGGGTCACGGATGAGCTTAGTTAGTTTACAGAGCAACCCAAATGATTTTCCTAGAATGAAACCTTGACATGAACATTTCCAGCAGGGATGGATAACAGCCTGCTTCTACTGCTTCACTGTCAACAGAAAATGTGTGAAGTATGTGATGGGATTCACTGCATTTCATCATCAAACCTATAGGTGCAAAGTCAAGTGGATGTAGGATGTTGTTGCAGTATGTATTTTGCCAGGAGATGCCCCATGCAAAGACTGGACTTTGGCTTGTACTTCATCACAGCTGAACAATGGGCTAGGTTTGGATTTGCTCTGAATGACTGTGCAAGATGAGGCTCACAGTGGACCAGTACATGCCTACATGTGTGCATACAGACAGATACAGGAACAGCACTTCTACAACCTCTTATACCAGGGTTTTTAATGCCTTAAAGCTGCAGCAAGGAGATTTCACCCAGGGGCTTCTGAACCTCCATTCTGGCCACTGCAATGTGAACCAGCTCCAGGGCTGACCTCCTCTAAAACCCCGTTTATCTCTGGCATGGTACCCGTGGAAATGTGGGGCTGACATAAAGACTAAAATCAGTCAGTGGTGGCAATGCAACTGGCAAAAAAGTTATTGGGTATTTGCTTTGCTAGCACTGCATAATGCCAACAGGGAATAAGAGCCATCATCGAAAGACCAAGACCAAAACCAAAGTCCCAGGACGAAGGTCAAAAGGAGACAGCAGTGTGTACTAACACACACAGTTAAGTCAGTGGCATAGATAATTGTATAAGAAAACAGGGAAGTCCTTGTTCTCCTTGAGAAAACTCATGAGGCAGAGACTTTGTACGCATACAGTTAAGCATCCCGCTTCACAGGATTCTCATGGGTTTTCAAAAGGTGGGCATGATGAAAAAGCTCACTGCAAAGGAATCAGCAGGGACCCCATGCATTCCAGATCACTGCATGCAAAAAAAACCTGGCACTGGCATGAAGTCTTTGCCCTCAAACACAGCCATTCCCTCCTGACACTCATGGTCACCAGGCTCGGTACTCAGGAAGACAACAAAACAGCACAGCAAGTCAGTAACCACACACTGCTGAGCACTGCAATGGAGACAGAGGCAGCAGTGACCGTAATTCACAGCACTCTCTCTGACCAGCACTTTGTGTGGCAAACGCTCACATTAAAGTGCCTGAAAAACCACTGCAATCAGCGCTTGCCCAACCCCAAATCCCAGTCAGCTCAGATCCCCAAGCAACTGCTGGTTTTCCCAAATAATTCACAACTTTCAGCTTTTGCTTCAGAATGTAACACACTGCAAATTCCAAGAAAACCGCCAGTATTTTTAGCAGTATCACACTCAGAAACCAAAATCAAGGGACGGCCCCTAAAGCGTTATCCAAAAGCAAATCATTCCAACATCAGAGACTGTCCTGACACCCTTTTCTAGCAGAGCACTGGTTAAGCCCTAGTATAATTCTTCTAATTTAATGGAGGCACGTGGCAAGCTTTCCCTAAATCATAAATACAGCAGTCATTTTTCAAGAGCTGAGATTTCACCAGTGGCCGCTGGTCACTGTGCTAACCATCACAACAGGCTGGCTTGTTGCAAAAGGGAGTTGTTTTCTTAGTCAATTATGCCATTATTTCCAAAAACATGCTTTACATGACAGGATATAAATCTTGGCAGGCCTCTCCTAAGCACACTCTGCCCCACATAAATGTCATTATTGGAAAACCATTTAACTAATGCATTTAGACCCAAAAAGATGAGCAGGGCTGGATCGTGGGAGAACACTATTGAGAAGCACAGCCCCGCAATAGCAGGGCAGCCAAAGAAAATAGGGCTGCTCTGAGGCTGTCCTTCGTGCAGATGAAAAAACAGAGATAAGAAATGTTAACCCTGCAGGTAGCAGCAGTGCCATGACTACCACGTTTCTAATTCCAGGTGGTGTTTATTATTTCTCTTCTTTAAAGGGCTTACCAGCATCTTTAGATACCCTAGCAGCTTGCAGTGATGTGCATACTGCAATGTGATGTATGCTGAAGCACTGCATGGGACAAGCAAAAAGAGTATCGCCCTTTTTTGCTCAAAATTGAAAACATTTTGCAATATTGTGCTATTTGCCCTGCAATATGAAAGTAAAGCTCAGACAGAGCCAGGACAAACAAGACAGGATTGATTTGCAGTAGGAAAGAAGGAGGTAGGAGTGCTGCTGGTCGCTGCTGGGTGCTCAGGAAGGCAGCTGCTTCAATGCTGGACCAAAACAGCTTTGGAAAGGGTATGGGAAGAACCCACAAAAATAGCTCTGTCCAGGACAGTGAGCAACGAGAAGGACCCCAGAAGTGACCAGACAATGTCTTGACAGCGCAAACTATTCACTCTTTCAGTTCTGTGATCTGCATGGTATTTATAGATTCTCTGTAGCACTCGACTGGTGATCTGTGGTTTTGCATATTTGGAGAAGACATTTCACCTTTTGCAATAAGCTCTTGACCAATGCAAGCACAAAGAGATGCAAAGGAAACACTGGAAGTGATCCTACCAATGGGCTAAGAAAACACTTCAAAACCACATGTCAGCTAAGGACAGATTCATGTGCAGCACATGCTTATCTCTGCTACAGAGTTTTTTGAACGCATTACTGCTATGAGAGATAAAGAAAATTTACTAGCATGCAAACATTTCCAGCAACATGCCTACATTTCCAGATAGCATTTTAGAGAATTCAGATTGGAGATCAGCAACTGAAGCCCTGAGGAAAGATTACAGGATTGAAAACCCTGCATTGAGTGCATTGAAAAGACAAAATGTGACTACTCAGTCAGAATCAGGATTTTATCAGTGGTAAAAGAAAGATGAATGAGTTGTCCAGGAGCTGCTTTGTAATGACTAGGTATTTCTTTTTATATAACTAATTTTATGTAGTGGGCTAGGTACATGTTTTTCTGTATGCATAAAAAAATAAGCAGTTTCTTTGAAGTTAGTGGACAGTTTCCTCCTTTCTTTGCTGGTTAGGGAGCTAAAACACAGTGAAATTAACTAAAAAAAAACAACCTCCATTTACTCTGGAGTAGTTTGTGATCACAAGAGGCTCCATTTTCATAGATTTTGCACCATTCTGTGTTATTTGAAGCCTGGTCCTCACTGGTGCTGGGTGTAGCTACGAGGACTGCAAATGTAAATTGAGGTTCACAGTGAGGTGTTCAGTGAGAAAATGGCTCAAAACACTTTTCTCCCAGAAGGAGCTGGAAGGTAAGCTCCAGCTCTCCCCATCCTTCCCTTTCTACAGACCTTGCTTCATTTTCACATGCCCTTCTCCAGCGTTCCCAGAAGCAAAGTGTAGTACAGATAAAAACCTCTCAATCTTGTCCTCGAGAAGAGGGAAAAGAAAGCAAGGGAGCCAAGGAGGAAGAAGGATGCTGGGGATGCAGATAAAAGAGGATTTAATCTTCCACACCACCTTTTATCCCTGGGCAGACATCCTTCCTTGGGACACTGGCTGGGGGAAGAGATGTCCTGGCACAGCCTCATCCACCAGCCCTCTCCACAAAGAGCTTCACAGTGCAGTGACAGCAGCACTGGGTACCTCCTGTACACCTCAGGGGGTAAGAAAGCCCCTTTTCTTCCCTCTCTTCCTCACTCAGTTGCTTGTAGAGGGCTGCTAGGCATTGCTTCCCATCTTTCTTTTCAGTTTGTTGGACATAGGGAAACCATAAGACATGGGACAGTAACTTAAGCGTTCAAAATCCATGTAGATGAGGCCCTCAGTGATATGGTTTAGTGGTGGTCTTGGCAGTCCTGGAATAATGGTTGGACTTCATAATCTTAAAGGTCTTTTCCAACTGAGTTTATTCTATCCTTCTATTCTCCAATTCTCATGTCGGTGGAGTGTTTTGCAAGGCAACAGCTATGTTTTTCTTTTTGCTCTAAAAGCTCAGTAAAATAGCCACTACCCCAAAGTGAATTTAAATAAGGTTTAACTGCTTTGAAGCCTAGTAGTTGACTCTGTGCTAGAATATAATTTGATTTCATACTTCTTTGAATCTTTGGCAGAGCCAAAAAGCCAGCTATACTATTAAGTTTCCCTTTAGTTTTCTTTTTAAACATTGCTGCCATGCGAAGCAAATCCAGCAATTCTAATGAACTCTGCTTTAAATGCAAAACATGTTTTGCAGTACTTAAAAATCAACCAAACTGCCAGAGATTGCTAAATAGTTAGTATGAATTCCCTGCCATTTTCTACATGCGAAGGTCAAGCCTGGGAGATGAGCAGGCACTCTCTGAGTTTGCAGACTGGCTCCATCTGTTACACATAAAGTTCTGTTTTGGCAGTGAAAGCACTAGAGGGGAGGAAAAAACATGTCTTCTTGTCTGTGTTTACTAACTGCAGGGCCTGATCCTGCAGGGAGCTGCGTGTCTCATGCCCTGGTGTGGTGGAGGGGACATGCTGGTGCTCAGCCACCTTTGAGAACCTCCACAGAGCTCACCGTTTGCTTGTTTTTATTAAGGCACAGAAACCTCGATCTCCATTGCAAACTCCCTACTCCAGCACTATAGACACACACTGAGTATTAACACCTGAAGCTTTACCCTGGCTTTCCCTTCACCCATCCCAATGGCCAGGATAGCAGTGACTGGGGAGAGTAGAACCACTCATGGGGTTGTCCTCTGTACCACAAAGGAGAAACAGGTAGAGAAAGGCTGAGGCTGTTTGCACCTCCGGACTGCTGCTGACTGCAGCTGTACCCTGTCTGCAGACGGTGATAAAGAGGGAGTCATGTTTTTAATACCAGAACATGAGAAGACCTTGTATCAGCAAGGACACGAGAGAGCGAACTGCACAGCAACTCCCTCCTCAGCATTCCTCCCAAGTGATGATTAATGAATGCGAACCATCAGCTGCATGTCGGTAATTGAGGACTAGCAAGACTTTGTGTTTGTGTGTGGAAGGAAGCAGCAGACAGATGCTTTGCTGAAGAGGAACAAAGTGGAGCCCAGGGCTGGCAGGAAGTCAGGGGCAATCATCCACCCCTTGGGTGCTCAGCGCTGCTGTGCTGCCTGCTTTGCCTTCATTTAGATCACTACCATGGAGATATGAATGAGAGACATCTCCTCTTATCTTCATTTTTAATCTGAATGGTGGGGTGTCCCTGTGGTGCTGGAGGTATATTTCTCCTATTGTCTTCTACTGATCAAAGCCAAAATACCAATATTTGGTGAACCCCAAGCCCCGCAGAAGCTGCAGAGTGGATGCCAGGCACAAAAATACACCTTGCAATGCCCCAGTGAGGCTGGAAAGCCACTGTCCATGCGTATGTACAGGGTAAAGATTCACTTGGGCATTCTCCTGAGGTGAGTCACAGCACGGACCACTGGCCTGCATTACCAACTAATCAACAAATAAAACCAACCCAATAAAGGGAACAATGTTATTGCATCTCAGAATTACGCTTGTGGTAAAATGAAAAACCTTTGCAAGAAACACAAAAATCTGCTGGAGGAGAGCAGAGGGGAGGAGGGCTATTAAAATGGAAGCCAGATCTGAGCTTCTTGTAGGGTTGAATTCTTTGCTGTGAATAACAAGCTTTTACCACAAAGAGAAAAGAAAGCTTGTTCGCTAGCTGGGATTTTTCCAGAACCCAAACAACATCTAAAATCTTACAGGCTTTCTTATCCCGATGAAAATTAATTACTCTAAACAATATTCTTCAATGAACCCTTAGGGGAAAAATTACGGTACTTCTCTGAAAACATGCTGTTCTTTTCCCCTTGCAAAAAATGTTCTCGTGCTTGTTTCCAGGAGGTAGGCAGGCAAGCACCGCAGCCAGCCGAGAGGCTCTTTGGTAATCCATTTAGTATCACATGCACCGTTCATGATGGAGCTACTTCAGTTTTGTGCAATCCAGCAACGTCAATCAGATGTCCCATATAGAGCATCCCTGCAGAAATCCCCAGCAAAGGTACGTTACTGCCCAAGCTCAAGCACTAGAGGCGCTTAAGAGACGTGCACACACGTTAATCTGCGTTTATCAGTATCAATCTTTCTATAAGCACTGTGAACAGTTGGCTGGCAAATTCAGCTTTAAGTGTCCAGGAAATATGGCTTGTACACAACAAAACAACTGTTTTAAACAGGGTGCAATACGCTTTTCATGTAGGGTATTTATGCTGCTGCGATGTTTTATAAATATTGGAGGAAAAATAGTAAATAGAAAAGGGTTGGACTTCTGGCGAACACACAGACTGTTTCAGTCATGTCGGAGGTTGCCAGAAAAGATGGGGGCTATAGGGATGCTGGGGAGGGACTGTTCATTAGGGACTGTAGTGATAGGACAAGGGGTAATGGGTTAAAACTTAAACAGGGGAAGTTTAGATTGGATATAAGGAGGAAGTTCTTTACTGTGAGGGTGGTGAGGCACTGGAATGGGTTGCCCAGGGAGGTTGTGAATGCTCCATCCCTGGCAGTGTTCAAGGCCAAAGGACGAAGCCTTGGGTGAGATGGTTTAGTGTGAGGTGTCCCTGCCCACGGCAGGGGGGTTGGAACTTGATGATTTTAAGGTCCTTTCCAACCCTAACTATTCCGTGATTCTATGATAATTTCTTCTCCTTTTGTAGCTGCTGGCCACCCAGAGCTTCATATACCCCTCAAAGGTTATGAAGTGTCACACAGGCCAGTGGTGCACAAGATTTACAACCTTTGTTTCTAAAGACATTTTTAATATCTCATCTGAAGAACTCTTGTCACAGATGTCAGAACCACAATTGTTTCCAAACATGCAGTGTCACTAAAAAAGGGGGAAAAAAAAACCCTACACACACTCAGGAAGTTCAGAGCCCAGCGGGATGTTCTAGGATTGATTATTGCCTCATTTGCTATGCAACAACTAAAACAAAAAGTTAAATTCCACAGCTATCCTTCATACAATTACATTATTCCCAGTGGAATTATGGCAGGAGAGGAGTTACTTCTAGTGCTCTGTATTATCTACATCAGATTTTTGATTAAACAGTGCTAACTAGAAGAGTGCCGGAGTCAGTCCACATGGAGGGGAAAAGCCAAAGCAGAGTATTTTTAAAAAGCAGCATTCCACAGATTGAGTATTTTAAAATAGCTACAATAGGAGTTATTTTATTTACTTTTCCTTTCATTATGTAGAACAATAGTGTGTTCCAGGCTCCCAGGAAAATTATTAATAGCACTTGGTGCTGAGATTGTGGAATATGCTGCGCAAGGAAAGCAGGGTGCATTCACAGGCTTCTGCCCCAACTGCTTTACAGTGACGCCGTGCAACTTGCTTTATTCCAGTGTAGCCTCACCTACCATCTTGCAGAGCATCCCCTCACCATCGTGTTCCTCTGTTGCTTCATCCCAGTGTGGTTATTACCCACAATGTAACTGGTGCGTGCTCACTCATGTCATGGGAGGGCTCACAAGGAGTAACTGGAAGGTTGGGGTTGCTGGAAATATTTGCTGTAATTGTACTCCACAAAGGTGTGAGTCTTTATGCTGTGATATATTTGGAAACAAATTAATTCAGCTCTATTAATTTTCAGAGTGATTTTACTTTCATATATCTGTGTGCATCTCTGGGAATGATTAAATGATTAATTGTGAACAACTTACCAGATGAATTTTGCCTTTGCATCATGGCATGTAAACTATGGGAAAATGAAATCCTACTTTTCAACTACCTCTCAGGAGCTCCTTGCTAAGTGGCTTGTCTCTGACTTGAACAGACCAGGTGGAAAACTTCAGGCAGACCCATCCAGCACAAGAAAATCCTGATTAAACACAATTCAGGTGTTTTCTATGACTGTGTCAATTTAGTGGCGCTTTCAACGAAAGAATCCCAGGTAACTTGAAGAATATTTCAAGTTCCTTTACACAGAAATGATTGAGGCAACAAAATATTTCAAAAGCCTTCCTTTATACCTTAAATCAGAAGAAAGCATGCCCTAAGTATTGCTATTTCCTGTCTTCTGACACATTTGTTTATGAACTCATTGGTATAATTAGCCTCTGCTCCTGACTTTTGGTGCACAACCAACCCCAAATCCCTTGGGTATGCTCCTGACAGGATGAATGACAAGTCTTGCTCTCCAAAGCACTGAGAATGTGCAAGTGCTTGCAACCACAGCCAGGCTCATGGTGCTCCCAGATACCTCAGTTAACTTCAGTGGCAATGGTTAAGAGATGAATTCAAGCTTGAATGTCAAACCTTTCCATTTGAAAGGTTATCTTTCACTCTACTTGCAAAAAGAACCTGAATAAAGCAAGCCTTGTTTTTTTACAAGCAATCCGTTTAACTCTGATTTCCTGCTACTCACATTGCTTGTAATTTAGCTGTGAGCTCACCTACGGATTTCAGCAGAGAAACCATCCATGCATTCTCCAGCACTGATTTAGCCAGTTTGTTTGCAACGATTTACTTGTACATACACTGTTAATAACAGTGTCCTGTTTCCACGGGTTATTTTTGACCTAGTGATGCTTCATTGACACACTGCAGTTGCTCATTTTCCTCCATGCTCCTACTTCGGGTTTGATTTTCAAATGTGGCAGAACAGCAACAGTCAATCACCAAAAAGTGCTATTCATTATGGACATCTATTAGATAAACTGACAGCACTGAAAACATGTCTCAAGCTTTCAATCTTACTTGCGAAAGGACAATTTAATTTTGGTAAGTATGGGATTAGCTGAGGCCACCCCACACTTTTGGACATAATATTTAATATGGACAGATACCATGTGTTCACTTTGGGGCCTGAAATTAAGTAGTCCTGTGAACATATTTGCATTAAAAAAGCCCTGAACAGCTCAGTGCCACCAGCTGCTGGTGCAGTTCAGTGTCGAGCTGCCCCATTGTCACTGTGCAGCTAACCATGTCCAGCTCCAAGCGCACCGCAGGGCAGCATGCTTTCGCTCCCCAGACACAGGGCAGTGACTCACAGCACAAATAAACCAATAAATCCCTGGGTAAACAAGCACAAAATCCGAATATTAGAAAGGGGGCTCTGTAGCTTAATCACGAATAAAGACATCTGGCAAGCTCTGCCATGATCTTGTTATAGCTGCAGTTTACTCTCCTAGCCACGCCAGTCAGTGGTTTGATCAGATGTTGGACAATCTCATTTCTGAATAAGACAATACCAAAATACCCAGCTAGTGTTGGGAGGGGGTTTGTCCTCCTGCTTCTTCTAAAAAAACAGAAGTCCCAAGTGCCCCAAATCCTTTTCACAGTCCTCAGCCTGCCCCTGGGAGGGACAGGGCTTGGTGTCCTATTGCCAGGGCCTCTACATTGTTTTCCTCTACTATTAATAAACCACAGCCTCCAGTCTGCATGGCAGAGGTTTTACATGCTATTTGCAACAGGAGAATTTGGGTCCAAAAAGCTCACTCTTTTCCTCAGTTGTCATTCATAGAAGTAATAGAGAAGGTAAGGCAGATCTGGTATCTCTGTATTCAGGATGCCCAGGAGCTCAGGATGGACTTTTCTTCCGAAGCCATGCATACTTTATCATCCATGGACTTACCACCTGATAGTTTAATTAGACATCTATTAAAGTGCATCTACATTTTACATTATGAAAAGCAGTGCACAATTCACTTCTGACTTTAGAGAACTCTATTATTCCTCCTCTATTGCTTCTTTCCAAAATAGATCCTTAGCTGTTCAATCCCACCCTGAACAGAAACTGCTTCATACCTCTAACCAGCGCTGGTGTCTCTGTAAGCAGCTCAGCCATGGCAGAAATCCAGGCTGATGGTTATCTTAGTCTTGCCTGCAGACATGATGGTTTCTGATGCTGAAGATGCAGAACAGTGTTTAGACATCAGTCTACAAACTCTGCGGCAAAGTGCAGTAAGTGAAGATGTCCCCTGTAAGTGGAAGATTCTCCTCAGAAAATCCCTGAAGGAGGATGCTTCCACATGTAGGGAGGGAACAGTCATATTCTCCACTAAATACACAGTGCAAACATTATCAGAGAAAATGAGTAGCAAACATTGAGCTTGAAGAATCAGGTCACACAAAGGAAAGAAGAATCATATATGAGTCATGTTGCAGCCTGGAAGATGATTCTTCAAGGTCAGCTAAATGGCAGCTGAGGTAGAGCGCGAACTTCATGGGCTGAGGAAAACCACCCAATAGTGTGGATATGGCTTGCTGTTTGCAAGCCTTTCATAATGAACCTGAAAATAAAGTAGTCAGAGATCATCCTTTTCTGGAGCTACTCTACGTAGCGGTGGGGTGACACAAGGAGCCTCCTGCTTACCTTACTTTCTCTTCCAATTATCAACTAGCAAACAAGCAATGACAGTCAGGACAAGACAGACTGAGGTGCTACAGCATGTCTAAAGAAGAGCAGTGAAGCTGGTGAATGACCTAGAGTACAAGTCTCAGGAGGAGCTGCTGAGGGAACTGAGGGTCTTCAGCTAGGAGGAAAGGAGGCTGAGAGGAGACCTTATTGCTTTCTACAGCTACCTGAAAGGAGGTTGGTCTCTTCTCCCAAGTAACAAGTGACAGGACAAGAGCAAATGGCCTCAGGCTGCACCAGGGGAGGTTTAGATCGGATATTAGGAACAATTTCTTCACCAAGAGAGTGGTCAGGCTGCCCAGCGAAGTGGTGGGATCACTGTAGATGTGGCACTTTTAGGTACACGGTTTAGTGGTGGACTTGGAAGTGCTAGGTTAGCGCTTGATGATCTTAAAGGCCTTTTCCAACCTCAGCGATTCTAAATCACTGTTCTAATATTACAGCAGTTCTAAATAACAGCAAACCAGATCTCACTTTTCATTTCCTTAGTGTCCTGTGTTCAGTTTAAACTGCGACACATAGCTTGTGTAAATGCAGGTGTGCACAGGTTGGGGAAGAAAGGATAGTAACCAGCCCTGTGCTCATGGATTTGGACATTTTCCTATGTTTACTGTTGAGACCTGAAAAGTAGCAGAGCATAACTGCACACCAACAAGTCGTTTCCACTGTTGGTTTGTTCCTTTTGATTTACAACATTAAATCAGACTCATGATCAGAGCATTGCTGTGTGCAGCCCAGCTGAGTCAGTATGAGGTAGCTGTCGAGAACTAGACAGGTTTTAGAAGCTGGAACCAATTGCCAGTTACAATGAAAGAGGAACCTCTACATAAATGGCTCAGGGTTTCCTGTTATTGCAGATTGATTTTTGTGATGCAAGGCAAGATTCATTTTTTTCACCCCAGTAATTAAACACATGTGAAGGAGTATTCTTTCCAGCCCACAACAATGACTTTCCTGGAGATTGTTTTGACAGTGTTTTCAACTGAAGTATTTTTCATTAGTATAAATAAGTTTGTTTCTCAAAGTCATGACTCCACAATGATATCACAGAACACCAATCTCCTTTTTGAGGAAAGAAATATGTTATTTTAAGAATGGTTACAACACAATTCTTTGAAAAAACCCACAATACTTTTTCTATCTTAATTTACTCCATTTGCTTGGAATTTTTTTGCACTTGCTTGCAAACATGAAGCTGGTGTAAAATGCTTTAGCATAAGGAAAAATATTTTGCAAGACAAGCTTTAAAAGGAAATGTAAAAAAAAAATTAAACTTGACTGTGGTTCAAGTCCACTGATGTTTTTTGTATATGGCATTACCGAGGTAAAATTCTCAGCCAGTTTGTTACAGTTCATCTGTAAAATAATTGCTTTAGATAATAAAAATGTGCAGTGCTTATTACTGCCTGGAAGTGGACTATGGCCCCCATCCAAAGCTTGTTGACATTACTGGAGATTCTTCCACAGACTTTAATATCTTCATTAATGGGAAATGCACCATCAAGAAATTTGCTTTTCCAAATACCATGATCTAACCACTGGAGAGATAACTCCGTGGTTTCAAATGAGGGTTGAAAATATTAGCAGGATAAGCAAAAATTAAGACCAGGTTGTATTATTCCTACTCAGAGAGAACAGAAAAACTCCACAATAGTTGTGCTCCTTGCTCTTCATGGCAAAGCCTGTGGTCCTCACAGTCTTGGTAAGCATCCCAGCGCTGCTGAAAGCTGAGTGTGCTCTGCATCTCACTGAGCTCAGCCCCTGCTTCACCCCACATCCTCCTTTCTACCTACACCACAGGGTGAAGTGCTTCCTGGTTTGCCCTGTCCTCAATGCATATCTGGAGGCTCATCCTGTCTGCCCTCTCCCCTCTGCAGAGAGCTCTGCTGCTGGAAAGATGAAAGTGGATCGTATTAAGCAGATTTAGCCATAAACCAGCAAATGGGCAACTGGCCACACAGCCCACACTTCAAAGGGCAATACACTTCTTGAGTCTCCATCCCAGTAGAAAGGTCTGTGTGCAATAAACATCTGATAACTGAAGCCTGAAATGAGCTCTTTGTATTTTCACTGTTGCTTTTTCTTAAATGTGGGATAACATATCTTTTATTACCTCCACTGAAGCAATTCATTTGTACCCACAATGGCTTTGGGTAAAGACCCAACTTCGTTTTCACCTTGACTAAACCTTTCCACCCCCCTCTTCACTGTTGCTTTTTGTGCCAAATGAATGAATGCTCACTCAGGCTTCAAAGTACATGGCAGTTTAAAAGGACTTGTTTGTTAAGATCTCCCAGCTGTCTGCTGGGGAATTCCTCACAAAAGCAGATCTCCCCTTAGGGATTATTTCAATACCTTTGAAGACTGTTTGCCAGCATGGCTGCTTTTTATTTGAAGAGGTATTCCAGCCTTGTGAAAAGATGGAGTGTTTATGCACTAGGGACAATTTCGTTAAAGCAGCTATGCAGGCTGGTATCTAAATGTTGCCAGTATCTACCTTCCATGTAGCTTTTGTTCATCCAGCCCAGTCCTCTGCAAAGAAGCTCAGCACAAATTCACGCAAAGTTCAGATAAATTTAAGGACTAAGCATGCAAGTCCCTCATCAGTTCTGACACTGGCAGCCCTCCCACTTGGTCCCAGGTCCCTAAGCCGGGGAGAAGGGCACCAGCACCTTGCTCCTGGCATCACCAAGCCTCCATGAACCCAGTACCTCAGGCAAACCTCCCACTGTCATGCAGGGGTCATCACAAGGATCTCTTTGCTTTCCCCATTAAAAAAGGTGCCTGCAATACCTTAAGTACCCAGATCCAGGAAAGGGCTCCTAGCAGCCAGTGCTGCACTGAGCAACATCTTAAGATAAATCCCCACTGGTTTGCTCTTGCAAAACCCCCTTTTCATGGGCTTTTTCTGTGCTTCCTCTTACAGGCCCTTTGTTTTCCATGGATGTGTCTAAATGTCTGACTCTGAGATCTGGACTTCATTAGGTAGCCGGGTGCCTAAAAGTCAGCCACTGTGCTTCTGCAGTACCAAAATCCCTTTGGGCTTAGCCCAAGGCAACATGTCTAATGACACCCAGCAGCTGTAGGTAAGCCAAGAAACATCCAAGATTGTGAAATGTGATTGCAGGACCCACTTCTGAACCAAACAGTCCCCTTTCTAAAGATACATGCATCACTTTCCCAAACAAGACACAGATGCATCCCATCTTCTCAGCAATGAGCACTCACATCCCTTTCCGACTCCAAAATGGGATTTAGGAGTGCTGAGAAGTTCTGAAAACTGAATTGCAAAGCCTGAGCCCAAAAGATCTCCCAGGCTGACTGCTTTAAAGCTCAGGATCTGGCAGTAAGGGGCCAGCACATGATAACCAGGTGAGATAAAAGATTGAGACAAGGGGACAACCCAAGGCACATCCTCTGAGTGCAGTCAGTGCAGACACATCCTTTGCCAAGTTTGCTTAATGTGTTAGAGTGGACAAATGATCTCCGTAACACACACCACACTCTCCTCCAGAGAAAGAGGGGGAACGGTAAAAAAAAAAGACTGTTCTGCAAAAACTTTAAAAATATTAATTTGATTGACACATGAACTCAACATTTATTTTTAAATCAGTAAGAATTGGTTCTGGGCATATCTGTAAAACAATTAAGAATTTTAAAATTTTCTTTAATTCCATAGCTAGGATAATGAAAATGTTGCACGGAATAGCTATAACTGGACCAGTGTTCATTAATCATTCATCGAAAGCATTGCCCTAGTTGTCTTAACTTCGTTTTTAGAAATTCACCAACTAAACCAAAATGTATTTCTAAGTCCAAACTGGAACAAATTGAAGGACTTCTCCCATGAGGTAATCCCATAGTGGAAGACTGCTTCATCCCATACACATACCCAAATATTGCCAAGATGAACTTTCAGCTCAAATTGCTTGCGTATGTTCAACTGGAAAAGCATATGAAGAATGGCGTGGATTAGCTGTACTTGCTGTTACTCAAAGGCAGTGCAGGCATGTCAGGCCTGTTGCAGCACAGATGACAGATACTCAGCTTCAAAAAGCTGCACCTTTAAGTAAATGGTAGAAACCCAAAACTGACCCACAGGTGCAGAAACAGACTTAGGAGTACAAAGAAACATAGGCCTTGTTATAGCAAAGCTGAAAGACAAAAGACCAGCAGACCACTCCCCTCATTATTTCACATACACTATGATATAAAAATTAATGGTTATTGCTGGATGTTAAATTAGGGGGTGAGAAGTTCAAAACCAAAGAGAAACATTCAGAATGAAAATGCTGGCAGTTTCCAGTATGAAGGAAGTTAAGCAGTTGGGTAAAGACCTGCCTTAGCTCTTAATAATGATAAATGCCTATTAATTATCAGCTGCATAAGGTTGCAAGACCCTTGACAAAGCATCCTGGAAGTTACATTCACACAAGTCTGAGAGACACCAGAAAGCCAACAGACGTCCCAGCACCCTGGGAAACTCGCTGGGAAGAAATGCAGTACATCCCAGAAGGAGCTTCTACACATTCATAAATTCTAACTGAATGTAAAACATCCAGGAAAGAGACCTCAGAGATGTGAGGAATCCAGTGAAAACATCTGTTTGCTGCACAGGAAGATGGGTTACATAGCCAAGAAAATATTACATCGCCT
Source organism: Pezoporus wallicus (assembly GCF_028554395.1). Lineage (NCBI taxonomy): Eukaryota > Metazoa > Chordata > Aves > Psittaciformes > Psittacidae > Pezoporus > Pezoporus wallicus. The sequence continues at coordinate 833,447 of NW_026642642.1, forward strand.
CAAGAAAGATAAACCAGTAGCATTAATATTCCAGCAATAGGCTTGAACCTCTAGAAATAATGAAAACTAATTCTTGTTAAAGGAAAAAACATGATTCAACTGTGTGTATTGAGACCTGCCCCTGAACCTCTCAGAAAACCTGGTCTGCAGAGAGACACTTAACCTTTGTAACTGCAAGAGAGGATGGCCACAGGAGAGAACCTGGTATCTGGGTGTTTGGTGAGACTTGTACTCCAAGTCCCTGTTGGCAGACTAGCACTAGGGATAACAGGGATAGGGATAACAACACAGTGGCAAGGACAATACTGAGGCATTAGCAGAATTTAGGAAACGATGTCAAGAGCTTAAAAAATACCCAGTTCATACTCACGGTGTCAAATGCTCATAAGAACATGAGAGACTCCGTAAGAGCAGAGCTAGTTGAAATCTTAGAAGGGACAAAGAAAACAGCCCACAAAGACTTTAGGAGCTTTAGGCATCCATCATAGGTATCCATCGTCTTAAAAACACCCAGCCTGACAACACGGCATCCGTGCTGACAGTGGGAAAAGAACATCACTCCCAGCAGCTGTTGAACTCATTAACATCCAGCCTGTGTCTCCTCTCACTCTGAGGACATCCCAGAAAGCACAGAAATAAGCCCATTTCTCAGCCTCCCACCCAAATGACGCCCACAGTATACAGATACTCAAGCTAAGTAGTTATCCGAGGAGTCATTTGCTGGCAGTTTGATTAAAAAGCACACAGCTGCTTAGTGTGCTTCATGGGCTTTACCTTCACTTTTCAGGAACAGCCTCTCCATTAGTACTTGGTGAAAACTGTGATTTATATTCTAGGTTACATGCCACATCATGCAGAGATAAGAAGCCTTCATTTCACCAGCTCTCCCTTTTCCTACAGTTTATCAGTAAATCCCATGATCCCATCCTGGGGGAAGTCATTCATCCCAATGACCCCCTGGGGGGGGGGGTCATTCATCCCAATGACCAGCAGCTGCTTTGCTGGGTTCCCACCTCTCCATAAGATGACAAAGGCCAGAAGCTTCCATGTTTCCTGCTCATCCCAGATTCAGGAAGGATGACTGAAGAGCTGCTCCCTGGCATCAGCAACGTCAGGTCCACCAGTGGGGACAAGAAACAGACAACCTGCTGGCTACATTTTGGGTAAAGGGGAGGCAAGGATGACTTTGCTGCATGAGCCAAATGGCTAAACAGTATTATGGGTCTCTGAAAAGAGCCTGGCCAGGAGTTGCTTGTCTTCAGGGCTAGAGTTATGGGGGAAGTTGGCCCCAGCCATGACCACAGGCAGCACTGCCTCAAGACTGATGATCAAACCCTGGAGCTGGGCTGTTAGCATGCTAGAGACTTTCACGTACCAACCCAAAGCATGTGAGGAGCTTTGGAGAGTAAGGACAGGTTACAGCTCTTGCAGAGAAACCACCAGCAGGGCTGGAGAACCAGTGGGAATGAAGTACATCATCTCAGTGGTGCAAGGTGTCCAAAATGACCCTGGAAATCTGCTACAAATCCATAACAATGCCATAGCAGGTAGCTAAGGAGGTTTCAAGGAGTCTCAGCACTGGTCAACCATCACTGTGTCAGCAGAAACAGGCCCCAAGCTTTGCAGTTGCATATACGCTTATGCTAAATCTGACCACGGCTCCTTTCCGCTTCTACAAATGGGCACCCTCCTGGATAGGAGTGAGCCCCTCAATAATGTCTTTCCTAATTGACTAAAAATTAAAAACCTTTTACGTAATGAAAAATATATTTTAAGACATGTTTGTTCCAGAAATCAGATTTAAGCAATATGAGGGATTAGAAGCAGAGACTTTATAGGAGAAACTTTTGTGCTGGAATAACTTGTACCATATAAAGGCCTATAAAACATTATGGAGTCTGCCAAGCTGAAAACCCTCAAACTGTATGACTACACTGGCACAATACAAGAAGGAGGGTGCATCAGATGAAGCCAGTAAAAATCAGCTGCAATTAAAATAAATGTAAGTTTTATCCACACAATGGCTGTTTAAACTGTGGAGCTACTTGACAAGGGATGATAGAATTTTCTGCTGTCAAAGGGAAAACTGAACAAAGTTACAGAAGAGAAATACATTAGTTTGACTAAATATAGACAAACTGTCTCCTGCTCTGTGAGTCCCTGAGTTGAGAATGGTTGAAAATAGGGAAAAACTACAAGGAGAGTATGGAGGAAGGTGACTTTGAGTACACATGAAGCTGACATACCGGGACTGGTGGGATCATCAGCATCACCCAGCTCAAAGATTCTGGTGATTTTAGGCAGTAGTTTAGGCTGTGGCATTGCAGCTTGGTGGATGGGAAGTGCCAAAAGTGCTGAGTGAGTATTATCATTGCACAAGGCTGTGTGGAGCAGCTGCAGCCTGCTCACCCCAGTCTCCTGAGTAATCACATCACATGCATATTTATCTACGAGAAGGGAGGACATACCAGAAAACAGGCACAGACCATTTCTGTCTATAGGAACCAAGAACCTGCTCCAGTTAAACAAGTAAAAACATCTTTACCACCACACTTCCCACAGATCCCACAACTGAGGACCTTGTCCACACCAAGGGATTTCTTCTGCTCTTCCTGGTGTCACCTCTGCTGCCCTCAGTGGGGTGAAACACAGCGAGCCTTCACTGTTGCAACTTGCAAAGGCTTGGCTTTCTTCTTGTTTAAGTCTCAGTATTCAAACACTTTTTGGCAATGGCTTGCACTGCAGTTCTGTTTTGTTTCATCAACTGACACATGAAAAGCAAATCATCCTCTAAAAGGCGCCTCTGGAAAAGGCATGGATATAAGGGCTACAACACTGGCCCTGCATAGGCAAATTACACAGTGGTTAAGCACAGGACCTTTACTGATCCCAAGGACAGCCTCACTGCAGGTATAAATGATTTTCAGCTGTCACCATGACAATAGCCTTACTGGGGCAAAGAACAGAAATTACATTATGTAGCGAAGAAGCATCTATAATGAGTTGACAAGAGGCTTGCAGGCAACCAACTGATACCTTTGGCTTTTCTGGAAAGAAGCTGCCACAGCGTAACCCGTCCCTTTATCAGTTCTGTACCAGTGTGACCACATTCTGAATATTTCCATAATACATGTTACAGGGTATCAGCAATCATAACCCTCGAGCTACACCCAAGAAGAATGTGGTTAGCTAAAAAAAGGTTAATGATATACAAACTCACTAAACTACAAAGTATAATTCTTAGTGCATAATATGGGCCAGCTCAATGTTGCTTTAATCTTAAAATAACAGAGTATCTAAGGTCTTGCTTTTTTTCTCAGCATCACAGGGAGGCTATTCAAACTGTGAGCTAAGATGGAGGGGATAGGTGACAAACAACAGTTTTGACAAATCCAAGGCTAAGTGTTGCCTTTTCTTCCCTAGCCACCATAATGTGATATTTTGACAGCTGAATGTGCCTTGCTTTCCCAAGAGATGCAAAGATACAAACTGGGACTTGACATCACCAGTTGCACCAGCAAAAGGCAATAAACAGCTGCACACAAAGTCTACCGTGGCTATTGCAGCCGAAGTGCTCCTTTACAGAAAACAGCAAAACTCATCAAGCACAGGATAAATCACAGTGGAAATGCAGGCTGCAGCTTTCGGTCTATTCAGAGACTCGGTTCCCGAATGCCCAGAGCCTGGTTTGCAAGGTCTGCCCTTGGCAGGGCAGTCTGGCATCCCCTTCCCTCCACAAGTATTGCTGTTTTCCTATTATTTCTGAAGAAAAAAGCTCGATATAGGCTATTCCTCTCTGCAGGAGCACTTGCCAGCAGAGCTGTGCCTTCAGTGGCCCCACAAAGATGGTTTTTCTCAGCCTGGAAAAGAAGGTTTTGTGAAGAAATCTACTCTCTTGGAGAAGACGAAGAATTTGGAGATAACACCAGCAGAAGATGTAAACAATGCCCTTACACAACAGGAAAATGTATAAGGCACTTTAAAATGCCCACCCAGGTTTGACAACACTGCGGGCAATTTCATTTTCTTTATCCTCTAGAGTCAAACACAAAACAAAGGCCTATTTTTTTAAGATTAAGACCAGAGACAGTGGGATTATATGAAAGATTTGACAAAGTGTATAATGGACAGACTCAGCATGCGAACGGGTTTGAGTGGGTGCCAAAGGCTCAGGTCATGAAAACTACATTGTTTCTTCTTTCTTCCCCTTTTAAAGTCTCTGTAAATAAGCATTGTTGGACATGAGATATTTTTCTTCTTATTTTTAGATATTAAAATGATTTTTTTAAACTTAGGAAGTGCTTCAGATTCAACTTTTGCATGACAATCTGAAGTTTGAAATGAAATATGCTTCTGATTATAAAAATGAATGAATTAAATATGCACTTATGCTATTTGAGGTTAAGGGAGAGTACTCCTTGGTACTAAGTTTACTGACATGAAAAGCAGTGAGTTTATCCAGCCTTCAGAATGCCTTCTGGCATTAGCATACAGTGTGCTAAATGTGTATAAACACACACACAGACGCATGTACTACTTTGTATTATTAACCTTGGTAGCTGCTGTGATGAGATACACTTGTATATCTCATGTGGTGGTACCACTGGAATGTGGTACCAACTGAGCCAGCATCTTCTTGTGCTTCAAAGTTTCACCATTGGCCTGGGATGAAAAGGGCTCCTTCACCTTCACCTTCACCTCAAAATGACCTGGACTGATGCAACGACAGTGGGTCTAGGATGCTGCAGCCCTTGAGGAAGCAGGATCCCAACAGTGTAAAGCACAGTGGGAGGCAGCCTGCAGCAGGCACAGGGATACTGCGCAGCAGGGGTGCTGCTTCACTTGATGTTTTTAGCTTTTGGATTCATCTTCTTCATCTCTGTAGACAAAAGCTTAAAAATAACTAGCAACAACAACAACAAAAATCCATCCCCTCCCTCCCAAGCAGATCTTTCTCATAGCACAGCCAATATCAGCAGCTCAGGTGTTCAGCAAAGCTTTGGACACAAGATTCCCAATGAATCCCAAGGCTGAGCAGCTCTGCCATAACAGCCAAGAGCTCCTGCCGATATCTGCACAGGTTCAGAGTACTGTGCTGGCCTTTCTCTATCCAGTGAACTTGTCAGCTGTTTGATTCAAAGCTTCCCTCATCCTTCAGGAATCCAGATGCATTTTTGGCATGATCCCAGCTCAAATTATTTTTAAAACCCCTCTGTGCACTTAAAATGACACGATAATTAAGATTAGAAAACAACAATCAATCCAGAATGTTATAACACTGGAAGCCTAAGGAAAAAAAAATAAATTGGATTTAATTTCACAACCCATCTGTAAGATGAATTTGTTAGAGACAATCTGGGTAGGAGTCTTTTAAGTAAGCCAAGAAGTTTAGGAGGGATGAAAGGAATGTATTAGTGAATCCAAATTGTTAAAGCAAATTTCAGAGCTTTTTGCTATTTTTAAGTGTAGTATTTTGACTCTTCAAATATTTCATGATTTTTTAAGAAACACATTTTATTTTCATGTTACCAGGAAACTAAATCAGACCATCACCTCACTAAGTACATGCGTGTGTTCTCCAAATGCCTGGAAAGATAGAGCGCGGTTAAACAACGCTTACCTGTAAATTAACAGACACAAGAGCAGCATAAATTCTCACTGATGATAAGACCAGAAAACTGCTATAGGTAGGCCAAAACAAAAATCCATCTATCCCTGTCTCCAGCAACAGCTTATGCAAACAGTATTACAATTCGATAAGCACTGCGTGGATTTCCTCCTGCATCCTTCTCCTCTTCCAGCAATGAGGAGGTGGCATCCCAAAGAGTTGGCATCCACAATGTAGAGTCAAACAACTGCCACCAGAGTTGTCTTTTGCCATATGGTGGTTTTAGACGGCAAACATGTAGAGCTGGGGCAGCCCAGTGGGGTCTGCTCCGTCCCAGTGTGCAGCCCCTGGGAGCTGTGTCCCCAGACTGCCATTATGGTTGATGGAAAGCCAACCCACATGGCCACCAATAACCTCATTGTCTGTACCAAACCACACAGGAAAGTTGACCCTCTGGGATCCAACATCTGCCCAGATCGTCACCTGCTCTGGCAAAGAGTTTGGCTGGGGAACTGAGACATCTTTGTGTCCTGGCTCCCATAGTTTGGGTTTCAAAATGTTCCCCACTTCATCCCAGAAAAATCAGAATCTTGTCAGTTACCACAGACACACAAAAAATAAATATACAGACTTAATTTGCCTTTGTAAATATTGCCTGCACCAAAAAGAGTGAGACACACCCCCCCCCTCCAACTTCAAGCATCCCATATTTTTCTCTGGTACAGGATTTATTCAATATTTGAGCTGACCAGGACAATGAGGTAGACAATATCTTGTTTAAAAACTCTCGATTATGTAAACACCTCAGCTATTTTTGGTAAATGACCGTTGGTTTAAAAATTGTGGAAAAGAAATCACACAGCAATTATTATAAATATTCACAAAATAATTTTTTTTTTTTTTGATTAAACAATGCTACAGTTAGGGGACTACAGGAAAAGGTCAAACAAAGGCTTCGGTGAATTAACAAAGCTGTTCTGAAATCTTGGAAAGACCTCAAGTTTCTTAACAGTTTCATCCAGGATTTGGGACTAAACTGCAGCTGCAAAGGTACACTGTGTCAAGGGGCAAAGTGCCTCTCATGGGGATGACTCTGCTGAGCTGGGAATTTGTATTTTCTGCTACCAATACTTCTGTCTCTTATACTCCATGCTGTCCTCTTCCTTTACACTGTCATTAGTGGTGTAGTAGGACTAGGGGTAACAGGTTAAAACTTAAACGGGGGAAGTTTAGATTGGATATAAAGAAGAAGTTCTTTACTGTGAGGGTGGTGAGGCACTGGAATGGGTTGCCCAAGGAAGTTGTGAATGCCCCATCCCTGTGGTGTCCAAGGCCAGGTTGGACAGAGCCTTGGGTGTCATGGTTTTGTGGGAGGCGTCCCTGCCTATGGCATGGGGGTTGGAACTAAATGATCTTAAGGTCCTTTCCAACCTTAACTGTTCTATGATTCTATGACTATGTCCCTATTCCTCTCCATTCTTCTTTGCAGGGATGTACCTGAATGATGTAATGCTGGTACACACAGAATAGCTGCAGCCTGGCAAGGGTGAGAAGGACACACGTGATTTAGAGTGCATTGATTCAGGCTGCATAAAAGACTTCTCATTGCTGGGGACTAATGACAGCCCAGGATGCATTGGAACAGAGTCAGAGTGACAGGGACCAGAAGGAGCATTCCAGTCCACAGGGCAGATAGTGGGTAGTGTCCATGCCACTGGCAGTGCTCCTCACCTGTGCCAGGGAAATGGATCTTGCACAACAAGAGATGCTCTGCAGTAATATGGCTTTTTATGAACACAGAATGTTTCCTTGGGCAATTTTTTTCTTTTTTCCTTTTTTTTTTTCCCTTATTTTTTTTCCCTACCCTCTTCCCCTCAAAATTCAAATTGTGTTCTAAACTTTGGCACAATTAAAGCTGTCGTTAGAAAAGCCTGATACAAGTTATCATCTAATAAATTAGTGAACATTCTTTACTCCCTAGGGATATATTTCACCTTCAGGTCTGGCCATAGGTTTTGTTGTTTTCTGACTCAACTCCACAGGATATCCACATGATAACAAAGAGAACTTGAGTAAGAGAACTTAAGTCCACATGCTATTGACTGCTTCAGGTTAAAGACTCAGACTTTATTATACGCAAAATTTTTTTTATGAATTTATAACTGATTCATAACCTTCACAGAAATGTGTTTTAACTGCAGACATGCAGAAAAATAGTTCTCCTCTGCTATGGACTGCAATTTTTATAAATATCCCTCTGTTTTAAGTAAGGGTGAAACTGTGAAGGTACAAGAAACGTAACATCTGACATCTGCTGCAACAGCTTGGGAAATACCTCTGTGCAAAAGCTGAGAGCACAGACTGAGTTTAAGGAATATTTCCAGAGATTTTTGCTGGCAGAGTTTATGTCACCTGGAAGTCAAGAGACTGGGACAGAAACACCAGGAGTCAACACCCTGAAAAACAACCAAAGCAGAGTGTTGGCCATGCACAGAGCAGCTCCGAATTGCCAAACCACTGCCGCTGGGGGATCCTTCTGCTGCTGCTTTGCTGATAAGCTTTGCCTTCCTTGGTCCTAACCATGGTGATTGCCACTTCAAGGGGTTTGCTCTTACCCTCGGAGGTTTGGTACAGAACTGCAGTCAGGTCATCACTTATACTGGTGGTATAAGGAACCCCCAAAGGGGTTGCTGGAGACAGACATCTCGCAATCTCTAGTGCAGAGTCTGTGCTATATGAACTGAAAACCTGCAGACTCTATTAAGCATGGCTCATTAATTCTCTTCTTAGTCCACACAGCAGCAGAGAGGGGCAGACTGCACCACTGTGTGAACATGGACTGGGTTGCACACCTTGCTTGGGCTTTTGCTTGACCCTGACAAGCAATCCTATGGAACAAAATGGAAAAAAGTTGCACAAGGTCAGTCCCAAAAACTCAATTCCTTTCCCATTTAGCATTCCTCCTCACTGCAGCAGGGTTTGGGTTGGTTTTCTAGACTTCTACATTACTTGCTATCTACTTGGAGCATCATATAATAAAAATAAATAAAAGAATAATAAAAATTAGCAGATAATGATGAATATCAGTGAAATCAAGCATAGTGGAACCAAGACGTATTTGCAAAGCATTGCTCTGATACCTGTGTCAAGGCTTACACACTTCTGCTCCCAGGCAGTCCAGTCAATTTTCTGAGCTTACACTAGGGTGATAAACACACCCAGATGTGCAGGCTTAAGCCTCACTTTAAGGAATACGGCCATAGAAAATGTGTCAGTGCTGTGCCTTTTCCCAGAGATCTGGCCTCCAGCTCCAAACCAGGTCTTAATGCTGAAGAAACGCGCTTGGAAGGCACAGCCTCCCATTAAAGATTTCAGGCAAAGCATGCAAGCAATTAGTATGCATGACAGCTCCTTCATTTCTTTGTTGTTGTTCAACAGAAAGTAGTTTGGAAATCCTGCAATGAGTTTTAAAGGGCAAAACCAAGGGATAACTGTAATCAAATGAACCTTGACAAATGTTGTTTCCTGGCACTATTAGATGTGAATAGATTACATATCTGCTTATAGATATAAGACTCCAGAAGGCATCTCCATTAATAATTTCAAATATTTGGAAAAGTTCATGCACTCCAGCTGAGGAATTCTTGATGAAGTTAAAGATTTTAGTTTTTCCTGAGCCAAGCATGCTTATTTGGCAGAACGACACGCACTTGGTATGATACTGAAGCTGTATTAACCTTGGGGCAATATGCCGCAAGGTTTTCCAGCCAGAAACACTGCTTGGAAAAAAAGGACATGAACATAGAAAAGAAATGCTATTATTTCAAGGGAAGAAAATAAAAGTTTCCATGAGGAGGATAAAGCACGTCTCTGTCCCATTGGAGGAGGTCATAGGTGGAATGAAAGCCTTCAGCAAAATCCTCTTCAGAGGTTTCTTCAGACAGGTTTAAATCACGTTGCTTTCCATCACGCTGGCCTTTGACTCCTGCTATCGCCTGCCCTGGGGCACTCGGCCACACAAGCTTTCTGAGTCTGGGTTATGAGACGTCTAAAGCATCTTGCTGAATGGGAAGTATGGCAGCTGAGCTTCGTGGCAGGGAACTGCTGATTAACTGGCCAGATGAAAAGCCTGATTAGCAAAACACGCACCAAAAAGACAGCACAGATCGAGCCATGCCTTTTGGAAGAGATACGATTTAAATAAAGAACTGAGCTAATTAGGCTTTTGGAGAATAATTATGGATCATATGACTTACTGGAGAGTGAAATGCTTGTCAAATGTAGCTGGGATTTATTTAATCTTTTGTGACTAAATCCCCTTTATAATTCTAAGGCTTGGAATGACTCCCTCAGCACCAAAGCACAAATTAAGCCCTCTAAATGGAGTTTAATTATGCTCTGATAGCTGTCCCCACTCACACTAAATGCTGATAAAAGCCTGTGGTGTAAATACTACTGCTAAACCAAAGTCAAAGCAAAGCCTCTAGTTTACAGCAATTATCGGTTTACTATTATTTTGATGCATGTTTTTTTTCATTGAGTACAAAACATCAAAAAACCCCATTGCACAAGGATGCTGCACCTGCAGCTCTCTTCTGAAGGGAGACTGCAGCCTCCACACTGACACCAGCAAATACACAGCCCTGTGGAGGGTGTCCAACAGGAAAAGGAGACTAAAGCTCTGCTCAGGTCAGACATGCTGTGCTGTCCCACCATGCAAGTTAGAGTTCTGGTCTGAACTTCATACTGAGTCTTTCTCTCAGCATCACATAAAGCCTTGAGGAACTAGTTAAATTTTTGGGGTGCAAATGTATTCATTGAACACCAAATGATCCCAGCATGTATGATAGCTGAGGTCTCTCTTACAGCTTTGAACTCCCAGGAGGTCAGTAATCAAGTGCTAGTCTCATCCTCAATTAGAGAAGCGAAAAAATTCCACTGTTGTTCCTGATAAGCCAACCATTGGTGCTGCTGCCTAATTGCGAGAGTGCTGAAGGCATATGGGTTTTATTCTTCATTTACACGTTCAACCGCTTTCCTAACCAAACTGCCAGATCTTAAGATAATTGTCTCAGAAAAGATGGGATCAATTAACTCATAGACTGAAGACTGGCCACAGGCGAGAAAAATGTGTAAGAAAATGGCTTATAGGCACCCCTGCTGACTTAGGAGAGGCACAGAATGTGCTGTATTCCTCACTGCAGTGTCATTTTACTAAGAACCAAGCATCATCAGCATGAGAGGCTAAAAATGTCTTTAAATATGTAATCTGAATTTGTATGAGAAATAATACCCAAGAAAATACTAGTGTGTGAGGATTTGCCTCCCATAGGAAAATTTTTAGCAGACTGTGTAATGGACATTATCTTATCCAAAAATAGAAAGACTAACATCATTCACTTAAGGCAAAATTGAAAAAAAAAAAAATGACTCCTGACAGTACAACTATGGCTCTGTTTGTAGCCTCAATTACTGTGTGGCATTAGGAAACCATTTGGGTAACAATACAGCAGCCAAAACGTGATGTTTTAGCTGCCAGTGTGACTGAAGACCTCACTAAATATTTTTTTACCCAGTGTTGGCTAACATTTTCAGCACTTTGGTTTTCAGTTCCCATACTCATCTACTCTAAACTCATCAATGACCATTTCATGTGGCTGTATTAAAAGCCACAAAGTTCTTGCTCAAAGACCTTCTAGTCAAGAATTTAACTGCGTATTAATTCAGCATTATCTGGAAAAGATCAGACTTTTGGTTATGCCCAAGGAGAGGATGTCCTGGCTTGTCTGGACATGACCATATTTCCTATCACACGTGTCTGTCAGGCAGTCATTTACCACCACAAAACCAAAACCAGGTGCTATAAAACACAAGTATGCTCTGGCAATAAAAATGTAATCAAACCACACACGATTTAAATGCCTATATTCAAAATACCATTCAGATTGTAAAAATATTGGGCTCCCGCCTTAAACCCCCCCACAATTCCATAGGAAATCTCACATATAGGAAAGCATATTTCTAAGCTAGACAAAATGTGGTTGCATTATTAACACCTGTAGCACATGCAATGTGTTAGACCTGTACTAGCTCTTAGTCTCATTTTATTTACAGCCTGGGACAGTGACTGGCTGGCTGGGGATGCCCTGTGGATGTGCACAGAACAATTAGAGAAACAGACTTTCTCCTCCATTTCTGGGCATGGCTTTCTATGGAAAAAAGGGAATTGCACATTTCTCCACTTTAAAATACTTAGGAATTTCATAGCTTCGAATTATGATTTTAGAATTAAGTAGCCTATGCTTTCTACTGGATCAAAGATGAAAACACATTTTTAAGAAGAGACAAATACAAAATGGTTCAATGACACTAATCTTGAGCGCAGTTTTTTCATCAGCTTGAATGAGTTTATCATTTTGATTGTTAATGTCATTTAGCTTCCTGTGGTTTGGGTTAGTTGGGTATGTTTTTAATAACCAATGTTTTAGCAGCATAAGATCATATAGAATGCACAGTTTAATACTAGATATGATATTAAGATCATAAGAAATCATGTATAAAGTGCTCTTTTAAGACTGGCAAAATGCAGACTGCAGTCTGGTGACTGCAAAAGGACCTATTCACACCTTCTTGTGAATAGGAGAATAGAATATCCTTGTAACTTCTGTGACCTGGTTGATGCTCTATTTCTATCTGATTTTATATTCCAACATTTTTCGCAGTGCAGATGTAAGTAATAGAAACTTTAAACAGAACTTATACATTGCCTGTCATAGCTACACAACCAAGCTCCTCTATCTGATGGCTGTGTAGGCTCCAGACCTAGAGGGTTTGAAAACAGAAAAATATGTTCTGTTTGTGCTCTAAGAGAAGGGGAGCACGGTCAATTCTGAGTAACCTTAATTCAATGAATTGTGACTTTGACAAAAAGCATTCGTGTAGTTTTGTGTTGTTTGGAGCAGAATTCTCCTGTAGTCAGATTTTAAGCAGTTGCCTTTGTGTTCATTGAATATTTCATTTGTTTCTGATAAAAATTTGTAGTTAGGAAATCTCTTCCCAAGCATGAAACCTTGGAACAATTTCTTCTCTGCTGGCCCGTTGTCCTAAGTCCCTAAAAAAGAAGCCAGGCACTTTTGAAAGGTAATTATCTCCTGCTGGGCATCTGACATTAGCACAGAAATATCAAACCAGCCTCTCAGCATTACCTGGAGGCTCACACAGGAACAAACTAGGAAACAAAAGAAGTGTAATAGATTCCTTTCCTCTATTGTTTGAAATACACTTTAACAACATGAAATTGTAATACTGGCATTTGTTTTAACTTATTTTGTTTTTCTTACAGTTCATTACACGTAAGTATGCCCTGGTTTTTGGGAGAATCTCAGAAGTATAGGGATGTGGTGGCACTAAAAAGATAATGTGGTTATCACCCATCTGTGGGCCATACTGGCTTCCCAGGGGATGCGGAAATCTCATTAAGCTGTGTAACGAAAGGCAGTGTACATGGATATTTGTGACTTCCCCAACTGCGGGGCAATTCACACTGAGATGCAGATGCACAGCTAGACTGTGGGTATGGAAAATAGCTTAATGCTGTGAAGGAGTGGGATGTTTTAACACTTTAGGATACCTACTGTCTAAAGACCGTGACGCTGTTAAATGCAAGCAGAGCCACGAAACCAGCTCTAGTTCACAGTTTATTTCATATTTACTCAATGAAATGGTCGTTAGAATTTCAAAAGCAGCAGCAGATGAGTCAATCCACTCTGATGAGGCTATGGTACATTTACAAGAAACGCCTGTTAGGGCCATTTTGAGGTATAAATCATAAGTTAAGCAGAGAAAATGTGAGTCATGGGCTTTACTGAAAAAAAAACACCACCAACTTCACAGAGCCAGGCTGAGATACCTGGCTATGGTAGGAGCAGAGAGCTGTTTCAAGGCAATTCTCTATGCCACAGGTCACCACAGCCACAGAAATTTGCCGTGCCATATGCAGATGAGCTATTTGACTCCTCATCACCCCAGGTGACAAAGTCATCTGAAATGTAAGCAATGGCAGCAGGCAGATCTGATGCTCAGAGGAAGGGAGCAGATGGAGAAGGTCCCCTTAGTCTATGAGTATTTGTGTCTCCAATGTCAGTGCATGACTGTTCTTAGATTACGGCCACGCAGCATACAGCATTGTTAAAAAACACCGATAATACAGGCATTAAAGCTGCCAGAAAAATGCATCTCAAAACATGTATTTTTAAAGTGCATGATCCGTTATTTACTAAGTGCTTACTGAAACTGCTGATGTGAATTAAGTGCAAGGTCCCGACAACAGCACTCTCCCGGGGCTGACAGAACAAAGATGGGCAAAGTCAGCCAAAAGAGAAAACAGAACTAACCCAATCAAAACAGTGTTCCCAGCCCCTCAGCAAACTCCATCTGCACACAAGCAGAAAGCTGCATAAATCTGTCTCAAAGCTGTCCCCTGGACGAGCACCTTCCAGCCTGTGTTTCCAGCAAAGCCCTCATAGATAACTCTGCAGTTTCTGGATCAGCAGAATTTACATTCATAAAAGCACGAAGATATAGAAGTAACACATTGCTTGTGAAATGTTCCCATGTTATATCAGTACCGATAATAATTTTTGGCAATAGTTACCACCAGTAAGTATCCTTTTCCAGGTGAGTGCTTGACAAAAAGGGCATGTTCTATTTACCTTATTGTAAAAAAAAAAATAACATAAAATATTTAATTAGCATTGACAGGCCTTAAAAATAATATATAAACAAGAAGGGCTAAAAAACACAAAGCAAAACTTGTTACAAAATCTACGAAACTTATCTGCAATTTTCAGTTGTAACTGCACTTTCAGGTTCTCCCTTCTCTTCCCAGACTCTTTCTCCAGGATATAGGAATATTGAAAGAGAGTAAGCTGGGAAAAATCCTTAACTCCAACCTTAGCCAAAACCTAAAAATAATAAATCTTTCTGAAAGGAAGCTCAAAAAAAAATCAAAAAATCAAAAAATCATTTTGTGTTCTTTCTTAAGTAAGATACAACTAAAATGCAGAAATCATCATGTTTCACCTGAAACAAAACACGTCTTCTAGGTTTTAGGGACTAGTACTAAAAATCTGGGCTTTTGTAACCCAGGATATGACAATTTCAACTACATGCACTGAGGTCTGAATTAGAAAAATTATTTTTAAAATGCTGCAAAATTCAAACTGCAATCTCACCTAAAGAATCCTTTGCTAGACTCACAAATACAAGGTTATAAAATGATGCCTTAGGGAATGATAAAGAGATTTTATTTATACATAATAATATAAAAGATATAGATATGTAAGAGTATATATGCATTATATAAAGTTTATTGTATACATTATAACTGTTATATTATGTTTTCTAGCATATTTTTATTTATGTTAAAAGTAGAGCTTGTCTTAGGAGGATTTTGCTAAAGACACACCTTCCCTGGAGTAACTCATAATGCAAGCTTTCACATCCGAATGTCTAAAATCCCAGTGAGTACAGTGATGCTATCAATAATCCTATCAGTTTTCGAGTAAATTCTATTTGCCCAGACATTTATGGGGGCCAGCAATGATGAAAAGCCCATTAAAAACTCCTTTGATCATCCTCTGTAAGCACACTCTAAAATCATGCATTACCTACATTCTCAACAATATCTGACATTGTATTAATTTTTTTTCTCTTGATGAACTGCATCAATGATTTTGATTTGTTCAGCTGTTTATACTCCACAAGCATGTTAATCACACAAGTGATAAATGCAATCAGTTGGGAATTTTGCATTTTCAATTGACTCTCAATAACTCTTACAATTATAAACATTAGGTCATAGTCTCAGAATCTCTCTTTAAGGAGGCATTATATCCTGGAACACCATTTTCCTTGTGTGGTCTGAGCTCTGAAACACCACTGGCAAATTGTCAGTGAAAATGCAAAGCGATTTAGGTTTCTATCCCACAGTACGTATCACATTGTTCCTCAAAACAGATCACTGTTAAGGCTTCACAGGCATTGAACATAACCTCCTACCCATATCTTCCCCCACTCAGCCAGTTGTAACGCCAGTTAATGGGAGATGTTGATATTAGCAGGAGCTGGCTCGTATTATCAGGCACACATATGGTTTAGACTTGATGCTTGAGAAATAGCATCCTCAATGAAAGGCACCCCATCCCCACCATGCACCCTCACTAACAGCCGCTGGCACTTTCCCCATGGGAATCATGCAAAGGGATGTCCGGACAAAGTGTGCGCTCTCTGCACACCCAGAGCAGAGATTGTATTTAGGGGGGGTCAGGACAACTTTCCTCAGACTACAAGCTACTGTGTTCTTAGTGTCTTTCTTACAGGATTTACAGCTCCTCTGGCTTCTCCTGCGTATGAAACACCAGCCTGTGTCCTCAGAGACCTTGTGGTGCTTCATTTCTTTCACCAATACTATGTAACAGAAATTAAATATATCAATCTAATTTGGGGAAAAACCCCATGCTAACCCAACAAAAGGACAGATGCCATATGACTGGCTGAAAATCTTTTACATGGACTAGATTGTGAGATGCTAAGAGGTAATCTATTTTGGAGGAAAACACAATTTTTATATCAGCTAGCAAAAGTGATCACTTTCTTTCCAAATCCCATATTGCTTGGAAATCTAAGAAAACATACTTGGTTTCTATTAGAGTACAGAGTTTTCTGTGATGATTTAATTCATGCATTGAGACCACATTCAAGACAAGTGGAACAGAGATCCTAAGATGCACTAAAATTACAGCTCTTTTCTCATTTGGTCTATTCCTAAAAATTACAGCAAGCTTACAGCTGTCACAGCTTAAAATACTGTTTCACATTTCCCTGTAACTAGATATAAATTTTGGGTATCAGGAATTGTCAGATTCTACAAAATGTTTCCCAGCCCTGATTTTTGTTTCAGCGGATAGATACAAGAGATCATATATTGCCTGAGAAAACCTTACTTCTGATACCTCTCAAGAGATTAGAGATAATTTGTGTTCTTCCAATCTCCCCTCCCATACTTGGTCAATTCAGACTTTTCCAAGAAAGTTAATGATTCTTGAGGTCTCCACCCACTTTCACTAAATTGTACCCCTCTGGCAATTCTTGCCGAAATAACAGCATGAGATACAACTATTGGCTTTAGAACTGGAACTGTATTTTCAAATCCCAAACTAAACACGGCAACTGCTCTTACCCTCTAACAAGTAAGCACAGCAAAAATATACGGCTTATTTCTAGCTTTCCTTGGTAGGTGCCACAAAAAATACATATTCATATTCCCTTTGAACTGGAAAACAACGGGAGGAAGGGAAGGTAAAATTGGAGGATATGGTAGGATGCAACTGTGGGAAGTATTTCCAGACACCTGATCCAACTGAAAAGGGTGGATGGGTCAGCAGCCTGATCTCGTTGAGGATATCCCTGCTCATTGCTGGGGTGTTGGACTAGGTGACCTTTGAAGGTCCCTTCCAACCCAAACTATTCTATGATTCTATAGGTCTATGATAAAAGGTGTCCGGGGTTCTCAGCAGCACTGAGGTGGCAGCTGCTTCTGGCTTGTGTCCCCATGAGCTTCAGGGGCAGTCTCTGTCGAAAGTCAGGGAGTTTAGGCATTTGGTTCAGTTTAACATTGCATTTGGGAACACAATGACCCACAGCAAGTAACTTTATAATGTCAACATCCTAATTTTTTAGCAAAATAAACATGCAAACAAAAAAATAAATCCTACAAGCTAAAGTCCATTAGTTTTCTTTTCTGTAAAACGTTTCTTTAGCTCATTTTACCTCCTGGCCTTAGACTTGTCAGACTGTTAAACTGATGCAGAGTATTACATTTCACTTACCAATTTCATCAGGATCTGGAAATAATCATTAGAATTGTTTACTTGTATTTTTTCCGTTCTGTTAGTTTATATATGAAGTTACAGAACTGTCAGCATGTGGCACGTGCCTAAATCAAGCACCCATGCAACTGCATTACTCTAAAATGATCTTCCAGTATGCCTGATCACTAAATGTGTCAGTAACTCTCAAGTATTTGGCAAGTTTGGGCTTCTTTCTGTTAAGCAATCACGATGCCTTTGGAGATGGTCTGCCACCATGACTCACAATTGAGCTGTCCTTCACTCATGTCCCAAGGACTTCAAAGATAATAAAAAGGGCCGAATCTGCCCCCAGACCTCTGGTATTTGTGGTAATGATCCTTAAATACAGAAGGTCAGGAGAAAACAGCTCTAAATGTTGGGTTGGAAGTTAAGTGGACGGCTGGGACGTGTTTGTCGTGACTTCATCTTGTAAATCCTCATTCCATAGTAAGATGCTACTCATGGTAAAAATCTTCTAGATTGAGCAATTTCTACACACAGTGGAAAGTACAGCCATAGCTTCTCTCCTTCTGGCCACTGAGTCATTTCAAACTTGGTGGAAATTATTTTCTCAAAGACTCTTCTGTTTTTCTTGGCTGAAGTTCCATGAAGCAGAGAGCTCATTCTAATAATGCTAATTATCCTGTTTTGGATCCCTGTTTACAGTAGTATAGAAAGGAGGTATTTTGCCTTCACGTGGCCTTAAGCAAGCCTGGGGTCTGACCCTGCAGCCTCTGGAACACAGTCACGTCTGTTGGGGAGATAATATCGCTCATGTTGCTCCCATATCAGCTTTCTGCTGGCATCAGTTCAGTTCTCCCTATAAGCAACAATCTCCCTTTTCTCAGCCCTCAGCTCATTTGAAGCTTTTATTGGTGCAACTGCTGCTTTCTCAGTTATTCCAACTTTAAGGGTCACTGGAGAGTCAACCTCCAGGTCAAGTCTTTGTTCTGTTACTAGTCGATAACAAGCATCTGTGAAAGTCACCTAAGCAAGACAACCCACCTCTTCACTCTCTTAATGAAAGAAAACAAAGTCAAAATAACACAACCTGTAGACCAGCAGCCTCTGGATTGGATTTGAGCAGGCTGCAAATGTACAGAAAGTTATTTTTTTACATGTGACTCAAGATGTTTAATCCCAAAACTGCCACTTGGAGCATTTCAATAAAAGAGCCAACGTTCTGTTCTTTGAACAACACGAGGAATTTATGCACATTCATGACACTAAGGCTCTAATTCCATTTCAGGTTTACAAAACCGTTATCATGATTTAGGTCCATGAAAGAGACTCTGACAAACCCCACATTTTCCCGTTAGGATTCAGAAGGAAAAGTCAACATTCAAGCCTAGACAAAGCAAGCCTTGCTCTAAGTATGTGTAAGTAAGCTCCTTGGGAAGACCTTCAATTTAAACACAGTTCTGTTTTACAGCAAACATTTTCTATATTTCCTTGTTTTGTTTATTTCCAGGGATATTTGTTCCATGCTAACAATGACAAGCAAGACATTCATAAAGAGACGGCACCATCACAGGATGTTGAGCACAGTTATGGAAGTCATTCAGACAAGAGATAAGATTTCCCACGTTCACCATGTTCAATAACAAAGTTAAAAGTCCAGCCAAAATGCTGGGAGAGGAAGGAGAGCACCTGATTCTAAGGCACCAGGCCATGATTTCTGAGATTGAGGATTTCCAGCCTGCAGAATAAGCCAGCAGCAAAACCACAGGCCCTAGTGCGATCACAAGGGGTACAGCTGGTCTCCCTAACAGCCTGCTTCTGCTGACCCCAAACGCCTCCAGGATGGAGTAAGCATGACCACAGCCTGCAGGCTGCTGGTTTGTTAGACATGAGGGTAACACCAGCATTTCCCATGTGAGCTGGGAATACACTGGATCAGCTTAGCCAATAGGCAGATGGTTACATGACATGCATAAGGAAGAAACTTACTCTCTGCTCTGTTTTTCAAGCTAGTGAAAGCATCTGAGCTGTACAACAGAGGAAAGACAACTTCCCAAGTTAGGTGCTTGCATATGGATACCTGTAAGACCCCATCACTATGTCCAGACTTCCCAGTGCAAACCAGTTCCAAAAGCTGATTCTTACATGAATGTGGCACTACAACTAACAAGACCAATGTCATGAAGCTTAGTACTCTGCATCACTCAAATAACTATATAACTTTAAAACTAGGACTGGCTTGTACCTTTCCAAGAGAGATGTTGCTTTCCACCTCTAAAGCACTTCCCTCTTCTCATCACATGGGCTATCCCTGTTTCTGAAAGCCTTGTCCCAGTTGTGACTCCTTGTCCTTGCAGTTAAGAAGCAAGAATTGCACAGCCTATTCAAGCTGAGGTCTGATCAAGGGTTTGCAGAGAAGTATTAAAGGTTTCTCACCACTACTGAAAATACTTCCTGGCATACACTGTGGCAATACACTTGCCTTTCTCATTTCCAGTTCCTGGTTGTCCCATAACCAGACCTTTCCTCCTGTGACCTGGCCAGACGTGCCTCTCGCTTCCAGCATCGTCTCCTCATACAGTCAATTGCCTCAGTACTTGCACTCGGGCAGATAAATTTATTTCACCTACAATAAGCTCTCTCTTTAAATGATACATGGAACAGCAAAGGCTTAGGTAATCCCTGTTGGGGATCAATTCCTGCCAAGTTTTGACCACTATTTATTTTCTCTCATTCCCAAACATCTAAGTACCAAAGGCAATGATCCACCAAGCAAGAGTGTTAGAAAAGCATAAGCATTATAGGGATTGGATATTCCTCTAGGAAAACACTGGAGAAAATCTGACCAGAGCGGTGTCTCTGAAGCAGGCAGAAAATGTAGTTTTCTCCCTGAGGATGCACACACGCTCCTTGGCTCTTCTTGGGTGACTGAATAAGGGGCATTTCAGAGACCTCCTCACAGTTCAGCATGCCCCCAGGGGAATCCCTGCCTCAGTTTTTCTCTGAATTCTAGTGAAAATTCCAGGGTTTTCAAATAACACCATTTTTATCTTATTTATTCAAGTTAGCAGGCTTTTGCCTCTTCATCACTGTAGCAGGTCTGGGTTTTCAGGGGTGCTCATCCTGCATCTCTGCATTTCCAACTCCACGTGGCCCAGAATGAAAGTGATACAGGATTATTTTTCCTGTTCAGAATCTGTGCATCTTTACAGTTCCTCTCAGACCCACTCTACGGTAGCATGTCACACCACACTATATGAGGGACTGTGACAGGGGCAGTATAAGCCTGCCATGGCCTGGTGCTTGTGGGGGCTTCTCACTTCTGGGAATACCCAGTTCCTGCTTTGGCAGACTTACATATTCCCTCAAGACTCCTCGTGAAGTCTGACGTGCTTTCCATCTCTGCGCTTACTTGCAGCACTGTTTAACAAAGTTATAATATTTGCAAGCATGTAACAAAGAAAACTTTGATGCAACTTTGCAGCTATCTGCACAGAACTGCATGAGTCGAAGTCACACATCTAGGAAGGAAAAAATACAGCCCTGTAATCAAAACCACTGCTGAGACTCTTGTATATTTAGCAAGGGAAGAGAGTATGTTCTGCCTTAGCATTTGGAAGCAGAGCACATAACCTTAAAATTAAGCATCTTTTCTGCTCTCTGCAGTTCAGGAATGCTGATAAACACAGGAGAATTCAAAAAAGAACTGTGAGAGTGACCTGAGGGTGAGGGAACACAGAACATCATCCTCGTTGTCTTGCCAAAGACACTGAACTTGGTCATATTCTACAATGAGACTTACAGTCTTATTCTTTTTTGTCACAACACTAGGTTACAAAGCGCTGTCGCACACAGGAACTGATCCTTAGTGATCTTTAATTCCATATCCCCTCTACTTGAGCACAGGTCCTCAGATGATACGTAGGCACCTGACTTCTGCCAAAATCTGTGGCACAAAGCATACAAATGGTTTGGCGATCTGTCCCTTACAGCATCACAGGGGTGAGAACAAACTTCTGCTGCTCTTGACAAAACAGGGCTATAAAAATGAAGGCCTGCTTATAGTTTCTAGTGAAGATACACCATTCCATTGAACATTTCCAACATTATTTAAAATTGCATGTCTTTTATTTATTTATTTACAAACAGTCCAGAACTGCTGACTATCCTAACAAATTGTGCAAGAAACAAGCTGGCTTTTGTTGCATTTTGTTGGTTGTTTCTTTAAGTTTTTTTTAATCCTGTATTACCCACAATCAAAAATAACTTTAAAAACCTATGTTGAGACAGGAAAAGGCTAAACCCCCAGAACTGAATTGCTTGTATTCAACAACTGCTGAGTTAGATGATTCCTTGTAAAATACAGCCAAATTAATTCATCCTGGGAACTGGGAGACGTTTCACAAAAGCTGAATTCCAGGGGCTAAATCTTATTTGCACCATTACTTAAAGCAGCATAAATCTAGAGAAGCTCAACCAAAGCCAATGGAGCTACTTCCAATTTGCACTGGTGCTGCAAAATAGGTTTTGACTCTAGCTAACTTTTTTTTTGTTCACAGGCAACAGAAAACAAACATGGGGTATTCTTGCTGTCTTGGATGAGACAGTAATTTATGTAGCATATTTATGTGTGTATGCAGTCATATAGCCTAAATCTCTTCCAAGAGAATTTATGCTTTGCCATTACAGATGGCTAAAACACTGCCAGAACCTTCCTAACTTCAACAGCTGAGAACCTAAGTTTAAAATAATTTTGTTATGATTTTCAGCTACACTCTGTGAAAGGAAAAATTAAGGGTTCTATGGCTAAACCTCCATCTAAACATTGACTTTACAAAAGGAATGACCGAGCATCCAATTGTAGCCATTGAAGTACCTTGGAGCATTGAACAGAAGAGTGCATTGTGAAAGACCTACTTTTTAAGAAAGAAATAAAAAAAAAAAATTTGTAAATTAAAGTGATAGGAGCTTACTATAAGCAATGAAAATAAAAGCAGTAGTTGTCTGTGCCTCTCAAAGGCTTTTAGAGATAGTGCATTTAGTCCGAGTAAGGCAGGCAAATAAGCTGCCATGCTCTATGTGTTTTGTTATTTTTTACAGGTTCTACCGAATGATAATAAAATAAAATATTGCACTTACTTGTAAAAGTCATGCTTCAGTAAGAAGGGTGCCAAAAATTTATTCTCTGCAAAGAAACTAAGTTACACTATATAAAGATATCATGAAAGATTTCAGGGAGCCTTCCAAATGGGGAATGCCTTCCTGCTATGAGGTAGAAGGTGGAAAAGTATCTTCAAACTGCATTTTGTCTCTAATAATAAGAAAAAAAGTAGAAGTTATTTGAAGTCTGCAGTTTAGAAAATTTTAAGATGAAAAACTATTTCTAACAGAAGCTAGCAACTACTTCTGAATTTATCAAGAGCCTGGGCCTCCAAAGAAGCATTCCGCATAAACAGAGGTTTTTCATGCTATATAAAAGTACAACTTTCCTACCAAAAAAAAAAAAAAAAAGAAAAAAGTGTAAAGTAGCTTTTCATTCAGATCTTGATATCCAGCTGCAGAACATCCATTTGTCACTTGGCTTCCAAATCCAAATTTTGGAAGCTTCTGGCACTATCAGTGAGCAGCTGGAATGACGTAAGGATTCCTGGTCCAGGTCTTCCCCACAGCAGCCCTGTTTGGCAATTAGTGCAATCAGTGATGGTGGCATTTGATTAAGACCACTTCTGAAACTTCTGTTCTCAAGCGTTTCCCACAAACACCAATTGTGTGCCTCAAGGGCAAGTCACCACACAGGCTTTTCCAGCTCTCTGATGCTGCTTTGCAGCTTTTTTCCATGTACATCATACTGTAGCAGTCAGGATATTGAATCCTTTGAAGCAGTTAATCTTCTCACAACTGAGACTGAATTTCAGTAATAAACACTTGCTGTAATTTTTCATCCTCTGGGCCATTGTATTTCCAAAAAGCAAGGTCAAGATGGCATCTAATAAAAAGACTGCTATATTTGTTTGGTTATTTCTTCCAAAAGAGAAGCCCTACAGAGCAAAACAACAAACTGGACAATATGGAATACAGCCAGGGTCTTCAGCCCTAATTAAGAGGAATTTGAACACAGGAACGTTTCCTCTCTATTTTCATCCCGAAGAGATATTTGTCCTGCATTAAATCCTTGTCAAGTCCTTAAAGAAAATTTCTTGGAACAATTTTCTTTTCATTGGAACAACTTATAACTGTAATGGCTGTAAGGTCAATGAAAATATTTGAAGTCTCTTTTTCCTGGTACTTAAAAATATCCAGCAGCCCGTATTGCAAACGAGGATGTGTAAATAAATATATGTGTACATATCAATATATGTGTACATCTTAGCCACTCTTGCTCCTGATTATGTATTTTCTGCTGCTCTTTTCAATCCATCATAGCTATTTTCACTGGAGATGTTTCAGTGATGTACCATTAGCTTACTCCCACTGTGGAAATACTCTGGATATTTTTGCAACATAAGAAAATATCTCAAAAATCTAATTTGTCTCTCGGTGGATATGAAAAAATATACTTTGAAAAGGAGCATTTTTTCTTCTTATCTCAAACAGTAGCATTTTGCTGAACTGCAATGACAGCAAATCACCGTAAGTAAACAACTTCCAGCAAGTTATGTGAAGATTCGATTTACGGCAGCCTTCTTTGCTGTAACAGGAACGCTACATCTTCAGCATAAGCTTTCAAGTTCTTTTTTTTTTTGTGAGGCATAAATTAGGCTTTTTCCTCCATTTTATAGCTGGAGAAGTAGCTAATACTGACATCCCATTGTAAACCTTAGTGGATAACTGAAGGCAGGTTTTGGCAAGATATGGCTCCTAGAGGAGCAAGTAAATTTAGCCCAGGATGTAGAAATACAACTCAGCTCTTGACAAGTCCCTCCTAAGGTTAAACAACATTGCCTCCCAGGATCTTAGTACTGTCACTGATGTAAATCTGGAGGGGCACTCTCAAGGACCCTTCCAGGCACGCTCAATAAAACCACAACTCAAATACGGGTCAGTGCAAGGACAACAAACAGTACAAACAAGACTCTGGCCATTAAACTCAGCTTGGAAAGTCAAGCAGAGAACTTGCTTTGTTGGTAAAATGCATTCAATCTGCTTTAACCACTTTTTGCATTCCCTTTTTTCATTGAATGCTAAGAAGAATTATGAAGAAGAATTCCCAAACTGACACACTTTGGTATAGGTCAAGGAGAGTCAGTAGAGCTATGGAAATTCAACCTTCTGCAAATCATTTCATACAGCATCATTAGTGCCCATGCAGGGGACCAAATGAGCCATCCTTTAACACAAGTGAGCTTCCAAGAATAATCAAGATGAGACCAGTCCAACAAACACATTCATTCATATCAAGTAGCTTTCTTGAGCTCCTGTGCCACACAGAGAAATTTCTGCAGGAAAAGGACCTAATTTAAGGTCAGACACAAGGAGAAAGTTTGAATGCAGCCTGAATTTACTCCGAACCCAGAGGAGATGCCAGGAATGCAGCTCTGTTGTTGTAAAACTTATGTGAGTAAAGATCTTCAATGAGGTTGTATCGCAGTGAAATTTTCATTTCTCTTTGAAAAGTTTTAAAACTAAGAGGAAATAGGATGTGTTAACTCAGCCTGAAGAATAACTCTTTTTCCCCATATACAGACAGAGCAGACTGAGCCTGGATTCCTAAAGCAGACTCCTAACAGAAAGGTCTGAAAACTGCGAAGTGTCAGGTTGTCCCATTTCCCTCCCTCATCTTTAATTTACTGGGTTTTATCTGAAGAAAGTAACATGGGGAACTGAAAGGTGAGAGTGGGCAGGGAAACATGCTCAGAAATAGCATTATTAATATCTTCTGTTTTGCTATTACTCAAGCTACAAGGCAAGCAGGACAAGGTAGAATAAAAATGTACCCCACGTTCTCCATTTTTAACCACATTCCTATTGGTGTTTATTCATTTCAAAATCAGAGAATCTTGAAATGAGATTTTTTTTCATGAAAATTCAAAAACAGAAAAACAAACCCCAAAACAATGACCCATTTGCTTTAGGCTCCTCATCTCTCAATTTTGAAATTCAAAGCAGCTCCAGCAACTGCTATCTGGGTATGCACTCATAGCCTCCAGGGAGTAGGAAGTCCAGTGGAGCAGACATACACTTTCTTCAGGAAAAACAAAACAAGCAAAAAAAATAAAAAAAGAAAAGAGCTTTTAAATCCACATATACTTCAAAACAACCTTCCTATACCTGCCTAAGCAAATATCCTCTTTTCAATACAAGCAGCCGTGTCAGTGACAATAGGTAATGCTCCATGGTGAAACACAAAAATAGAAAAGTACTGTTTGTCCGTGTTGGCTCCTCCCTGGAAGGTCCTGCTTTGGCTGATCCCAGGAAAAGTCCCGACCCTTCGTGACCTTTCTAGATATAGCTGGCCACTTCATCCGATGCAGGCTGGCCCCCTACACCAGAATGGGTGTGCATTTTTGCTAGTATAAAAGCCCAAGCCTCATGCAATGCAGGGAGGCAGAACCTCATACCACCCAGGTCAACGCTGCCCTCACAGGGACATCCACTAAGGTTGATCCTGCCACCTCGCACAGCAATGATGTGCCTCGGAGCTCGTTTCCTGGTCATCATCACATGGTCTTTAGGGTTGGTAAGATAAGTGAATATCAGAAATATTCTTTACTGTATCTTTTGTTATCTATTTTTCCTGTATTAATAAATTAGTTGAGATTTCTCTATTGTGTTTTGTTTCTCTCCATATGGAATCCTTGAATTCTGGAGCAGCAGCATATCATGTATCCAGAAGCCAACATCTGAGGTACCACAAGAGTAAAAGCCTGAGGCAACACTTGCACGTAGACTGTCTGAGCCATCGTGCAGACCAATAGCCCAACCACAGTCGGGTCCATCATGCTACTGATTTCCAGGCATCGGGTGATCAGACCAGGCTGCCAGCATGTCTGTCTGCCATTGCTCCTTGCTCTTGCCTTAGGAAGCTGCAGTTAAAAGCGCGGATCCCCAGGAGGATCAAACATTTATGAAGCAGTAGCTCTGGTGACCCCTGGTCCCTCAAGTGTCTGTCGCTCTCTGTTTCTCAACCACTAAGATCTACCAAAGACCCACCACCCCATTTCACCCACTTTTTTTTTCTCTTCCCACAGATGCTATTATAAATATCAAATAGTTTTCCCTTTGGCTATTCATTTCAGCTCTTAAAGGCAATAATCTCTAAACTAAGGGGTTTTGTCAGAAATCCAGGGAGCAACATTTAGGAAATGACACTGCTTTTTGGTGCAGCTATGATAATAAACTCCATAATGAAAATTGAGTATGATAATAACATCTTGTTGAATAGGCAAGATGTCAGATTTACAACATGTATTAAATGTGTTGAATGTGATCATAGAGATATTAACATTCCACTGAGATGCTGGAGCTCTGGGCAGGAAGTTATTTACAATGAAATAATACATTCAACAAAGTTATTTGCTGTCCCTTATAAAAAGAATTCCAAGCTTTTTTTTTTTTTTTGAGAGTGTTTTCACAAATTTCTAAATTGTCAGTATTTACCCATAACTCATAAAATACTATGATAATACTTTATGTATTTCTTCATCCATTTTGCAGACTACACTTATCTAACTTATGTGCCTTGTGTAGAATTAGATGGTCAACCTTACCTCTCGAGGGAGGGTAAAGAGACTGTGAAGCCAGCTGATGTTTTACATTGCAAGCTATGCACCACTAATTTCTCCATAGAAAGATTACTCTTTGCCATACACTCGCTAGACCTGATGAATATTGCCCTGTATTTCTTCAAAATCTCAAGTATAACTTTTGACTTATAATAAGCATGTTAATTTTCCAAGAACAACCCACTTAAAAACTCAGTTGATAGCTTTGATTTTGCCTCTTCCACTTACAATATTGTGTACTCATTGCTTTAGATCCCAGCCCATTTGAAAATAATTTAAACTCTGGTTTACGTGCACTTACTATTGAATGGCTGCTTATATTAATACAGTGAATATAATTACTGTGCATTTCACCTTATTTAAATTCCAGCACAGATCGTCAGTTAAAATGGATGTGGTTAGAACTTAAGTTTAAAAAAAACCCAGAAGTACATGTTTTTAATAGCTAGATGTAGACTAAATCCTGTATGGTCTCATACTTCATTTGTTGAACCAGGATCAACAATGAAATCAACACAACATGATGGAAAACACTCTTTAAGTGAGAAGGATTTTCCAAACACAACTAAGATCTGAGATTACTGTCTACAACTGAAACTGTTTTTCCTTTGACTGTTAAACTGAGCTACCCTCAAGGAGATGCAAACAAATTGCTTTCTTTTCCTAGGCCAAAAAGAAACCGAGTCACCACTGTATGGATTCTGCTTTCTATTGTTTCTGCTGACAATTGGAACAAGAAATGTCAAAGTACTGACATTTGCTACTGTCAGTTTACAAAAGAAGCCACCATTAGTTTGAAAATTGAAACCGAGCAAAGAGAAAATGGACAACAGAGAGAAAAAATTTCTGAGCAAAATCTGGGGGAAGTTTTTTCTTTTACCGTAAATCAAAGTCAGCTCTGCTTATTCAGATGGCAGGCATTGATCTCAGCTTCTCAGTAAGCACGGAATTTAAAGAGGAACCCCAGAGTGATCATAGGAGACATAACGAACACAAGCAAAAGTCTCCAGAGCAGATCTTCTCCCTGTCACTGACTTAGCACAAATCAAGCCTTCTGCCATCCCCAACAGCTCCAGCTGAAGTGACACTCCTATTGAACACTCAGCAGTGACTCACACACTCAGAGAAAAGTCATCCCAGGACTCAGCACACTACGGTGGAGACAAAACTTAAAAAAAGATTAAACTCAGGGTTGTAAGAATTCAGCACAACCTCAATGAAACCCAAATTCACTGTGCCCCAAATGTCCACTCTGTGAATCAGTGGTAAGGGCCACACCAGGTATTTCGCACACCTGCATTTTGTGACCTTGTTGCACACATGCAGTAAGTGCTCTCTCAAACATGCAATGACAGTGAGACAGGCAAGCACAGCTGAAGTCTCACAAAACCTGTAAACCACTTGCTCTTTGTACTGGGCAATGGCTTTCACAGCAGAATGTGGGCACAGCAAAATATTCTTCTTTTCACAGCAGAATAACCTGATCTGGTTTTCCAAGTGTAATTTAAGTATTTCATGTTTAACTACTTCCCTAGAAAACTGCGCTATGACAACGAGTGAAGGCAATCCGAACTGAATGGGCAGTTTAAGTATCCGCCTGTGAGGTATTCCTCCTGCTGCCACACAGACTCACACTTCACAGAGAGGGAGAGAGATGTTCCAAGCTGAGGAAGGAAGGAAGGAAGGAAGGAAGGAAGGAAGGAAGGAAGGAAGGAAGGGAGGGAGGGAGGGAGGGAGGGAGGGAGGAAGGAAGGAAGGAAGGAAGGAGAGGGGTTGTCAAAGTGAGGATGCATCAGGTACTGTAGCTTAACTCCAAGTGTAGGTTTGGAGACCAGGCACCTTCCCTGGGGTGCGTTCATGTGTGTTTTTGTTTGGGTTTGGCTGATGTTTTGTTCTCCTGAGTTCTACTGAAATATATGCCTGGAAGCATTTAAATTATACTTCTTTGGTGAGTGATTACCTCCCTTCTATAACCCATGTATCTGTCACACAAGCAACCATGAAGATGTAATTTTTCTCTTTTTTACGCCTATATAATTTTTTTTTTTTGTTCTGTCTGCCTGCCCCATGCCCCTGTTTGTTTTGGTGTGCTTGCTTTCCCTTTCTCTTCCTTGCTGCTCTGTATTTTTATCCTTCCATTCCTGCTTTTTCTGTCTTGCTCATTTTTGACTGCAATCTGTGCAGAACAACCCAGCTGAATGTGACTATCACAATGGGAGCAGTAATACAAGTATTAATAATGTCCTGCTGTTAGCAAGAGAGACTGCAATCACTTTTGTAAGGACAAAGCCGCCTGACCTCAGGGAGCATATACAATACTTAGTATAATTACAAAAGTCATATTCCCTTTGGCAGCCTATTTTTATTACATGTTTTGTATCAGCGACAGGAGGCCCTGGGGCTACAATTTTGTTTGTCTGGAGTCTCTGAGCTAGACAACACGCTCGGGAAAGTCAGTTCATATTTAACCCTATATTCTGTAGATGGAAACCACAATGCAATGCACCTGGATTTCATTATCGATCAAACCAGCAAGGAGGGCACTTATCATTAAGCTCTTGGCTTGCCAGTTTTAAAGTTCTCCAAACTGCTTTGATGTGAACATCAAAAACTTCAGGGCTATGTGAAAAATCGTTTGCTAGACCTCATCCTTTAATTTTAGCACGTTCTACCTCAGTGCACCACTCACAGTAATTATGCAATGTTCTGAAAGATCACCAATTGTAATGGTTCCATGGCTGTACAGAGGAAACACTGCACAGTAAACACACAGCAGCACTGTATTTCGCTGCAGGAGGCTTTGCTGCAGCCAGTAGCACCCACACCTACTGAGATCACAAGTGTCCCTAACCTCAGCAAAGTTCAGTAAGAATTTAGATCCTTAGTCTTAGCACCTGAGACAGCAAAGTGACCCAGAAGTCATGGCGACCTGAATGTGACAGGGAAACCTACAGACGTGTGTGGTATCGGTGTTACTCTTAACTGACATATGTTCAGTACATGTCTCAGTAACTCTGAGCAATCTGTTCCCCTGGCAATCACACCAAAGAAAATTGAATCAAACTAAGGACTGACTGACATCAGAGCCATGATGCTTAAAAGTGCTCCTTTAAAAGAAATAGTGAGAAAAAATATCACGAAAGATGGGGAAAATATCTTAGCATCATTGCAGCATATCCTGTTTTGTAAAAAAGTAGTGTACTGAAGGAAAATTTTATTTGTATGCTGATAATTTTCAGGAAGATGTTTTAAACATATATATAAAATAGACAACAAAACCCTTTTAACTAGGGAGTGCTTCTGTTTGTTGCATCTCTTCATATACACCTTGCTGGAGAATATATTAATAGAATTACTACCAGTGAAAGTGCTCAGAGAGCAGCACTCCATGGCTGTGCTACATCACAAAGCTGCTGAACACATAATTTCATGATGATGGTCTGGTATGGAGCTCAAAAGGCCCTGTACTATATACGTATTTACAGGTTTCTTCCTAGGATGAATAAATTAGTATATTCTGACATGCCCCATTTTCAATCTGACCACCAAACAGCATTGCTGAAGCTCTTTCCAGTTGTGCTCACAGTCTACATGGGCAGATGCTGATGCTGCCCTGAGTGATGCAAAGAGATAGCACTTTGTGGCAATTCACCTCTGAGCTATGTGCAAGGAGGAGCTGTTAGTTTAGTGAAACATAAAGAAACTCTTTTGGCAGATGTAGAACTACAGCCTTTGTGTACGTTTAGCCTTCTAGAAGCAAAACAAAATTTGAAGTCATATCCACTCTTAAATTTTCTGCAAAATTCCACCATGGAGTGCATTTCCCTGCAAGACAACTGGAGATTAAACAGTACTTTTCTCTAATCATACCCATTTCTTGGTTTTACTGTTATATCAGTTGGGGCGCTTTCAATTCAACTAAAACAGAAATTGTCAGCAAAACTCCATAGAGGAAACACAACAGCAATAATAAAAAGTAAATCTCTAAAATAAATAGTCAGAAGATAAGATGACAAAACGTCATCCTTGCTTACTCCAGCTGAGAGCTGCAAAATTTTATACATCAATTATTTTTTTCCTGTTGGAAAGCTCTGCAACATGCTTGTCAAGTATCTGGGAACCAGGAATTGCATATGGTCCCAAAGGGCATGTTAGTGAAAGTGCTGCTCTTTGTGGAACAGTTACAATCCAACTTACTTGCAATTACTTTTATCTTTTAAGAATGTGCAAAATGATACAGTCTATAAAAACAGTAGGCTTCACCAGCAATATCAGCATTCAAGAGAGTAAAATACATGCTTTTTGGAGGCATGTGATCTCTGGTTATCATCAGAATCAAGTATGGTGTAAGTATACACTCAATTCTCTTCTGCAATGCATTTGAATTGTCTTTCTATTAGGAAGTGTAGAGCAATTTCTCACAGCAAAATTTAAAACCTGAAGAGTAGGGAGGGCCTCTGTAAAATACCTGTAGCTGCTAATTATCAGTTGAAGAAGCTGTCAACCTATACTAAAATGTATTAATCCTATTTAAAAGACCTTTTGCTTGTGAAATACTACCAAGGGAAAATTACTGATTAAGTTCTAAGTCAAGATTTAAGCCCCACAGCATGGGCCTTATTTGCAGATATAACTCTCAAAGATTTGCTTCATCTTTACAAAGATTTTATCATCATTAGATAGGACTATTCTGCCAAGCACTGTTATTCTAAACCTCCTACTCCCTGCTGGTCGTGCAGAAGAAAGAAGCAGAAGTAGCCCCTAACACTATGGGCACAAAATTAGGGAATAATATATTCCTTAAGGAACTTGCACACTTCACTTTCAGTAAAAAATGCAGGAAAGGGAGAATTCTCACTGTGGTGTCAGAGAAAGATGGATAATTTCTCTCACCAGGTCAACAGTCTATTTGTTTAAAAAAATCAGTTTCATCAACTAAACAAGTCATCTTTTTTTCAAGTTGAGTGGGAATTAGTCTAATAGTTTCACCTGAATAAAAGAATAAAACCCCTTCCCTTTGCCCATGAAGGCTAAAGTTTTCTTCCAGGTTACACAGACCCAGGTTCAAATTTATAAAAATATTCTTAAAAAATCCTGAAAAGGAACAAACCTCTTTTTTTTTTTTCAAGTCAATTTACAATATTTAAGTTTTTAGTAGACAAAGAGATTCTCACAGTCAGGGGATACAAATATTCTCATTTTCCCATCTGTTTCATGCTTGAATCTTTCTACAACTGGTGATGGGCCAACAGCTTCCCACTAGTAAACGTTTCTGTTAAGTCTTTGTATCATCTTTTTAATGATTTTCACTCCACTCTCCAAATTGTAATGGAAAATAATATTTAGCTGTCCTAATATACCGAAGTCAATAAGGTGATCAAGTTTTGCTGGTTTTAGAAAGGGAGCAACTCCAGTCGATAAACGTACCAGATTACATGTTGAGGCTCCTGAACTTGGAAGTGACATAACCACTATTGTCCCTTATGGGAACATAGTTACATGATTAGGATGAAGCAAGTAGATGTCTATTCCAGATGCTTCTTTTCCTTCTGGACCACAGGAATATTGTTCAGTAGCATTGTTTAAAATGAAAATGGATGAAGGACTGCTGCTAAGATGTACGAACTGAATTGTTACATGCAAGTGATAACAAACAGAAGCACTGAGCAGCAACATTATAGAATCATAGAATAGTTAGGGTTGGAAAGGACCTTAAGATCATCCAGTTCCAACTGTCTGCCATGGGCAGGGACACCTCACACTAAACCATATCACCCAAGGCCTCGTCCAACCTGGTCTTGAACACTGCCAGGGATGGAGCATTCCCAGCCTCCCTGGGCAACCCATTCCAGTGCCTCACCACCCTAACAGGAAAGAACTTCCTCCTTATACCCAACCTAAACTTCCCCTGTTTAAGTTTTAACATGTTACCCCTTGTCCTATCACTGCAGTCCCTAATGAAGAGTCCCTCTCCAGCATCCCTATAGCCCCCTTCAGATATTGGAAGGCTGCTATGAGGTCTCCACGCAGCCTTCTCTTCTCCAGGCTGAACAACCCCAACTTTCTCAGCCTGTCTTCATACGGGAGGTGCTCCAGTCCTCTGATCATCCTCGTGGCCTCCTCTGCACTTGTTCCAACAGTTCCATGTCCTTTTTATGTTGAGGACACCAGAACTGCACACAATACTCCAGGTGAGGTCTCACAAGAGCAGAGTAGAGGGGCAGGATCACCTCCTTCAACCTGCTGGGGCATGCTCCTTTTGATGCGGCCCAGGATACGGTTGGCTTTGTGGGCTGCAAGCGCACACTGAAGCCGGCCCATGTTCATTTTCTCATCAACCAACACCCCCAAGTCCTTCTCCGCAGGGCTGCTCTGAATCTCTTCTCTGCCCAACCCGTAGCTGTGCCTGGGATTGCTCCGACCCAGGTGTAGGACCTTGCACTTGGCATGGTTAAACTTCATGAGGTTGGCATCAGCCCACCTCACAAGCGTGGCGAGGTCCCTCTGGATGGCATTCCTTCCCTCCAGGGTATCAACCGAACCACACAGCTTGGTGTCATCGGCAAACTTGCTGAGGGCGCGCTCAATCCCACTGTCCATGTCAGCGATGAAGATGTTAAACAAGACCGGTCCCAACACCGATCCCTGAGGGACACCACTCATTGCTGGTCTCCAGCCGGACATTGAGCCATTGACCACAACTCTTTGTGTGCAGCCATCCAGGCAGTTCTTTATCCACCGAGTGGTCCATCCATCAAATTGATGTCTCTCCAATTTAGAGACAAGGATGTCGTGTGGGACAGTGTCGAACGCTTTACACAAGTCCAGGTAGATGACATCAACTGCTCTACCCCTGTCCATCAGTTCTGTAGCCCCATCATAGAAGGCCACCAAGTTGGTCAGGCAGGATTTCCCCTTAGTGAAGCCATGCTGGCTGTCACCAAGCACCTTGTTGTTTTTCATGTGCCTTAGCATGCCTTCCAGGAGAATCTGCTCCAAGATTTTGCCAGGCACAGTGGTGAGACCGACTGGTCTGTAGTTCCCCGGGTCATCCATTTTCCCATTCTTGAAAATGGAGGTTATATTTCCCCTTTTCCAGTCATCGGGAACTTCACCTGACTGCCATGATTTCTTAAATATGATGGCCAGCGGCTTCGCAACTTCATTTTCCAGCTCTTTCAGGACCCACGGATGGATTTCATCAGGACCCATGGACTCGTGCACGTTCAGATTTTTAAAATGGTCTCGAACCAGATCCTCTCCTACAGTGGGCGCAAGGTCTTCATTCTCACAGTCCCTGTGTCTGCCTTCCAAGACTTGGGTGTTGTGGTCAGAGCCTTTGCCAGTGAAGACCAAGGTAAAGAAGTTATTCAGAACCTCAGCCTTCTCCAAATCCTGTGTAGCCAGTTCCCCTGAGAGCTTCCTGAGGGGGCCTACATTCTCCCTAGTCTGTTTTTTATTTGCTATGTACCTGTAGAATCCCTTCCTGTTATCTTTAATACCTCCAGCTAAGTTTAATTCTAACTGGGCCTTAGCTTTCCTAACCTCGTCCCTAGCTTCCTGGACAACATCCCTGTACTCTTCCCATGCCACCTGTTCTTGCCTCCACCTTTTATAAGCCTCTTTTTTCATTTGACTTTTTCTCAGCAGCTCCTTATCCATCCAAGGAGGTCTCCTGGCCCTCCTGCTGCACTTCCTTGTAGTTGGGATGCAACACTCCTGAGACTGTAGCAGGTGATCCTTGAATATGAACCAACAGTCTTGGGCCCCTCTGCCCTCTAGGGCTGTATCCCATGGAACCTTCCGAAGCAGGTTCCTGAAGAGGCCAGAGTCTGCTCTCTTGAAGTCCAGGGCAGTGAGCTTGCTGCACGCTCTTCTCACCGTCCTGAGGATCTCAAATTCGAGCATCTTGTGATCGCTGCATCCAAGGCTGTCCTGGAGTGTCACATTTCCAACGAGCCCTTCCCTGTTGGTGAGCACGAGGTCAAGCACGGCACCTCTCCTTGTTGGCTCCTCTGTTACTTGCAGAAGGAAGTTGTCGTCTCCACAATCGAGGAACCTCCTGGATTGCTTGTGCCGGGCCGCACCGTCCTTCCATTCATGTAGTATAACATGCCACCAGATTGTTTCAAAATCTATCTGAGCATGACACAGATCGTCGCATTCAAACAGTAGAAGACAGCAATGTGATTGGGGCCTCATAGTCTCATGCTGCCCAAATTTCATCAAATTTGATTAATTTTACATGCAGTAGGAATTTAAAGTCTTATTGGACTATTACATTATCAACAAATCTACAGAATTTATTCTCTGTACCTACATGATGAGGTCACTGGGACTGGGTACTTTGTGGAGTTACATACAAAAGTTCAAATGAAATTTGCACTGAAAAGATATTGTACAAGCATCCACTGCTTTTTGCATCTGTTCCTCTGTACTCTTATGAAAATAAATACAGAAAACATCTAAAAAAATACAAATCAAACTAAGCCAAGGGCCAGACTGAATAGATTCAAAAAGGAAAAAGGCATCTAATTGTGTACAAGGTTGCTATGATCACAGGGAAAAATGCCAATATGTTCTCGGTGCTTGGCCCCACTTTTGGCTTGGCTCTCCATTTGGCTTATCTTTATTCATGAGTAAATCTGGTTAAAAATCATTTTCAAGAAATATTTTTTGGTGATGAAAAGATGCTATTTTTATTAAAGTGCTTTGCAAACATGCTGATTTTCATGAAAAATTCCATCAGGAGGAATAAAGGGATGAAATTGCTTTCAGTCAAGAATTTACTCTTTGGAAAACTAATTTAGCTCAGGAATTTTGACATCTGACTTCAAAGGTATATTTTTTTTAATTTAACTAATTGCACAGCAGATTGTTACTAGTGGCGGATGTTGCCTTATGCTTGACGTGTTGTGTCAGTTTGTTTAATTTCTACACAAAAGGTTCTTAGACCTAGAAAACAAATCAGGTCTGTATGCTAATAGTAAATAGCACCTGACATTAACTTACCCTTTTAAACTACCTCTAACAATGTATCTAAATGACTATATTGTTCAGAAATATTGTCATTATGAAATACTGTGAAAAAAAACAGTACAGGAACATAAATTATGAGATTTTGGAAGGATCTATATTAGAACACCAAAATCAAGTTTCTTAGAAACCTGGACTCAAAGGTCCCTAAACCACAGCTGAATTTCTACTCAGCTGAAGTGTTTTAAATGTTTGCAGTTATTTCTGATGTGAAGACTGAATCCCAATGTACCTGAATGTCCTACAAAACAAAATGCACCCCAAGGCACCACAGGATTAGTCAACACTTGCAAGTTTCCTGTCATCTTGTTAACAGCCTTAACCTCAACATGTTCATGAATCTTAAATTAAAATGTGTTCCACCAAGGTTAATCCTACACACCATCTGGAGGCACACCTCGAGACCAGGAGCAACAGCAATGCTGCTTTTTCCGTGAGGTTCACCATCATGGATGGGTGATGCTGCTGGTCCATGATCATAGAATCATAGAATCAGCTAGGCTGGAAAAGACCTTTAAGATCATGAAGTCCAACCCTTAAATAGATAGAGCATGGCAAACCTCAGATGGCAGAAACAGCTACACACAGCAGGACAGGTATGTCCTGCACGCAGATCTGCTCTGCTGAGCTGCATGCTTCCATTTCAGAGATGGACATCACAAAAGGTAGCTCACAGGGTGAGGGATGGAGCCCTCCTCACTTCCCCCTAAAGGTTAGACCTGGAAAGCACATGATTAAATAGAAATGGATTTTTTTTTTAATTTGTTAAAGCAAGTCAGGCCAGTGTTCATAGATACAGAAAAGATTTGAAAACATGAACCAAAACAACCTAGAGTTCAGTGCAGTGATTTGGAAATGCTCATTCACAGTCTGTGCTGGTTTGGGACAGTGAATAACTCGGGTTTGTGCAGGGGGAGAGCTATGAGGGGGAGGGAAGGCTCAGCAGAACAAGAGCCCAAAGGTCAGAAATACCTCAGCAAGGATGAAAGAAAGTACAAGTAGGACTTGGCAGCTGGACAGAGTCCTGTTTTCTTTGCACGGTGGCCTGCAGCAGTCGGTGGAGGCTGTGAAGTCCTTATCCGTCACACACAAAGCAGACCCAATTTTTGCTCAGATGGATTTGGGGACATGCAGTAACTAGTCATGTGCATGCTGCTTTATGCAGCTCCTACTATGGCTTTTTCCTTCAGTAAAGGAAAGAAACACAACCTTGTTCACCCCAGTGCTCTGCTCTCACACCAGAGATGTGCTGCATGTCTAACCAAGTACTCCCCTTCCCTGCAAAACCTACACACTGCATCTCTCCAAAAAGCGCTGCATGCTGCTCATAAGCAAGCATTGCCTCACCTTCACAGGGAGAGGAGAGAGAAGGTAAGGGAAGCAGGGAAGGGTGGTCTCCAGTCCCCACAGAGCCCTTCCCAGGGTTCATAAGGATGCTACTGCTGCTGAGAACGGGGCAGCAGCATGACAACTTCCTATCTGGCTGTGGCTGCCAGAGGGCATGAACCAGCTCTAAGCATGAGTGAGGGACAGCACTGCTGCATCGTGTGTCTGCAGCTCGCTGGTACTTATGCCAAACAGAAAGCACTCTGGGAAGAAATGGATGATCTCTGTAACACTTTTCACAAGCGTTAATGTGCCTTATCGTATTTTTGGTATCTAAGTGGCTCCCTGCCACACGCAGGCATATACACACAAGGCAGAGAGAGCACAGGCGCCTCCACAGAATTCCTCACAAGAGGCAGCTCTCATAAATGAGACATCTCGTCTGTGGGGATGGGACTAATCAGGGGACATCTGCAAAGGGATGCATGTGTGCTCATACATTGTGTGTATTTCTCCAAAAGTACAACTACTGTCAACTGTTCAGGTCAGTTGTCATCATTATAACAGTTTTAAAATTCTTCTGAGAAACAGATGATGTTTCTCAAATGCACAGCTGAAAAATGAAAACTGATGGTTGGATTCATCTTGCTTAATTTGGGAGGCCTCTGCCTAAGTCTGCCCCAGAGCTGGTGGCCGAAGAACTTATGCATTCTGAGAGAATGATTCATCTACCTAAAAGTAAATGTCTTTCTGGTGGCATACATCTACCTAAAAGTAAATGTCTTTCTGGTGGCATAAATCCCATTGATCTCACTGTTTATCCTGCAACTGATGCAGCTATAGCTCCAAGGCACTCCTAGGCGTCCAGAACAGAGGAAGCCTCTCTTACTGTATCCGTGACTGATAGCCAGGACACCACAATCAGAACCACACACATCCTCTCCAGCCGTGTCTTTGAGGTGACATGTGCGCAAGTTACCACAACCTTTCACTGGGGCGACAGCAGGACTTGTTAAGGGAGATGCTGGACACCAGAGGGATGTGACCAAGTTACCGGTACTCCAGCTCATGGGGGTGGCAGCAGTGCCTGGGGCTGTTAGCACAGAGCAGGAGGCAGACAAACAGATGCCACAGCGGCTGTCCCTACGACCTACATCAACACTCTGCTCTCCCCTGGGGTGGTGAGGCGCCTTCCCCGCGGGCAGGGAGCCCCGGTCCGCCGCCACGTGTGTGCCCCGATCCCCCGGGGACGGCCACGCGTTTGTCCCGATACCCTAGTCCTTGGCCACTCGTTTGTCCAGATCCCCTGGTCCATTGCCACGCGTGTATCCCGATTCCCCTGTCCATAACGACACGTGTGTCCCGATCCCCCGGTGACAGCCACGCGTGTGCCCCGATCTCCGGATCCATGGACACACGTGTACCTCGCGGCTTCCCCTTCGCACCCTCGCCCTCCGCGGCCGCGGGGCTCACCTGAAGCAGGTGGTAAGCTCGCCCGTGGGTTTCAGGCAGGGGTACCGTGTGGTGGCGATTTTGTTTTCGGAGCAAACCTCCCTGCAAGGCGGGCAGTCGGGTTATTAAAATGAAAAAAAAAGGGAAGGAAAAAAAGGAAAAGGTGATGGATGGGGGAAACGAGCAGGATCGGGAGCGCGGGTTCCGCGGCTGGGGACACCCACCTGTCGCCGTCCTGTGGCTCCTCCCGGTAGGTCCAGGCGTGCCCCAGCGCCAGGAGCAGCAGCAGCCGGAGCGGGGCCAGGCTGCCGGCCGGCCGCCCCATCGGGCCGCCTCTCCCCTGCGCGCCGCGCCGGCTCTGCCCGCCCCGGCCGGCGGCGGGGCTGCGCCGACCCGCCGCTCCTCCCGCCCCGGCGGAGGGCCGCCCCCCGCGGTCGACAGATGTGCCCGTGGGGAGGGGCCGCGCCCGCCCAGATGTGCCGGCAGATGCGGCCCCATGGCGGGGCGGGGCAAGGAGGGGCTGCGGCGGCGGCCAGATGTGGACGGGTCGCGGCAGATGTGCGGCGGGGGTAAGGAGACATCAAACCCCGGCGGTGCTCTCCCGGCCGCGGGGAGCACGGGGAAATGGGGGGTGCCCGCCGCAGGGCAAAAAGAGACGGAGAGGTCCAAAACTGTGGGGGTGATCTGCGCCTCCCGGGTACATCACCGCTGATGCTTGCCAGATTCGGCTTTATCTCAAACCTCTCTCCCAAAGGAACGGAACGGTTCAAAGCATCTCTGCTGTGACGGCTGTTTATCCTTGTGTATGGCTGCCACTTCCCCACCATTCATAAAAATGAAATTAACGACAACAAACCTGGATAAAGTAGTGCATCAGGTCTGGCCCGTTATACTATATCCTGTTTTCACGGTTAAACTGCCCAGGACCAGAGGAGCAAACCTGCAAAACCACGTTGTCTTTGCAAAGTGTTTGGCTGTTGCGTTGCCTTTGATCATCACAGAACTTCCGACAAGTATGAAAGGCTCCAGGGAAATGAGGGTGTGCAAATCAGCCTTACAAGCACTTTCACCTGTAGTATAAATAACCTCATTTCACAGACAGAAAAATCAGGGAAACATGAGCAACAGACTGTACTCATGTATTATTCCAGACAGAAAGGTCAGGGATATGCAAGTAACAAACCGTAACTCCTCTGTTAAAACAGCACAGAAGTAATCATAGGATGTAAGAAGACTTCAGCAACTCCCCTTCTATTTTCTGCCCTGCCACAGGCAACATTTGAACAAGCCACTTCACTGTTCTGTACCTCAGTTTCCCATCTGCAACAGAAAGACCTGAATATAAAAATAAACAAACAAATACATAAATATTGCAGATCCCCACAGATGAAGCAGCTATGATTAAGTGTTAATCCCTTTGATATGCTGTCCAGCACCCAGGAGGCAGCTCACGATAGATGGACTCTTTCTTACTTGAGAAATTCTGGGACTTGTCAGAAGTTTTCCCTGACTTGCTCAGCATCTGCTGTCACCATGGTCTGCCATGTGTGCTGTTAACTTTCAACTCCAAGGTATTTCTCTGCTCATGGTGCCATTTGTGTGTTCTCTTTATTCCTCTGTTCAGTTAAAGCAAAGGAGTTCTGCACAGCAGATTCCCCCCCCCCCCCGGTTTTTGTTTTTCTCTGTTGAGAGGATGTTTTAGATGTTTATTCCATTGTAATTACTGCTTTTCCTTTGTACAAATAGTAAGTAAGTAAAGGCAGGATTTGCTGTCTTGATGCCAGAGAAAGCTGTGGATGTTTCTTGCAAGGCTAAGCGCTTGTATTGCTCAGACAGCTGCTCCTGATTCAAAGATAACAGGAACAAAAGCAGGACCTGAGTACTTGGACCCAAGCACTCAGGAGACACCTGTCTCCGCATCATCTTCTTTACCCCCCTGCTCCAAGCAGAAAGTATCTAGTGACAAGGTCTGAAACGAAGAGTGTTTTTCACTGCTGTAACCCCTGCCATGTCTGTCTTTAGATAACAAAGGATTTAATTTACCATATCCCAGAAGTGGTCCCAGTCCCTCTGAAAGCTGAGGTTTTTGAAGAAACTGAATCGTATCCGAGCACAGAGCCAGAATCCTTTGGGTGATTTTCAACCCTGATCCAACTGTCATGACTGTGGAAGGACTCTGATTTTAAAAGGAGCCCTATACAGGCCTGGCATGAGTATGTTCCCAAAAAGTTATTTCTTACCCAAAACTTCTGCCATTGAATGCAGATCTCATTCACTACCTGAATTGCTTAACTCTGCTCTCTGCCTTTTCTTTAAATCCTACCACCCACATAGCACTGTATCAACATAATGTACTATCTTTTTAATTAAAAGTATTATATCAGCTTACACATGTATTTATTTAACTCATGCAAACAGCCATGTTAATTTAAACACACTAACCTGCAGGTGGAGGTAATCCTGTACTCAACTCTTTGCCAAAGCAGGGCCCAAAGCTTAATATATAAAAGTGAGATCAATAATTGATACAAAAGAGAGGTAAAAAGAGGTTAAACAGCCCCATACTTTGCAGTTGGTGACTCTATTACAGCTGCAAACATTAAAGTTGAGGGGTTTGTCATTTTTCTTCAACAGCTTCACCTCGCCTTTAATGACCATGCAGCCAAGGCCATACTGAGAGCAAGGCTTGCTTCCTGGGAAGTGTTGAAGGCTGGCGGTGGTTGAGGAAACACTGAAATGATCTTGTTGCCTCAGGGAAGAAATGATCTGGGACTGTTTTCACATATAGTAAATAAGCTGAATGTGATTTCTCGTGCGAGGGAAGCTTTCCCTTGTGCAGGGTCATGTTAGTTTTGACTTGTCCAACTCAAAGAATGCATGAAGTTGATTAAGCTGCACACTGAATTTTGGAATGATCTCAAAGAAGAATAAGGAATTCAGTGTAGTAAAGTGCTTTATCAGAAGTTTTATTTACACTTGCTTATATAGGAAGATGCATTGTTTCCTGCAGTTCATTCATAATGATGCTGTTAGATTAATAATACAAATTCAAGTTTCTTTTCTGGATTTTGCTGGTAAATGGAATAGCTCAGAGGTGAACTTTGATCACTGCCTCCAAAGAGGGTCTTTCAGAAGCCCATTTCCATAGTGGAAAGGCACCACCTCTGCACACTGCCGAAAAGGAAGAGAGCAGTGTACAGGGCATCCCTGCCTCTTTTGTGGTCTTCTGTGTCCAGGAAGAGCTCACAAGAATCTTGAACAGTTATTATACTACCATACTACTCATGGACCTCCATCAGAGGTGTTCTATGAGTCTCAGCACAAATGCACAGAGAGGTTTGAAAGTTTAGTTGTGATCCTGAACATAGAAAATTAAGTTGCTCTAATTCCTGTCCTCAGCTTCAAAGTACTACACCCATCATGGTT
This sequence comes from Pezoporus wallicus, assembly GCF_028554395.1. NCBI lineage: Eukaryota > Metazoa > Chordata > Aves > Psittaciformes > Psittacidae > Pezoporus > Pezoporus wallicus. The sequence goes on from NW_026642642.1 coordinate 875,887, forward strand.
TTGGGGGGTGAGGGTGTTGGGTTTTTTTGTTTGCTCTTTTTCTCAGATGTTTCACTGGAATTATGCCTTGTGATTTCTCTTAATCCGTTTACAAGCAACATGTTTATCAGTGCATTTTCCATCTGCTTCAATAAAAAACAAGTAACCAGTTATTGTAAATAGTCTTAATCCACTACATCATTGTGTTTGCATCAAGCGCCTTGGTGGCAATTCCACCAGATCTCCAGCTGTCCTCATAGAGATGACTGTAGGGAGGGATCAGAGCAGGACTGAAGGTGTAAACAAACAGAAAACAGAGGTCCTGGGATACCACAGCTTTGAAAGGTCTTGTGCTGGTCATTCCTGAGCTAGTTTCCCTTCCAGGTGAATGACCAGACAGAACCTGTGTAGAGCCAGACCTGTACTTCCAAGGAATATTGCACATTCCAAGCTCAACTGTTGAACACTCCCCCGGGCAATGCAGGGATTTCCCACACTGTTTCAACTCCAGGAGGCATCTAGACCAGTGTCCCATCTTAGAAAAAAGCCAGAACCAGACAGCAGAGATTAAAACCAAAGAGATGTCCTGAATAATTGCATCTATCTCCCTTGAGAGAGGTGGAATTCTGAGTAGCCTGGTCTGTAAAAGGCTGTGTGAAGCAAGGGATAAACAGGCAGAGCAAAGGCAAAGAATGAAAGATGTCAAAGATGATCCATGAGTCCACCAGGAGCAAGCCTGGGATGGTAAGAAAGAGGGTGAAAGGACAGAAAGAAAAAGAGGAAGAAGGAGAGGAAAACCAGAGAAGAGAAAGGAGCTGAAGAAATGTCAGGGAACCTCGCAGCAGGGGCTGAGGTCTTCCCAGGACTAAACAGGTATTACATCCTAAAAGAGGATGGTAAAGCAGCCAGCACAGCATCTTTCAGAGCAGGAAATATGTAGGTGGGGGTGCTGAGAAGACAGCAGCATGGTCACAGCTGCACTCAGTTATATTTGGGTGGCAAAGGACAAGAGGACAAGGAGAAGAAGGGGGAAGGCACGTACGCTTATCTCTTTGTTCTAGTTATCCTGGTTTATCTTGAAAAGATGGGAAACTGTGAAAGTTAAAATATTTTATTTACTTTGCTTAGTAGGTACAAGGTGTTACCGTACCTCTGACCCCAAATATGGCACAAATCGTACATTAAATAAAAATACTGAGGCAGAGAGATGATACTTCTCATCGCAAACACTACTACTTCCCTTAATCCATCTAGGAGACAAAAAGTCTGTGCTTTCCATGAAAGGCATTTTTAGTAAAACATGTTAGTGATGGACAGAGGTAACTGAAATACGATGCAACTGTTTTTAAAATCGACATGGAAAAAAGCACCTTGGAAAACATGCAACAGTGACCATCAGGCATTGCCTCCAGAGAGCATCACAGCTACACAAAGATTAACCCAGAGTGCTTCTCCATTTCGCAGACAATTACAGGGCTCATCTTAGACTAGCAGCAAAAATAAACACCTTTTTGAAAATATCAGCTAAAACAAAGCACTGCTGACTGAGCAGAAAAGAGGTAAATGAGAGCTCTAATCTACCAAAACCAAATACTGATGGATACATGGGACATGGCATGACACTAACCAGAGCTGACTTATTTTCTCGAGGGTTAGGTTTGAATTACATTTTGTTATAAGAGATTAGAGCTGAAGAATGTGAAATCTTCCACGGCATCCCAGCTATCAAACACCATCCGCCTCTGAGGTGTGTATGTGCTTCCTGTCAGCCCTGGCTCCTTTGACAAGGCTTGGGCCATCGCTCTAAGTGCACAGACAGCAAGATAAACAGATCCCCCTTACCCAGGCATTGTAATAGCTTTTGAGGTTTATGAGGTTTTCCACCTGAAGTAGCAATTGCTCCTGTGGTGATATCCCATAGCAGTGCTGTGCTCTAGAGGCCCTGGGTGGTAACGAAGGCTTTGGAAGGTCACTGACCAAGAAATCCCTTTTTAACCATAGACGCACATATACCTGCACAGTTCTCACATGTATAGAAACAGAATAGGTGAGAAACTACATCTGAAAATACAAATTGAACCAAAATTCGAGCACTCATTTTTTTGTTTGCAAACACACATCGTGATGGCAGCACAAAGGAAGAAGGTCCCAGGAAGTATTCCCTTTTTTCCCAAACACATTAGGTGACCCTTTAATTTAAAAAGCTCTGGAAGCCCTGTTTTATCACACAAGTTACTGCCAAAGGAAGTGCAACACACAGGGTTGCTGCATGTGCATGCCACCAAGATAGCTCATGCATGGCCAGACTCTAACACACACCCCTCAACTTTTATCGCAATGGATCCCCAGCAAGGTGGAGGGGTTGTCTTTGAAAACTGCCCACCAAAAACTTCAGAGAGAGGCATAAAAGCTTGAGCAAGAGCAGACTTGAGTGAAAGGTCTGAAAAGATTAACTGAAAATTTACAGCTAAAGGGTGTTTTGTTTGCTTGTTTTTAATTACATATAATTAATCAACAAGCCTTTGTTTTGGAATATGAAATGCTGCTCACAGAACAAAGTTTTAGTCAATGGTCTGCAAAGGCTAGGAAGGATGTTCCAGTAAGGCATCAAACCACATATGGGGAAGACATCAGAAAAGAATGGATGAAGCAACTATCCAAAAATCTGGTTTTCAACATGCCCATGCACACACATGCATGCAATTTCCATACATACAAGCAATCAAAACAACAGAGAAAATGCTTTCAAGTACTTCCTCTGACTCAAACTGCTTGCATGACCTTGGGTAAATGACATAGACCCAGACCTTCCACAGTCTAAATACCTCTAAGCAGGTCCTAATCTCTGAACCTCAGCACACCATCTACCACATGACCTAATCTCTTCTTTCATACCTTTGGCCAGGTTTGCTTATGTAAAGTCTAAGGTATTTATTTGAGGGTGAAATTTGACCCTGATGACAGTATCAAAATACAAAATATGTATCTTTAAAAGTGTAAAATATGACTGTTCTGTATATAAACGGATATTTCAAGCTATCGAATAAATAAGAAATCATGATGCAGATCTCTTTGAGGAGTGCTGCACACTGCAACGCTCATTTCACTGTTTTTTTCTGTTAAACTATAGCTTCTCTGTTATGGACCCATCCACAGCAAGTCACAGTAGTTCAGATATCTGCTGCCCATGAAGCCTCCTGAAGCCTCGTATCAGAGCAAAACTATCTTGCTGTATAGCAGGTTTGCAGCTACAGGTTGACACAGCCCAAGGCAGCTCAGGTATCTGTGGTTACACATGTGGAAAAGCTTCTTTTCCATAGCTCTCCTCAGCATTGCTTTAAAGCACTGCCCATATTCAAAGCTACACAGGGAAGCTGAGGAAGCTCTGTGACAAGGGGGAAGCAAAGCAGCCCTCACACAGCTCTGCTTATGGCAATGCTTGGAGCCTGCGCCAAAGCAAATGCAGGCTGGAGACCCTGTACACGTGCCCCTGCTGTGGCATCTGCCCCAGCTGTATTTTCTTTGGCTCAAGTTCCTGCAGAGATATGGGCACTCTCCAATGGCAGACGCATTAACACGGATGGGACTAGATGGAAAGCCCGAAGTTTTCGAGCCCTGTTGTAGAGCTCAGAATTCTTGTTCATGTAATTATGGTCAAAGCCAGGTACAGGGAGGCTTGAGAGATGTGTGGGTATGCCACAGACTTTGAAATCTGCCTCTCATGGGGTGCTAACTGTACCTGTCCTCCCTGGAAAAGCAAGGACACACACGTGTGCATGCACTCCCACCCACCCTCCCTGACCCTTACATCTAAATCTACTGACAAAGGAATGTTGTAACTTCCATGTAATTTATAAGTGGGTGAATGGAATTTACTCAAACAAAACCCCTCCAGTCACAGACCGAGGCAGGTTATTTAAGCTGACAATCAACCTGGTGGGATAGCGGAAACAGCAGCTTTACACTGGCAGCGCAGTTTTCCCTGCCATGGAAATAACAATGTTTTATGCCTTCCATCTCGTAAGGTGTTTTTGTCACCTTATTAGTACTGATACTTCTTTTCCCCTCCAATTTCCTTCTAAGTGAGGTAGCTTTTCCTGGAGTTTCACTCTCCCCTTTGGTGCAACACATGTAACTCATCACAGAAATGGGCTCAATTCAGACCAGTCACCCATTTCATTGAAGTTGATCTGGCAAAACACAAGTGAAAAAAAGAAGAATACGACCTTCACTCTGCGGCTTGTGACAGCTCACTCACTGCTTATTTATTCTGCACTCCTTGCAAAAACACTCCACACATTCAATCACATCTCAAAGAAAGGGGTCAAAAGGCAAGTGTTTTTAAAATGTCTCAGTTAAAGAGTCCCTTCCCATTAATGCCATGCTGGTTGTGTCAGAGATAAAAGACTGTTTTCCATGTGGACTGACTGACAAATCCACAATAAATTACTCAGGAATAGTCTCTGGCAAATTTATTGCAGGAAAATGAATCTCCAGACATCCCTCCATGATCTGCAGTGAATGCTGTGTAATTCTGCTGATGACTGTGCAAAAAGTATACAAAAATATTTCAATCTTTTAGTGCCTATCTCAAGAGCAATGGTAGTGCTTCTGACCTGATTACAAGAGTAGACATCCAAAGATGAAGTTTAAGGCAGTGGCATGGGACACACGTAGGGAGTAAAAATCAGTGATAGGGGAAAAAAATACAAAATCTATTCTTTTGAGCTTGCAGAGTGCGGATTTTAAGTGATCAGTGATGGATGTGTGAGACTTCAAAGTTTGTTGAGCACAGGCAGGGAGCAAATGGAGCATGACGGGAAAGATGGGAAAATCCACGGTCAGATGTCCTTTACTGAAGTGTTGATTGTTAGGATAAATACAGAATTTTATATTGAGAAGGATCTTTCTCTCCTAAACAAGCAATTTACATCTGGTTTGACTTCAGGCTAGAAGTGTCCTAATCCTTGTCTATCACTAGAAAGATGATAGGCCTCAGCAAGTAATTGTGGTACTTTACACAAATGAATCTGAGACACATTTACCCCTTTGCAAGTACTTTTATTACAGTGGTCTTGATCTCCTGTGTGCCTTGCATCCTGGGAGCAGATCTTTTGAAACTCATCACTCTTAACTCCTTATACGCTCACCCCAGCACCAGTGCTGCCTTTTGCCATATGGCTTCTGCTCCCCTTCTCGTCTGTACCAATTGCACAACTTTACAGCAATCATTAGGTTAAATGGAGGAGAAGGGCATTTCTGGAGACAATCCCACAGTTCTGTTCCTGTTGTCCATTCACATATCCACATTGCACTCTGAATATGCAGTAGCAACTTGGGGAGTATCTCCTCCAAGCTCAAAACACAGGAAACTGAAATCTCATAATCTCCTGTCTGACCTTCACTGCCCGGTGTCCAAATGGGACATAGCAAGAGCCTGCAGAAGTTCAGCAGCAGCTGTGAAGGGCTTGAGCTACTCCAGAGTATGGTTTCTATACCTCCTCTGTTCTACTTGCAGGCATTTGCACGGGGAACAACTAAGAATGAAAGCTGAAAACAGACATCTTTTTTTTCTACCTGAGGCTCTTTGGACGTGGAGGCTGTGCAGAGCAGCCCTGATGTTATCAGTGCTGCCCTCACTGATCACTGTGTTTCCAGTGCTGATGCTCACAGCTTGAGTGACCATGATAAAATAAAAGCAATTAGATCCACTGAGGGACTCACCAGCAACACTGAATGCATGGGGTGGTCTTTGTACAGAACCAGGAACAGAGAGAGGTTCAAGTACCTGCTTCCTCACAGCTGGTGGGTGAGCCAGTGGGATGCATATCCCCAAAACTCTATATTGACAGGAAAGTCAGCAGGTATTAGGCATGCCAAGACCTTCCAGGACATGGGCCTCACTCTTTTGATGCCCCCCTCGATTGGACCCCACAGCGTACTGACAGTGCCTGGTGATTAAAAATGTACGTCTTCCAGGTGTCTTCAAAGGCAATACATAATGAGGGCTTTAAAACCTAGGACACTGATAACAGGAATCCAAGCACTTACAAAAGATAAAATAAGAAGTCAGTCAGTTCTATTTAAGTGCTTAACAATGTTCAGCATCTCCAGCAGAGCTCTGGAAGGAGCAAAACACTGGAGAATTAAGTTACTTTGTTCTTGTAATTCCAAATGGTCCTTTGCAGCCAGCAAACTGTATTTCTCTGTTTTGCTATTTATCAAATAATGGCTTTTCCAGCATCATGCCTCAGCCAAGGGAAAAAAAAAAAAAAAGGGAGAGATATACGGACTATCTGTTGAACAACATTTAGTTTGATTTTGATTTCTCAAACAGGTGAGGGTCATTTCAATACTCCAGAAATTGAGACTTTTTACATTATGACTGTGTGACTAATACTTACCAAAATTAGGTCAATTATTTTCCTGCCTAAAAAGTAACGGTCGTTAAAAACAAGAGAAAATGAAGGAACAATCCTGACAGTATGTCATTTCTACCAAACAAGGGAAATCAGCAGTGCATACCTTGGCACTTAGCTGAACGAAGCTGCCTTCCCTTACTGACTCTTCCTCCAGGCATTGAGTCCAAGTATTTCCTTGGAATATGTTCCTAGTGTGTGCTGGAGCTATTTATACTCTACAACACATATTTTTGGATTAAATACATCTAGGTGGCTAGTTGCCACAAGAGCAAAGGGGGTTCAATGAATGTTTATGAAATATTACACTTGGGATAAGGCGTTTCCAAGCCAAGCAGCCCATACAAGCAAACAGGCTGTCAGACATGGTGTGAGCAGGCATAGCACAGAAACTGAGTGATGCATCAGCCTGGCCTTGCTGTCCTGGTGTCTTCTATCTGTTTTGACGAAGGATTCCTCCAGATCCTCACCCAGGCCCCAGGCCAGTACTAAGGAGCAACCAAGGAGCAGATCAGAAGGGCTCCTCAGATTATTTAGTACCTTCCCTGATTCCATTGGCTGAAGTATGTCCCATTGCCAGCCAACTGCCTCCCACAGAGAAGATATGTTTGAGGAGCATCTCTTTGATACCTCTTGTCAGCCACTGAAGTCTCCCAGCTTCTCTTAGATTTGTGGTTTTTATGAGATTACCCTGCCCTCTAAGGCATTTTTTTCCCCAGGCTTGCTGCATTCTCCTTGATGACTTTTTCCTCTCTGTCTTTCCATCCATCCATCCATCCATCCATCCATCCATCCATCCATCCATCCATCCATCCATCCGTCCATCCATTCATCCCAGATTTCTCACTCTCCTACTCATGTTGCCATTGGTGCCTTCTTGCCCACGGCAGCACTGGTTTGGAACTGGAGCGACAATTTCCCAGTGTGGCATCCCAGGGACTGGTGGCATCCACAATGGATGCAATTAAAGTATAACAGGACCTTGTCCCATTAGCCATACAGTCTGAACAGAAGTGAACACGTATTTTTGGCTAATGATTAGATACGCCAGCTATGCTCGTGCTGCTCTGCAATGAAGGGTGGGTAATCATTAATAGCACATTAGTTCATACATCTTTATTCTTTAGTTGCTTCTAATTTACTTCAGTCTTTACTAATCTCAATAAAACATGTGGTCATTCAGCACGTGTCATGCAACCCTAGCTTGTGCTAATAAAGCCCGTGGTATATCTAACATGCAGATGCTGCCAAAACTCTGACGCTGACTGAAAGAGCGTCAATCATGCCTTTCTTAACGTGAAATCCTTTTAGTTCCAAAACATGCACTCTGGTGATGAAATAGGGTATTTCTGGTGATGAAACAGTATATATAATACTGCTATATATCCTACTGGCCCCATTCAAGAAATACACTGCAGGATTTTGCTGCTCTGAAACATTAAGACTTTGAACTAAGGCATGAGTGAGCAGGGGAAGGGGAAAGTGCGAGATGATTGTTTTCAGTAGCATCAGCTGCCAGCTGGAGGCTCTGGGGAGCTGCCTCCTCCTGTGGCTGTGGGTCAGGGGGGACATCACCCCAGCAAGATGCTAAACCCCCAGCTGGTGTCAGCCAAGCCAAGAAGGCTGAAGGGAGGGGTAAGAGAAAAAAGGAAGAAATCTCAAGCTATAGGTTGAACTGCATAATAATATAAATGATATATAACATCCTATCCTGGTGGGAGGACTGCTTTACAAGAACACAACCAGACTGACACTGCAGTGAATTTTTTCAGTGTTAATTCGTAAGCAAATTACAAAACCATGTAACCCAAATCTTTCTGGTTCAAAATATTTGGATCCATGTAAATGCCCATGATGTGCTCATCTGACTGAGCTGCAGAGAGCACAGCCAGAGCAGAGCAAAGGAGATACAACAAACCGATGCATGGCAAAATTTCTGCGTGAGGATTGAACACATAAACTGAACAGGGCACAATGGCAGTGGAAAACTGCTCATGGTATTTCAGCATCTGTGAGAACAATAAGACATGTAAACAGAGGGAAATACATGTGTCTTCAATGTCTTTTTTTGTCACATCAGCAAGTAGAAATCTGGAAACAGAGACAAAAGCAATAAATTAGGACTGAATACAACATGGATATTAATTTTTTTTTCTCCACAACTCTATGAAAGTGCCAAAGTTAAACAATTCTGTCTTCTTTAGACACGTGTTCCAAGTCCTGCCTACTCTTGTGGGACTCCATGTATGAAAATCTCTGTGGCAATGTCATCCCTTCTTTGTCCCTTCAGACATGGGCTGCGGGTAACCAAAGAGCTGCTGGTGTCATAGAATAGTTAGGGTTGGAAAGGACCTAAAGATCATCAAGTTCCAACCCCCGGGTTTGCCCCCCCCCCCCCCCGAGGGTTGGAACTTGATGATCTTTAGGTCCTTTCCAACCCTAACTATTCTATGATTCTAAGGCTTCATCCAACCCGGTCTTGAACAGATCTTAAGGTCCTTTCCAACCCTAACTATTCTATGATTTTATGATTCTAAGGCTTCGTCCAAGCTGGTCTTGAACACTGCCAGGGATGGAGCATTCACAACCTCCCTGGGCAACCTATTCCAGTGCCTCACCACCCTAACGGGAAAAAGTTTCCTCCTTATATCCAATCTAATTCAATCCATCTGCTCTCACATGCTGTGAGAGCCCTAAAGGAAGAGAGCATCTGGTCAGGATGGTAAGGGAAGCTCGTTCACAGCTGCATGGCAAAGAGACTACCAGAGGGGAAACTATCTCCTCTACAGCATCTCCTCCTGTGTTCCAAAGCAGCTGCTTGTGGCTGGGAAGCAGAGATGGGAATGGCCTCCTTCCCCCCTCAAGTCAGTCCAAACCAGTGCATGCCAGGGGCCCAGCTTTCCATCCAAGCCCCTTTTCACTCTCTCACCCATCACCATAAACCACTGCAGTCTTCAAGCTGCAGCAGTGAGAAGAAGACCTGCACTTTCAGCAGCATCCACAGCCCCTCAGCTTCAGACAAAGACCAAAACTGAACCAAAAGCTCTGCCAGCTTTCTGCCCCAGCTAACTTTCTGTCTGTAAGAGGTGGCTGTTTCTGCTTCTGGAAGGCTCCAAAGACAAAAATCACAACATCTTTCTCGCAGTGCCTCTTTTACACCCAGAGGCATCCCAGGTTTTGCAGTTCTCCTCACCTTTTTGTTGCATTCATATATTTTTATTGACCAGCCCCACTAGTGCACCGCTGTGAAGGACCAGCTGCCAGAAATAAACAGCTAAGAAAAAGCCAGCAACTTAATTTTATTGCACATGGATTTGCACAGCACTTAAAAAGCATTCCCATATGTAAATGAAACGGAAATAGAGGGGGTAGGAAGAAGAGGTGAAGACGCTGTTACAGAAACTCCAGGCACAAGCCATAGTGCACAGGTAGCTCAGATAATGTGAAGAGCATGATCAAGATAAGGTGAGCAAACAGATGGGGTGGATGAACAAATTTCTTTCTAAAGGGATGCAGAGGTTAAACTGATTGAGCTTAGCTTTAACCCAGCTGCCTGAGAAAAGGTGCTCTCCATGCCAAGAACTGCAGAGGTGTAAGTTTGGGACACCAGTCTAGTGAGGAAGTCACTTATAATTAGTTCATCAACTCAGAACATCAGTACTGTAAGATTTAGCAAGTGCCTGTACCGTTGCTGACATTTCTGTGCAGGTCATTTTTGTGGGGGAGAAGCAAGCACTTGGGATGTGGGAAGAGCCAGCGGCTGTGTATTGGTCCAGGAGAGGCTGCTGACAACCAAGCATTTTAGCATTGTAAGCAGAAGTTTTGATGACTTTTGCTGAACGGAGGTTTCCATGTGCATGTTTAATGTTCCCTTTCTTCAGAAAGGGCTGTTGTCTGCAATGACAGTCATATGTGGTCAGTTGAGTGAGAAAGTGGCTTTGAGTGAATAGGAGCACTAAGCCTGTTGCAGGAGAGGTTTTTTCATCACCCCAGGAAAGGCACAGGTTGTTATGAAGAACAAGGCAAATACACCAAGGGAGCAACAGCATTCACAGGTAGGAAAACACAGGGTTGCTAATTCTATTGGATTAAATTAGGATTTGATTCAAATCAAAGAAAGCTAAAGCTAGGTACAAATATGCTGCTAAGATGTTGAAAGGTCAGGTTTTACCAGCTGACATCAGATTTTTTATTTGAGATGAAGTCTTGTAAAATAATTCCTATGGACTTATCTCTGCAAAAGAAACAGGAAAGCTATTTATCCCACGTTTCCCTGTCTCTTCAATACTGGAAAAGTCCCCTTGCAGAAAACACTGCTCTTCCTCCTGAATTAGTTACCGTCTCACCAACTGCTGTTAGAGTGTACAAACCTTTTTGGCTAGACTTTGAAATACTGATTGTTAAAACAGTTACACATTTGAACAGCAGCACTGTGCTTGCAGGAATCAGCCCACAGGAAGGCCAACCTAAAAGCGATTTAAGACCCTTTTTTAAAGTTCAGCTTGGGCCAAACACATTAAAGCCTAGCTGATAGCTTCCTTTACAAACAATCAGTTTAAATGACTTTCTTTGACCTGCTGTTGGCAACTGACATTTCATTCAAAGTGATCAAAGTTACATGAGATTTAACAGAACTTCATCCCTCATGGAATTTCAGCATCTGAGTGAAAAATTGAATTTCCCAGTTGTGCACACACCATCTGACACTGGGGTAGAGTGCTAACTTGGGTATAGGAGGGTAAATCAGTCTTGTAACAACACTGTGACCATTGGGTATGCAGGGTCTAAGTCAAAGTGACCTTGGGTGCAAACCAATTAGGATCAGGGGTGATCCTAGGATGGGATTACCCAACTGCAAGCTGGATGAAGCTGGGAAGAAACATGTACGTGCAATACGTCAGAAGCCTCTTGTCCTAGAGTTCAGCCTAGGGTTCAGGTAGGCAGGCTGGTAGCAAGGGGATGTGCCCGAGTAGTTGCAGCTCACTCTTTACTGGAAACCTTGCTCAGTTGACAAGCCCCAGTCTGCACTTCTTGTGCAATGGTCCTCTTACTGCAGAGGAGAAAAACTTCCCTTCTGAAGCATAACCCTTTTGTATTTGCCTTCCCAACGCACAGGGCAGAGAACAGTTTTCTTTACTATATATAACTTCCTTGTGCGTATTTCCAGAATGACAATTCCACTGCCAGCAGTTCCTTCTTTGAAGGCTTTGAGGGACTTCATTTCCCCAGAGAAGCAAGTCCATAGCACTGATCAGTTAAAGTCTATAGTATAACAAAGAATGCAATCTATTGCATATCAACAGAATGATCTTCATACGCTTATGAGAGCTTTAGTCATTTAATCTAACTCATTTGCACTCACAGAGGCCATTATTATGCATAGGTAACTTAAGTACAGTGTTGTAGGATTTTAGGACAAACAGTTAATACATGTATTCAATTTTATTTATTTTTATGTCAGACAATTAGAATGCAAATTTAACTCTTCAAATCTTTAGGGAATTCAGCAATTTAACCTCATAGCTAGAACATTTTACCCAGTTGGGCCACTTCAAACATGGTTATTTCTGTAACTGTGGCATTTTTAAGCAGTCACACACTTCCCACCGTTGCTTCAGCTAAGCTTGAGATGTGAACCATAATAGGTGAGTAACATACTTTTTTTTAAGAGCATCTTTAGTTTATGCATCCTGGATATGAGACAGGCACACAAGACTGACACTAACAAAATGAAACAGGAAGGAGAGGTTAACATTCCCATTCCTCCTGCATTACCAAGGGGAACACAACAGGATTAAGAAACTGCAACAGTGGCTGGGCAGATGCTCCAAGGGGTGGTTTAGCAGATGATAATGAGTTTAAATTGATCAAGAACCAATTCTAAAAGTGAGGTCATTCCCTGGGTGGTGCAGAGTTGGGGGAAAGACACTCTGGAGCACAACTTAGCTTCTTCTGCCCTAAGATCTCCCTTAGTACAAAAGCCAACCACACACAGAGGGTTTCTGTGTCCCTTGGAGGCTCCCAGGTTGGTGCAGCACCAGCAAAGCAGCACCCGGAGCATGGCGCAGGTCAGGCACACAGGGACAGGCATTGAGAAGAAAGTTCAGGCATTCAAATGCAGGTGCAGTGGGAGAAACAGGGCTTGTATGTGTGCTCAAGGGAGCTCTACAGAGAGGTGTAGTGCAGGAAGAGAGTCAGAATGGGGGCTGCAGAGGTGAGAGAAGATGATTTCATTTCTGTTTGACTACAGTCCCATCACCGTACAAAGCACAGGCAGAAGTACAGTCCCCTCTCTGCTGGATTTCCCTTGCACAGGTCCCAGTGGAGTCCCCCATGCAGCAGCTGGTTTGTGGACTCTGGCCAGCAGCTTATGGCTGTCAAGCTTCAGGCTTCAACATGGCTAAATTATCAGCAGCAAAATAAATCTGTTCGCCCAGTACAAGTATTCAAAGCCTTGCTGTGAGCAGTTGTTGCTTCCATGCTTAGGAGAAATCATGGTATTTGGTGTCATCAAGAAAGGTTGTTTTGGAGCAAGTTCTCAACAGAGGAGAAGAGAGATGGTCCTGACAAACTCTTCTTCTTAATGGTGCCACAGACTGCATTCAAAGAGGACAAGCCACAGCCAGAGGAAGATTTCTCTAAAACTAGAATGCAGAAATGTTGTTGAACTCATGTTTTAAGAAGCACCATTAAGTTTAACAACACAGACACAAGAATTCTTCAAGTTACATTTCAGTAAAAAACAAATGTGTCCCTGTACTTATGGACTCCTGTAGAAGAACAGAGGAGGGATGTGAAAGACTGCAGCACCTCAAACAGTCAAAAAAAGCCAAGTCTGCACATCTTCTCTTCAGCAATGTACTTTAAATACACTTTTCCATACTGCAACAGAAAATATTTTGATATTTTTTTTTCTTAATCTGAGCAAACCTTACGTTTTCTCTGTTGTTAGCAAAGCCATTAGATGGCAGTACATCCTAAATTATTCTTAGCAATGCCAAAGTATTTTTGCTGGTGCTACAAATAAATATCTTTTATCAGATGCTAACATGACATCAACATCATAAACATTTAGTGTGAAATGTAATTTCAATTTGTCCAGATAACTGGAAATAGAATGTGAGTAAAAAGAAAAAAAAATAATATAAAACACACAAAGAAAGGATAAAGAGGAAAATAACTATTTCATCAGACCAGCAGGTTCACTCTGGTGTGGTAGGAACTGAGTGGCCTTTACTCTCCAATCTGATTCTGCTAAAGACTGAAGTTTTAAAATAAATAAATAATAATTTTTAAAAATCACAGTCAAGCCAAGCAAATCTAAAATAGCCCAGTTGTCAGAGACACTTGTTAGTATTGCCACAGAGACTTTGAGTACCAGTTACGGGAAAGGATACCTGTTGCATGAAGGGTTGTTGAGGCAAGCAAGCCGGAGCAGGTCCTGCCCCACAGCCAGAGCTAGAGCCAGGCTCCATGCAAATGGCAGCAAGACACTGCTCCCATGGGATCACTGTGTCTTAGGCATCACCAGCTACTTTAATATAAATTACACTGTTTATTGTATTGCAGAGAGGAAACATTTGACTAGTAGATTTATACCACAGAGGACTGTGCTATCATAACTCTGTGGGACATCACCACAACCTGAGCAATCTGCCATCTTAACCTACCCTTGCAACACGTACAGTGGCTTTCATGACATTTTATATCCATAAAAATACTATGAGGAGTTACTAATCATGGTAGAAATGTTCTCATCCTGCTGGGCTATTAAAAGTCACTGCTAAATGTAGATATGAAAGGGTTTAGGATGCCTGGCATATAGAAGAAAGAGACATTTGGTCTGTTCCTGGTGCCAGTGACTCAAGGGTCAATTGCAAAACTCTCAGAGAGGAAAAAGACAAGGAAGAAAGGATGGAGTCTTTCAGAGGACAGAAATCTTTCTGCTATTTTCCCACAGAACACACAGAAGTATTTCCTTGATGAGCTGTTTTGTCATTGAAAACTGTAGTTTTAATTCATCTGAAATGATTCCTAAGTTTATGCTGAATTTGCCAAACAGTTCATATGTATGGATATAAAAAAGGAAAAAAAATATTTGAAATATCAATATTGAAAACACAAGCTACTGGTATTCCCTGAATCAGAGAAAGAAAACTTGTCAGTGGGAGATTGGAGTCTTAGGTCTTGTCTCATCCTTGCTTTTATTAAAAATGCCTTCCTTGTCCATATCCCAGCTTTAGACTGAGCAGCTATTCACTTCTAAAACCTACTTATATAGTACCTATTGTTTATCATATCTCTACTTATATTAATCCGAAGGCAGACTGCAAAACCTCCTTATGCTGACTGAAACAGTGGTGTTTTACCCACACAACCAGCCACCGGTGACAACACTTGACCCAAGGTCTTTGCTGTCACTGTGTGATGGCAAAATTTCCAGTACAAGCTGTCCTCTCCAGTTCTTCCCCAGCTGCACAGGAGATAAACCACACTTTCACACATATAAAGAAAATAAATCTGTGTAACCATTGCATGCATACAAGAAGTCACAAGGTTTCTGTAGTTTATTTAATATTGCTTTAATTAGTGTAAGAATGCCTGAAGTCTGCATGTGAGACTCAGCAATGGAACAGTGTCCTGGAACATGACTGCTACTGCTGAACCCAGGACAAACAGCTAACAAAGAATTAGCAGATAACGTGTCGTGTTAGAATTTGTATAAGAGTATCCATTGCATATCATACAAGAGACATTTAATAAGATTCTCCCTAACAGTTACTTTTGTAAGACTTCAGAAAGCCCATTCATTGGGCATCATCCTGTAACTCTTATGTAGAATGCTACATTCATGCATGCCAGTTATGACTTTATTGCCATCTCCTTTTATTCAACATTTCTTTGCCACTTTTGAATAACAAGTCTGTTTACAGGATCTCTGAGCAAAAGCTAAGTGACTAGCAGCTTGAGATGCAATGTAAAGGCCAGGAAAGTCTCTGTCTTGAGCAGGGGGCAGATGGACTGAACGGCAGATTTTATAGAGACAAACCAAAGGGACTGCTTACGCTTTGATCCTTTCATACTTTGAAGTGGGCCCCATCTTAAACTTAACCTCATTAATTAACCTTGGAAGGGGTGAAATCTCTCCAGGGCTAAAACAGAAAGCAGGGACTTGAGCAGAGACTGCAGCAGAGACCCAGGGCAAGGTCTAGGCATGAAGCAGAATTTAAAAGTAAAAATAAATTGTTTTGTTTTGGGTTTTTTTAAAGCGTGATGGTTGGGAGGAACAGATGATGAGAGGAGGTTTCTGAATTCTGTGAAACCTTTGAAATTCAATGCAGCTTTATGACATTGCTCCTGGGCTGTAGAGAGCAGAGAGCCTTTGTTTGAGCACCTGCAAGTAGAGCTGCAGTGGCTAATGCCATAAAGGGGAGGAACACACCTGGCTGCAAGAGGACGCGAGAGAGATGCTCATAGCATCCTGCCCAGCAGCTCCATGCTGAGGACCATCCTGCAGGAGGAACAGCACTAAATCATGTTGAGGGGTATTGTCCAAGCAGCCACACTTACTTTACACCCTGCCATGGCCAGAACAGAGAAGGGTTGTACGCCTTGCCACTGCTGAATCACGCGTGTGAAATCCAGTCTCCTCAGCTGTCCTGTGGGTGCTGTACACCAGGCATATCCTGGTACCGCCCGGTACCAGACCAGCACATAGAAAATTCAGTAAAGCAAACATTGCCAGATCAGACCCATTTTTCAGTCTTAAGCCATCTCCAAACAAACAGCAATAGCAGGAAGCTGGAGGGATTTGCATTTCCCATTGTAGGGCACAGCTTCCCTCCTCTCCCTCCAGCACTGCTTTTTACACCAGGGCTGGCAGACCTCAAAGCCTACACCAGCCCTGGGCAGCACAACAAGAACAGCATGTATTTCCCCAGCAGCCTCCTGAAACATCTGGTTCAGCTGAAATGTCACTGCACAGACAGTTGGGAGCCCAGCATGTAGAAACAAAGGACTACCTTTTCTTTCTCACCCAAACATTTAATTTCTAGATTGAAGACTGGGCTTGTGACAACAGTTGGTGAAACAATCCAAGTGGCAAAACTGCTTGTGGGGGAAGTAATCAGTTTTCGTTTGCTGCACCACAGCAGGCAGGCCCTGCCTGCCCCAAACACCCTCCTCCTCAATCCTGCCCTCCAGGAATTGCATGTGTCCAACACAGTCCTGGAATATTGTTCCCACTTCCCACCTCAGAGCACAAGATGCAGCCAGTTGGCTCCTTTTCGGAGCTGCTGATGGTGATTGTGGAGCAGGACGGAAGCCAGAGCCCATGCTGCAAAACTAGGGACATGTTTCATACCCTGCCCAGCTACAGCTTTGCTCTCTCTCTTTGTTCACCTCTCTTTAAGAGAATAGGCAGCACTGAGACCTGCCACAGAGCCTTGACATCTTGAAAACATCGGGATGTGGGTAGGGAGGCCAAGGGATGCTTGAACTTGGCACCTCTCCTGATCAGGTGCTGCCAAGAATGCTTCTAAGGACTTTCTGCTGGAAATTAAAGCTGTTTTAATTCACACTCAGAAACTACCTGAAAATATGGCACAGAGCCCATCCTTTCCTGAAAGAAAAATCGCTATCTAACAAGCTTCTCTTTGGCAGAACCAGATACTATTGACATGAAGGGAATGAAGCCAGGCTCAGACTTAAGCCCTAATTTATTTAAAATAAAAAAGAAAAAGGTAATAACAGTATTAATTCAAATATATGCACTCATTCAGAAAGTCTCAAGTTTAAAACACACTACTTTTATTTCGGTGATATCTATGTCTGGGAACCCAGGACAGTCACACATTCTGAATAGTGTTGAAATGGTTCATTTAATATTAATTAGTGCTCTAAGCAATCACCTGATAAAAGACAAAGGGAATGTGCTTTCTTAGTTGCTAGTGAGCTTTTTTTCTAAGCTTGCCTAATGCTTTCAAAACAAGATGAATCTCACAGCAGACCCCCTTGCACTGAAGTCAACAGTGATTATGTGTCTCCCTATTTATTGCCAGGAAGTAGCTGAATAACAAACACATAGAAACTATGCGTGAAAAAGCAAATACAGCATTAATAGCTGTCAGCTTATTACTTGAGAATGGACAATGGGATATCCAGTCGCAATACCTTCCAATAATAACATAAAGCTGAGGTCAAGCTTTTTGGATCTCAGCTGTATTGGCAGTTGTTCCTACAAGGAAGAAGTTAAAAAAAAGTTAAGTGAGGTTCCCACAGACCTTAAAAAGCAGAAACATCTGTTGCTGCTATGAACAGCTTGGATGCTGAGTTCAGCAGGAGAAAGTCCAGCAGCTAGGCCAGGTCTCTGCTTACCACCACATGCCTCTGTGCTCAATGGGAAATGATCAGAGGCAGTTTCAAGGGACATATCAATAATTCAGAACAGCCGAAACTAGCATAAACAAATAAGAATTAGTGCTCACTCCTTTCTCCCGCCAGCAAGACTGGAAGATGTCATTGATGCCTTAAATGTACAGTCTCAAACATGGTTGTCAGAACCATCCCCAGCCGATGAGTTGCTCCACATTGTGCATTTGCTTCAGTTTTTAACAGACAGGTTTGAACTGAAACACTGAACAGAAATTCCAAAGAAGTGAGTCTTGTTCTCAGCAATACAATCTTCTGTGGGGCTGGGGGAAATGGCAAGTTCTCATGGGCTAAGCTTTTCTGTTTGAGAAATGAATCCCCATTTCAGTGATCCTCTATTCACTCATTTCCCAACAGTTCTTTAAGCTTTGGTTTCGTGATTTTTAGCTTACACAAAAAACGTATCTTCTAACACAAGGTGACATAGAAATGTCAGAGATGCAGTTTTGCTAGTGTACTGGTGCAAACTGTTCTCAACAAACAGTTGAGAACCTCTTTCCTAAGCAAAACCTTTTGGCAAGCCAGAGGTCACTCAGAGGGACTAAGCTGCACAGCTCCAAGTAATTGCTCTGTGAGCAACATGGGCAAATACCCATGAAGAAACTGCTGTTTCTACTTGGAAAGCATCAAATGGCATCAAGGCTGTAGCAAGTCCAGAAAGAAAATGCTGATGACTTGGCATTTTGAACTGCCTAATATCTTAAATATTGTATGTGGAAGTATAGTGTTGTCAAAGGAAAGAACCTCTGTATGCCAGATTACTATGTAAAAACAGACTCCCATATACAGAGTTTTAGTTTGCTTTGCAAATGCTGTGCAGAGCTAAAAAGCTTATGGAAATTAAGTCAAGACCTCTGGACTTGAAGGAGTGAATCTTGGCCCTGCTTTCTCCTCACTCATGTGCTGGCATCAATCTGGAGTCACTCTCCTGCCTCTGTGTATACAGCAGTGCAAGGAGACCCTATAGCCTGGTTTCCAGAGAGAAGTGACTGAGGAGACTGGAAAAGAGGGAATTTAGAGGAGCACAGTCTTTGGAGCTTGGATTTAGTCCTTAATTTAGTTATTTCTGTTATGAAAATATTCTGGGCTGGACACAGATTTTTTCTTTTATTAACACATTGAAGGAACGGATCTGAAGATAAGAATATGATGACCTGCAGTTTAGATCCACACCATAGTACTTATGAAGACATGGGGTTAAACACAAATACGCCAAGAAATAGTGCTGCCAGATACGCAGAGGCAGTTTGACACGTATTTCTTTTGGCATCAATGCCATTGTAAGAAATCCCCCCTTTTTCTTCTTTCCCCCACCTCTTTTTTTTCTAGTTTAAATGTTCCTTGCACAAACAGCAGTTCACACACAGCACAACATGCAGCACCTTGTGTGGTACAACACAGTACCAACACAAGCAAGGACACCGGGGGAGGTAACAGTAGGCAAGGGCTTCTCAGGCAATGCTGCCGAAAAGCAAAGTTTATCAAAATTGCTCACTTTTAGGTCTTTTCCATAAATAAACTCTACTGACTCCAAGGTAATTAAAGAAAATGTGTTCTCTGCCTGCCTGCAGGTCTGATCTCCTGACAACATCATCTCTTGCAAGGCCCTCCATCTGATCCAAATGTAGAGAACAGGAGATAGGTTTAGTTCTGCAGAGCTCTGCAAGGGACCCTCCAAGAGAGCAACCCACCTACAGCAGTTCTGTCTTTGCACAGCTTAGAAAGCACATAAAGACTTACAGGCACTGCCAAGTGGTGTAGAGCCACTTATATTCACACAGCTTGGGACTAGCTCTCTCTAAAGGAGATTGACAATGTTGACTTTCATAGCAGTTGCTCTCCTTTGGGAAACATACGGTGTTTGCAACCCTAAAGCAACTGTTTGGGGTAGTTTGGAGTAGTTTGGAGTAGGAAGGGAATGATGGAAGGAAAGGGCCACTTAAGCATCTGAATTGATGTGAGGGCTATGTTGTAGGGTTTCTTTTTTGCTGCTTTTATTGTTGCAAGTTAGGATTATATGTTGCATGTGCAGCTCGCAGTACTGTGCAGGGCAACAGAAGGTTCCACAACCGTGAGTAGATGAATGTCAAAAGAAGTTAACTCATAGAATCATAGAATAGTTAGGGTTTTAAAGGACCTTAAGATCATCAGGTTCCACCCCCCCTGCCGTGGGCAGGGACACCTCACACTAAACCATCTCACCCAAGGCTACGTCCAACCTGGCCTTGAACACTGCCAGGGATGGAGCATTCACAGCCTTCCTGGGCAACCCATTCCAGTGCCTCACCACCCTAACAGGAAAGAATTTCCTTCTTATATCCAATCTAAACTTTCCCTGTTTAAGTTTTAACCCATTACCCCTTGTCCTGTCAATACAGTCTCTAATGAAGAGTCCCTCTCCAGCATCCCTATAGACCCCCTTCAGATACTGGAAGGCTGCTATGAGGTCTCCACACTCCAGGCTGAACAGCCCCAACTTTCTCAGCCTATCTTCATACAGGAGATGCTCCAGTCTCCTGATCATCCTCGTGGCCTACTCTGGACTTGTTCCAACAGTTCCATGTCCTTTTTATGTTGAGGACACCAGAACTGCACACAATACTCCAGGTGAGGTCTCACAAGAGCAGAGTAGAGGGGCAGGATCACCTCCTTTGACCTGCTGGTCACGCTCCTTTTGATGCAGCCCAGGATGCAGTTGGCTTTCTGGGCTGCAAGCGCACACTGAAGCTGGCTCATGTTCATTTTCCCATCAATCAGCACCCCCAAGTCCATCTCCGCAGGGCTGCTCTGAATCTCTTCTTTGCCCAAACTGTAGCTGTAACTGTAGACAAAGAGGCAATTTCAAAGTGAATAAAAGGAGACGGATTTTCACACAAATTACATTTAAACTGAAAATTCACTGACATGGAATCCCTGGATGATTTGTGTGGATTCAAAATCCACTCGAAGGATCTACTGAACAAAAATCCATCAGGAGGTTCTCAAGACAGGGATACCATCTCTGGCCCTGGAAGTCACCAATTACCAAATTATTTGAGATAGAAAAGTATAGCAGGAGAGATTTCACTCCAGGCTTTCCTTATTAAATTCTTCCTAAATCATCTGTTAGTGGTCATTTTTAAAGGGAGTGTTTGTGGCTGGATAGACCTTTATCCTGACCCATTGCAGCTGCTTTTCTTGGAGCATGCAACTTGTAAGTGTAACATTTTCTTTACACTTACGTGCCAATCCTGGAATAGAATTGAGTAAGAAATGAGAAGCCACCGCCTAGAGATCTCAGCCCCGGATCAATGCAGGGTTCCCAGGAAAAGACTCTATTCCAGGAAACAACTTCAATCGGAGACCAAAGTGGAAAGCAAAACTCTCCCACCCTTTCCCCAACTCCCATTGCACCAAGGAGCCATGCCTTGTCCAAAATTAGCAACACGTAGAGTCAGAAGTCCTGGCTAAGTTAAAGAGCCTTTACTTAATATGATCTAGATAATCTAATAGTGCTCTCTTCTGAGAGCGCCTCTGCAGGCTGATTACTACAGCTTCTTCTGTCCTTTCTCTTTCAGCAGTGAACAGAGACATGGAGGTGTAGGGTACTTCCTTCTTGTTGTTCTTTAACAGATGGATGACAGCCAACTAAAAACCTAAGGAGCAAGACCACTAGCTATAGATCAAGGAGATGAAACTTAAAGAGCTTCTCAGGACCATCTCACTCAACACTGCCAACTTTTACATCTTCTTACCCATCTTTCCAGATTTAATGTTTCTCACAGTCCCACCTTCGGAAGGCAAATCATTAGAAATGGGAAGAGCAGCATGAAGAGCCCTAAAAGTTACAATCTGTTTTCATTTCAAAGAAATGTCAGACACTATGATCTGAGGAGTACCAGATGGGAGCTCTCTCAAAAAAGTACTTTTTTCCTGTTAGGAAATGCTGATTTGTTAAAATTTATCTCCATCGTAGAGCTGTAACAGTTGTGACAGAAGTTCTCAAATCCACACTACAATCATTTGGTCAGTAGGTGAAAGGGATCCCAAAAGCAAGTAGTTTGGAGGAATTGCTTTGAGGCATGCACCTATGGGCTATGTAATCACTCAACCAATAAGATCAAGATCTACCAGGACATGTCATTTGTCTGAGGTCATTAAAAGAGGCAAAGGGAGAACTCAGATCTGTTCATCTCGCTGGGATGGGGTTATCTCCCCAGGTCAGACTTTAGGGAAGCCTGAAGCTTCCCTTAAAACCCCCCTTCTGTCCTTTCCCTTCCCTCCTCTAAAGTTCTGCCACTGCCAAAATCTCTTGTTTCTGGCAAGCACCAAGGTATTTTCCAGGCATGCTTGCTGACACACACAGGTTGTTCTCCATTTTGGATTCCTCTAGCTGTTTGCTTCAGTATAGATGATACCCACTTGAACGGACCTCTCTTTTCAGCTAATTTTGTCTCCTGTTAAAATGCATATCCTGGCTTTCTCTTTGAGAACAAAGGTCAGTGGGAGGAGTGTGTGTGGTGGTGTGGCACAGATAGAGGACTTCACAGAAATTATCCACTTCCCATCATTTAACACACAATGCACTGCTAGAAAATGGCCAAAAATTAGAGTACAGATTAGAGAAGATGGAAAAGGGATATTTCTTGCCCTTTCTGGGCTGTATCTTCTAACACCGGTATGACTGAGCTGTTTAATCCATGCTGGCTAGCAGAACTACTCAGAGCACCAATGTTGCAGGAATGTGCTGAAATACCATTCTTAGAAGTTTTAAAATTTACCAAGTACTGGTGGAGAGACATGCTTTTGTAATATAAAGTAGAACAGAGCATCCTATCCCTAAATGGACTGTAATTATTGTTCTGATAGTGGCTGGTATCTCAAAGATGGAACTGGTCATTTTGGTGGGAAAAAAAACAAACCCAAAAACCAAAAAACAAACACAGACCCTGTTATGTCCCAGCCTGCTGAAAGTTCTCATTCAAAACCAGCAACACATATGGAAATCACTGAAAGTATACTCACTTTCACACCGAGGCTGTTAGCAGCAGTCAGCACTTATACAGTACTGGTCTCAAGAACACTTAAAGGACACAGGAGATTTATTGCTGATTTAAATAGCACAATTATTAAACTATTATATTAAATTATTATATTAAATAATTCTGCTAGAAAATCCATGTAAAAAACATGATGAAATGGCCAGAAATTTGGAATTTTGGCAGGTACTCTAAGTAGAATAAAGAAAATAATTACCTCTTTTTGCACTAAAAGGATCAAGAAAGAAAGCTGGCTCTCATGAGGTCAGCATCTATTCAGTGTAGAGTCATGCGTTTTTGGCCAGCTGAAACGATAATGTAATATTTGTGCTGAACAACCAAGAGAAAGCCTCAGAGCATGGGAAGTGGTGGTACAAAAGAGTGGGGCAAATACAACAAGTAATACTTGGCTAAATAAAGTCTTAGGAGTTTTAATGGAAGTGGGAAAAAAGGAACCAAAAATCAAATAGACGTGCAGTCAATGTTTTATGGAGTAGGTAGAGAAAATGCTCATCTCCTACCACCCCAAAAAAGGGAACTTCTCTGGAGGCTGGTATATAGATCTCCAGAAGGCCTTTATTCACTGGACTGACTTCAAGCATACAGCACACATATATCTGCAACCTTGCAGTTAATCATACAAGTCCTTTAAATCCACACCACCTACTATAAACAAGACTACCTAAAAATAAGCCATTGTACATCTGAGATAGTCAAAGGCACACAGCTACCATAGAAGTACCCTTGACTTGGAAGCAAGAGTTGACTTGCTAGCAAGACTGATCTCATTTTGTTCTCATACCTTTGATTTTTACATGAAAATAGCTTTTACATATACACAGGCAGAGCTCTGAACGGTTTTGATTTATAGTTTTGAACAAATTTGTTCTGTGCTCATGTAGCAGAATGGCTACTGTACATTTTTAAGTGATTATGAAAGCTTTCAAAATCAACTATGTTAATTGGTAACATACGCTATGCAGGATGTCACTGATATTTCAGACATTGGAGTCAAATATTTTATTCACATAAATGAGGCAATTACTGCCATGGAAATGGCAGATATAGTGAGGGAGACAGATGTCACTCATTAAATACATTTCCTTTCACAGAACTTCGTTATTGCTTTGTATGTGGCAGACAAGTTCAGCAACATTTCCCAGTCAGTGGGGTTTGCCCATGCACAAAACCTGGGAAGAATTTGTTATTGCAGATTAACTCATCGTGTAGATCTTCAACAACAGAACAAAAACCACTCTTAGGCTAGAACTGCTATTCCGTATGGGAAAGAGTTCTCAATATAAATTCATTACAATTTTTCCCTCTCCCTCCCTTAGGTTTGTTCTTATCTTAGGCACTAAGTTTTCCATGTACAACCTACAGAGCAAGCACAAATGATGGAACCAAAATTTACTCTTTCTTCATTTAAGAAGAGGACAGCGAGCATTTAAGAATCCACCCTAACCTCCACAGGCTCTTCCCTTTTATGGCAAGAACTCTCCATCCGCAATTGCTTGTGCTTGTAATGACCATCAAATAACTCAGTAGAGACTGAAAATCAATCTCTGACTATCTGCAAGCACAAACTCGTAATAAATTAAAAAAAATGTAACAAATTGGTAATAATAAAATAATAATAATAATTGAAAAAAATAATCTATTGAGAAAGAATAGCAAAGTCCACCAAAAAAACTCCAAACCACATCCAGTACTTATCTGGCTTTTGGCAGGTAGAATCCAATCAAATCCTTCCTAAAGCTACATGTATATTGTTTATCATCACAGTAACTTGATCTGACAAAGAATTATCAGTGTTCTCCTTTGGAGGTGTAAATAAGAAAATTTGGTTAAATGATTCAGCCAGTGCCATAGAAAGACTCTATGGAAGAGCCAGGTGTTGAACATGTGTTTCCAGTCCTTGTGCAGGACCATATGATTGTTTCTGAAAAGGAAAGAACATTGCAAGGACTCAAAACATTTCATTGAGTTTTGAGAACATTTTAATAATTTTTCTCAGTATTTTGAAATCTGAAGAGTCCACATTAGCCTATGCAGAAGAGTTGTTTTGCAGAAAAGAACCTTCTTTTAGAAGAGGTATTGAAGAGCAGAGATATTTAACACAAAGGAAGTTCTCCATAGGTGGGATGGGGAGGGGAGGAAGAGTTAACACCATTTCATAGAACAGCCACATTGAATAGGGCTGAAAACATAACACTGTATGAAGGAAAGAACAACCACACCCCCAAAACAAATCAGCTGTGACAGGTTTCTGCGTTTATCCTATGCGCTTTCTATGTATTTTAGGTTTAAATCAAACAGCAGCTGTTCCGTTTACTTTTTCATGGTACTCTAGGTTACCCTGCTCTTGCAAGGGGGTTGGACTAGATGATCTTTTGAGGTCCCTTCCAACCCTTGGGATTCTGTGATTCTGTAAGCAGAATAATACACTCCTACTTCTCTAAGTACAAATTGGTGAAAGGCCTTGTGAAAACAGAAAGTGAGGACCTTATATCTCTGTCAGCTCCAGTTCTCTCACTCAGGGAGCTAACTCATTTTTCAAGTTCTACTTCCCATTGTGAGCAAGAGAATGGGGCAGGGTACAGTCAGGGAGCACCCACCATTTCCAGTCAACCCTCTCTACGAAAGAGCAAAAATTTGCATGTTAAGCAAAATAAGCCACAGGCATGAGTGGCTGGAGATGCTTTGAAGCCACTACATATCCCTCTGAAAGGCCCCTGAGAACACCCTTCAGAGCTATTCAGGTGGATATTCAGAACATCCATCAGATGGATGAGATAACTGCCAGTGTCCATCTCTTAGTGAGAGAGTTCAAACATTTTGCAATTAAATACTCCCTGTCTTTCTGAAGCACTGTACAGCTCGGATGATTTGTCACCATGGGCTGAAATACAGAAAGCAGCTAACATGACAGTTTCCACTGCTCTCCCTTTCACTCATGAACAGACACATCTGTAAGCACTGGTTAACTAAAAGGTCAATGTCTCTGCGTTTCAGATGTGCATTTGGAAACGCAGCCTGACCTGCCCAGCACAGGCTCTGCAAGTGTTTGGTACAGAGGCTTTTGGAAGCTGTTCCTGTTCTTTCTGCTTGTGAAAGCATGAGAAGACAGTGTGGGAAATATCCAGAAAACCCAGATTTATTACAACTTGATATCCCCCGGTCAGATAGTATCCTCTAGGAAACACACACGTTCCTCTTTTGTATTCACCAAGGCCTCCTACACAAGCAGAAATGAAGACAGAACAATGTGGCTTTCTACTGAAGCCACAACCTTTTCGAGTTACCACAAATATAGCCTATAATTTAATTCCCTGTCATGATTTCTTCAAAAAGATTATAGCAACACCAAGAAAAAAAGGCGTTTAATTCCAGAGTTCTATACGTAAACCACAAGACCATCTCCCCTGCTTTATTGGAGACAAGCTGCAATGTAGACTAAGACTATCCTCTAGGAAATACACTTTTTTGTCCTCGCCAACAACCCTCTACACAAGCAGAAAAGGGAAAATAAGATACAAATAAGAAACACATGAAGAAAGCAGAGAAAGCAAGCAGACAAAGCAGAGAAAAGAGACCACAACAGACACTCCTAACATTCATCTACTAGTTAACCAATGACCCAAGATCAACCTTCTGAAACCATGCAAGAGCACACAAAATACTTCCCCCACCATGGTCTTGAAATGAAAACATGCAGTGGAAGAGTCATTAAACCTGAATAAACTGACCCAGAGTTCAATAAACAGGCTTCAAGACATTAATGATAAGAAGTGGAAACATCCAGTACAAACAAGAATACCACTGCACAGCGAGAACACTGAGCTACACGCAAGCTCCTTAACACACAGCAAAACACACTGACTGCTCTTCCAAACATTTGTTGTTTGTTTCCACTTATCTCTTGTTCAGGTACAACACATCTATGTCATAGGGGTAGGTTGACACATGCATTTACTCGTTGCTGTGTTTCTGATTACAGAGATTCTGATTACAGGCCTATGCTGCTACACTCCAATCAAGGCCTCCAATTAACTCCTGTTGGTATTAATCAGAGCTGCCCGCTGTTAAATAGAGAGCAAATATAGTGCTGAGTAAAATGCAAGTTTGCATGGCAGCTGCTTTCTAGGAGGTATAATGGCTGTGAACATACAGCATCGACCAGAGTTCAGGCACTGGATAGACACAGCCTAGGAGATGCACTGGGATCGTGGGCACAGCAGACTATAGGTGAGTGGCAGAGGTAAGACAGAGCACTGCCAGGGACACTCGTGTGTGCTGGAAGTCCCCATTCAGACTCCTGGTTCTACGTTTTTAACCCTTCACCTTTCTGTTTTGTCATCCATTGCTCTTCACGGACTGATTTATCTTTAGGAGGGAAAAAAGGTCCTGGAGGATGAGCCAGGCAAAACTGCCTGAATATGGGATGCTTCTGCTCAAAAGCACACACATGGGTTGAGCAATAGTCAGTACTTACACCTGCTGCCATTAACCTGGAACAACAAAAATGAGATATGGGTCATGTCTTTCACAGCTCAGCCTGTTCCTGAGCAATGTTTCCAATTCATTTAACAAATACCCCATTGCAGTCATTCAGTAAGGCTGGTAATTGCAGAGAGAGACAAGAAACATCTGTTCCACCCCCTCTTTGCAGGCTTTCTCAGGGGACCTGTACCTGTGTCCTAGTAAGAGAGAGAAGAAGGATGCAGAATGCCACCAATAATTGGTCACTGTAGCATTTTGTGGCCAGACAACAGTGATGGTAGAGCTTGGCTACCTTGATGCTTCACCAAATGATGTGAGACAGCAACTTCCCAACAGACAAGACCATGCGCTGAACTTCACATTGTCGTCTAAAGTTCCCGAGGGACCCCTTCAAGGCTTCAGCCTTTGAAATCTCTGGTTTGTGCAACTCTTACTGTCTCCACAGTGGCTGGGGTCAATTCCTCCAAAGTCAAAGCTCCAAAGGACAGAATTCAGCACACATCAGGTGTTTGCTAAGCTGGACAACACAGAGACATTTTCAGAAGCAGAAGTTGAATGCAGACCTCTTTCCTGCCACAATGTGAGGATTGCCATGGAAGGGAGACTCACAAGGGGTGATATACAGGAGACAACACCTTTTCCTGCTGGACCACTAGGTCTTTAATTCACCTGCAGAGCACCTAAATAAATATTATCACTGCACCAGTCTAGATGTGATTTGTCTAGGTCTGACTAGGTCAATGTCCCATTTGACATATACCTTTGTAGAGACCAAGGCAGACACCAGCTCACTTCATGCTAAGGATCTCTACACCCTCCCACTGCATTTCCCTTTACTTTTGAGGACCTTTTATGCCTCCATTTCCTTATTTATGTTTATCTCAAGTAGCAGCTCTGTGGCTGCCTCCCTGCAGGGCACATGATGAGCTGTTTGCCCTGCAGAGCCGAGCCGAGCCCAGCCCAGCATCACCTGCCTCCAATCTTGTTTTCTGTCTGATGTCTCAAAAGGTGAAAGCCTGTTACTGTCTTCCTCCTTGTCTTCCCTCCCCTCCCTCCAGATGCATATTTTTGTGCTGAGTTTTATTGCTTTCCTGGGCTCTGCCCACCAGCACAAGGTGGCCTGTAGATCAAGAGAGCCCTCGAGCTTCGCTTTACCAGGAAAAAGCGGAGAGAGCCCTTAGCTCTCCCTCTGCTCCGTATCCAATTCCAAACACCACTGCAGAGATTGGGAGCCACTTGTCTTTTTAATCCTCTTCTTTGCAGTAACAGCACCACCTTTTGGCTCCCAGCACGATGCCGTGATTTCGCATCAGCACGTCAGCGATGTCTCTGCAGAACGCTGAGGGTTTCCCAAAACAAAACATTGCCTGTCTCAGCTGTCCTCATTTCATCTGAAAGACTGTTGCCTAGAGAAAAGAGGATCCCACAAGACCCTGATGTGATGGGTCATCCCCTCACCTAACCGTACATCACCTGAGCGCATATCTCAATGGCTTTTCAGATAAGATAACTGGTTAGCAATTAATTCCCCCTCCACCCAGCTCTGCAAGTTAAGTCCAGCAAAGCGGGCAGTAGCACAACTCAGAACACACAGCCATTTTCAGCCCTGAATGCACATAAACATACCAATCCTTCAGCCCTTGCCTAAATGGCATACAAGCATGAAGTAGCAAAGGGATGGTGTTTGTAAACCTGGCTTCTTAAAAATGACCAGGACCAGACCAGAAATTCATCTGGAGCTTGTGGTACATCTAGCAGAAAAACAATAACTGGGGTGTTTATTGAGGCAAGGCAGTAAGAATCTGACACACTAGAAGAGAAATGGCACTGCGTATTTAAAATAAAGGTTCATCTTTAATTTCCTTGCTTAAAGATGGGCCTGAAACTTTGGGTGTTTGACTCCTTTATTGTTGACATCAGTCCTTTAGCTACACAGAAATTGCTATTGTTTGGAGAAATTGCTGTAACACAGATTTTAATCACCCACCCAATTTTTCCCTTCTCTCTCAGATAAACTAATCTCACTTTATTGATGTGATCCCCACCAGCTGGACTCTGATCCTTCCACCTGCCTCAGGGGTTAACTATGCCAGCAGAGGTAACACTCTTCATCAGGGATAAAGCTGAACAGATGCACCCCTTTAATGATGAAAATTCAATCCATTTCCAGAAAAGAGTGCTTTGTCCAGAATTAAGCAGAATCTGCTCCATTTTGGGGATCAATCTTTATGTTATGCTTCCTGGTAAAACCCCTTTGGGAATGCTTCTGACACCAGAACTAAACCACTTCTTAAAGATCAATCAATAAATGCACCTGCAGATGTCTAATGACGCAGAACAGAATACTACTGACCTTGAAGTCTGAGAATAAATAGAGTTATAGGTTGACTCATGTTTTCTTGGACTATGACTGCATGCCACTTGACCTTTGCAGTGGTAGAAAATAAAGTAGTTAGTTAAAGATATGCTCACAAGTATCTATCTAAATTCTGATTAATAATGTCTTTCAGTAACCTTGAATTAAATCTGGTATATTAAACCAAATGAATTGTCATTTGCAACACCTTTCAAAATCTAAACATAACTAGGCAGCAGCTTTCCTTCATTACTTCCGATTCATCTGTAAATGGCTCTAATTTCACCTATTCCTTTTTTTTTTTTTTTTTTTGCTTTTCTCTTATAAAGCCCAGGAACCTAATTCTACTTGGGTAAACCTAACAATAAAACACCAGGGCTCACAGACACCATCATAAACTTTAAGTGCCCATTGCCTGGACTATTACTGCCTGCCTCTAAAAAGCTAATGTGAAAGCTATGTAAAATATGTCATACACTTTTGTCTTTCCCAGTTCAGCTCTTCCAAGAGCCTGCTTCAAAGCATCTCTCAATGGTTTTTCAGGGCCATGGTTTGGCTAATCAACAGCCATCTCTGGAATGAAACCCTGGCTGAAATGAGCGTATTAGCCTTCCTGTCACAGTATCTAATCTCAGTTCAAATGAAAACCAAATAGCAAAGACTGGAACAATGTTTGTCTGTTGAAATGATCTAGATGAACACAACATTGGAAGGAAATAGCAGAGTTCAGGTATTTACACAATGAAGTTGAACACAGGCTTTAAGGCAGCTTTTTTACAGTCTCTGTCATCTAGACACAGCTGTACCTGGAGAGGAAAGTCCAAAATATTCTGCATTGCTCAACAGCAGATCCTAAGGAAATTAACAGAGCTTTTACAAAGCTGTCAAAGTTTTCCTCTTAATAATTTCTACCCTGATCCCAGACTAATTGCAGTCCCATCGACTGCTTTAGGCTTCCATATGGATGCAAGCCTTAATTTTCAATTTCCCCTATTAAAAAAAAAGTGAAGAAAACTAACTTGTCCTTTATTAAGGCACCTAAAGATGGGTTTGAGTTCTGGTCATTAACGACTTTATTTGACAAGCACAACCAGTGCCAGACTTCAGACCAGCTGGACTTGTTCTATGGCAAGGGAAGTTCTGAGTAAGTTTTAATCTTATTACAGTACTACTTGGAGCGTATCCAGATGTATTATGCACACAAACCCAACAGTAATTGAAGATTTTTGTGCTGATAGCTGGTTTTTGCTGGCAGCTAGCAGCTCAAGCAACTTCCTGCGCTGACACCTGTTGGTCGCTCTAGCTGGAGCTGGCAAAGATCATTCAACCCCAAATCTGTTCGATGTATTTTGTTCTCTTAACTTACTGAACAGAGTTCACATAGAGGAAACCTAAAATACTGATTTTTCTGATTGATCCATAGTAGGCTGATGAAACAATTCACTTCAAATGCCCTTGAGGTATCTTTGATAAGATACCTGCAGCGCACAGACATCAGTAGCTTGTTCTTAACCTACTGCAGTGACAAGTACAACATGATCATAAGAAGGGAAAGAGATCACTAAAGGGAAACCAATAAGAGCAAGGGAAATAAAGAAACCATCAGGAAAATGCTAATATGTAGAGTATTAGGAGCAAACAACTCCCCTCACAACAAATAGTGGAAAAGTTATGTTGTTATTTTATATTAAGCTGGTGTTTTGGTGGTGGGAAGAAAATTAAGATCTTCCCACGTGAAACTGGAAGTGTAGGTGTCCTAATAAATAAGATGGTTAGGAATGTTGGCAGTGGTCTGCTTGTGCCCCACCCCAGCACCACAAATACTGGTGAAGCTGC
Organism: Pezoporus wallicus; assembly: GCF_028554395.1. Classification (NCBI taxonomy): domain Eukaryota; kingdom Metazoa; phylum Chordata; class Aves; order Psittaciformes; family Psittacidae; genus Pezoporus; species Pezoporus wallicus. The sequence goes on from NW_026642642.1 coordinate 907,428, forward strand.
TGGGGTTTTGGACGCCGTCAGCAGAAATGCACTGAGTAAGTCTGGCATGTTTTGGCACAGGATTTCCTCTAATGTTTTTCCTTTGAGCCCATCCCTTTGATTTCCTCTTTCCTCCTGTCTGAGCCTTCAGACCGCATACACAGCAGAGGGAGCTAAGCCACCATAAAATAAAAACACTACTGTCCTCATCACTGAGAAATGGGGCATAGCTCAGCCCAGATTATTCAGTGTCGAAGCTACCCTGTGGTGAGTTCCTCCCTTCCAGCCCTAATGCCTCCTGAATACAAAGCTGATGGGGATGAGCAGGGGCATATATGCAGTGCTTCTGGCTGCTTCTCTGGGATTCTTTCATTTTTTTAGGATATTTTTTCTTTCTCTACAACTTCCATTTTACAAGCATGTTTAGTTCTATATATTGGATATAAATCCCAATATTTCAAGACACTGCTGCAGCATTAATAAGAGAATCATAGAATGGTTTGGGTTGGAAAGGACCTTAAGATCATCCAGTTCCAATCCCCTGCCATGAGCAGGGACATCTCACACTAGATGTCACCCAGGGCTCTCTCCAACCTGGTCTTGAACACTGCCAGGGTTGGAGCATTTACCACTTCTTTTGGCAGCCTGCTTCAGTGCCTCACCACCCTCACAGTAAAGAACTTCTGCCTTATATCTAACCCGAACTTCCCCTGTTTCAGTTTGAACCCATCACCTCTTGTCCTGTCACTGCAGCCCCTGAGGAAGAGACCCTTTCCGGCATCCAAACATTGAAAGCTTTTCCTTCCTGTGCTCGCTCTAAACTAACTCCAGATTCCTGTTAGCTGCCAAAAGCCATGAGGCTTGCCTGTGAATCTGTCCTCAGTTGATACTGGCATCAACCCTATTCTGGCCTTGGACAGATCTCTCAGAGAAGAAAATTTCACACCATAAACTTAAAATTACTTCTCACAGTAGCTACATTGCTTGTAATCTCCCCAAAACTGGGAGAATGTGGAAACATAGCTTTCGTCTATGAGACAATGGTATTCATGGGGCAGGACAATTTGTAGGACAGCCTTATTTCTGCTGTGCTGAGTTACAGGAAACTGCTGGATAATCTTGCAGTGATGAAAAACTGGACAATGAAATGGCAGATTAAATTTAAGACAGGCACTTATGAAGCAGTAGACATGGGGGAAAAAAATCATTGGTTAAAAATTCAGCATCTGTCTTAGATGGCCAAGCTAAATCCCCAGCTGAATATCTTTTGACTCAGCACAGTACTTTCTGGAAGAGTCAGGTTCACTTAAATAAGATGTTTTCGGTTTAACTGCCTTAAGAGAATGATGAAAATGAAAACACGTCATCTATTCCCAGCGTCATTCCTACCACCACCAAATCCACTGTCTAGTTAATGAGCAGAATCATTCACATTTGAGTTTGGCTGAATGTTGACAGTTGGCAGCCAGCTATGAAGTCCAAAAAGAGGACTTAGATCAAATTTGAAGAGCTGTGTGCTTTAGTAAAGGCTTATGGAAGTACACTTGTGTGTCCCTTCTCACCCTACATAGCCTAAGTTGTGCTGACCATGGCCTGCAAACCTATATGAGGACCTTCAACTCAAAGGCTGCCCTACAACAGGACAGCATCTTGTGACTTGCTAATCTGGGCCCCAGAATCAACATTTATCAGTATTAAGATACATGTTTAGTTACTTGTACCCTATTTCAGACAAAGTTGCTTTTCTATCATAATAGTTTGGGACAATGAGCTTTTTATTGCTAGTGTGAGAATGAGCATCTTGCCTCGTACCCTCAGGTGTGTCAACTGCACCACTCAGCTTGGCATCATTTTCAAATTTGCTGAGGGTGCACCCACTGTCCATGTTATTGATTAAGATATTAAAGTGTACTTGTCCCAATATGGACCCCTGAGGGACACCACTTGTCACAGACACTGAGTCATTGACTCTCTGGATGCAACCATCCAGTAAATTCCTTACCCATCAAATAGCCCATGATTTCTCCAATTTAGAGAGAAGGAGGTTGTGGAGGAACATGTCAAAGGCCTTTCAAAAGTTCAGATAGATAACATCAGTAGGTCTTCCCTTGTTAACTGATGAAGTCACTCCATTATAGAAGGCCACTAGGTTGGTCAGGTAAGATTTGCCGCTGGTAAAGCCATTCTGGCTGTCCTAAATCACCTCCCTGTTCCCCATGTGCCTCGCATAGCTTCTAAGGGGTTCTGTTGAATGATATTCCCAAGGTCCTCCTTTCTACCCTTTCTAAAAATGGGTTCCATAAGAGTACAATAAGGAGTTTTAAACGATTAGGAGTTTTAACCATTCTTCAGCTCTAAAATACCATACTAAACAATGCAGTCCTTGTGTAGCAGGGAGAAAACAGAGACTACCACCGTTTACAGGCAAGGAACTGAATCAAGTAAGTTGTGCAATTTTTCCCTGGGAAACATTAGTCTTGCTCTTAGATGTCTTGAGTTTGAATGCACTCATGTGAGAGGCCAGAAGCACTTAGGCCCTCAAGCCCCAAAACAGCCAAGTTGTGTAGTCATCAGATGCTTTGAAAGACCTGTATTTTTAGATCTAGAGATATCTGCTGGAGAAGGTACTGAGATGTGTCCAGTAGGTGTCATGTTTGTCCACTCTTCCTGTCTTTACTCAAGTTTAATGACTGTAGCAAGAAGGCGTTTTCCTGGCAAAATTAGAGGTATCATTGCTTTCCTATGGAAACAGACTGAAGTAAAGACCTGGGCTGGCAGGCACAGATTTTGTCCAAAGTCCTGTTCCTCAGGTTTTGGCACTCAGCAATAAGGACTTTCTTCTGTGATCCTGTCCTTTCCACTTCTATCTATCCTCAGCAGCGTTAAGTGGCAGCAAATCCTCTTGGTATGATTCCTGTACTGCTGAGATATGAGACACAGGGTCCACCAGTGGGCACTTTTGGTAAACTGTTTCTTACCTTCTCCCCCTGCTACACAGAAAACCAGAAAACACTGAAAGATAAACTTCTGCAGAGGGAAGTTAGGCCATGGCTACTGAGATTGGAATGAAACCAGCAAAGGATGGTTTCCTGTCTGGCAAATATGCCATTTCTGCATTGCACAAGCCCCTGGAGCAGAACTTCAAGCACCTGCCCCCACCATCAGCCAACACTGGGTCAAAAGTGATGACAAGCAAAATCTGTCATGGGTCACTGTGTGAGTGGAAGACATTTTACTACTTTTATAAAAATGTTAATAGTTTTTCTACTAGGTTGCTCCAAGCCCCATCCAACCTGGCCTTGAACACTGCCAGGGATGGGATATTCAGTATCATACAAACACCTAGGCAGATTATTAAAAATGAGGCAGACATTTTGGGCTGCATTCAGCCTGCCATTTCATGGCATAAGCTGAAAAGGTCAGAAGTGTAGCTCCCTGGCTCACCCAAGATCTGAACTAGCCTCTAACAGCAGTTCTCCCACATGGGTTTCCCTTTGCCAGTTTGGCTGATGTGGTAGTAACCAGAGGGACATGGCAGTGAGCAGAGCAGCCCTTGCTGCCCCCTGCTCCCCAGCCCAGAGGGCCCTGAAGGAGCAGATACCCAGACACATGCTAATGGACACCCACACAAGCACTTCTCACTGGATTCCCTCGAGGCTCGCAGGCGGCATGAAGCCCAGATGTGAAATTAGATCGGTACCAGCAGCAGGGCTGCAGCTGGCTGTGCAAATGCCAGGGGAGCTGCACCCGCTTGCTGCAGTGGGCGGCTGAGGCCAGATATGGGGCTTGGCTGTCATATGGACCAATGCACAGGTGCCACTGATGCTCCTCCTCTCCATCCCTGGCCTACTTTGAATAGCATAGCTTCAGAAACTTCACCCTTCTGCTGTATATTCACAGTGCCCCACAAAAGGCTATTTTGCATCCACTGTCCTTCCTACCCTAGTGAAGTTGGAAAATACATTCTAACCAAGTGAGCTGCAAATTACAGCCACACATATAAAATTTCCACTCGGGCACCTCCATGGCGTTGAAGCAGAGCTTGCAGCAATGTTGCTTTAATGCAAAACAGGAACAGCCACCAGCAGTTGTCTTCCAGCTTCTCCTCAAACATATGGCACCAGAAGTGAAAATTTCATTTGATATTCCCAAATGACTGAGGTTATTTTTGTTCTTAAAGACTATCTGGTTAAAATTAACCCCTCTTCCATGAACTCACCTTAGCCAGGAGCCATGACTGCCATCCAGTACCAGGCTCCAGAGAAAAATGCCAAGCTGCTCCCAGTCCTGCCCCAATGTGCCTGGGTCTGCAGTAGGGACTTGGGGAGCAGACAGAAAACATCATCTTGATAGACTTGATTAGTTTGTCTGGTTCAAGAACTATCCCTAAACACACAGTTCTATTCTAATATCAGTTTTTCAATTCCAAATAATTAGAGGCTGTTGTTCTTTTCTTCTCTTGCAGAGATAAATTGCAGCTGTTTGGAAACAGCTGATAGGAATTTTTGGTGGCCTGTCTCAACAGCACGGTATTGTGCCTGCCTCCAAACTGAAGGAATTTATGCTGCAGTGTGAATTTCAAACACGTAATATGAAATTGTCTACCAGGAAATACTTCAGTGCATGGGTGAGCGGTGCCTTGGCCTCACACAGGCACACTGGGACACTGTTTTCCAGGGTGGTATCCAGCCCACCAAGTCGTGTTGCCCAGACCCCAAGAAACATGTTATGTTTCATAAGGGATGCATTGCTTCCGCATAAACTGGCTTGCGGGCTTTTTCTTCCACAGCACTGTTTCTTTCAGTCAACGCCATTAACTACAGTGTGGACCCTGAGGCAGGCAATTGGGATCTCACTTCAGAGGCTCATTGCTTAGCCGGACACAATAAAGCAAGATAAGAGGCACTTAGGGAAACCCAGGTAAATGCCAGCGCTCCTGTTCAGCAGCTCACACAGATAAAATCCCATCAGCCACAGAGATGATGGTCTTCTTAATCAGACAATACTGATCTTTGATTAAACCACATAATAAAGATGAAAAGGAACTGCTTAGGCCACTTTTTCCAAAGGGATCTGTTACTGTGGCTGGTCAGAGAAATACATTTATCACCACAATCAGCCAGGGCTGAACTAAAAGGTGAAGAAAATCTCAGACATCAACAACCAGATTTAAATCAGAAAGATACCTGCAAGGAGAAAATTTCAAGGTGAGGTCTGGGGTTTTTCACAACATTATCAATAGAAAATATTAGTGTACTGGGCTTTGGGGACCTTTCAATATATGTAGTTACAGAAGCACGACAAAAACCGAGTGACTGATTTCAGTGTGCTTTGAAGCAGGGACTTTTCAGGATTAAGTGTTTCAGCCAGCAAGCAGTGTCTGAAAGGCTTATCACAAAGCTCAAGAATTTATTTTTTCCCAGCCTTGAAAGAGTGTGCTTTTATGTGGTTTTTGAATCAGTAACTTAGGGTTTAGTTTGTAAAATGCGGGTGACTGGGTACACAGAATCAGAATCAACTAGGTTGGAAAATACCTTTAAGATCCTCCAGTCCAACCATTAACGTGACCTGAGAAAAGCTGGATAATGGATGGGAATTTTACCAGGCTGAGAGCTACTTCAGCAGATGACTTGCTGCTCCTCTGGGTGACTTCAGGGTGGCAGTGATGTTCCCACTCATGCAGAGCAGTGAGTTAACCATCTGGTGAAATGATGCAATACCCATTTTCTAGGTTTCACAGTCTCCTCCTGCAAAGCCTTCATTTTCACAGGATTTTCTGAATGCTCAGGCTTTGGTTTCCACTAGTTTTCCCCTCTGTAGAACAGCTTTTTGTTTCCACTTCAAGAGCACCAGAAACAGCCATTTTCCAGGAATTAGCCTGGGAAAACCTTTGGCAACACGTTCCTACACTAAGCTCTGTCCATCACCCACAGGTTTTGCTTTATCACCCATAAGACAATAAAAAAAGCATTCTGGTTTTGAAGTTCCTGTTACTGCTGACATGGCCACTTGTCCCCAGCACACAGAAATGTCATGCTTTTATTCTTCACCATCTCCTGTACTTTCTCTTCACCCTTTGTTCTTTTCTTCTTCATCCCAAAGCAGCTTCAAAGTGTACGGAAACTTCAAAGTGTATGGAAACTTCGAAACCTCAACACATTGCCCCCTTCTTCCACTGCATCTTTCACACTTAAGTCCCCAGCACACCTCGATGGGCAGCATAGCACTGGCAATGCAGCATGGCATAATGACAGGTTTCTCAGGATTGAACTGAAGAACGTCCTCACTGAGCACCTGTTTTCTATTTCATTTGTGAGCTGGAAAGGCATTTTGGATGATTACACTCAGGTAAAAGACACCTTGTCTGCCTTCCTCCGTTTGAAGACTATATGAAGGTATCTAAATGAAGGCTGTGTTGGGAAACTCACTGATAGCCATCACACCTGTCTGTGTAGTCTGGGCATCTTCCTTTGAAAATCAAGGTGAAGTCTGTCTCTTGCACATTGCCCCTTTTTTAAATAAACCCACTTATGTAAGCACGACTGATCATTATTATGGCCTTCCAAGGGAGGAAATTGGTAAAATCAGTTTTACCGTACAGAGAATAAAACACAGTATTTTAAATCAGTTTTCAAAGTGCTCTTTCCTCTGGCAGCACGTTTATTGCCATGGATCAAACCATTGAACAGGGCGTCCACAATCTCGAGGGCATCTCTTCCAAACATAGGGTCAAACGTAGACTCTGTCATTTCAGGTCCTCTTTGAGCAAACCTGAATATCAGGCTTTTCAGGCCTCTTCAGTGAGCAATTAAATGGAATTCTGCCAAGAGCTGTCATCTGCAGGCTCCCTCATCCTGGGGCACAGTATAAACATTTTTTTGCAGATATCTGAGCAGTCCTACACTGCAAAACTCTGAGATTTAATGAGGCAGTATACAAATAGGTCTTCTTCCAAAAAAATGCAAAGAAAACTGGAAGAAGGGGGAGGGAAAGAAAGAAAGAAAGAAAGAGAAAAAGAGAGTGAAAGATAAAAAGAAAAACAGAAGGGTGAAGAAGGGAAGAACAGAAGAAATCAATTTGGCCCTCTAGTGAAGTCTATAGACCTCATAGCAGCCTTCCAGTATCTGAAGGGGGCCTACAAGGGTGCTGGAGAGGGGCTCTTCACTAGGGACTATAGTGATAGGACAAGGGGTAATGGGTTAACACTTAAACAGGGGAAGTTTAGATTGGCTATAAGGAGGAAGTTCTTTAGTGTAAGGGTGGTGAGGCACTGGAATGGGCTGCCCAGGGAGGCTGTGAATGCTCCATCCCTGGCAGTGTTCAAGGCCAGGTTGGACAGAGCCTTGGGTGTCATGGTTTAGTGTGAGGTGTCCCTGCCCATGGCAGGGGGGTTGGAACTGGATGGTCTTAAGGTCCTTTCCAACCCTAACTATTCTATGATTCTATGATTCTACTGCTTGGGAGGTCGTGAAACTGCAACACAGAGACATGGGCACCAAGAGTTCCTGTGATTATTTCATTTTCCTGCATGACACAAACTTTCACCAACACATGGCGTGCGGCAGAAGCCAGTGCAGAGGGGTGGATCCACTTCTCTGAGCAAGCAGCAGTGGTTAGTCCCCTGCTCCTCTGGGCATGCACCCACACGAGCACAGAAGAGCAGCAACACCTTTTAGTGCATCTTCAATCCAATACCCATCCTGACAGAAATCTGGGTGGGGATTTGAGGCTCTGCAAGCCAAGCTAAGGGCAGAACAGGAGAAGGTGTTGCAAAATGGGCATGTCTGTGACTGTGCTGCTGTGGTCACACAGGTGACCTACTGGGACAGCTTTTTGAGGATACCCAGCCACATTTTAAGTCAAGGGGCTAATGTTAAGGAAAGGGATAGCATTCAACTGATGCAAGTGTTCAGTCAGGTAATTGGGTTTGTTAAATTGAGGCAACAAGCAAAAAGATGCTCACCCATGCTTGTCCCAGTGCCATAAGCTTGACTCAGTCCTCAGCTCTGTGAGCCTTAGGAAAGAACACAGGGAAGGGGCACAGTTATTTATCTGATGATTAGGTCCTACCCTGGGTGGCTTCTCCTTCAGTATTTGTCCTCTGCATCAATGGTTTGAAAAATAGCAATAACTTCCATACAGCTTTTGTACAATAAATGTCAAAGTAATAAAGGAAAGAGAAAATACTTATTGGCAACTTCTACTGAGAGGCTGGGCTTAGGCTGAAAGTTTGTGACATGATGGAGGGTTTAAACGATCAACATTAAATAATGAGTGACCTTCTAGCACACTATCTAGTAATTTAATCATGAGCAGAGCATCTGACCCCACATAGCAAGAACTGTTTACTTCTCTGGTCTCCATAGGAAGGAGAGAGATAAATTTATTGATTCCTATAAGGGGTCTTGGAGCTTTTCAATTTTTATTTTTTTTTTTTTTCTTGTTATTTTCCCAGGTTTTTCATATTCAGTCTTTGAGAACAGAGTTCAATGGTCTTAGATGAGTGCAGCTTTCCCCACAGTTCCGTTTCATCATCTGGAAATAAGTAAAAATAGTCACTGCTTTGAAACTTCTAAACCTTATCCTTTTAAAAGGATTCATATTCCCCATTTCTGATACTGTCAGTATCTGCAATATCCTGGGTTAGTCTATACATAGAAGAAAGAATTCCTGATAATTCTCCAATAAACAATTAGAGAAACACTATAAAAATGGATTGTAGAGAGGCCTCTTATCCTCTTCTCTCTACCAGAGATTACTGAATTCTGAAGGTATCAATTAAGGTCAAAGAAAAGGGTGTGAAGATAGAGAGATTTTAATTGTGCTGGCTATTTAAACATGTAAAGTTTTTCCATTTCCTCTGTTTCAGTAAATATCAGATGTGTATAGCTCATAATTATATAGACAAGTTTTGATGACTGCTTCCTCTTTTGCATAAAGGTTTTTCTCTGTTTTGTTCTTAAACAGTGTCTGCCACCAGGGCCAGCATCAGTAAACACGAATTAAAAAGACTAACCAGACATATCCTAAGGGACACAACAGACTTGTCGTAGGTTTATTTCTGTGAATGTTTCATCATTCCTGTATTTCTGAAGTTTACTGCAATTACCAAGCTCACATGTCTTACAAATGATACAAATAAAGAATGAGTCATATTGGCAAAGCTGGCAGAAAAATGATTAGATGATGATTTAGAGCTATGATAACCAACCTGCAGGTCGGTAACTCCTGTGCAGAATTCAAGCACATTGCCATAGTGTCCTAGTCAAATGGGTTCAGAAGAAAACTTACTGTTAGAGGATTAAGTATAGTTATATTAATAGGTAGCCTGCAGGTGTATCTTAGAATCATAGAATAGTTTGGGTTGGAAGAAACTGTCAAAGGACATCTAGTCCAACAGCGCTGCAATAAGCTGGGATATCTTCAACTAGGTCAGATTGCCCAGAGCCGCATCCAGCCTGGCTTTGGATGTCTCCAGGGATGGGGCATCCACCACTTCTCTGCACAACCTGTGCCAGTGTTTTATCACTCTCACCATAAAGATTATTTTCCTCCCATCCAGCCTGAATCTTCCCTCTTTCAGTTTAAAGCCATCAACCCTTGTCCTGTCACAACAGGCCCTGCTAAAAAGTCTCTCCCCATCTTCTTTATAGCCCCCTTTTAAGCACTGAAAGGCCACAATAAGGTCTCAGAATCTTCTCCAGGCTGAACAACCCCAATTCTCTCAGCCTTTCTAAATAGGAGAGGTGCTCCAGACCTCTGATTATTTCTATGGTCCTTCTCTGGACCATCTGGACTTCTGAATCAGGAAGTTTTTATTCTTCCAGGCTTCCAGAAATTAGTGGAATAAAAGAAGAGAGAGATTGTATCATGCCTATCCTATTTTAAGTAGTCCGAGCATCTTCTTTCTCAGGTGTCCCACAGACACCATTATAGACACATATCTGAGCTGACCCTCCCTGACAATGCTTAATGTGCTACGCTGATTCTCCCTCATACCCACAGCAGGGGTTCAAATGCTTTACAAGCACAGGAAGACACCCTGATCCCCCTATCCCTGAGAACACAGTGGCTTAGGTCCTCCTCTCTGATAGCATTATTGCCAATTCTCTACTCATGTTGTGAATTTCCTTCCATCACATTTGCAACTGGGTGCGGCCATGCACAGACTATCGGTAGGGATGGAAGAGCAGCCAGATGCATCCAGCTGGAATGACCTTTGCTATTAAGAGAACAAGCACAAGAAAAAACTCTCTTCATGGTCGAGTGCAGAGCACTGCTTCAGCAGCAGGCTGCCTCGAATGCTCCCTCCAGAATGCTCTGTTCTGCACTGTGCCTTAGCAGCAGACTCATGGGCGTGTAGAGAAGTAAATAGAGGAAAAGAAATAGCAAGTAGAAAATACCTGTATGTACCACAACTCTTACAAGTTCTTGCTGTCTTATGAAACCTCTCTTTCTTTTTGCTCTGCAAACAACACACATGTTTCTGCTCCTGGGAGAAGTATATAACCACCAAGACCTCTCTTATCATGGGAAGTCACAGAACAGGCTCCATTTCCTGCTTGCCAAGGGCTTGATTTCTCAACTTGCATTTTTTTTTCTCATGCACACAAAAGCTGGGTTTAGAGCTTGTTGGATTTGTAAGGTCCTCTTCTAGTTGTAAGGTCCTATTCTGTTGAGAGGATATTAGAAGGAACTGAACAAAATGAAATATTCACATTAGAATAAATACAGGAAATCACAGTTAAGGATACTAGAAATTTTTCTCTAGTAATGCATTCTCCAAATATACCAATGAAAGAGAACTAGTACCATTGCTTCAGTGTTAGTAGGGAGGCTGTGACTTTCAGGTTTTTGACCTACAGGTCACTTTGCCTATATATTTGTGAAAGAATAGGATTTTCCTTTAATCTCTTGAAAGTATTATTTTGGTGACTGCTCCAATTATGTGCATACCTCACATTTCCAACCATTCTATTATAAATTAACTTTGTAAACTAATAATGTCAATCCAGTATCATGAACCAGTAGCAGTTACCTCAAATATTTTTGCAACCTAGAATAGACTACAACAAAAAAAACAAAAAACAGAAAAACCCACAAATAAACAAAATTAAGACTAGTATCATTATTCTTCACCAGAATTCTACTTTTTGTCTTTAATTTAAGAATGGTTGGTCCGTAGGGAAAGATAAACAGTTTTTCCAAACCCAGAAGCATCACAACTGCAAAAAGAAAGTGAAAGAAAGGAAAGGTGGAGACAGGTAAACTAACAAAATCAGAAATGGGCATTACAAAGAACACCATGGATAGATAAAATGATTATCAGAGTTACCAATACAGAAAGCAATTCAGTGCATTGCTTATTTTCCATACTTTGTCATTTGAGGGATAAATTAATAAATAGGGATTATAGAGATTTCCCCTCATGCCTTGGAGTTTTCCCAGAGCTGCAGGTCCAGTGGATTGTTGACCAACTGGGACTGTTTTCCCCCAATAATTTTTTAATTGAGGTTTTAGAAGACTAATGAGGTATTTTACTTATTTTGCTGGTGTAGTCATTTTCTTATTTTAGCAATTGCTGCAATACCACAAAAAAAGTGTGATTTTCACAATGATTTAGCCCTGGGCCAAAACTGAAAGTTCACATTATTTACTTTGACTAAGCATCCAAACTTCTGTGGGCTTCTGTAGTCTGAGCCTCCTGGGGTTTTATACTTGACACAATCATTGCCAGATTTATTGGCCATATGTGGAATTTTGTTGGTCTGTGCAATCTTTGGCTGGAGACCTAGATGCCCTATTGCTGGCTATACTGTTACTTCTGCCTGATGTGTCCTTTGCTGGGCAATGGGAACCTGAAGCTTAGGGATGCAACAACTGCGCTGACAGCCCTGAGGCTAACCAGTCCCATGGTCTGCACGCCTGCACGACTTCCCAGCCTGAGTGATGGGATGTGGGACTTTCATCACCAGCTTGAGGAGGAGGAGGAGGTGATGCCAACACCACGTCTCCAGGAAAACCAGAGAATCCCATGAAAGGCTGGCAAAGGAAAGCCCTACCTGTTTGCCCTTTCCCAGCTCAAGAAAGCCCCATAGTCACTAAAGACACCGCAAGGGGTGTCACTTCCCACAGGGTCACCAAGGTCACCCTGGTGGTTCATACCCCATGGGGTGACCAGCGTCCACTGAGGGGGTCATATGACACAGAATCATGATAGATATCCCAAAATGGAGGTCCCATCCTACCATGGTCACCTGAGGCAGTCACATCCATGGAGAACATACAGTCAGCCTAAGAGGATTACATCCCATGGGGTCACCAGGGACACCCCAGTCACCACAAGGCCAGCAAGGATGCCTGGGGCAGCAGAGCCAGCCAGCCACTCTCCTTGCAGCAGGAGGTGAACCCCACCAGTGGAGTGCAGACCACCAGCCCCCAAGGGAAGGGATGTGGGGCAGCCTGCTCCAGGTGCCCCATAGCGAGGTCTGTTAGCTTCCTCTTTTTCCCTGCCACGCTCAGAGAGACCCTATAGGCCCCTTGGGATGGGACAAAGTACCCTGAATCTGCTCCCTGGGGCACCTCCTGGTGCTCTGGTTCCTCAGGTGCATACTGGAGGCACCTTCAGAGCATCTCCCTCTGACACCAGTGCCATCAGCACTGGGATTCAGAGAGGGAAAGTGCTCATAACAGCAGAAAACCACTACAAAGGTTCTTGACTAATATATCGACCTCCTGTTGAGTCCATGCTGCAAAACAGTCCGCAGCATCTCCCAGAGCTGCAGTGAAATAGGCAGTGACTGGCACCTGCCCAGGGGAGCTCCTCCACCTCTTACCCCTTCCCCAGCCCTTTTGGAGGTTCTCTGACACCTCCTTGTGACAGCACGTCCCTCACCTCTTCCTGCCTGCCACTATGCTCTGTCATAACTGCAGGCACAGCTTGGTCACACCAGCCATCCCCTGTTGGACTCCTGCCACCAGCAGACAATTAAACTGCCTTGTGTTAAAAACAACACAACAAAACAAGCACCAACCCCCCTCACTTCTTTACTCTTTGCAGACTGAGAGCTCCTTCCACATTTGCAGCACATGTGACCCCCTCCCAGCTCCACCTCACTGCCAACCGCAGGATGATGAAATAGGGAGGGAGGATGGCAGCATGGCCACAGAGCGTGACTCAACCCAAGATGCTGCTACCCAAAGTCGAGTCCTACACCTGCCTGTGGGATGAAGCCCACACACATCCCCACCATGACACCCCTCAGCTTCCTCCCCATGGGCACCTGTGCTCCTCTCCTGCACATATGAAGCAGGTAAGGATGGTGACAGCCATGTGAAGGGACACGGGGCATGCACGCAGCACTCAGATCCATGAGGGAAGCAGGGAGCAGCTGACACCGGGACCGTCCCAAAGCACAGAGGGCCCAGAGAAGAGCAACAGGTAGTAAAGTGCAAAAAATACTTTGTTGTTGTCAAGTGCAAAACCCTTTTTACTGTTTCCCCTATTTACTTCTCCTTTATACCGTTTGGAGTCAGCCGGTGCATCTGCAGAGAGATCTCTGGTGAGGAAGAACACGGTGTCCTAACCCTCCACAGGAGACTTATTTCTGACTTGTTTGCTTGCACTCTTAATGCTAAAGGTCACCCGAGCAGCCTTTCCTTTCCCACCAGTAACCAAGACCTCAGAGCAGCACAACCAGAGCCCCACGTGTATGTACTGGGGTGGTGGTTGGGGCATGACAACACCCAGCACATGCCTGTGGATGGCTGGGAGAAGCTTGTTCCCATGTTCAGAGCCAGCATGGACATCAAACACGTGCAGCTCTGTGTTGGTTGTGGTTTCCCTGATGGTAAAAAAGCAGTATCTTGAATGTGTGTCCATTTAGCAATATGGGATTATGAGCTACAGTTGGTGGTGCTGTGTGGAGTGGCTCACCATAGCAGGGCTCTCCTGACATCAAGAAGTGGATGGATTCAGTCCTTAGGTCAGCACAGTAATAGACGGGTGCTCAGGGAGGACAGCATCCCTGTCTGCACATACCACCCATACCATCACTTCCAGCATGTCCTCCTCTTCTCTACAAGCTGCTCACACACAGAGAAAGCACTAGGAGCCCAAAGGCAGCACTTTTTGGCAGGAAGGGGCAAGGATCTTTCTGTTTCCATGCAAAGTCATGGTCACTGAGTTGCGTCTTCATGCAGCCCTTCGTGCATAAAGCTCCTGTGACATACCAGCAGAGCAGCTGGAGAGGAATTTCTGTCTCCAGGGAGGCTTTCGTTTTCTCTCCCATTTAGAACAAGCAGCAAAAATCACACTCTCCTTCCTCCCTGTATGTTTCTGCATATGAAAAATAAAACCGAAAAGGAAATGAACTCATTTCAGCGCAATCAGAGGCAAAGCTGGAAACTGAAACTACTTCATGACATGGGATGCCGTCAGACCTCTTATACCAACTGTGTTGTCAGTCTAGCGATGAGTCAAGTGGTCCCTCTGTTTCACAGGCTGTGTCCACCTGCCACCTTATCAGACTCATTTTCAGTCTGCCCTACTTGTCAGCCGGCACAGCCTGTGTAGGGACCCTCTGTATAGAGAGGGAGGGTATACAGCAGGATTTGCAATGCCACAGTGCAGCATGTGCATCCTGAAACAGAAATGGTCCAGCCTCCCCCAGTGATGCTCTGATGGCTGGAGACTGCCAGTACTCACTGGAGCGCCCCAGAATTGTGTATTTTGGCACTATGTGTGTGTATGTCCAGGTGTGGGGTAGGGGCACAGCCTGATCCCATACCTTTGCAGCTCCTGAGGTCTGGGCTGTCATGATCTCCTCACAATATAGTCTCATACTTTTGTGTCTTTTCTTCCTAAACTGACATTTTTAAATGAAATCCAAATCATTTTTTCATTTTCTTTATCTTGTTATAGACATAAGGCATGTTATAGACAAAGACATGGTCCCCAAGCAAACATACCTAATTGCTTATTCATACAAATCACTAGCAATTCAAAATGTAGAGGAGTTCCTATATTTTCTTATAACATTGAACATATCATCTGCTTTTTGCAAATGTATAGTTCTAATTTTTACAGTGAATAAAAGAGTTAAGGCCTTAAAGTTTTAAAGGAGAAGGCTTCACAAAAGATACTGCATACTACCTTGGACTGGTCCATGCTTTCTGTTAGTAATTCTGTTTGCCTTTTGCCCTTAGTTCTCCAGTTAAAACCTTTCCCAATTTAAATCTGCTTTGTGTGATTCAGGGGCACTAAGTGATTCTTTATCCAATTAGGGATTAGTCAAACAAGGTACTTCCAAACCCAGCTCAGAGGTAACATTGTTCAGAACAGTCTGAAAACCTCCTAGCCATGCAAAACATGCCCTGTCCCAACTGAACAGCATTGCAGAGGTACAGAGGAGACACTGAGGTACTAATGACTGGTTCAGTGCCAGAAAAGGAATCCCAGGTCACCATGCTGGTGTTCAGCAAAACCCCTCTGGATTCCCTAATTGTACTGTTAGACTTACAGTGATTCACAGCAAGTCACTGATAATGAACCCTGCATGGGTTGTTGGTTATGCATGCCAGAGAAGCGGGATCTCTCACGTGGGATTTCCTTTTATATCTTTTTCAATCCTACGCATGCTGCATTGACTATACACAAAAATCCTGACCAAGTGCAGAGGAGACATACTGAACAACAGAAAGAGGAAGTAGCCAGATCCCAAAAAAGATCTGTCAGGCCAGCAAGCAATGAGGAATTCCAGAAATGGAGCACATCCAAATTCTCAACAAAGATAGGAAGACAGAAAACAACTGTAGTCACCATCCATGGGAGGACTTCTGCACAAACCCAGCCTTGATGGTGCAGCTGTGCTAACACTATGCTTGGCATTTGCAAAGACACCTACACACACAGAGAGCTCTTTAGCAAATACTCTATCAGCCTCATAAACAGTGATCAGTGCCAATATTTACTTTAATGATACCTACTTCTCTACTTCTTCTGGGTAGCAGCTGCAAAGACTTGCCTTTGTGAGGATATTGTCATATTCATGAGTGCTAAATGGCACTTAACAAGATACCAACTGAATTTTGCCATCTCTTACAACCTTTTTAACTCTTTAGAAAGCTTTTTGATGATGACCAATAGGCTGGATTGGGAATGACTTTACAAGGAGCCACCTGCAGTGTCTTTGTTTTCTGCTTTCACAGAAAATTCATCTCACTCGATAATCTACCCTGGATAATTTAGAATTGACAGTGTAAGAACCTAAAACCAGGAAAACTCAGTCAACTAAGCTTCCTCACAGTTACTCCTTGATTAAAGAGTGCACGGTGGATATAACCTCTCTTAGACTCCAGCTTTATCAGGGAAGGTCTCTGCTATCCAACCCCATCCTCAACTAAATGTTATTGCTCTCAGCAGAAAAAATACTACACCCACACTGGCTTTGGTAGGCAGCAGATCAGAGACACGTGAATTATCTTTCAGAAGCATTTTGCAAGTAATTAATTAGTGTTGCCTGCTTGGCACACAGGAGGTCTCAGAGGAAAAGATGGGTGTTCATCCGTCTGCCAGTGGTAGAGCACTGCAATATATGAACAAGCCATGCAGCTCACCTTTTGGTAAGAAAATGTTGTTTAAGCTTTCAAGGGAAGCAGGCAAGAGACAGCAGCATAGGAGGAAGAGTGTAAGAATTAGTGCAAGGGCCATTAGGTAATATTTAAACAGCAGATAAGACCTGTACAAGTGGGGTTACATCCCAGCAGTGAACAGGCAGTTCTCCTTAGTTTCTTTTCTTGTCTTCTGATTATATCAGAAAATCAAAGTTGGATTAGCTATTAAAAGATGCATTAACCTCTTCCCTCCCCACAGTGGAGGTGCCAGCAGCACAGCAGCAGCTGCTGGAGGCTGAAGCTTTGTTGCAGTTGCCACCAGAAAATCGCTAGCACAGAACAAAGTCGTTCCCTTGAAAAATGAGGTTGAGATTGATGCTTAGGCTTGAGGATTTACGAAGCTTTACTTGCCACGGTGGGAGAGATCCCTGGAGGAAAAGTGCCTTAGAAGAGCAAACAAGACTTAGAGTGATTTAAGAAATGGGGCAGGGGAGGGGGGTTGAGAAGAAGCCTGCTAAGGTCACCATCACCCTCACTCAGCGCAGCCGCACCCTGCTGAGCTTTCCCGAAATGACCTTTGGTTTGTGCTCCTAACAATAGAGCCAAGTTTCCTGCTTGGGCACTGGGACCCACAAGGATCAACAGGAGCCGCTCACTGTGGTCTGCAGAAACAGGAAAAAGGAGAGAGAGAAACAAACAGCTTCTCAGTTAACACAGGGGCTGTCAACACCAGATAGACTTGATGGGAAGATGAACTCCAATAATGAAGCAGTGACAGAGATTTATTTAAGATCTTATGGGGAGGCACGGAAACAGCTTGATGCTGATGCAGCACAAATAACAGTGTTCATAGAAAAAAGAAACAGCTAATTTCCTTTCTCTCCTACTCTTGATTTTGTCCCTGTAACATTCGATTTCCTTTAAGCAAGCCTGCTCACTGGTGTTATTCATATGAAAAGTCCACCACGTGCTGGCTTTCATTAACACGTTCCTGGTTATACCACATAGCCCAAACACCAGCAAAGCTCGGGGCATGTTATCTCAACATGATTCTCTCTTCTCAGCAGTGTCATTGCACTAACTTTAAATGGCATTAAGCAGAGATAAACTGGAAGTCTGCTCCAAGGGGGATGTGCTCCTTGGGCTGCTGCTCTGCTCCCTACCACGGCTGTGCCCACCTGGGGATCTGTGGAGCCATAGCACAAAACCACTTTCGTGGTTGCTCTGGTAGAGCAGCTTCCCAGAGACCTGTGCTTCCCACAGCTTTAAGGGAACTGAAACAAAAGAAGTCAGAGCCCGCCAGGCTCGCAAACACAGTGGACTATTTTTCGCTCTGCCCCTGTTGCACAATCCTATAATTGGCAGTGGCTCCACCGTGTGCTGCTCTCCCCCTAACAGACTGTGACTTGTCACAGACCAGTAAGGCTCTCACACACCAATAAAACCCTGTGGGAGGTGGGCCAGATCCAGAGCTGGTGCAAGTCAGTTTCCCTCTAAACAGTGGGGCTTCCTGCCTTTATACCTCTGCTCTCAGATACACAGCTCTGACCACAGCGATGGACAGATGAGCCCTCCAGATGCTCCAGGTGGGGTCTATCAACCCATTTTGTACACTGAAGTCTCCTATTGTTCTTATTACACTGGCACTATTTTAATATTAAATAAAATAAATAAATGAATGCCTGTGACTCTACCAGCCCTCTGGTTTGCGCCCAGCTGTCCTGATAGGAAAGCATCTCCTCTCCACCTACGCCCAAAAGAAGAACCCATCTCTTTGTACTGCTGCAGAGATAGAGGGAGAAGTTGCCTTTAAAGATCATCTCCCTTTTTGGATGAGGAAGTGTTTCTAAGCAGGACAGGATCAAGGTTCATTTGGTTTTGACCTCACTACAGGAACAGTCAGTTATTTAAATTTGACCAAGTAATCTATTTAATTTGCCTGAGTATCAGATCTGTCTCCAGATTCATGAAGAAGAATAAGCCTCAGGTCATCCCTGTCTCTGCCTAACTAAGCAACATAACACACATGTGCCCAGCAGGACAAGGGACTGGTGTGTCCCTCTTCCCTATGGACAGAGTTCATGAGCACTTCCCCTCCATTTGGGACTGCTGAGCACCCAGAGCACTGGGGGCACGTGGTGGGTAAGCGTCCACCTCCCCCTGTGCTGGCATCCTGGAGGAGCTGCAATGATTTATGGAACAGCCATTAGGCTATGGCTATGAGATGCAGCCCTGAGCATCACATGCTCACCTCCACAATGGGGGAGGACACGTCACACAGCCTGACATGCTCTTGAGCTGTTTACTTGCCTTCCCGCCATCTAAAACCCAACAAACCTGTTTCAAGAAAGAGTTTCTTACGTAACAGGAATGATGCGGGCAAAGGTCAGATCTCCCTGAATGGGGCTGGGTTACAAACAGGGGTGTTCACGCACCTGAAAAAAGACCCTAAACATCAAGTCAAGCAAATAAGCCTATCTGCCATATAGGTTATATACCAAAGGATGAGAGATGAAGGTGGTATCTTCTCAAAAACATCAGAAATTCTTCTGTGGCCAACATAAGCTGCTCTGGCACAAGGTCCCAAACCAGCAGCGTGCACTGTGGGGTGCCACTAGAGTGCACTGAAGCCAGCATTCAGCCACCCTCTTGGCAATGGCTGTGCAAAAGTCTCATCCAGCCATACCGTTTGTTAGGACATCTCACCTGGAGAAATGCCCTGTCTATGAGGCTCTCCCACATGCCAGCCCCACAGTAACACTGTGCCTGCTGCCTTCTGCCAGGCAGCCACAGGGCTGATGTTTCCTATGCAGGGAGAGAAATCCCAGCCTTGTTTCATTGTTTTGCAAAAATGTCATCGTTTCCAGGAAATATACTGGGGAAAGGGTTTCTGAGCTAAGGTGTGCTAGTGAGCATTCCCTCTTCTAATAGACTTCAAGGTCATCAATGTTTTCCAGATAACTTGATTTCAGAGTCTCCTATCCCACAGAAAAGAGCTGCTGGACAGCCCCTTGTGGGTCTGTATTACACTGCCACATCTTTTCCTTCTTGAAGCTGTGTTTAGATGGGTTTTTTGACTTTCTACAAATTACTTTCTACAAATTGACTTTCTACAAATTACTTCTTTATTATGTCTGGCCCATCTGCGCTTTCTTTCTGTCAAGCTGTTTTCCCTTAG
Organism: Pezoporus wallicus; assembly: GCF_028554395.1. Classification (NCBI taxonomy): domain Eukaryota; kingdom Metazoa; phylum Chordata; class Aves; order Psittaciformes; family Psittacidae; genus Pezoporus; species Pezoporus wallicus. The sequence continues at coordinate 927,199 of NW_026642642.1, forward strand.
AAATAGAAGTCCATCCTATGTGCTACCACACCAAATAGCAAGCTCCCCAAGAGGCAGGAGTGAGAGGAGTGACTCACAACTCTGTTAACACTGCGGTGATCAAAGTGACAAGGGCCACTTTATAATTCCACCTCTTATTTCTTGTAAAAAAGCATATCCAAAACTACAGCAAGCATAGGTGATCGCCATGGCATGTCCCAGCCAGCAATGCGCAGTGCAGGCACTGCGCTGCCAATGGGAAGAATCCAGCAGTGGGAGAGAGGCCCTAAGTCATAAAAAGGCACATGATATGGTCCAGCTTGTTTCACTATCATTTATTCAAGGCCAAGGTCACCATCACCTTGTGTAATAAAGCAGGACTGGGTCAGGAGCAACTGCTGGTTAAGAACAAGCAGTCCCATCCCTCTATGTCTTCTTGCCCATCATGAGCACTCCCCATCTTTTGCTTCTCGTCATCCAAGCACACCTCATCCCTCCACCCCTTCTTCCTCAGTGCAAGAGCAACCCTACCCATCACAAGCACATCCCACCCTCTACCTCTCCTTCCCTATCACAAACCCACACTAACCCTCTGCCTGCTCTTGCTTGGAAGATGCAAACCCCATCCCTCCACCTTTCCTGGCCCAGATGATCAAACCTCACCCCTCTACCTCTCACACCCAAGATCAAACCTGATCCTTACACCTCTCCTTGCCCGGATCAAACCCCATCCCTCCACCTCTCCTGGCCCAGGAGATCAAACCCCATCCCTTCGCCTCTCCGTGACCAGAAGACTTGAACCCTCCACCTCTGGTGTCCCAGATCAAACTCCATCCCTCTTGGCGCGGATGCTCAAACCCCATCCCACCTCCTCCTGCCCGCGCACACCCGCTCCCGCCCTCACCCCGGCGCTGCTCCCGTTCCCCGCCTCTCGGGCGCGCTCAGACACGCCGCCGCCCGCCCGCACCTCGGCCGGGGGGCGGGATTCCCCCCGCGCCCTTACGGTTTCCATGCGTCACGGCGCGGGGAAAGCCCCGCCGCGCTCCGCCCCGCAGCACGGTCTCCGCTGTCGCCGCCGCTCCGAGCCCAGTCGTGCCGATCCGCGCCACCGCGATGATGCCCGGCAGGACTCCGCGGAAAGCTGCGCCCCCCGCCGCTCCCGCGGGTACCGGGAGTGAAGGGACAGGTGCGTAGCGGAGTCTTGCGGGACATACACGCGGCTTTTCCAGCCCGGCTCCAGCGCTGGGAGCGAGGGCAGCACCGCTGGAAGCGGGAAGCGCGAGGAGGGATGCGGCTGCGGCCGTCCGTGGGGATGTACAGCGGTGATTGTAGTGGGGTGTAACACCTATTAAAAAGAGAGGAAATGGGGGGGAAATAAAATCACAGTATTGTGAATATGTCGTGAAAGTGAAGGAGGGGTGTGGGTGGGCAGGCGGCGGTGCTGGGTCTGACGGCTGTGCTTGTGCATCGCAGTGTCGGAGGTGGTGTCTGAGTGCGCCCTGCAGCTGCGCAGGATAGGCGACAAGTGGAACCTGCGGCAGAAGATCCTGAACCTCCTCACGAAGCTCTTCTGCCCGGAGACATGAGCTCCCCTCGGCTAACAGCGTGCTGAGAAGCAGGGAAGGACCTTGGCTTTGTGGATTTGGAACGAGAGACTTCACTGACGCTGGGAGATGAAGAAGCTCTTTGTGCTGTGTTTTGCTGCCTGTAGCCGCTGAAGAATGGCTGTTGCATCATGATTTCTTCGAAGAATGTTACAGCAATACTGACATATGAATGTCAGGTAGAAAAAAAAAGATAGCAATGGGCAAAGCCTCTAACCATGCAATGGGGTACTTGGGGCAAGCTGGAACTTGCCCTTCAGGCTGGTATACCCAGTGGCGCTCTGGTCTTTGGGTCACGCAGCTATGTTTCACCAAGGAGATCGGAGCACCTTCGGGAAGAAGCCAGTAAAAGTTCCAGTGTCTTGGAACTTGGGATTATATATTACAAGGCAAAAGCCAGTTGCTCTGTTTCTGACTGCTCTTGTTTTCTAAAGCATGGATTCTGCTGGACAGGGATCTGGTAGTGGAATTATTCCATTTAAGTAAACCACTATCTATCTTAATTGAAAAGTTATTTGTTACAGGATGTTGCTTTGTGAACTAAAAATTAGAATTCTATGAATTTACATGATGTTGCATAGTTCTAGTCTATATTATATATATATATTTGCATATCTATTATATATAAGTATAAATACATGCACCCTATCTATCTGACATGAGTATTTCACAGAACTATTAATTGAATGGTACTTGTTTAGGCTTAAAAAGCAATGACAAAAAAAAAGTTCAAAACATGACATAAATCAACATAAAAGTACATTATATAAACCAGAAGAAAGCACAATGTTGTCTGATAATAAAGGAATACATTACGCATCAGAGAGGGAGTATACTTTAGTGTAGTACTATATAAGACATATATGAATATATGTTACACAAATACAGATATTAAAGTATGTGTGGTAGAATTGTTTCAATATTACAAATAATTTCTTGAGAACAGTACAATACCGCTGTGTCTTTATAAGTAACTTCATAACTCTTCAATAGAAGTAGATCTGAAAGTTGAATCCATGTTGAATGTCAGGTTTTCTTGAGAATGTTATTTATTCAAAGAAAGCAACTGCCTCTCTTTGAAGACGTAATATCAACAGAATTGAATGTTACAGTCAATACAGAAAATGTAGCCTTGGATTTCTGTATATTTAACTGTATTGTCAAGTGAAGGTTCTTCTCTTATCCTTTATTTCCATTTAATTTCATGGTAACCTCATTTAAGTTCTGGAATGGTGCAGCCATTGCAGCACATCCAGTGAATGGTGATGCATTATGCCCAGCTCACTGAGGGCTTATTACCCTTGGGTGGCTTTGGAGGAGCTGAATTCAGCATGCTAATCACCATCAAAGTGAACAGTAGCTTTACTAGTTATTTCACATGAGACACAATCCTAAACATTTTTTCATGGGTGTAAGCTAGCAAGAAAATGGCTGAAGTTGGTCATGTTTTGTAGCTACTTCTGACATCAATGGTCAGTTCCTTCTCTTAACTAGCTTTGTATGTAAGTACCTTTGCATTGTATAAGGCTGTGTAGTTGCACTTTCTAAATTCTGGGTCTGTTCAAGTTAGAATTTTTCCTGCCTTGTAAAGAATTTTTTTTGTATGTATTTATAAATTTTTTTTTTTTGTTAGCTCTTCTGACTCTGTTTTTGCAAAACTGTCATTACATAGCTCTGGTCACTCTGTCACAACCCACTACATATGGCTGTTACTTGTCACTGATTTCACTAAGAAGATGACTGACTTAGCCTGCTTACCACATGGAGGACTTCACCCTATCCTGGTGGTATAACTGGGATCTTTATGACTGTCTTGAGCCACATGCATGGTTCCCTCCTCTAAGCCACCTTGTACCTTCTCAGTGAGAGCACAATGTTTCAAGAATAGTTGTTTTTCACCTTAGCACTGAAACGTAACATATTTTGCTGACATGTGCAGAAGTTGTTTTTTTCAGGTATTAAAAAGTAAATGCGTAGAGTTTCTGTTTGGCTAAACACCAGCTCCCAGGCTAGCACCATGTGCAGCTTGGCAAAGCTGTTCATCAAAGGCAATGCAGGGAGCTCAGCAGGAGGGCTCCTGCTCCATGTCCTGCACTCGGTGGAATCCCACAGCCTTCATTAAGGACACTGAACAATGATTGTGCCTGCCTGGGACTCTCTGGAAAATTCGACATTAGCAGCTGAAATATATTTAATAAAGGTGTTGTGCTTTAAATTCAATAGGAAATGAGGTGCAGGCTGCATAGAGCCTGCCCCGTTCTTCAGGCTGCTGCACACATGAATATTATGAAAAAAGTATTGCCATAAATGCATCGTCATGGGGATATCTGAGTTAAGTGTTAGTGAAGTACATTTTTCTGTCTAGATCTGCAAAGGCTGTTTGCTTCTTTGTGTTTTTATTTTTCTCTGAGCATTGTCAAGAGTGCTGGCCTTCACTGGGAACTCAGGAAAAAGACCCAGATCCAAGCTATCAGTGCTAATATATGAGCATTGAATCCTTAGGATTCCTTTTGTTACTTCTCCAAAGGATCTGCTATGTAAATATAATCTGTTTTATAATCTGTTTGTTTTTCTTAAGGCCTGTTTTGGATACAAGCCAGATGTTTTGCTGAATGCCCCATGTATATATGTCTTGAATTCCTGCTGAGACAATAAATACAAAGCATTTGCAAGAAAAATGAGTCATTGTTATAACTCAGGGATTTTTTTTACAGATTCTGAATGCGTGATCATGTTTGTTACACAAATTCATTCCATACTTCCAAGTCAGCAGATACACACTAGGGCAACAGCACAGTACTAGTAGGTATGCGTTGGGAAATAAGGCTTTTACTTCTGCCTTTAAGAGGAACAATATATAACCATATCCTTGAACTTCAAAATGGGAAACTGAGACATCTATTCTAATATTTTCTAGTACCTACTGCCTGCAGAATAGTTGGGTGGGGTCAGGGGTGCTCCATTACCTCTGCCAGAGGTGTTGCAGCTTTGAGGAAGAGTCCCTGGGGATCAGCCAAGTTAAGGGTTTTGTCTCAGATGAAGGCAGAAGGGAATAGAGTGTTTCACCAAGGTCAGATCTTTACCTTCTCTGAAACTTGAAACTGGACTTCTGGAGAAGAGGGAAAAGATGCTGCTTAGCACAAGGGAACAGCAAGGGAATAGGACAGAGCTTATTCTTCGTCCCTAAAGCTGGGGTCCAAAGATGTGTCTGTGGATGGTCAGAGAGCCTCACCTGCTGCGCCATACACATCAGCAGGCTTTCTTTTGAGTCATCATGACGCTTTCCCCAGCTTCACAGGGAAGCAGGGAGCACGACTCCTTGCACACATGTTCACAGCGCAAGGACTAAGAGCTTTCTGTCCAAAGGCTCTGGTTTCTAGTAAATGAGAAAAGAAAATAAAGGGAAGCAATTCCCTGTCCTTTCCTAATTAGCCACCAGTAAAGGCATCAGCGAAGCCGCCCTGGGAAGGTTCATCAGCATGGTGCCAAGCGCTGCACAATGCATTTTGCGTGGCTCTGCCAGCAAATTACACTCATAAGATCCATCAGCCTGTGAAAACGTCCAGACACCCTTCCCAGTGCTCATGGGAGCCCAGCTCCTCTCCAGCCAGGTCACCGCCAGAGCGTGCGGCTTGTGACCTGCTCCTCCCTAAAGAGCAGGGGGAAGAAACAAAAGCCCCATCACTGCGGCACGGCATCGCTGTCTGAAGGCGCCTGACTCACCTGTAGGCACCTAATACCAGAAAAACAAATCAAACCCTCCTGCCAAAGCAAACTGTCAGAGTTGCCACCCCACAGCACTTGCCATTAACCACGGCCTGTGGGCACCTGCCAGAGCAACAAGTGCAGCCCCAGGTCACATTTGCTCTGTGCTCACTGATAATACCAGCCCGGTGTCCATGGCCAGCTCATGCACTCACACCTGAGGCTGGATGCACAAGCGGTATTTCCTGAACAAATTGTTAGACAACAGGCAGCACCTCCCTCCTTCCCTCTCCTTTCATGGGGTGTTTTTTTTAAGTCATCTAAAAACAATGTCTCATATGCTGCTGGTTATTTTTAGCACACGCGGCTGGAAGGGATTAATTTTATCATCTTTTCCTCCTGCCAACATGAGATTGGGTGAGGGCATGACGTGCATCTATAGAGGTGCAAGGAGGCTGGACAGGAAGGGCTGGGGATATGATGTGTTGTCTTTTGGTCTGGCAAGGTTTTCCAGGAAGTAAGTGACTGCCTGGTGGTGGGGCTGTCAGTGAACAATACTCCCACAAGCTGTTATAGCTGTAAACAAGGGCCTTATCCCAACTGTGTCACTCTATTATCTTGACAATGGTGTTAGAAACCAGCCATTCCAAGGCTGCCCTGCCTTCGCATGCATGTTCTCTTAATAATGCAGATCTCACCAGTCTGCAAGCATGAAGGCAACTGTCACACCTTTAGCAACAGGAGACATCCCATGAAGAGGCAGTGACCTCAAATAAAACTCTTTCAGCCATTTCATCTTACAGGGGCTTTAGTGTCATTCCCTCCTCCCTATGAAAGGACAGTGGGAGCACTGTTTGACTCCGCTCCTCTGGCTTGTCCATGCCACCGTCACCTCAAGGGCCAAGGAACCTTTCTGCAGGGGACAGGGCAGCTGTCCCCAAAACCCAGTTACTTTCAGCAGCACTGAATAAGGCCGGTGAAGAGCACTGGAGCTGCTGTCAGGATGCTGGCGCCCCGTGTTGCCACTGTGACAATGCTACAGCACCCAGCTGGGAGCTCAGAGCAGAGGATGGTGCCCGTTACCGGGCTCTTGTGCCTTTGGGGTTTCTCCGTGTTACCATGCTCTGACCAGGTCAAGATACCATATTTGCGCCTCCTCCCTCAGCTCTGGGATCCAAGCTGGAATTGCAGCCACCTTTGCCACCCGCTGCATAGCAGTAATAAAGGGCAGACACATTTCTCTTTGTGCTCCTGAATGGAAGGTGGCAAACCTGTGACAAAGGCATGAGGCTGCATCCACATCCCTCCTGCCCAAGATTAGGAATTAGGGAGATGATTTCTGCCTACAGCAGCTGGGCTTTACTGAGCACTGCTGTGGCACGTCAACGAAATGGCTTTGCTAGCCGGGGAAAAATTCCAGGAGCTACAGCTTCAGTAACTTACTTGCTCAGCACAATGGTATCAGACTGATTCAGCTGCACAGTGAGGTGAGACCAGCACAAACAGAATTATCAGTGGTTTTAGTACTGGCTAATTTCAGAAATAACCTGACTGCCAGAAAACATCCCTCTGGTCAAAGCTTTACAACTGTGGGATGGAAGGGCAACTCCTTATTTTGGGGAAGCATGGTTTTTTTACATCTTGTTCTTTTTTATGATGAGAGGGATTTTTTATTTTTCAAAAGGAAAAATGTTTAATAAATTATTTCAATCACCATTAACTTGTCAAGTCTTTTAGCTGAGTCAAGTGCTTTGAGGAACATGACTGCATGGAAAGAGCAAGTCATGGCTGGCTTTCCCCATAAAAGCATAATCCCAAATGGGCTTTTGCTATGGGCTGGAGTTGGCAGTCTGTTTTCAGCTGTATACTTTGACAAGGAGAAATGACCCTCTACCAGAAGCAGTGGGGATCAGCCCTAGATAATGCAGTTCCTCAGGCATCTATTGATACAGAGCTGCTGGACACAGGATGGAGGTTCCGCAAGAGCATTTATACAACCCAATATTGCATAGGAAGGGGGAAAGAAAAAGCACCAAACTGCTGGAACAAAGCTTTGAAGCCAAGGGCAAGGCAAAGGCAAAGGGCTGGCAGCATGAAGGCAGTAAGGTGGACATGCCCTATAGCTGGCTCTGAGGCTGAGCCTGCGTGGTTTTGGGCACTAGGAAGTGTGGCTCAGGCCTGTGGCCTGAGGAGGTTTTGCTTCCCCTTGTCATCACAGGCACATGCTGCGCTGCAGCATCACTTTCCTGTACACATGGGCATCCTGCCCAGCCACAGTGTGACCTACTCCTGCCCAGCCACCAGCTCTGTGGAGGGCCATAGGGAACCTATCCTTAGGGGGCTCTCCTTCACACCACCCCTGCATGGGAACAGAGGCAGAGACCATGAGCTTCCGTCAAAGGTGATAAAGTGGCAGTTTGGACACATTCCTGGAAATAGATGAGATTTTGTATCTGTCATGGTATAACACCAGTGAGCAACTAAGCACCCCTCATCCAGCTGTTCACTCTCCCCTGGGGGGACGGTGGAGAGATTTATAAGCGTAAAAGTGGGAAAACTCACTGGTTGAGATAAAGACAGTTTAATAGGTAAAGGAAAAGCTGTGCTCACAATGCAAAACAAGGAATTTATTCACCACTCTTTCCACACATAATGGTAAATTGGGAAGGCAACCTGCCTAAACCAGTACAGGAACCATGAATAGCCACGCCAGAGACACATGGGATGCCAACAGGGAACAGGAGAGTGGCAAAGATGTAAAATAAATAAACAAGACCTTTGCAGGTAGAATGATAAACCTGATCGCAAACAACTAAGTAGGTGTCTGTACGTACTTCATTTAGGGCTCTGTCTGTTAGCAATACAGGAATAAAAACCAGCCGTGCCCAAAACTGCAAACTGTTCTTGCCTTCTGTTCCAAGTTCCCCATTTGCCTATGCCCCGAGGCCTTCAGAAAAAGCTTAATACCCAAAACACAACTGAGTTAGAGAAAACTTAAATATAATTCTTTTACCACTTCACATGTCTTAATGGATAAATGAACTCTCACGTATTAATCCACTTATGGATTAAGTCCATTGTGCCTTCTCACTTTTGTATTCCTCTTAGCCACTGTCTGGGGCAATTAAGATTTTAATTAAAGATGCTCAAGACTGATCTTACGAGAGCCAGGCTGCTCTGAATCTTGAGACATGCACTAAGAGAAAGGAAGAGAAGGGTAGAGAGGAGGATGGGTACAGGGGAGTCACTGGAAGAGGTGACAGGGGCTGGGCTGGCCCAGCACTGAGGACAGTAGGGCAGAGGGGAAAACAGAGATCTTCATGGCTAAAAATGTCTTTTTTCTTTCCCCCATACAGCCTCTGAAGGGAAGCCAGGCTCCAGTCAGGGATAGATGCGCCAGAGAGAACTCGAGGGGTATGCATGCACCAACCCACACCTCCCATCCATCCCCTTCCCATGCTACTGGTTTTACACGTTGCACAATCTCATCTGTGCAACAACACAAGATCCATAGCATTCCTCATCACAGCTGTCTGTAAGGGTGAAGGACGTGGGGAAAAGGGGTCCCACTGCAGATGGGAGACAGGAATACACACAGCTTTTCCCCTCCAGCTCAGGAAGGATGCCCGTGAGGCAGGCTGGGAGCCCGACATGGCAGCCTTTCCGGCAGCGTGAGTCAGCAGGACCACTGGAGCTTATACCTCCTCATGTGACTCTTGTTCACTTGCACCTTTGAATCGTGGTGCCTGGAGAAGGAAACCGAAAGCAAACACAGAAGCTTCTGTGGCAGAAGGCTGGAGATGAGGGAAATACCCTCCATGCTACCAGCATGGGAAAGCAAACTCCTTTCGCCCCTCAGAGAAAAACCCACCCATCCTTTTCAGCTGGCATGATGCACCACAGGAAATGGTGAAGTTTGCAAGGCATGGCAGGAGAGATGCAGGCAAACGCTGTGAGTGCACCAAGGAGAGGACAGGACTGTACTGTGCTGTGCTATGAACTCGGTGGGAGTTTCCAGCCATGAGTGCCCAACCCAGCACATGGGCTTGTGACATGGATATAAACACTTAACTCACAAGCTCCTTCCTCCAGCTCAGCTCACCCCACACTGAGTAGCTGGCATGTCTGTGCAGTGCTAGGCAGAGCAGCATTTTGGGCACCTCTGGCATTCCCCGTGTCAGAGCAGTGTGAGGAGGGCTTTCTGGGCTGCCTCATCATTCTGGGAGACAGGCTTGCATCAAGATGCTGTGCAGTGACAGTGAAGCCAGATGTGTCTGCAGAAAGGTGCAACACTCAATGCAAACTTTCCCACTTGGAAGGTTATAGCATCCACCTCCCACTGTGAGCTCCTCCACATCTCCAACCATTCACAGAGAGGCTCTCTCCAGCTCAGCTCATCGTACCAGCTTGGTGTTATCACTGGGGCAGGTGGAAGACAAGAACAAATACCAGGCTAGGACGAGCTGTATGTACTTATTCCCTACACATACAACCAGATACCTTATAGCCTGGGGGCTGTGCAGGAGGTATACAGACTGATATACAATGTGATCCAGAGACTGCTGCTCTTGATGAAAACTCCGCATTTCACCTTTGCCCTCTGCATTTTCCTAGCAGGAAAAAACAAAGCACAGCTTCCGAGATAGCAAAGCAGGCATTATAACACATATTGTAACACTTCTTAAATGCTTTAATCCTCTTAACACTGAATGACAGTTCTTAGAGGGTGTTTTTTTTATTTCTAGCTTAGATGCACATCTGGAAAGCATTAACATTTAGCCTTTCACTGCACTCTCCCCGACAACCTTGCTCCTGCCATGCCAGTTCCAGCTGTGGAGCAGACAGACTTTGGCATAAGAGAAATAAATATCTAGAGGAGTACTAAGGATACCATTTATTTTCAAAATCACTAAAAAACCCAAACAAAACAGTTTATGGAGATACAGATTTACATAACAGAGACAGCAAATTGAAAAATGTACAATCTATTTCATGTTATTGCACTCACTTTTTTATAATATACAAGGCATATTAAACAGTTTTCATTAAGAAGTTTTATTTATATAAATAAAAGTGTAAATATACAGTATCATACAATAAGTGTATCAGCCTAACACACAAAAACCAAGTACAGTGGGATCCCCATTTCTCACATGATCTAGTCTACTGCTCATCAATATTTCCACTTGTACATTTACATACCCTAAACATAGAAGCAGGTAAATATCCCCATCTGCACGCAGTTCATTCAGATTTTGACAAGAACCACTGCAGAACTATTAAAATTAACTAGAGTTAATTTTAAGCGAAGGTCATTAGAGAATACGAATCACTCAACAGGCTTCTTAATACTTATCTGAACTCGTATTATTTTTTTAGCAAGAAAGTACTCAGATGTTCTCTCCCTAATTCAGGCCTAATCTCACAGTTTTTAATTCAGATGTGGTCCCCACAGAACCCAGACAGAATCTCCAGGCACGAAAGGCTGCAGAATATGCAATGGCAGTATCACACCGGAGCCCACTCTCATATCCAGGATGCGCACTCTGAGCTGCCCCAGGCCTGGGAATGGCAAAGGCATCCACCAGACCTCCTCCATCTAAGAGCAAATTCACCTTATCTGAATGCCTTCAGGTCCCTGGTAGAGTTGTGAACCAAGTGCATAACTTCATCCTGATTTTTTTGGTCTTCCAAGATGCAGCTGCAATCTCTGTAGAGTCTACACTCTCCTAGAGCTTGGCCAGCCCTGTGGCATGGAAAAGCATCACCGTGGGGACTGATATACAAACACCAGGGCCAAAAATGCTCATGAACCTACTGAATACTGATGAACTAATGCAACGCCCTCTGTCATCTTAGTGCAACCAGGCTCTCGGAAAAATAACATTGACTTTGCCAGGTGCATAACTGGAGGTTCACTACATCTGTTTGATCTAACCAGACACCCATATTGCACAATTCCTGGGGCCTTATAGGGAAAGTCCCCCCCCACAAAGACATCAGGAAATGCTACTGTAATTGTATCAACACTGCTAGCATCTGTAAAGATGTTTTTTTGGTTCTTTTACACACACACACACACAAAAAGTATTTTCAGGAACAGAAACAGGGTTAAATACTATTCTTTTTCTTGCTCTAATGTTAGTAGTGTATCATTCTACCCCATAGTAACTATCAGACTTAAAATATTAAACCTATCTTTTAAATTATAGCCACTACTGAATCACACACAAAAAATCCCCGCTTTTCCTTGCTGTTACTCAGCCAACACATATCTACGTGCATGTAAAATAAAATACTGAACAGTACTTGATTACTGAAAAATGAAAGCCTTCTAAATCACTCACAATGAACAGTACCTGCAAATAAGCGTCTGAAAATACTCACCACGTATCATCTTAGGACACCTCAAATTGAGCTTAATTTACAAAATGAAGACTTTACCTTTGAGCTACACCAGTTTATGAGTGAGGGAGACATACACCTCCCCATGTTGGAACCTCCAAAATTTTAAACTGTGGACTGAAAAAAGGAAAAAAAAAAAAAAAGCCATTTCCTAAAACACGATTCTGATTTACCACATTAAAATAGCAAAAAGTCAGTACTGCACTTGTACGTATTATACGTATACAGGTATGTACTCACTACGCTGCATTAAATTCCACATGCATTTTATGTATCTATTATACACGCTATTACAGTCAGATTTTGGTCACTCCTGAACAAGGCCTCACCATTTAATTGCCATTGCCAAATATCTTCTCCCTGTTTTCAGCAAATATGCAAGGGTAACCTTTTTTATCCCAGTGCAGGCCTGCAACCTCAGTGTGATTCTCTGACCCCAAGTGCTGCATCCTCCTGAAGCTTCTCCCACCACAAAGGTGACCAGAGGCAAGGACCAGTCCTGACAGAGTGTCTGAGCTTTGGGGTCACAGGTGACCCAACTCCAGAGTCATTTCACAGCACTTAACCTGAATTAGTTTTAACAGAAATCCTGCAGGCAAAGCAGTACAGTATTCCCTTTCCTGTAACCAAAGTGGCATCTCTTCCTGGATTCACATGCTAATATGTCACTGAAAAAGAATTTAATCTGCTCGTTTTTAGGCAAACACTGCACATCTTTTTTGCTCATCTGGTTGCCTCACAGAACTGAATATTCCTCTGATCATCATGAGTTGCAGGCTAATGAAGCTGTCACAGAAATGAACCAAAGTGAGAGCTCCAGTAACCTGGGAGCATATGCTCCAAGTACTCACTGTGGAATGAATGTAAATAAACTGAACTATAGTATGGTCTTGGGGTAGGGCCAAGCAACAAGCCCAGACCTTTTTGTAACAGCTACATAGTGTCTTGGCTTACTATGAATGTAGGCAGCATGTCAGATTTGGACTGGTTTCAGGCTGAAAGCTCTTCATGCTGGGCATGTTGGCTGCAAGCAGTCTTCAGCCTACCACGACAAACAACCTGAACACTCTGGAACAAACAACTTGTTCTCAGCTGATAAGGACACTGGCCCATTTCCTCCTGCATTTCTTTTATGTTGTTTAGCTATCCCAGATGTACAAAGAGAAATAACAGAGTCTAATCTTTTGCACCATACACTTTCCTCCCAACACAGCAGACTGTAAGTAACAGTAGCATGGCTTGCTACTGATACCCCTGCTGTCTAGTAGAGGTGAGAAAATCCAAAGTAAGCATCCATAGCACAGCAACCCTTTCAGTTTTGCTGTATCTAACTTCATGGTTTCTCCCATCTACACAGTTTTCAGTTTCATCACCCAGAAGCCTCAGGCATCAGCCTGTTCCTGATGCAGGTGGGTGCACTTGTATGTTCCACAAACTTCCTTACCCAGTTTCACACAAGCAAAAATAGGTATTGGACAGGAGAAAACAAAAAAGAGCGATTAAAAGCCACAAATACAGCCAGTTCAGATTTAATCTCTTATAATCCCTACTAGACTGCCATTCTCCAGCCTGAGTCTTTCAAGTCAGGCAGCCTTAATTCTCTTGCTGCCAAAAAAAAGCAGCCTGGCTTTGTGACGTACTTAGCTGTAGCTGAAGTCTGTGGGATGCACAAGTGCTCTGCACTTGAAATTCTCTCTCTTTTAAAAATATATGTGTTTTAAAGGTGCCTAACATTAAAAGCCTAAATTTGACAATTCAGGCCCCGATTTTTGTTGCTCTCATTTTAATCACAACTAACATCTCAGTCTACCCCTTTGTGGACAATCACCTATCATTTGGACATGATTTTCTTGCTCACAAATTTCTACTGCATTAATGTCAAGTGCTTTCAGATACAAGTTGCATCCAAGAGCAGATTCAGTTGTGGCGGATACTGAGTTAGTTGATCAGTTTTAAAAGGATTTTTCAGCTTTGCAATAAAATGCTCATGTTTTAGCCATAAAAGTTGTGCAAAATTATACTCTTTTGTCATGCATTCTTAGCAAAACTGCACTTAGAAGAATAAAGTGAGATTGTTCCAGACATTCTCTTATTACAACAAAAAAAGGACCGAACCCTAGGTAAGTATCCTGAAGTCTTATTACAGCTACATAATATAGTACAGGCTAAATACTCATCCTTGTCAACAGGATGGCAACCAACAAGTTATACTCCCAACGCTCTGCAGATACTAAAATATTAGGGACAGGCACAGTGTTATTTATTGTGATTAAAATACTTTAAATCAAACCCAGGAGAGGTCTTGAAGTTCCATTAAAACTGCCACATAATACAAAAATGTCTCTAACTTTTGGCTTCCTTCATCCTCGATAATTAGGTGAGATTTTATGATGCTCATCACATCCTTGCTCAGTGGTTCTCCAAGGCTCTTAGCACCTCTCTGTAGAGCATTAAGACACTTCTGTGTGGCTTTAGAAACAAAGCTTCTAGCCAGGTTTAAAGGTTTTGTCTTAGTAAGTGTGATCAGATGTAGTGATTCTATCACACTGAAGTTCTGTGTTTTCTGATTAGTAACTGAACAGGGCCCTCTGGCACAGATTTAATAATGTTCCAGGCATCGTAATGCATGAGACCAAGCAATGACTTTCCACTAACAGCAAGAATTTCGTCTCCACTTTCTATGGTTCCAGACTGCTCCGCAGCACCACCTAGGAGCAAAAGAGGAAAAAAGTCAACGTAAGAGCACACACCCGAAAAAAACTACACACACGCACACAAAAAGGTAAACACACAAAAATTAAAATTTTGCTTTGCACTGTGATGAACAGCAAATAAACCATTTTTCCCAACAGTGGCAATTTCAGTAGAAATCACTTATGCTCAGCTCAGCTCCAGCAACCTATCCCAGGCTGCACCTCACAGAAAACATTATTTTAACCAAGATAAATTGTTGTTCTCAGAAAAACATCCATTTTTGAAGGAAGCAGCATGAGTGCATGAAATATGCTGTACATTATCTCTGTAGCTGTATGAAAACATGGTTGATTAAACAAACACAGAGGTTGTATATGGCTTGGAGGTTTTTTCTCTAATGGAATTTTAATAAGCAAATAATGCAGTAGATTGTAAAACCCAGGTAACAGCAATGAACAAATGAAATACAGCAAACTTAGGACAAACACACCAGACACAGAAACAGGTCCTACAGAGGGGCGCACCCTTGACTGGTGATGAAATGATGTTTTCTACAAAGATAATTTAACTAACACCAGCCATCACAGGGAGGGGAGAAGGACTGTTTCTGAGGATATAAATTAATAAGCTCAAAAATTAAACATACCCTTTACCCTTAGAATAATTTTCTAAAGAGGGGAAACCAAACACACTGGCAAAAAATGATTCAGAGCAATTCAGAAAATAACAATGTGATTTTTCTCTTCCTTGATGAGAGAATAAACCACAGAAAAGTAATCCTGCAAAAAATGCTGTGCACCTGCAGCTTCTTTGAGAGTTTCAGCTTCCTTTAGAAAGTGCTGTATTTTTCACTGAAGTGAATCACAGACTAAGACATATTAAAATGACAGCATAGTTCTGGGATCAGGCAGCTCCCTTTCTATGCACAGTTCATGTAAGTTTATTTACCCGCTGACACACAAAGCATCCAAGAGTGGCAGTTTTTGAATACCAACATCACATATCTTAATGAAAGCTAACACTGATATCTAACAGAAAGAAAAAAAAAAAGAAAAAAGAAAAAAGGTATAATAATTGGGTATAATGCAGGATGGTGCTTCAGAACCACACTGATTATCTGCACTGTGGTTTTCTTAGAAAAGAGAACTGGGCAAAGCATGAACTTCTCAAACTGTTATATATGATATCACTGCTGTAATTTAATGTCTAAGAATAGTGGGCAAGCCCAGGAAGGAACTACATCATATTTAGTAAACCAGATTGCTTCACAAACATTTACTAGCAGATGCAATCCCAGGAGTTTTCTTTAAATGACCACTTTGGCTAGTAAGTGGTAAGAAACAAGGACCACAAAAACGACTCCTGTTTCAAGAAAAATAATGACCCCAAGATTTAAAATGTCTGTACAATGCAGTAAAGGAAAACTGGGATAATATTCACTGCATGCTTATAGTACCTTTAAATATTCTTTTCACAAGCAAGGGCCTATCTCCAGCAATGGAAGCTTTTCCACCATCAAGACTGAATCCCAAGCCAGCAGAGGTTTTCAGCAATTCAACGCAGATGACATCATTCATATCCAGGTTTGGATCTGAATATACACATAACATATTGTTACATAGTTAACAGTAAATTGCAAGTTGTGTTTGGTTGGGTTTGTTTTTGCTGCAGTGACAAAGCAAGTCAGAGGTCAGTTCATATTCAGATCAGAACATGTTGCCACCCAGTTTCTCAGAAGTGAATGTGTATTATTGCAGCTGTGAAGGGGAGACAGTACAAAATGCATTTATGCACAGAGATATTCTAATGTTGTATGTTCAACAAACACCTGCCACAGCTTTCCCTTCCCTCCTCCCCCCCCCCCTTAAAGTTTAGCAAATTTAGCAAAGACTGTAAATATCAACAAAATAACTGAAAAAAGTACAAAAACAGTGAGTGGAGAGCATTTCTTTCCCCTTTTTGTTCCTATTGTTTATTCAATGAACCACATATTTTTAAATAACAGTAATACATGAAATATTACAGTAAACAAACGTGTTCTATCCTCTCTAAGAAACATCCGTAATCACTCACCAGTGTGAAGTTTTCACCAGTGTTTCTACTCTCATATCTATGAAAATAACCATAAATACCTGCAGGGTGCATCCTTACACAGCAGATACTTTTAGAATACAATATTGCTGTAGCTGACAAAATATTATTTTGCTTATGGGGAAACAGATCTATGATTTTGGAAAACAAGGCCCTCTTTGCCCTGTGTGAATGCAAAAATTATGCAGTCTGCATTATCACAAATTACTGCTACCATTATCTCAGACAACTTTAAATGTTATCTAAAACATCTGAAGATGTGCTTTGCCCCACAGGATGGAAACAAGTTGTTAATAACCCGGCAGCATGTTGTTTATGCGATAACGTTGCCCCCTAGTGCCTGCTTCCAGCAGACAGTCTGCATGTGTCAACGTGAAGAAGCAGGGAGTTTCGGGTACAATGTAATTCTGAATTAATTACATATATTATACCCATGGGAGCAATTCCAGAAAGTCTGATCCATTCATTTACAGACTGCTTCGTATTTCTTTTAAGCTGTATTATAAAACGCAGTGAAAGCAGTGAAAAACTGCTACAAATAGTAGTGATTATGCCCAACGGGTTAAAGCTGGGTGAGTGGCAGCTCTATATCCTGGTTTTGAGGTGGTCTGAGCAGAGTGCCTAGTATTGCCCTGGAAGGCAGGGGAAGCCACATCAACAAGCCTCTCAGAATAAGCTGTAGCCACTGCCCACTCCCTCCCTGGGACACTGCAGCAGAGCAGGACTGAAGGATATAGGTACTAAGTTGTGTCTTAATTCCACAAACAATTTGAGAGTTATGTTTGTAACACCCTATGCGCAGCCTTCACACTGGAATGCTGTCTTATTCCCAAATAAGAACTTACTATTCCACTGATACATTTTCACTTACTTACCCCTAGTTTCCTACTTGATGGCTGACGTCAATTGGGTTTAGCTCCACTTACTGTAATATCAAATAATTTTTTCTACGTTTTTAGTAGAAACAGTATGAAATCTGCTATTACAAAGAGCAAGTTTAGTCTCTACATATAACAAACTGCAGGGTTTGAGATATTCCTTGAAGTTGTTGGGGCTTTTTGTTTGGATTTTTTTTTTTTTTTGGTTGGTTGTTTTCTTGCACTGACTACTGTTATTACTTAAAAGGAGTTTATCCTGGATTGGAGTAACATGTGGAATCACTAACTTTAGTAGAAATTGGATTAGGCCCTAAATGCCCTTTTAAGTTTCTCCCTAGTTATGATATTTTAAAAAACCCAACCCAAACTGCATTTAAGGCTCCAAAGAGACTTTGCAGCCTAAAATTTAAAGGTAATTTCATTTGCTCCCTTCAATCACATAAGGCACAGATGCTTTTAATCTAAAACACATGGACGTTTTTCCTTCAGTCTGCTCTGCAAGGGAATCCTTCCAACTGTTCTTGGACAAAGATCATACCTGTTCCCATTTCCATGGAAACATCCTTTCCAGACCCCACACATTTTCTGCCAGTAGCTGATATCTCAAGTCTGGAGGGATTGTTTGCTTTGTCTTTTTCCTTCTGGATGACAATGACCGCATATCTGTACAGTCTTGCCTGATGAAGAGTAGTCAGGACATCCCCATGGACTGAGTTCTCAAGAGACTTGCCGTTGATTGACACAACAAGATCTCCTCGATGAATAGTCCCTTCTTGAGATGCCACTCCCTTTGAAAACACTCTGTGGACCTACAAGAAAGATTTTAACTTCAGGATGCTTTAACCTCATGACCACACAGAGTGCTCTAGTGGTCAAGGGCAACATGGAAACCATACCAAAGTTTGCAACCAGTGCCCACTGCCCAGATATCAAGCACACAACATTTGTTCCAACAAACATCCTCAAATACTAAAGCCTAAGTGACTGGACAAAAACTGCATTTCAGGATGGGGGAGGAAGCAGAGGAAAAGATGCTATTATTGCATTGTTATTTCTAACCCAAAGACAATCAAAACCACTTAGAGAATTGTCATGGTTTAACCCCAGCTGGCAACAAAGCATCACGCAGCTGCTTGCTCACTCCTCCCAATCGTGGTGGGATAGGAAGGAGAATCAGAAGAAAGTAAAATGCCTGGGTTGAGGTAAGAACAGTTTAAGAACTACAAGTACAATTTAATACTAATATTAGTAATAATAATTGTAATGAAAAGGGAGAAAACAAAAAGAGAAATAAAATTCAGCAATAAAACTGCAAGTGATGCATAGTAAAATTGCTCACCAAGCACTGACTCACTCCCTGCCCATCCATGAGCAACAATCAACCCCTCCCCAGCAAACTGTCCCTGGTTTATATGCTGAGCACGACTTTATATGGTATGGAATATCCCTTGGACAGTTTTGGTCAGCTGTGCTGGCTATGTTTCCTCTCAACTTCTTGTGATGCTTGAACCTTCTCACTGATAGGGCATGAGAAGCTGGAAAGTTTCTGACCTAGCATAAACACTACTTGGCAACAACTAAACATTGGTGTGTTACCAAGATTATTGTCACCCTAAATACAAAACGCAACACTGTACCAGCAACTTTACCCTCTACCCAGCTACTTTACTTTTACTTGGAGCACAACTCCTGTGGGGAATGGCCGAGGGAACTGGTGGTGTTTAGTCTGAAGAAGAGAAAGCTCAAGGGGAACCTTGTCGCCCTCTACAACTACCTGAAAGGAGGATGGAGAGGGGAGGTGGATGGTCTCTTTTCCCAAGTAACAAGTAATAGGACAAGAAGTAGTAGCCTCAAGTTGCACTAAGATCGGATATTAGGAAGAATTTCTTCAGAGAGAGGGTGTTCAGGCATTGTGACAGGCTGCCCAGAGATGTGGTGGAGTCACCATCCCTGGAAGTGTTCAGAGACTATGTAGATGCCCTTAGTGACATGGTTCAGTGGTGGACTTGTCAGTGCTGGCGTAATGGTTGGACTTGGTGACCTTAAAGGTCTTTTCAAACCTGGTTGATTCTGTGATTCTAGGAAGAAAATTGACTCTATCCCCAGACAAACCAGGATACATCACAAACATGTAACATCACAAATCACTTCTACCATCACTGAACTCTTTAGAGTCTTCAGTTAACATACTTCAAGTAACAGGTTAAACCCATAGCTGTGCTACAGCAAACACAAAGAACAGAGTTGCAGTGTGCAACACCCACGCCCCAAATTCACACTGACTAGGACATGCATCCTGTGCTGTTTTCAAATGCACACTTCTAAGTGGTGCATAGCATCTGTGCACTGAAAGGCTCTGACTGCAGCTGTACAAGTATATAGCTGAACATCTCAATTTGGCTGATAAATGCCATGCAAATAGATGCAAAGGGATGATTCACTGGATTGAAATGAATTTTTTCTAGAGAAAGAAAACCCAAAAAAACCTCCACAAAAGACAGCAGATTCAACTTCAAGTAAAATCCAGCAAGTGCAGCTGAGACTTAGATGTGTGCCACTTACAGAAAGGAACTGCCTGAAAGACTCAAAACCCTTTATTTAAAGACTTGCCTAGAAGGCACTGCAATTTTAGCAGCCAGAATGTGGTTTGAGGCAGCAAATCTGCGGACACAATTCTGCATGGCATTTTCTCTAGGAATTTATCCTAATACCCAGATTAACAGCAAGGAATCAGATGCCTTTTGGCTCCTGTTCCCTCTTGTTGCAGGGCCATGCTGAGACGGGCACCTGCCACAACCCTGTGGATCCAAGGACATAAATCTCTAGCAAGCCTAAGCAGATACTCAACGCTGGAATAACAGCTTCAATAACATATACTGACATCCAAATGCAAGAGGTAAATGAATACAGGGGTTGTGTCCTGCTGCCTTCCCTCAGATGCTCAACTCCTCAGTACCTTGAAGCTCACTAGGCATTTCTATTTCTGCACCCAAGCGTGGGCAGAACAGCCCACCTAAGCAGCTCAGCAGCCAGTGGCAACCCTAAATCCAGTGGGGGACCCAGAACCCCAGTAGGTCAAGGACATTAAAATGGTTCCCTAACCAAGAAGCATGCTTCACACACAGTGAACAAAGAGGATCTAGAAAGAGGAGGAGCGGACACTGTTTTGGTCTCATGGCTAATGGCATTCAGGAGAAAGATTTCATTAGCTACTCAGCCTGAGAGAGATCAAGATCCTAATTTTAGTTAGTTTCCCAGTCTCTGAGGTGGGACACTGTTGAGCCTTCCTCCTGGTGGCAGCTGCCACTGCAAGTTGCTGGCCCAGAGACAGGTAACACAACCTTTGCTACAAGAGAAGTATAAGTAAAGTTTCCTAGACTGTGACAGTGTTCTAACTCAACCACTGCTTAATGCAAAATACGTTTCAGAGAATCATATTATCGAATCATAGAGTGGTTTGGGTTAGAAGGGACCTTAAAGCTCATCTAGTTTCAACCTCCCTTCCCTAGTGGAAGGGATACCTTCCACTTGACCAGGTTGCTCAAAGTCCCATCCAACCTGGCCTTGAACACTTCCAGGGATGAGGCGCCCACAAATTCTCTGGACAACCTGTTCCAGTGTCTCACCATTGGTCTTGTCTAAGACCGAAACCCAAAAGATTCTTTCAAGGGCTGCTGCAGGGCCCAAAGACCTGAGGACATACCCTCCTTCTAATCTCAGAACTTAATGAATCTCTCTCTTTCAGCACAGAATTTAAATTGTCTGTAAAGACATTGTAAACTAATTATCATATGTGACACTGGTTGTCTTATATTTTTCCATCTCACTTACCTGGTTTTGAACAGTACAAAAAGTGCTTTGCATGACTTTTTACACACCAACATCACTTAATGGCACCACAAAATACCTTTGGTTCAGAATGCTGTAATTATATGCTTATACATAAAATACATAGTATTTTGTATTTATACCTAATATACATAAGTATATGCTTAAAAAAAAAAAAAAACAACTCCATCATTTACTGACCACCCGCAGGTCTTAATAACACCAGAACATATTTGTGATATGAAATCCAGAACGTTTGCTGACGTCTGAAACAGGATTTGCAAAACCCTTCAAAAACTTTGCTGTGGAGTTTACCTTCAAGGGCTGGGAATGAAGATTCAGATCTAGCTAATCCCATCCAGTAGCAGACTTTTTAAAGACTGAAGACATAATTGGCATCTATCTCCAACAATAAAAATTACACTTCCCAGACACTGATTTCAGTAGCAGATGGTATACAGCCACCTCTGAGAGACACAGTTTTATGACTGTGAATGACTTGATAAATGGGCACTTGATCTAATCACCAGCTTGCTTAAAGTGAGCTTTCTAAAAAAATTACTTGTAGCCATGACTTACTGTGACCGATTTCTGTTCCAGATCTGTTCCTCCAGCAACACTAAATCCCAGGCCAGCTCCTTCTTCTTTGTGCAAGACTACAAAGTATGTGTCTTCTTTGCTCTAGCAGAAAAATGGAGGTGGAGAGGATGGGAAAGGAGAAGAAAACAAAAATTAAAGATCAAGACCAAGGTCCTGCACAAATAACAAATTCTCAGTACCCAATTCAAGGAATTGAAACTGAGACATTAAAGGCGTTTCTGCTCTCTACAGATGAGTAGCAGCCATACAGAGCTCCTCAGGTGACAGAAAAGGTTTCTTCAGTCAGTTCAAGGCTGGGAAGCAAAATTAAGATGGTGGAAGGGGATTAAACCTTGAGCAGCCTAATTTTCACAGGCTTGTAAACAACTTGACGTTTTGCAGTCAAAACTAAAAAGTCTCCGTCCAATTTCTGGACCAAGCACTGTACTTTCCAGTGAATTACTAACACTTTCACTATTGATTTCTCCTTCCCCTTGAAAGGCAGCTACAAAGATGTAATGCAGGGCAATTGCATTACCTTCTTCTCGGCAGTGCTGGACAGGGTCAGTGGCTACAAATTGAAGCTGGAGGAGGTTAGACGGGACAGCAGGAAAAACTGTTTCACTTGGAAGATGAAAGTTATGAGCCTGTTAATGATCCAAAGGGGACTAAGCTGTGCTGTTGTAACAGGAGTACCTAGCACAGGAAAGGGACTGGTGCAGGGCTGAACTTGGCTCCAGACCAGAGCATAGGTGTAAAGCCGATTTCCTCGAAGGGATGGCCTGCTGCCAAAATACAGAATTTGCTACAAGAAAGAAGTCGTCCCATCCAGCAAGTCTGGTGCTGTCTTCTGAACAGTTATTAGGACAAAACCAGACACTATTACAGAAACCACAAATTTATTGTGTAAGGGGGACTATAAGCAGGCATTTGGTGTAGCAAGGGGCTATTAAACATCAGTGGAGCAGAGCATGAGAAGCGGAGAGTAGAAAGCTAGGGTCTCAGCTTTTTCGATCCAACATCAGTCATTTCCAGAAACTGCTAACGCTAAAATTAATGGAACGTCACTAGAAACTAACCTATAATCTTTTTAGCATGAAATGACACATTTAATTCACTAAACTCAATATTTTAACACAGTGTTTGCCTTTTATTTGTTTGAAATAGCACAGGGAACCACAGATTGTGAAAAAACAGTAAAATACTTGGTCTCGCTGCGCGCTAACAGTGGCCCTGGAAAGTTTTCTGCATTAGAGGCATCCTTGCAATTCACAGAGTCAGTTTCAGAAACTGATGACACTTGGCTCCACATCACTGGTCCATGAGCGCTTGAGGAGAGAGGAGCACTCAGGGCTGAACTTCTTAGCCCACAGTCTTTTGTAGATATTAAGACCCTTCTCAACTGCACTCAAGTGAGAATAACTTTATGTTAGGCTAGAAATAACAAAATCAGTTAAAATACTAGGCTAGCCCCTTTCAAAATGCAGTGAGGGTAAGGAAAACATACATGTATCTTTGATCATTAAGTATTTTAGTAACCCTTTTTGTTCAAAAGGTCAAGTTCTTTCCAACCCTCGCTACCACAACTTACTCTGCTCACACTGGGAAAGAAAACAGAAATAACAGAGGCTCAGACGTCAGAGAGCTGTGTGAGGTCTACATGTCCTGGGCCAGTCAGCAATACAGCCTGAATCCTCTCTTCCAGTTGTTGAGATCATGCATTTCCTCCCTCCCCAGTTGTCATTGCTGTCCCCAGCTAATGTGTGCTATGGGGCACAAAGACCTGGCTATGGATGCTAATTGCTCTACTTGGCCACACAGTAGACATACAAGACCTCCAGTGATTATCTTTATTTAGCCTGTTAGCCAAAGATCATTGGTCATAGAGATATAAATAATAAAATGCCTGTATATTCCCATTTATTTATTTTTTTTAGCAGTAGCACTTTTTAAATGCTAGCAGTAAATTCAGCCTTGTTCAGAGCAAAAGATGATGACATATTATTTCCAGGGAAGCTCTCAGTTTCAATCAGGCAGTGCATCTCATTTTTCAGCAATTGCATAACTGTGAAGAACTGTCCTATTGTACATTTAAATCCAGCATTTGAGTAGCATGACATTTTCCAGTGTACATGCCATACTGGGATTAAACGTGGATGAGAAACTACGCAGACAACGAGTGCATTCCAAAAAGTGTTCAGCTTTATAAACATTTTTGTTCTCTAGCTTTGAAAAGTGGCATAAATAAATAATCTCTCCAAGACCCCATGCAAAATAATTTATAGAATGCTTAATTACCTTTGGCCAGAAATACAATACAATCCTAATTTTACTAGTAAACCTACCAAACCCTCTTGGCTCACCAAGATCTTGGGACCTGCAAGCTCTGGCTACACTCTCCATGGAAGGAGGTAAAGCTGTGTATTATGGGGAGGTCCTGTTCACCCCCAACCTGTTCCACATTTGAAATAGCAACCTTTGTGAATAAGACTCGGGAGTGCTTTAAACGTAGCTCAGCCAGCAGTTATGCTGACCAGATGGCAGTTTTCCCTCCTGTGCTGTTGTTATTTTATCAACTTCTCTTCTGATTTTAAAGGGAGGATGTATTCCACAAACACTGCGAACAGGGAAGTAATGTCCTGGAATCCATTTCACTTTGGAGACCTTCTTTAAACACCTAGATAATTAAGCAGGTTATTTCAATGCAATAACCATTTACCACAGAACAAAAAGGTCATAGGAGTTTCTTACAAACACCACAAATCACTTTCTGGTGTTGCAAGCTACCAGTCAGCATTACACAAAATAAACCAAATTTCCATCATTGCAGCTTCTAGCAAAGGTGAGTGCTTCTAGTCATAGAGAGGAACACAGCTTCCCTTGCAATGTAGTGAAAGCGAGTCTGACCCAGATGGTTGGTAGAAAGCTAAACTCTAATGTGCAGTTATTGGCAAACCCAGTAGTTCTCAGCTGTAATGATGACTTCAAATGGAGGCATACTTCTCCACTTAAACCAGGTCTATTTATTGCGGCTCAAAGGTGCTTTTGCACTGGATAAACAATACTCTTTCTTACACAAACTATTCACATCTATTATCGGTTTATAGCAGGCATTCAAAAACTAGCATTAGTAAAACTAGCATCAACTGTAACCACCCACAGGACTACTAAAGGAGGTCTGAAACTGTTTGGAAGAGATCTTATCTGCCATTAAGAAAACCCTTCAAAATGCTGTCAATAACCTAGTTTTATCTTCTGGAATTTTTTTACCTTTACTTGTGCTTTGACAACTTGGAGCATAGCAGCAATGTCACATTTTGGTACTACAACTGACAAAACAGACTGCAGTTTTTGCTGGTCCAGGGTTGAGACAAGCAGCTGATCCAAGCTAAAATAAACAGGAAAATATAAAAGACAGCTTTATATTTCTAGACCATGTAGAGATACGTTTCAGGTATACACTGTAGGTCTCATTAGGGTAAAAGGTCAGCTCATTAATAAGCAGAAATCTTGAAAACAGACAAGAAATAGTGTATGCTGGTAGGATAGGAAGAGACAGAGAAGACAATTTAATAACTCTGAAAACTGGTCCCTCGTCAGTTCCTCTTCTCCTTCCCCAATAGTTTTAGCAACATATATTAACAAAAACAAGGAGACAGCTCTATCTGAAGATTGGTTTTGGCAGGACAACAACCTTGTCTATCACTGCGTGCTGGCAACCAGCATTGCATGGTCTCCCCTCCACAGCCGCTGCTGTGTAGTAATGTGGTCAAAACCTGACCAAACCCAGCTAAGGCGACACAGTCAAGGTGCCCAGCCATACCAGGATGAAGTACAGGAGCACAGCCACCAACAGACAGCAGCACGGCAGCTCCTGGTGATCAGGAACATGAAGAACTCACCCCAGATTGAGAGGGGAATAGAGGCTGTGGCCAGACCTGAAATGTGCTTTGGGACAGGCAGTGGGGAAGCTTCACCTCAGGAGAGGCTGAAATGAAAGCGAAACAGCCTGAGCAAAGCCAACACCAACCTGATGGACCAGCTGTTTTCAGAGTGCTCCCTGTCCGGAGAGCTGCACTGGGGCATGTCATCATCCGATGCAGACCCTGGTGTCCCCGAGCCGCTGCCCTGAGGGCTGCTGGCACCCGTTCCCATCGTGGGACCACCACGGGCTGGTGGGGCTGTGTCACCCAGGGCAGGCACGCCAAGGGCTCTGCGGGGGGTGATCTCCAGCTCCGTCTTGAAGCAAGCAGGCTGTGGTGGCCCGGAGAAGTCTTCACACAGCTTGTCCAGGTCGGGCATGCTGAGAGCCCTCAGCTCCCGCAGCCTGGAGCGGGACAGTGGTGGACGCCCCAGGCCCCGGCTGCGGCGTGCCTGTGAGGTGGAGGCTGTGTCTGCCCCAGTGCCACCATCCTCGCTCCTCTGGGGCCTTCCTTCTGCCCCGCTGCTCTCTGCCACACGCATGGGCTCTGCGCTGGAGGGGGCCTTGGCCATGGTGTTGGCAGGGCTTGGGCTGCCGCCGTAGGAGCTCAAGCTGCGTCGCAAAGCCCGTGGTGTCTCGGCAGGGCTGGCTGCGGGTACCATCCCACCACACGACCTCCTGGCGAGAGGGGACCTCACGGCTGAGTGTATATCGATGGCCTTCACGACGGGCCTGTCGACATTTGCCAGGTTTTCAAAGGATTTGATCCTCTGTTTGACGGAGAAGGATGAGATAGGTTCATGCGGCCAGTTCAGCTCGTAGTAGTAGTAATTCCTCCTGAAGCTCCTCAGCTTATCGATAGTGGGGCAGCTAATGTCACTGGCTGAGGGTGATGTGTCATGGACCCTCTGGGTGCTCTTGGGGGTGTATGCCTGCTCCTTCTGGCCATTTGGGAGGTTCAGATGGACCGTCTTTAACATCCCTGTTGCTGCCTGGGGGTATTTCTCATTTGCAGCATGGCTCTGGGGGCCTTGTACAGAGTTACCCTCTGTAACATGGCATTCCTCCCTCAAGTGACCTGATAACTGGGCTGGCATCGAGTAAGTCCTTGTCACAGGCTTTGACAAGCCATAGAGACTTCTGTCTCCGGCAGTGTCTGCTTTTGAGAAATATTGCATGGTCCCCATTTCCTCAGCCAGACGAGGCACTTCTGTGTTCACCTCTTCTGTTTTCTCCAGCAACGGCAGCTGTAAAAATGATGCTGGTGAGGAAGAGGCAGAGGAAGAGGAGGAAGAGGATGACGTTGAGGAGGAAAGCTTCACCTCAATGAAAGTCCGCTGGATCTCCTGTCCTTCCAGCTGTTCCTGCTGAACTGAGGGAGACCTGAACGAAGCAGATGGTCCTACATTTTGCAGATCTAATTGCCTAAGGTCATCTGCACTATAGATGCTCTTGATTGCATTCAGGCCTGTTTCAGGGTTCTCAGTCCTCCCTTTCATGTATTCAACTTTTGGCATCCCCTGATGAGATGAAGTGACTTTGGACTGACTGTCTCTGGCTCTGAAATCATCCACCTTAGCACCCTTACCCTGACACACTGCAGGCTGCATGGAAACTTGTTTGTCTTTTAGATTTCCCCATGCCTGCTGCAGGTCTGGTAGCTCCCCAGAGCCACATTTCATTTCACCACTCGCTTTTGGGCTGCCGGTGCCATTCAGGAGAGGCAGAAGTGAGTCCTCAGAAATGACCAAAGATGGTCTATTTTCTAACTCTGACTTCAGAGCCCTTGAGGTTGCTGAAATGCTCTTGCCAGGATCTGGGTTTGTAGGTGAACTACGGGACAATGGTGTTTTCTTCCCCGTGAGTTTGGGGGACAGCTGTGGAGAAACAGAAGCCCTTTTCTGATCAGCCCCACTGACCCCACTGACTTTGGTAGGACTAATGCCACAAGAATCTGAATTTGCTTTTGCTTTGCCTTTGATGGAGAACCCTTTTAGCTTTGGTCCTGCTTTGGCTTTCTGATTATTTAAAAGAGTGTCCATTATACTTTTTTGTGCCATTCCTTTAGATTCCTGACAGGATTTCTTCTGTGAGGATGGGCTGTGCGGTACTGCAGCTCCTCTGCAGTGATTTGTGCCTGAGCTTTGGACTTTTCCATTTGAAGTCCTTCCTGAAGTCACAGAGTTAGTTTTCTCATTTTTCCCTGGCAAGTCATGAGTTGTATTAGCCTTTGGATCTTTAGATTTAGTGGGAAAAGGAGACCTGAGAGATAATGTTCTTGATGACGATGCATTCACATGATTGCTGTCTGTTTTACACAAGTTGGACAAACCGCTGGCTTCTTTCTTCACTAAGCAATAACTAACAGCATGATTACAGTCATCAACCACTGTTTCACTTTCAGATTTGGATCTCTGCTCATCATGATACCCTTCTTTCTCAAGCAAGTTGCTCTCCAAGCCACTGACATTCCTAGCAGAGCAGAAGCTTATCTTTTTGCAGTGCAGAGACCCTTCCTCTTCAATGGTTTCACAGCATTTCATACGTCTGTTACTGTTTCCCAAACCCATCTCTTCTTCTGTACTTAAGGCACCGTTGTTACAGAAAGAGTAAACTTCAGGAATACTGACTGAATTCTTTAGGATGTTTTTTTCTGGCAGGAACACTGAGGCAGGAGAACACAAGGATGCAGAAGACACATCTGAACACTGTGAAAGACATGGAGTGGAACCACCGTGATCTTCTAAGCTTAGTTTGTTGATGCTTGTCTCCAGTGACCCACACATTGCGCAGCTCTCAGTTTGTAAACCTTTGCTGCTGTAAGGGTCCAGTGGGGACACAGAGGATGATTGTCTTGCAGATGACAGATGCTGCTCCTGTGTGGGATTTTGAGGCTCATTGTTCATGCAACAAATCTCAATCTGCTCCTCATCTGACTCAATTACAGTACAGACTGCAGAGGTGTTAGCAGCAGCAGTAGTGCAGGACCCAAGCAACACCTCATTAGCACTATCAAAGGCTTCTGTGACAGACTCTGTGTCTGAGTGAGAATCCTCCGCAGCCCCATACATGGACTTTGGAAATGATTTGCTTCTCTTTCCTTCCAGAGTGTTTGCTGCAGGCGGCTCATCCTCATTTAAGCTGCTGTAATTTCTAGAATAGTTATTTAATGAGTTTTTATTCACAGTAAAAAGTTTGCCTGTGTTTATGGTGTCCAACACAGACAGCCCCAAAACCCCTTGTGCGTTAGCTCCACAATTCACAGTTTTTTCCAGCACATCCTCCTTGGCCACTCGTGGCTCAGAACCCGGACAACCTTCGTCGGTCCCACAGCAGCACATCGTCGTGTACTCCTCTCGGAGGGGGCTTTCCGCTCGCGATGGGGTGCGTGAAGCCCTGCTCTCGGGAGCGCCCATCCGGCTGACCAGGTCATCGATATCGGTGACGGGGATGGAAACGCAGTCCTCGGGGCGGCTGCTTTCCATGGTACATCTTTGCACGTCTCTGCTCGCGGCATCAGGTGGCACTGTTGTTCTCTCCACCGCACAGCCAGCGCTTTGCAAACCTGCTGCTCCTCGCTTCCCAGCACTCGGCTCTTCCTCAGTTGCGAGGATGCTGTTGACGTCGGGTTGATTTTGACTGTCTATCCCCGGAGACAGGATGAGGTTTGTAAATCTGCTGACAGCTGCATCATTAAAAAAAAAAAAATTAAAAAAAAAAGAAGCAAAATCCTGTCACATATAGGAAGTGATACACAAAACACCAGGTTTTATTACAAAAATAGACACCCACATAATCAGACTACATGTTTGCCTTTTGGTCTGCACTCTTCCTCTTCTGTAGTGATGTTTACAACAACTCAAACTAATCACAACCCTGTGTACTTGAGCAGCACACAGAAGGAAACAACCCACTCATCCAAGGTGAGCAGTCACGATCTGTTTAATTCTCATCTTTGAAATTTCAGCAGTTAAGCGGCCAACTACCAAAGTGTCAGTCTGCAGTAAGCCAGGCTGAGCAGTACTACTGCTCATTACTTGTTTGATCAAAGATGCCTCCAACAGATTGCAGACAGTACACAAAGCCCTGGCATAGCAAACAAAGGTGAACAATAACACAGTGACGAGCTGTGCATAAACAACTTGATTCTGATTCTCTTGGCACTTCTGCAGGTGTTTAATGTGACATGCATGGGTGATGTTATACACACGTCAAGCACATGGATTTCTGGCACAGACTTGTCCTTCCTTCCAATACATTATTAACCCACTCTTGGGCAACACACTGAGCTCCCAGTCAGTGAGGTACTCTGACACATTCACGCATTTCTCCAAGCTCTTCAGTTTTCAGCGCTTCATCCTTAAGCATTTGCTTACACCCTTCTGCTTCTGGGACACGCATCCCCATTCAAGCTGCCTTTCAGATAAGGCCTAGAAAGTGCATGGAGGAGGCACCCTTTCCTGCTCATTGAAATGTGCCAGATCTCTTTCATCCTTGCACAAACCTGCAGGATTATCCACACATCTTAACTTAGGTACCCATGCTAAGAAGTAGAGATTCCTCCTGGAGCTCACAAAGGGGAAATCATCTCAGAAGAGCAATCTGAAGCAGCTAGGCTAGGATTTGAAGTACTGCCTTGCTTCAGGATGCTGGATCACACACTGAAGAGACCCTCCTCCCTGACAGTGGGACAGAAAAGTTGCATGATAAAGGAGTGCAAATGTGCCCCTATTCCAATGCTGTTAGTTTGCGAAAGCCACAGCAGCCTAAGGAAACAAGAACAGGACTCTGCCAAGCCAGAAATTCATTACAACTGGAACTGAAGCATCTGGAAACACTTTAGGCTCCCAGGTATTAATAGGTACACGAAGAAGATCATAAGCTGGAATGAAGTGAAATACTATGTTCTTCCTGAATTTTAAAAGTATGCTTTTCTTTTTCAAACACTCGTTTCCACACCACGTAATTTGTACAGTCTGTGGGGATTCATATATTGCTGCAGCAGCATAAATAAGCCCTGAGCAGAAACTAAGAAGGTATCAAATATTTCAATTCAACCTAGAAAACTTTTTATAAGAAATATGGTCGATCCCTGGCTCTGTTCAAGGCCAGGTTGGATAGGGCTTTGAGCAACCTGGTGTAGTGTGAGGTGCCCCTGCCCATAGCAGATAGATCACCAATGCAGACAGAATGTACCCCGTTTTTTCTCTGAATCAGTTTGGGGAGCTGCGGCAGCAGAAGATTAGATCCAGCTGATCCAAGGGAATTTTCTCCACTGGTAGGCAGAATATATAGTACAAAACCAACACTACTCTCTCACCTGGTGTTACTTTCTGGATCTCCAGGGTTACAGACGTGGGAAGACACTGCATAAGCATGCAGATTTCTTCGTACGTCATCTTACTGACTGGGATACTGTTGATGGTGGTAATCTCATCTCCTACAGCCATCTTGCCCATTGATCCCTGATGCAACGACAGATTCAAGGAAATTATAAATACACAACAAAAGCACTGCCACATGGGCAAGGACTGCAGGGAAGTAACTCATGGCTTACAAGCAGTGTTTCCTATTTCACATCACTGCAGAGCATAGGTACCACTGCTGTCAGTTTGCCAACACATAAATAAAGGGCAGACTGTACTTTTGCCAGGAGATGAATTAATGATCAATCTCAAACAGGAAGGTCAAAAGAGCTGGTGGCTTCTCTGAGAGATCAGTATCAGGAGGGAGGACACAGCCCTTTTCATATAAATGAATTGGGTTGAATCAGCCCTAGCTTCTTCAGGTCTGGAACACTGTCATTTTTGCATTTCATGTATGAATTATATTCCTGGTCACAACCTCCCACTGGACCAGTGGGACTCTCCTAAATAACTGAATTGGACATGGACTGAGCTTTTATGGTAAAAACCTAAGTTTATTTCTAAACACTGTACAAAAGTCAGAGAAAAAGGCAGGAACAGAGCCCAAATCCCCAGCTCTGATAGCCCAACTCAACCCGCTGCCACATACTACCTCTTGCCCTAAGGGCCACTAACTAGACAAAAAATGCTACACCCAGCTTTGTACATCAGAGTACTATCCTTCCTTTTTCTGCACTTTGGCATTTAGGTCAGCAATTCCACATCCAGCATGAAGCAAATATCCAAATTAGTATGTGCATGTATGAGATGCACAAGAGCTGTGTGTTACCAACACCGCCATGGCGCTTGGCAAACCTCACCAGCACCTAAGGCCTCCTGGTACCAGTTTCATGTAACACAGGAATACATGCACATAAGTTAATAGATATTAATAAACATTTTCACCATCAGGATTAACTTCTTTTGTGTTTGCCCCTGATGAAAAGAAAAGAAACAAAAGAATAGTATTTTCTCAAAACTGTGAGTGCGAGCAGGGGCAAGTCCATCTCAGTAGATCCACCTCTTGACTTTCTTAGTTCTGAATCAGCCAGGATATGCTTCTAAATCAGAAGCATTTAATTTTAACTGCAGCTTCAGAACAATGTGGGATGAGACATTTTGCCCAGCAAACACGTCCCTTGCACGTGTTATTAAACAAGTGATCAACAGATGACTTGTTTAATAACAACAATAACCATAATAATCCAAGCAAAATGGAAGCAAATCACAACAAGGCAACCCAAATTAAAAAATTACCATTTCTGCTGCTCCACCTGGCCGCAGGCCTGTGACAACAACCTTTAAAGGCATGGCCTGGATTTCCAGATCCAGGCCGAATGACTCGTGCTCATTGCGAACCAAGGTGACTATTTCACCTTGGCCCTGCCCAGCTCCGTCTGGTGCTTCACACTTCTTGCTGTGAGGGAGCATCCTTGCAATAGGCTTGTTGTAAGAGCCATGCTCCTCCATCCTCTGCCTCTGAAGGCTTCGGCACTCAGTGCTCATCATGCTTTTCACTCTCGTGACTGCTCTATGCTCAAGTTTTGGGGATCTCTTAGATTCAAGTTGTGCTTCCCGGAGCTCCTTCAGACTCAGGCTGCCAAGACGAACTTCAGGCACACTTGAGTAATCGAACGCTATGATGGGGAAGAAGGAAGAGTCAATTTGCTCCAGCGTGCTGTCTGCAGACTCCGCAGAATTGCTGAAGACAGGGGAAGATGTCTCTGTGCTACTATATCTAGGTGACCCACTGTCCTGGCTCTCATCATCGATTTCTACAGACGAGGTTGTAATGACAACGCCAGCATCCTCCTGGCTCTTGGCCCTCTGGCTTCTTTGCAAGTGGGAATTTTCGTCATCATCACTAACATCACCATCATAGAACACAACCCTTCTCTGTCGATGAAAGGGGCTGCGGGCAGATTTGGGGCTGTCACTGAGGATGCCTGGTCTGACAGACTCCACATGCTTGTTGTGAAGACTGGACAATCTCCC
Organism: Pezoporus wallicus; assembly: GCF_028554395.1. NCBI lineage: Eukaryota > Metazoa > Chordata > Aves > Psittaciformes > Psittacidae > Pezoporus > Pezoporus wallicus. Next base: position 960,284 of record NW_026642642.1, read on the forward strand.
AGTACTAGGAGAAGTTGGACCATTTGCTTTTGCCACTCCTGCTTCTCTGGCAGCTAGGGAAAAAAAAAAATTGCATTTATAGATGACTTTTAATACCATGCATCTGATTGCAGCAGATTACATGTGGCTCTGTTCGTGGGGGAAGCTAAACATCTCTCAAAGTGAAAAACAGGTTTTTCATGTTCTCCCTTTAACTACACTACAAGATGGATGGTAGACAGCACTACAATTTACGGGTAGTTCTCAGAATCAGTTCCTGGCACATCTGGTTCTATTTTCAGTTTATTTATAAATTATGACTATGACACAAAGGGATGCAAATTCACATGTGTATTTTAATTTAAACAAGACAATTTCTTTCACATTTTGCTTAAATCTATGTTCAGGACTGCCTGTGTCAACTTAGGAGAGAGCGAAAAATGACTTCCTGAACAAAGATACAAGCACACAATCAGTTTCAAATTAAAGAGTAATTAGCCGAAGAACTCTTTTCACATTCTTCTGATAAAGAACTACATCTTATTTTGCAGAAAGTGGTTTGTTGGGTTTTGGTTTGCTTTTTTTTTTTTTTTTGCTTTGTTTAGTGGGAATTTTAAGATAAAAATATTTTTAAAGTGTTAAAGAATGAATTTCTAGAGAAAAATAAGCTGTAGACAAAGACATTACTTAAGAAGCATAGGAAAGGCAGAACAAATGCAATAACCTTTGTGAGATCAGGGGTAGGTCTTTAAGGAAATGCAAGATACTTTCAGTTAAAGACTATGGGGACAAAGACATGTCAAAATTATCTCATGTCAAATTGAACATTTGATTGTTTTTACACTGCTATACATGACATTTTGAAATGGTGTATTTGATATAGCTATGAACACTTTCATTTAAATATAATCAATCAGATGATCATCAGTCATTTAAAAAAAAAAAACAAAGTGCAGTGCTGTCAATCCAGTTTCAGCCTAACCAATCAAATAAAGTCATTTTCACATAATCAGAACAGCAGTTTGGACAAAATACCATGGAAACAGGCACTTACGTGCATTATTGCAAGCCCCTTCCATTTTCCAGTATGAATTTAATATGATGAGCACCAGCTTGTACCACACTGCCCAGCACTTATTACCAGCACAGAAATGACTGTACAGCTCTCCTGTAAATCAAACCAGCTCACTGATTTTCACCCCATCAGCCAAATGACCTCACATATTTCCGCCTCTTACTCAGGTTGCCAGGAAGAAGAGAACCATCATCCAACAAACTGCTTCTGTTCTTCTGACGGAGCTGCTCTTCGTCACAGGAGCCTGTTACAGCATCAGAATATGGGAGCTGGCTTGTACCATCATGTGAGAAGTACTGGGAAAGCTCTGCCTCGGAGCTGACAGATCCCTGCTGAAAAGAATTGAACCTGGTGACCGACCATCATTCATGCTTCAAGCCTCTGTCTGTGTGCAACCACCACAAACTCCACTCACATCTCCACGTCAATAAAGGCAGTTTAAAGCAAATTTTTAAAATAGAGGGCTTGTCAGTACATTGAGAGCCAAACTGTCAAACTTGGATGGCTGAGATGCTGCATATCAATACATTTTTAGCCACTATAATAAATAACAATGGATTCCAAATCCCACTGTGTTACAGGTGTGGTTCAATGCAGACAAGAAACGAAACCATTCCCTTGTGTGATTCCCTTTACGCACCTTCTGCACTGAGAGAAGGGAAGGGTTTGTACCTATGGACACAGTCTGTATGACTTTTTTGTCCTTCCCAGATAAAACAGAGACTTTTCCCACTGCAACGGCTATATAAATAGATGAAGCACTCAGCCTGCTGCCCACAGGCTCAGGTCTCTCCTGCTAACCTCTTCTGTGTGTCCCAGAGACCAGGGGTGCCTCTAGGTGGCAGGAGGTGGGAGCCCACAGCTCTTTCTCCCATGTTCTGTACATCACTCCCAAAAGGGAGCTTGCTGCCATCATGATTTAAACACATGATGTAAGAAACAAACACTTTCCATGTGACAGGGAAGGAGCACAGATCCTCAAATAAGAGCTGAAGTAAAAGCTGAATGTGAAGCCGACGCTGTTTTTATTGCATCTAATTCTTTTACCCGGCTTGCTGGCTCCAGGAAACGTTTCATAGTCCAGCTGAGGGGAGATGAGGTCTCTCCTTGTTTGACCTTCACACTAGGAGATGGACTTTTTTGTACAGCTCCTGTTAAACACAGCTTAGTTAGGTGCCAAAAATTAAAGCTGTGGACTATATATACAAACCAGCTCCTCATTCACTTTCTGAGCTGAGGACTGCATTTAATCCCACCTATTATCTAAACTGCTTTCCTAAAGTGAGATTTATTAACATTTCACAAGCTTTCCCTCAGATCAGGTGAAATAAAGTCACAGAGACACACTACACCAGCCAGGCCTAGGACAGGGCTATGAACAAGAGACAAGCAGGAGAGGATCTTCCTCACATGCTGGAGCATGCTGCTGACTAGGTGCAACCTCAGAAGACAAATTAGTAGCCACTGGCAAGGTCTACTTCAGTAAAGGTCTTGCTGACACAAATATAAAGGGGATAATCATAAATCCAACATTTCTTTCCAAAAATCACCTTACTAGTCACTCAGCCATTGCCAGGAGTTTGCTTTCATCTGTAAGATTTTAGGAAGTGCTAGGTCTAGAGTTCAGAAACATCAGACAAATGCCAAAGCACTCAGTTTTTGAGATGACCCCAAAGATTAAACTGTGGTTAAAACACAGTCCAGTATGCAATATCTGGACTTCTTCAAATGGACACAACAATACTTTCTCTTTTTTGTGTGTGTTTTTTTGCCACCTATGTGGATAAATGTGCACACATGGAGTTGATTCATCCTGTCCTTTCTTTACTAGGACAACGTGCTTCCCGTTAATCTTGAAGAGAGGATAAAGCAACCATCTCTTGGCAACCCTACTTTCGGATCATGACAGCCTAGCAAAACAGAGTAGTATAAGCTATAAGGTCAAACTTGATGGTCTTGCTAAAATTTCTGGAAGTGGACAGAGTGACTACACCCACTAAACTGTTCTGCTGTTTTGAGGTCCTCAAAATATTTATGTTCGGAACCCAAGAAGATGTCCTTAAATCTTCCTGTACTTGGAAAAGAACACATATTAGGAGAAAACTTGCTGCTACCTGACATGTGAGAGGAGTTGGAATCCTTGCTCTCTCGGTGGGTAGTACGTGCGATTGCTTCATCCATCTCCTGCTCAGAAACCTAAAGTCAAGTGGAAGACAAGAGATCAAACTGGGTAGGGAAAATGAAGATGCAAGTCTGACCACTTATCACTAGAAATAGGTGACTAATTTCAGGTATGCTACTATTTATAAAGATGCAGTAAGGACCACCTCCTTGAGAGCTCCTAAGTCCTAATCCCCTGATTCAGACTCCCTCCATGCTACTCTCCTGCATAAGCCAGGAGGCAGAAGCCTGCCAACTTCATGAAGACCACGTCCAAGCACCACATTATGCAAACAAATAAAACAGCCAGACTTAAAGAAATCAAATGAAGCCATTACAGCACAATTTTAACTCAATTAAATGCTGTACATTGATCTATCAAGAAAATATTACTTTAAAATAGACAAAGACTGCTTTGTACAAGAACACATCAGCAACTGAAGATATTCTACACTCAACCTACCGGAAGAATACCAGACTTCCCATGATATTAGCTGTCTTTTTAATTTTCATTTGTCCTTGCTTTTAAAAAGAAAACCTAAATCAGTAATCGGTAATTAATGTTTCTCTGGTTTAAGAATAAATACTGGTTTACCATTTTTGCTAATTTTGTTCTCAATGAGTGCCATGCACTTAATTCGTATTGCTGGAAAACTCCATATGACTTTATAACAGGAACAACTAGTCTACAGGAATATATATATTTGAAAACAGAAAGGAAGTTAACTCTGTCAAAAATAATTTCTATGCACATTGCTTTTACATGAATTAAAATTCAGCATAAATAGGGACTAGAAACTTGAGTCTTTCTGAACCATGAAGATTTGAAAGATTCCTAAGCAAACTCAGCAGTTTAGACATAGTTTAAATGCCACATTCACTCAGAATAACAAGAAGAAAGAAAATTTTGTGGTATTGCTCTTGGAAGTACATGAAAACACTAAAGTGAACGTATTCAGCAACAAAATGTACTGTGGAGCTTTTGTGTCATAAAATAAGACATTAAGTATAAAAACATCCAAAGCAACGTGAGCCTTTGTAGAAATACATCTCTGTTTTAAGCCTGTGGCATGACCTTACAGCAAACCAAAAGCCTACCAGCTCCTGGGGCACAGGGAGTTCCTACAGGACACAGACCAAGCCTCAAGAGTATGATCTAAGAGCTTTACACAAACTTTGGGGTGCAAGATGTCCCAGGAGTGAAACAAGGTGTTGGACAGAATGCGGTATTGGTTTAAAGCTAAACAGAAATTCACACTTGTACAAGCTCTTCCAGTTTTGATTTTTAGCATCCTCTATGCCTAAGGCAGATCAAACTGGAGATGGACAAGCTAATTAATTCCTAACTACACTCCACAGGCTGAGGTATTATTAAGAGCTAACAAAACAAAATAAAACAAAACCAAGATAAAATGCCCACACATGTCTACAGATCCCTCCTGCTGTCAGAAAAAAAATGCTCCTCCCCGGCAGTGCTCAAGAAGAGGCTGGACAGAGCCTTGGGCAACATGGTCTAGGGTGAGACATCCCTCCTCATGGTAGGGGGTTGGACCTACGTCATCTTAAGGTCCTTTCCAACCCAAACCATTCTATGATTCTATGACAATGACATAATGATAAATATGCGTGCCCGTATGGACACTCCTTCAGAGATTCAGCTATGAGGGACTGTGGATTCAATACTGCCTAGGAGGAAAAAATGTTTTAGGGGCACTCCAGCTTAACTTCAAGCTTTTCTTAGAATTAGCTTCGCATTTCTTGGCAAAGAATTTGTTGTCATTTTAAATATCACTTATGAAAAACTGCAATAGGAGCCACTTGATAGTTTCCCTCTGTTACTGAGTAATAGCAAGCAATTAGCTTAACTCAGCTCATCTCCTCAGCAGATACCTGGTTAAGCCACTTACTGGGTTTCTAGTCACCATCACAGCAAGGTGAAGGATGGAGAAGAGAGGGCAGGCTTCACGGAGCCTCTCCAAAATTCTATATGCCTTAATAATGCAATCAAATGGAACCATTGTGCTGGCTCAGCACAGCATACAGACTTCCTCGAAATACTGTTATCTTAGGCTATAAGCCCAATTCTTACCCCCTTCATGCTTACCTTTAACTAACAGAACCACAGCCTCTTTTTAGCAGCACAAGGCCTAAAACTCTGGGCAGCAGACCCCTATTTGTCTATTGTTTGTATATTTGATTTAGCAGAAAACATGCAATTAATTATAAAATACGAAACCTAAGTTCTCCTAGATATGGATTTATTAAGGTCTCCATTTGTAGTTAGGAGTTCAAAAGTCACAGCTCTCTGGACCTACTAATGCAAATATTTTTACAGCTTCATTCCTGTTTAAACAGGAAGGTTTTGCACACTCATAAAATTCTTTGAAATACTGAAATAAAAGAAGTTGTTATTCCCAATAGCTTGATTGAAAAGGCTTTTATCTTCTATCATCAATTTTTAAAAACTGCTTGAAAATACTCACTTTGTAAACACAGCCTTCTTTCCAAATTGCCCTTGCACAGATTTCACAGTAGCAGTACATTCCTGATTCTCATGTTTTAATTCCTGAAGGAAAACTTTGATCTTTGGACAGCTTTTACTTTTTTAGAAACAGTATTCCTACTACTTTATTATAGCTGATCATTTCAATAAGCTGGTATTTATATTCCTGGCCCTAATTCATATTCTACCCAGAGACAAGCTAATTGCAAAATGACTTTTAGGAAGAGGAGGACCTGTGCCATATTTGCATTGCCACTTGGTCCAAGTACTGAGAAAGATGGGAACAGTCACTCAAGTAGTTTCAGGAAAATTGTATTTGATCAGTGGGTGATTTAAGTGAAAAGCAGCAGGGACAGTCCAGCATTGCTACAAGTTACAACACTGGAAGGCATCATTACAATCCTGACTTACTAAACAACACATGCCATAGAGAGAAAACTCCAGTATTCTTCATTCACTGCTTTCCTGACACCAAGACTTAAATTACAGCACCAGATACAAACCAGACACACTAACTCATTTTCTCCTTACCTTTGGGTTAGGATGCCGACTAATGATTAGGCTGACTGGACCCGGACCACATTCACTCAGGATGGCGTAGGCTTCGCTTAATGCTGCGTGACGCAGGCTCACTGAATCTGCCTCCAAGATCTGGTCACCACGGCTGCAGAGAGATAGAGCCAGTTAATCACAACTGCCTTTTACAAAAGCATTTGTGCTTTCAACTGATGGCTAAGCTTCTTCAAATATACAAGTGTCTGGAAAAGATCTGACGTGCAAAGAACTCAAGTCTTGGTTTTGTTCCCAGTGACGTGAATGCTTCAAGTCCTGTTGACTTCATGAGGGAGGTGCAGAGATCCCTTCTGCACTTAACATCAGTGCTAAAAACCCTATTAAATCAACAGAGAACATTTGGCTGCACTTGGACTAGGGTGAAAGCAAACTTCTGATTCCAGTTCTGCATTTTGAAACTTGTTGAGCAAAGAGAAAAAATTAGATTCAGATGGGCTGTTCCTTCCCCTCATATTGAATTACATAACACTAAACACACTGATAAGAAATAAACAATTTAGATATGAGTTTATGAAATTACTCCAGGAAAAAATTGAGCGAGATAAGCCTGCATTTGCTCCAAATTAAGATACAGTGCCCATTAGAAAGAAAAAAAACAAACAAACCAACAACAAAACCCAAACCAACAAACACCAAAAACTCATCTGAAAGGAAAGCACATATTGTTTACTTTTGTTTTCTCGATTTGCTAACTCTTGCTCATGATGCTTAGACATCTGCAACTATTTAAAAGAAAAGATCATCAGCTAGGGATATCATTAAAGCATTCTCATAATTACTAAGGCATTTCATTTAAATAGACATTCTCAAATAGTCTACTACTGCTGATTTATATTGGGCTACTTTTGACAATGGAAAAAAAATTTACACTGTGAGTCTACATGCCAAAGGCAAAATGGCAATTGCAAGTGGCAGCCTTCAGTAACCTGTACTGCTGGTAAAAGCTCAGGAAAGCAAAGGGTGACCTATCAGTTGTGTAATCATGCTGCTGCTCTGCCGATCGTTTAGACTTACAGTACAGAGCTATTAGAAATACACAGTCATGTACATATACAGTATTACTTAGGCAGGCACATCATTGAGAAGGGAAGCTCATATATGGAGGAGCTGGATTCAAACCTCTCTGGTATTGTAAAGCCAGTATTTTATTAACAAAGTTTTCAAAAAATCAAAACCATCCTCTAAGTTTTGTCTATGGAGCCATAAACCACTGATGGGACAACAGAAGCAAATGTCTCAAAGAAGCAAGCTAGAAATCTGGGAAGCATGCCTGGATAAAATCAATCATTAAACTTAATAAATGATACAGCTGTTACATACAGACGCAACCAGCATTGCAATCTTTTCCAAAGAGGCTTACAAGAAAGCAAGTTGGCATTAAATACTGTCTGCTACAGACATTTCTATATAGTAGGAACTTCAAAGGGCTTTGGCAGGGATGCCACCACAAAATTATCTTCTTCCTTTATTCCAAAAAATCTAATTGCTCTATCACAGTTTTCCTGGTAAGCAAGGAAACAGAAAAGCACTCTGTTCTAATGCAAAAGCAAGGCATTTGCTCAGCCTCTCTGCACCAGTGCTCATACCACAGGTTCAGGGCGGATCACGCAGCCCCACTGGGTCTTCAGCAGAGCCTCCCCTCCCAAGTGATGCTCCCAGCACCCACCAGCATTTATGCAGGGATGTAGAAAGGTGGAAGATTTCCTCCAACTGTTTTTAGAAATGAAGCCTCCAGGAGAGGAACAGCAAATAACTTTCTGCCACTTAATCCAACCTAAAGCACAAGGGAATGATTGCTTCTCTCTCTTACAGTTTGTTAAAGACATCTAAACTCCATGACAGAGTAAATGAGATGGGCAGTTCAGTCTGCAGCAACCCTGCCAGACTGACAGTAAGGGCAGAAAAGCACTGCTGCAGCCATGGGCACCATCAGCTGCAAGAACATCTCCCCCAGCTCTTTTCAAGAGAGTTTCAGGTGACTGAGCTTTTAGCAGAGCTCTGCAAATTTCCTCCCAGTCTGGGGTCTCTGGCTGTGGCTCTGATAAAAAGACATGAGGCTGCACTTCTTGCTGCTCTCCTTTCTAAAAGGGTGCTATTAGGCTCAGCTTTCTGTATAAAGAATTAAAAAAGAAAAATCAACCACAACCTTAATGATCATGCTGCTTCCAGCACACAGAATAATGTTTCCTGGGTATTTAATACCCCTTTGGAATGTCTTTATTTAAATGTTTTCTTTTTGGTCGACTCTTTAAGTATAAATCCCCTCCATGCTACATCAACCCATTGGTGAAAACAATCTCAAACAACTTTATTGTAAAACCACTCCAGCGTGTTTCTGCTTTAACTAACCTTAATCTGCCATCCATTTTAGCCACCGATCCTGGGGCCAGACTGTGAATGTATATCCCTGGAGAACTGTTTTCCAGTGTGAGACAACAGGCACCAATGCCAAGCCCAACCCCTGGCTCTGTGAAAAACAAGAAGTACAAAGAAAAGTAGCAGATTGTAATCACACAGGACACACAAATGTTTGTGTTCCCACATCCCATCTAAGACCAAGACTCATGTATTGTTTCAGGGCTGGCCTTCAGTGCAGTCAGTCAGGAAGCCAAGACCAACAAGTGGAAATCAGGATTGAAAATATCTGATTCTGACTGTTTTTTGAGATCCATCACTTCCACAAAGTTCTCTGTGTGGCGTGGGAACTGCCTGGAAATGACACAAGGTCTGATCTGGTCCAAGGCACAAAGAAGTGGGGGCAGCAACGTAATAAAGATGTCACTTGAGATCACTGCAAAAAACATGAGTACAGAAGATGCTGCCAACTGTACTGCTCCCTTTTGTTATATATAGGCATGGCATTCCTCAGCAAATTGGCAGGAAGAAAGGTAAGGCATTATCTCTGGTTCAGTAATTACCTCTGTACACTTCACCTTTGCTTTCCTTCAAGTGAGATCATTCCTAACATATGAATTGCTGAACATCTCATCTTCTCTCTCCAAATTTTTAATCCAACCTTTAAAATCAGCATGACTTAAGCCTCTGAAATGGACATACTTGTTGTACCACATACAGCATATCCTCTAAATTATCTTGTATAATTATTAATAATGAGAGCAACCCTCATGTAGGAGAACAGCTCATTTGGCCAATTTCGAGCACTCTACAGAGCTTTGCCTTACCCAGAGCTGCTGTTTACCAGAAGGGCACAACCATTTTGAGCTGCTGAGAGGCTGATTCACATTTTGCCCAGTATCTCACAGCATCCCTCTCTCAGCAGCACAGACACTGAGTGCTACCTCTTAAGAGTCTGCTGACTCTGGAGCAGCAAAATGTGGAAGGGGGAACTCTTCAGAAGTTTCTGCATTAGAGAATGCTTTTCTCCCCCATCCTGTGGTACAAGATCAGATGGACACAGGTAGGTTCCCTGGGTATTAGAACCCCTAATATGTTCCCAAAACCTCCCCTAAGACACAGGGATTTGTTCTCCAATCCCATCTCAATCCCACGAACCCTCACCTTTATTGAGCGTCACATCCATGACAATCCTGTCCTTTGGGCCAGGTCCTTTGCGGCTGGAGGAGGAACCGTCCACCTCATCGGCACCAGGGGTTGGCATGCCACCGCTAGCACTGGAGCTGGGGGAACTGGAGCGGCTCAGCAAGGTGGGAGTCACACAGGGTGTGAGGCTCGGGCTGCGCAGCCGGGTGCGCACTGTCAGGGTCACCACACCTTTCTTGAGTTGCTGGAGAGACATCAGAGAACCTCAATAAGGCATCACGATACACCAGCATTTGCTAGTAAACCTGTATACAGTAATCTGTGGCAGCTAAAGGATATAAAGCTGAAGGTATGAAACGACACTGAAGAGGAGTACGAATCTCTTCCATACTACATCCATGTTACCTTAAATCTCTGAATGGCCTCCTGATGGGTCAGTCCTTGTAGAGACTCTCCATTAACTTCTAGGATTTCATCCCCTGGTAATTAGATACAGAAGTCAGCAATATACAGACTATACAGAGATGTAAAAAAAACCTTTTCCTGTATGTAAGGCGACCTGCTATTACAAAGATTCCAATTAACTGTTCAGAAAAAGCCTTTTACTGTTCTCAGTTTATTTTCACTTGTCCTAATGCCTTTACAAGTTAATAGTGATGAATTAGCAGAGTAAGGACTGTTATTCAGCAGAGATCCTTAACTTGGCATTTTCATACTAACAAACATGCTTGAAACACCATGGATTTTAACTGAAGTCTGAAAATAGATGCTCGTAACATGGAAGTCCAAAGGGACTATAAGACTCCCTTTCTTTTATGAACATCAATAGGAGAAATGAGAATGTAAGTTAAACACAGTGACATGTCACTCCAAAGCCTGTTAGGAGAAAACTAACCTTCCATCCACATGCAGAAAGCAAACGTGTCATCTTACTAAATGCCTGTGGATGGAGAAGCATGTAGCCCATACACTGCAATAGCAAATCCCCTTCTTACCCCCCTGAACACATCCCATCACATACTCTTCTTATCCCAGTGAAAACATCCCAACATATTTCTACCTGCTTCCAGGCTCTGGGTCTTACTTCTTACACACAGCTATGGCGATCTACCTTCATTTTATTAAAAGAAGGTCATCATTATCCAAATTCATGTTCTGCAAATTTATTTCCACATGTGTAAAATTAGACGGCCAATGTCAGAAGACAAAGTTACTTCTCCTCTCCTTTCCTGGCCCAGTAAAAACAAATAATTAAATAAATTAATAAAGGGAACACAAGCTTTGAATAGCCTTCAAAGGGGCTATGGGACAGGTGCTACTTCTTGGCTTCCCACAGTGAGTGCACAACCCATACGACAGGCACACAAGCTTCCTTCTAGCAGCAAGTGTGAGAGTTGGCACCAAAGACAGCCTCAAATACAACAAGTGTGATGAGATCTAAAGAGGGCAATGATGATACGCGAAGGAGAGGAGTAACACAGGAGCAGCTTGAGAGAAGTAACACAGGAGCAGCTTTCTGTAGAAGACAAGCAACACAGCCCCTGCAGAAGAGTTGGCAACCACCACTCTGAACTTATGGTCACTTTGTATTTTCAGCAAGTGAGTAATTGTGTGTCTTTCTGGCATAGCACTCAGACCAGGGTGAAAACAAACACAGAGCAGATTACACGTACAGCTCAGAGATCAAGCCTGCAAAAGCTGTAATAAAATCAGGATATAACTGCTTCCCCAACCAGCCACATGATCTTACTGCCAATACCATCTTTCCTCTTCTATTTTTCTGGTTATGACTCTTACTTGTTGATAGATGTCAAAATCATACCAAGATGCTTAGAGAGCACAATGGCCCAGAGCAGCGTCTCCCAAGCATGTCTTTCTATATAACCCCTTCTTGGACTAGCCTTTTTCAAGCCAAATCTTGGTTTGATAGATGCATTTCACAGCTATCAATAGCCCTCTCCAATTGAAGAACTGCAGCTTATGTCTTGGGCAAATAAAGTTCACTGAAGAGGAAGGAAAAACAAAACAAAACAAAACAAACCATCATGCTGTAGCTTGCCCTTCTCAATATGCAATATAATCAAGTTAACTGCTACGAATGACCTTCCCAGGATGGACAAACAGGGTGTGCTACATTCTCCACAGCCTCTTGCTGATGGCCAAGTACCTAAATAAAGTTGTACTTGAGCTTTACTGCTGGACTGAAATAATATCCCACTGTGGTCCTTTACATGCAGTTGAATTCTCTCTACTGTACCTTCTTTAAGCCTTCCATCAGCAGCTGCTGCTCCATTTGGGAATATGGTCTTCACAAAAATCCCCATGCGTCCACGAGCAGAATCCTGACCTCCCACAATGCTGAATCCAAGACCCTACAAAAAAAGGGAGAAGCGACAGCTGGCACCTTACTTTATTAATACCTGTGTGGGAAAGACTGCCAATAAGTCAAAGGAAAGATGAAAACCTAAAAGCTTCTGATGAATTGCACTGCCATCTTACCCTCTGCTTGCATTTCCTCATTTGCTTTCACTCTAATACCAACACACTTATCAGCCCAAAAAGTAGCAGCAGGCACCTTAAGCTGAAATAGCAAAAATGCCATTTTGAGATTACTTTAAAAAAAAAAAATCCACTGGGCCAATAGCTTTATGTTATCCTACTTGCATTTTAAAAACCGTAACACATCGCTTCTAAATTGACAGACAGTAGATTTCCACCCCTGAGATCTATATCCGGGATTAACTGTAGTTTTCTCTGCTGCCACAGATCCTACATTTCCTCAGGAAAGAAAAAAAAATAGAAGCTTAAGAACATGACTTAAGGTCAGTGCTGTAATGTCAGGAATGCAGCTGGAATGGGGCTGCCATGGGGGGGCTGCCACGCTCATGTCTCCAGAATAATTAAAAATGTACATGTTCCATGTTGTATTTAAATAAATCCAGATCAATACATTCCCCAGGGCTCCATCTGTTAGCTCTCACCCCTGCACTGCCCTGGCTGGCTGCGGGACCGTCTTGTGAAGCTGATCAGGGAACGGATGAGCACAGCAGAATGAACCTTTCCCCTCTCTACTGAGTTATTTCCCAGCCAAATTACTTCCTCAATCCACCTCTCCCCGACCCATATTTCTCCTGTTGTCACTGCTGTACATGTATTTTACAGAATAAAGAGAAAAGTCACCAACCAGGTGGACAAGGGAAGTGGAAAACTGCTGTGCTTCAATGATCTGAAGTCACTGTTATTATTAGTGCCTCAGGCACAGCTCTCCAGCTGAGGGATGCTGCCAGGGCAGGCACTGTGTTTACAATCCAATACAACACCCAGCTCTTTTATTTTACTCTGTGAATATAAAGTAGACTACCAGTTATGAGCTTCTAGTAATCTGATAAGACATCACCAATTTCTAGAAAGGAAGCATCTCCACTGTGCAACACAAAATAACTGCTCACTGTGCAATTATCAACTGCAAAGCAACCTACAGAAAACAGGAGGCTCCTGCACAGACACAGCAATTCTTCCCCAGCAATGTGGGATATGGTGGGAGAAATACAGCTGCAAAGCACAACAGTTCCCACGTTAGCCCACCTTCGTGCAGAAGTGCTGTCACTCCACAGCAGAAAAAACACCCCCTGCATGTCCACCTACAGATGACAACCCAAGGGTAAACACTTAGCTCCCAGTCAGCAATACGGTGTCTCTGTGGAAATCCTTCTCAAGTCCAGAGACTCCATAAAGCAAATGTTACTGCAAAAATTGTAGTGGAATCCCTAACAGAGGGGATCACTCAAAAGGTGGGTGAAAGGCACCAAAATGGCAGATGCTTGAGGTGGTTGATGATCACTAGAGTCTGCTAACTGCAGAAAGATGGGAGAAGGTGGCTTACTCCACAGGGAGGAATAATCTAATTCTTACGAGAAAAACAGGATTAAAAAAAAAATTATGTATGTGGAAAATAAGGAAATATTCATTTGGAAATGTCATTAAAGACCTGAAGCTCCCAAAACACCACAAGATATAGCAACCATGCATCGATCTACCCAGAGAAACCACTGTTTCTAACTTTCTTTGCTGAACTTAAAGCACAACAAGGGATTTGTTTTGCATTTGAGCTCAAAAGTCAAAACAAGTCTTTTTAGTCCAAAACATATTCATCTGATGAATACAAAGAGTTATTACAGAAAAGGACATGCATATTTATAGCCTATTTAAATGACAGCCCAAATACTACTGTGGATTAGATTAGGGAAAACAATATACACCTAGGTTAATGCTTGTCTATTTTCTGTTAGCATTCAGCCAGCTGGTATCTAGCAAACGTGCAAACATACTACTGGGGGGAGAAAAGAGGACTCTTTGACCCAGAGAATTCAGACAAGCAATCAACCAAACAGGAAACCGTCTTTGGGTTTAACACTTAATTTGCAGTGATGTTTTTTTACTGTATCCAGATTCCACATAGATAACATATGCTTGTCCATAAATACACACGCAAAGAGGTACTCTTCCATAGGTGCACTAGCTTTGCATAAACATGCACATTTAGAGATCCATTACCAATATTTGGTATCGCAGTAATGACCAGGAGCCCCAAATCAGAATGAATGCCACCCCACGTCAAGTGTGTGACACAAACATCACTTCTCCTGCATTTCGCAGGTGTAACTTTGGCATTTACATTTGAAAATGAGATTTATCATTATTGTTATTGTCATGGGCTACCTTGTGAACTGCAGGAAGTCCTGGGCAATGGGAGACACCTCTTAAAACCTCAACTCTTGCTCCATGTGAGAAACCAGCTGCATGCAGAAATCCTCACCTTGCCTTGCCCTTTCATCAGGACGATGTTGGAAATGATGGATGGCTGGGTCAGTCTCCATGGAGATTCCACCTGGGCAGCACTGAAGGAACGGGTGGATTTCTTCACTATATGGTAGTCCTAACAAACAGCAAACAGGGGAAGTCACTCTCATTGCTTGGCACAGGCACTAGGATATAACATCAGGGAAACTGCATGTGTCAGGGAGAGAGGGAGTGGGGGATCTTAGAGATATATTCAGGAAAATGTTTGAGGTATGAAATCCTAGCTTATTATACTCAAAGTGAATCTTGCCACAGTAATTTTCTTGCATTTTGCATAGTAGGATCATTTTGTAATGTACCAGTCATAATTTAGATTAAAAAGATTAAGGGTAGCCTCATGATATACTGAAGTCCTCAGCTGTTTTACAAGAGGAAAAAAAAATAAAGGAAAAAAGAAAAAAAGCCTTCATCATCAAATCATCAAAATAAAGAGAAGCAGGATTTTTTGGCTTAAGTCCTCACATCTCTGGAACTGGAACGCACAGAATCATAGAGTAATTTGAGTTGGAAGGGACCTTCAAAGGTCACTTAGTCCAACCCCCCTGCAATGAGCAGGAATATCTTCATCTAGATCAGGTTGCCCAGAACCACATCCAGCTTGGACGTGAATGTCTCCAGGGATGAGGCATCCACCGCTTCTCTGGGCAACCTCTGCCAGGATTTTACTATCCTCATTTTAAAGAGTTTTTTTTTCACATCCAGCCTGAATCTTCCCTCTTTATGTTAAAACCATCAGCTCTTGTCCTACCACAAGAGGCCTTTCTAAAATGTCTCTATCTTTCTCATAGGCCCTTCTTGTAAGATCAGTCTTGGGATCTTCTAGACACAGCATGAAGTGCCCCCTTCACCATCCTTGGAGTAAAGAAGCTCTTCATAGGTGGCCAACACATCCCATTTTGGGTTGCAGGCCTGGTTTCTGTCCCTGTCGTGTATCTAAATGGCCTTGTTCCACTACTCTCATGTCTGTGAGCTCCAGACAGATCTTGGAGGACCAAGCACAACGAGATGCTCAGAGCCAGCCCTATCTTTGCACCCACCTGCCTGGCTCCTGCCGACTCTAGCTGCTGGGGCAGAGAGTGTTTTCTTCCACCCCGGGAATATTTCACTGCTATTTCGTAAGTCGATTCTCCATTTTCCACCATCAGCTCATCGTCTTCTCCCACGGACTCCAAACGGGATCCAGCACCTTGGAAAACCACAGAAACACACCCGTCAAACATCTCAGAGCCACTTTATCCTCTTGCCAGCGTGCTATGATAGTTTTGATTATCCCCAACTAAAAACCTCCTCCTGCTGTCACAGGTTTTCTACAATCCTTCAGCGATGCTGAACTCCACAGCACCGGTGCTCATGGTAGTAAGCAAAAGTGGAAGATAATTGAGCTGGTATCTTAGGGACAGGAAAGAAATTCAGCTGTTCTCACCCAATGGCACTTGCCAGTGCACTAAGCTCTCAGCTTCATTTATTTAAAATTAAAAGACCTGACACTGTAGCAGTATTCATTTCTGGAGGTGTCACGTCACTTCAAGGGAAATTTTTCTGGAATGGAAAAAGGAAAAATGTGCCAATGAAATGCTATTTTCTTTCCTTCTGGCAATGATCCTAGTCATCTTAAAGAGGAGGAGAGTGCAGAGTTCATGTAAGAAACAGAATTATTTGTCTTGAAGGACATCCTGTAATTATCAGCAGAGTACCCTGCTCCTCACACCAGGGCTCCTCCAAACCTCATTTTGTCAGAGGTCCCCACAGGACCCCCAGTCACAGCAGTTCCCGAACATTTATCCTTGCAATTTCCCTGCCATGCAGGGGAAGGGACATTAACCCATATTTTACAGATGAAAACCCAAGGAACAGACTGGCTAAATTCACACAAGCTGGATTTCATTATGTGGTGTTAAGATTACCTTAAACCGACTCTAAGTTTGTGCTGCCATAGAAAGGAACAGATATGCTTTCCCCTTATCCTCACTGCTCTCCCTGTCTTTACTCTGGGGACAGAGTCACAAACCATGGGCTGAGGTGAACCCACTGTAAATTTGCCCAGGAGATCCCCAAACCCATTTCCTTCCACCTTCTCCTTGCCCAGGGACCGTGCAAACATCACTGCCAGTGCCAAGGAGTGAAGGAGCACAGAGCTAGGCACTCACTTGTTTTCACTCAGCATTAAAGCAATTCTGCTGCCACATCCATAGGCAGAATTTGGACCCACTGTCCAAGCGCGCAGTTTAAACTCACTCCCTGTTCTGGAGTGCAAAATTACCTCAGGTTTTAAAGCTCTCCTTCTCTGGGCACACAGGGCACTGCTGCTGGTGCACACAGCCAGGACAGCTATCTTGGCAGGACCCAGCATCCTGTCACTTCTTTCATTCAAAAATACTCCTGGCATTTACAGTTAACCCTTTCCTGTCACATCTCCCTCTCTTCTTCTAGAAGAACAGTCATATTTCTGTGTTTTCTGACCATCTCTGAATGCAACTTCCTTTCCCACACTGCAGCCCAAGCTCACCCACAGCCCAGGGCCATCAGCACTCACAGGAACCAGGGCTGGATCCCCAGTGAGCCTCCAACACACAGCCGCAGGGGCTACAGGCAGAGGAGCTCCCTGGAGGATGCTAAAAATACCAGAGTAAATCTAAATTAAGCTGAGACAGCAGGGATGGAGCTTCAGAAAGAAACAGGAATGAGAACATGATAGAACGCTGCACACAGGTTACTCTAAAAACCTGGGGGCAAAGCAATAGAAAATCTAGGGAGTATTTGCCATATTGGGTATTTTGATGATGGTGTGCTGAAATATATTCCCCACCTCAGTATCAGAACACACTGAAATATATAGGGAAGAAGACACAGAGAAAAGAAGAAAAAAAAAAAGCTTCATCTTTCTGTCCATTCAGCTCAGGAGGCTGAACACAAACTTCCCTAGCTGGGACCTCGCTGGGAAGGCTGGGACTTCCCTTCCAAATAAAACTAGTATGATCTCCAAAGGAGAGAAATCCTATCTCACAGTTAAAACAAATACACAACATAAAAATTCTATAATTGGTATCTTTTAGCAACCCAGCTTTACCTTGGGATCGACTTCTGTATTTCAGTATGCCACTTCCCAGGTTTGGACTTGGGCTGCTTCCTTTGGATGCTTCTGCACAAGATGGATCTTGAGACTTCTCAGTTTCCATTACCTAACAAAAAAAATAAAATTAAAAAACTTATAATTATTTAGTTGTAAACCTGAAAGGTTGATGGAATTCCTCTCATTTTTACTAAGGGTCAGAAAATTCCACTGCACATAATCTTTTTCTCCAAAACATGTCATTATATTAAGCCAGCATGCATTTCTTCAAGTAATTTTCCACAATGCCTATGGTTGTTATTGTAAATTTTACCAATGGGTAGAGCTACAGCTCACTATGGACAGAGATCCTCTGCAGGGTACCACACTAATGCCTCCAGCACCAACGGCACCTCATTCAGGTGCTTCCACAGGCATTTTAACAAAATTTTAATGCTGCTTTTATTGCAGTTAGTTCAGCTCAGCAAGCTTTCAGAGACATCACAGAGAAAGAAACACTTTAGAAAGAAGTTATTTTATTGATAGTGTTTGGGGCTGAATGCCGATGTATGATGGATGAAAAGCTAATTTAACAGAAAGTTATGAAAATTATATAGCTAAGCACTTACAAGAGAAGCAGCACAAATGCTCTACTTAAATTTGCACATGGAATAGCAACCCCTGCCACCCTGAGTAAATACACCGAGCCTGTTTACCTCCATGTTTGCCTAGCTGGAGGTGACAATACAAGATGACAATGAGCAGCAGCAGCATGGCCACATGGCCAGGGATGAGCAGAGCTGCCCATGTACAAAGCCCACAAAGACTCTCCTCAAGCCGTGTCCTGTGGCAGAGCCTGGTGACCTTCTCTGTGTGCTGCTTCCTTTACTGAGCTACAGCAGCCGCCCTGTCCTAGATGTGCCCCTTCACAGTGATCCTGAACATGCTCCCCTTGGAGATACTCATTCTTCTACATTTTCACCCCATCACCCACCATGCATCCTCTGCGTGAGTATTCAGACAGCTCATGGCAAGGATCACAGAATTCCCAATACAACAATTTGGTTGCACTATACTTTTACTGTACTATGTAAACTGCTAGAAGTCATCTTAAAAGATATCCCACCCAAGTGACTGAACACTCTATTTCCACTATTCAAGTTTAGAAACAGCAGAATCTCCCCCAAAACCTATCTCCAAGTTCCTCTTATCCCCAAACCAAGGAAGACATATATTTATCTTTTGCAGAGAGTCTAGACCTCGTAGTTTCAGCTCAAAGAGTAAAAACTTCAGGAAAATGTAAAACTGGCAGATAACAGGAGGCTGGAATGGAAACTTGTAGCTATTCATGTTAAAGGGAAAGGAATAAAAAGCATGTAATTTACACATAGTTTGCACAACCTAGCTAGTTCTTCTTGAGTTTTCAGGGCTTTGCAGCAACTACTTCAGAGTCCAATTCTAGTATCAAATGCTTTGCAGATCACAGCTCCATGTAATCACGTTCATATGTAGCAGAAAATAACCACACCAGTCTGAAAAAACATGAGTTTACGATTTGGCAATCCTAATGAGGCATAAGATTCCAGAAAAAAAATCAAGAAATGATATCCCAAAACCCACCCAAGAGACCCAAACTATCAGGGATTAGCCCACAGCCAAAGCACCACAAATTCTCTATGAGAGACAGGGTTACCCAAAAGACAGAGGAAGTGTTTGGAAGTGAGCCAGTACGTCATGGATCACACAAAAGTTATGTTGTAATTTACCATACAAGTGAAAATACTCTTTAATGATAGTATCAAGAGTGTACAGTGAAAATGCCTACTTCTTAGAAAGGTAGAAAGTATTTGTGCAAACACACAAAAATCATGTAGCTGATGGTTTTAAAGGTGTGCAAAACAATCAGTACTCAGGGCAGTGTTAACCCTGCAGTGGAGAAATACGTGAAGCATCAGGCTGAATTAAAACAAGAGGGATGCCTCACCAAAGAAGTCAGTTTTGCTGTTTAACTATCCTAACAGACAGGGATGGGTCCAACCTAACCTTTTCTGGAGCAGAGCACAGCCCAGCTCGGGTCCAGATCTGTAGAGCAGTTTTGGTTTTGGGGCACATATGCACATGTGCAGTTACACCTAATGAGACCCCGTAATTGTCAGCTGGACTGTTTCCTCCAGCTCAGAGCATGGGGGGAGAAATTGAATTAGTTTGCAGCAGTATACAGAGAGAAGCTGCAATCACCACTGCCACAGACAATTTGCACCCAGAGCTTGGGCTCAGGAGTGACCCATTTGGCACCTCTTGTGTTTCTGCTACACAGGGTTTGGAGCTTTTATTGGTTGTATTTATTTTGACTGTGCAACAGAACCAAAGTACGGATGCGTTCTGCCATTACATACATTTCTGTCTATTGGGGTGAGAGGAAAAACAGGAGACAATTGCCACCTGCGTTAAGACTGTGCACCCTGTTCCTCCCCTTCAACTCTGTGCAATCCTGGAGGTTGTGAGCCTACAGACAGCAAACCTCCAAACCCCATGTGTGATCCACAGAAGGTTATATATGTGTGCAAATACCAATGCCAAGGAAAGCCTCAAGGCTTTCTCGGTAGCTTCCTGAAATTACATTTTATCCAACTTGGCTTCAGACTACAATAAGAAGTAAAAACATCTAAATCACCTATGTCTGTGTTTCTCTCTCATTTTAGCGAAAATGCTTTTCTGACATCGCTTATAAACACATAGGGGAAGACACTTTAGCATTTGTAATGAAGTAAATGCTCTCTAAGTTGTTGAGCTTGTCTAATAAACCACCAAAAGTTTCATCCTATTCAGAAAACACTTAGAAATCCAATCCATAAAGCTTGCGAGAACTCCCAGAAGTTGTGCGTCTGTAATCTTTGGCTCTCTCATAACTTAGACAAGAAGAAAATCCCAGCTCCACCTTATCCTTCTGGCCACACATGAACGTATCACTTTACTGTCTCGAGACGGCTGCCCAGATTTAACCATGCCATTTTAATTTTCCTCACTTTCAAGGAAATGGAGCTCGTTATTTCAGTTCTGTACGCCTCTTATTAAACTAAAGCAATAAATCCTGCCCAACACCACCCTGGCGTTAAGGACAAGGGAAGCTTTAACATGCGCAGTAGTTTGGAGGGAGATCTAAAAATAGAGCTCATTTTGCCAGTTCATTAAGTAGCTCCAGGATCAAGTGATGGTGACATCTCAATTGATTTCAAAGGAAACAGCGCTATCATGAACACGCGGTCCTGGCACAGCACCAGAATGAACTACTGCCCTTGGAGTCCTCACTTGGGCAAAGCTCCAGGGTGACCAGGCCCCTAATTAGGCAAGAGGAGGAGCAGGATTACGAGAGTCTGCATTGTTTAACCGCAAACAGCTTGGCAATCGTTGCCGATCTACAAAATCAAGGCAGCACACAGGGGATGATACAATTTAATGAGCAAACTGCTTCACTGCTGCTGTTGTGGAGCTCCTAAGCTGCCTCCTTTGCCATCAGCAAGCCCATCTGACTCCCCATGGTGCAACCTTCCGGCTTCCTTGGCAGAGGAGCGCTAGCAGCATACAGACAAGATTAACCTGATAGGGAGTTAAACAGTGAGAATTAGACTGAGCTGTCTGTCACATGCCAAGTTCAGCCCTTCCTGCACTGACAAAGCAAGTTCACTAACAAGTCCATTGTCCTTCTTTAAAACAGCAGTGTGAAAGCAGAATGGCTGTGCCCCTACGCACGGCAACCCTCCACAAGCACCATGGGGTAATTCCTCATCTTCTTTGGCCATGACAGCCAGGAGTTTTTCCTTAAGCAGCACCACCCCAAACATATTTAATCATGAAACACCCCAATGCCACTGTCTTAGGGCAGCCAGTGGGATGAACTCAATGAGTGCCCAAGGGCACCCGGCACCAGACCCTTCAGAGAAAGAGACAAAATGCCTGACACAAATCTGGCTTCACCTGGTCCTTGCACAAAGTCTTCCCTCTTCATCCCTTGAGACCAGCTGATGCCTTAAAGGCTTTAACCTTTCCAAAAATTTTGAAGATTTTCTTCCAAGGTCTATTACAATTCTAGTTGTTACAGTTGTTTGTGCAATTATTTATTGCTTGATGGAGCACAGCATGCTTTAAGCCTTAAATGCATCTGGACACAGGCCTTTTACCTTGCACAGAAAGTAAAATACCTTCTCTTTAAATTAGCTCTTTTCGAATTTAATTGAATCCATCTCTCAAATAAATTACAAGATGCAGCACTATAATTTACAAGCATTAGCACTGCAAAAGATGCAAAGCCCATGGACTTCATAATCTTGGCCAGCACTGAGTTTTCTGCAGCTTACTGCTCTGTTTTAGGGCGTGAACAAAGATTCCGAAATGCTGGAAAGAGACAGGCCAGGATGCGCAGCATCAGTGGCTACAGTGCCCAGGGGCACCCTTCTGAAACACAGCACCTCCCAGTGCCAAGGAAACCCATTTGTCATGGGGCTAATGACAAGTCCAAATTAAACCCAGATTTAACTGGTTTTGGTGCGAGGTACAGGACACCCCTTTTCCAAAGGATATTGCATTGCTACTCCCCTCTGTCACAGTACAAACACAGAGTTCAAAATGGAGAAGATGAGGAATATCATCTCCACGGTCAGCACTAACTCAGTGCCTTAACTGGCATCTTAGAAGATCCTGGTGAAGCAGCTCTGCACATTGGCCAAGGCATGCTCCTCCAGCAATGCTCCAGAAGGGCTCAGATTTGGGCTAACCTAGCATGACTGTTGAAACAAAGCAACAGCCACCTTCCCCAGCAGCTTGCCTGGGAATTACCCATGTTGGTACCACTGGGTGCAGACTTTGCTTCCTCCTGCCCAAGCAAAAGGGATGGGAACCTGAGGCCTCCACTGCCTAATTATAAAGAAAGTGTTGGAAAACTCCCTGTTCATGTGCAGCAGGAGATCAGGAAATCTGATAAACAGTCAAGAACTGGAGCTGCCCTACTTTTTGAATAGGTGGAAATGCCAAATAAACAAAACAAAAGCCTTAAAAGTGGTCTCTAAGAATGGATGGTCTGTCACTCTACCAAACGCCTGCATTCAAAAGCCACCCTAAGTGTTCACTGTAATGCAGTAGTTGCTGGAAAGGGCATTACTGTCAGCTCCAGGAGATATAAAACCCCAGTGGTTATGTTTATTGCTTTTTACCAAGTCTATAGAGCAGTCACACACAAACCTGCACATGAAACATAACCTGGCGCTCATCAGCACAAAGCTAGCAGCAATATCTGTTCATGCACCTTTGGCAAACAAACTGGAAAAGCACTGTGTCGGAGCAGAGTTTCTCTTATCTTCCAAAATGCTCTCATTTTGTATATATAATTATATATACAAAATAAATAGAGTTATTTATATATTTTGTATCCAAAACCTTCTCCCGTGTATTTGATACCAGGAGCCCCAGTGCGCGGATCATGGTCCAGAGGATGCCGGCTGGTTCTTGATGTAGCAGGATCCCAGCTGGGCTGGCTCCTAAGATGCACTGGTGCAATGTTGTATTTTTGGTCAGGGCTGCAGTTAAGAAAAGCACACTTCCTTTTCAGGTTTCCAAATAGTCACTAAAATCAATGATAATATTTCCAAGAGACAAAACTTTAAAAATATCCTTTTTAAATAGGAAGAAATGCAGGAAATGGCTAATGCAGCTAAGCTCTCCAAGAAACAGATATCACAGACAACACATTCCTTGGAAATAGCAAGATGTTCCCAGCTAAACAGTTACCAATCCTTTTTGGACCAGATAATTATAATAGATTGGAGAAGAACAGTTTTCATTAGAAGCAGATTAGCTGAAGGAAATCAAATGCACCCATTTCTGAGATGGTGCACAAGCAGATAACTGCTGAGTTTTGGGAGGCTTTTTTGTTGGTTTTGTGTGTGCGTGTGTGTGTGTGTGGTTTACCCTTTATTCCCCCAAATACCGACACATTTGCATGCAGTTTAGTCGGTGTCCACGAGATGTCTCCATGTGCTGCAGACAGGTACCAGAAAATGGGTCCTGGTAAACAGGCGACAAACATGGAACTCAAGTTGTGTGAAAGCTGGTTCAGCTCCTCCGTTATTTTCTCTAATAAGCACTCAATTCATGGCTTAGCACAAATCCAGAGCTTATGTATCATGCGAAGCAAGAAAAACAATAGATTGCTTCTGCTGGGTTTTTTTTTTTGTTTTCTTTCTTTTTTAAATGACAACCTTTTCACTCATGGTCGGGGACAAAGCAAGCAATAAACAGACCTCAGAATAAAAACCTCTCCTGAGAGCAAAGCAAGACCTTCCTAATATCCATGTCAACCCACAGCTGCAGAAAGCATCCCCATGACACAGCTGGTGGAGAGCTTTGGATTTCAGCTCCAAAATCATGTTTTATATCATCCTAAGTACACAAGAATACAGAATATGTATGAATTAAGTGTCTTTCATACCTGAATCAAGGATCTGAAGGCTCATATATTATACAGGCCACCTTTATTTAAGAACAGCACATCTCAAATGGGTTTTAACAAAGCCCAACCAAGACTGGACTGTATACGTGCTCAAGAATATGCAGATACACACACTGCAGATGTGATGATAATGACATTCACGCTAACTCTCAAATCCTACAGTCTTTATCATCCTTCTGTTAATCATCCTTATGTGAACCGCATGGCTGTGACAGCATCTCTCTTGTTCCAGTGCCATGAGGGGGTTATTTTTAGCTTGTTCATCTCCTTCAAAACTGGGAAGCTATCCAAACAGCCAAAGGAGAGACAGTCTGTACTGTATCTGTTGCTTTATGGGAAAAGCCCTCATTCACAAAAACAAAGACCGTGCAGAACCTGTACTGTAGATAAACGTGTTTCTATTACTCTGCTGATTTGGCTTTCAAACATATCACACAGGAAGAACAAAAATTGCAACTCTGGGCACTGTGTGCACTGATACTTATGGTCATCTCAAAAAGGTTATCTTCCACCAGCCCAAGCAACAGGAGATACTTCACAGTTTGCAGGCTGCATCATACCTACAGGGAACCCTTCAGAGTACTAGCCTCTGGGTGAAACAGTTTTCTCTGGGCTTGCCTTTAACACAGAGGCAGTAGCAAGTGGCCCAGAAGGGCTGGGAGCCAGGCACACGGAAGGATGCGATTGCTGCTGAATTAGTCCCTCCTGACCTGAAGAACACATTCACATTAACGTCTCCTTGACAGGTCAATTTTAGAACGTGTGAAAGCCAGTAATTCAATTGCACTGCCTCCCTGGGGGCCTTTCACCACTCTTCCTCCTCCCTGAGAACTCATGTGATGTGTGCCCACACCTTCCCCAAGCTCTTGCCATCCCTGCTCCACCACCATCAGCCCATCACTGAACACCCCCCTGGCAATAAGACAAACTGCAATTGCTTATTTTCATGTGATATGCCTTCTGGAAACAAGATAAGAAGAACAGCCATACTGGGCAACTATTTTGTCCCAAATATTTTGTCATTTTCTCTTCCCCAAATTCCTAACTACTTGTACACTAAAAGCTTATACTTGGAATCACACTGTAGGACCCAGTATCTGCTCAGCTACAGCATGATTGAAGGGCACTGCATGGGCACAGGCTCACAGATACGCTGGACAAGACTATCTCAGAAAGGTACAGCGCTGCCAGACAAATACAGCATTTACAGCTGAGCAGCAGCTCCAAGCCATGCTAAGGTACAGCTGGACCCTGCCCATGCCTGCCCCCACAGGGCAATGTGACACGAGGCAGGATCTGCAAACATTGCTAGCCCTCACGGAAAGGAGTTACTAAACCCTTCTCCAGGACCAGGTATGAGCCAAATCTCATACCAGCTCTTCATCTTCTCCCCACCACCACCAAGAAAATATTTCATTGCAAGGCAGATTTCTGCCAGCAAAAGGTCTTTCCTGCCTTTTTTCCCAGCCTTTTGGTGCAGTTTGAGGAGTAAGCAACCTCTTTTGAGGCTGCAGTGCCCTAATGGGAATGAACGCTCAAGTCCTCCAAGTAATGAGGGCCCCTCCCCGTGCTTTGCACACATTTAATTGTTGAGTTATGCTTCCTGTTCCTTCTCAATGCTAATGCTTTCTCTGAAATTCTCTCCCAGTGCTTCCAGAAGAACTTTTGACCCCAAGACTGTTTTTAAACTTACAGCATTGTTATCCTCTTCCTTATTATGCTTGCATGGCTACAGGTAATTACACATAGATCCCCTGGTAAGACAGAAAAGCTCATGACAGAAAATATGTAAGCAGTCCTACAGCTCAGATGAAAAATAAAAATGGGGAGGAAGGGGAGTTACACAAATGCATTGCTTTATATTCACAGAACAGGTTTATTTATCCATTTTCAGCTACATGTCTTGCAAAAAAAAACACAAGTGGGTTTTGGCAGGGATAAGGAAATCCCACTCATGCAAGAAACCTTTAACTGGAGACATCCTGTTTCTATTACTTGTATTAGAACCAAGACCTAGCTGGGTCATGGCTGTCTCTGCATGCAACAGAGTCCACTGCTCGTGTGAAGGTACACATCAAACACTTTAGGTCAATGCAACATGATTAAACATGAGCTAAAGGGGCTTGCCACTCCACAGCAGAGGGGTCATGCAGCCGAGGATGCTGCCAGAGGCTGTGCCTGCATGGTGAGCTTGGGCATAGGGAGGCAAATTGCCTCTCTTCCCAGCTTCCCCCCCATACGCATAGGGGTAACTATGACCTCCTTTCCCAAATAAGAAATTTCTCTCTTGTACAATTCCAATCTGTACGGAATAGACTCATCTCAGGGTGCTGCCTCCAGCGTTATAAATGGCAGATACCAATGGGAGAGAACAATATTAAGTACTGAGGCAGACACTCTTTTGTATTTAGTAACATTCTGCAATTTCAAGCCATTAATTTGAAGCTAGTTACTGAAGGTGAACACCTGAAAAATAAGGTACTCGGATCATCATATACTGAACAACAGAGCACTACCAGAAACAAAAGCAAAACACTTTTGAAGCAATTAAGGATGGCACATGTGTCTGTCTGGAGACCCAAAATGCCCTAAATTCATCAGACACTTGGCAAATTCTTGGCAGACCTGCTTTCTCTTTAGAGTTCATTTCCCAGGATGCTCTGCAAGCCAGCAATACAGTGACAGATTCAATTTCAGGCAACAGAAATACTTGGAAAAGTGAATTAGAATTGAAAATAAATCAAAGGCAAATACTATCATATCATCCTATTTCACTCAGACATAAATAATGACATTTTAAAATACCAACATCAACAGCTCAAGGCAAAATACGGACTGCGGGATGTGGGGAGGAAGGGTTTAAATCCCCGAAGTGCCTCAGGAGAATTTAGCATAACACGACTCTGTGGCCTGGTATTTTGTATCTGAAGTTAAGACACATTTTGGCTAAACTAGCTCTAAAAGAAATGCTCTTCAAGGATATTAATGGAATCCTTTTTCTGCCTGGCAGCACAAGTTTTATTGAAGTTAGAACTTTAAGGGATGTTTCCTGTTAAACAGGGCTTTACATAAGGAAACTGTAACAACAAAGCTCCAATTACATTTGTACTATGAAACTTTAATCAAGGGAGCACAACAAGTGGACTTTCAAGGAAGACTTAAAAGTGATTATTTCTCTTAAATTAGTTTTCAGGTGTCACTAAACTCTTCTGCTGTATCCCGGGGAAGCTGACCAGCTCAGATTATATTTCCCTCCCTGGAAACACTGGAGCAGAACTTAAAAGAGTTTTAAAGAACTTGCTCACAGAGAAAACTTTAGCCCCTAGAAATGAGACTGGAGAGTAAGACAGGTTGGAAGGAACCTTTTGGGGTCCCTGGTCCATTCTCTACCTCAAAGCAGAGACAACTTAGGTTAGGTTCCTCAGGGCCCGATTCAGTACATAACTACAAGGATGAAAATCTGCACGTATACCTCAGTTCAAGTGATTATTTTTTTCTGCTTTGCTCAGCTTTTTAAGCAATCAGGTGCTAAGGCATTAACAGCAAGTCAAATTATGGTTCTGAATACTCAGCACTGAATTATATTCATAGTTAAGTTAATAGCAACCCTAAGAGCTCCTGCAAATTTTGTACTATCAGAAGATAGTATGGAATTAGATAAGCACTGTGTTGGTCAGAAAAGGGACAGTGAAACCTCGGCTAATAATAAATCACTCTGAGTTACTTCTTGTTACCTATGCACCCAGAACCGGACCGCATCCCTTTGAGCCTCTACAAAGCCCTGCAAAGTAAACAAGAAAATTAATTAACCTCTCATCAGAGGTGAGAAAATGGTGGTAAGGAAGGTAACTCCTCATCAGAGCTGGACTGAGAATTG
This sequence comes from Pezoporus wallicus, assembly GCF_028554395.1. Taxonomy (NCBI): domain Eukaryota; kingdom Metazoa; phylum Chordata; class Aves; order Psittaciformes; family Psittacidae; genus Pezoporus; species Pezoporus wallicus. Next base: position 988,363 of record NW_026642642.1, read on the forward strand.
GTTTCAAATCTGAGAGGTCTAACACTTAAACTAAGACCACAGCTCCAGCTACCTGGTATAGACCTTGAGTACCACCCACTCACCTACACTGACCCAATTAACTGGTTAAAAATGGTCCGTCTTAGTTCCTGCTTTAATCACCAGTCACACTGACATCCTTACCTACAGTGCAAATATAATGGAATATATATGAAAGAGAAGATGTATCATCAAGAGAGTGGGAATAGCAAAGAACAGTAATTTCCAAAGCAATTTTGAAATAATCTGTATGACTATATATATACACATGTGTGTAAAATAAAATCAGGTGATACACCATGTTCATCCTGACCTTGAAATCAGCTTCTAAGCTTTGCTATGAAAAGCCCTTCCTATCTTGTCAGGTGGAAAAAGAAGACGTGTGAATTTTATCTTTTCCATACATTTACCTTCCTGCATCCTGCCTGGTGGCACGCAGGATTTGCTCAGCTCAGGCTGCTGTGAAGTGATAAGAATAGACCAGGCTGTGCATACAGTCAAGGGGTCTACACTTACAGACTGTCCTCCATGGGCTGCAGAGAGCCCTGTCTGCACTCCCAACTCTGAGACAGCAATTAGAAGGGGAATGCAAAGGCATCCTGTGCTTTGGATTAGAAGAAAAAGGATTTCATGTGCAGCTCAAGCCAAACAAAAGAGCTGATGTTCTGAGAGTCACTAATAACTAATTACAAACCTCTGAATTACATTTCCACCAACACAAAAGAACTAATAGAAACAAAGAAGAAAAATAAATCTTGCTGCTATTCTTCTAATGTGTTTATTGCACCCAGATTTCTGTAATTTCCCCTCCATTCCCCAGTGCTGCATTATGAAAGTACAGAGCTACTGCTATCGGGGGTTAGAGTGCCAGACAGGCAGGCAAGCAAACTGGCTCAGAACTGGGCTACCACCATTGCCAGCTGCAGCAGAACTGAGACAGACATGCGGGCAGGCTCCAAACTCATGTCCGTGCTGAAGGGCTCTGGGCAGGCTCCTGGGTCTTCATGGTGGCAAGCACCTCAAGCTTGCCCTAGCATTATGTTAATCTGGAAAAGAAACACCCAACAACAAAGCCACTGCTGAAAACCATGCAGAGCCTTGCTCTGGAATCAGGAGCAAAACAAGTGACAAATAGCATCCAGAATATACCAAAAGAGTTACTGGAATGCCAGGACCTGAATCCTGAAGCCACACATAATATAAGTTTTGACAAAATTGAGTTTTACGTTTAAGCATTGCTGAGCCACGGCCTTATGAAAAACTATCAGAATTTGAAACATGATATATATAGGAATTTAAAGTATTTTGATGACCAAAAGAATGCCCACTCAAGTTAGCACACAACCACTACACCATGTTCAGCATGCAAAGCATCCCTGATTTGTTTATTTTTCTTTTCCTTCACCCCAAAAGAAGCACAGGAACAGAAGACAGTCTGGCACATGGAAGAGAAGACAGTGCAGAAATACCAAAACTTGTCACAGTAAAGAACTGTGCAATCATGAGGACTGTTATAAGCATAGAGTCAAAGAAAGCAAGAGATAACAAGCAGGTAAGAATTGAGCAGCAGCATCAGTTAGACTATAACATGAGACTTGTCCTGGGAAGCAGTATTTTTGCCCAGAAATGGGAAAGGATAAGAGTACAAAATCGAAACAAGTCACCAAATCAGCATCACATCAGAGCCATCCAAAGGTTTGAGAGATTTATTACAATTGCTGCAGAAAAGAGGGACAAAAAAGACAAGGGTAGAAAATAAGGTTAAGAGCGTCAAGTGAATCCACCTGCCTTCCCTGCCAGAAAACCAGCCTGCAAGCTCTTTAGAGTAGCAAATATAATTTTATTCTTTGTCTGTACAATACATCAGAAACTCAGAACACCAATGAAGTTTCAGAGTTGCTACATTACAAATAAATACAATGATCCACTTAATCTCTACTTAATGCAGCCCTGAAGGGAATGCAAGTGAGATTATTAACTGGCCACATTTATTCAGCAGAGCTTCAGTTGCAGTTCACAGCCAGAAATTCAACTCTCTCCCCTAAAAGTGTCTGTTGGCTTCAACAGAGCAAATAAAAACTTGAAGAGTTGGATCAGAAACTGTTAAAGAAGTTCAGTTACAAAAGGAGGGGAAAGCAGAGCATGTTACTAAGTAAGCACTGTGAGAGACTTTGCATCAGATCCAACAAAAGCACTGGAAGTGGTGGAAAACAATCCAGCAGCAGAGAGAAAAACAAAACCATGATTGCCACAAAGCTTGGAGGACACGAGAGCTTCAGCTCCCTGTGCTGGTGCTTTGCTGCAGAGATGGCAGATGCTGTGGTAGATTCCATCCCCATTGCAGCTTGTCACCCACGTCCCATGAAAAGAAGGGCTGGGTGGGATTGCCCTGTCTCGAGGACCTGCTTTGTGTCAGGCTGTAGAAGAATGTGACAGATGCAAAAGAGCACCAAGGGAGAGAGTGAACATCACACCAAAGCCACACTTACAATGACTGGTTTTTCAGGAGATGCATTCACTCCTTTCACATCTTCTTCTTCTGGCTCCTCGTTTTCCTTATTGTCAGTGCAAGAGACAGAGTCTTGGACTGAGCAAGTGCTAAGCAAGTCTGGCAAACTGGTAGATGGGTACTTCAGAAAATCCCCTTCAGCAGATTCCTACCCAAGAGACAACAAAATATGTTACATCACGTGCAGAAAACCATCAAAACCATGGTGAAACTGCTCCATTTCGTCTGCCCAGGAGACCTCTCTCGTAATCCTCCCCTCATTATATGTGCTCAAACTTTATTAGTTCAGTTATAAAAAGCAGACCCCATTTCAAAGCGCACATATAGTAAACATAGGCCAACGCACACCTAAAACATTTAGATTTCATACATGAGAATTTAAAATATATACTTCAGCAGCCTGCTCCTCCCCGCTTTGGTTTTATTAAATGTCACTGTGAGCAGATTAGGAGTTTACAAACCTCATTACTCATTTCATTGCATCCCAAATCACACTCTGCTCTCCTGCTCTCTCCCTGTGGATGTTCCCTCCACATGTTTTTCTATCTACATGCATAATAATAGACAGACAACCCTACTTAGGAGAACAAAATGAAAACTGACCCAACCGATCCTCTACCAACTCACGTCCTGATGCTTCAGGATTTGTTTCCAGTCTTTGGCACCTTTTTCAGGAAGCAAACACGTGCATCAACTGAAAGCAGTGGCCAGACAGATTCTCATTTTATTGCTCTCAGAACAAATGCTGTGTTCAAGAATGCTCACCAAGCCAAACTGCAAGGCTGCTTTCCCATACCAACAAATAATGCCGAGGGAGTTGCTGTGGAATACTTCACCTACTTACACCCTTTCTGAGACATGGCAGAGGCTGGATTTCCCACTGCTTGCCTTTTCAAGTCTTCCTCCCAGGGACAAGAACACAGCCCAAGTGCACAGAGCACAGGCCAGACAGATTCACAGCCTGATCAGGAACGTGAAGTTTTACGCTGTCCACTTATTCACGTTTATTATTTTGATGCAATCATCGCATGAACAAGCAAATAACTTTAAGGAGAAATTTATGCAGTCTACTGCCTTGTGTTTTGGCAGAGAGTCCAACTGTCTAAAGGAAATACAAAATGTACCTACTTCAGGTCAAAGCATGCTGTTTCCAGAGTAAACACCAGTGGGGTTAATACCAGGCTGTGAGCCTACAGAAGGTCTTCAATTAACTTCACTGTCTAACTGAAATGTTAAGAGAATTTATAGGCTCTTCACTTTGAATTTGGTGAGATAGAACCTCTTCTCCAAAGACATGTGCATAAAGCATGCTGGTTAGCCAAAACCCAGGCATTAAACCTGCAGAAACCTGCATCAGGTTGGCTGGGGCAATGTAAAGATGAATCCAAGAAAAAGTTAAAAGACACTGATACAGTGGCTTGCTGCAACTTCATCCTCCACCTGGAAATGCAGGCTTATCAGCGGCCCCTTTGTCCCAGGATGCTTCTGCTACCACCCCAAAGGCCCACCTGCAGGCAAGTCCTTCTTTGAGACCCCAGGCACTTTTGGGACCTGGTTGGCCACCCACCAAACACCTACATCAACCCAAGCAAGGCTACAGCAGGCTGTAGTCCAGGCAAGGGAACAAACAGGGGTGGGCAGGATTTTCTTAAACAAAGGAAAAATATTGTGTAATATCCTCTCAACCTCTCCTGCAATGAAAGCAGAACGAAGAGCCCAACTGATAAATGAGTTCCACTCTCATTTCCCTGAAATTTCACACTCCTTTATCTTCAAGAGCTCCACTCCAAGCTATTACTAAGGACAAAATAAAGAACTCGAGCCAAGAGATCATCATTGAGAGACCTCAGGCACACAGACAGGACAAGAGTTGAGAGCTATGAAGGCTACACAGGCAGGAAGCAGGAGAGGCTGAGAACAGCCTGCTTTATTTAGCATATATTTTAACAAAACGTCTTTGGCCAAAACTTAAATAATGTCTGCATGAATAAATACAGACTCATTTGCACACTGAATGACACTGAGAATACAAGCAAATCATTAAATTGATCTATACCCTGCTGATTTGCCACAGATTTATGGCAGCTACTGATCTATTCCCCATATCTGTGTGTTAAATTTAGGGGAACAAGTGTGTACATGCCATTCCCCATCAAAACTAAGCCCTTTCCACTCAGTACTTCACAAACCCTTATGGATACACACTCAGGAGATCACCAAGGAGAGGACTGTACCTTGCTAGCGACCACCAGCTGCACCAGGCCAGCAGCTGAGCGAAGAAGAGCCACAGCATCCTGGTGGGAGAGCCCAACCAGCGACTGCCCGTTGATCATGAGGAGCTCATCGCCCGCCGTCAGCCTGCCATCCCTGCGAAACAAAGCAGGAACACAGAGCTGCAGGGCGGTTCTTCCCCGGGGCCAGGCTACATGCAGTGGGACATGAAGGCATGGATGAAATGATCTGGCTCATGCTAAGCTTGCATCAATTGGTACTATGGGTTTTGCTCCAAAAAAGTGGCTCAAAAAGGTGCCCAAGAAAATTATTGTTATAAGAAGAGCCATTCCACCCTCTTTGCAGGCCTGAGACCCCTCAAACCTTCTCTGTGCCCCCCTGGAGAGAGTCAGGGAGGAGAAGTGAACCCTGTCTCCACCCCATCAGGAACAGGGCCTGGCAGGGAGCAGTCTGGGTTGCACAACCCACACTCATCCACTGCCAATCCCATGGGAAGGCCCATCTTCCAAAAAGGGACTTGGTGAAAAAGCCCCAGCAGCCATCAGGCTCCTTGATTTATGCTACATCACCAAGCAAGTGTTTGAGCAGTCTATAATTTGGGCTAAACACGCTGGAAGAAGTTTCAGTGACCAATTACAAAAACAAGTTTTTAAGCTTAAAGTGCCATATTCTCACCCTCACACAAAGGGAGGGCAAAACCCCATGCGTCTCATGAGTCTGGTTAACAGTGATGGCCACGGATGCCCCATGACACCCACCCCCACATCCACCACCATTGCCTCACCTGTGTGCAGAGCCTCCTTCCTCCACATGGGTGACAATGATGCTGTGAGGGGATCGCTTTGACCCTCTGCCTCCCGTTATCTGGATTCCCAGCCCGTCTGTCCCCTTCAGAATGTGCATCTTCCATATGCGGCAACCTTCTCGCTGAGAGAAAACGTGCAGAGAGTCCTTGAATTTGGATTTGGACACTGAGAGAGGGCTGGGAGGGTACAGTGGGGAGCTATTAGCACCTTGCTGCCCATCACTACGTATCTGTATAGCTCAAGCTATATGGGTGGTTTTGCTGAGCTTTGCTGTGTTAGCTGAGGTCCAAGCGAAGCAGGCAGAAAGAAGAAGGCAGCACAGAGAAGGATCAGTAGAGATTGTAGAGATTTCCTTGCAGGGCTGTTTGCAGCTTTTCTGAGCCACGCAGAGGTCCTGCTCTCAGTGCCCCGATCCTTCCCGAAGCAAACAGCAGTCTCAAAACCCATCACCAAAACTCAAGGATGAGCGGTGCAGGGTTGCAGAGGAGCAAGACATTGTTCAAGTGGGACCTTGTACACCCAGTAGTGATGCTGCTATTACAGCAGGGACCAGACTGGCATCACACTGCAGCATTTCCCCCCTCCAGGGGAGTTTGCAGGATTTGAGATATAGGAAAGAAAATACCAGCTTCAAATTATCAGCTGCCAATCAAATATTTCTTATTGGACAGTTGTGTTACAGACTGTAAGTAATAGATTTACCCACCACAGAGAATAACTTTTCAGTTTAAACAAGTTAATAAGCCATGTTTATGACATCTTTATTCATTTTTTTTAAATGATCCTAAGTATTTATCCAAAAGAGCTTTACAAACTCTAGAGTAATACAAGTGCAAAAGCTAGCTCCCATGAGTGCTACCAGCAGGATGGGGCATAAGTAAACACAAGTGTGGCAGGTATCAGCAGAGGAAAAAAGGAAAGAGAAAACCAAGCAAGCAAGCAAGCAAGACATGTAAGACAACTGCCAGGACTCTCTCAGAGAAGGGAATAACCAGGATAACAGAATTATGAGAAACCCTAGGAAGTTTTCAAGCTTGCAAGACAGCAAAATGCACAATTTGGAGGCAATTTTTAGGCCATGTGTTGTAGCCACCGGGTACCAGGTCAGCTATTTCCAACGGGGTCTGTTATGCACACAAGTAACGTTCTCACAGTACGCAAACAGCTAAGTAGCAAAGATGATTAAAATTTCATGCCAAACTGTGAAGAGCATGTACAATTGCTGCCTGTTTCTAAGAAGTGAAACTGCTAAATATATCAGCAAACCCAAGGGTTGTGGCAGCAACCTGCAGATTTTAGGTTTATCAGAGCCTTTATTAAGTGAAGACACATTTTTGTTTTTACCTTATCACTGGGACCCTATGCTGAAACTTTTAACTTCAATGCAAGATGCAGTTTTGCAGATACAAGAACAAAGGGGTCAGTATCTACCCTGATATCTTAAGAACAAAGTGAAAAATAATAACGTTATACAGCCCCTAGAACACAGGTAGAAGAAACAGGGAAAAACAAACCAGGTGTCTTAAGAGGCAACCCAGAAGACTGAGGCTGAAAACATCCACACCTGTGGGTAATTTGTTAATTTGAAAGTCACGCATGTGGGCAATATTCCAACATGTTTAACTGGGATCCTCAGTGCATCAATAAAAGCCCTGTCTCCCGCTGAATAACAGGACATGCCAGGACAGAGAATACTTACAAGATAAACTAGAGTGATACATGAGACATCGTGTTAAACGCAGGGGCAAGAGTCAACTATATTTATCTACTTAAAAACCAGAATTGAGCTACAGCACGAAAATGCTCCAGAGAGGCTTTCTTGCTATAAAGTACCTTGCACTCGTAATGAAAACAGTGTAACAGTGAAACGCAATCTCTCTGCCTCCCCCAGTCTATTCGAGGCTGTAATGATGACCATCTATTCTCCCCGCAAGATGCCACTCCGAGTGTCCCATTGTTGAATCCAGTTTGGAAGCAGACCCTCCAATAAAGTTTAACAATGTGGTCATAAAATTGTGTTTAATGGTTTGCAAAAGCTTTCTGGAATGCAAGTTATTCAAAGGCCCATGATGTGCAGTGCCTAGTTTGCATTCCTCAGCACTCCTCACTATCCTACATCGTATTATTAAAAAATCCAAAATTTATTCTTAACTGACCCACTCTCAAACATTGGTTTACATAGTAAAGCACATGGCAAGACTCTGCTGCTCTTGATGCAAACACCATCTTATTCCCCTTGAACTCCCACTGGAATCAAAAGCACTTGCAAAGTAAAGCATTAGCTGGTCCGAATGCAGATGGCAGAGTGCTGCCACAATAAAGACAAGGAAACCATGTGGCACACACCCAAACATGTATCTCTTTTTACTCATTTTCAAATGACATGGTCACCATCTCCTGTATAAGAAAAGGCTGTCCCTCGAGTCCCCACCAGTCAGCTGCATGCATTTCACTGGGATAAACAATTCGGTGCTGACTAGAAATCAGATCCCTTCACTGCTCTTTACCTCATAAAACATTCATAGCTTTACATTTAACCATGTTCTACAAAGCAAAGGCCCCCCACGAATACACAAGTACCTTCTAGCTACGTCACTGCAAGATTTTGAAAGCTAAGTATTAAAAAGTAGAATGCTAGCCTTCGCTTGAGACCTCTGGGAGAAAGCAGAAACCCCTTCCTTTCCCTATAAAGCTGCTATCTCCTTTGCAGAGAGCAGCAGAGGATACTTCACAGCCAGCTACAAAATGCTGCTATTTTGAATGTGCATCTTATGTCACTCCATTGCAGGAAAGCCTTAATAGTAAAGCTCTGCCAATTCCAAGGATTTGTAAGTGCATTTAAATTTTACTTAAAAACAATTTTCTTGAGTTATTGGAGATTCCCAGGTTCAACAATACAAAGCCTAAATGTTAAAAAAAAAAAAAAGGAAGGAAAAAAAAAGGTTTAAAAACAAAAAGGCAGAGTGATGCATGTCTTTAATTTTGAAGTTTTTAAAGGCTCATATTTTCAAGCTTTTCTTCATAAACAAAGAGGCTAGAAGCTCACGACTTACAATACCCATGGGAGACTCCAAGTGCAGTTAGATTTGGCAGTTTGCAGGTCTGATGTCACTGTCCTCAGAGCCTGCATAATCCCTGCACAGAGGAGGATGAGTTTAACTGCTGACCAGTCTTCTCTGATGAGTTGCACAATTCTGGTTGCTGCTTGACAGTTGCCAGTTGCATATTCCTATTAACATCTGAACTTTTCCACCCTCTCAGAATTAATTCCCACAGCTTCATTTATATATGACTTAGTATAATCCCCCCAGTTTTGTTCATAAGTGACACAATAAATCTTCACATGTGCACCTACATCTCTGAGTGCAAAAACATTTCAAGCACAGAGATACGCTAATGCCAGTCCAGCCAGGTATCTTCAACTCCAGACATCCTCAGCAAGGACAGAGAGAGAGGCACTACTAGCGTCAATTGCAGACAGGGACTAGGCAATACCCAGGTCACTCACAGGAAGAAGGAGATCAACCTATACCCCTTAACTAAAGGCAGGTCATAATAATATCAACACTTGAGAACCCAAGCAGAAAGGGCTCACTAGATAACACGGGCTGAATACCTGTATATGATAATCCAGAAAATTCCATTGAATTCATTTGAGATTTAGCAAAGATGGACAATCAGAAAGACACCCATGGTTGTTTTGAGAGTGACGAATGAATAAGAAGCCAAATTCCCCTTTAGATATTTGTTTCCCATCTCCTGGAAGCAAATGTTAACCCTGCTCAGATCACCGCAAGGACTTTGCTTGTTAACCCAGAGCAGCAGCAGCCAGCCTATGCAGAAGGGCTGTGGACTCCCCTCAATAGAAGGGTTTCACGGATGCAATGGACCAACACTCGTCAAAGATGGTCTCAGAGGAGGAAATGAGTCCCTTCAAGACCTCCATTTTTTAACTTCCCTCACATAGCAAGCAGAAACACAAATGGCTAGGTCAGGTTACAGCTGGGCTAATGGCTGTTTTCTGTTCTCTGCAGTTACATCACCTTTAGGCAATTCAACTTTCCTCTTAACTCGGCTGTTTTGCACAGGCAGCCCTTTGGACCAGATTTTTCCACTTGAAGCTGATCAACTTCAAAGTGCCTGAGCTACAAATAATTAATTTATTTATTTATTTATTTTTTTTAAGACAGTATGAATATTCTACTTGGATTAATCGCAAGTGGGGGAAGAAAATGGGCTATCTTATGTAACAGACCGCAACTAAGAATAGAGAATACAGTTGGCAGCTTCAAGTGGGTCCCCACAGGCCATCCTTCTCCACCGTGAAGCCATTGTGCATCAGGCAGCCTCTGTTTGGAGCGAGCCCACATCTGGAATAAACTAGCATGGTGCAGATCAGAAAGGAAGCACACTGCCAGCGCGACGTGGGGAAGCTCGCCTTCTGCCTGCTCCAAGTGCATACCATCAAACGCTCCATTTCATAAGCACATCATTAATAAAACAAAAAGGAACGTTTTTTCCTTGGAGTGCAGAGAAAAATAAATAAATAAAATAAATACATAAATAAATAAAAAAATAAATTGGAGCCGTTCTTTTCCCCTTTTCTTTCACCAAGCTAATTGCAGGGGAGTAAAAAGGCGTTTGACTGATTTTGACTGTACTGTGTTCAAGAAGCTGCAAATCTACATATACAAAGGAAAAATTGCTTTGAAATCTCATATTAAAGCAAAGCTTGGCAGGAACAAGGTGTAAACAAATGGAAAACAGAAATGTAGTAAGTAGTTACAAAGCCAGACAGTAAAATGGAAAACGTAAAATAGTTGTCTACAAGAAAAAAAAAAAAAACATTTTCTGTCACAGCAGCAATTCAGCTGAACCGGGTGTAAATACATAATAATTTTTAAATAACAACATAGGTAAGTCCTGATGAGAATACCAATGGCCACACTAGGTCTGTATGCACACACTGGCTGCCCTAACACAGCCCATAGGTTGTTTCCTTCCCTCTGCATTTAAACTTGGATTTTTACTGCAGGGACTGGTTCCCACTTACAAACTTCACATGTTTTCCCTGTAGCAGCAAAAGAAGCAAACAGCAAACTCTTCCTCACTGACCACAAAGCTACTTTGGAAATGTTATAAGCTGCATGCATTAAAATAATTTCAATAGGCTTCACAGGAGCTGGCTGCCAATGCGCTGATCACACATGGCTGAAAACCAGCACAAACTTCCCCAAACAGAATGCAGATTGCAGTATATAAGCAATTGCCTTCAAGCAGCAAATAGTGCAGCATCCTCCTCCACGGCACCAGGGAGTACACTGGAGTGGCCACACCAGCACACTGCTCCCCAGCACCCTTCTCTGATGTGGGATAAATTAAAAGCACTGCCCCTAGATGCCAGCCCCACTTTGGGTCAAATCGTGCCTCCTCCCACTATTCCCATTCCCCAGCAGGAGGGTATGAGAGAGAGGTCGGTAGCTGGTGAATTAACTTTGCACATACCAGGTGAGTAGCTCAATGCGTCAATCTCAGGATACAGTCAAAAGTCATCACTCTTCACATCCCAGGTTATTAGCATGAATGACTCAGTACCAGGAAATCATGCCAGCATCTGATTTTTGCAGATTCTTAACAAAGCAATTATTTCATTAGTGGATATTTTTCATCTGATCTTAACTAGGTTATTTTTAAGGCTGATGTGACAGCAGGACTCCTGCTTTCATCTGCTACCTCAGGTTTTGTTTTCATTGTAGTACAAGCAAGATAAACAGCTCCAAGACAAACCAGAGGGGGAAGAGGAGGGAAGAATCTGAATTCCTTTATCAATAAATTATTCCATGGCAGGAGCTCTTCATCCATCCCTACTGCTTATGAAAGTTTATTGGCTCTGAGCCACTGAAGTCTTTGGCTTCCACCTCTGCATGATGCAAGTCATGCAGTGGGTGTCTCCTACACCACTTGAAAGAAGCGGAGGGGGAAAGCCCCCAAAACCCAAGTAGCCCTTAATATGAATTACACAGTGTTGACCATATGAACTTTCCATGTCCTTAAAATAAATAGGAGCCAGTAGCACAGACACAACTGCAATTGCATTCAAGTGTCCACTGCTGATCTAACAAGTCCCCTTGTTTGGACAAACAGCCGCCAGACACTTGGCATGCTTTCACTGAAATGTGAGTACTTTCCCCATGGAAAGAGAAGCATCCTAGGGGGATAAAGCCAGGGGAGCAGTCAGAAGTAAAATCACACCCTCCCCCAAACACAAACACATAATTAAAATACACAAAACAGGCATCACAGCAGAGTGGATGAAAATTCGGTGACTTACAGCAGACTGTCCCCCAGGGATCCATCTCCTGAGACAGACTGCTTGTTGACATCACTTCCTTGGCAAGGGCTTTAAACATTTTATCAGCCATTGCAAGCACCTGAACTACATCATCACCTCTTACAAAAATCTGCTGGAGTCATTTGTCATCCTGAGCCATCACCATCTGGATTGCACCTCTCCAGTCTGGTCCCCTCTCGCCGTCAACTGAAGCTTTATAGCAAGATTAGCCAAAGGATTTCTCAGTTATCCCTGACCCTGGAGAGCTTCAGCCAGCAACTGCCCCTGGGGAAATTAGTCTTTCAAGGGTTACAAGATGCCTGCATTCCCTCGAGTATCATGCCCAGTCTTATTCTCTTGATGGGCTATTGGGAATGGCTGGTTGGTTAGTCTGAAGATTCTCAGAAGATAGCCTTGCTGCCTATTGTAGATTAAAGCCCATCCTAAGAGTAAGTCACCACGCTAAAGAAGGGGCTCTCGTGGGCACTGTTATTACATCTGTTAGTGACAGGAATCCTTTGGGTTTTCTCAGTGGTTTCAGCACCTTGCCTCAAAAGTTGAGTGTATGTAGCTTGATAGTCACAACTATACCTGAAACATTACAGTACTAAGCAAACAGCATACTCTTTTTTTGGCATGTCCACTTGGTTTCAAACATTTGCACTTAATGATTAAACACAAAATTGTGTGAACTTACATTTCAGCTAAAGCCAGTCCTTTGCATTCCAGTTTTATGCAAATGCAAAAACGAAGAAAACACTTTGTGTAAGTGGGAAATGCTTTTATACTGGTGCTCTCACCTACGGTTTGTGAGCATGGCTGAGACCTCCTGTAACACCACCATGTGCTGCCTTTGGGGATAGCTCATTCCCAAGAGTGAGGACACCGTTTCAAGATGACACATTAAAACCAACTAATTACAATTTGCAACTCTATGCCCAACCCTCCACTGCACCCTTGAAAAATTTAATCTAAAGACAGAATAAAAGGACAGATTGCTATTCAAAATTAAAATCTACAGCTGCCACAGCTGTAGCTATCGCTTAAATCACAGCAAAGAAAGGCAAAACCTTCACTCAGTGAAAAAAATCTGGCAGCAAATGATACTTAACCCCAGAAAGTCAGTTGTGATGATGGCTGTTTTATGGCAAGGTGGAACATAACTCGCAGCAAAAAAAAAAATTAACTGTAATTTCACTACCAGTTACATCAAAGCATTCCCTAAGCAAGCCAGCAAGGCCAAGTTTTGTCAGCGTCGTACAGCTACAATTAAAAGACAGCCCTTGTCCCTAAGAGAGTTTACAACCCAAAACAGGCAAGCGAGGGGGAAGACGTGCTTATCACCATGCACATTAAAACTTCAAGACAGTAGATAGCCCCAGGATTCATGCTAATGAAATCTGGAAGCAAACACAATAGATAAAAAGACATTAAGAACAGAAAGAGATACTGAGGAAGACCTTTACATGACTAAAGGTGTCTACATTAAAAACTAAAATAGAGTTATTTATGTCTAGAACATGCATCATAAAAAAGTCCCATAAAAGCCTTGATGAAACAGTAATTACTGCTTAGGTTGCCAAAAAAAGTTGATGTAAAGCAACTTAGCTTCTGTACCTTCAGTGGAGTACCTTGCTCACAGCAAGGTTTTCATTTTGGTACTGCAAGTGGATGAGATTTTTTTTTTTTCATGTTTAAAAAAATAGTAAAATGCTTAAAGCTGGTACATTATTTGAAGTCTCATGTTTTGATTCCTGTAACCTGCCATTAGCCTTCCTCACCTTAAAGGAGCCTTCCAGTACCTAAAGGGGCCTACAGGAAAGCTGGAGGAGCTTTTTATAAAAGCAAGTAATGACAGAATAAGGGGGAATGGCTTTAAACTGAGGAGAGAAAAAAAAGAGGAGAGATTTAGGTTAGATATTAGGAAGAAGTTCTTTACCATGATGGTGGTGAGGCCCTGGCACAGGTTACCTATCCCTGACAACGTTCAAGGCCAGGTTGGAGAGGGCTTGGAGCAACCCGCTCTAGTGGAAGACATCCCTGCCCATGGCAGGGGTTAGGAGCTGGATGAGCTTTAAAGTCCCTTCCAACCTAAACCAGTTTATGACTCTAAGATTCCACCTGGCAAGATAAGGAGTATTTTCCATTAACCAAAAAACAAGTTAAGGCTGGCATTTACCAATGGTTTTCCTAACTACAAAGCAAAATGCAATTCAAAAATGCTCGTCCTTTCCCAAGATGTGCCATCTTAGTAGGAAAGCAATAATGGGCCCCAAAAAAGGAAGAAGTCCCTGATAAAATGAAACCAAGTGCTGTGCAGTTTCAGCAATACAAAGCAAGTGCTGGCCAATCTTTTACATACATGCATGCATATATGCACTTGTGTATAAACTCATGAGCCTGGAGATGGTTGTGGTCTACGTAAGCTGGGTTTAGCTGGTCTGTATGATAGCAAAGCTGGCTAGGAATGCTAGCTAGGCATTAACATCCCCTTGCCTTGCCTGCTCTCTTCTTTTAATAGATGGTACACCAACTTCAGAGAAACAGCAGACACACCTCATGGGGCCACCAGATGCAGACTGGTTTCCATCCTCGAAAGGCATCCCACCACATCCCCACATTGCAGTGCTACTACCAGCCCAGGAGACCTGCTGCACACCCTGCACTTCTCCCATGCTATGTATTTCTCCCAGTGGAGAAATGCCCAAATGCAAAGCCCCAGCCTCTCTCACCTATTTCTCTTCACTACTAAAACCTTCACTCTGCCCAATCTCCTTTACAGTTCCCACTGGTGACTGCTGAATTTGGATCTGGATTTCAACCTCTTAGTAATCCAGATGCTTATACAGAAGCAAGAGGGTTCTGGAGGTGTCTTTGTTTTGCTTTTAATGGTTGGTGTTTTAAGGACTTTTCAGAGCATCCTGCTGGGACTGGAGGAAGTAAAGGTGGCTGGTCTGCCCAGGTACACTTCATCTCCAGCCAAACTTCCTCTAGCTTCATCAATGAAAGCCTCATGTCACACCAGTCAGATCTGGATCAATTCAAGTCCCCTTTGAAAACTACACTCCCATCCCTCAGACTTGTAACCTTCACAGTCCGACTTACGATCCCTGCCTGTTGCCAGAGGCGTCTGGCTACCTCTGGGTACTTCTTAGGGGCTGAAGAGCTAAGGAGCAGTCCACAGCTCTTCCAAAACCACCACAGTAGAGACACCGAGAACTAAACCAAGGGATTCTGTCCTACTGGTAAACGCAGAGAAATCACAAAACTGATACATTGCAAAGAAACCTCAGTTTTTCATTTTCTTCATCAGCTTTTGGCTGACTCCAGCAGCCCCTCCCCATATTGCTCTTTCATCTGTGCTTTTATAATTACCAGCCTTCAAAAATATGCCATCTCAGATGACTGAATAGAAGTAAATTTTGATTTCTGTATTTGGGCTTATCTTCCCAGGATGTGACGGACCATTACTCCAGCTCAGAGCTGCCCGGTCTTAAATCACTGCCCACAACTCCCACTGCAGCCAGTCTGGGTCCTCTGCAAAGGCAGTCTTCCAGAACTTTGAGATATTCCTCCCAGGCAGATACAACCTTGTGCTTTGAATTCCCACATTTTAGAGGGCGTTTAGGTTCATCCTAAAAATATTGCAGCATAACTTAACCACCTGTAAACATTAAATGCTGCCTGCTAATTGACAGGTACAATATTTACTGAGGGTTACATACCAGCAAACAGCCTGGCAGATTTGTTTATACATAGCGATAGCAATGCCAAGCGCAAAGACCAAGATATGGGAGATGAAAGCAAGCCTGAAGAAGGGTACTGATACATGCACACAAACCAGTAACACAGGAATCTCCTGGCAGGTTCACTTGACAAACAGTGTTTGTTTCGTCTCTCGTTTCACGACTCAGCATTGCTGTTATTAGCAGCACACAGAGAGAAAACAGGGGAACAACTGTTCCTCCAATTCACGGGAGAGGAGGAACCCTGAAAACAAATGACACTGAAGACACAGGGATGCCTCAAAAGCACTCCCAACATCCCCAAAGCATCAGCTGCAAGCTGGCCGCTGGGTTTAGTACAGCACCGGCTGAAAACACACATATCCAGTCCAAACTCCTCTCCCCTGTTTTGTTTAGAACTTCAAACTAAATTTCTACAGGGAGAAAAAAAAAAAGGTATTTTCTTGGACTCCATGTTCCAATTTCAGTAATTCTCCACTCTGTGTCCTGGGGCAGAGGAGGAGGAAGGAGCAGTGGGGAGGACAGCAAAGTCCTGCACCGGTCACTGAGCAGTTTCTCCAAGTCTCTCCTCCCACCTGAAGCTGGCCACTTCCAGCTCCACTGGAGGCTGGCTCTCGTCCTCTCAAAGCAAATATAGTGCTCCCCAAAGGCACTGGGCTGACAGCCCTGGATATTCAATTAGCCAACATGTGGAGGAGATGGTGAGCATGGGGCAGGCAGTGGGGATGGAGCTGCTTTCCCCATGGAGACGGTGCCCTGCCAATGTACCTCATCCCTGCTCAGGAGGAGATAACTCATCCTGCGGCTACGAGATGTTTGGCTCAGGCTTTGAAGTCTGGAAGGAGGCTGCAACTTCTGACACGACATCCTGGATGCTGTTTTCAAAAGACTCCTGACACGACTGGATCTCACATGCCTGAGTGCCAGGTCACGCTTTGAAAATGGAGCTGGAAGTGAGATTTGAGGCTCCCAAGTGTATTTATTCCTTGCCTTATTTTAAACAAACAAAAAAAACCCAAACAAAAAAAAAACAAACACCCAAAACCAACAAAAAACCAAGACTCGATTTTGAAAACTTTCTTCACTGTCACTATTCAATGTTTACTAAGAAATTGAATTAACCCACTCATTACTCTGATAGCAGCTACCCCGTGGATCTTGAAGGGATGGGTTTCTAAAGGTCCCCGCATCCTTAAAAAGTGAAGGATGATAAAGGCATGCTGTTCAGGCTCCAGCTATTCATATTTCTCCTCATTCAGATGTCAGGAAAACGTACTGACAAAGAGAGGTCATATTTCCAAATAAAATATTAGGAGGGGGCAGAGAGAATTAAAAGAAAGAGAGAGGCAATTTTACTAAATGGCTGTGCCTCCCAACAGACTCCATGACAGATACACCACAACTGAACAGATTATAGTTCTTAAATTTTCAGCAACTCAACTATGCTTTTACATTTCAAGGAGCCACCTTGTATGTGCTTTGCATTAAAAATGTATTTATTGCTCACATTGATACATACATGTTCTGAATTTAACAATTTGCTTCAGACCAAAATAACTCAAACCATCAAGGTACCTCTAGCACAGGATGGCTCTGGATCAAGAGTTTCTTTTTCATATGCACATGTATATATATATATATATATATATATATATATATATATATATATATATATATATATATATATGTTGGCTTTTCACTTCCTCAAAACAAACTCTGATCATCTTCATTTATAACACCTGTTTAATTAGGTGCCTTCAGAACAGATTCAAGAGTTTTTATATGGACCAGAGCTTTCAAAATACTGCAGGATTTCTTTATTTAAACTTGTAATGTTTTCTTTCAGAGAGACTGCAATTACAAGGCTTGCAGAACAGTACACAAACGCCCTGTTCTGTTCCACAAAATCCAAAATGTCTCCCTGATGGGAACAGCAGCTTTTCTCAATTACCTTTCTTTAGGACCAGCATTTTTTAAAATTGGTTTTTACCCCTCTGATGTACTTTACATTAAATCTGTGTAAGTTCACAACCACCATCACCACCACCCTGCAGTAGTACTGGGGGGCACTAATTCAGAGGACACGTTTAAACTCCTGCTTTTCTCTACAGAATTTAGTGATGAGACGTCCTCTCGTACTGCTCTATTATCAGCTTTGAAGTCTTAAAACCAAAACCAGCTGCTGCAGCAAGCCCCAAGCCCAGCAAAGCAGCGTTCATCTGTTTATACTATCAGTGTCTCTGGAAAGATTGGCAGACAGCTCTTCTGGTGATAGATGCATACTGAAACCTGATCAAGGCTCGGGATGTTTTTCTCCATCCAGCAATGCTGCAATTCTAGCCAGGCGACAAACCCCCGAGATCTCCATTAGGAAGAAGAGAGAAGCAATGAAAGCCCCAATCCCACTGTCATCCCAAACATTAACAAATCGTCCATCTCATCAACTCAAGAGAAAAACTCACAATAACTTCCATGTGGTTCCCAAACACTGGCCAAGCAAGTTTTGTAACACTGTGGTCTGGTGCATCAAAAAAGGAGGCTTCAATTCCAACATTAACAAGAGCTTTAAGGTGCCATTAAGCTCAGACAAAATGAAGCCCCAAAGGACAAAATGACAATGTTCCACTGACACGTCCTGCCCTGATGGTGTAAGGTCATCAGCTGTCTCAACAAAAGAAATCTTGAGGCTGGCACTGACATATAAGGACCTTGCCCTGCATCACAAATGGAGTATGACAGAGGTTTCTCACCATTATTATTTAATAATAATCATCCTCCCCCCGTTTTTTGGACCCCATCCCACAGCTCGGCGCCTCGACAGCATGGGTTGTCACCCAGAGAGGCTCAGCCTGAGGATGGAGTACTGAAACCAGGGAAAACACTTGAGATGTTCCCTTAATTCACCTGCACGCCTGCTGCTTCCTTCTCCAGAAAACCCCAATGCAAACGTACCTGGGCAGACTGGTCACCTATGTCTGGCACACCACCATCTGACAGCCGGCAACGGTACTGTCCCCCAGTGCCCTGAATCTGCTCTTCCCCGTTGCTTTCTGCTTCCAAGGTCTCTGGCTGAGTAACCTCCACCTCCATCGGGGTGCAGTGCCCGTTCCCGTGCTCCGGGGCTGGCTTTTCTTTGCTGTCCTTGCTGCCCGGTGTTCTGGTGATGACCCCAAACTTCCTGGTCCTTTTCCCATTCTGAGCAGCCCTGTCGCTGGGTTCTGGGCTGGGCTTGGCTTTGGGGTCACAGCTGTTGCTGTTGTTGCCGTTGGAGGGAGGAAGAGGGGCTTTGCGCTTGATGCGGCGCAACATGATCAGGTAGACGAAGCCGCCATTCCAGCACTGCTCGGCCAGGTAACTGCAAGGAAAGGGATGTGCAAGATTACTGACTACTCACCCCATAGTGTCCGCATCCTGCCCCAGCACCCCAACATGCCACGCCCCATGATGTTCATGCACCTTCTCGGGCAGCTGATTACCCAGTGTGTGGACACATTAGGACACCTTGAGGCACCAGCAAATTCTCTCTTCCCTTCAGTTTTATAGGGAAATAGTACCAGGAATAATATCGGGAATAATAACAACCCTACTAGTCATCCATGCTGATCCCACCACAGTGTAATAGGACAACTGGTAAATGCCACCAAACCTGTTCCCACCACCCAACCTCCAGACCAGCAGCAGGGCAACATAGAAAGGTGGAGTAAAAAAAGCAAAGCAGAGAGTAGTTACAATGGGACATTAAAATAAATAAACAATTTAAAACAATATTATAAAATCAGGCTGGCTTCATTTGTGCAGCAGCCCATAGAGCATTTGCATCTGAAATGAGCCTCCTTAGTGAAACTCATCTTCTGCTTCAGTGTATGTACATGCTTTGAAGGCCTCAGGGAGAAAAACATTAATAAATCAGTCACTGGGGTAAGCAGCCATAGCACTTACAGCAAAGTGTGGCACTATAAGGCATCCCAGCTCCTGTAAAGGGGCCTGGAAATAAGGTGGGTTTCCTTTACAGCAAACATACCAAAGCAAGAGCCGAGTCACCTCAACCGTGCAAGAAGCAGCCACCAAGTTCTCATAGTGGAGCGAAGTATCGCCTCCCCTCCCCAAGGCTCTGGACATGCCTTGCAGGAATTAACATCCTGCTTCAAGCAGATACTCAGTGACCTTACAGAAACTGCACCCATTGATGCAAAAGGGGACTCTAACTTCATGCCTCTTTTGGGAAAGGATATACCTCAACCCAAATTCTTGAAATATTTGGGTTCTGAGCCAAGGGTGTAACCGACTCAGAGTACAAACAAGCTGGAATTTGTACTTTGCAGGTTTGTATGTGCCCTTTCACACTCATTTAGGCCCCGAAACATACTGTTTTTCTCACTAGTGAAAGCAGCAAGGATTTCCAAGAGGATCGAATAAGCCTCTGCTGCAGCTGAAATGAGCTCTTCATTAATACAGAGCAGTTGCTGAACCTGCAGTTATCAGGGAGATGAGAAACTAGGCGTGGAGTTAAACCACAGCAGATCGTAAGAGAAAACAACACAGCACTTGATGCAGAGAGAAGAGCAGTGTGACTCAGGCATACCCCAACAACTTTTTCTTCTTCCCTGGTGCTTGTAGGCTGATTTTCCCCCTTCCTTTCTTAAAAGTTGCCTGGCCTTTAATAGAACCCTTCAAACTTATTCCTGCAAAGAGGTGACTTAATGGCAAAACAGGAAAAGCGGCTATGATAACCCCTGAAGCAAACTTACGGACAGAGGAGTAAGGAAAGCACTCTCAATTAGTCAAAGTAATCTGGACCAGCCTGGCAGTGGCTGGAAATGACATGGTGCGTGTGTATTCCTCTCCAAGGACATGAGCTAAGAGTTTCAGTCCACTTCCCAAAGCTTAGATGCTCCCTGCAGACACCATCAGCATTCAAATCACTTGTATTTAATTAGGAAGACCAATGCCCAAATGAATATGGCAACTACATATCTTCAGAAGCAGCCCTGGAGCAACACAGGAGAAGGATGAGTATGTTGCCTGTGCCAAATTTCCCCAATGAATATAAACCAGACTCCTACTCCCTGGATGGTCCACCCAGCAGTTTTCACCAGGCAAGTCTCCTCCCCCCACCCTTTTTTTCTTTTTCCTTAAACATTAAGAATATTTAAATAACACCCTAAGACAATCTTCTTTCAAACATCTGAACGCAGACAGCCATCAAGCCCCACTGGTTGGAAAGTCTCTGGAGCCAAGGTCAGCCATTTGGGTGGCTCAGGGATGCACCCAGAGCTAGCAGGACCTAAAGGGTTAGCCTAAAAAAAAAAACAAAAAAACCCAAAAAAACAACCCAGAACTAACATGGAAGTATTTCTGATTATCAAGTTAAAAGAAAAAAAAATATCTTTTAATCAATAGGGAAGGGGCAGTTTTGTTCCAGAAACAATATGGGCTGCCTGTTTTTCACATTTATCTTTCAACTCAAATTTCAAGGCAGCCAGTAAAGTTGATTAAAATTCATGACTTTTGCTTGCAGCAATACCACTGCACCCTGATCCATCACCCATAAGCCTGATAGCACTGCTTCTCCTGGCACACGTAAACAGAAAAGCAGCTCCTCTTCCACAGTCCTGTGGCTTACAAGGGTGCTGCCCACCCCGTTTTTATGCAGAGTCAGTTCTGCCTGACTCGTTTTCGTGCAGGTGCATATATGGTGTTTGGAGTTTTTTTAAACACCAATCTCTATCTCTGAACTAATCACTGATGTATTTTTGAGTGCCAGTAACCAAGTGCTTGCATTAATCAGCTACTTGATTTAGGAACTATGGGGAATGAGAGAGAACTTAGCATATGTCCAAATAAAGTAATCTGAATACAGGCAAAAATAATTTACTATTTCACCTCCACTCGTGGCACATTTATACTGTTCATCAAGTGTAAAGCTATGAAAAGGAGAGAAAGAAGGGAGGTTTTTTTCATATTCACTGTTCACAGACCGTGAACATCCCTACAGTCTGAAGCAGGTTTACTGTGTGCTGTAATAGATGCAGCTGCACTGAAGTCAGTGGAGGCGTACTGATTTACTCCATATGTTGAGGTGGCCTGCATGTTCCAGGCGTGCAGCCTGTAGTAACTCACGGGTTTATGTCTTCTTGAGTACTTCTCAGCAGTTCAAAGCACACAATAAGTTTCCATGAAAAAAAAAGAAAGAAAAAAAAGAGAAGTCTTCCATGGGTCAGCGAGCAATTACCCTTGCATGGCAGCAAGTGACTGCATACATCAGATGATGTCAGGTATTTCCAGACAGGGTAAATCCAGCTAGTACCAGTGATGCGGTAAGGGGCATCAGTATCTCAGTCTGTTTTGAAACAAAGACCAGACATCTTGTACTGGAAAATCAGCACTGCTATAATACCAAACTCATGCAACAAGATAGGAAACTTAATATTCCAAGAATTCGTGGTCATTCCAAGAAAAGGAGGTTAACCAAGGAGCCTGAGCCACCTTTAAGTTCTGCTAAGTACATGCTGCCTACTTTCTTTTCCTTTGACATTTCTTCCCCTGTTGAAGCAGAAAGCCAAAAAAAACCTCAGGAAAGCACAGCAACCTCTCAACACTGGATGAAAGATGGGAAAAGTTGTATTAAAGGAGCGAGAACCTTCAGATTTTTAATTACTTTCTATCAGTCCAGGAGCATCCCACGCCAGAAGGGAGTAACGGGATGGATTCAATAAAATGTAATTATACAGCCTCTAGACTGAATAAAACTGCAAAAGCTATCCAGCACCCCAAATCCCATTTCTCAGAGGGTTTCATATGCACAATGCAGACAACTCTTTTTTTAGATTTGGTCCCTGTAGAGCGCTCACAGAGATTTTAGCAATCAATACACCAAACGTGTCTCAGGCATGATTAGAGCTGATGAGTACACACAGCGCTTAGCACAGATGTGGGGAATCAGCTGCAACCTCCACACTGTCTCTTAGTTTGAACACGGTCTCCAGCTTGGATTGAGAAGGTGCATGGAGCAAAAATGTCCCTAATGCAGCTTTGATTGATCCAAATTTAATGAAAACCGAGACTCTAAAACTTACTTTTCCCCATTTTGGTTTGCAGGGGATAGAGTAGGATTTAGTGAAAGCCCTGGATCTTATACACCAGATAAGAAGCCTTGGGCAGCTACTCCTAGAGCCAGCAGATGACAACATGTAACAAATTCTGCCATCACTGATTTTAAGAATGCAAGAGATTTGCTGATAGCTGATCATACATCTGTTAGTATTAATTACTAAATCATAACATTTTACCAGCAAAACACCCATCCACACTTTCTGCATTTGCCAGTCTTTGCAAGGTACCGTCAAGTCTCCTTAGCACAGCTTGGTGTCCCCTAATGCTGCAGCAGCATCTCCCTAGGCAGGGTCTAAAACATCACTAAAACATCAGCTTGGAACCACTTCCCACTGGGATGCTCAGAAGGAAGGACCACCCAGCTGCTCCTGCTGTTTTGATCTCACCCTGGCACCAGCAGTGGTAAAACCCCAGCCCATATAAAACACCACCTTAAGCAGTGGGGCAGACTTGTTCTTCTCTGTAGGAGAGAAACCATGAAAAAGTTAATAATCCTTAAAACCAAGGGAAAACTACACTTGAAAAAGAGCTGGAAAGTTACCTCTTACAAAGCTCAATCACAGGATGGAAAATGCAACTGGTGGCTTGTATCAAGGGGGCATTTAATACTTTTTTTGTTATCAGAGCTACCAAGAGGTGGACTCTTCCACTTCCTTTGGAGATGACTTCGACTTACACAGCCAAATCCATTTCTCCCCTACACAGCTGAACTTATTGCTGTGATCATAAAAACTGATAAACTCACTGAGTTTATTCCAAGTTCATCGGCACACGTGTGAAGTGTCAGACTTGGAAAAGCTATCTTGCAGTAAGCCAGTTGTTTTATCATTTTTATATATATGTGTGTGTGTGTGTGCATGTATAAAAGTTTGCAGACTTGACATGAGCATGCTGCAACAAGCACTCTGTCACATCCAATCTCACTTGAACAAATGCAGACAGCCACACTACACTACAGAAAAACCAAAGCAGATTCAGCAGCCATTAGAAAAGCATCTGGATCCACTTTAGGATCAGAAATATTGAAGAAGTATGTTTATTTTACAGTAATAGTACTATTTAGCATTTCTCCAGAACCTTTCATCCTGATAGATCAGAAAGTGCTTTGGGAATGATACACACAGAGCATCACTAACATCTCACCAGCCAGCCCACTGTGCAGCTCACCAGGGCACAAAGAAGAAACCTCAGCCAAGACGACTGCTTTCAGAGTCCCCCCCACTCCTCCTCTGGGACCGGTAATGTCCTTAGCAGGACAGACAGACCACTAATTCTTATGCTTTCCTCTGAAAGATTCTGGCATAGTAAAATGTCTTGAAACCCAATCTTCTTCAGGCTGGAAAGATGAAGGGCAGCACAAATCCTTGCAGAACTGAGCCCCAAAGGGGATTTTAAAAGCTAAACTTAACAAACTATCTCTCCAAGACACCAGCAAATGAGCTAACTTGCTTTTCAGGTAAGGCAGGGCCAATTAATGACTAACAGACAGTGACTGACAGAAGGGCACATGGCTCCTCATGAAACTCACCTTGCTGCCCTCACTGTGCAAGAACACTCAGGCCACTGAGAACAGATTTTGGCAAGCACCACGGGGTAGTTTTCACACATTGCCATGTCTTAGGGCAGGAACCAAGTCTCCCTTAGTTGCATTCAGGCAAAGGAAAACACCAAAGTCTTGGGCAAACCTTGCTAGTGCCAAGCTTGCAAGAGGCTTCCCCTCCTTGGGCTACAGGGACACCCCATGGCCAGCCCTCTTCTCCATCTACCACAAGAACTGAGCTCTCCAGTCACAACTTATCTCAGAAGAAACCAAAGGTGCTGGTAAACCTGCCGCTACTTCAACATACTCTTATAGACACAGAGCTACAGCACATCAGCAACAAGCTCGATCCAGCATCTCATCACCGACAAGCCCTTTCCTGCCCCCGGCTCTGTGGGCGATGGCACATGCAAGGGACACGGTGTTCTCTGCCTCCCATAATAAACACCAGCAAAGGCAGAAAAGAGCAAAGTCAGTCATGGAGCAGAGAGGCTAATAACTCTCAGGGAGTGTATTCAAACAGCCCAGGGTATGCAAAGAGCTCCCAGCTCCCTTTCGAGGATGAGAAGCAACCCTCATCTTCTGGCCAAGGTTAAACAGCACCTCCCCAAGTCTCACAGAGGCTGTGGCTTTCTACGCCAGGATACCCAAACTGGTGTCTCTCTAGAGAACAAATCTCTGAATCCAGTTTTTTTTTGTCTGTGGTGTATTTTTCACTACTAAATTTACAGCAAGGAGTGCAACTAGACCTACTGAAATCCTGGAGCAAAAATGAATTCAGAAGTTAATTTCAATGTATATTTCTGTGGCCTTTTATAAGTCAGTACACGCATGTTTGGTGCTGATTAGACCCAGTCCCCCACCGCTAGATTAAAACTGCCTGTAGCTTTGAGCATCACACTGTTGGTGCTCACCGTGGCGATGCTCAAGCTGCTTGCAGGCTGGCTGCTGGTATGTGTACAACACAACACCACAGCAACATCTTGGAATGGCAAACGGATGGGAACACTGTTCACCAGAGAAACCAAACCACCAAGAATTTAAGACCAACAGGAACAAAGAGTCAAGTGCTGAAGAGCCTCTGGGCAAACACACCTGTGTTAAGGCTAAGCAAGAGGTCTCAGACAAGACCTCTTTGCCCACCATGAAATCCTGAGCTCCCAGAAAAGGGAGCAGAGGGAGGATTGCTGCTGTGTTTTTGTGGGCTCACTGCCTGCTTGCGTCTTTTGCTGGAAGATAAGATTCAGCCTTATGACACAGGACCATGACTAAAGCCTGGTGAGACACCTCATTCTACCTGGTATTGATGCAATGATATGGCTTTGAGTTTGGAAGAAATTAATTCCTTTTCTTTTGCTGTGCTACAGTTTCCTTGCAGCACCTCAGGCAACTCCTTCCAGTGCCAGCAACATGTTTTGTCTCACAGAGCTGCTGCAAGGTCTAAGGTGGTGAAGCCATTGGTGAAGCCTTGAAGTATTACAGTTTCACAACCCCCTTAACGTGTGGGATCAGCCAAGACCAAACACCACCATGGATTTCCTCCCACCCCGTACGCTGCTCAGGTGCTGGCACAGTCATCTGAGCAACAGCGAGGGAACCAATCCAGCTTCAAATTAAGCCAGCCAAAGCAAACTGAATTCAAACACTCAGACCTCAAGATGGGGAGTTTAAGCCCAGCCCAGTGCTCTGATCTGGCCACAGGAGTGCAGAGGCAGGGACAGAAGAGGAGGGCAGCAGTGGCAAGGGACAGTGCTTCCATTCCCACCAGCAGCTCCCACCTACCTACAGCATGTCACCAACAGCCCCAACTCCTGGGGCTGCAGCCCCAGGGAAGGGAGTTGCCCACATGGTGCAGACAGAAGCACTGGCTGGCTTTAGTGGGATGGCATGCATACCTCCTGCTTCAGAAACCAAAAGGATAGACACCCTTGATGCAGATAACAGAGCCCAGCTGAATCACATCCCCATTCCAGGTGTGGAAAGGAGACATACTAGATCCTTGTAATTATGCTGGCACAGCATAAACCCCACATTCCTGCCATGCATGTTATAGAGATACCTCAGAAGCAAGTCCAGGGCTTGCAGAGAGTGACAAGCAGAGCAGGGACCTCCAGAACACCCAGCAAACGGGTGAAGGATGTCAACAGCCACATTGAGCCGTCTCCTCTCTTGAGTGACCCTAACCCATTCATTTTGTGACACCCTCCCAGAACAAATACTTGAAGAGGATGACTTGAGGAGCTGCACAGCTTCTCCACAACTAAGGAACCCTCCAAGCTCTGACAGACATCCTAAATCTAACAGATTACACAACTGCAGTTATTTTAAAATCCTTTGGGATTTGTTGATTTATCAGCTGTGAACAGAGCAGTGACATTGCATTTAGACTGCAGAGATTTTGTACTCAAGCTTTACAAAGGACCTGATCCTCCTAAACACACATCTCTCCCAACACCTAAAAGTCCTGAGAGACAGACATAGTGCTTTTGGGGTTTGGGTCCTAGAAACACACTAACGGGTACTAAAGACACAAATTCTATTTTTATCTTGGCTAGCAGCAGAGTGTACAAACAGAACTGGCCTAATCCAGTCAAACCAGCACGGCACTGAATGCTCCAATTTGTTAGTTCATAGCTCTGCTGCAAACAGACATTTAGCTGGCTATGTGGCCATGCTCACAAGTATCATTTCTAGTTACAAAAGTGAGCAATTTAAGATGAATAATTGCCAGTTTAAAAATTATAAATACTAGCTTTCTACCTTTTCTGCAACAGGCAAAAATGATGAAGTTACAACTGGGCATTAGCACCTGCAATTATAACTCGATCCATGCTGTGTTATTGCTGTTCAGATGCATCTTTCCCACCATGAAAATTTCCTGCCGTTCTGAAGGCACGCTCCTGAAGCTCCAGGCATTACGAGCACAAGCTTTTTGTCTGGCACCCTGTGCAATCAATTCTTAATTCCCAATCACCCTCTGTGCACTTGCCCTCTTCTTGAGGACTTGGAGACAGGTCAAATTTTACATCTCTCCTATGTTTTTGCCAAAGAAGGCATCAATCCTTCTTCCTCTTGGCCCCAGAGGTGGATGCACCCTCCCCTGGGGGACACGGAATGGCTAGACAAACTCAGTTGCTTCATGCCTCTTGGTTAACGCAGCTGCAACACAGGAGTGAATGAGTACATTCGTGTCACTAAACCCACATCCAACCACCACCACTGTCAACAATGGAGAAACTCTCCTTAGTCCACTTTTACCAAATACTGTTTTCCAAAACATACCTGCCCTCCTCAAGCAAGGTTTTACTGGACTCTTAACGTAGCATGGGGCAATTAATCTAAAGCCTTGTTACTGCAGCATGGATGGAGGGGGAAAAAGCCTGCACATGGAGGGGGATATTCATTCTGCAAGAGCCTGCTAGCCACTGTTCCTCCCAGTACCCCCAGGATCAACGGCTGCCATCAGCAGGGTCTGTTGTACCAGTTCAGTACAAATCAAGAGCAGTTTTGAAGCAGATTTCATCTTCCCTGTGACTGTGCTTTACTTCCTATGCCAGTGCAAGCTTCCACCAGGTTCTTCTCAGATGAAATTCAAGAGGCAGGTGTGTGCCAGGAGCACTCACAACTCACTCTGGTTGCTGTGCTACATGCTGCAGCCGAATGTCCATCAGCATTTGGTCCATAGGACCACACGCAGGAACTAATCCAAAGTAACCCCCAAAACAGCCATAGTGTGGAGGTCAGGTCTCAGCTCAACAGTTTCATCCTGCAGACCCCTCCCTTTTGGGCTACACTACTGCCGGATGTGGACATGGGGTAATTGCTCCGTGCCCCTAACAAAAGTATTCTCCAATGTATTCATCTGAACGAAGCTTGAAAAGGCCAGGGCTGTCATCTATTAGGTCCATGCATGACATTCTGCTTCACAAGAAGTGCAAGGCCTCAGAAAGGCAAGACTTGCTCACAGGCATGCCCAGCACACACACTGGAATACAAACAGAATTCCTGTTTACTTTTTGAAGAAGTTGCTGTAAGTTAGCCCTCAAAGTGTCTTCACTGATGTTGTCAATTGCAGAGGCGCAGCTTGTTACCATTAGTTCAGATGGTGGGCATTTTTATAAACAATGCTTCTGAATTAGACAACAAATCACAGAAATGTGAATTAAAAGGCACTGGAGCTTTGACATTAAAACTGAGAGACTGTGTCAAAATAAAGATTTTACTTTATTTCAGACTTATTTCCAGTAAGTACTACTTATTTGTAAATTTTCAGTCTTGGCAAAGTAGCAACCGTGCTGTTCCTACCAAGGTGTAAGACTCACTTCGTACCTGAAAGCCCAAGCAAGATCACATTTGCAAAACATGAAATAAATCACCCAACTGGAAAGCACATTGGCTTCACGTGAATTAAAAAGGAAAGGGTCAAAAGTCACCCACGTCTGACCAATGTACAAAGAATATACAGCATGTAATGCCTCTCACGCCTCACTCTGAGTGCCCAAATCTTGTCACTGCGTTTCACGCATCACTACCTGATTTCCAGGGCTCTCCACCTTCTATCCAGTCCATTGTAGGATCACCGCTCTAAACAAGTTCTTTCTAAGCATCCAGCTCACATCCTGACCTCTTCCTCCCTGCAAACCTTTTACTTAATTCTGTCTTCAGTTTCCAATCACGTCAGGTAGCAGTGACAGACAGAAGTATTCACCTAAGAGAAACAGTTTATACTCA
This sequence comes from Pezoporus wallicus, assembly GCF_028554395.1. Classification (NCBI taxonomy): domain Eukaryota; kingdom Metazoa; phylum Chordata; class Aves; order Psittaciformes; family Psittacidae; genus Pezoporus; species Pezoporus wallicus. The sequence continues at coordinate 1,017,389 of NW_026642642.1, forward strand.
GAACTGAATGGGAAACTAAGCATGGGAAATATTCTCTATCATAACCTAGGATTTTTGCATAGACACAGCACCCAGGTAGGGTGCCACAAAAAATTCCATGGGTGAATGTGACAACCCCATGGCACAAAGCTTGCTGGTGGGTCTGTGAGCACACAGGGGATGGACTGTGCCCCCAACCAGAGCTGGTACAGCAGCGCTGGGCAGTGCTAGATCAGAGAAAGGCTACACAAACTCAGTTCCTTCATGCTTCTTGGTTGCAGCTGCAATGTAGTGGGTGAAATCACCCCTTTGGGATAAAACTTCCTATTTTTCCCTATTCAGAAATTATCACAAATGCCCAAAAAAGAGAGGAGAAAAAACACATCCCATTGATTTTATCCAAGCAGCAGAGTTTTACAATGGTATTTTAAATGGAAAAGAAAAAAAAAAAAAACAACAGATATATTATACATACACACATGTCTGCAACATTGTTTTGGCAAATCACATTCTTTAGGTTTTAACATTAGTTCTAATTCCCAAAGTACCGCTTTCCACCACAAAGGGAAGGTTTTGGATGTCTGCAAGCAATGAAAATGAGAGCCAGAAAATTTAATCAAGTCTATTTTACAGCAGGAAGCAGTGTGCTGGGTTAGAAGAGACTTATTTCCAATGCTTCTGCAAGCTTACTTGAGCTCCTGAGAGGAGCCCTATTAACAGGAAGAGGCCAGGCTTCTAATAACCCCACAACTGCTGGGGGGCAGAGAGGGAAAGAACAAATTCACTGCTTCAATTTATTTGAGAGGACCAATTTTAGCAAGGGTTATCTGCTTTCAAAAGACTGCTTGATTTTCACTGTTTTCCAGGATTCTTTCTAATACTGAAAACTAATTCTGTAGCTAATTCATCAGCTGCTCCCTCCTTACCAAGAGGGACCAATGCCAGCCATACAGCACCCTCAGAGCTTGTGATATGACCATGAAGCTTACAAAGCCAGAAATTCTACTAACAGCAGAAAACCAGAACCCTTAATCCTCCACTGGAGCAGCGGAAAAGTCTGAAAGTTCAATCTGAAAACACTATAAAAAAAACCTTAATAATGGGAAAAAAGAGCCTTAACTCGGACACACAAAGACACCCAGATACATGCTATTTTTTGCGACTTTAGGACAGATCTCAGGCTGCAGGAGGCCTGGGGAAGAAGAGAAAAGGAGTGAATTTTCCACAAGTGTGTTCACAGCAGCAAGGCCCTCAATGCTCCCCAAATGATGCTATTACCCATTGCCATGCTCACTGAGGGCTCAAGACCAAGCCAACCTCCCTCCAGCCCCCTGTTCCTCCCAGCCAGGCCTTGATTTCACTTGCAGCCACCCTCGCAAAGGATATTTTTGTCTTTTGAGGACCATTGCCTGTGGGGACAGGAGGTTTATTTAACATCCCTACTTTGCTCTTGGCCATGACGACAGGCTGTGCATACAGTAAATCCCAGGGATGAACTGCTTTCGGCTCTAACTATGGGCTTGCTGAACCGTGCTTCCTCTGCATGCTGCGACAGGTTTCAAACCATAATAACCCGGCACAAAGCACAGCCTCTCTTGCTCAACACTTTCCGTCAGTCACACTGAATCCTTCCTCTCCCACTGCCTAAATACATCTTTGATACTCCTGACATTTGGCAGAATAAAGGACTCGCCCGCTCTAAAAAAAGCAAACCATGCCCATACTCATTCAGTTTTACAATTCTCCATGAGCACAAACATTTCCCATTCGAGCTCCTGGGCTGGCATTATGGGGCTGGGGTTATTTTTGCCCAGGCAAGTGCATTGCTTTGCATCCAAGCGCTTCACTCACAGACACTCAGGATGCCCAGGCAGATGCAGATCACCAGCAAAACAAGGGCAACTATCACCTGGCTGAGGCTGGCACCAACCCAGGCAGAGAAAATCCTCCCCACCTGAGTGACAACCATTCACAGGGTGATACCCCCACCAACATCACATGCCCCCACACTCCATCACTCAAGTAAATTTAGGAACTACAGCCAGAACAGTGCAACAAAAGAGTGTGCAAAGGCAGGAGCTGGGCAATGCCAGGTATACATGTGCCTGTTTGTAGTACGTTCGCCTCTTTCTGCTGATGCTCACAGTATAAAACCAGCTTCTAATTACATCCCCACTTTCTGTTTTTACCACAGAGAGGCCAAAAGGGAGAAGAATTAACAAACTCACATGGCAGCAACAATAAACATTTCCTAACTTTCACTCAGTTTTGCAACACAAACAAGACAGACATGCCCTCCTCAGAGGGCCAACGGATTAGTGCTCGAAGATGATTTCAACTTCCCAACAAACACACTGCACACAGAGAATTGCTGGATTTAACACAGGTTTTGCAGCCTGCAGCAACCATTCTGCTAGCTACAAAAGATACGAGCACCCCTCTGGCAAGCCACAACAGGGGCTGCAACCCCAGACACTGCCTTTGTTGGGCAGGTCAGGCCCCAGCAGCATCCCCAAAAGCAAACATAATTTTAACAGCGAGGAGAGCAAATGGGACTCTGCCTCCTGCATCTATGCACATAACTGGCTTTTCCCAGCAGCAAATCACACCCCTCAAGCCAAATTCATCAGGATTTGGCCCAAGCTGCAGCTTCATTAGATGTTGCCAAACGTAACATAGGTGCAATCCAACCTAGGACATGGCAGCAGAGTTAAAAATATATACCCTTTTTTTTAATTAAAAAAATAGAGACCGTAAGCTGTCACTGTCCATCAGTCATGTCAGGATACCACCCCACAATTTTTCTTCCTAAAGGTGTCCCTGAAACCCCTCACACCTCCCTCGCACTGTGACAAGGGGGGTTATTCATTGCTTTCTTCCCCTTGTAGGCTCAGGAAGAAGCTTCCCACAGCCCTGTCCCAGCCTCCAAGCCAGGATTGATGCTGCCACTCACAAGGTGACTCCGGGTACCCAAGCCCAGTGACAGGACTGAATCTATTAACACAGAAACACAAACACAGGGGCACCCTCCTACCAAGGTCCTGCATGAGATGCACGCTGGGAAAGGATTATTACAGCATTATTACAGACCACACTGGGGCTGCTGCCCAGCTCACAGGAAGGGTTCTGCAGGTTAAAATAACCCTGGGAGCATACAGAGATATGCCCCATCGAAGAGAATCAAGTCTACATGGCTCTGCACTGTGGCTGTAGTTCCCAATATATCACACAAACTCAGTTTCACAGAGCAACACAAAATATTGAACCACTCTCCTATTCCCCCCCCGTCTTTTTATTTTTAGGATCCACCCGGAAATCACCAGTTCTGGCATCAGACAGAGCAGCACCACGTCACAAGAAATCCCCTGTAAGCCTTTTGATGACTTTCATCTATTATTCACTTACCGCAAATCCTTGCCATTAACAAACTGCACTAAGGGAATCCGAACTTTCAAAGCCACAAATCTCCTAATAACTATGGCCGCTTTATACATGCTTCAGGATTAGCCATGTCATCTGGTTAGAAACTCAAAGCTGCTCTTCATTATTGGATTGAACCTGCCTGCAAACAGAGGAGGGATGGATAATACTGCCACTGATTTCAATGGTGTGGGAGCATTCATTACACGACATCCTCCTCCCGGACACATCAATTCCAGTGGCACAAATTTATGCTGTGCTACTGGGCCAAAGACACAGAAAAATCCCTTGAGCACACTAACACCAATCCTAGCAGACAGTGTTGGAGCAAACTTGACTGCAAGCACGCTTGGGCTTCACACTGGCTCCTAGCATGCAAACCAAAGGCAGTCTTACAACTATCAGCTCTGTGAATTAAGTGTGCTTTTTGTTGCTTTGAAAAATAAGAGCTTATTTAGTCAGTACATCAGCTCTTCAAAGAGCCTTCAAACTAATTAGCCACACTGAGTTACTATTAAAATACAGAGCCTATATGCAATACTCTTGACAATAACAGAGCTGGTGCTTTGGTACCAAAGCTATAGAATTAGCAGAAACTTCATCAGATGCATTTTTCTATAGCCTCCAAATTATATTTCAGACTGAATATTTTCCTTTCCTTCAGTGGATGTGGGAATTCACTTAATTCATTTGTAAGTTCAAAGCAATAATAATTTTTAGTCCATGTGCAGATCAAGAGTTTGAATATTCAACAGTGAGAGATAGGGCGAGGGGATGGAAGAGACAAACAAGAGAAGACACTGAAAGTGCTGCAGTAGAAGATTATATATATTTATATAAATTGATTCTATGATTTCTAACACTCCTTAGTCACTACTCCTTAAGGAAATGGAAAAAGAAAAAAATTCAGGCCCCCAAAACACTACAGGAAATATTGATAAATGCATGTTACCGAAGCAGAACTTTATATTCTTCCAAATATACATCTGTATCTGAGAAGAAAAAGAGAGAACTGAAAAGGTACACCTGACTTGCCTTTAGAGAGCTACCAAAGATCTGCCAAAACCAGTAGAAAGGTATATACAGAAAGAAAGAAAACAAAAAATAATTAGTACAGACCAGATCAAGACTATTACTGTGCGAACCAGGTGAGACATACCTCTTCCTGTTCCCAGCCGTGGCAGATGATTATGTACACGCATTAGAGTGTCGGTGCCTGAACAATTTGAAAGTATCTTTGTAAGAGAGCAAATTAATTGATTTTTTTTTTCTTAAAAAAGAAGGTTATGGTTGATGACCTTAAAGGTCTTTTCCAGCCCAGTTGATTCTATGATTCTGAAGTTAAGATAATAAAGAAGGTAAAACAAATACTTGCTGTACTACTGATGAGCCATACAGCTGTTCCAGATCAACTTTTACAGGACAGGGTGGGGAGGGTTTGCTTAATTTAATGCAAAGGGCACACCAGCCAGAGGCAAACCCTCCCTTTCAGACGCAGATAGGCTGTCGAGCAAAACAAAGTTAACAAACTCCCACAAGACATGCAAAGCCTGGAGAAGCAGACAGCAAGGCTCAAAACACTTTAATTCCAAGAGTTTCTGCCCATCTCTGCTTCTTACAGCATGGGTTTATTTGGCAGATAAGCCTTTGCTACTTACAAAAAGAAGAAAAGAAATCAAAGTCAACAGCATCACAGGAAAAGAAATTTCCTTTCCCCTTTTGACTTTCATTCATCTGTTTTACGTGCAGGTTTACTTACAGTGTAGACCAGCAGGCATGCATCTGAGCGCTCAGTGCCGCTCCCACTCCCTCCAAACCAGCTCCCTCTTCCTCTTCTCCTCCATCACCTGCCCCACCCACAGCACCCCAGCACTTCAGCTCACTTTCCTCCCCAGAGGAATTGCCATCTCCTGCTCCAAAGGTGTTAGAAATCACATTTCTGAACTTCAGAGCAGAACCTGGCAGTGGCTGCAGGAAAAGAGATGCAAGTCCTGACAGAGGGGAGAAACTAAACATTCCCATTACAAATCATTACAGCTACTTCATTATTAGCTTATAACATGTCACATTGCTAATTTCCCTCCCCTCCCCTTGCTAAACTTTAACTGAAGGTATTGATTGGACTTGTCAGTATGTTCTCACATAAGACTGAATTCAATTAAATGAAACACAACCAACAAGATAGCAGGTATTGAATGCCTGCTTAAAAATAACAAGTAGCAACACGCACAGGCAGGCAGCATAACCTGAAAGGAGGATGCTCCACAGCATATTTTGCAACTGCTATCTGCATGGAAAAAGCCAGCAATAGACTGTCACTAGCAACTGCCTGCAAGTAGCAGAACAGCAGCAGAGCACAGCTACTACTGAATCTTACTTCATGCGCTGGATCGGTTTAATCTGAGCGGCATCCACATAAATCCAGAGGGGCTCTATTAAAAACCAGTGCAGTGACTCATCCCATGGAGAGAAGCATAAATTCGATCTCTGGCCATCTATATATTCCTTAAGAAGGCCTTTTGTTTAGTGACAAGAATTTCTTTGTTGGACAAGCAGGGGGCTGGATCGCATCCCTGTGGCGGGACATTTCTGCTCCTCTAGCAACACAGAAGGGCATTAGATGGCCCACATGCAATGCCAGAGAAATACAAACTGTACATGTGTATGCCAAGCAACTCTGCCATGGGCACTTTAATGTAGTGCTATTGTCAATCTTCCCGAACAGCCATTACAACCCTACAGCAGCCCTAAGGCTGTCCCAAGTCCACCGAAATCTCCAGCAGCAGAACCTTGACAATCCCTCACCCTCCCCAGAATATCAACGGGCACTTTGCCATCTGCCCCACAAGAATGGGATTTCCTTCCCGGAGTGCAGTGATGGCTCAGAGCCATGGCTGCTCCATCACAGCCCTTCAGAAGGCTTTGCCAAGAAGAGCACAGATCTTTTTCAGACACGTGCTGCCATTCACCAGGAGGCACAAGACTGTCCTCGCTGCCAGCCATAACAGAGCCCTCAACCTCAACACCCATCACAGCAACAACTGCCCCAGGGACTTCCAGCTTCCACTTAATTCTCACTAAATCCCCCCCCAAAAAAAAAAAAAAAAAAATTAAAGCAATTTGGCATAACAACTTTCTTGAAGACAGAAATAACCCTTCATCCCCAGCCCTAAAGCAAATCTGTGACTCCTATTTGCTGGCATTTATTCAGATGAGAAGTATCAAAACACATGGTCTCCATTCGCTGTGCTCATGGAAGTCACATGCAGCAGATAATCTCAACAAATCACAGCAGAGTACAATAATAACAGACACTTCAGCAGCTGCATGCACCCCAGAAACAAAAGACCCACATTCATCTTAATCACCATTGTGCCCTGTTTCCATGACAATGATCTCCCCCACCCCCCCCTACCCCATTATGCATTAGGACAGAAGTATTAAAAACAGAACCAGAAAAATACCAAAACCACAGGACAGGCACCTGTTGATCCTCTCCTTTTTATTTGGTGCTATCTTGATACCAAGGCACTATTAACAGCTTCATCTGTTATATGCAAAACCTTAAAATTAGCCTGTTACAGCCTTTCGCTCTGAAATATGGTAGCACTTACTCTCCTATGGACAATTTTTCTTTGGCTGGGTTATTTGATCTCACACCAGTCAAATATAGAAACATACACACATACAGATACAATGCGTAAACTCTCCTCATATGGATGCCATACAAGTACCATATGTTTTATGCATCAGACAGGGATGAAGTCATAAACATGACTGAGATACTACAGCGCCCAAACATATGTAACATATATTAGAAGCAAATGCTATATAATATTAATGGACAAAATTCTGCAGCTTGCTGGGGGACTGGTTTTGGTTACCTATCAGTTTGGATGCCAGGTTAAAGTCTGCGGTCTGGAGATGCTTAACAGAATGGCTGTTAAATCTAAGACAGTAGAGGATGTAAGACTTGGCATTTAATTCAGGACAACAATATAGATATTAATAAAAGTTATAGGATAGTTAAGAATCTAACAAAATGGTTATCAAATACCCAAAGTCTGATTAAATTGTACCTTACTGGATTTTGCACCTATCCTTTACATACATAAAACACATATATTCTATGCAGTAAAATGTGAAGCCTTTTATCACCTCAGTGGGACCGAGCCACTGCCAGATTTGTCGTTTCATCATGTTGTTTGCAAACTCATGCTTCATTTGACCAAGCAGAATCACCCCAATAATACAGTTACTGCATTTTTCATGCAAGACACTACATGTTCCTGAAAACAGAGCTGGCCTAAGCTGCCTGTGTTACCAGAACACAAGAGGGGACAAGGGGCAGCATTTTCCTCACAAAGCCCTCCTTGTAGTGACTCTGACTAAAGCCCCTTACTTTGGGGAAGTTTTTGGCAAGGACCCTATAGAAATGAACTGGCAAGCACAGAAAGATGTTGTCAGCACTCCACATGTTCCTGCCCCTTGAAAATCTTAATGTATCTTCCAGTTTAGAGGTTACGCTTCCTCTCCAAATGTTTTGTTCGCAACCCTCCCCTAGCATTTTCCCTTTTTTTTGCAAGGGAAAAGAGACACAAGTTATTCTTTCCTTCTCTATTTCTCCTAAATATGTAAGCAGACAACAGGGAAGCTATGCAGCTCCTTGTTCAAGTGGGAAGAGCACAAAGCCAAAGCATGAAGCCAACTATTTGATCAATACCCTTTGATTTAATTAGCTTTGGACCATGCTCAAAGCCGATTCCTTAGAACAGTTGCCACAGGCAAAATAAAGTTTGCAACAGGGATTACTTTCACCATCTGAGAAATAAAAAAGACATAGACCCTGGAGGGACTGAGGATGAATATACCACCTAGAGAGACTTGTCTTCAGCAAAGCAACAGTAGGCTGACTTACCTAGTAGGTGAATTTCTATAGAGAACGTAACCATCACACCAAACCTACCGATACATTTTGTGCCGTTTCATGTTTCACTTGCAGTTTCATTTGCAGTTGTCACAGTTTCAACTTAGCACATTATTCTTACTTTCCCTCTGTAAACTAAAGCCAGCTCTTTGGATAGGAAGGCAGAGATGGGGCCTCAGATCCACTCCACAGTAGCCACCAGCATAAACTTCCAGCTAGCTCTGAAATGGGCCACAAAGCCATCTTCTGCACATAAAATCCTGTCACCTCCCCTGGTTTATTCAATTTTATCTAAAAATCAAGACCTCTGAGCATATATACGAAACAGAGCTGTTAACAGAACATGCCAATATCTCACTAATATCTACCGTATTTTAAGGTCTATTTACCCTAGCCAATATATATATATTAATCCTAATGTATTGGATCTGGACCAGAAGCTAAAAGCCAGGACATGAGGCTTGAAGTAGCAGTCTGGCTTGAAGTCCAAATGCGGCAGTTGAAATTTATATATAATCATCAATACTCAAACTTAGTGAAGGGATGGCAGAATGATAGACTTACTGACTTACATTACTCAGTTTACTAATTTCTTTAGTAAATTTACTGACCCTGTCACAAAGCATCTCAAAAGGAGGTCCTTAACCTATAGAAATGAAGAGTGCAGTTGAACACTTGCTCTCCTATCATTGATGACACCTCCAGGAGGGGTCAACCACTACTGCAGACTCATATGCCAGACCCTACAATTCATCCCCAGATGACTGCTGAAGCCTGCAATGGAAACTCGGTGTAAGTCAGGAGCCAGCAAAGGTCTCATCCCACTGTACCCTGTTGCACACTGTTCAATGTCAGTTAGCACATTTTTGGCACCTACATCACAGAGGTTTCTCACTGCTGGTCAAAAATATGCATGACAAATAGCACTTAATGAGTTCAATGTGAAATAAATTAATCCAAATCACAACCTCACAGTATTGGCAGTGAATTAATCTCTTGCCAAAGCAGCACAAGGAGGATACAGCTGGAAAACCAGAGCCTCTTTGGGAACTTGCTCCTGAGTCCTCCATTGCAGACACTGAGGGCAATGCCAGCTTTTGGATATGCTCCACTCTGCAGCAGCCAGGACCGTGCACAACCTGCATTCCTGAAATTCAGCTCCACTTTGCAGCTTTGACACCATCTGCGGAGCACCAGGAGCAGGACACACAGCTCCCAGCACCCAGGGCTGCCCTTCGGTCCCCTCACAGTGCCTTGCAAATCACAAGTGTGGCACTGTGAAGAGCTCTGGTCTCAATAACCCACTGCAGAGGTGAGACACAAAAAACATAGGGACAGCTGCAGCTCCACTGAAGTCCTGACCACCAACTCTGCTCCCAGGGGAGAAATGAGAAAAATCCCCAGATCCTGCATGCTACATGGTGTGTTACCAAAATTATCTGCTCAGAATTCTTCCCTGTGAGGGTGTTTAGGCACTGGCACAGGTTTCCCACAGAAGCTGTGGCTGCCCCATCCATGGCAGTGTTCAAGGCCAGGTTGGATGGGGTTTGGAGCAACCTGCTCTAGTGGAAGGTGACCCCGCCTGTAGCAGAGGGTTGGAACTGGATGAGCTTTAAGGCTCCTTCCAACCCAAACCAGCCAGTGATTCTACGATCTACAGATCACCTGACCAGGGCTACTGTAGTTAGGCTGTGTATCATCCTGCCCCTGCCTTTACCAAAGCCAGTACCAACAGCAGGAGAACTCTGCAAAGCAGCCAACATTAACTGCAGCCAGGAGACCCACCACAGCCACTGCTACCTAAACCTGCCTGTACAAGAGTGGACTAGGAAAGAGTCAGTCACCCTTTTATTTTCAGGCTCACATATCAACTTTACTTCCAAGCAGATGGTAAGGTCAAACTATGACTAGGCAAAAAGCAGTTAAAGAAAAAAAAAAGTAATAAAAACAATACCTGATTCATAAAGTGAGAAATGTGACCATCTGGGGGAGGGAAATCACAGCCAATCTCTAAAGTCCAGAGAATGTGGGAAAACCCAACTATTTCAAACTTGCCTAGCACATAAGAATTGCTTTTGTCCGCTTTAAAAGCAGCACTGCTTTCACCACCAACGTGACCAGCAGTTACAAAAGGAAAAATCTCAACAAAATGCTGAACTATGCCATGCCAAAGGGCTGCTATCCCACGCCAGTGATATTCAGAGCTGGACCGTGCTATCCATTCCCATACACAGCCGCATCCATGAGACAATAGCACTCATAAAAACTCATGCAAACCCTTTCAGTGAGATTTCTGGTCTGGGATCTGATCTGATCCGCCCCTTAAAGTCAGGCTTTAACCAGCTGTGCAGTTTGTTGGCATACTATCATTTTAATATTATAACCCTTTAAACTCTCCACCCAAGAAGCATGCTTGCGGCACCCTCCTCTACCCTGACCCCCAGGCAAAGGGGTGCTGACCCCACATTCCTGCCCCATATGCATGCACAACATCAAAACCCTTAGGTATAAGGTATCATACCTGTGTGGGAATCAGCAGAAACTGCCCTCAGCTCATCTGTTGAGGATTTTCCATGTGTCTGTTTTCACTTGGCCTCTTCACAGCCTTGTTAGTGGCCAAGAAAGCTGCCTGACCATAGCAGCTGGGCAAGATGAGTCAGGGCACATGAATGTCTTTTAACCTCTTTCCACCTGTGTGCAGGGAGTATTGGCTGCTTGGCTGAATGCAGCTGGGATCAGCTCTCCCACATGGAGGGAAAACTCAGGCATTCCCAGCAAGGTCAAACCTTCCCAACTCTCAACACCCTTCTGAAAGGTTAAGGAAAAAAACAAACAAAAAACAAGCCAAAACAAACCCAAACAAAACAAAACACAAAAATGAGGGAAAGGAAAAGAAAAAGGAAGAAAAAGACTGAAAAACCCCAAAGGCTTTCCAAATGACTGACAAAGAAATGCAGCCATCATAGCACAAAGCATGTTGTGATAGCACGGCACATAATATGATATAAATCGAGCACACACCAAAGCCTCGGATGGCTTTACGCTTTGCAGAACCCAAAACTTTTGAGTTCAATAAAATAGTAAGCACCCTGACATTAATGCAGTCATCAATGCTAAATAAAGCCAAGCACAGTTGTGTTCCTTTGATCAGTCTTTTCATAAATACTATTGCTGCTTTTTGAGATCTTAAGAGGCTTTTACATTTGGAAAGTGTTATAGGGACACATCAGGAAAATAAGCAGTATTTTATTTCTTTTTCCTTAGGGCTTTTTTTTTCCCCCCTCTTGTTTTTCAAACCATAGAGAGAAAAGTTAAACAATCGATTCTCAAAGATCCAAACAATGTGTTTACATAAGGGTTTATAAATTGAAAAAGTTACTCCACATTCAGATATTCTGCACTCCTGCCAAATGTCTCCGCAGACTAATGTCCTTGGAGATAGGCTTGCACTACAGTGTTTCTGTCCAAAACATTTGAATTTTAAAAACCAAATACAAAGAAAAAAGCCCCACAGCTGGCTGCTCAGCCGTGATCTCTGGCCTGAAGCAAAGCACAGGATTTGGGTTTGCTTGGGTCAATGCTGCTGCTCCTGTGCCAGCAGCATGAAGACAGATATTGACTGAACTGCTGCTATATCCTCAAGGATTTTGGCAATCCACACTGTTCATATGAACTCCAGGGAGCATCTTGCAGGTGCTGCAGATGTTGGCCATGCAGGTCTCCCACAGTGCACAGTCCCTAGTTCAGTGCAGCCTCCACAAACTCCCACTGATTCCAACTTCCTCAGAAATACCAACCCCTGGTGATGCTGGCTGGCTTAGGTCCTTGAGCCATGCTGCTTTCTTTCCACAGGTTTTCACAATGCCCAGTAATTCAGTTAGCATTGGGAGAAAAACACAGCAAAGCATCAACTTCTATTTTTGCATCTCAAAACTAGATGTGCAGGTGTGTGTGTTTTATACCAACAGTTATCCCTCAGCTTCGCATATGCTGTGCAGCAGTCTGACCCAGCTTTATCTCATTAAACTCATTTCTGCTAATTAGTGAAAAAACATTTCCTTCTGTAACAATTAATACTTACAGCCATTACCCTTCCAGTTCACAATGCTCTACAGGCACCCTTAAATCCTTATGTCCCAATGCATTTCTGAAATAAGCTGTTTTCACAGAGGTGGTATGTTAAAATCCCACCATAAATGGAAAACAAGTTTAATCACAAAACAGAGATGTTTTGCAGTTACCATGAATACATACACCAGCCCTTATCAGGGAGTAATGGAGGCTGTGACACTACTTTGTGTTTTGATCCAAGCCAAACACGGGCTACTCACCCAGGGAGACTCAAAGAAACCTAACAGTGAAAAACCTTCAGATGCCTCAATACCATTGATTTTTAGAAAGTCAGGCCCCAATTGATCCTGGGTGAATCATAAAGGACAAGGAAACAAATCTGGGTTTCCCTGTCTCACCTGAGTGGCTGCAACTTGGCTCACACCTTACAGCACACCAAGTTCAATGCACAGGAGCACAGGAAGGGTCTGAAAAGAGCATCCAAGTCTCTTCCCACCCCCCATGGATTGAGGCAGCATCAGGCAAACATGGAGAGCAGGATGTTACTTCCCCTTTCTTCAAATGCCTCCAAGTTTTCATATTCTCCCTCTCACTTTCTTGCTTCTACACCTCAGTCATGAGTCCCTTGTCCACAGCACCCACCCCAAGGCATCCTGGCCTCCCCTCCAGCTGCAAAAAACACCTCCAAGCCTTAACACAGATATAAGGAGAATCTTTTCTGTTTAAAGCATGAGGGGCTAAACCACAGCTAATTACAAAAAGAAAAGTAAAATCAACTGACAGAGTGTATATAAAGTCTCCAGACTCAAACTGAGCCTAGAGAGGCTACAGTGCTGCAGAGGATGCCAAGAGCAGCCCCATACACAGCAACTCAGCCACTAGTTTAGCTGAAAAAACATCTCTCAGCAGCAAAATTTCAGAGATGCACAACCCAGAGAGCTGCCTTCCATGCCTTTTGGGAGCTCACTTCACCCCATACTTGTGGGGAACCTTTCATAGCACAACTCCCAAGAGCTTTTTCACTCCTACCCGAGAGCAGCTTTTCTATTGTCAGTCCTTTAACAATGCTTTTTTTTTCCATATTATTTTTTACAAAAGCTTTATAATCCTCTGCTTTTTTATCTGAGTGGAAACCACTATATGACAGCTTTAAACTTTTATTTCTTTACATCCAGTACTCCCTTCTCAGCTATAATCCTCCTATTGGAAAGATGGGTTTGCAAGTCCTTGCCTCTAGGCAGCAACATCACAGCAGCGATTACAGACCCCGAAATCCATTTAAACACCCTCATCTTTCAGCTCAATGGCCATGACTTTAATTGCATGACAATAACAACAAGAAAATTAAGTGACAATTTGCAGTTATAAACTGATCCCAACCCACGCCATTCCCAGGTTCAGCCTGCTTCGTCTGCTACTCCGGGTTCCTTTGAACTCTGGGGATGGCACATCTGAAGGCACAAAAGTGACTTTGACATCAGTGTCCCATTTTCAAACTCTCCCAGGCACAGGCTCCTGAGACATTTTGGACTTTTGATCATCCTTTGGCTCAGACTGGCATTTTCTCCTCCCTCCAATTTTATCCATGACTGCAAACGCTTAGTAACTACAAGGACGCACTGAAATTCTTGCATTTTCTTTGTAGCATGACATGAACAGTGCCTGTGCAACTAAACCGGTGGAATTTCAGCTCTGCAAATTAGAATTTTAGCTCTAATTCCGTAGAACCAGACCTCAAAAATTTACTTGTGGAGGAGTAAAAAGAGAGCAAGTTACCAATGCCTAAATCATAGAAAAGTCAGATTAGCTTTCTTCTCAACAAGAATCAGGGAAGGATAATTCAGTGACGATGTAGTCAACACAATTCTGCAACAGATGAAAAATTATCTCCCCCTCACCCCCTTATAAAAACTGCAATGAAGTCAGAGGAACTGCCACCATCCAGAACAAATCAATGACGCACCCTGAAATCAGGCAGCTCCAAGAGCAGAGCTTTGGTCAGCCTGCTGCCAGACATAGGGGAAAGCTGCAAAGTTCAGCTCAGGATCCCATTAGCCCCAGCTATGCTCCGAGCCTGCCTTTCTCTTGCAGAAAACACAGGGCGGAAAAAAGCCCCTGTGGAATTCCATGTCTTCAACCTCCTCCACGGTACAGTCCAGTCCCAGATACTTTCATTTCCATAACCCAAATAATCCTTCATCACTGCAGTGTCATTTCTAGGCAGCACCTGGCACAGCTGTGCTGCACAACTGCAGTGGCACATGTACAAGAAAAGGCTTTCTCACCAGCCTTTCTCCCTGCATCCTTGAATAGCCAGGCATCAGGGCTTCCCATAACTGGAGGGCCACAGTTTCTCCAAGCTGTACCCCCAACCTGCAAAACACCTGAAATCACCATAGGTGAGAAGCAAACACTAATTCCCAGCATGCAATCCCTTAAAGTTACAGCTTTGCAAAGATTTATATATATATATTTTTTTTTTAGCTACTGATTTGCACTGAGGTTTTTCCTCACAGAAAACAGTTAATAAGTGGAGGGAGAAAATAGCATTTCTTTAAAAAAAAAACAAAACAAAACCAAGAACAATCTGGAAAGGAAGCACATGAGATACTGACACAATCGTTTGAAAGCTCTCTCCCAAAACACATAACACAGGAGCCAACTCTCACTCTAACAGTACTGCCCATTTGGAACAACACACTAAAAACTGGAGGATTACTTGGCTTTCTTATTTGTATTTCTCTTCTTGCTCTAAACTCTCATTTTGCTTCCTTTGGTAGACCGTAAGTCTCATTTTGCACTGCTTACCTGACCTCATTCTTAACTACATAGTAGAAAGCTGCATCCCTTGTTGAATCTCTTCCAGATGTTCCAGCAGCAAGCACCAGCACCACTCTCTACACACACACAGCCCAACAGTTCATTGTGCTAATTAATAATCTGTCTTCAGAACAGACAGTAATCAATGAGACCTAATGAACATACACAAACCTTGTATGTCACAGCCATTGTCACAATGACGTGGCAAAAGGGCTCCTGATCATACAAATGGGAGCTGGGAACGCTATGATAGAGAGATCTCAGATACACCTATGCTGCAGGCTGAAGTGTCCAAGGTGGCTTTGTACACTCCAACCACAAGTGTATGGACTTGCCCACAGCACAATTTACTCTGCTCTTCAGGCCATGGTTTAGCAAGAAAGGAAATTTAATGCCATGAAGCGGGGTTAAAATTGTCCCAACCACATGATGCAAAGGGCCAAGCTACTGCAGCTCTTGCCAGGCTAAAATATGCCACCCATAAATAAGTAAGTAAGCTGAAGAGTTAGCTATATACAGAGAGACATAAGGCCATGACGTCAGGTACCATCTGTCCTTGTGCATATGATGTTATGTACACCTTTACGTCTTTATGTACAACGCAATTTATATACAACGTAAATTATGTGCACTGGCTAGTCTAACAAACGCCCATGGCAGATCTGCATCAAATTGGAAGTGCAAGGTGATTCAGGAAAACCTAGACCCAGTATTACTGGATCATTAATACCTGGCCACAGACAGAACTCCCATGACCTTAATGTGAGAAACCATATATTTATCGAAGCATTTTCACAGGACAAATAACCAGATGAGGTCTCTAGATGCTCCAGGAACGGCACCTAACAATCCAATCCAGGACACTAAGCTACTGCTATTCAAAAACGTGCTCTCCTGACAGCACTGTCTCTTCCATATAGACATGGAAAAATCCCACCAACGTCATTTATTCATGGCCTCAGTTTGACCTCAGCAAAGAGCTCAAGTAAGAACTGAGGAATCCGAGTCTTTATTTTCAAGTGTTAGAAAGCAATCCAAATATTGCATGGGGGTTTTCGCATGTCTCAGGTTAAGTAGTCTCTTGTGTACAGCTTCACCCCTCTCACACAGCAAATTCAGCTGAAAATTAAACCAGTAAAGACCTATTTGATTCCAAAAGCAGCCTCCACAAAGAGATGCTACAGGTAAGCGGAAGGAAACAGTTCACTCTTCCCCATTTCTGTATCAGAGTTCAAGGTGAACTTTCAAATGAGAAGAGACATCTGCAATTTCTTTACCCATGAAGTGAAGCATTATTTGTAGTGCCTTCAGATTTTGTTTGGTATGCCAAAGTTATCAAGCATCACCATGCAAGGCGCCACAGGGCTGCACGTTCTTCAGCTTTGCTCCTTGTCACCTCATTCCCTATGCCGACACTCAGCAACTGCAAAACATCCTTGAGGTAAGATGCAATGGCTGATTTAAAAGCTTCCCCCATCAAACAAAGGATCTGCAATGAATACAGAAGCGAGGAAGCGATTAGTATTGCTGAAGAGGTGTTGCCATTTCACACCTGAAACCTCCAGCTTTTTATTTGATTGTCAAATTGGGTCTAGGCAGCTTCAGTCAAAACATCTTTGTGCTTGTACTCTAAATATCAAGCACACATAACTAAATCTAACACTTAACAAAGCCCTCCCTAGACTTTAAGCTAAAAGTATAATCACAGTGCATCTGGCATTTAAATAAAATAACCATTAGCACAGGAAACACCCAGCATAAAAGTACTATGTCAATGAAAAAGAGATGAACACAGAGAAGCAGCATGGGATTGGATTTAATGCCATGTTTACTAGGAAACCACTGTGTTGAGAAATACAGAGAACTTCCTCTGGCAGGCCAAGCTCAGTTACAGGATTAAAAATGTAGGCTGTGACTAAAAAGGGAGATTTAATTATCTGTCTTAATTGGACAAGGAGGAAAACCAGCTTCAGCTTCAAGAAGGCAGCAGACTACTTTAGCAACAGCTAGGACACCTACAGATTTGTTAAGGGTTGAAGGGTCTCTCGTATTTCCCATTAAATCACGCAGGTATCTATTCATTAAATACAGCAATGGAAATGGCACTGGAATTTAGAAGGAGAAACATGTTGCTTGAGATGAATTGGATTAAATTATACAAGGTCTACAGATTAGCATGAATTAGCCTCTACTGTCAGCAAGTCCTGGCAACACTCCGACCCACCATCAGTGAACAGCTCCATAAAACTTCAAGTCACATTCACAATTATTATCCAAATCACACATAGAACTGGCACCAGCAGACAAACTAATCATACAAAAACTACCCTCCTTAAAGCCAGCATTATGCCCAACCCTACCACTGACTCACAAAATGCCCTGCAGCAGGTCATTTGATGTTTTTGTCCCTCAATAAAATAAGAATAATACCTTCTTGCCTTTATACTAATTGCCACTTAAGATCTATAGATGAGAAACACTATGGAAGCGATTAGTAATAAATCACATCCTGATATTCACAGGCCAAAATTCCCTTTGCTCATCACCCAGCAGTGAATAAGAGTACTTTCCTCTTAAGTTTAATTCAGTTTCTTGTGGCTATTTTCACAACAGCCACACTTACTTTCACAGTCATTAGGGTTTCCATGATGTCATTTTCACCGATGCACATATTTCAAACAAGCACACGCCTCGGGGAAGTGATGGGAAGTGCATGCCCCACACAGAAGTGGGCACCCCAGTGGCCCCAGAGCTATGAGTTGATGAGAAACAAACAAGTAATTTGCCAACAAAGCGGGCTTGGCTTTCATCCCTTCTTAATCCACATATTAAACTGGATTACCTAAAGCTTGATGCATCCCCGTGCTTCATACAGGTCACCAGCATTACCCCTGTTGTGCCACGGAGAAACCTGAGGTGGGATTACAGTGACTACCACAGCCCATACAGCAAAACCATGGCAGAGCTGAGAGCAGAAGAAGGATTAGGACAGCCTCAGTTAATGCCACCATGGTGCTGTGCCTATATGCTTTTACATTCCCAACCACTTTCCAGGATAAGAGTGTATGCAGCCGCTCCATCAGCGAACTGGGGAAGTGATGTAATTAAAATTTACAGCCTCCCCAGGGATGTTGAAGAGACCCCATCCCTGGAAGTTTTCAAGATGTGGCTGGGCAGGGTGCTTAAATAATCTCATTTAGGCTCCCCTCCCTGTGGAATGTTGGACCAGGGGATCTTTCAAGGTCTCTTCTAGGCTGAGCTATTCTATAAAAAAACAAGCTGGGGGTGCAGAACAGAGGATTTGTTTTCAGCGGTGTGCTATCCTTGACCTGTTTAACCATGCTCCCACACAAGCAGTGGCAGCAGCACAAGGGCAGCATGAGAAAGCATGGCCACAACCATGGGAAAGGGAGGAGAAACAAGACATTCCTGTTTCCCTCCGAAAGGCTTCAACAGGAACACTGTGTGCTAATCCATTCCTGAGTTTCTACAGGAAAATAGTTAAGTGTGCAAACGGGCCTCAGTACTGCTTTTGCCAAGTGAGTGTTCTTCCACTTGTGCTTGCAAAGATGAATCACTGTCTCCTACAAGCTGTAATTTACTGGGAGGACATCACCTGGCTCTTCATGGTACACAGATGAAACCAGTGCCTCCCCACTTAATAGCCTTGTTTCTTCAGACTCAAACCTGGTTGACTAGTAGGATCTCACGAGGATTACCAAACCTGAAAGATTTAGTAACACTTGTTACCTGGCTGAAACCCATTGAAAAACGAGACAACTCTGGAGAAGTTCCTTATGTTCAAAAGCTGCTCGTGTTCCTAACTAACTGAAATGACCCCATTCACAAGAAGTAACATCTTGCCCTTGCCAAGGAAACCTTTATTGCCAAAGGTCTCACTGTGGGTTGAAGAGGCATGAGTCAGATTAGATGCAACAAAGGAACATCAGCTAATTAATAGGATGCACCTAGCTTCCCTCTCATAAAAAAAGCAAAATTTACATTACAAAAAAGAAAACATTTAGATTCAGGCTTTAATAATGCAGTTGTCCATGAGCAAGTGCCCCAACCACAGAAGCCAGCCGTGACCTCTTCTAACCATCTTTTTCCCCTTTTTGTTTTTAATTAAAGGCTGGCCACAAGAGCTCACCTGCACACAGTCCCTCTTGTGCATACGTGCATGACTGGTGGCACACCCAGCTATCACCTCACTGATCAGACCTGAGGGGAATTAGGTCTAAGAACATGCAGTTCATGAATTACAACAGCAGGTCCAGGCACGAGATCAGCACTGACTTCCCGACCCAACCACAGGGGCACTGGCATCGAGCACGTGCTGCAAAGCTGCTGAGATGTCCTAGAAAACACAGACCAAATCCAGGCTACATGGGTGACTTACACTGAAGGCATTCCTGGTGCTAGGACAGGTAAGAGCTCTGTGCTGGCAGAGCACATGAACAGCTTTGGCACTTACACATGCTTTAATGTGACTCTTGCTCAAACTAAACAGTTTCCATGGATAGAGGAGCAGGGGACACTGTGCCCTGTTTCCTAGATTCTAAAGAAGATCAAAAGCACTTCCCAAGTTTAATTTCTACACCTCATTAATCCAATGTGAACTATCAGGTACTGTGATGCTGAGAACCACACAGATGTGTATCTGAGCTCCCTATGGCATTCGAGCTGAGGGAGAACAAAATCTCACCTAAAAGCTTGGGCTAAGTGATTACATATTTCAAATGTCATTCAAGGAGGTCTACAGTGCCTTTTTATACACAAGGTCAGAGTAAAAAGAAACAACTGCCCTTCAGACCTGATAATCTCTCTTTCTGCATACCCTATAATTTCTATCCCTTTCTCTTTGCAATTTTCCTCTGTTTTTGCTGCTGGTTCAAAGATCAGAAATAACCAGGATATTTCGGACAGTTCAGCTTAGATCAGCTAATTCATTGTAGCTTCTGGGCTAGAGGATTCACTAAGGACTAGAGAATTCAGAGATGTCACTTGTGAAAGGCACTTTGTATTTATTGTATTCATACAATAAGCTTATCGGGTGTTTCTCTAATGGAGAGGCTATCAATGGAGATCCATTTTCCCATTACAATACAATGTCATTTGTACAGTGTAAGTGTAGATAGTTTGTGTCACATCATCACATATTTACTGAAGGAAATTAAGGGCATAGAGGAGAGAGTAGGCATGAATTCTCCAAACACAGTGCTGTCCAGACAGTAGGAAACACTGAAAATACTGTCTCGTGTATTTGGAGCTGAGCCTTTCTGAATAAATTAGCATTCCGGCAGTGAGGACACATGGAAGGAAACTTTGCAAAGTGCCAAAAACGACTTGTCTGAAAAGAATTCAGTAAATAGATTCCAGTGTCTGACAAGTGTAAGCTGCACTGAATATTATCAGAGAGAGCAATACCTCCTAACCATGTGGACTGCTGTGTTAAATGGTAGCTTCAACCAGCTGAAGTCCACATCAGACAACCTGATGGGTCCCAACAAGGCGACACAGGAATGGCCATGGTAACAGATGCTGCTGAACTAGATTACTCAGAAGTTGTTGCATGAACCCTATGAATGTGTTATTTATTTTCACAGACTCCTTCCAGACTATATTTCTGGCACAAGGGGTAAGATCAAGAGCATTTCTTTCAAGAAACGAAGCTAATGAGGATAATTAAAGCAACTCCTAAATATACAAACCATGCAGATAACGAGTCTCATTTGAATTTTGCCTTTCTAGCAAAAAGCAGATGGATGGATCTGACTAGTTTCATGGGACTTTTGCCTTGTCAGAAACAAATGCTCTCCCTTTAGTTAGAACCATCACCATGCTGACGGCTTTTCCTGGTACCTTGAAGACAATTTAGGTCCTGCTTTAGGTAACTTCTTGACTTCTGCTTCTTCTGCCAAGCGGTTGGCAGCCGAATAATCCCCCATCGCTCCTGCTGTCAGTGACATCCATGCCATCTATTCAGACCAGGCCCCACAGAAACACAGCTTCCTCCTGTGCATTAGGAAGCAACACAATGGGACATTGATCTAGGATTCTAGATTAAGACCAAGCTAGCACTTCAGTGGTGAGGTCTTTCAGAGTGCAGGACTTTTAGAAGATCAGCAGATACTAGATAACCATATTGTCCATT
The DNA here is from genome assembly GCF_028554395.1 of Pezoporus wallicus. NCBI lineage: Eukaryota > Metazoa > Chordata > Aves > Psittaciformes > Psittacidae > Pezoporus > Pezoporus wallicus. The sequence continues at coordinate 1,038,760 of NW_026642642.1, forward strand.
GCAGTCAGAGGAAAAAAAAGTCAACATGAATAGTAAGAGTATTTAATTTCTTTGAATGGGTGGAAAAAAAAAAAAAAAGGCCTCAGAAAATAATTTAGTACTTATGGCCAGTAATGGCTGGAATTTAATCAATTTTGGTACAGGACAACTACCATGTGGATAGGGCCTCTCTCATGGTGCCACTCAGAAACATAGAATTGTGTAGGTTGAGAAAAACCTTTAAGATCACAAGAGTCCAACAATTAACCCAACACTGCCAAGTCCACCACTAAACCTTGTCTAAATGCATGATGTGTTCATCTACATATCTTTTAAATACCTCTAGCAACGGTGACTTCTCTGCAGCCCTGGGCAGCCTGTTCCAATGCTTGACAGACCTTTCCATGAAGTAATTTTCCTAATATCCACTCTAAATCTCCCCTGGTGCAGCTTGAGGCTGTTTTCTCTTGTCCTATCATTTGTTACTCGGGAAAAGAGACTGACCCCCACCTTACTGCAACTTCATTCCAGGTAGTTGTAGAGAGCAGTAAGGTCTCTCCTGAGCCTCCTTTTCAACAGGCTAAACACCCCTGGTTTCCTCAGCTGCTCCTCCTAAGATATGTTCTCGAGACCCTTCACCACTTCTGTTGCTCTTTGGACACACTGAAGCAAAAGAGGACAGTGAAAAAAATCCCATCACATATTTTTGATCCCAGTGATTCAAACTGTTACTGGAGACACAAGGCAGACCTCATAGACCACCCTTAGTAGGCATTTACCTAAGCCTCCTCTTCCTGCATACACACATGTACATTTTTGGAGTGGTTTCTCACAAGTGGCCCAACATCCTCACTATTATGGTGTCTGAAAATTATCTTTTGTCCATCAGCCTCCCATCACAATCATGCCTACCCACTCCTGGACATCCACCCCTGCACTTCCTTCCATTGCTGTAAGTCACTGACAGCATGCAGGTCTTCAATGCTCTGAGAAGAAATAGAGGGGGTGCGGGGAGAAGAGAGAGGGGGAAGGCATGCCTGTGTTACCGTTCATCTCTTCCAGTTAAAGAACTCCATCCCTCTGCAAATATAAAAGATTTACAGCACCCAAAGGAATCTCACATCCTGCGTCATAAGGCAGAAACAGCTCTGAACTCCCTGACCACTGAGAAGATATCCAAATGCCTCATCTGCTAACAAATTTTGGCACTTGATGGGAGGCAGCAAATGGCACGCTCCCAAAGTCTCCTTTCTCTGCTCTCAGTACATTTTTTAAATGCATCCATACAGTTAAATTAATATGGATGTTATTTTAAACAGGTTTTAAAATGCTTTCAATGCACATGGAAAAAAGAATCTATCATGTGGAATCTGTGCCATTTAAAAGATATTTTAAACAGAACAATATAGACTGTAATGGTCTTTATTATTCAGACAGTAATTCCATCCAGAATTCCCAGTGAGGGAAGTGATTCCTGTCAAGCTCACAACTGGTCATGCATATGGGTCTGATCTTTGCACACAAACCCATGCCTGCATCTACAAAGCAGGTATCTACTCACACATACCTGCAACAGCACTTGCTGGCCAGAGACAAAAAGCATGCCAGCATTAAATGCACTGCTCACACCTAGCAGCTTTCATAGTAGATATTTAATTACTTAGACAAGGCCATGTATATTCCTCCTTACCATACATCCTTAATGTTAAAATGGACTGAGACGTAATTGTTTTGAATGGGGATTCCCAGAATTGGTTGCCACAGCTAAGGCTTGAGGCCACACATGCTCAGGCTCACAACAGCTAAAAACCCAGTCCTTAACCCACTTCCATTCTCAGGGCACATTGTTACCCCTTCCATCTTTTCTCCTTGCTAACAGATAGGGCTTCTGTACCTGCAGGGTCTGAACCTGCTTGCAGGAGCTGGGTTGAATGGAAGAACAGAATAAAGCTCAGCATCGTCACCAGCCTGGGTACCAGACACCATGGGAACATAGACACCTTCGGGTGCAAATAACTCACTCAACAGCCTTGCCGTGAAAGCCCAGATCAAGTCAGCCCTATTTAAGGTCCAAGCAGCCTTTGTTCACTTTTGTCCCCTTCACTAGTGAGGACACTGACTGGCCCATCCTTCTGGTCTTTTTCCATTCCTGTCTTCTCCCAGTGTATAAAATGCCTTTCATAATTTTTACTTGTATGCACTAGTCCACCCATTTAAAGTCCTCCTCTCTGCTCGTTTCTTACACAGTGACCAGAGGTTATAAATCTACAGTCTCTCAAAGACTACATTTTCACAAACAACCACATCCCAGTCATTTCCTCTCTGGAGTTCTCCAACGCATCCTGTTTATTCTGTATCTATCTTGTTTGGACTGCAGACTCTTCAGAATACGGACTTTCCACATTTCATGTCCTATACTGCTGGAAACACGTCCGATGCTGCCCAATTCATAGTTTTTAAGGCCAGAGGAGACCACTGCAATTACATAGTCTGACCTTTTGCCTACCACAAGACAAACTTCATCAACTGATTTCTGCATTGAGCCCCTGATAATCTTCATGGAGCATTATTGCTAACAGATTAAGATAAACACACCTTCTTCTATTTCGCGTTTTTCCCAATTTAGCTGCATATTTAGTGTTTCTCTCCTTCATATTCAAATTGTTCCAATATTTTCATCAATTAACCCATGTTCAAATTACAGATGTTTTAAAATACATACCTTATTTCTATGATGCCTGCACTAAACCAGTTGTTAATTACTTCTTACACTTTACATTTGCCCAGTTTATATTTAATGTGCTTGTGCTGAGATAAGATTTGTTCAAGATATAGAACTGTAATACAAAACATAGACTTACAATCCCGCTTTTAAGGAAGTACATCTGCAAAAGATTAAAGAACTGAAATGATCTGAGAACAAAGTAAAAGGAGAGAATGATCCATTGGCATTGTTGGCATGCAAGCTATTTTTGTCTTAAAAACATATATTCAAATAAATCTTTCATACACTTTGAATACCTGTATTAGCTTTAATGTACAACATGCTCTAAGATGACCATCATCTGAATTCAAAAGAAAAAAAAAAAAAAAGGTTGGATTCCTTTGAGCCAAGTATTAAAAGCATTCTTAAACCAAATAGACACAAGAATTCTCACAAAAAAATCTGTTCTTCATCTGTCCAAAAAAAAAAAATTGTACTGGCTTCAGCTAAAAGTCAATCAATCAATACCCAAAGAATAATAATGCAAAAAGAAAAAAAAAAAATCCGTTTTAGATATATTTCTAACTACAATCATCTGGCAATGGAGCACCAATGACCTAACTTCACAAGCATCTGTCAGCTGGTGACAGCCATGGTGCTGTCAGGAGAAGAAAACAAGTGACTGCTCATTTACTGAGAGGCAATCGGAAAGATTAGAAGCAACCCACCACAGATCACACATCAAGTGACAATCTGAATGGAAGGGAAAAACAAACAAATGTACAAAGAAACCTCAGAGCCTCCTTGCCTTACACGGTGGAGCCAGAGCTCTTAGCTGCTGCAAGGTACCAAAAGGCTTCAAGTATGAGGTGCACAGATTCTACCCCATCACCACTGGGTGGTTATCAACCAAATTTGTATTTCATTATTCCTTCTAAAAAAAAATATTGTATTATCCTACCCAAAATTGAAGTTTCTATGAACAAGGTATTGCACAAGGCGTTATACAAGAACTACAAAAGCGAGTCCCCGATTTTCTTTTAATTGCCATGACAACTCTGTTTATTTGGATTTAAACATCATCCTAGGATGATGTTTGTAACGCAAACAGTGAAGCACAACGAGGCAGAATGGGAAAAGAGAGAGCCAGTGAGACACTTGTTTGCCTAACTCTTGTTGGGCAAAAACCCACAATCACCAGCTGTAATGAAAAATATAGGGAATTAAGAATCAAACCAAAACAAACATTTATTTCCATTTGGATTTTTTAACAGGGGTAGCAATCCTCTGGCAGCTCCAGTGGCTGAGAAACAAGGCAGCGCTCTACCTAACCACCCAGGTGCATCTTTGTATCCCCACCTGCCTTTGGAAGCGGGATTTTAATTCCCACCATCACTCCCTCCGCATGTGGGCTTCCAGGGCTTGCCAAAGGCACACTGATTAACTGAAGATCTACTGCACTTACCGTCAGAATTGCGCTCATAAACATCAATTATTAAACAGCTTCACAGGACACTGGTGGTACTTGCAGCATATTTAAAACCCCCATTTCCCTGCAAATTTAGGCTGAAACAATAGAAGCAATGCTTAGACCTCCATGAAAGAACCTCTGCAGCAGCACATAACTACTACGACGTGAACTGACTGAGCTCAGGATGCTGTATTTGTGTGTTGTATCCCACAGCAGCACCACCCCCCCAATTTCACAAGCTATCTACACGTACGTGCAAACTCCAGCAAGCACAAGTCAAGGTGCACAAAGGCTCGGTGTCATCCCCTGCCACTAGAGTTAGCTGGATCTTGAGTGAGTGGGCAAGCATGCTCATTGCATCCCATTGCACCTTCACTGCCTCATCACCCAACCTCCCAGACTGATTGATGGTAACCTGTATCACTACTTTTCCCAAACCCAATACAGATGCAAGTGCAGGATCACAACAAAAGGAGGGGAGGCAGAACTACCAACTTCCACCAAATTTAAGATTCAACAATGCAGAAAAACAAAACCAAACAAAAAAAAAATACACACAAGGAAGAAAAGAAGTAGCCTAATTTGCCGTGGATAAGATGAAGAACAGAGCAATTGTTCTCAGACACAACAGGCAATTGTTACAATAAATCATGAGATGAAGATCCTGCAGCCCATTTCAAGACCATCCAGCAGCTCAGAAAATGGCCTGTCACTTTACCCATCAGGAATTTCTACCACCCAGCTGGCAATAACATCACCCAGCTGGCAGGGAGCAGGACTGACGCCTCCGTTTTCTGGGAACTGCATAGTTTCACCCCCTAAACAGGGGCCAGTTTACCTGCACTTTTTCCAATTGCCATTACAAGGAGACCACTTTCACTTAAACACTCTGCAGGTGAAGAGGGTTTTGGTGTGTTTTGTTTTCACCAGAGTGGCACAGAGAATTGGTGGTGCAAGTATAAGCTCATTAGCTAATTTCCCTAGGCATGGTGCTTCCTCCTGCACCAGGGGGTGGCTACTACCCTAGCTCCAACTTCTCCTAGTTTCCGATGAAAGGTATTTGTCCCACCCTCACTGGTGATTTTTACTGCCTTATAACAGCTGAAAAATTGTTTTGTAAGCACCACCAATCACGCACACTGGGTGGGGGATATGGCAGATGCATGGTAGGGTCCAGTCTGAGCACGCACTCGCACAGCCTCTCTGTACTGGGATTAAGACACACAGTGATCAGACACCTACATATGAATCCCATAGATTTTAACCCTGCAAAAGGAAGAAATAAAAGAGACTTTTCAAGGGACACTCCCACCCTCAGTGCAGCTGAGCAGACTTTGGATAGTCTTCAAACAACACAATGAACATGGGAAGCCCCAAACCTGCAATTACAGCAGCCCATGGAGAAGAGAGACACCATTACTCCAGGTACATCAGGCACCAGAAAAGCGCTAGAGCACAGCCCAACAGTGTACCCAAGGGCATGAAATCCATCATCACGACTGCTATGTCTTGCTTGCTTAACTACCCACACAGAACCAGTTTTGTTAGGACTTCATGGAGAGACGAGTCATACAGGCCAAAGGCAAATGTCTAAAAACAGCAGCAGGGTGGGGATTATTTTTTTTATTATTATTTTGGAACTGAAGTGCTGCAGCAGCCTTTTTGACACAGAAAAAAAGTTCCCCTCGGAAAGCAATGTGCTTAGAAGGGTCTGCACAACTAACATAACATCTATAGGTGCATAAAAAAATACCATTAGCTTCCAAAGTTGCAACAGGTCAGGCTTGGACTTACCAATAAATCACAGTCCTTTCTAAGGAAGAAACCACCCCTAGCTGCATCTGTGAAACAAATGCATGAAGATAGACCTGCATGGAGAGCCACTTCAACAAACCACCTCCAAAATACACAGCGCATTTCATCTTAGTATCATCTCTGCAGAGCATGGTTAGTTAATTTCACATTTAACCCTCTGTGCCAACTTTTGTGTAGTTTCCATTGCCGCACTGGAATCTGCACATAATGTGATCTGGCTCTGTGCTCGTGGTGCTCCCGGGATCAATTACCATTTTATACATCAGTGTTTCATTACTGAGCCATGAATGTCCTCCGGCCGATCATACCCTTAGCTCTGCACTTCAAGAGCCTAATCTCTGAAAATTAGGTATTTGGCAAGTTTTACTGTAAGGAAGGAAAACTGCTGGGCTCATACTGTTTTGAATACATCCAGCTTCCATTCACAAGTACTGCCATTGCAGTGGCCACTAGATGTTTCCAGTGATATGATTACAAAGAAAGAGCAATGGTAATTGCACAGTAGAAATCCGCTCTGATCTGTCACTTCTCTTAGAAAATAATGAGCTCTCTTCCTCATTACATTCACTGCAGTGTATCTTCAAAAAAGTCTTATAGAGATTAATACTCAATTGCTGTAAATGAGCTTAGCTTTATTTATTCTAAGAGAGGATCTGGCCCAGAAGTCCAAATAAGTCATTGCTCCACTGCCCTTATTAACAGAAAATCCTATACGGGAGCTAAAACAGGACTTTGGCCTTGTTTCTCACCCATAAATTCAGCAATGGAGATTTGGCATGCTTTGTATCAACAAGCTATGCCTAAGTGTGCACTTTAAATTATGCTAAGATACTAAGATTTATAGCGTTTGCTGTCTTGTAAGATAAGACAAATCCAATGTTCCCGCTGCTCATCTTTGACACCTCTTCCCCATGCACTGCAAGGGGACCATTAACCTCACCCCAGATCAGGCTAACAAACAACACAGGAAGCTCCTCTGCAGCAATGTAAATATGTGAAGTATTTGATTCTTTGAGGAGCAGCTCTGTAGTGGAGACACTGGGGAACAGAGACACTGGGGAAGGGAACCGTGTCCCAAGGAGGAAGACCTTGGGGAGAAAGCACGTGGGGCTCCTAAAAACCCCTGTGATTTCAGTCATCTGTTTTGAAACTGCAAGTGCTGTAAAGTGACAACACACGAGCCATAACCACATGTTAAGAGAGTTTGTTTTAAATCACGGGGTGAAAATAAGAATCCATTCTAACTCTGTTCAACATTCCCAGGCTGCTATGCAACTCTGCAGCCCACGCAACGCCACAGCTGTGGCAGCGAGGTCTTGAAAATGAAGTCCAATGGGCAGGAGAAAGCACCAGAACCAAAAACCAAGAATAGTAGCAGAGGTCTCGGACAGACTGGTGCAATCATTCCCACCCAGCTTTTCCTCTTCCATCACCATTTACACCCCAGCTGCAGCCAGGCGGCAGGACAAAAACTGGCTCCCTGCCTCTAAAGGATTTCTTGCACAAGCTTCACGGTTCAGACTGAAGGCTGTGGCTCAAAGCCTCTTATGCTGGCCACCCAAAGTACAAATGTTGCCTTAAATAACCCTTGTTGAGAATTGAGGCTTTCCACACCTTTCCACAAAGTAGTTGGACTTCAAGCAGAAAATTCTTTTAAGTAAGTGATAAAAACCATCTGCCATGCAACTTAAATGGATCAACCTCTAAGGATCCACAAGCCATTAAAAAAAGTAAATAAAAAAAAAAACCCACACACTGAAAAACTGATGCACAAATGACTAAATAGTAATGACTCAGTAATACGGCTTTTCCATGACTTTAACACAAGGACAAAACTCTAAATCGTCTCTTCAAACACACACAGACAGAGCAAATTGGCACACGTGTATTTTTGTGGCTGGACAGTAAATGCTGTTCATTTTCAAACCAGCACAGTCTGGATTCTCACTGCCTCAGCTGAACATCTCCCAGATCCCTCTGAGTTTCTAATCACCCATCGAGCCATCAGGAATGACTTGTTTGCTCATTTTACCTGTTAGAATTCTCCAGATGAGAATTCTGCTTTAAAATTTTAAAGCTACTGAACAAAAGGAAAAATAGCAGTTAAGAGTGGATTTATAATACTCCATCTCCCTCAAATGCTGATTTTAAGCAATCATCATGCAAGTATGGCCTTCTCTCTGACACACATGTATGTTCACGAAATGTATAAAGCTGATGGCCTAGATCTGTCATGTTCTCCATTAATAATTCAGATTACTGGCCATTTTAGGCATATACTATGTATGCTTCAAAATTTAGCCTTGTTTTTTTAATGACCCACTTGGTGTAAAGGGTTGCACTGCTTGCTCAAAGCTCTGGGAGACCATGGTACTCATCTGCCAACTGGAAGTGGGCTTGGCTAATGCCCACAGAGATGATCTATTCTGGTCTTTTGGCACTAGCTATAGAGAAAGACACAGATGAAGGTTTTCAAGACCATTTCTGCCAGATAACACACTTAGATAAACAAGTGAGACAGTGACAATACTATTTCAGTAATGCCTTCAATGCTTACAGCTGACAGAATTGATAATTTTCAGCTCCGGTCATTCCTACAGCTAATAAGAGTACAAATTAGAAATGCCATCCTCACTTTACATTCAAATCAGTGGTTTCATGTATTCATAATTTTGCCATAATTGTTTTATTTTTTAGATTAACAAAAACCATCTCCAAAAACTGTTAAGTGCTGGTAATAAGAGATCCGAATACAAAGCCGTTTTTCACCTCCAAGAGGAAATACTTAACATCACAGCTCTGACACATATATACTTGTTGCCAACACCCTGCACGGTGCTCGCCTACATGCGGATCACCCACCGGCCCAGCTCCATGATCCATCCTGTTTACCATTTAGGACAGACATTAGAGCCAAACCAAGCTCCACCTCTGAAAGCCAGAAGAGCAGCTTGTGCAGATGTTGAAAATCTGGTGAGAAAGACAAACTATAAACAGATTTCCTAAAAGATCTGCCTTGGGACAGTCTTATCTAGCAATTCCACTAATTCCCTTGGTAGGGAAAGTAGGGCAGCGCGAGTGAAATCTGCAGACAAGAGATAGCTGGGAAAGTCTCAACTCAGGGAATGGGCAGAAGTTTATTCAGAACATTTGAGGACTAAAACAACTGACAGGAGGTATAGCTGTAATAAAGCCAAGTGCAGTCATGCACTTTGGGATTAAAAAAATATGTTCTCCAGCATGGGAGCTCAGCAGTTGGAAGTGATATAGAAAGGGAAAGACTTTGGTGGTTTAGTGGCTCATGGCAATAGTGTAAAAAAGCCAGATGTTGCCCAAGGTTTCAGTGAGTAACAGGAAAATATACAATCACCAGTAAGGTCTCAGCTGGAACAACATGCAATTTCAGGTTGCTGAGTTCAAGAAAGGTTAAGCGAAACTGCAATAGTGCAAGAAAAGGTCAGCAGGATGACCTCTCATGAGACAAAAGCACGTTGGCTTTGCAACTGAAGCAAAACAAAGGCTCTCTTTGGAGGGGAGAAAGCAAGATAAAGCAGTATGAACCAGCCATAAAGAGATTCAGGCTGGAACTTGAAAGGAGGCTTATATCCATCAGAATAATACTGTTCAAGCAAAGCTAGCCAAAAAAGAACATGAGGCAAGGGGCTGATTGTTCAGTGCATGAAAATTTACAGCATGGTTCCCTGAGATAGCCCGAACCAAGGCCAGATACACAGCAGGTCCAAAGCTGGACCTGATCACAGATGTCCTCATCACAAACTGCCTAATGAGCCCAATAACCAAGGTGCAGGAGCTGCACCACTACTCCAGAACCTCCAAGATCATCCCTCACCTACCACCAGGTCTTGTGCTGTCACCAGAGGGACATGGTGCTTTAAGCACATGGAGAGCCCAGACACATGCTACCAACACACAGTAAAAGCTACTTTGGATGCAGACAGGCTTCCCAAATCACTGCACAGTGAATTGGGTGATTTTTCCCCAGAAAACCTGAGGTTATGCCCAACTAACACCCAAGGAAGATGATGAAAGGAGACTGGTGAAGAGCACAGCAGTTCACTCAAATGGCTGGGGATAGAGGAGAAACACTGCTGAAGGAAAGTATGAGGCTTCAGAGGGAAGAAATGAGATAGTTATGGCTGAAGGCTTTAGAAACCATCAGTGTGATAGCAAGCAATTTGCTATCATGGCTGAATTCCCCCACTATTCCAAATATTACCCAATAAAATTAACAGTGCAGGTAGGTTTACCTACAAGGGCAGCTTACAATCTTGCTACTACAAATTAATCTCTGTTTCAAAGGAAAAACATGAATTTAAAAAGGGGATGGGGGGATGAGAAGGAAATCATAGAGGCTAATTAATGTCAATCACTATAAAAACCCATGACTGATGCTTTTGACATGACCCTTCAAGACAGTGTTCTGCAGACAGCCAAGCGATCGTGAGATGAGTGCAGGAGTGCCACATCAGTAGTGGGGTTAGACAGAGGGTGCCTGGAAATCCATACAACACAAAATCATTTCACACTGATATTTATATAGAATCATTGAATAGTTAGAGTTGGAAAGGACGTTAAGAACATTTAGTTCCAACCCCCCTGCTATGGGCAGGGACACCTCACACTAAACCATGTCACTCAAGGCTCTGCCCAACCTGGCCTTGAACACCGCCAGGGATGGAGCATATCTGAAGGGGGGCTATAGGGATGCTGGGGATGGACTCTTCATTAGGGACTGCAGTGATAGGACAAGGGGTAACCGGTTAAAACTTAAACAGGGGAAGTTTAGATCGGATATAAGGAAGAAATTCTTTACTGTAAGGGTGGTGAGGCACTGGAATGGGTTGCCCAGGGAAGTTGTGAATGCTCCAGTCCCTGGTGGTGTTCAAGGCCAGGTTGGACAGAGCCTTTGGGTGATATGGGTTAGTGTGAGGTGTCCCTGCCCATGGCAGGGGGGTTGGAATTAGATGACCTTAAAGTCCCTTCCAACCCTAACTATTCTATGATTTGATGATTCACAACTTCCTTGGGCAACCCATTCCGGTGCCTCACCACCCTCACAGTAAAGAACTTCCTCCTTATATCCAATCTAAACTTCCCCTGTTTAAGTTTTAATCCATTACCTCGTGTCCTATCACTACAGTCCCTAATGAAGAGTCCCTCCCCAGCATCCCTATAGGCCCCCTTCAGATATTGGAAGGCTGCTACGAGGTGTCCACGCAGCCTTCTCTTCTCCAGGCTGAACAGCCCCAACTTCCTCAGCCTATCTTCATACGGGATGTGCTCCAGTCCCCCGATTGTCCTCGTGGCCCTCCTCTGGACTTGTTCCAACAGTTCCATGTCCTTTTTATGTTGAGGACACCAGAACTGCACACAATACTCCAGGTGAGGTCTCACAAGAGCAGAGTAGAGGGGCAGGATCACCTCCTTCGACCTGCTGGTCACGCTCCTTTTGATGCAGCCCAGGATACGGTTGGCTTTCTGGGCTGCGAGCGCACACCGAAGCCGGCTCATGTTCATTTTCTCATCAACCAACACCCCCAAGTCCTTCTCCTTGGGCTGCTCTGAATCTCTTCTCTGCCCAACCTGTAGCTGTGCCTGGGATTGCTCTGACCCAGGTGTAGGACCTTGCACTTGGCATGGTTAAACTTCATGAGGCTGGCATCAGCCCACCTCACAAGTGTGTCGAGGTCCCTCTGGATGGCATTCCTTCCCTCCAGGGTATCAACCGAACCACACAGCTTGGTGTCATCGGCAAACTTGCTGAGGGCGCACTCAATCCCACTGTCCATGTCAGCGATGAAGATGTTAAACAAGACCGGTCCCAACACCGATCCCTGAGGGACACCACTTGTCACTGGTCTCCAGCTGGACATTGAGCCATTGACCACAACAGCCATCCAGCCAGTTCTTTATCCACCGAGTGGTCCACCTGTCAAATTGATGTCTCTCCAATTTAGAGACAAAATCTATAATATGTATATATATAAAATATATAAATACCCATCCCAAGTGTTGCTAAATAACTGTCCCAAATGTTGCTAAATACCTGACCCAAATGTTGCTGTAGAGACCTATGGATGTTTATGGCTTCCATACCATCTCAACAGCAAAAGCTTAAAATGCCTTTGTTGCAGGATAAATAGAAACTAGACTGCAAATTACTTCCATGCACAACTGCTTATTAACACAGTATATGTGCAAGGAAGGACAACTATCCCTGTGAGCATTTTTTTCTGAAAATCCACCACCCTGCTGCCAACTTAGATTTAGAAAAGCCAGAAACAGCACAAATAGCTCATTCCAGGTTCCTCCTCCTCCCTCTCCCCAATTATTTTGCTCAGAGAGGGGTTTCATGTATAAATTATTTTTGCAGTTGCTGTACTCCACTCAAGCTTCAAAACTTACCATATATTGTACAGTATTTTTAGATCATCAGGTAAGACTTAAACTTTCTAACCATGAAAAGAAAAGGAATCATTATTCAGAAGTTTATAGAAGAAGAAATGACCAGTCTCCCCCTATTCCTTGACCACAGCCTGTTGCTTTCACTTTGCTGCAACTCTGGGACTAGTACAACCAATATCACTTTCATTATATAAAGTCATCATTGCAACACCAAAGACAATTATTTCCTACTCATAACTAAGCACTGGCAGGAGGCTTTGCTAAGCAAAGGGATCACATAGTGGAAACGGCACTTATATTACTCCTTTTGAGATCTGAATTAAATTATAAGCAGTACTACGAGGTGTCCTTAAAACTACTAGCATATGTCCCCACATCCCCCAAACGCTCTCTTGCAATTCACCTGCAACACAAACAACTGCCTTTGGCAGATTTAGTGTTTGTTTATAAAGGGCAGCTGAGCTGATGGAAGACAATATAAAACGTATTTTCCCCTGTTCCTCAAGGAGCACACCGGCTGCTCAAGCCAGCTGCTGCTCTTTGCAGGCAGCTGGACTCTCTTAAATTTTAGTTTTAATGGCAAACTAGCTTTTCAGCCATGAACCAGATTCCAGTTCAGCCTTTTGCATCCCCAACAGCTGTTTCCGGAACGCTGCCCAAATACCGTGGCTGAGAGGCGGCTTCTTTAGAAGTTTCTTCCCTGGAGGGTAACTTCAGAAACCATCTTGGCTGGTCTAAACTTCTGCTTTAGAAGCTGCACTGGAAGGCACTTCATGGTGTTTAAGTGAAAGCAACACTTTAAAAGGATTGAAGCAGCCGGGCATGAGAAGCCAGGAGACATTGCCTTTATCCAAAGCTTAAAACAGAGCCTACAGCTAGGAGAGAATAGCCACATTCCTGTAGATCGGTGTAAACGACAAATAATTTCATTGAAGTCCAGCTGGCCAGACCGCCCTGAAGAGAGGTCTTTTGAACCCACGTAGCTTCTGAGCGCCACTGAAAGAGCCCAACACCTCCAGCAGCCAGAAGATGCTGCTGCATGGACACTTACGTGCTTTCTCTACAAGATGCAACCTACCTACCTCGGTTCGCTCCCCCTTCCAACAGGCACTTAGAGTTTTTTCCTTTCCTGCCTTTCACCTTCCTAGAGAAGCATCCCATATGCAGCCCTTTCTCACCTTTTCCTCCCTGCTCCCCTGTTCAGATGCCAGTGAGGGAAATGCAACAGGGCAGCACAGTTTTAAATCTTCAGGATCTCTTGCATCACTGTTGGGTCTTCTTATGCAGGTGGTGCCTGGTGGCTCCTACCAAAAACATTTCACTCTTTTCACCCTTATTTCAAGAACAATGTAATTCTGCTTTATGCAGAAAGCATTCCTCCATCCTTTGCATCCTTCTTCCCAGGAGATCGACAAGAAATAACTTCCCTTTGCTAAAGAAAGCAACCTTCCCCAATTTCATATCAGTTGGCTCATCATCAACCAAGCAACAGAGCATTTACACCGGAGATGCCACTTAGTCAACAAATAAATCCATTCTGTACTCAAACCCAAAAAGGCATCAGTATCAGCTCAACAAAACACACTTATTCCTAGGTCACTGGTCAAGACCCACAGCATCAAGAAGTCACTTTCAATAAATATTTTCACATTCAAGAATCTGGGAAAGAGCCAGAAACTTCAGACAGACAGAGGAGTATCTGGTACAAGCCAAGCAGTCCCCTAAGGTTATCCTGTCTCTGGAAGCTGGCCTCTTAGCAAGTTATTTACATCTCATGCTCATTCATATTTTAAACAGCTTTTTTAAAAGCTGTTTCCTACATATGTGTTTAAGGATCTCCATAGTTTTTTGCTTCGGCTGCTATACTCTCCTCCCCTCTGCTCTTTCAGCTTTGACCTAGAAGAGCACAAGAGCTGAAACTGGATCAGCCCACATCGCAAAACATCCTGTCCCCAAGAAATGAAGGGCAGTGTTCAAAGACATAGGACAGAGATCTTTTGCCTGGTATCGCTACTCCCTCATCATCATCTGTGAATAACCAGCACAGAAGCTTGACCTCACTAAGGCACTCTTGACCATCCTGGATTACAGACAAGAACTTGGAAAATGCGTTTCCTTCCTGTTCCTGGGGTAAGATTCCTGCTCCTCTCTACAACTCCTGTGTCAGCAATATCAACGCTGCCCTGCTGCTCTCCCAGCTCATCAGCAGCTGCAGGGATTTACAGATATATTCCCTGTCTATTTTGTACAATAGTATTTGGAAGCTGCACCACAGTTTCTTGAGACAAAAGGTCAAATTCTGCAAGTTTCTGCAAATCTTCAGCTCCAGCAGAATTCATCTGGAGCCAAGAGGTTCTCCATGCTATAAGAATGGCTTGAGATGCAAATGGGACAAACCAAATTAACTATGCCAATGTGAACCTAAATCTCAAGGAAACAAAGCTGGCAGCTGTGCCAAGTGCCTTCCTTTTGCAATGTTCAACTTATGTTTCATATTTACATTAGATTTACATAAAATTAGATATAGGCCACCACCCATTCACAGGAGGGGAGTTACATATAAACTATTAAAACATGACATGGGTATGACATGTCCCAAAACCACCATACCTCATTCCAGCACAGGGCTAAGCAAACACAGCAATGCTACTGCCCATGCAGATCTAGGAGCAGCAGAGCCAACTTCTCCTAATGCTCTAGGGATCTACTTGACCTGAGCTGGCCTTGCACTAAGACTACTAACAGTGCTACAGCCATCTTCCCACAACCAGGAAGCCTGGAGATGGACCTCTGAGACTCCAGATGGACTGAAGCTAGGTCCTGAAGACAAAGCATTTCTAAGTACCCCAGTTCTACAGCTCTAGGAAATAGACCAGGACCTGTGCCAGGTTTTTGCTCAAGAGACAAGTGGCTTCAACCACTGATCACCGTCAACATTCATGGGGCACTATGCAGAAATGGCAACATTTCACCTGAGTCCTGGGTTAAGCTCTTGCTCATTTACTACATTTTGGCACACAACAATGGAATTCCACTGTATTCCCATGTATTTTACTTGAATATATTATAATTCCTCGTTAGCAGTCTCGGGCTGTTACAAATTTTTAGCATAGCAAAACAGAGTGCATTTATTCCAGAAGTCTTCCATTGTAGCATTTCTACAATAAGCGTAAGAGGTAGAGCAGAGGTACCAAGTCCTGCCCACAGGCTGTTCACACCCTCACAGACTTTACTGCAAACCAAACCTCTCCACCAGAGTGACAGCTACCACAGGCACAGTCTGGTGGAAGAACAGGAAAGAAGAAAAGCAACAAGACTCTGAAGAAAAATGCCTCAGCCTATAGTGAATGAACGTGTGTGTGTGCATGAGTTTACGTGTGAAGTCAGGGCACATTCACATCAACTCAGACTTCACTACAGTCCTTGCCGCCAGCATTCTCACAAAGCTGGTTGTAGGCAGCTCCCCAGTTAAACCCTGTGAAACCTTCTTTAAGGGCTGCTGCATTTTTACTGTCCTTCACAAACACACAGTACTCACCAAAGCACCCATTTCTACCCACACGTCAAACAAGCTACCACCTCATGTTCTCTGCAGTCACAGCCCTACCAGGACTGTGGACTGCACCTTAAATCAACTTACAAAACAAGCCAGAGAACAAAACTTGACTGTTATATCCCAGGGCTAGAAGGAAAGAGGGGGGGTGGAAAAAAACCCAACACCCTAACCAGCCAACAGCTCTTCACACCAAATGAGCAATTTTATTAAGGAAATAACATCTGAACAAGACACGCTGCGCACACACATTCTGCAGCTGGAATCTCTTGTAGCTGATGCGTCTCTTGGCGATACGCGAGTCAGAAAATAATTCGGCTCAGCCTTGGAAGGTTAGTGGTGGCGGTGGCTCTGTGGTTGCAGCAGGCATGAAGCATGGTCAAAAGCCAAGTGCAGACCTCAGATGGTATACAGTAAATCTGCCGAGAAGCATCTTTCTTCCTTGCTGCAGTGGACTCTGGACATAACATGCTTTCAGAGACTCACCAATGTTCAGCCTCAAAAGAAGGGTTCTGATTGACCAGAGAGAAACCTTGGGGCACCACAACCCACCAGAAGCTGTCTGCTTCCCAGGGATCCCCTGCTGCCAGGCTGCCTGTGTCAAGAGAAATGTCTCTGCATGCAACCAGGGACACTCTGCAGTAGGGCATAAAAACCCCTAGTGTCCATAGGGAAGGCAGAGAATGCCACACAAATTAAAAAAAATAGGCAGCACCCAACTACACCATGCTTTGTCAGTTCTTACCCTAAACCCACACGATTCGTCATACTTTAAACAATAACAATGAAGCATTAAATGGCACAGACATACGTAGGCCTGTTTGGCATTTGCTGGAATAAACAGGACATTTACAGAGAAACAAAAGAGATCTTTGCAATTTCACATACCTGCCAGCTTCAGTTATACCTTATTGCTCTGTTCCCCACCAACAGCATCTCGAGGACCGATGATCAGTGTCAGAACAGTCTGCCACCTTCTCCTTTCACTCTGGGGTATGGTGAGTAAGTACAGAAGCCTGGCTGTCAGGGGTAGGACAGGTACCCTGATTCCACAGCCTGCTTAAGTTCTTTCCTCCTGCCAGCTGCACTTGAAGAAAGTTGCTCTGCACTAAAGACAAGGCATACAGAAGGTCCTCCATGAAGGAAGGATCCTCTTCTCTGTGGATCTGTGTTTGCAGAACAGGATTACCTCTGCTCACACTCATAGTATATGCATAGGCTCTAAATCACAGCAAGATCCTTCCATTCTGCTACAGGTTTTCTATTTCAAATGGATTAAGAATTTGCAGGCAACACGTTTTCCTGACCATGAAGAAAAATCGTGACATATAGGATACATCATTAATACATTTCCACCAAAAGACCACACACAAGATATATCAGGCAAGATGACTAACCTTTCCAGCATATCCATGCAAGTAATAAAAATACTAAATTATGAATTTTTAAATACCATGATAAAATTTAGTCACTACATCGAAAATCTTTCCAAATCCTAATAAAAAGTAACATAAGAGACACTCTCTTTCCATTAAAAAAGTGAGAAGACAATTCCCACCCCAGTCAGAAAACGGAGGTAACCCTGCTGTGACAGGTCTCACTGTTCAAGTCCAAGAAGAAACCTTCATCACCTTTCACCAAAACCACGAGGCTTCCCATCTCTCCATACCCCCTTCATGAAGGGGGATCTTCTTTTTGAGCCAGGAGATGGAGCCAGAGACCCTACCGTGAAGAAAGGGTGAGATGTGGGGGTAAAGAACCTCAGTTTCTGATGTCGAGGATGCTACTATCTATTACTATCAGTCAGTAGGAAATGGCAATCCACAGTAACACATTAAGATGCAAGAGACAGCTGCATAACTCACAAAACAGCTCAAGGAAAGTTAAGACACCACCTACCTGAGCCAGCAAACACCAGTTACTCTTCTTATTCAACAATTTGAGAATTGTTTTGGAATTAAAAACTTAGAGCACACACACATCTCTAACAAACACGCTGACCAGAGGTGTCAGGCATCAAAAGCGCTGTCAGGAGAGAGATGAATTAACCTCTCTCATCAGAACCGCTGCTGTTCCACACATCAATGCACAGTATTTCTGAATAGCACAGGGACCAGCTCAGATTGTGGATGAATTCATAAAACCTAGAGTTTTGCAAGCTGAATGTCACACACAGAGAGCACACTGTTGTGCAACACAATACTTAAGAGGCTTCCCATCTGCACTCCATTTCAAAGCATATTTTACTTGTTAGCTTCATTTAGAAGGTCCCCCCAGTTCCGCTGCAAGAGAGCACTCTGCCAAAACACAGGGCTGAGCAGAAGCATTGAATTTGTATCAACATAAAGTAAATATGAAGTAAGAATGAAGTATGCCTATGCCCTACATGT
This sequence comes from Pezoporus wallicus, assembly GCF_028554395.1. Taxonomy (NCBI): domain Eukaryota; kingdom Metazoa; phylum Chordata; class Aves; order Psittaciformes; family Psittacidae; genus Pezoporus; species Pezoporus wallicus. Next base: position 1,057,098 of record NW_026642642.1, read on the forward strand.
ACAAAACCCACTGAACACCAACAGACTTTGGCTTGCCTCAGGATTAGGAGATATTTAGAGAACATGATGGCCGTGGCACTTGAACGCCACTAAAAGCTCTCCTAACCGAAAGCCAGGAATCAGGATAGATTTAGGAAGCGACAATTCAGCTCTATTTTTTGCATCCAGTTGGAAGACAATATATTTTCTTTATTGAAAGCCTTCATTGCTCAAGCTTGCCAAGCAAAGCTCCTCTGCAAGGCTTTCAGCAGCGCTTTCATTTTAAAGATCTGGTATTCATGTGTCCTACAGGGAAGCATTTTGTGACTTGAGTTGTAAAGATTTTCGCCAAACGAACTGTTTAGTGGGTTTGGACCGAGTCCTATCCCCACGGGAAAGCGGACCCTTATGCCAGACCGCAACTAAAGTTCCCGCCAGCCCCAAGTCCGGAGCCCCCAGCCCGTGTCCACGGCTGCCCCGCACCCCTCGTCCCCGACCAGCCCCGAACCTGGCGACCGCCCAGCGCCACCGGAGCCACGGCGGATCCCGCCGGGTCACCCCCGACACCCGCCGCCCCGCCGGTGCCCCCGGCACCCGCAGCTCGGTCCTCCTGGGGCCGCTGCGCCCCTGCCCCGCTCCGGCCGCCGACATAACTTGCGGCTCCGGCCGCTATGTGCCCCTTCCCCGCACACCTCTCGGCGTCCCTCCGCCGGGCTTGCAGCAGCCTTTCCGCAGCAGCGGGCGGCCGCGGCTAATCCCTGCCGCCTGCCCCCCGCAGATCGCTCATCCGCTTAATCACCTGCCGGCACCGAGCCGCGGAGCCGCTGCGCGCCGGCGGTGACGGAGCCTGAGACTACCGGTGTTGGTGACGCCGGTGCTCCTGATGCCGATGCCGCTGCCGCTGGCGCTGCCAGTGCTGCTGGTGCTGGTGCTGGTGCTGCTGCCGCTGCGGGCGGGGAGGCACCTTCGCCGGCGCCGCCGCCTCCCGGGCGCGGGGCGCGGCTGCAGGCTGTTACGCGCGATCCCCGCCCCGCCCCGCCGCGCACCGGGCTCCGCGCCGCGCAGGTGGGAACGGGGACCGCGGGGCGCGCACGCGCACGGATCCCCCCCGGGGCGAGCACGGTCCCACTGCGGACATCACCGGCGTGTCGTGCCTTATGCTCCCCCCCCCCGCTGCACAGAGCCAGATCCGGCAACCGGGGCTTAGACCCCAGGTCCGGTGCGCGCCCCTCCCCACAGAGCGGTGACGGGGTGGGCAGCGCATCATCCCTGCTCCGCCTTAGGTGACCTTAGCTGGGACCTGCTCAGGACACGGTGGCTTCCCCTCCCGCACGCTTGCCGCATCCAAACCAGGCTCCCGTTGAGAGCCACCCTGCACACTTACTCCCTCCACTCGGGGCATCCAAATTAAAATCCCCATGCAACAGCCGAGGGCTGTTTTCTAACCTGGAGTGGGGCCTGATGTACCAAAGCCAAGTGTCTTTATCACCGGCTGTCATTTAACATCTCATGGCCATTTTTCAGGTATGTGGCAGACAGTTCCCGGCAGGCCTAACAGCACTCTGCTTATATCCAATATTGCTTTTTGGGGTTGTTGGCTTTTTTATATATATATATATATATTTCTACGGTCTAAATTACACAACTGTGGTCACATTTTGATGACTGACTGACATTTTGACCATACACTGGGAATAAACCCACTGCTATAACTAAAAAAAAGACCAAAGCCATAAAAATAATAGAAAGAATTATTATATTTGCCCAAGGGGTGAGGAGATCTGGCTGTAATCAAGATGGACAAGGATGAAATTCTTCACTGAGTTCTGTGCTGTGTTCAAGCAGTCTTTTAACAGCTTAGTTTTGCACGCAGGAGTCCTGGCTCTCAGGTACAGTACTGCCCCACACGGAAAGCACCGTCCCTCCTGTTTTTCAGCATTGTCAGCATGATGTTCAGCCTTCCAGGAGTTTAGAGGGAGACAGGAGAGTACCTGAGCTTTGTACCTTGGAGCAAAATTCAGAGCCTGGTGTTAAGCCTCAGCTCCCAGGGAGCACAAGGAGTTAATTAGGTGCCAAAACTGAATGCACCGATAGTTAACAAACACAAAGCTAATGCAAAGGGAAGCTTTCAGTCCTTCGGATGTGCCTCTTTCTGGGGCTCAACACTGCTAACCAGGAAATGCCTCCCTTCCAACTGTGATTCATGGCCTGACATCTCCCGAGAAAAGAAAGCAAAAAAAGACAAAAAACATCATAAGTCCCTTCATTTATAAAGCAGAGATCAGGTTCTGAGCACAGTGAGAGGAGGGTGTGATGGCTGTATCTGTCCTCTGTGCAGCACAGGGGCTGGGGAGTTCATCCAGGACACGGACAGCAAGTTCAGCTGCTCAGGAGGAGAGAAATGCACACCAGCATTATTTTCCTAGGAAAACAAGTAGCCTCCAGACGGCTTCTGCCTAAGTGCTCTACGTCACCTCTTCTTTTAACTGAATTCCTCTGTGCAAAACACAATGCCAAATTCAGGATATTCAAGTGGGAGGCAGAGGTTGTCCTGAGTCCCTGCCCTAAAAACTGTTTGTGATGTTCCCATGACGCGGTTATTAGAATAATACAAAGGAGTTTTGGAGCAGGAATCACTCCCTGGGATGCCTCCTTTTGTCTCCTTAACTATTTAGGCTACAGTCATAAACAGAAAAGAGACCACAGCGGGTATCTTGCACTGTCTGCTATGACACTGGAAGTCCAGAAAGATCCATGAATTGTTTATCCTGTGGGATACAAAATATGACCCAACTTCCTATTCATGCAAAGGAAAATGCAATGTCCTTCCTGGTAAAATATCCTAGGGAGAAGCAGCCAGAGGGGGTGAGGAGGTGCGTTATCCTCCCCACTGACCTGAGGAGCCATGGAGGGGAGAGAAATGGCATGTGGGATCCGTGGGGGACAAGGAGACAGAGGAGCAGCTCAGGCTCAGGCAAGACCAAAGTGGCCTGGATGAGAGCACAGAACAGGATCCTGAGCATCAGGAAAGCCCAGAATCCTTGGGCACTTCCCAGCTCAGTGATGGCTGTGCAAAGCTTTTCTATCTCTATTTAGGAGCCATCATCCCACTGAAATTTTGGAGGATTTGTCCCTAAATGTTCTCAGCTCTTATTCCGGAGAATATTGATAGCACTTAGATACTTTACACGCACACATGCAGCTGTGTATTTCAAAGTAATCTGTTTTGATATAAGCCAAATCTGGATTTGAGTCGTGTTTTTTTAAAGATAAAGCGTTGATTTATAAACACATAGTGCAAATGTTTAAGGAAAACTGGCTTAAGAAGAACTACTTAGAAGAGATCATCCTCTTCTGCCCAACAGAGCTGGGCATCCAATTCCTTTCTAGCTTTAATTTCAGGAGTACAGAATAACGGATGGAGAATATTAAGGATGGAGAAACTGTGGATAGATGAAACTCTCATGGCAGTCAAAAGAAGGCTGCAGAAACAGCCATTTTGGAACTTAGCTGATACAGTTGCAATGGCATCCCCATGTCACTGCACAGGGAAAATGCAACGTGGTATTTTTGGGACTGCCGTTATTTTTGGTTCTTGTCATCATCTGTGCACAAACAAGTTCTTGATTCACACTCAGACAAACAACAACAAACACAAATCACCTTAGAGCCACACTCCTACAAACTAAATGTCACTGAAATCAGTCTCTCTAATGTGTTAGTATTAGAAGCTAATACTTCAAGAAAGCAACTGAGGAGAGCTCATAAGCGGTAGGTCTGGTACCTAAAACTGCATTACATTTAAGCCTTACCTCAAGTGTTACCTTCAGAATCTGGAAGCATCAGAAACATTTGTTCTTTATAACAGATGCAGACATTCACATTCTGCCAACACTGCTGTGTCCTGGGCATCATCTGTCTGACACCCCTGACACACAGCACACACAGATAAAGTCAATTATATGGTATGTGTTCCCAGGACCCAAGACTTTTTGTGGATCTGATGGACAGCAAAATGAGCGTACAGATTTAAATGAAATTCCTTTGAAAACACAATAAGCATCCAGGACCGCATATAACCCAGAACAACATTGGGATGTTCCATTTTTTCCTAAAAGAATACAGCATAATTCAGAACTCAGCCAGAACCCACAAAAATGACACAAAGAGGGTTAACACTGCATTGGAGTCCATCATACCAAGGCACAGCCAAGGACTGCAAAGGCCACATTCTGCTCCCAGCCATGCCAGTGTAAATACAAAAATCCCTTCCCTGACCTCCAAGTGGATCTCCCCAGTTTGCTCGGTCCATTCAGTGCATTCTGGTGATCGAGTTCCCTAAGCATCCACAACCACCACCTTCAGAAAGCCCTATTTCTGCACCACATGCTATTAACACTGTAAGATGAATACCACAGAGAAAACCGTTCCCTTACCATTTCTTCTGCACACAAGCACAACAAAAGATTGGGTTTTTTTTATAAATAGAGGTTTAATAGCTCCAACACACAACTACTATAAACAGCCCTGGAGAGCTGAATACCACAGCCCACAGCCACCATCCCAACCGAGCCACCCAGGGCTCCGCTAGGAGTTACACCCTCACCATTTTGTGCCGCAAACCCACCACGAGTTCACAGGGTCTACAGAAAAAATGTGCCCAAAAAATTCCAAACAGCTCCCAGTCTGGCTCAAAACACCCCATCCCTTAATCTTTAGTGGGGTTTTATATGTAAATTGCAGCCAGACCTGCCCTTGAGAGAGCTATACCAGAGTTACTTGTAAACACACGCTTATTCCTCCCACCATACAAATAGTAGGAAATAAGATGTTTAGCAAGCAGCCATATTAGAGCTGATTGTATGCATTTTAGTTTATTTCTAAGCTGATAATTTTAAAAATCAATTATGTACATGAAAAAGATTCCCACTTTTATTGAATATTGCATGAAACTCCAAACTGTAATGCAATTTATCTACATTTTATAGCTCTGATGTCACTTCTTATTTAATTTCTTTATGTGCCTGTAGAGCTTATTTAGAGGTTACCACAAATTTATAGGGGATAAAGACTTCTCACTCAGCAGGTCTCTAATTCAGGTAAGTAATTCAGGTAAGTACGTATTACCAGAACAATATCAATTAGATTTACACGGCATTAAGTATACTGTATTTAACCTCAAAATAAAAAGCAACCCAAGATCAGAGAGCAGAAAACAGATAAAAGGAAATGTACTAGTGCTGCTGAAATAAAACAGGGAGTAATAACCTAGAAATCATGCAGTCTTAAAGCAATTTGCCTTATCTGCTACATTTAACACCAGCTACAGTTATTAAAATGAAAATATCATCAAGCCATCTTTCACATCTCAATCCTTACTGTTTGCATTTCTCTCAGTAATGTCCTCTGTTTAATTTTAACTTCTGTTCACTTTATATAGTCCCTTCTTTACAGTGTATGGCCTAGGTCTGAGACTCTACACAGAAACATGTATTTGCTTAAAGCAATGTGTTACCACCGAGAGTTTTTTTTCTAAGTGAAAACACCTATCTAAGCCTGTTTTTATAAATTACAGATTGGGGAGAAAATTTAGAATTCACATTAACCTTTAAAAACAAATTAAAAAGAAAACAATGAAAGTCCAGGTTTTACCCTTCCTTGAATCCAAAGACTCTCATCAAGACCTCCCCCTCCTCTACACTGAGCCAGACATTTCCTCCCAGATAATTTTTCAAGCACTGAGGGAAAAATACTTCATGAAGATATAACATCTTACATTATGTACTCATCCTTAGATCCCTATTTAAATTGCATTCTTTCTTTCCTCAAGGTAATGGCAGTTTTCTCTGCTCTTAACCTTTCCCCCCTATTGCACAATTAATGCAAACTTTTTTTGCAGAGTTGACGACTATGTTCTGATTTTTCCTTACCCTGTTTGGTCCAAAGGTTACCATTTCACGAAGTATCCTAAGGACATTTTTACTACCAAGAAATACTTTGACAAGAACTATTTTTAACTCCGCTAAGCTCTGCTGAGTGTAAAATGCTGCACAGGGTGCTCATCAGCCTAGGGGAACACAGCTATCAACGGGGTTTGTTTTCTTTGCATGAGAACAGCAATATGAATCTTCCAGCAACAAGACTCTGTACACACAGTACATGATGTACATCTCATTATAAACCTGAAGGGTCAACAGATAGGGGAAAAATGTACTTAAAACCCACCAGCTGATAGCTGCCGACAGCAAGGTGCTTCTGCTGGCTGGGAGGGCTCTGCACACCTGCTACTGCCCATGCCTCATGCTGAGACTTACAACTCTACTGGAGATGATCAGCATGGCCAAGAGATCAACAACCCCGTCAGGATGTTGCTGGTGAACTGCTCCAGGAAGGTGCTTCCAGGTGCTCTCCCTGCCTTCCCCTACTCAGAATATTGGAAGTGATTTAGCCATGACATAAAATGGGACAAGACCACACATCTCAGAAAAAGCATAAGGGAGGTAAGGTAAAGACTAGAGAGGCAGGCTGGTGCCAATTCCCATCCCCAGCCATGACCTCAACTGCGTGGTGCTGCTGCGACAGGGGAGCGAGACCAGCCCTTCTGCTGAGGAAGGCTGCCAGGAGTACACCACCACTTAAACACACCTCCATGGGGAGTAATTCAAGCTCTGGTGTGTTTTCAGAAGCAGCCAAGGGAACACAGTGTTTTACTCCTCTGCAAACACCCAGCAGGACGCTTAGGCACTACATGCAAGGCCAGCACGCCAGCTACCAGAACCTGCATAACAGGGCTACACAAGCTCTCTGTTCAGGGGCTGACTCCCCCCTGGCAAACGCTCTGCCCATATGTGCCTGCTCATTAGGATTTCCTATCAAAGCAGTATTTTTCCCTTCTCCTTAACTACAAAAATAAAGTAGGTTACAGCAGAGGCTGCCCCCTCCAGCAACCTGTGCTCCACCCTGGAGTCATTTTATATTACTCTCCCCAGTGTCCTAAACCAGGGCTGCAGAGATTGTTCCAAATGTGGCTTTCATTTTATGCTAGAATAGCCTCCATTAATGCAATACGCTGTGCTGCATACATCCAAAGTGGAAGCCCAGATCCTGTTTGCTTTTTAAACACCACCAACCGTCCTGCATTTTGTCAGTGTGTACTTCCCAGCACGTGGTGGAACGTGCCATCCGCTCACCACTTATTAATGTTTCAAGAGTCTTCCTTAAAACATACATGAGATTTAGGGAGGATTTTGTTCCAGGAGTCTTCTGACCGTTCTGTGCAGTCAGAGAGAGTAGTTTTATTTCACAGACTGGATTTAATATACAGAAACATACTGCATCTGTTTCCAAATATTTTCTTTCTAAAGCCGTTATGAAAACCAATGCCAACACGTGCTCATTTCTCTTTAAGGAGGAAACCTAATTTGGATTTCTTGATCCAGATCTTAACACCCAGGCTCAATTTTGCTTGCTAAAGCAATCTACAGGCTACAGCTAATATAAATTTAATCTGCAAGACTTCTTGTTTGGGCTGAATGGGTCCAGCATGTCTTTGTTATAGGCTCCACACCATGTATAAGTAGTAGCATTTGCTGCTGATTGCAGATCTCACTCATCATGCACATGGGCTACATGGGCAGGATCTTTCTTGGATTTCTCATCCATTTTGGATTTTTCACTAGGATATCCCCATGTCTTGTTGGATCAGAGATTTATTTATTTATTTAGCCATTATTCAGCCTTTCCAAGTGCCTCCAAGAGGCATCAGTGTAAACAAGTGAGTCCCTAGCTTCATGTTATATTTTGGAGGTGTGATGATTTCATGGACCTATCAGGTGCAGCTGACCACATTTGAGAACACATCCTACAGGTCCAATCCTTCCTTTACATGGTCATAAGCTAAGAATTACTTCTTTAGTTAATCAGGTTACCCTGGCATAATGCTTACATGTGGAAATCAGGAACTACTCCTCTATCCCCTAATATCTAGGATTCACCTCCTTCCCCCTCAGCGATTATGTAAAATATCTGCGGGGAAAAGTGAAGTCATTTTATAATAAGGGGTGAAAAATAATCTGCTTTTTGATTGTACCCAAAGAGAAGGAGTATTATGAACAAAAAACAATGTTCTGTGGTGTCAGGTTTTCATTTGGCAAGGTCACAGCCTTCCTCCCAAGTCAGGAGGAGATTTTACCACCAATTGAAAGGAAAAAATAAAAAATCAGGTCTCAGTGACTACACAGGAACATTTTGATCGATTGGCACAAGCTAAAGGTTAAAAGTTACAATTTGCAGCTGACCTCAGAAAAAAATAAGAGCGACAGTAGGTTTAAAATCTAAATATTCAGTCAAGCTATTTCTCTAGGACACAATTTTCACGCTACTTTGATGAACGCTGCTAAGAGAGCAGGTGGCAAAACGTGACCAAGACGGAAACCTTTAGTTTCACCTCACATTCACTTCTTTTGTCCCATTCCCTGCATGAAGTTAATCCTCAGAAGAAGAGCCTGGGGAATGCCATAAACAGAAGTCCCTGGACAACATGAACAGCAACATAAACCTCCTCCCTGTGTACATACCTGAAACTCCCACACCACTCCTGTGTGTCTCCCATCATTGCCAAACTGGTGACCATAAAACAATGGGTACATGTGTGAAGTGAGCATGAGAGAGCGTTATGGTTTTGGGCTGGTAAGGGTGAGGATCCCATCACTGGGGAGGGACTCTTCATTAGGGACTGTAGTGACAGGACAAGGGGTAACTGGTTAAAACTTAAACAGGGGAAGTTTAGATTGGATATAAGGAAGAAGTTCTTTACTGTGAGGGTGGTGAGGCACTGGAATGGTTTGCTCAAGGACATTGTGAATGCTCCTTTCTTAGCGGTGTTTAAGAGCCTTGGGTGATATGGTTTAGTGTGAGGTGTCCCTGCCCATGGCAGGGGGGTTGGAACTAAGCGATCTTAAGGTCCTTTCCAACCCTAACTGTTCTATGATTCTATTGCCAGGCTGCTCCCACTTAAGTGGCCATGCAGCCATGAGATGAATTACATGGTTATATTAAATCCTGTTTTTCTCATGTGCACATCTTGATACTGGTCCCTCCTCAGTTCAGTTGCTTACTAAGGAGTCTGTTCATACTTGAAAGAAAATTCTCACCAAATAAGAGTTGCCTTGAACGGGAAATCATCTCATCACATTTTCCCCAACAGAGCCCCAAAGTGGCTCCTTTTACGTCAGTAAACACACATCCCACATCCAGAGCTGCCTTGCTAGACTTTTGCTCTAAAAGATAGCCCAGTGAAGGTATAATATGCAAAGTTTTATAAACTGGAGTGCTCCAACCAGAATATTGGCAGCTCCAGCAGGCTTGGCTTTGGACCTTCTCACTTCACAACAAACCTCAGAGACCATATCTGGAAATCAAAACTCCATCTGTGTGTTGGCAGGAGCACCACAACAAAAACAAGGTTGTGTTTTGGGGTGTTTTTTTTCCTCAAAGCCTGTACTAGGCACAGAAAGGGACAGCGTTTTGGCTTCAAGAACTCAGAAAAATAGAATTCAGTTTTTCCATTCTGTCATTATTCCAGGAAAACCCTACAGGTAAGTAAATCTCACTTGTTTACACTGATGCCTCTTGGAGGCACTCAGGAAGGCTGGATAATGGCTAAATTCATAACCAGGAAGGTATCTCATAAGCTAGGGCTTATTTGTGTTGCTCAAATGTACTTCTGCAGAAACAGGTATTTCAAAGAATTTTAGCCTTTATGAAGCTGCTCTGACTTTATAACCTTCCAACAGACAGGCAGGTACCTGGAAAGAAATGCTCTGCAGTAAAGCCCAACATTTAATAAAGTGCTTTTTCCCTGGGGAGCTCAAGCACCTGCAGAAAGCAAGCTGCTGTCATCACCTCCCTGTCACCAGTGCCATGACTTGTTCACAGTGGGGGGAAAAGGCTTGACCAGGACCCAACACGTAAGTCCACACGTGCTATCTATTAGGCTGTAAGACCCTGACAGGAGTTGGATACATAGTTCTAAGTCATATGCAGTTTATACAAACATAACTAACAAGTAAATGATTTAAAGTAGAAGCAGGCAGAAGAGAAACGAAAGATAAAGCAGCCAACCAGTACAGGCTTGCTGCAGAAAGCAACATGGACTATAAGCAAGTAGCAAATGCCACTAATATGTTGAGGCAAAACTTTGAATGGAATTTAAACTAGTTCTTTACATTTGGTTCGTGCTGGATTCTTACACCAGCTTATGACCTGGTATATAGCAAGGTAATATGACATTTTTTAATCTAAAGGACTTGGCTTCACCAAGTCATGCATGACTCCCGCAATGTAGTACATGGCCAGTGGCTCCCAAGTGAGCTGGTGTGCATGTTAAAGATTATAAAAAAAGGGAGAATGTGTCTCCTCATATTTTGTATGCTATTATTGATATTATCATTAAATGAGAGAACATCCTTGAGGCTGGGAAAACCTCAGGGAGTATGGGAGCTGACACCTGGACTCAGGATTGGTTTCCTTGGTTATGAGATCTAGCTGAACTGTTTTAACAGATAATGATATCTAATTTAATTACTTATTAGGCAAAATACTTTTGATTATTATTCAGCCAGCCAGAATTAATGAATTTCTAAGTCCTTCTATCCTGTTTTTTTTTTTCTACCCTCTTGTCTTTTACCTCTTTTGTTTTTTTAAGCTCTTCTGAAATCCACCTCTCTCAAGACTGACATTTACTTCTCTACTAACTAACTTGGATGATTATTTTTTTTTTAATGATGATGCCCCTTAACCTCATTTCCACAGTTTATAATTTGATTCTTGGGTCATCATGGAAAGCATCTGAGTCACCAAATAATTCTAATAAAGCACTGAGATTCTGCCTTTCTCATACACTATTTAAAACACAGTCCATTTAAAGGCAGAGCCCTGCAGTAAACCCTTGTTGACTTTGAATTCCACACACCAGCCATTAACTTCTGATCCGTTTGGCACCTGTACACGTTTTTAAGGAGTTATTATTTTTTTCTCCACAACTTAATGGGTGAATTATTGGAACCCATTTTATTTTAACCACATAGTTCATCCTGATTAAATTGGCTAGTTTACTAAATAATTTTCTGGTCTCTGTATATTCCACTTACTTCCCAAATGCAGGCAATGACCAAAAAACAGATCAGAGGGAAGACAGTTCTGTGTACTGCTGGGTCAGAGTGGCCAGAAGAAATCTGGAAGGCAGAGTTTTCCCATTTCCATGGGGATAAATGGGAAGCGATTCCCCCACAGCCCGCGGTGTTATGGTATTGTCAGCGACCTCAGGCACAGCTTTGTTTTTATGTGCAAGAAAGTTGTGCTTCAGCCTTGCCAGCCAGGAAGGCAGAGAGTCAGTAGGAGAAGGCAAAGTCATGAACTATTGGTGGTTCCTATAGTACCTGCAGCCATACAAGCATGACATTCCCAGGGCTTCCCATGAGTGGAGATCCCGGCTCAGGGTGAATCAACCTGACTGCACACCTACAGCCCCAAACATAGCTCCTTCAGCCAAAGACAAAGAATAATGCACGGCATTTAGCTTTCAGAAACCTTAGAGCTAGGGAGATCCAAACACAAGCAATTAAAACAAAGTGGTGATGAATATACAGTTCAAACCCAAAGCTATTCATCAGATTCATGCAGCATGAGAAATGAACTAAGAATATGTAGTTGCCACTAATGTCTCTAAAAAATTTTCCCAGCAACTTATAATTTACAGACTCCTTACCATATTTCTGTTAAGACATGGTTTAAGAGAAAGTCTTGCCTGGCCAGCAGAAGTAATTAAAAAGCAGTTCTCACCTACTTAACTTGTAAAGGCTACAGAAGAGCTGTGTCCTCAGATTTTGCTGAGAGCTCCCATTACTCAAAGTAGAGGGCAAATCGTGCTTTGCTACCTAATGCCTGCTGGCTTTGAAGCCAAGGCAACTATTGCTCTTTTTATTCATAGGCCCTTGTTTTCAAATAGAGTGCTTTTGGGAATAAGTCTTTTACTTGAATTAATTGCTTTTCCTGTTTGGGGAAAAACAAACAAACAGGTTTGTTCATTTAGAGAACTTGGCAACTGCAGATTGCCCATTACTTTTTTGGAAGAGCTATTTTGCAAAGAAAGTTAGCCCACAGATTCAGTAAACATATGGGATTTGCAAGTTAATCCAATAAGGCCATTATGGTGATGCTCCAGAGGACTAGTCACCATCAGGAGGGGAAAGAGTCGACTAATTCTAAAAGGATTTCCCTAAAGCCATTTTCATGTTGGGAAGTCAAGAGCAAATTTCCCTCTTAGTAGTATTGGTCTGGGGAAAGGGAGGAAGATAATGACAGAGACAACAAAAAATAAGTTTGTGCCCATGTCGGTGTGTTTCAAATTATACAGCTGAGCTTTAAGGAACACAAAACAGCCTTTATTCATATTTGCCATTTTTTACAGTAGAGTAACTGAAAATAGGAGACAATATCCCTTAAATTCAGTTCTTAAAACTCCAGAGTGGCCACCTTTGATTCATACTAATTTTAGCAGCTGTTTATGTGGACAATTAATTTGAAAACTGTGCTGTTACTAACACCCATCAAACAAGCAACACAGTTAATGAATTTGGGAATACCTAATTTCTTAGGGAAAAAAGTAGTAACACAAACCTCTTGTTTCCTAGGTCCTGAGGACCACTTAGTTTTGGTATTTAGATTTATTCTCTCCACTGAAGTTCCAGCTACCAACATAAACCACAGCAATTGCTAACTTCATTCTCAAGAGACTGGATTATAATCTCTTTTACAATAGTTTTAAATAAGGTGTAGCAGCTGAAAGTCCTTGAAGCTGCATGGGAATAAAAGAGAGTCAGGTCTTCATAAGCAGCTCCCTCTCTGCATTCCGGCATAAGCAAATCTGCCCAAAATGCACAGCATATTTCTGTACTCCTTAAAGGGATTAGCTACTGCGCTGAACAAGCCCAAGAAACATTTAGAGTAATTATATTGCTTATATAGACGCCTAAAAAGCATGAAAAGAAACAGTTTTCCAGTACTGCCATCTTATCAGTTCGTAGGTAAGGTAGGCTAAATTCCAGGCTGACGTAACCCCAAAATTGCTTAAAATATTTATATGACATTGCCCTCTAGAGGAAACTGAGAAAAATCTGTAGTTTAGTAGAATGTATCTACAGATGAAAATCTGAAATGTCGTCTTCAGCAGAACAATTAGCATGTTATTTTCAGTGAGAACATCACACACCAGTTTGACCCCATTTATTGCCCATGAGTTTTCAACAAGCAGTTCCCAAACCTCTAACCCATCATCCCCATGTGGGCTCTATATTCATATAGATGGTACCACTAATTTTACTGTTTATCACATGTCCATGTTTTTCTCTTCACTACCAGAACAAAAAATAGCCCAGGCTATGAAAAATTCATAAGTACTTAGTAATTTTTCAGTTGTCATGGCACAAGGAACTACTGGTCAATGTGTATGAGTATGAGAAGCAGGACACCACCGTTTCATTGAATAGTTACTGTGCTACCCTGAACCCATTCCAATGATCAAGTAACAAACTAGGAAAACACAGTCAAAATGGTTGCTCTATTAATCAATTATTTGGTTTGCTGTTTTTTTTTTTTGTTTTTTTTTTAAGAACATCATCCTGTTATCTATAATACCTACTGTGGAGAAGGGAAAAAACAGACCTTGACACCTCTTTCAACAATAATCTCCTTCAGTCACATTTCAGCAATGTTGCTGCATTTTGAAAAAGCCTAAATCCATTTTCAATATACCTCTTGTAGGTATATTGAAAGTCTTGTTAAAGGGCCTTGAGTCTGGCTGGGCTTCTTGAGTGTTGGATGCTCTAGGGTGAATTTTGCTTCTAATAATCACATTTGCCTACTCTCGTCCTGTCTCTGTAGGTACAAGTCTTTTTCAACAGCCCCAAACCTTCTGGCAGCACCTGCCAACTTATCTTTTAATGCTACTGGTCTGTTAAAAGCATTTCCCTTTGGAGGTGCAAATGATCTTGCTGAGTGTCACACGTTTTATACAGAGGAAGCAGTAAGAGCAGAGAGTGATGCTGCAGAGCCTGCGATTGATACATAAGCCCTTCCTGTCCTAACCTATATCTGATAAAAAGGAGACAGAAAAATAAGTTTCAAGGAGCATGTGATACTGCTTGGAGCTGGAGGGAAGTGTCACATCAGATAAGAAAAGCAATGAATTTTCCACAGGAAAGAAAAGCCTGGCCCCACAGCCATCCACTTGCAGCAGTTCTGGAGTTACGTACCTGCCTCTCTGCTGATCACACCTACGTTTCTTATATTTATCTTCTCACTTATGTCTGTAGATAGCAGGATCATGCTGACAAGCCATTTCTCTGAGGCTGATGTCAAGCACAGTCTCTGCCTCTGGAACTGTCTCCTGTTCATCCTCTTTCAACCCTCCCGCTCCTGTACTTTCCAAGTCAGGCCTGATTTGCAGTGACAGGAGATAGGCAGGTTTTAAGCTGCCACCACCGTTAATGCTTTTAGCTCTGGAGGATCATAGCTCAGTCCTAGTGCGTCTTCCAGGACAGCAACCATCACACACAAAGCTACATGAGGCTGGCAAGAAGGTATGATTGCCACTTCCTTGTAGAGTACCCATGAAAGCCTTCTGAGAATGGGAACACTGCTTCCTTAGACCAATGCTATGAGAAAAAAAACATTTCAGTGAAGACTGGAGAAGCTGTGGCTTTCCAGGACTCATGGAACATTGGTCAGTATGAGTCAGAAAGGACAACTTGCCATGTATCCCTCTGTAACCCAGTAACCTGGGTCCAGTTATGTCCTCTTCCTCCTGCAGCTTGGTGCTCCTGTCTTATGGAAATCAGTCTTTAGCCCACACCCTGCTTTGTGCAAAATTTTGGACTCCCAGAATATGAGGAGAAATTCACATTTATAGATTAGTAGAGACATTATGAGTGACTGCACATTGCAAATTGGTGTTTAAGGGCACAAGCATTACAGAAAGGGCAATAATAATGGGCACAAAATGTTCCTTGCTTGTTTTTTCAAACATCTCTATTTTTAAACATTGATGCCTAAAGCACTGTTATGTGTTAGCAAATGCACTGCTGGAGAGGCTGTGAAAATAACTGCTGCTGTGGCTGAAGGCCTTACCTGCTCCGTGGCTGGGAGGTGGAAAAAAGTGACCCTATTTTGCACATTCCAGCAGTTTGCCAATTAGTTAAGTTCTGCTGCAGCCTGACAGTGCTTCCAGATGACCTGAGAGCATGGGATGCTTGCTTCATGCAAAGCTGAAAATCCCACTCATGATGGAAAAGGTCTCTTGCTGCCACTTTGGCATCAGGGATAAATGATGAGGCATGAGGCTGATTCACCAAACCAAGCTGTTCCCACACTAGATGAATGAGGAGGGCAGAGCTCGCTTCCAAACAGTGGGCTTCTTGTAATTACAGCGTGGTCAGAACAGCAAATTAAATGGAGACACACAGCCATACATTTGGCCACAAGTTACAGCCTTCTAAGCAGAACTTTCACAGCTCAATGGAATAAAACAAAAGCACACAAAAAAATTCCGGACAACCCATTCTGTAACTCTGAAGCTTTTGTGCTTCTTAAGGCAACACCACCAACCTCTGTCCAAGTCTTTTCAAGCCTGATGCAATCCCTCTGAAAAGAAAGCGTGCAGAGCCAGGGCTGGAGAGCATTTGCTGCAGATGACCCTGGGGATGTTGCTTAATTATACATGTATGTCCTCTGGGTAACACGCTTTCTACCAAGAGAGGCCAGCTCTGCTGTTGAGTTACAACAGTGTGTAAAAAGCAACGAGGAGCATACTGCTCCCAAAACTTTGGGACCAACATGCAAACACACACAGGACATGAGCCATTTAAATCAGAGGGAGTCTTTCCATCATGTTTTATGGGTTTTAGATAAAGATAAATAAGATACAAATTTGAGGAGGATGAGGGGCTTGGAAACCCTGTTGAGGAGGCAGCTGTAGCAGTAGCGGGATGCTGCAAATGACCGTCACTACAAGAGAACACGTTTTGCCTCCACACAGGTTGGGTTCAGCACAGAGAAGTTGAGAGGAAAGGCAGGAACCACAGGGTGTGGAGGAGAAATCGAGTGAACCATACTCAGACTAATAAAGCAAAAAGGACAAACAAGCTAAATGATCTCTGCTGAGTCTGGGGATTAGTGACCTTCCGTCTTTGGCTCTGGAGAGACAATTTGGGATAAAGCTCATTTCTTCAGAGCAATTTATTTCTCAACACGTGTGGCCAAGTCTGCTCATACCTTTCCTGAAGACATAAAACCAGAAAACATCTTAGTCCTGTTATATTTTAAGGGGGGAGGGGGGGGGGGGGAGTGTGTGGAATTAATATCCACTATCAGCATAAAATACAGCAGCCGTGATTCAGAGGGGACTCCGTTCTCCAGCATACGAGACTGCAGGAGCACAGGGAGACACTTAGGCTGTGTTTGAGAAATGTCAGACATCCATAGGCTTCCTCTCATTTTGCACAGGTTGAGCACACATTCACTGTCTCCCCACCACAGCAGCTCAACTGGAGGAGAAAACCCTCAGCCACAGTCCCTACGTGCTGCTCATTTTCCACCCTCAGAACTCACACACCAGCCAGCTCAGAGGGCATGTCAGCATATGCTTCTCATCCATGCCTGTGGTAACAAGCTCCAGGTCTTAGCCTCTGTGCCCTGATCCATCACTTAGCAGCATGATGGGTGGTAATGTGATATAAAAAAGGAAACAAATTCAACTCCACAATAGTTTAGGAGTATTTTTTAGGTCAGTTATGAGAAATCTACTCCCTGAGATTGTATTTGGAGGCTGCAGCCCCCAGGACCACTGTGTTTGCTTTCCTCTGCGTAGTCAGTGATGTTAATATTTTAACAAGGAGCTTCCACAGAAATGTTTGCCCCGTGGCCAAGGGCAAAGGGCCAGGATACATTTCCATTTGTTTTCCTATTAAAATAAAAATATTTTCTTATGAACATAAGCAAGAAAAGGCCCTACTAATACCACGCAAAGCAGCTGCTTATACTGAGCAGCACTTTGTGTTGGCAACACTTTTGCTTTAGGAAGGAGGTGAAGAAACACAGTAAAACAGAGCAATCAATCCACACAACCTGACATGCCCAGGAGGTGGGAGTGTGGTGAAACTAAGCTTTCTGTAATGACCAGGGGTAGTTTTCTTGGGGTGATTTTTCGCAAGGAAAAAGGACATATGAAGGAGATTGCTTTGACAAGTGGAAAACAAATCCACAATAACTTCCGGGGTAACACGAGCCCATCACAGGCACAGAAACCTGAAAACCTCCCCTTGCACCATAACACAGGCATTCATAGACTCTAACAGCCAACACTTCAGTGTAAAGAACAGATTTGTTACCAAAACTGAGGGCCCCAGCTAATGAGAAGAAGAGGGCATAGCCTGTGCTCCCCGCTCCCACAGTGTGCAATCCCCACACACCAGCTGGAGCACCTGGAAGCACTTTGGATACACTGCTGAGTTGTACGGATGCTCCAGGGATAACGGTGGCCACCACCGCAAGGACAAAGTGGCCAAGGTGAAGACAGCCAACCTCCTGCAGTGCCAGTGTCTCACCACAGCGTGGCAGGGAGCAGTGCCCCATGGAAAACACAGAATTGGAGCATTGCACTCGGATATCAAAGGGCGACCAGATTTTGGGGAGGGGGTTTTCCCATCAAGAAACTTTCCATTGCGGGGCAAAGCAGCTTATGAGAAAAAAAATCATTCAGTTCAAACTTCTGAGGAAGGGGGAGTTCAATAAAAGGTGCCTTGAAAGGTGTGCTCTTCTGAAACATCTGCCTTCAAACCACATTGTCAGATTTTTTAGCAGTTCTACTCACAGACGCAGCATGGGTTCTCCATTCCCATCCCCTCAGCAGATGTACCACTCTGAATCATCTTGCATGCAGGGCTTCCAACAAGGGGGCAAAGAAGAAGAGCACTCCCCTGAAGACCACCACTGTTCAGAGTAGAATTTGGCTCTGAATACAGCCAGGCACTGAATATTGGCTTTCCAGCTCCAGCAAGGACTGTTTTGATACAGAGACTTAAGATTTCATCCAGCTGAGCCCAGGATTGTTATTGACTGCCACAGGCAAGCAGCATGAAGTGCTTTGCATGTCTTGAGACCTGTAATTTAGTTACATGTTCGGTATTGTGCTCTGTAATCAGCTGCTAGCGCTGAGAGAGAAGCAGGTCTGTGTTTAGAATGTCTATGTATCACACAAATACAAATAGGATTGACCTGTTAGGAAAACCAGGACATTATCTTCATAATTCCAACTATCCTGGAGCATGTAGATGTGACATGCAGTAACAGCCAGCACTCAGAAAAGACCCTGGCTTTGCTGGAAACCCCGATTTCAAAAGGTAGGGTCAAAGCTTCACCTTCAGTAGTGGCACTTGAAGCTCACTCACAACTGCACATCTGATTTCTGAAGGTCTTTCTCAGAGTCTTTGAAAATAAACCAATTTCCCTAACATTTGGCATGCCATATCTTGTGCTGGGGAGGAGTCCTAGCAGCTCCCCCAGGACACAGGCTAAAGAGGAGAGACTAAGAAAATGCTGTTCAAAGGTAAGGCTGTTGAAACACTTCTCTGTTTTCTGGAAGCAACACCAGGTTGTGGGTTAAGAAGAAGCCAGCCAGACTGTATTCCCACACATGGTGATGTTTGGTAATTTCTGGTGATGAGGCACATGATATTTTGAAGCAGTGGTTGGGTTTCCTCAAAAGACAAAATTTTAATAATATCTTGTGTTTATACCACACTGTCATCACTTGTAATGTATCTTACACTGCTTTCTTCAGGAACAGTTTGAATTTGGAAATCTATTCAGCACCAAGATTAGATGTACATGGTATCTGTGTCCCAGCACTGCAGCTAAGCTTGATGAAATTTGTAATCAAATATTTCAAACAGAATGATATTCATGACAAAATAATTCTTCTGCTATCCTCCCAGGACTTGCTCAATGAAGCCCCATTCAGTCATGCTCAAGAAATGAAGGATTCATTTGTCATCTGCAGGAATACTAACAGCCTCCCTCCAGTAAATGAGTAATAGACCAAAATGAGAGGAGTAGTTCCAAAATACATAGGAAGTTGTTGTCTGGGGGGAACATAACCCATGTGTTTTTGAGATACAGTTTTATAGACAGAAGATAAATAAACATGCAGAGTTGTGACTAACCTTTATTCAGTACTCCAATACAGCTCATTTCCCTGCAATTGTTTGATAGACACACACGATTTGCTGACTCTGAAGAGAGCGATAATTTTCCTTCAGTCACTAGCATCACCAAAATTGCCACCACCCACATCATTCCTCTCTAATGTAATAATACTCTGTTAAGCAAAAAGCTTTGATGATTATATTACTGCATAATGTTTCTCTAAATGAAAAGAAAGAAGAAAAAGAAACCAGCTCAGCAATAATCAGCCTGTCTCTGCTGTTTACATGGCAATCAGGTGGAAGTTAAAGAAGTAACTTTTCTCTAAAGAAGTCAGATTCCACTTCCCTTGCAAGGAGAGACAGATGACTGATACCCACAGATGGTTCCTCCAAGATGCGGCGTGCTGCTCTTGTGTGCTCTGTCTGACCCCATCACCGCCCCACGACCTGAGCACCTACAACAGGTAGGTGCTGAAAGAGCACAATCTGCCCAGGGACGCCCACACTGTTACAGTTCCAGCTATCTGCTCCTGCTGGCCACATCCATAGGACAGCCAGCAGAAGGCATCCTGTGCCCCTAACCTGTCTTCTCCCATTGTCTGGTGTATTGGCTTAGCCCCTTGGAACAGCGAAGGTTTGTGTTGTGGGATGGAGCTGAAGATGAGGTGAAGTGAAGCCCAGGTTATGTAAGGACACTTCTGTCAACCCTTCTCCAGGGT
Source organism: Pezoporus wallicus (assembly GCF_028554395.1). NCBI lineage: Eukaryota > Metazoa > Chordata > Aves > Psittaciformes > Psittacidae > Pezoporus > Pezoporus wallicus. The sequence goes on from NW_026642642.1 coordinate 1,077,055, forward strand.
TGTGAGAGAGGGCATGAGACCCTCATGCCAAATTCCCTGCTGTTATGGAGATAAATCAGGAGATTCCCTAAAGCCCCAGTGTAGACAACACATTCACCAGGCAAGATGGGGCTGCCCTGGTACATGTGGCAGTTGAGAAATAAACATGTAAGCAGTGATTTTGCTTGCCTAATCCAGCTTGATGCTACAGGAGCTAATTTCACTGACTGTGTGCAGGCTATATTAAGTACATCACACTGCAAATCACAGCACTCACACCCCTTTGTGGACCTGGAATTGTTTCATAGACAGACAGATAATAATTAGGCAGACATAAATTAAGCCAGGGCTACTATTCAGTGTGCTGTCCTGCCCCAATGCCTTGAAGAGCCAACAGAAAAGGGTTCTGCTATTGCCACCTTTGCAACAATATGGAAATACTCTAGGAAAGCTTCTACTTTGAAGCAGTCTTCCCAGAAGGCAAGCTGATGTTGTCTTTCAGCCTATTACAAACCTAGACAGAATTACATCACTTCTGAGCCCCCCATGAAGAAATCTACTGAAGGACTCTCAAAGCATCCTGAAGCAGATCAGATGAACAATGTGCTAATATGAAGATAGGCTGAGAAAGTTGGGGCTGTTCAGCCTGGAGAAGAGAAGGCTGCGTGGAGACCTCATAGCAGCCTTCCAGTATCTGAAGGGGGCCTATAGGGATGATGGGGAGGGACTCTTCATTAGGGAATGTAGTGACAGGACAAGGGGTAACGGGTTAAAACTTAAACAGGGGAAGTTTAGATTGGATATAAGGAAGAAGTTCTTTACTGTGAGGGTGGTGAGGCACTGGAATGAGTTGCCCAGGGAAGTTGTGAATGCTCCATCCCTGGTGGTGTTCAAGGCCAGGCTGGACAGAGCCTTGGGTGACCTGGTTTAGTGTGAGGTGTCCCTGCCCATGGCAGGGGGGTTGGAACTTGATGATCTTAAGGTCCTTTCCAACCCTAACTATTCTACGATTCTATGATTCTATAACATGGGGCTGGAGCTACGAAACAGTTCCCTGAAAGGCAAAACCAGGCATTCCAAACTGAGAGCATCCTCAAGGTCCCAAACTCAAGGTCATCCACCAACATCAACCTTGTCAGACAGCAGTTAGTAAGGCAAGGATGCTTAGGATGCTGAAAATAAATCAGGTTTTGACTAAGAGATGTCTTAAATTTGGCCTAAATTAGATGTAGCATATTCTAAACCAGGATCTTACAAACAACAACACTGGCCCCGCACCACCAAAACTCCGACTTCATAATGGCCAAAAAATCCTCACAACTAAGGAAAATGAAGCACTTGTTTCTCATTAGCAGCCGTCACAGCTGCTGGTCTAATAACAGAGCTTTCTAAAAAGAACAAGCCCAAAATGAAGCCTTCAGGGGAGGATAAAAAGAGCAGGTATCTAAACATTTTGGACTCTAGTGGATATTATCTTTCATTTTGCATTAATAATAAGACAACACTGCTGGCCATGCAAGCAATTCCCTTGGATTTTAGGAACAATCACATCTTGCAAAGGGGAAACAGCAAACTAACTGCTTTTTGCCAAAAAACCTCTCAGACTTGGGGGTACCATTGACTGATACTCCCACAGCACCAATATTTATACACTCATTGTATTACGGGCTTGAAATTCCAGAGGGATGTTATCACACCTGCAAAATCACAGCCAGGTTGACCTGCCCAGCACCCACAGATCAAGGAATCATTGCTTTTATTCTGCCAATTGGCAGAATTGGGAGCGATGGCCACCCGAAATCACTGCTGCATTCACTGCCTGTTGGGAGCAAAGGCCATGTACTTGGCAGGATTATAACTCGCAACTGTTACACCCCAAGGTCATTATGGCTTTACAGACCCAACAACTAAAGCCGCGGACAAATGACCATTGAGTCTTCCCATCAATGCTGTATTTTCAATGGACGAACCTGTGAAGATTCAACTCTTCTTTTAACTTTTTTTTTTTTCAGTATGCAGCTTATTTCAGTTAAAGCTTGTTATTTGCTCCTGTTGCAAATCTCACTCACTTGAGCACTTTCTCAGCTAGTCTGAAATGGCATGTTACTCCAAAGGCCCATAAAACATGCTGGATTATCCAGGTTGCAGATCAACAGATTCTCCTTTTAAAGAATGGCCACTTAGCTAGCACTTCGCCTCCAAAACTGTCCATCCCCAAGATGAATGCCCTCTGGCAAGAGGGAGAGGATTTCGTGCCCTCCCATACATTGCAATATTGGGTATGAATGAACACTTGCATTCCCATGTCTAGCAAAGAAAGGCCTTTGCAAAGGGAAGTGTGAGCAAGTCTGTTGGCCCACAAGCTGGTCCAATAACTGATTCTACTTCATGCAGTAGCTGAAATAAAGAAGCTGAAACAATCTCTATCATTGCAAGAACCTTCATTTCTGATCTGAACTCTAAAAGGTTTCAAGTTTTCTGGGATAGGAGACAGCAAAAGAGAGCAAGTGAACTAAAATCAAAGGGAATTTATTAAAATGAAGTTGTTCCAATCTGGAAAACACAAAATCGTCTTGCTTTGAAAAAGTCTGAGGCAACATTTAACTGTCAAAAAATCCTCTAAGATCAACTAAGATGCATCTCTAAAAATCTTCCAGTGCTGCTGAGTCTGTGTTCTTTTTCCCTTAAAAAAAAAAAGCATTTTTATCCAAACGCGGACTCCTCCTTCAGTGGACACCCGCCAGTGCTTACCAGGTACTATTTTTTGACACAATGACCTGTCAAAATCTTCTAGTGGATGTCCAAGAGCAGGTGTACGCTAGTTATCGATTTGCTTTCGTTACTTATTTTCTACAGACCTTAGGAAAAAACCCAGTGCTCTCTTCAGGGCGGGAAAGCAGAGGTCAAAACCTCTGCTCTCAGACATCAATCAGTACCAACCACAACGTGCACCACACACTGTGAGAGGCAGCCACTGGTGGCTGCTCTTCCACCCTTACCTCGCACCGGTGACATCCACGCCAACCATCAGCTGGCCATTCAAAGACAGGATTTCATCTTTAAGATGCACTCTCCCGCACTTCCCAGCTGGGCTGTTTTTCTTCAAGTCCGTCACCCAGATGCACCCAACATCAAGCACTGGTCCCTTATTCCCCTTCCTCTTCTTCCCTCCCCGACGCTTCTCCCCATAGTCCCCCAGAGCGGGGATGTTCCCAAAGCTCAACCCAAGAACTTCATTTTTCCGCATCTCCTGGGCCAGGTACATGGTGCAGATCTCCGTATCCGAAGTGCCGCAGCTGCCTGGCTGCAGTTTGCTCTCATCCACAGAGAAGTTGAGCTGGATGTATTCACTCAGCTTCTGTACAGCTGAGCGGCAGAGCTGCTGCTCGGCGCCCTCAGCCCCCTCCCGACGGCTGTTCTGCAGCCACTGGCACAGGAGGGGGAGGTAGACCCCTGCGTTGTCCTGCGTGATGGGCATCGCTGTCCCTGTGCATCCCCTCACAGAAGCAGCCCTGGACCCGATCGGCTTCCCAGACCTTGGCTCCGCTGCCTGCTGCAGCCCCCTGCAACACCTGAGGCCATGCTGGAGTGGGGCTGCAGATCCAAAGCAAGCCCCATCAGATCTCACAGGAATGGATTTTTTGGGCTCCAGCTACCAAAAGCACAGTCAAGGCAGGATGTTTGGTGTGAACTCACTGCAGCTACCCCCACAGAAAGGAAGGTTGATGGAAGAAGTGGTGGGGAGTGTCTGTGGCTGTCCAGGTATGCTTGTTGTCAGGATCTCCACTCTGCTGAGAACGATGTCTCCTTCCCACCACGGTCAGCACACTGCCTAGTCCTGCAAGGAAGAAACGGCATGGTTAGAACTGCCAGAAACACAGCATGCATCCAGCAGCCTCTGCCCATTATCCTGCCTGGGACAGGAGCCCAAAGCCGGGCTTGCACGGCCGCAGCCGCTCTCCTATGATTTACCACTTGAGGGCACCAGCTGCTCTTCTCAACAAGGGAATAAAAGGTCACGATTAGCTCCTGACCTCCCCGGTAAACAGGGAATCGATGAGCTGTGAGGATGCTCCTGCGACAGCGCCTTGCCTGGCACCGAGGAGAAGCAGATGCTCCAACCAAATCCATGCCAAGGACTGCCGAAGGGGCACAGCGCAACACGAGTCTTGCCAGCCACTGAAGCTGGTGGATGCCACTGCTGAAGGCAGCTCTGACCTCCTCCATGACAGTGTTTTCAGGCTGGGATAGCTTTAATCTGGTCATTTTTCTGACTATAGCTTCCCATCAAGCTGCAGGAGGGATGGGCAGCAGCAAACACAAAGGGTGAGAACAGGCAATGGGGTCTCTCCTCTTACTGGCAGTGGTGGCTTACAATGGACAAAACCTACCCTGCAGGTGAAGCATCTAAGGGAGGTGGCTACCCAGTCCCAAGGGACAGGTGTTGCTCAGGTGAATCCCCCAGTTTCCTGCAATTCAGAAAAGGGTGCACCCAGTCAGCCAGAAGGTAGCGAGAGCTGGGGGTTATCAAGCAAGAGAGTGAGAAAGGGTTCTTTTCTATGATCATTAGGATCTATGAAACAAGGAAAAATGCTGACACGAGTCAAGTCTCATTGACCTGTTTCTGTTGGGGAGTTCTTTTGTAGAAGCAGATCCTGATCACTGATCTGTGCATCAGGAAGCTGGAAGAAGGCCACAGCTTGCAGTTTGCAGCCTGCACGTCTGCTCCAGCAGATGTGGATGCAAAGCTTGGGTTAGGCAGAAGAGCCTGTAGCAAGAAACCACAACTCCAAGAGCACAAGCATAAACGGACTCTGGCAAAAAGCTGCTGCCCAGAAGCTGGATCCAAACTGTTTTGCCACCTCCCTGGCTGCATGGTACTTCCCAGATGGGCAGGGGTGACCCTTAGAAAGTGCCAGCAGGGCCAGGGACAACACATCAAGGCCACACATGATGTTCTGAGTAGGACTCCAGCATCTTCATGAACAGGGTAATTTTATACCAATGGCTGAATAGTGATGAACATCAGCTCAGGAAAGGAGGAAATGGCTCATCACTGCTTAATGAGAGGGATGTCCTAATTAGGTTCAGGGTAACACACATAGGGGACAAAACCAGAGGAAAGAATAAAAACAGAAACACAGGTGTAAGGAGAAGGGGTGATAATACACTCACAGATTGACCAGGAAATAGGATTAAAACCTCTGCGTATCTTAGATAACTAATGAAACATACTGCTTTTAATACAGAATTTAGGTCTTATTTAAGATATCAGATTTAATTTAAGACAAAAGTGATGATTTAACTGGCATGACTGGAGCTTGTTGTAGTAAGACATAGATCTGGAATACTGACATAAAGATGCATAGCTTATATATGGACCAGCAGAGAAAAAGTAGAGGAAGCATCTCTTAGTATACTAAGGATAATACATATACTTGCTCTGAGGTCCAGAAGACAGAGGGAGGAAGATCTGCTAAATTCTCCAGTTAATAATAAAATGAAAAAAAAAACCAAACCAAACAAAAAACAACACAGGGTAGGGCAGAACAAACCCCAGTCTAAGAAGATAAAACAGATCAGATGACCTCACAACAAGTGACTCAATGGTAATGGGAGAGTACATGCATGAGATGTCTGCTAGGAAAGGAAAGCAGCAGGAGACAGAGAGTCCTTGTTCCTTTGGAGCAATATTCTCACATAACTGATAGGTCAAGTAATCATTAAGGAAGTGCCTCCAGAGATAGATGTGTTGGGGTAAGCAGGTGGAAGGAAAATCATGTAAGAATGTCTGTGAAATGATGAAATCTTCCATACACAAGGGACTGCGGACAGCAAAACACAAGCGCCTGGCTTCAGTACATTCAAGTAAACCTGCTAGGTAAGAATTCATGGAGAAGAGTTTAAAGGAAAAAGAAACCAAGGTGAGCTGTAGTTTCTTGAAGAAACAATATTTTGTGCTTTAAAAGCACAGATACAGTAACATCTCCATGCAGAAGGATCAGAAGACTTAGCAGCATCACGAGCTTTTGATTTATCTCAAAGCAAGAAGAAAGAACACTAAAAGGTTACGAGCAGGAGTGAAAAAAATAGTGTGAACACACAGGCAAAAATATTAGAAAAGTCAGGGCATAAAACTGAAATGAAACTTGCAGAAGATTAAAAAATTTAAAATGTGTATTAATACCAAGAATACAGGCTGGTATAGTGTTGCTCAAATGCAGAGAACGTTATTGAAAAAAGATACCAAAAGAGGCAATGATGGTTTGATTTTCGCTTTAGTCCTTGTTAAAATTTCCTACTATGCACAGTGGATTAGTACAGTTAATACTACAACACAATGTCACTGCAAAGGTACACTATCCTCTCCTCAGCCTGTTCCAGGCTGAGATCAGCCCTCTGTCCCAAGTCAGGTATTTCCAGAACAGCAGGGTTGGACAAACCACCTTCTAAATTCCCCACAACAGCAGCTGAAGCTATCTCTTGGTCACCTGTGAAAGCTCAGACATCAGGCACTGTAAGGTGCCGGAAGTCAGGAGAAAGGCAAGCACAGAGCCTGTCTTCAAGGGTAGAAAGGGAAGCAGCACAAGGATGCGACATCAGTCAATCTATCTTCAATCCTCTGAAAAACTCTAAAACGAACAAAGAGACAGCTTGCATGCATGTGGAAGATAACAAAAACATAAGCAGCAGCAGATACAGAAGAGACAAGGAAAAATCATATCAAATCAAATTAATTTCTTTTCATAATGGAGAAGCTGTTAGATGTCATTTATCTGGGCTTTATTATAGCTTTTGACACCATCTCAAACAACTTTCTCATAAATAAACTGGGGGAACATGATTAAATGAGTCTACTATAAAGCCATACCCAGGGAGTAGTTATTAATGATATTCTGTGAAAACAGAAGGACACTGTGAGCTGAGCTCTGCTGGATCTCTATAGTATAGTTTTGCTCAGCACATTCATTAGTGACCTGCACGATGAGAGGGAGCACGTTTATTAAATCTGCAGATTACATGAAGCTGGGAGAGACTGCAGACACACTGGAGAACAGGATTAGCATCTGAAATCATCTTGGCAAAAATAATGAAAAAAAAAAAGTCTAAAACTTAGGATAAAGTTCAGCAAGGACAAGCATGGTGTACTACAAAACAAAAATCACAGATAAGGTTGGCTAGGGGGCAAATCTTTGGGAAGAGATAGATGGTTTTTAAGGAATAATTTCTGCCAATAAAGTCTGGCTGTTGAGGGGGAGAAAGGCTCATTGTCACAGGAAGAGTCAACAGGGATAAAGTTTACCAGATACATGAAATATCTCTGCAGCCTTATGCAGGGTTGGGAAGGTCTCAGCAGCAGAACTGCCCAGTTGGAACAGAGCTCTAACATGACTACCAGTCAAGAAAACGTGATTTAGTAGGAAATACTTGAGAAATTAGGGCCTGCTCGTCTGAAAAGGAGAAAGGAGGTGGGGTGTGAGAACACAACTACAGGCCCTCGTGTACTTGAAAAGGTCCCACAGTCTTTTCCCCTTGACCGCAGTTGAGTTATGGATGTGAATCACACTGGGGTAAGGTGTAGGTTTGCGGTTAGGTAACACTAATGAGGATAAAGAATACCAAGCACTGGAGGACACTGTCACGGATGGCTGGAGTCCCCATCAATCATGGTCTCTGCAGGAGGTTAGACAAATACCTGCCAGGAACAATGACTACATCCAGTCTGTCTTGGGCTGTGGGAAGGAGTAGATCTCTCCGTTTTAATCCCTCTTACTTTTCTACCTTCAGCATCTTTTTTTGTCTTAGTGAGAGCACAGTGAGAGGTTATCTAATGGGTAACATCCATAACTTATGACAAAGACACCCTTATTGTTGCTTCAGGAGCAAACACCAGGTTTTGGTTTTTACTGGGTTAGTAACCACATAGGGTTCAAAAGCATTCACGATCTAGAAATTATCAGACCAAACCACCCTTTGAGGCCCTTTTTGGCCTAATACTTTGCGTGGTTTTGCTCTTAGCTATTTATTTTTGTCATTGGGTGGACATGTTATAGGCTGCCCTTTGCAACCTATCCCCAGAGAAATAGCACTGCCCTAGCTTCAGTGTGGAGAATCTGGGGCACGTTGAAAGCAGCTCACAGTTTTAGCTCCAGAGCCTCTAAATCTCTGCATCGGCCAAGGGCATAACCTGATGTTGACTTCAGCTTCAATCCTGCAGACAGCTGGGCAGGATGGGGCATTCAAAGGCATCTGCATCCCACACAAAACTCATGCATCATTCATTTAGCAACATTGCTGGAGGACTCTCCCCCTCCATGCACACACATCCCTCCAGAGATAGAGGGTAGCAACCTGCTCCACCCCACCAGAGGCAGGCAGCCTTCAAAACCCCATTCCTCCTCTGCACAGGAAAAACTGCAGGCATCAATATGCTTCAGGTTGCTTCTCTATGCCCCTGAGCTCACTGCAAAGCCATGGCAGACACTTAAGATAATCATGTAGATAATTATGAAGTACTTTCAAGGGATTTGATTTTCTCAAACAAAACCTTCTGGCTTCGAAAAAAAAAAGAATCTTGACAAGCATAAATAGGAAATACTCCTTCCAGATGAAACAGGAGGCGCAGCACTGAGCTGAACACCTCTGTGCTGGTGAGAAGAGCAGTTCATGCTGTCTGATGCCAATGGGAGCAAAAAATAGAAAGGTGGCAGATTGTTCATCAAGGGAAAAAGTAGATCTGCCTGTTAAAAATGGCACACTCAACACTAAGAAGAAATTGATTTTTGCTCTTGACTTCTAACGAAATAGACTCATGATAAAATTTACTGGAGTTGCCACCACCTTGCATACTTCATATAGGTGACAGACCTGCCAAACCGTCCCGCTGCCTTGCATGGATTACAAGCCTTATATACAAAGGAGACTGATTTTATGCTCACCCAGGCATTGGCATTTGCCTGGAGTAAACCAGGCCAACACTGCAAGCTCAGAACATCTCAGCTGGAAAGATACCAAAAATCCTACTTAATTTATTGGGTGCAATATGGGAACAATTTTAGTCCTGTTCAATTAGGAGGGTCATGATAGTGGAGAGACAGCATGACCATTCAGTTCAAGGAGGACCCTCAAAACAGACTATCCCTTCATGGGCTCCCAATTTAGAAAGACCCTCACCATGCTGAGTATTGCTTTTAGGGCTCAGATTTACCCTCCTCTGCTGCAGGACCCCAAAGGCTGCACCCGCAGCCAATCCACAGCATGGGACAGGGGGCATCCTTTGCAGGAAGATGGACCTTTGGGGTCAGAGGCTCCCAGAGGATCAAAAGATGCTGAAGCAAACACCTTGAAAAAACATGGTTCCTTCTCACCCAGCCGTGCCAACAGCCCAAGGACCACCTCTCTCCCTCCAACCTCAGAAACAACCAGCCACTTTGCACAGCTGCAGCCAGCCCAGATTGGGTATATGCCTCTTCCCAAAGTCATGCCACCTCCACCCAGAGAGCAGAGCAGCCTGGTCCCTCCCCAGCCAGCTACCAGCCACAAGGATCCTGCTCAGCATCATCAAATCTGGTCCCTAGATATCACAGAAACTCTTTTACCCTATACTTAGTGAAACTCATCAAATTTTAATTTGGAGTAAAGAGGATTTATCTCTCTCTTATTTTGCTGGAAAGCTGTCCCACCATAGCTGCAAAAGGTCTGTATTCCAGCTTAAATGTATTAACAATCACTTTATACCCACAGATGTGTTGCTTCCACAGCTCTCTACTCTTCTTGGTGTTTATCAGCTCTTCTCACCTTCATCCCTGGAGTATTTACAGCTAGAAAAATCAGCCTTTACCTGCTCTTTTTCCATCCAGCACTCTCACATAAGATGTGCTCTCAAAGGCTGAAATATCACTCACATAAATGAACTTGCTATCTTTTTCTCCCTTCCTCAGTGAAAGGTTTAGCTATGGCTCAGGAAGCAACACACTTTTTTCTTCATTCTTTTCTTTTATTTCAAAATACCAAGTTAAACATAGGTGACATAGGTGAAGAGAGGTTGCTTCCTTTAGGCTTTCTTAAGGAAAAGTTATCTGAAATGATTGCTTACAGAAGAATAAGAGTATTTTCTTTAAATGAGTTGAGGCTGGAACTGTCAAAGAGCATATACGGACATTCAGGGCACAAGCACAACTTTTTTTTGTTCTGACCAGCTGAGCTTTTTCTTCCTGCATCATTCTCAGAGGAGTGATATAAAGAGCTCCAACAATCACTTTCTCATATGGGGAAAAGGAAATACAGAGGGTCACTAAAATGTCCTGTTACTGATTTTTAAAAGGTGGTTTGTGCAAATGACCAAAACACAATCCTTTGGGATAACCCCTCTGTCATTTCCAGCCTAGCCTAAACCTCCAGAAAAACATAGAGTTACCAAAAATGCCTTTCATCCCCTGAGTAAGATCACTTTATAATTGCCTTAAAGGTTATGTTTAACAGGTACTATTAATCTTTTATATATAGATCAAAGCATTGTACTTGTTTTCCTAAAGTCACCTGGGCATTTCAACACCAGAAAATAAATCCACTAGCAGCAAAGACATTCATTTACTAATTTCTATTCAGGTGCAGCTTTCATTTCCTCTGCTTTTCAGTTAGCAACTAACAGCAAAAAAGTAACAATGGAACAAAAACTGCCTAGGAACTGAGCTTTTTCACTATAAGAAACACTAGAAGAAAGACTGTGTTGCTGTAATGGCCCAAGGTCTGAAATCCTTCAGGAGAGTAGCAAATCTGTTTTATTCTGGACTACCCAGTGGTACAAATCAGATCTGGGTGCACGGTTATGTGTGCCATAGTGCACACTTACAGGTCAGCTTTACGCCAGTAGTAGAAGACTACCTATATTTGACCTGGCAATAAAAATTTAAATCTTATGCTGGCAGGCTTTGAGGGATTTTGAACAAATTTGAATTGACAGTTTTATAGCAGTCAGCATTTTGTATCTCATGGCCTCAATGCTTTTAATCCAGCTGTAGGAGCCCTAAAGCTGGATTTACTGCACAGTCAAGCCATAGCCTCATGTTTGACCTCACCACAAGTAACCAACAGGAATACAGGGACATGAAAACTGGGATTTCTATTCCTTAGCATCAGCTGAATCCTCACCTCAGCTTGTCACCATGGGCTCCCTTTCTGCCTAAAGGAGAACAGGCACTCTTAGGAAATGGTTATCATCTGGCCTGTTGTAGATCTTTATTTTCAGATGCATGACATCTTTCAAGTGCACTTTCTGCTCCATTGCCTGAAAATTGTGTGGCAAAGTCAAACAGAGATATTTGGATATGATCAGATGGATCCTACTCTAAAGCATGTAGTTAACCAGACAAATTTGGCACAGAAAAAAAAATCTAATATAGCATAGCTAAATAAAGGCAGTGGCAAACTCTCTATCAGCTCTTGCAGAAAGATTCCCTGTAATGCTTTTTAACTGCTTTGATTTTCATCTATTTACACTGACTACATCAAAAATCAAGAGACCTGTGCAAAAACCTAGTCTTCCTAAATGAAAACAAGTAATTGCCAGGATGTTTATAGGATCAGCCCAAGCAATCCCTGAGAACAAAGAACAGTTCACCAAGAGGACACTGAAATAGCCAAGCGCAGAAATGCAAAATTTGTGCAGGAAATGTTATGCAATAAAAGGGTCAGAACAGTTTGGTAAAAACCTAGCCATATATTTGGATTTCATTTGAAAACCTCACTGCCAAGACAATAATGCACACAAATGGCTCTCTACAAGAGGTGTTTATTTACCAGGCGTTCTCACAGTATCCAAACCAACCGGCAATTAGTAAAATATTTAAGGAAATGGGATTGTTCCCATTTTTATACAGAGGGAACATAACTCTGAAAAGGCATTCATCCCATACAGCCCCATCTGACATCTTCCTGTACCCGCAATACCCCTGGAAAATTTCAAAAGTACCATACATGTCCCTGCCAGGCACCACAAAGGGCACCACATCTGCATGCCAAGCTCCAGTACTGGCAAAAGACACATCACATGAGGACGAGCAACCCTCCTTCCCTTTCACCACTGCCATCCTACCCACTACCTGTGCTACACTGCTGTGTGCAGGTGGGGAGGGTAAGGCCATCCTTTCCCAGGCAGCGGGAAGGGAGCAAGGCTCCCTTAGTTTCTTTTACCCTCAACCCAGATCATCTGAGCACAAGGTGACAGCACTACAACACCAGACTCTTCTCAGTAGAGGAACAGTTGCTTTAACACTACTGTAAAGTCTACAGAGGCTTCCATCACCGGTACTAGCTCAAAGGCCATTTTGTATGTTTTTAGCATCACTACTCAGAAGCTGCCTCAGTTCTCACAAAACCAACCTTGGATGGAGCTACTTAAAGCACCTAGAGCCCTGAAGCCATCCACTGCCTCCATAATTTCTATGTCCATACAACATAAGCAAGTTTGTACAGAGACACATTTCCAAAACACACTGTGTGAAATTATACCAGAATTCAGGGTTCATGATATCCTGGAAAATACTTCCACTGGACCAGGAACATGATGGGATTTTAGTGTTATTACTAAAATACTATGAGTAGGTGAATGCTGAAGAAGCATTTGCTGTACTTCAGCAGGCAACAGTAAAACTTGGAAATGTGGTGTCGACCAAATGCTACAGCTACCATGCCAAGGCACAAGCCCTTCCCTCACTGCACGTCACTGCAGTCTTGCCTGCGTTCAAGTGGCTGCTGTCCTGTGGGGACAGGGAGTGCGATGCGTTTTGGGATAGTGAGACATTCATGCAGGAGGTCCTGGTCTGAAAGAAGAGAAAGCCAAAGCCAGTTGCGCTGCCCATGGTAAGAAAATGGAGAGCCAGGGTTTCGATGATGCAGCTTCCAGGTTTAGGTCTTTTGCACATTAAACAGCAACAATGTCTGACCTGCTCAACTTGGTAAGGAAACTTTCCGAGCATATTTTTTGACCTGCCAAAACTGCCGTTGTGCAAGTGAAGATTTAAGGACAGACACAGCAAGCTTTTAAACTGGAGAGACTGCCTGGCTCTAACCGACGGACTGTATTTTCCACCATCATTCAGATGAATTAAAAAGAAGGCAGCAGGGGACAGAGCATCCATCTGAGCATCCATTATTAATGAGAGGCTCAAATCTAAAACTCTTTCTGATACTGATACAGAAGCCCGTTAGTACCATCAAGTTATTCTCTCTAGTCTTCACCCTTTTTACACATACTGTCTGCAGCAGCCAGCCCGCTCAAGTCCAGGTCAGGTGCAACAAAGGAAAAGCTTTGCTATTTCTAAATGACTTTCTTAATCTTTTCAATAGTCTTTTACACTGAATGTACTTTTGAAGGAAAATAGGCTTGTCTTTTTGCATTCATTTAAACCAGAATGAAATGACTTATGTTAAAGACAAGACGTAAAATAATTCTCACATGATCTAATGTCCCAGAATATATCAAAGCAAACCTCTATAGCTGTCAGACAGTCAAAAACATCTATCTGCCCATGAGCCCTTAAAGATTACTCAATTTTATAGCAGAGCAGAAAAAGCTTGCTTAAGGAAATAAGTTATTGCAAGCTTATGGAATGATGGAAGAACTATATTTTAAAAGTTTCTTGAAGAATGGTGCCTATACAGTTTTGCAATTATTCCACATCCTCCGTACACCAACATGCCTAACCATCCTTTGGATCTCTTCCACTTGCGGAACAGTTCAGAGCTGGAGCTGGGAAGCACCACTATGATTTTTCAGAGTACTCAGAATTTGTTTCTGACATAATTTATATAAGCAAAAACCTGGAGTAACTAAAGTCAGTGATGCTTTCCTGGATTACTTTACAGCTGTGTAACCACAGTGGAAGTCTAATTTTAAGTATGCAGATTCCTAGAAACTTCCCCTTACCAAGTTTTAAAATAGCACAGCTCTCTCACACCTTCATGTGCACACAGAGAACTAGTCACAACTACAGACATGTAATGTATGCAACAGAGTTAGGCTTCAAATTTACATTTACATCTGGGAAGAATACAGGGATGTTGTCCGGGAAGCTATGGACCAGGTTAGGAAAGCTAAAGCCCAGTCAGAATTAAACTTGTCTAGGGATGTTAAGAATAACAGAAAGGGATTCTATAGGTACGTAGAGAATAAAAGACAGACTAGGGACAACGTAGGCCCCCTCCAGAAGCTCTCGGAAGAACTGGCTACCCTGGATTTGGAGAAGGCCGAGGTTCTTAAAGACTTCTTTACCTCGGTCTTCACTGGCAAAGGCACTGACCACACCACCCAAGTCTTGGAAGGCAGACGCAGAGACTGTGAGATTGAAGACCTCAGGCCCAGTGTAGGAGAGGATCTGGTTCGAGACCACCTTAAAAACCTGAACGTGCACAAGTCCATGGGACCTGATGAGATCCATCAGTGGGTCCTGAAAGAGCTGGCAAATGAAGTTGCTAAGCCACTGGCCATCATACTTGAAAAACCATGGCAGTCAGGTGAAGTACCCAATGACTGGAAAAAAGGAAATATAACGCCATTTTCAAGAAGGGGAAAATGGATGACCCAGGGAACTTCAGACCAGTCAGTCTCACCTCTGTGCCTGGCAAAATCTTGGAGCAGATTCTCCTAGAAGGCATGCTAAGGCACATGAAAATCAACAAGGTGCTTGGTGACAGCCAGCATGGCTTCACTAAGGGGAAATCCTGCCTGACCAATTTGGTGGCCTTCTATGATGGGGCTACAGAACTGATGGACAGGGGCAGAGCAGTTGATGTCATCTACCTGGACCTCTGCAAAGTGTTCGACACTGTCCCACACGACATCCTTGTCTCTAAACTGGAGCGACATCAATTTGATGGATGAGCCACTCGGTGGATAAAGAACTGGCTGGATGGCCGCATGCAAAGGGTTGTGGTCAATGGCTCAATGTCCAGCTGGAGACCAGTAACGAGTGGTGTCCCTCAGGGATTGGTGTTGGGACCGGTCTTGTTCAACATCTTCATCGCTGACATGGACAGTGGGATTGAGTGCGCCCTCAGCAAGTTTGCCGATGACACCAAGCTGTGTGGTTCGGTTGATACGCTGTAGGGAAGGAATGCCATCCAGAGGGACCTCGACACGCTTGTGAGGTGGGCTGATGCCAACCTCATGAAGTTTAACCATGCCAAGTGCAAGGTCCTACACCTGGGTCAGAGCAATCCCAGGCACAGCTACAGGTTGGGCAGAGAAGAGATTCAGAGCAGCCCTGCGGAGAAGGACTTGGGGGTGTTGGTTGATGAGAAAATGAACATGAGCTGGCTTCAGTCTGTGCTCGCAGCCCAGAAATCAACCGTATCCTGGGCTGCATCAAAAGGAGCGTGACCAGCAGGTCGAAGGAGGTGATCCTGCCCCTCTACTCTGCTCTTGTGAGACCTCACCTGGAGTATTGTGTGCAGTTCTGGTGTCCTCAACATAAAAAGGACATGGAACTGTTGGAACAAGTCCAGAGGAGGGCCACGAGGATGATCAGGGGACTGGAGCACCTCCCGTATGAAGATAGGCTGAGAAAGTTGGGGCTGTTCAGCCTGGAGAAGAGAAGGCTGCATGAAGACCTCATAGCAGCCTTCCAGTATCTGAAGGGGGCCTACAAGGATGCTGGAGAGGGACTCTTCATTAGGGACTGTAGTGATAGGACAAGGGGTAACGGGTTAAAACTTAAACAGGGGAAGTTTAGATTGGGTATAAGGAAGAAGTTCTTTACTGTGAGGGTGGTGAGGCAGTGGAATGGGTTGCCCAGGGAGGTTGTGAATGCTCCATCCCTGGTGATGTTCAAGGCCAGGCTGGACAGAGCCTTGGGTGACCTGGTTTAGTGTGAGGTGTCCCTGCCCATGGCAGGGGGGTTGGAACTAGATGATCTTATGGTCCTTTCCAACCCTAACTGTTCTGTGATTCTATGATTTAGGCACCTAGACAAGTGACCCAGTTTTCAGAAGCCCTCATTAATGTCACCTACTCCTGTATGACCTTGAAATAAGCACTGAATACTTGTACCTTGATAGCCAGAACCTCAGGTTTCTCAGTTGCAAGGCTTTCTGAAGAAAAGGACTGTGCTTCCATGTAACATTTTGAATACTCCTATAGGAATATACTGCACACTCCAGTTCTTTCTGAAAACATGACTTACATAAAATAAGGGACAAAAAGGCTTTGTAGATCTATAAATATTTTTAAATGCTTCCACTCTTCTCAAGACCTTCCTGTGGGAAAGACCTCTGTGATAATTGTTCACAAAACATGAAAATGCAAATAGTATGTTAACTTTGGACTGCATTGTTTGCAGGAGTCAAGAATCCAGAATTACATACAAACCACAAACATCTGATGTTCTAATACTGCAACTCTGTATTAAAAAAAATGTGCCTAACAAATTGTTTACATTAAATTTTGATAAGCACCAAGAAAGCTACAGCTTAAAACTCTGCAAACTGAATACAGTTGGAAGACGGAGTGATGTGACTTTAATGTGTTACCAGAAAAGCCACAATTTAAAAGAAGAAAGAGAAAGAAAGAGAGAAGCTATTTTCTATTATCTCTTAACTCTGTATTAAGACAGCAAAATTATTGTTATTAGCAGATTTAACAAGACATATTTCCATATCACTATTCCCCAAATCCATTAATCAGCTCTAATCTGACCTGAACACTGAGAATAATTATCAGTTTACTGTGAGTGCTCCCAGGCAACTGTGCAAAGTAGTGCTTAAGAAGGGAGTCCTGGAGAATATCCTTCTTATCTTAGCTTTGGCAGACCTCGTATCACTGCTCACTTATCATCCCCAATGGTCTCTTTCACTTCCCAGTAATTTGAATCTCCCTTAAACCTAAGGATGTGCAGATAACAGTTTACATCTCCATCACCAATATCTATCTATGTGGAGGCAACAACAGCATTTGTCTTCAACACTACATAGTCGTGCTTTGCTCACTCTCCATGAAGGATCAGTTTAGCTGTGTGAAGCACTTCGGCATGTTGGCAGAGCTCAGCTTTCCCCCATACAGTCCTGGCAGGCAAGCAAGAGCACACATGAAACCAACTACATGTTACTGTCTTAGGGAGTGCTTCTCTGAAATCACCCACATGACATTGCTTTGACCACAGCCAGCAGCACAGTGCACTGAAATGAAGGCTTTCCATTGCTGGAGGATCCGTCTGTGCATGCTGCAGTTTTAGTTCAGCTCCTATTCCTGCTCTCGAGTCAATGCAGAGGTTTTTGTGGCAACAAGGGCTTATCTGTGACCTCTGAAGGACACAAGCCACTGAACCATAACCCTGCTATTTCTGCCTCTGTCCTCTTAACCTCCAGCTGAACTATAGCAGCTTCCCAAAGCATGCACACCAGACTGCATTTCCGTTTCCCAAACTGAAAGTTAACCCTGCTTGTATAAACTCGCTGGAAGCAATGAGCTGTCACCTCTCAGAGACAAGATGCTGCTGATGGTGATGCTGACTACAGCATTCATTTCCTCCTGCAGCCAGACCTCTTGGAGCAGGGCCTCGGGAGCCTCAAATCACCGCACAGTCATTGGGAGCCAATGCACTGCATTCAGCTGCCTTAGCAACACCATGGACATAAGCAGCATTCACCAAGAAAGCCCATGTGAGAGCAGTCCAAGCCTCCTCTGACCTTCTTCTGGCAATGTGTGATCACCAAACTTTGCAGCTGCTTTTGAGGTTTCACAGAACCAAGCCCGGGATGCACCTCTGGTACCAGCGAAAGCTGGACAGGGTAAAACACTACTGCCTTTGGTCCAGTTGTTCTCAGTTTGTTGGCTGATTGAAAATTATCCATTAAGAAAAAGGAGGGCAGAGTGCAGACCAGAGATACAGCAAATTCAGTTTGTAATGTAAGGGGTTTTCCCATGGTTTTGGCAATTGTTAAGTATTTTCTGCCAGGACTGTAGGATCTACACCCAACCAGTAGAGCCTGTGCTCTCAGGATAACTGCAGGAGATGCTTGCCTCCTGGCAGTCTCCACACAAACTTCAGCAGAGCCCAGATGCCACAACCCAGGCACATAAAGTGCACACATCGACTTCACTCTTCATGGGCCACTGTTACCGCTGCACATGGGTTAGGAGACTCACATTGGTTAGGAGACACCATATACAATCTCACTAAATCTTCACACAGTCTGGGGCAAAGTTGTCAAGAACATAAGTTGCTGTCATGGTAGTTCTCATGTATCCCTTTGGTGCTTTAAAAGACTTCAGTGCTGCATTGAGCCCTAATTAAAAATACGTAAATAAATGTTATGGTCTGTAAATAATGATTCAATGCTTTACCTAATTACACGCTTTTATATAATCATCATCTCTGCAAAGACAAGGAGCAAAGTCTGAAAAGTAAAGTCTTGCCTTTGGAAATTTTCAAATTTTCTTACTGGGCCGAAAGAACAAAAGAAAGAGTCCATTTAGAGCAAACATACATAATAATCTTTACCATCCCATACACTACTGGTATAATAAACATACACTGGACTTACAGAAGCACTAAATGCACTTTCATGTATTATGCTGTTCAGATGTGTGCAACAGCAGATTATACTTAAAAGAAGCCAGACAGGCTTTCAGAGACATGCTAAATGCTTAAAAACATGCAACAAGCCAACTCCCCCATGTAAGGTCTCATCACAATCGTTCTCTGTAACAGGATATAACTACGAAAAGACACAAAACAGAACCACCACACATCCTGTGTTGCCCCCAAACCTTCTGCCATTAAGCTCAAGTTTCGAAGTGAGCCTCATTTAAACAGAACACACTTTTTAAAACTTAAAAAAAAAAGTGTTTCTGCAATGTTGGACTCAATACTATAAATTAAATGTACATTTTTGTTTTTTTTTCTTTTCTTCAGAAGAAAGCAGGAGCAGCATAGACAAAAATCCAGATATTGAAAACTAAAGTAATAATCCTTCAACCGCTTAAGCACCTATGCAATATTGCTTATAGCAACAGACTTGCAATGCTTCAGTTTCACTGTGTGCTTAGAAATACGCTCGGGATCACAGATAAAATATCTTTACGTTGTCACCAGAATATTCCCAAAGACTGTATGATATATATTTAATACTTAACATGCATTTCAGCACAAGAAAATCCAACCCACCTCTTCATACTTGCAAACCCTTTTCTTAAACACTTTCAGCTTCAATGTTGCCACAGCATCCCAAGCAAGATACTAAGATGCTGCCAAAGAGAGGGATTTGATAGCCATACCACTGCACTATGTATCCAAGCAAAAACAAAAACCAATTTTAGTGTTGTGATGATTCATGTTCCATTATGAGCAATCTCCCAGGCATGGAAGACCCAGCACCAACAATAAAAACAACAAAGAGAAGGAAATACTCTGAATTGCAGCAAGAACCACTCTTCCCAAGCTCATGAGGAGTTGCCAGCAAGGACTGAAAACCCAGCAGCCAGGAAAGCCAGAGCATGACATAGTGTTGCTCTCCCCAGGACGAGACAGCACAGGTACACCCTTTGCTGCTTTGCTAGTCCCAGGTTCTCCTATTGTGGCAACATGTGAGCGTCGACCTGATGAAATAGCAGCTCTTCTCAAAGACTTCCTAGTGTGGTCTGTTTGTGCACAGTGGGTAAAGAAAGAGGAAGCAGGCTGTCACACAGAACTTTAAAAAGACCACATAAAACATAAGCAATCACTCATCCAAAACAAAGAAAGGACAAGTGAGACAATCATCTGCACGTTGATAGGGTGGGTGGCAGAAGACAATTTCCTGCACCAAATCTGATCCACTCTTGGAGGTGCAGATGGAAGGGGCAGCAGCCTCTGTCCCTCCCTGGATTATTCTAGCACCTTCAAAGATTTTCCCAAACTGGCTCAAAACCCAGTGGAAATCCCAGCATAGGGAAGGATTTCCCCCTGGAGCAAAAGCACAGCAAAGGCACCATCCCTGCTCTCCCAGGCACCCCAAGAAAAACTGTAGCCATCAGAGATCAGTCTGTATCAGAGCTCCACCCAGGTGCTAAAGCAGGACTATAACACCTCAAACCCAAATTAATGACATGGTGGTACCAAGGAACCATGTGGCAACAGCAGCTTTATCAGGTGCCTCAAAATGAGCTGGGCTGATCTGCCAATGCCAAACTCAAGAGGGCAAGGTCCTCTTCTGTCTGTCTTCACCTACTTTTCTTCCATTAATACTACTAAAACATGCAAAACTCCCTTCAGATTTTTGCACTACTTCATATTTTGGCTGACAACTTAGACAATATGCAGGGCAGGAGGCGTCCTGCACCTGTGCTGCTTGGAGAGGGGCAGAGACAATGCCACAAAGAACCCACACTTCACCTATGTTTGGTGAATCACTGAAGTGATTACATAGGAAAACATGCTGAATGAGACCACAAAAGACAAATGAGAAATTATAATTACAAATTACAATTAGAGTAGTGTTCTTATTACCTGGAAAAGGGAATGCCTCTTAATTCCCTTTTCTATGTTTATTTTTACCAGAGCCAGAAGAGCTCTTGTTTGAACTTCTGTTGTTACAAAGCATAGAAACTCATTCAGTTATCTTAGTATCATCCAGAAAGCAGCAACGTAACAGTCTTGTAACTCTGGGCTTTATCAGGTGAATCAACCCAGTATCATAGCATCTATTTCACATATTACAACACAATAGTTTGTAACTTTGGTTTCACTTTCTTTGTTCTGTCCCATGATGAAACACTGTTTAAGTATGTATATGTCAGCATGGCACTTTGTTTCTAAAAGCTGATTAAAAATGCATTCTTTAAAAGGGAAATATATGGAAGTGACTTTGGAGGCCTAGATTTTAAGCTTCTTTCATTTTTTTGACATCTGTTTGCTGAGTGCATATAATTTCTCTCTTGAATTATTTAAATGTCCCAGTGCTTTTCTCAGAAAAATGAAGCCAGATGCCCATCCTCAGAAATCCCTGAAAATACAACAGAGTTAGTAAAAAATTGGAATTCCCACCCACTGGGAAAACCTAGTATTTTAAAGAGATGTGTTCACTAGAAAATCAGATTAAAACACCTGTACGGCTCTGAAAGGGCCACACAGGTATGCTAAGAAATATTTCCTTCTCTTTTGCCCTTTTTTCCTGCCTTCAGCCTCGAAAGCTGAAGAGTTTGGGTGTTCAATACCATTCTTGCAGACAAGGCTGATGATCACACATCTTCATCCTGCCAGTCCTCACATCGATGGAAAAAGCCCAATGCGCATCACAAGAGGCAAGCCAGAACAGGAGGTGTTGCCTATTGTGAGGAGCAACACCTCATGTGAATTGCCACTGCAAGCTTTCCCACGAGGAACAGCTATTTTATGGACTCTCCTTCTCCACCGACAAAGCACACTGAAGAAAATCTCTCACAGTTTCTACATAAAGCTTGCAAGTGCAAACCGTAACGGGAATCCAATAAGGAAAAAAGCAGAATTAAAATAGGATTTCTTAAAATCATAATCTGCCAAGAGATATTTTCTGTTACTTTTCTATGAATAGTCTTGATATACTAGGTAACAATACTTAAAAAAATGTATGAAAAAATAAGCCCTTTTGTCACCCATCTCAGCTATTCATCCCTGGGGTTTCCAAGCTTGCAGCCCTGCCAAGTCCCCTTGGGGATAGGCAGGTTGCTCCTGACTTCTCCTGCACTGCAACGCTATATTTGTACATTTTCATCTCAAAACTGCTCATCTTTCATTAAAAATTGATTTTATTTCATAAAAGATAAAGGGGAGGGGGTTGCAAACAAGATTTCTGGACTGTGATATGAGAGGGATAAAAATAAAGCAGACCAGCTTCCGAAGCAGAAGTACAACACTTGGAGAGGAAGAGGAAAAGAAAATGCCAAAAATAAGGTTGCTCGGATACATTGTGTTGCAGTTTATAATTCTAAGATGGAAGGACATGTGCAAGGTTTAGTTTTAGCTTCGTTACCCATGTAGCCACAGCTCATTAGGATACCAAGACCCTCCATGGGCCCTCACCAACCCCTAGGCAGGTGTTGCAGGATTGCAAACTCCTTCCTCAAGGTGCCAGCCACCCTCTGACTTCAACGCAGGGACTCCGGATTCCTTAATAAGGGACAGTTGGAGTCCAAAGCAGCTATAGTACGTTCAGGCAAAATCATTGCAATGCACCTTAATGAGGATCAAGTGAGCAGGCACCAGTCAGTCACTGCTTCAAACACCTTCGGAGTGTGAGCTGCAATGCTAATCTTTCTATTTAATGGTGCAAAGGCTTTGGAGAGCAGAGATTTATTTAAAAGACCAGACAGAAATTCAATGAGGCTGCCTTATTCAAGCAGCACACAGTGAATCAAGAGAAGGAACATGCTCTCAGAGAAGGGTTTTGCTTTCTTCCTACAGCAAACAAGTACCAGCACACACCAAACACCAGCTCCCCAGGTATCTTCCTGCTCCCCTTCCTTCTTCCACCCTCTCTTCCCAACCATCATTACTGAATGTTGCAATCAAAAACCATCCTGCTCCAAACATTTCCCATGCCTGAGAAGCCCCACCACTCTGAATCACAGCAGTGGTTGGGGAGGCTGAAGACAGTATTTTAAACCTCCTCAAACAGGCATTTAGAAACCAAGCCCCTCACTATAGAAGCAATGGTCTCTAAAAAGCCACAGGCATCTTCAGCAAACTTCAGAATTATTTCACAAGTCACTAGACTAGAAGCAAACTTCATCTGGCACTGGGATGCAAATTTTTTTTATTTATTTTTCTTGGAAGCATTACAAAACATTCACTGTCATGAAGGTGGTGAGAAAGTAGAAGTTCAAAATCTGACAATCTAGCTACAGAAAAAAAGTTCAAAGCCCAACCTGAATATCACGGCTGAGCAAGCTCCTTGCTGCAGCTTTGGGGATGCACTATGTCCTCGTGTGCTCTTTCACCCCAAAGATGCAGACAGTGTCTGATCTGAGACCAGTCCCCTTCCAGTACTCCAGGGGATGATGGGTGCACACAGCCAGACTGAAGACCCAGCCATGCAAGCATTGGTGCTCATGAAAGCGAAGGCGCAGGACCGTGACCCAGCAGTGAGCAGGAATGGAGCCTGGTTTTGACCTATCTTTGATCATCAGAGGTAATCACTGATCGTCAGTTATCACAGCATAGCTGATCTGCATGAATCGTTACCCTGTATAATCTCCACTACATGCCTGAGCCGTAACGTCCCCTCCAAACATACTGCAGTGGCTTGCTCTCAAGTCACCTCTAAATTTTATTGCCTGCTGCAAACCAGGTTTCATGCGTTCCTGTGAACCGTTTGTTGGGGATATTAGGTTTCAAGGTCTCACTAATGAGCTTTCCAATGAACAACCAGTGAAAAATATCTTCTTTAGTGTTAGTTATATATATATATACTACTTGAACAAGAGTGACTGAACAGCACAAGGAAACATCTCATTTACAGATCTGTGCAAACATGCATGACCGGGTGCTGAAGAGTATGATACCTCAAAAATCATCCCTGTTTAGGACAGAAGAAACATCTCAAGCACCAACAAATACAAAATCTGGCTAAAGCACCAAATATGAAGCTTTGGTTGCCACTCTAGGGAACTATGAAGTCTTACAAAGCTAAAGAATAAATGTTATTTTAACATCACAGAAAACAGTTACTTTTGAAACTTTTGACCTATTTGGGGTCAGGGCATTTCAGTGGAGCTGTGTATGTGTTATCATAATTACTGCGCATCTTCCAAGCAAATTTCTTGGACTTACATTCAGCATGAAAATAGAAAATCAATCTCAAGACCTGCCAGCTTTAGACTTCCCATTCTCTAAAAAGCCCTTAGGCACAGAACTTGCTACTACGAAACCCAAAGGTCTGGAAAAAAATCAAAGCGACTTTTTGCAGCTATGGGGATCTGGACCTTATTTCTGCTCTGGTTGTACATAATTTTTTAATGTCAAATATTCTTTCCATTAAATGCTTTTCTGTTTTGGGCAAGGACAAAGGGAGGTAAAACTTCTGCTTTCTTGATTTTAACCTAGTACAACCATCTTGAAAGGCTGACTGCCCTTTTTCTGTCAGAGAAAAGCATACTAACCTACTTTGGAAAGTATCTCAACAGGCCTCTACTCTATCTCCTGGCTTGAAATAGGGTTGAACAGAGCAGTACATCCCTGCAGATGCCTCCACAACAATTTTGTTTAAATCGCCACTGATGTGGATCTCCAGCCTCCCTAGGCAACACCTCCCAGGGGCTTCCACAATGTACAGTCAGAATTTTCTTTTCTAAAGTCTGAATTCTCCCTCCTTTGCGGCAAGCCTATGTACATGGGCCATTTTCTATCTGGTGTTAGAAGAGGAGGGTGTATGAGAGTTTGCGTCTTTCTCATCTTCAAAATTTTTGGAAAATCACAGACACGGAGCAAAGGAGAGAGAGGACCAAAAGATACAGACTGGGCAGAATTCCTGTGCTAGTTATATTCTCACATTACATAAATTTGTCATTTTTATTTTATTCTAAATGCTAATTTGTGGCAACACCAGCTGCCAATTTAGAGACATACTTGGCATGCCAAGATTTGTGTCACTGAGATTCGCATCCCTTACTTAATTCTTCTGATAGTCACCAACTCTTCCAGAAAGACAGATTCACTTGGCACTCTTCAGAAAACACTTACTTGATGAACGATGCTACCTCAAATCACGAGCCTCCAAAACTCAAAGCTCTTTGTCTAATGAAAACTATTACTGCTTTTTAATAAGTTCTTCAGCATTTAAAAATAGCACTCCTAATTTCCTGCTCCACCGAGCACCACCTTGACTTCAAGTCAAATTATTCACAACCTCTTCTCCACTGGCCCTGGGGGATATAAGTCTTGCGTTTTGGGGCTAAGTACTTTTCTCAACAGCTGTGAGAAGCTCTCTGAAGCAGGAAAGAGCAACTCACTCTTAACAGTCTCAGACATCAAAGCTAAGCCACCCATTTTTTCCTACTATTTTAACCCAAATGTTGTAGGGTAACAAGCGGCAACAACAGTGGGATTTCTTTGAAGCAACTTGTATTCAACTACATCATACTGTGGGAGAGCAGTAGTATTAATTCAAGAGCCCACCAAAAAGATTAACATTACCACAAAAGTAAGATTTAGCAGTTTTAGCTTCCTCTAGATCTTGCCAGGCACATTTCTCCCAGGAAAACACCAGAGGCAAAATACTCACCTACAACACAAAACCCAACAGAAGTGCGTGGTACTGTGCCACAGCACCACAAGCCTTAGCTTTAGTATTTAAAGTAGCTGTTTCATGCTCAAAACAATATGTAGGACTTGCACGAGCCCTGCAGAGAACATGGGATCTCCTTGCACAGGCACCATCCTAAGATTCAGGCAAATGCTCCAAGAACTAGCAGAGCCTTCACGTGGGTTGAAACTTCTTCCTTCACCCCAGCATGACCACCCTGAGGACCCATCACACCAGGAGAGCACATACATCAAACAGACCAATGGCTTTATACTCTGTTGGCTTTCAGAAGTTGTTGTTAAGTACCTCTTCCACTACTTCTTCCATTTCTTCAGACCTTCAGCCCACTGCATTTCTTTGCACATTTTTGGAAATTCTTTTTTTTTAATTACCTTATTCTTTCTTGTTGACACTTCATGAATTTCAAATATTCTTACAGGTAACTGAATCTCTTAAAACTGCCTGGCTTGCTGGAAACCTAACACTCCTCAAATGCTTTTACGAATCTCCTTGTTAACTTTTTTATTAAAACACATCCTTCTATGATCATATTTTTGTTTATAAAATACAAAAAGAAACAGTGCACCCTTGTGTGACCTACTTCCGTGTAAAACTAGGAAAAAAAGTTTTTAACAAACATGGGACATAAATTCTGCACAATATCTGCCTTTTTAAGTTCAAACAAAATTTCTTTAAGAACTTGAGGGAAAACAGATTTTTTTCTGACAAAATGCTGTAACTGAGGGCTTAGTCAAATGGTAAATATCAAACACCAGGAGACCTACCCAGCTTTATCCTAACGGTCTTATATTATTTTTGATTCTGCAGCCTATGCAACAGCAGAAAACACATCCAAGTACAAGCTTCATGCATTTTGTTATTCAGTTGTTCAACATCTCCAATAAAACTTTGTGCTTTAATGCTGTGGATCTATGAAACAAATACCACCAAGTTCTTTCTCTGTAAAGTTTTGTTTGGGCTATTGACTCATTTATTTAATGAAAACTGCTTTTTTCCCTGTACATAAGGTGTGCAGCTTGAGGAAAAAATAAAATCCAAACCCAGGCCCTGCCACGTGTATAGAACTACTTTCAAAGGTTGTAACCGCAAAGGTAAAACAACATCCAGAGGATACTGCAGAAAGAAGGCAATGAGCATGGTTAGAACACATACTCATAAAACATGTAAACTTCCCTCTCAAGTATTTAACGCTGACCCTCAAAATATATTACAAAGTCCATTAGAATCTTTTATTCAAAAGGAAAAAAAGATACTCCATCACATTAAATGGTAGTGTTTACCTATAGCTTCCAGCTAATCTAATAGTATCTTCTCCTCAATTTTTTTACATTTGCAAACCAAGACAACCTTCACTCCACATGTGCATGTGACTTTCCTGTGCTAAGGACACAGGTGATGCAAACTTGAAATGAGTTTCTATAAAATAAACAGGACATGCAATGCTATTATGGTTTAACCCCAGCTGGCAACTGAGTCCTTGCTCACTCCCAGTGGGATGGGAAGGAGATCTGAAAAAAGGTAAATTCCTTTCGTTGAGATAGGAACAGTTTAATAATTTGACTAAAATTAAAAAGTAGTAAGAATAATGACAATACCAGTGTGTTATCAACATTATTCTCACACCTATTCCAAAACACAGCACTGTACTAGCTACCAAGAAGAAAATTAACTATCCCAGCCAAAACCAGGATAAATGCCTAGGACCTGGCAGGTCCTCCCTCGATTCTCCTGTGTTACAAGCTTTCCTTGAGGATTACTTTTCCTCTTTGTTATAAACAGTCTTGCTGGACACAGGCTACTGAAAACAAAACTTTTCCCTCAGATTTTTCCTGAGAACATCTTTCTTTTGGTGGATAGATGGATTTGTAAATCTAACAGTAGTGTGAAAAAAATAGCCTCAGTTAGCTAGTTAAAAAACAAACTTTAGACAGCGTGCCTAAATATATATGTGCTTTTACATATACGCAAAGAGAACCACACACAGGGCAATCCATTCTCCTAGAGCAAAACTATAAAAAGAACTAATGCTTCCAAAATAAGGCTAAAATTGTGAATGTAGGATTTTTTTTATTTCTTTTTTTTTTATATAATAGCACTGTTTGGGAAATTACTTCTAATAATAATTACAGGTATGTGAATTCCTTAAGTAAACAGCATATTCCCTAACTTTTTATGCTAAACTGCCTTGGCCTTATTATATATGCAAAGGAATCTGGACTTTGGCCACAGAGCATTTTCATACTGCCTTTAACCAGAGCTTTCTGAAATCAATAGCATCCATACGCTCCACGGCACTGAGCTTGTTCCTCTGGGGTCAGGGAAGACGCCCAGTTTAATACACACTTAATTAAATTAAGAGATACAAGGCAACAGCTTCTAGTAAATTTTAACCTCTCCTCCACGCATCATTTACTACCCTGCCATTAATTAAACACAGTTATTACACTAGCGTGTTTATAATTACTGTATTTTCCATAAATGAACAAAAGCTATTTATGGGATCCAACCAAATGGCACTTGTTCATTCATGGTGCGGGACTGAATGCAGATGCTTGAAGCCAGCTGGCATTTCGACAGCACTAACAGCAGTCAAGAGATGTATAGAGGCAGGTCAGTACAAATACCTTCGGCCCAGAAGAGAACACCACACTGGATACTTAGAATTCCTGCTTTGAACATTGACTGCTGAAAAAGGAACCACTGCCAGGTGTCTGGATACTCAGAGGAACCAGTGCATGCATTAGTAAGCCCAACTCAAGGTATAACCCTTCTGCAGATCTAGCAGGTTGCAATCCATTGTCTTTGTAAGTGCATTTGAAATTGTTTGGCACAAAGTGCCATCAGATATTTGGAAATAGCATTACCACCACCCTCGAACATATGTCTCTCATCAGACAAGCCTCTGGAAAGAATCTGCTTTGGGTGGTGAGCGATGGAAAGACATGGCCATGGATGCTTGACTTGACAATTCCTCTGTGTAACCAGTGTCATGATGTCATGAAACACCCAAACCTGCACAAGTGGACAGGGACACAGAACGTGCAGCCAACACCTTCCCACTAAACCATGTTCTGCACCTTCAGGTGAAAGATTAAGATTCTTCAGATGAAACAGTAGATCACTCAGTGCGTAGGTTTGACACTGCATGCAGTCTAAGGCAGCTGCAATGCTAAGATTAGCCACAGATCTATCATCATACATTATCAAATACAAACAAACTAGTCAAGTGACAACAAAGCCAAAGAAACAAAGGACTTCTTGCTTACACCACTAATACAGAAATGTGTAGCAAATACATGAATACTTATATGCAAATTTTAACTAAAAAAAAAGGGGGGGGGGGGGAATGATCTTATCTTTATTTACCAAAACAAAATGCTAAAAAGTTTTGTGAACGTAGTTTCTCATTCATGTGTTAAATGTAAGATACAAAAATCCCTACATTATTTCTACCTGAGAATGTTTCTAGCATAAGCAGAACAACGGGGAAGGAAGACCAAGTTTAGACCTATTTCACAAAATTATCAAGAAAATGCCTGTCTTTCACCTGGAAATTAAGCTCCGTTCTCAAGATGGAATATGAGGTTTCAAATCCTTCAGAGGGAGAGGGATTGCACCCTGGCCACCTGCTGTTTGGATAAAACTGATTAACATCTTCCATTGGCTATCAGGTACTTTCAATATTTGGCATGGATCACTCTGAAAGGCATATGAAGGTGAGACATGAGCTGCAGGTCCCTGCTGCACTTCATGCTGAGGCATGGTATAGAAACATAAGTTGGATGGGGCTCTGAGCAACCTGATCTAATTGAAGATGTCCCTGCTCATTGCAGGGGGGTTGGACTAGATGAGCTTTGAAGAACCCTTCCAACCCAAATTATCCTATAATTTGCCAACAAACTGTAGCTACATGAAAAGGGATCATCATGGCTGTAGAGCCCTTGGGTCTTCTAGATCCTTGGGTCTCTGGTTTTGGAAACAGGAATAGCTCAGAAGAAGACAGTTTACACAAGAAGCTTGAAAACTTTCTTTTTATTGTTTTAAAATGGTTATGAAATCCTTGCCTTATTTTGCTTCATGGTCAGAAAGAAGCATCATTCTGCTTTGCCAGCAGTATTAAAAAACTTTCACACGTGTTCCCAACAGCGTTGCTACACAGCCCCTACTCACTGAACACATTTACAACTCAGGAGCAATTACCCGTGGAGCATATTGCATTTTGGCCTGCTCATTTGTCTTCTAACAATTATTCTGCTTTTCAAAGGACAGACTCCTCCCCTTGCACGAGCAGATGGGGAAATGTCATCTCTCATTCTTAGAGGAGCTTTGACCAATGTTCTGACTTGGGCATTAAATAGAGCAGAAGTCTGCAGAGCTACCTATGCTTTATGGCATATTTTTTCTTATGCATGAGCTCTGCTGTCAGCAATGTCAGCAGGAATATGCCTGATGTTACATGCAGTGTTTGTCAGCTGGTCGCTTACTATGCAGCAAGGGCCCAGGAGCAGCAAAGAGTGGAAAATCAGAGCCCCCTTCATTTAAATTTATAATCTACAAAATCAGGACAAGGAAGGAAAACAGCAGAAATTGGCCCAAGTACTAAGTTCTACACCAAGATTCAAGATGCTGAAGGTGCAGAAGAGCACAGGAGCACCAGGGATGACTCACAGCTTGTTAAACCATGTGAGAGGCACACAACTTGAACAGTGGGAGGAATATACACAACATTGAAAGCCATAAGGCAGCATAGCCTGCCTCCAGAACAGAGAAGGACAAGAGCAGCTGAGTGACAAGGAGCACAGGGAACAGGACTGTCTGCAAAGTGTCTCTGTTCAACCATAGCTGTAGGAAGATGAGTGGCAGCAGTGGGAACTTGCTCCTGTGGGGACAATCGGGATGCACGTCCCCCTACCGAGGCAGAGTGTGAAGGGATGCACTTGGCACCATTCATAGCATTGCGGGAGAGGACAGCAGGCTCCCAACGGGGGGACACAATAGCACTTTATTGTGGCCAACAGCTGGCAATGGCTGCTACACATGAAGGTTGCAAATCAGTCTGCATTATAATGTCTTCAGTTTGCATGCTTGTAATTTATCATATTTGGTCTACAGAGAAAGATCTGCCACTATTTCATTACAGGGGTGTTCAAGGAGGAAGAAATAGTTTTCATAAAAGACTCTAGACTTTTGTATTGTTGGTGGAGGTGAGCGGGTAAAGTATAGTTGCAAGAACAAAAGAGAAATAATTGCATTTCAGCTGAACAAATCCCCATGAAACCTGGGAAAGGCATGATTGTCCACAATGAACAGGGTCTGATGATGGCGAAGGGGGAATGCAGGCAGCCATAGGAGAGGTGAGCTGCTTGAAGGACATACTTGTACATACCATGAATAACTTTCCAAAGAAATACATACCAGTAAGAACAAGCATTAAGATGAATTTTCTTAGTCACATGATTCTCTGTGCTCACCATCCTAATCTATCCAACACTTTCAATTTTAAGCTGCTCTTTATAACCAAGCTTACCAATGCTGCTTAAGAATGTGCCCAAAAGTAGTTCGAAATAGAGCAGAGCGGCTAAATTTAGCTCCAATATACTGCATATCTGCATGTTTTTCGCTCTTTGTAAGTATTCGTTAAAGGTGTATTCTATAAACTTCACACATCAGAAGGCAAACTGGCATGCAGGCCACTACTGTAACTTACAAACTTTGCCATCCCATCTACAAGTTGGATGGGTTTATTTTGTTTTTACATCAAGCATCATGCAATGGAGGTAAAACAAGCAGCACAAAGCACTTAGTCACGTTTCAGTGCCTCAGTTGGGACCCAAGAAGACATCTCAATGATGTGCTCTGGCTCTCAAAATAGACTACTGGGAGCATAACAGAAATGGTAAAATACTGAGTAATTATGCATAACAATGGCTGGAGGATGAAGTTGCAGATGCAGCTGCAAACATATCTTTTAACTGTCATCTTGTTGGCAAAACTGGTGCTTAGAAACTAAGTACAAATTAATGCAAATGCCAGGGGGCTTGGGCTGCATACACTTCCCTTTCTCCAAGAGGGAATAAAGCCCTGCATGTTGGTAGGGTTCAAGTATTTGATTTTCCTCTAAGTTGTTCCTGTAGCATAACCGTTCTCCTCTGCATACAGTAAGGGCCAATGTGAGGTCATGCTTCACCTTTCTGGAAGAGAGATCAGAAGTCTGGTTGGATTCAGCCTATCCCTGCACTTTTCCAAGCTGTGAGGGTTTACACAGGCAACTATTTCTTCCCTTGTTTCCAGTCCTTCATTCAGGGAATGCTTAGAGGCTTCCTTACAAGTTGATCGCACATCAAGAGAGAGTTTACATTACCAGTGGTGCCTGTACTGGGCTTGGATGCCTAAAATCCCTTCTTTCAGTAGGATTTGGGCACTTTGAGTTTTACTTTAGAAAAATGAAAAGGTCAAAAGGTGAATTTAACCATGCTAGCTAGCATCTTCACTCATCCAGCACAAAAGACAGGTTGCTACGCATCCCTCCAGCAGCCTTCCACCAAGCCTGGGCAGTGGGTTGCTCTCTAGAGACCAGGTGCGGAGAAGGCACCAGAGCAAGCCTGAATTTTCCCCCTGAAACTCCCAGCTCTGTTCCTCCATCCTAACCTGGCAGACAGCATCACCCTCCCTCCCAGGGTGCTGAGGCTCCTATGGCCCATATGATCCTGCCTGTGAGGCAGAGAGGCTTCAGCTGAGCGAAGAGCGTGGCTGGGGAATACATCTCCACCAGCCCAGCAGCCAAGTCCTGCCACTGAGGGGGACATCTCCACCACGTCCCTGCCAGCAGCACTGCCTACCCAGCCCCAGGGTAGGCTGCCCACAGCAGAAATTCAGGCCTCCAAAACCAAAAAGCTTTTTGGCTGTTTTCAGTAGCATTATCGACCATCACTATCAGGGCAAAAGAAGGGACAGATCTGCACAGCCTGGGGAGGACATGACTGGGCCACCAGCCATTGCAGGCTCAGCTGCATTATGGAATTGCACCCAAAATGCCAACAGGACCCAGGGTTTGCCACCAGAAGGCTCCCGTAGCAGACAGAGCAAGAAGCTGTTCAGAGAAGTTATATCACTCTTAGCCCCAAAGAGTTTGGAGTATAAAAGGTATTCTTGTATCAGACAACAGTAAGAGACTCTGTAGGGAGGTTAGGGAGACAGAGACAGACTTAATTTGCAAACTTAAGCCATTTCATGCATGAAGCTGCTCTGCAGCACTTGCAGTATTGACATGAGCAGACAGTAATTGCCAGGATTGTTTTCTGCTGAGCTCTCACTTTCCAAAAAGTCATTACCCAATCAGTATGGAAAGTCATTAGCTAATCCCCTCAGGATCACACTTAACAGAATTTGGTGCGCTGCTTGGACACTGGCCGACAATATTATATATGAACTCACAAATGGAGGAAACATCTTAAGCATTACTCAGTGGGGTCCTCAGCTTCACTGGTCAGAGCCCTGTGCTCATACACTGGGGCTTTTTCTGTCTCAAGTTCCACCCAGTGAATTTCCCAACACAATTTTGGAGAGTTTCTGAACTGTCCTAAATTGCACCAGTCTGTAATTCCCCGTAGTCACTTACGCATTTCTAATAGCGTGTCCCCTCTTCCAAGAAGAAGAGCTGCAGAGATGGCTCTGCACCAGTGGAGAAGACAACCATCAGTGGGCAAATCAGAGCATGCTGGGTGCCGAAGCAGAGCACACGGAGCTGTCCTCACCCAGACTGCCACAGAACAACTTACATAGCATCTACAATAATTCAGCAGAAGCAACAATATGCTCAGTCTTGATCCAAATTAAAATTGTACTGCAAGATAAACCAGTCACATACAGAACCCAGATTAACTAATGCAAAACCACAGACTAAAGAAAAAACAGCCTCAGGATTGAAGATTAGCATAGGGAGTTGCCTGAGGCATAGGGAAGACATAACAGGCAAAGAATATCAAGGCTATTTAGCAAAATCAGGGAAACCAGGGAAAAAAATTGTAATTTGAGATGAGGATTTACAAGGATTACTTCTTAAGAACAAATTCCAGGCAGAGTCCTGGGGTTTGGTGAGAGACCATTGCTGGCCAGGGTGAAGGCAGCCTGTGTGCCAGCTTGAGTAAACAACTCTTGAAGTAACGATTTAATTAAAGCACATCTTGTCTCTAAATGCACAGCAGCTCTGTTTTTGTACCAGTTTTTCTCCATAAAAATGTGTCTTCGCATGAAAGAGAGTGATTGGCACTGAGCTAGTTGACAGAAACTGGTGGTTACCATGGGAGAGAAAACAAACTTCATTTCTCAGTAGGTCTGCAAATCCTGAATACTTCCCTAAATGAGCTGTATGAGTGCGAAACATCCCCTTTGGGCCACCGATACACAGGAGGGTGCACTGCTGCACAGACGGGGGTGTGATCGGGGTTTGATGATTATGTGTACCTGGTGGCATTCATGATATAGTGATGGAAACACATAGAGGTGAAACAGAAAAAAAACACCACACACTGATTTATAATTTCACATTTCTAAGAAGCAGGAACGCAAACCTAACTAAATGCACTAAGCACTTCACACTAGATACTGAGGGGTTTCTGGTTTTCTTGTGCAGAGTTCAGATCTTCTATTTAACAGAAGCCCTCACCCACAACTGTGAGCACCCCAGCTGTTATGAAGCTTTCTCCCAGCATCTCTGGGCAGCTAATATGCAAAATACTTTGGTTCAGATGCAGATATGTTATTCTTTGCATATACGCTATATCCCAACTGCAACTGCTTTGACATGTACTTGTGTCAAGTAAGGAAGTACCTACCAGCCTTCTTCAACTATTCATCTGCAACAAAGCACTTCAAAGATTTGGGGAAAAAGTGATTAATAAAAGAGAAAAAAAAAAAGAAGGGGCCCTTCCCTCTACACATGCCCATCCTTAGGTCAGGCTTCACTTCATTATAGAATCACAGAATGGTTTGGGTTGGAAAGGACCTTAAGAACATCTAGTTCCAACCCCCTGCCATGGGCAGGGACACCCCACACTAGACCAAGACTATCCAGCCTGCCCTTGAACACTGCTAGGGATGGAGCATTCACCACTGCTTTGGGCAACCTGTGCCAGGGCCTCAACACTCCCACAGTAAAAAACTTCTTCCTTATATCTAACCTGAACTTCTCCTATATAAGTTTAAGCCCTTAGCCCTTAACCCCTTGTCCTGACGCTACATTCCCTGATGAAGAGTCCATCTATGGCACCCAAAACCCTTATACCCAAACCACTCTTAGCTGCAGGACTAGACTCTGCCTGTACATCCTTGCAATGGCCAGACCCAGAGCCCTTGCTCTTCTTTGCATGGCTGCTCAAGCTCTTCCATCCTGTTGACACTGGCACCCATGAGGGAGCGGCGCATCCTTCCACAGCAGTGCCCAGACCCGCTCCATAGGGAGCAGGAGCAATAGCCCAGGTGGGCAGAAGCCCACCTCATTTTTTTCACACCAGCAGC
This sequence comes from Pezoporus wallicus, assembly GCF_028554395.1. Lineage (NCBI taxonomy): Eukaryota > Metazoa > Chordata > Aves > Psittaciformes > Psittacidae > Pezoporus > Pezoporus wallicus. Next base: position 1,111,825 of record NW_026642642.1, read on the forward strand.
CCAAGATCTAGGGTACGTAGCATGGGAACCCAACCAAAAGTCCAGGCCAGGCAAACATTGAGCTGGCTGCAGCCTAGCATCACACTCGCAATTAACTTTGACTGTCTATAATTTGAAGAGAGGATGCGCCACATCACATCACACAGCACAAATATCCCTCCATGCGGTACTGACTGTGCTTTTTATAAACTAACAACCAATTTCTCCTGCAACATTTCTCCCCAGAAACTAAAGCACAGCACAAAATGATGCTTGAAAAATGCTGATTTTGTACACACAGAGAATTTGAACAGCTACATCATAATATTTTGCTGAAGTGAAATATTAATTGCAGGTCTGTGGTGCTGCCTCCTTTCTTTGTTGGAAATATTAGTGAGGTAGTCTGTATCCATGGTACAGAAGCTGTGATCTGTTGAATAAATCTGAAACCAGAACTTTCCCCCCTGTTTTTATATTGTTTTTAGGAGAGAGTAGCTGGAAAACCCACCCACACAGACAAATATTCAGCTGCAAAGAAATAGCCTGTTGTTATTTCAAATCCATACAACAACCCCAGCTCTGGTTGCCCCAGCATTTAGAAAGTTGCTCTGTGGTATTGTGAAAGATGTATGATTTTTGTAGCAGGGATCTGAAGTAAGGAGGGAGATAAAATGTCCACAATTCCCTGAATCTCTGCATTTGGGACTATGAAAGGAAGAAAGAAGAACTGGAACTGTGTAAAAAATAACATTTTGTCTTAGAGAAGAATATTTTTCTTACATGTGTACTTTTATCTGTTGAAGTCATCTTTATAAAGATGTTCAGAAACAATAAACTTAGAAATAAAGATAGCCATCACAGATCATACCCAGCATTTTCCATGAATCATCTCCACTGCATACAGTAAGACAGCCTACTAGGTGACCAATAGAAACATTCTAGGTTTTGCATGTTTTACCACAAAGCTCTCTGTCTCTCTGAGGAAAGAGTAGAAGAAAGAAAATTTTTATTCTCAGAAAGAGAGGTCTGAACATTATAACAGTCTTCAAAGCTGTGTAAGGTTATAAAAGGACAGCAGTCAATTGTACTCCATGCCCATTGAGAGTAAACCAAAAATTAATCAGCTTAATTGCCAGCAAGCAAGGTTCAGGGTACACATTAGAAAAAAGCTTCAAGGACAGGGCACATAGGAACAAGCTAGGAAAATAAGTTGTGCAATGTTCTTCCCTTAGGTTTTTAAAAGAACAAGCTAAGTAAGCTAGGATCCATCCACCTGAGATGGCCTAAGCATACTGGTCCTGCTCCAGGATGGGCAGTTGGATCACACAATTCCCAATATCCCCCTGGTCCTGTGTTTTGTTGACTTCCCAGTCCATATGCTTCCTTGGAGCAAAAATAGATACCCATCAGAAAACAGGCACAATTCCCCCCAATGTCTGAGAGTCCTATTGAATGCTGCGTCCTCTCCAAGAACACAGACACATTTTTTCTATACTGACCCCCAAAGCCCAGTGCAATAAAACAAATGCTCACAATCACGCTCAATACCCATCTTTTGGCAGCTTGGCATGGGTGAAACAAACATTGGCTGAAGTAATGCTTCTGCTCTGACTTAAAGAACAAAGCAGATACTTCCAATCCCCAAACAAACAGGGCTGAGAAGGATCACATTGTTCCTCCAGAGACAACCATTCCCACAGTACTGACAGAGGCATGAAAATACACGAGTGAAACATGACAGACAGCACCACCAGTGACCATGAGTGCCATTACCTTGACAGTGAACCATGTACAGTAGCGATGCACCAGAGACGGTAACATAGAGACCCAAGCTGGTCCTGAAGCTCCAAACCAAGCAGGAAGATCTGGCTTCCTACTGAGCTCCTGCTGTATATAAACGCTGGCTCAGTGTCCACAGGCAACACATATATCTGGGATCCACCTAAGTTTCTACAGTTCATACGAGAGCAGATCACACCAAAAGGGTGAGTATTTTCAAAGCAATCCTCTGAGGCATAGGAAAACATCTGGCATCCTCCTACAAAGTCTTCCCACACATGGGCTGGACACCACACTGTGCTGTCAAAACCCTCAATCTGTTTATAACAACATTTCTGGCAAAATGAAAACTGAACCTAAATGTTTCCTTTGCCAAATGATGCTGCCTCCTCTCTGGTTGTATTTATGGGGGAAGGAAACTGCTGAGTTATGACAACAAATGAATAAGTCACTGGTCACTTCCACCCCACAAAGAGGCTCCTACCCCTGACAAAAAAGGCTAAAACAGAACAGGCATATATAGCAATGCATGCTGGCAGTAACTCTCAAATGCAGCTTAAGTCCTACCTTGCCTTGGTTTCTAACTGACGTAAAACACCACCAAATAAATGGTGCCACCATAAAATAAACAAAATGCCACCAAAACAAGGCACAAAGCAGGACACAGGGCACTACCCACCCCTGGGATGTGTATACACATGCAAGGTGACAGCAGCAGCGAATTTTCAACTAATCCCCAGAGAAACCAGCAGCTTTTCCCTTAAAGAACCACATAGCAAAAGCCCGCTGCAGCCAGATTTTAATTTTCGGGGCTGAGCTCAGTAAACCGGAGTTTGTAACAGTGAATTATCCTTTCTTGCCTCTGAGGAAAGTCAACTATTTCACAAAGAGGGAAGAAAAGTTTAAGTGCCTTTGAGGAGGTGATGGTTCTGGTGCAATGGCCGATTGACAGGGTTTGGCAGCACTCAGCATTATTTGCTCTTTGCAGTCTTTAACTGCAAGCCCATCCTGTAAGTCTTCTGTGCCTACATGCCACATCTAACTTCATACCCAAATGAACACCATTATGTACTCCTGAGGTTATTTGCTGCTTGTTGCAGCTCCTCTGTGTCCTCTTCCCTGCTAACATATTTATGCAGTTTGAGGGTATGCAGCTGAACCACTCCTCCCATCAAGTCCTTCCCTCAGCACCAATTTCCTCAATGCCTCTCTTTCAGCTCTACCATAATTACACGTTCCCATAATATGTAAGAAAAATGAAGATAAACAGTACACAGTGTAGCCCTGATATCCACCATACGCTCCTTGCCAAAACAAGGATGCAGGATTGTAGCATTCAAAATCACACAGGCGTCTTAATCCCAGTTCAGGGTTCCCAAAACCTACCTTGGCTGTGGGAAATCAGACTGGTTTGGAGAGTACATGACACCCTGCCTCCCTGGACTGCTTTTTTCCAGCTATCTTGAAAGAATGTAATGAAGTCCTTCAAAAGAATATGAGGCACGTACTCACATAAGAAGCTCACAAACAAACATTCAAATTACTGCTTTTCTCTTTGTCATAGTCAAAGATACATGGACAAGCATGAAAAGGAAGGCCAGTGCACCATCCTGTGCAGGTAGGTGCATGTTAACACCAGGCACATGGTACCATTCAGAGTGTTAACCTCCCCATCAAACAACAGGATGAAAGCATGTTCATTTATAACATCACTAATAGTTAGAAAGTCTCGTCATTCCCAATAAATACAGCCCCAGACGGAAGATTTTGTGTACCTCAGGGATCTCTGCATGTCTGACTCTGCAGATACAACCTGATATTGCAGATCTTCTTTGCATTAATTCCCTTTTATTGAAAGGATCTGAGGTTATTAATCTTTACATACATTCAATTTCATATGCTTTTGCTGACAAATACTGTAAAGACAAAAGAATTCAAAAATCACTACAATTAAATCCTTTTTGATGGCTCCCATTTAAAAAGAAAAAGTCAAAGCCATGAGAGGCAGACATTAATTAATAAATGCATTCATAAAGCAAGCTCTAAACCTCTCACAAGACTTTGCCAGAAACACTCAATAGCCATGAGTTTCTGATGAAAGCCACATTAAGATAGCTTGTAAATCAATTCCAGCTTTTCCTTTGTAACTCAAGGAAGTCTTGGGTGCTTACTGAAAGTATAGAATTTGGAGAGGAGGAAGGGCAGACCCAAGGCCACAAAGCAGAGGAGTCTCATACCGTATTTCCTTGGAGCTATTATTACAAGTGTCTATCGTCATTTAGCTTAAAACCCCTTCACAATATAGTCCAGCTCAACAATAATCATTGTCATCATCAGTACTTTTGTAAGAAGGCCGCTTGTCAAAGCTAGAGAAGCTGGGCAGTAGTTACGTCACAGCTAGAAACAAGCCTTTTTAAGTCTGAAAAAGAGTTAAACCAGGGCCACTCCACGACCTGCTGTTTTCCTGGCTGGCATTGTGCTCAGCTTGATCAGCTGGTGGTGGCTCCTCCAGATGAGTATTTTAGCTAGATACAATGAACACCACACTTCAGAACATACCATTTCGGCCATCAGCGCCCCAGCATGTACCCCACCGTTGACTGGATGGTGGGAGTTAAGGAGCCCATCCCCAAGTGTGCATGCAGAGGATAAGTTTTAATAATGACCCAAACAGCACACTGACATCTCTCCAAACACAAAGGCTTCAAAGTAAGGAGAGAAAGAAGTACTTCATAGAAGATATTTTGAAGTTTAAAAAAAAAAAAAAGTTTATCTTTTATTTACATTTTATTTACATTATAAGCAAAAAATTCAGTTTCCATCCCCATCCCATCCATCTCATCTCCCTTTTTTTGTGTTAGCAACTTTCTGTAGATCTTGTTACCAGTTAAAAACAACAGACTTAATTGTCATGTTGAATGCTCAGCTTTTAAAGCCAAAAGTTTATTGTATCAAGGCAGAAAATAGAGTTTTATAACCCCTGTTAAACTAATTACTTAAGAAATCATCCAGCTTACATAGGTTTTCCACAATTACAATAAATTATAGAAGTGATTGGTTTCCATGTTCATTACAGATGCATGTGTAGTGGTCTGCTGGCCAGAACACTTCAAAGGAAAAACTGAAAGTGGACAAGAGTATTTATTATCTTGATGAACAATATGTTCAAGTAGTTGTCATCACAACCATGGGCTGTACAAGTACAGAACAAACTGATACTTTCCTCAATAGCTAAGAAATGAAACACAGGCCATGAACAGATCCAGGCAATGATATGAGTCAAGGATGAATGAATGCATCAACACCTCACTTTGCAAATTCGGTATATTAAAAAAGGTATGCTTAAATCTCTATCACTTCATCACACTGCCTTTATCACCATGTAACCATTATGTAAGGCAGTATAATTAAAAATAAACTTTCACTTCCCAGCAGCAGTTATGCAATAACTTTCAATTAACTGAGATCCTTCATGTTTTAGAGAACATTTAAGGAGTTCAAGTTATAACTCAATGCCTTTTCTCATAGCTTCATATTCAAATCCTCCAACAGAAACTATCTGCGTCTTCCTTCTCATCTCTCCAGTACAAAGACTGTTTGTCAGGTTTTATTTAGTTTTATCTGCTTGCAAGATGCTGTCTCGGAGTCCTAAAAATGCAGAGACATATTTTGTGCAATCTGTGAGCAACTGTCTTCAGATGCAAGGCTACAGGGAGCGGATGAGCTCTTTTCTTATCAGAATGAGTCGCAAAAAATGGATTATCCACACTTAATCCTCCTCACACTGGTGAATTTCCTGATTTTTTTTTTTGTTCAATAAAAATAAAGTAAAATGAAAACTGGCCTCATGAAACCTTGTAGGAACAGTCTTCACTATGGATGCCCTGGAAGAAGAGAAATATCACTCTGCCATTTTAGATGACTACAAAGCTTCCAGCATCCACTACTTCTCCCTGTTTCCAGCACCCATTCCCCCATGCCTTTATGCTCTGGTCACCATCTGCTCCCACATGATGTCCAGTAGCTTTGTTTTGGGGGTTGTTTTATTTACAGTCCTCTTCTCCCCACAAACTGAACAAATAGCAAATCATTTAACCTGTTTTCTTCACAGAACATTTTCACTTAGTAATCTAAATTCACTTGAAATATAATTATTTTTTTACAAAATACAGCTGATTTTCATGAAAACCAGTACCTCGCATGATCAGAACCCCGTCACTGGAACTCTCAGTTAAATCTCAAAAGAACAAAACCTGAGTTTGGGCAACTTCCCTTCTATTTTGAAAAGGGATTTAGAAAGAGAAGTGTGAGTTTTACTGCTGTTTGTTAATCCCAGCAGAGAGAAAAAGGGATCCAAACTGCCTGAAAGCTCATCCCTGAAAATAATGTGATTTTCCTATAAGATTAGAAACAAAAAAAAAAGCATCTATTCATAAATTTGAGCTTAAAGAGGAGTATTCATATTTCTAACATACGGGTCCGTGGCCAACTTTTAGTGCAAAGCTGCCCCATCAGGCAGCAAGCTGACGGACAGAATGGAAACCAGGGCTTCATCTTTATGGTTATTTCCTTGCTTATTGGATTTGGGTTTTTAGCTTCACTCTGAAATGCTGCCATGCTACATTTAGTACGTAGTAGCTGGCATCACTTTAAAGGCCCCAGCAGAGCTCAGTCAGCAAACCAGATTAGTTACACTGAATGGGGAGAAGGGCTTGTGTGTTTTGAGGAGCGATGGGGAAGCAGGAAGACATCCCGTTGCGGTAGTGAAAGCAGCAATGGTGTAGGGAGAGGAAGAAAACAAGGCTGCTCTTAAATCTGACTCTTAAATCTGACTTTCATCTTAGGCAGCGTGCTCTATTTAACTGCACAAGACCGTTATGCACGGATACATCTCAACTGTCCTGGGAGACTTGGGCAGACTGTACTGCACACAAACTGCCTCACCGCTGGTGCAGAAGTTGCTTTCTTGTCATGCCACATCAGATTTCAGGTTAACACACCCTGTCAAAGCTGTGGAGGAGTGCAATTGGTGTCTGCATCAGTAAAGCCAGCATCCTTCAGGTGGTATGTGAAGGCAGAGGTGGGTGAGCATCCTGAGCAAAACAACACCACTCAACAGAGCAGCAGCAGCTCTGCATAACATCTCTTCTTCTCCAGAAAAGGTTCTGCCATTCAAGGTTCTTCCACCCATATGAAGAAGACTGCAGCAGGATCCATCTCCACTTGCCTGTACCGTACCTGAGTTGACAGCCACTTTGAAAAGGGTTTCAGGCCAAGCGCTTCCTATAAATTACTCTTTTCTCTGCAAGACCCACTTAATGGAATTAAACGAAGGGCAGATCTGGCCTATGGATTATGTGAAGCAAAGAATTAGATTTTCATCTCATTCTATTACAGAAAGTTCAAAAATGGAGGAAGATTTTCAGTCATAGGCTGATAAAAGTTAAAATAAAAATACAACACAAAAATAGGAAAGGTTTTTGCCTTCTACAAACTATTTTTAAATATATGGTTTATTCAAAGCATGTACATCATCAAAGAATTATAGATGACAGCTGCAGAGAAAGTGGATTAGGGGGAAATATTAATTATTTTAAATTTTCCTTTTCAGTTTTCCAGCCAGATGAAAAAAAAAAATCATTAAAGCAGAATCATAAAGATTACTCTACAAGGAGAAAAAAAGCCCCTCACATGCAACTAAAGACACCAAATGAAGTTAAACACATTATTTGACAACCTTCTATTCATTAAAATATACATTTGGGTAATCCCCTTGGGCTTAAGAACTTCTATAATGTAAAGTTAAGGTATCATATTTTTCCCTTTATCCTGCCACTTTTTGGGCATTTCAGCATTTTTTCCTCCAACACAGGAAGAGGAAGGGTTTCATTATTTTGGACCTACACCTTGGAAACTCTGCTTCCTCAGGGGTCAGATTCTGTACAGAGTGATATCTCTTTCCCTGTCAGAGAAGTATACCCTGCACAGCTCAGCTTTTTGGGAGGAGATGAAGGAACAGCAAGACAATTGCATAAACTATTATTAATATCTGGGAGTTGCACCACCTTATCAATACATGGAAAACATGTAAAAGGATAAAAACATATTAGGTCATGGTTTTGGACACTAACCGCTAGTTCACTTCCAGCTGTGAACCTCCTAGCTTTGCCTGTGCCACCTCTGACAATGCTCTTGCTGCCTCCATTGACCATCCAACCATGCTACACTTGGGCTGTGTAGCAGTACCCACACGCACGACTCTGTCACCAATGGCTCACACTTTCTTCAGCTCCCCAGGAGAAGTATGCAGTGTTTAGATAGATAAAACAGTTTTGCAATCAAGTTACTTTATCATGATGTGCACACAGAGTGCCATCTTGGGGCAACCTGGTATTAAGTTATCTAGGTATTTTGTCACTACAGGAACTGCAGACTGCATTAATTTCAGCTCACTTCCATTGCCTATATTACATTTCTGAAAGCACACTTTATCTACCAGAGAAAATCTTGTTCTTTTAAGGAACAATTCATTGGATTTTTCTAGACATCGACTTAAAGGCTACCTGAACTGTCCAAAGTACTGACAGTACTTTGAATGCAAGTGTGGAAGTTGTGAGAGAATCTGTATTTGGTCAGAAGAGTGCAAACCTAAACACCTGTATACTGATTAAATTCATAAACCCGTAAAAAAACACACCCTGCAAGAAATTTACTCTCTGTCTGCAACAAGACAGTTGTTGTACAGGGGAAAAATGATGTACACAGCTAACTCTTGGAGAAATTGCTAAAAATTAAAGCACTGTATTACTGACATAAATAGTAGCTGCTACTACTATCCTCTTCCTGCTGTGGAGGCAGTGCAAAGTATCTGGTCTCAGGGCTTGGCTCTGCTGGAGTTGAGTTAGTTCAGGATCATTTCAAAATTGATGCAATGTCTCACCTCTGATGTTCAGCTTTAGCCCCACACAGCAAGCACAAACTCTCAAATCGGTGTCCAAGAAACACACAGAACCCACTGACAATCCTGCACAAACAGCAACACGATGGTGCATAGGGGGTTCCAGGACCTGTGCCTAACCACAGAGTACGATAATGCAAAAACATGACTGTCCAATCTCAGCATCCCGCTGAGTTATTAGACAGCAGAGGAGAAATGCACAGAGGAGAAACACACACAGGAGAGGAATAAGTTCATTTTAGTAACTCTTCTACCCTTCTTCTAGTAATTTAATACCAACAGGAAAAAATACCAACCCTTTCTATAAATATACATGAGGTATTACTACCACGTGTGTGGAGAAGGGTCTTTCCACTTGCCTTCACTGCAGAGCTGAGATCCTGGAGTGATCTTAAAGAGAAAAATATAACTAGGGGTCTGCTGCAGAGCCTCTGTACATGCATCATAAACCATGGGGTGCCCTGGCACAGCTCAGACCCACCAGCAGCTCTGCTCTAGGCAGCCAGGACTAAAATAACCAGAGTGGGAAAACTTCCAGAGCCATTACCTACCCAACTTTTACACTACCAAATACAATTTGCACTAACCTCTGGAAGTTCACTGTTTCCTTCAGTAAATAATAATGACATAATAAGTAAATAATCACAACATGAGGAAACGAGCAATGGGATTTAGAAAAAAGAGGCTCAGTCCTAAGAGTAACATCCATGAAGATGTACAAGGAGAAAAGGGACAGGCAACAGGAGAGGTTACATAAATCAAAATATGTTTTACCTACAGAACTGATCCTGAAACACTTTCGACTTTAATACACAGTGACGGCATCTCCTACAGGCCAAAATCCTACTGCTGAGAGTTGTCCTTATGCAGAGCCTGAAACAGTACATGTATGGGAAATGCCCCCAGGTTGGAATGAGCTGGTCTCTACCTGTCAACCAGCAGGCAGATAATCCATACATTCACCTTTCTGTGCTCTTCCCGATAAGGTTGAGTGGTTGGATTTAAAGGAACATTTAGAGAGAGAGAGAGAAGGTGGGATGGGCTATGAACACCTCTGCATCACAGCCACAGACCAAGCAACAACATGCAGCAGGGTGAGGTGTGTGTTAACAGAAGCAGAGCTGCAAGGAGTCCCTGTCTGGGTGACCTCCTGCCCACACAGATGGATTTACCAGCCATCCAAACGTCCTAATTATGGCAATGAAACACAAGCTACTGCCTCCTGTGCTGAAAGGTCAGGGAGGGTCCGTCAAAGGTGGTTTTGCTGCCACAGCACCAGACCAGCTTTATACAGTTGCAGAACTCTGACACCCCAAAGCACGCCTTCTTCCTGACGCAAAGATTCATCCAGGTTACAGTAAATTTAGAAGCAAAACAAAATTGCTGTTCTTGGTTAAACGGACATGAAAGGAAATAAAAATAACTTGTAACTGAAGTTTGCGAAGTCCAGCCTACAGGGAATTCATCATGAACCACATGTCATGAAGACATTTCTTTAGTTTCCCTTTGCATCACCTTCAGATCATCCAGCCAGATGAGAAATTACTGAACACCAACAAATAAACATGAAAACAAATAGTGTCACGCGTTCCGGAGTGTGAAGCGTCCAACCAGAAAGGAGACTCACAGCCACATAGTAAATCATTCCCCCACCTAGATGACTGTTTTTTGGGGGGATGAGCAGGATGAGCCCACAAAGAGAAAGTCAGGTCCCAGACTTATGTCATCCCATGCTGAGTCATCTCACTATGCAGATTCTCTCCCCTACCATCACTCCTTGGCCGGGCTCACGTAATGACTACCGCAGAGCTGCAATCATCCATCCCTGAGCAGTCAAAGCTGGCATCCCCACCCACATCCCCAGAAAAAGCCACTCTCGCCCCAAATTCAGCAGCTGAACATAAAACTGAGACCTGAAGACAAGATGGGGTGGTTGGGAGGAGTCCTCTTGGGCACCTGAAGGGATTCAGGCAGGGGATGCTGCCTAGGATATAGAATGCCCTACATAGAGGGGATGGGAGTGGGGACAGAGCAACAGTGGGGGATGGAAGATCTGTGCCTTGCTCGTGCCTATGACCAGGTTATGTCAGGTGCGATTAAGGCATGAAGCGTGAGTGCGTGTGTCTGAAACCCCACTGCAGACTGCTCCAGCAGCCCTGAAATAAACCCTCCTTTAAAAAGAAAAAGCTTTTTTCAAAATAAAACCCCACACCATAGGTAGCAGTTCAGAGAAAAAAAACATGCACCCAAATACAGGGGACCAAACCAAGGGAGGCTGCACCTCCAAAACCACCTCCTCCCATGGGTTTTGGGAGCGCCGCTGCGGTTCATCTGCTCAGCTCCACCATGTCCCCTGAAGGCAGAGCTGCAGCCGACGGGGAGCTCCGTCGTGTCTTCAAAGAGCCTAAAGTGGGTCAGCAGAACAGAGAGAGAAAACCTGATTAAAGCATGAAGAAAGCGGGCAGACCTGCTGGCTGGGAGACAGCAGAAGGCAGGGGAAGGCACTCACAGGCTCTGCAGTTCCATGGAGGCACAGAAAGGTGCAGACTGCTGGTGCCCCCTCCCAGTACTGCAGGGTGAAAACTGTGCCCCCCAAATCCTATAATGGGATGCAGCTAACAGGAGCACATTTGGGGAAGTAGGAGAAGACAAGTGTGTCCCTCTGTCCTCCATACGGCAGTGTGTTAGGGCCACCCTCATCCATTCTGACTGAAACCAAGTGAGACAATTTTAACCCACCCAGTTTTAAAATCCCTCATCAGCCTGATGGCCATGTCTTGAACACTCCTTCTTTGCATTTGAGCAAACCGGAGGAAAAGCACCACCACCAACTGCCAAACTCAAGCAACATCTTTTGGAAGCAATTAAAAATGCTGAACAGGATGAACAGGAGACCATGAGGAAGAAGCTTTATTTTCTCTGTTACTCTGATGGAGACTTTCAACCTTAAAATAAAACAAGCTAAAACAACTTCTGTGTTTGTAGACAAAGCCCAGCAAATGGGTTTGGGGGCTGCCAAGCTGCAGGGGTGAAGAAAAAAACACACCCTTAAGAATCACACAACTGCCAGAACCATAACTGGGGTGACATTTGAAAAGTAAGAGTTCTGCAAACTATGAAATAGAGCAGCTGAGAGTTCTTACAAGGACCAAGGCTTTCTTGATGTCCAGATCAGGAGACAGTGGCTAACAGAGACCTTGTTATCCCCCAGTGCCACCAAAAACCCAAGGACCATACACATTCTCTGCCCATCTGGGCTTTCTGAAAACTAGCACAAATCTGACCTTGCTCTGGCAAAACACCTTCCCAAGCCACATCGCTGGAAGCTGAGCGTGTTTTTCTCCACAGATCTTGGGTAAATCAGCTCAGATCCCTCTATGGAGCTGGATACTCACCAGTGTGGTCTTTGGGCCCACACAAAACCATCACAACCTCTTCCTGATCGCCAGCTCCAGGGTGGGCTATATATTTGCTTAAAGACTTCCAATGAAAATATCAGCTTAAGAAATCACAGCAACAAGGGAATGGGTGCGGAGAACATTCCTCACCAGAAAGAATATGCGCTCTGTAATTGCACATATCACATCTAGATATCGCTGTAAAGAGCTCTGCCTACAGAAGGAATAGGAAATTCTATCAAATACGCAAATAAAAATCAGGGATCTCTCCTGCCAGCAATAGAAAAGGCTATCAATAATTCATTTAACAAAAGAGGAAATCAAAGAAAAATGCTGTATTAGTTTGACATTTTGATATGCTGGTTCAGGATTCTTCTTTAATGTAATATATAACAAACAGCAGAGTACATCTATAAATGCCAGACATGTTTGTAAATTGTTGAATACAGCACATCCTACTAATATTCACTTAGACTTTTTAAATTCATTCACTTTGACTGCCTTTTCATCACTTTTACTGCCTTTATCTAGCAGCTGTAGGTCAAGTGGAGCTCTCAGAAATGCTACAAAGAGGTTCAAAGATAAGGTTTCAAATTTATAACTGTATTTCCACCTATTTCTTCATGTTACCCACCACACAGCCTGATGTCCAACCCAGCTTGTTTGACTATCACATACTTGCTGTGAACTGCTTCAGGAAATTGCATCGTCAGGAGCCAGAATGTGGTGTTTGTGTCCTCCATCAACTGTCTGTGCAAGTTCACACTCATATATAGTGGTTTAATTTCACTTACAATTTCCTTATGGGCATTTGTTGGAGCGGATGAAGTATATTATACTCCAGAAAGCACAGGCTTGTAATCCATAGATTTCAGTGTTATGTTGCAAGAGGTATTTACTGCAGTGGAGAACTGCTGGCAAACCTAACATATATTGCTCAAGCTCAGTCTGCATTCCCTTTGGTATGCAGGAGACACAAGGTCACTTGCATCTTCTAGATTTAGGAAGGGTAGGCCAAATTTCTTCCAAGATATAATCCTCTCTAAAATGCAGAGAATGGTTGACTATCTGTGACTTATCAGTTCCAGGGTTGAGTAGAAAAGTAAATACTCCTGTTATTACATCACTTTGATTAAGGATTCTCTTTAAAGTACATTTTTAAAGACTATTCAGGAAATATTGCTGAATATTAAGGAAAGTTCTTTAAAAAACTATTTCCCTAAAGGGAAGTCCTTGATGGTAACAGCCTTCATTAGAGGCTGCCACTGCATATGCTACCTTTGGAGGGACAGCAGTTGCCACTCAGGCCCTGAGCATGGCTGGATCCTATAGCGTCTTGGTTACAGATTCGTACATCCATGGGTTTTCTACATATTTTACTTTTTAAATTACTATTTACATTGGCTGCTTTATCAGGAACATAACCGTAGTTTGACGGAGGGGGTAACAGTTACTGAATGTGATGACAGTCCAGATGGCAAAGCTGTTTCTAATCCAGATGATAAAGTCGTATCATCTTTGTTACATCCCGTCAGTTGTGAACAGAAAGAGTCAAAATGATTTTTTTTAACTTTTTTTCACCAACTGTTTTCAGAGTGTGATGCTGACAGTTGCATCTACTGCAATCCTATGGCACTGCTGCATGTCCAAAAATGGCGCTCACAAAACCATGCATCCCTTCATGGACTGCTCTTACCCATTCTGGCAAACACAGGGGTCCTCTGCCCTGACACAGAGTGAACTGCCAGAGGGGAGCTTTTTCCCCACACAATTCAGCACCAAGAAATCCCATCTCCCCATATAGTGTCTCATAGCTCAGCACTATGTCTACAGAAGCAGCTACAAGGAGCTCAGCTTCATGCCTGAGCCACCCTGACCCCACTGTCTCTTGGGCATCCCCCAGATCATGCAAATGTTGCACCACACTGAGGAGAAGCAAGTCCTGGCCATGCTTGCAGATGGCATACCTGCAAGGTGGTCCCAGAGGTGGCCTTGGGTCTTCCCTTAAATCACACGGGGAACATACACAGGGACAAGATGTTCAAGCTAAAGACAGCTCTCAACTCCCTCTTAAAGCCAGTACAAGGTTATTCTTTCTTTTTCAGATGACAATAAATACGTTAAATCACTCAGATGCTTTTGAAAACTTCAATCACTGTTGGAACAATCCCGAAAGAATCCCAAAGCAGCCACTGCCACTCAAAGGGCTATGCTGCAAGATGCAAATCTCTGACACCTATTTCAAAACATGCCACTCCAGAGCAGGAGGTGAAGAACTGCCACAGCCAGCTGGTGTGTGACAGACTGACATGCAGCTGGGTCCCATCTGGTAGCATAAATTTTATTTCTGATTAGGAAAAACACAGCCCATTGGCATGGTGGGTTGATGAGGAGCTGGCAGACCTGACTGCAGCCCCCCACCAATATGCCTTCTCCCGGTACTCTGGACGGGTGGCTGAAGCACGTATGTATCCCTGATCCCAGCAACATCACCAGAGAGAAAAGATCAGGGGCACTGCACTAAATTTATGAGGTTTAAAGCACACAACCTGACGTTACATTAGCCTGTCCACTCACAGATCTCTGTATCATCTAAATGGGGGGGGGGGGGATATTTCCCTGACATGCAGTATGAGCACAAACATGTTATTATTTGAAAGGCCGTACAAAGGTTAAGTCTTTAATCCCTTTAATCCAGATGACAAACAAACAAAACCCCAAGAATGGGATCCCAGAGCACAGCTGAGCACTGTCAGGTCTCTCGCCAGGGCTCTCCGCACATTGCTGCAGCAACTTAAGAGCCTCTAGCTAAAAAGTTGATGCAAAGGAAATAGATGCATGCATGGTTTTATTCCCTATTCCTTAAAGCTTATCATGGCCAATTTGGCAATCTGGGCTCATGTTTCAGTGAGAAAGGTTTAATCCTCAGGCCAGCGGTACCAGGGTTACTGATTTCCAGGTCTGGCTGCCGTTACCAATAACAGAGCTTTTGGACACAGGGACTCCTCTTACCTTTACTCACACACACAGCAAATGGAGTTTCACCTAAATAAAATCAAAACTGGTTGAGGCAGGGGAGTAATCATGTAGTAACACGGAACAGCATCAGAAGATAAACTGCAGAATGTTTGGGGACCCAGAGGGCTCCTCTTTCAGTACACTATACAGAAAGCATTTTGGCCAGTGCAGTGCATTCCAGGGTTTGTACCACTCCCAGACCATAGTATTGTGATGAGTGGACACTAGTGCAGGTGCCCGAGGAGTTAATTTGCTTTAGGACATTACCTGGATTTATCAGAATAGTGGGAAATTCTCCCACCTATTTCAATGGGAATTGGGTCATGCTGCAACCATGAATCTCAAGTAAACCACAGGAAGAGGGTCACTAATTTTAGTAGTAGGACTCACACAATTCAAACTAGATGTGTGGTTATGTACCTTGACGAATAGTCTACAGGAAAAGTTTAGAGGAAAGTCAACATTTCCTTTCAAAGTGTTTCTCATCTTTTCTGTATGTGTCTTATCAAGTATGAATCATTCAGTGCAGATTCTGCCACTGGAGTGAAGAAGAAGGGAAGACATGACCTAAATGTGGACATGGTGGACATGGTGGACATGATCTAAATGGCCATTCCTTCAGCAATACACAGATAAGCCAGCAGAAGAGTTAACAGTGCTGATGAAGCCCAACCCTCAGCAAGAATTTATAACAGTCTTTTTGGAAGCAGAAAGTTCCCTTTCTCCTCCTTTTGGCTACTCTCTGGGATGCTGCAACAGCTCCCTAAACCTCACCCCACTTTGCTACAAGACAGATTGGACCTAATCTCTCACTCTGAGCAGAGGTCAGAGTTGTGCTGGCAGAGCAGTGAAGCACGTGAAAGCTGTAGGGCTGTGAGATGTCCTCTGGTTATTAGAGCAATCACTCTGGTGTGTATGAAGCACACCAGATCCACATCAGTAATTCTTACTGTGGTACAGGTCATCACTGCAGTCCTGTGCCCCCACTGCAGTCTGAGCTGCAGATCATACGTAGAAGGGAGAATGCGAAAGGCAGTGGAAAGATGCAGACACAAACTACGTTATCCAGCCTACACGTCTCAGTGCACAGAGGCAGAAAAAGGAGAACACAAATGTCCCTACCCCAGTACAGGGGCCTAACACTAACTAAACTCAAAGGGATGCACAATGGCATAGAAACAGCTATTGCTCTGCATGAGCCTCCATCTGTCTCAGCAAATTCTGTTAAAGCATGTTACCAGTTTGAGGTTAGACACTCAGCAAAGGGAAAAACTAAATGGGTGGGAGGATGGACACCAATCACACAACACACATCCCCATTCGTAACTGCACCCTGAATTACTGTTAGAACGATAGTCAATCTGCCATGAGGATGGCAGGTGTCTGATCTCATTTTGTAAAATAGAAAAGGTCACTGCAAAATTGCAGCTTGTTCCCGGTTTTATCTGAAAAGGAAAAGATTAGATCATTTAGATCATTTTGGGAGCAGTCACCTCTCTCCCAACTCCCAGCACAGAAGTTCCAATCTCCCCAGTTTTTCATCCCATTTCTGTAGAGCACAACAGTTGTGCTTTAAGAGCTGTTACAAAATCAGAAGAAAAGGGCAATGACTGTAGCAGCCAGAAAAGGTGAAAAGAACTATAAGGGCCAATAAAACTCCTTATTTAGACATTCTACATGAAGACTGCTAGTGCCATACCCTATCGTGCTGCCAAGCTCGTGCCTGCCTGAGTGCTGACAGCCTTTCCGTCCCTGGCAGTTCACAAGGTCGTGGTCCCTGCAGACACTTCACTCCACTTACCAGCCTGGTTTCCCATAGCCCCACCAATTTTAGCTCTGTTCTCTTTTGCCAATAGCTCAAGAATATGACAATTAAAGATTGATGTTATAAAAGCATGGAAAGTTGAAAAATCCAGATTTTTTTTTTTTAATATCATGCCAGACATACTCATTTTTAAACCTTACCCTTGTGGTTTAAGACATCAGGCCAGGATTGTCACTTTTCCCCAACAGACTGCAAATGCTTTCTTCCCTTCAGCTGCCAGCTAGTTTTGTGGGCTTAGGTATTTTTCTTTAATTATTCACCGTAATGCATGAAACATTAAGCAGCTTCTTTCCATGAAGAAATGAGTGCTGCTTCCCAATGACAACAAGCTAAGTATCCTTAATCGCAGAATAAGGAAATGAGTTTCCTAGAACAAAGGGAAAAAGGGCAGGGAAAATCAGAGAAGCTCCCAACAGCTAGAATTTACAAATACAAAAAAGATGAGACTTCGTTTTTAACAAAATAGTCATGATCAGCTGACTTGGGAAATAAAAGCATGAAGAAACAGATTTTCAAAGCATAAAAATATATGTTTTCTGATATAACTTCTGGGCTAGAATTTTTTCCTTTCTTGATGTTGATGGGGATCAGTCAGTGAGGAAGAAACCACAGATGCAATGTTAGGATATGTAACAGTTATATTTTCATAATGAGACTGAACCCCTGATAGCTGTGAGAAACGTCTGTTCTTCAGAACAGAAAGTTAAAGGCTGAAGTCATTAGTGAAAGCCATTCCAAGCCACAATTCTTCCTGTAAAAGCTGGGCTGCATACACAACTTCCAGTGTATGGTCTGCTAATTTAACATCTTCTACAGGAGCAAAAAATGGTCTCATCGGGTTACAGAGCATCATGACCTCCTGACAGCACCCTAAACCACTGCATGTTCATATCCCACCATCAACCCAAGATGGAGCAAACCTGGTGACAAACCAAAGCTCTTTTTGATGGGACGCTTTCCTCTGTCCTTGAAATCATGGGTACAATTGTGTGGGCGAGAGGACTTTTCTTGATTCTGGTGTTTATTTGTTGGGTCACAAAGGTAAAATTATTCCTGATTACTTAAAGCTGTTGGCTGTAGAGATAATCTGCGCATTAGCAGCTGTACAGTGGGTGGTTAGTGGTTTTGAATATGCAGTTGGAAGCAAAAAAGTCATTTTGCACAGCACTTTAAAACAGAAAACACAGAATAAAAACTCCATCATAGTCCCATGCAGAAGTTGCCTTCCACAACAAGAAATTCTCCTATTTACTGGCAAGGTGGAGAGTGAGTCCCCAGTTGTGTCTTTGTGCAGTCCTCTACCTCTCATGGCAGCACCCAACTAGAAAGAAGACCCTGAGCAAACACCCAACAAAGCCTTAACTCCTGCAACTGCAACATTTGTCTCTTTATGTGTTCTCAAAAGGAGACTGATTACCAAAAGCACAGCTTAAAGCAGCAGGTCACAGCAACTTGGTTTAAGAGCCGCAAAACTGCTATCATGAAGCTAAACCCCATATTAGCCTTGAGGGGAAAGCAGGCTCAAATCTCCTACCTTGATATGACTTGTCTGGGAGAGATGGAAAAATGTGCCTACTTACTAAGGATAAATATTTAGAGTACAAACACAAATCTCTATCTAAACTCTCAATCTGCTAATTCACCGAACTGAATGCAAAATGGCATTTACTCTTTGTCCACCTGCACCCGCAGAAGAGCCACAGCAAGCTGCTCATTCCCAAGGCAGGACAACTTTGGTCTGCACATTTTGCTGTGGGCATGTACAATTCTTTCCCTTGTACCTTCACTTTGTGTGCAGCTGCTGAACTTCAGTCCAGGAAAAGAAGGAGGTGAGCCAGGGTTAGGCCAGTGTTGGGCAGATTTCAGGCTGGAAGGTTTATAAAGAACAGACATCAAGACCAAAGAGCAGGAATTTGATAGAAGATAGCAAGGGATACAAAACTTCCCAGGGATGAGAGTGACAAGAAGCAGAGATGCATACTTTTCTTATTAAAAATCTGCATATGAAAGCAGAGGGGAGCATCCTCACACACAACAGACTCTTGTGCCCTGCGCTCTCTCTTCGAGACAGAGCAGAGAACACAGCTTATGTTATAGTTTTAAGTATCAGCTATGGGGTTATTTTGTTGTTTGGGGGCTTTGGGGTTCCTTTAACAGGTTTGCCTCAACTGTATGTGCACATGCCTTGATGTGGTACATGACTGCACAGACACTGCAACATCCACACAGCCATAACTGCACAAAAGATCTGTAGGCACAATTGATAATATCTGGAACACATTTAAAAAATAGAATATATAGTTCCCTCAGTAGCTGTACTACTTTTCTTGCAGTCTTTACTAATTAACATACATTGAAGAGGTACCAACAATCGCAGATCCAAGGTCGTGCTTAGCTTCCTTTTTAAACAGGGCACAGAACAATACCTTTAGTGTTGACAACGCTGCAGTCTCAAGTGTCACAGAACTAAAACTTCAAAGGGTTTCTTTTCCATAAGTCATCCTCCCTCTCCTTTTTTTTTTTTGTCTTTTTTTTTGAATCACAGATACTAATCGAATTTGGCATCCTTGTGGAGTGGTCTATCTGATCCATTTGGCCACCTCTCTTATTTCCCAACTTTGCCAGTGCAAACCTTTATTGGTTTTGGAAACTGCAAACTCAAGCCACTTCTCGCCCCAGCTGCCTTCCTGCCCTCCATTCCCACTCCTCATGGAAACGAGCTGCCTTCGGCTGCCTTTCTTGATGTGCATTTCTCACAGTGATAATTTGCATTATAAAATACACAGGGATGAATTAACTTAAATTTTGCTCCCAAAGGCAAGCATGAAAAATCATTTTGAGGCACCCCCAACATTCCTGATGGCATCCTCCCCACTCTTTAAAAGCCACCTCCACTGTGCAGCTGATTTTTTGTATCTTTTAGCAAATCATTTAAGACAGCCTTCTCTGCTCATTACCTTAAAGAGTTAAAGGTTACATGGTCTGTATTGTCTCACGATGAGAAAACAGACGGACAAGGCGAATGTTTTATTTATGTTTTCAAATTGGCTGTGGAAAGATTCATAAATGGATTAATTTTAATCACTGCCCTCATTTCCTTTTTTTTTTTTTTAAAAAAAGTATTAAAATTAATGCACTGCTACTCTGCATATTAACAAATATGTCAAGTCTTTGCTTCTTTTAAAGCCCCTTTGTGCTTAGAGTTTTTTTATTATATATCAAAAGCAGCCCCTGACAAGTTATTTTCAGAAACCATGCTGGAATAAAGCACAGGACAAACATCTTTCTTGCTGTTTAACAATGCTGCCCCGTAAGTGTTATCCTGCAGGATAAACGTTTGCACTGTGGCCTTTGTGTCCTATCAGGCATCACAGTGAGTGCAGGTCCTCCCTCTAAACTCATCCCTTTGCTGTTTGGTTAAGTTAAAACCAAGTATCAGCGCCAGACCAGACACATTTGAATAATGGCTTTAACATTTGTCTCTCCTTGAACTGTTTCTCTAGTGGCTGGAGAAATTAGATTCCTTGCAGATAAAGAGCAGGCGTGGCACTTAGGAAGATTTTTAAAAGACCACATGTGATGTCTTCACATTTACATTATATTTTATTATGGCATAAAGCAAAAGTGGAATCATGAAAACGTAGCAAGGCCAGAAATACAGATTTTGTCTTTCTGGAGCTCAGTAATCCACATCTTGGATATCTGAGTTTCTTCTGCAGATGCCATAACCCCAGACAGCAGAGTCATCAACCATCAGCCTCTGTCCCCATTCTCTCCACATGGGACTCATGAGAAACAGAGGTGCCTGCTTCAGAGGCTTTACTTAACAGTACAAAACAGGCAGGAAAATCTCAAGCCGTTTGCTGTCTCTACGATCCCAATATTCAATCCCCTATACACAAGTTCAGTTCCTGCCTCTAGTATTTCTGACATTTTAGGACCATGTCTGAAGGCATCCTCTCTCCCAAACATCTCCCAGTGTTGACCCTGACATATGTTTAGTCTGCATACAAGCAGGACTCAGCCCTTCAATCACTACAGTCCACATGTCCCATTTCACAATAAAGTGCCCTCTATTCTTTCCCATGATGGAAGAGCCTGGAGAGAAGCTCCCTCCAAACGCTCCTTCAGCTCCAATGCCCAGGGATACTACGGCCATGGCCATCTACACCCACATCATGTGGAGGAGACCAACAGCAGACATCCCTTCACAAACTGGGGTGTGTGGCACTTACAGAGGGAGGACAGGGCCTGTAGCTACTACCACGTTCTTCTCACTGTCTTCTCCTCTCCATGCTTCTCCTACGAGCACCTGTCCTCTCTGCACGTCCCAGATATATGAATGTGCCTACTCTTTAGCTCCTGGCAACTTGAGTCAGTCAGCTGCCCCTGCATCAGCAGGCACACAGGCGAGCATGAAATGAAACCTCTGGCCATTTCAGAGGGTGCACTGCTGTTGTGACACCCCCAACACAACCCGCCTGAGCATTTTAGCTGTGAATAATGGACTCGTGTACAATGAAGTCTGGCACCTTTATGTGCTTCAGCCAAAGAAAAGGGGGGAGGGAGAGAGAGAAGTGACACTTTTCCTTCCACTTGATGACAGCAAAATCTGATGGACGCATGGAGGGGGATAAACAGGCTGGGCACTAAGCCCCTTATTAATTAATGCATGTTTTGAAAAAAGAAATGCAACTGTGCACTCATTTCTGCTGGTTTCTAGGAGCTTTTCTGACCTTAATAATTCATGTTTATGCAAGCTGCTTATAATGTTAAGCAGTTGTTTTGTGTAGATTTTGTCTATTGCATTTAACTGAGATGAATATATCTAGCTGTGAAATGAGGTTGGCCAAAATACTCAAAAGGAAGCTTTAAAAAAATATTACAGTGTTTTTATAAAGACAAACAAAATTCACAGCTTTGTCTGAAATAATTTTCCATCCATTACTGATAACACACATGTAAGAAACGCAAAAATGTTTCCCCTTCCTCCCCCAGATTCATCTTTTCCCTTTCCTTTTCTCGTTTTGGCAGCATTTCCAATACCATAAACTTTCATTGTTTCTCAAGCACATAATCAGTGTCTCCTGTCTGGTTTGCTGTTCTTCAAAGCAACAGGACAGCAAGGGGGTGATTACAAATACCAAGATGATCAGAAAACCAAGAGGCAGGTAGAGCTCCTGAGATCACCTTTAAACTCATATTTTGGATAGCAATTTGGGCTCCTGCAATGCACAGCACCATGTAGCAAGTGGACTGATAGCACAGGGAGAGGGCTCCTTCTTCCAGGCTTGTGCCTATCACCCATGAACACACAAGTCCTTTAGGACTTCAGATGGTGGCTCAGACTAAGCAGCAGCTTATACCTGACCCATGAGGTAGCCAGAAGAAAGCATGCCAGCACCCAGAAGAAGCAGCTGCTTATTGACCTGAATGCATTTATAAGCCTTTCCTGTCACACCAGATCAGACTATCCCTATACATTCTTCATTGAAACAAACAGGTCTCGGAAAAAATCCACAATCACTTTGCATTAAGACCATTTTTCTCATCCTTGCTTCAAAATTTGCCCAGATTTAAGGGAAACTGAGAACCTCCTCTTTCCTGGGCAGGTTTGGGAAGGAGACAGGGAGGCTGTTGTGAAGGGTCACCTCTCCTAAACGCTGGCAAGCCTGAGCACACCCCTGCCAGGCCATGTATAAACTGGAGGCTCTTCCATAATGACTCTTAGTTGGTTTCTAATGTGATTCTATTTAAACAAGCTCTTATTTAAGAAAAACGGTATCCATTTCAACTGGAATTGCTGTTTGCTCCTCAATATAGCCTGCCAAATACAGGTTGCAGCTGTACCTCCTCACAAACAGAACATTTCCGTGTGCAGCAGAGGAAGAGTGAACTCGAACTGTCCCTACAGTGCCAGCAGCTTCATAAAATAAATAGAAGTGGGAACTGAAAGAAAAAGATGACTGTAAAAGCCATGGGGTTTTGTTCCAGGTTTGCTCTGGCTCTAGCAGAAATGGGCCCCAATGTATCATTTTCTTCCACAAATAAGGGATATTGACACTTAACCTACGCAAGCGCTGACACTCAGCGTGTACGCAATGAACTTGGTGTACCAAGTGTCAACTTGATGTACTTTCAGTAGTCTGTGCAGCCAGGCGACGTTCAGGCAGTTACAGAACAAAATGAAACCAGGTGTTTTAAGGCAAATACTAGATATTCCATTGAGAAGCTCAAGTTCAGTTCTAACAGACTAACAATCATTTCAATTAAAAACAAAAATTAATGTAATTGGTCTTAGCAGCGTACAGTAGTTTTTAGAACAAGCTGCAGTCCCCTCCTTCCCACCCACAACAGGAATCAATGGATCCAGCCAGAGTCCTGTGAGTACGAGCCCATGGCAGCTAAAAATAATGTCCGCCGTCTTCACTATCTAATAGCACATGAAGCTAAAAGTCTCCTTTTTTCTGTTTACCTCTGGGTGCTTACAAGGTGCAAGCTAATAGTTTTATTCTCTATAGATCAGGTACCTACATCAGTCGGCATCTAATCTGAGCTCCATTTGATGTAAGGCCATCCCCACCCTGAGGAAGGATTAGCTCCAGTGAAATTGAGGAGAGACATTAAAAGAAGGCCACGTCATGCCTTCCAACCCGCAATGCTTCCTGCATTCCATCAGTGTGATTACCTCTAAGCTATCATCCCGTCTACAGGCAGTATTAAAAGGCTACAGATAAAATCATTAATCACAAAACAGGCTGTTTCAAGGCAAGACTTGCTACACAGACTCCATTTTCCCAAAGTCTCTGCGCACACCAAGAAAGCTACTATTGTATTAACGGACCAGTCCAAACAAGAAATGCCAATTTTAAAGAGTTTCCCCATGTTTCTCAAGCTGAGCGACCATTTTTGATGCTTGCCGACATCCACAGAAGTACCACGCAGGAGATACGGAGCTAAGGACTAACAAACAAACCTCAAATTATCAGTTCAGCTGGGAAACTTGCAACTGTGATATCAAAACTTTTCCCTACTTCACACCCAAAACCATGTCACCTCTTTGGCAGTGTACGACCACTGATTTCACATCCATCAGACTGTAGCACTCAAGCTGCATCCATGCCAGGAGCACAGCCACCCGTAAGGCACTGATGGTGAATGCTCTCTTCTGCAGTTGTAACTACAGGCCATTACCTTTCACTTAGAATACATTTAAAAATAAATAAATGCATAAAGTACCAAATGATTTAGTGAAATGTTCTCCAGACAAACCCTAGTATCTTACCTTCAAGAAACAAAACTAATTGGAGGAAAAAGAACATTTTCATTTATAAAGCTCTGTATTTTAAAATGGCACTCGAATGATGGGCAATTACACATTAAGCAATTTCTATTATGTAGTAACAGATACAGAAGGAATGATTAAAAAAACCCCCAAGCCTAAATACTCCAAGAAACAAAATTAGCGTGCAACACTTGTATGATCAATGTAAACGTAACCACAAATATTTGCATAACAATAGTGCAGCAAATAACCACCCCACAGCTGAGACACTTACAGGCACACTAGTGAATACAGTTTCATTTCTTGCTGAGAGGATGGCAATTTATTAAACCACCCAAACAAAGCATGTTGCAATCACCAGTTGTGCTTTAATTAGGCAAGAATGATCCTTCTGAAAGCAAAACGGAGGACTAGGTGAACCAGCAAGTCCTTTCCAGGAGCTGTGATTCACCACATTTCAGACTACTCACTGTATAGAAGTTTAAGTCTTTTGATGACCATGTGGACATGGACTGAAAGACAAGTCTGCAGGCCAAGACAAGCCAGCCCATCACACCCAGCTCCACACAGCCCCGCACCTAACAGCAATGACAATGCACCAGCTGGAATAACTATGCATTCTGGAGCGGTGCCACCCATTTTGTTGTTGCATTTATCTATTGCCAGCTGAGCTATGGGACAGATTTCCCACAGAGAAATGCTTTTTTGGTTTTTCTTCAGAAAAGGGGGATGTCTGCTACTCCATACAAGAGGGGAGATAGGATATGCCAAATTTCATCCTGCAGCCCAAACCCATCATACCAATGAAGACATTTCTCTGCTCAGTTCCTCAAGAAATATAACCCCTATGGAGGAAGGTTGCTCAATGGTATGGATGAGGTGCTTTGTTTTTCTGCTTCAAAGACGAGGAGAGTAAAGGGTGGGGAACATTATTAAGGGAAGGGGAGTACAATCTATGCTGCTGCGAGCCTGGAAGGCAAACTGAAAGCTGGCCTGAAGTCATCTCACCCAAATGTTCTTATTCCCAGATAAACATGGTGAGCGTGATCCTGGCAGAAATACCTGCAAGGAGGGCTCAAAAGCTGGAAACTGGCACTGCAGATCTGGGATATGGATGACCATGAGATAGACAGTCATCACTCACGAAACTCTCAGGTCCTTCAAATCCAGGTGTGCTGGGAAAACAGGTAAGTGCACAAAACCAGGATTAATATTTTAAAGACAAACACCTGGCTAATGCTTAATGTGTAATACCTGTCCCATTTGTCACCTGACATCCTTCATGATGGGAACTGTGTTCAGATGAGACAGGGACTTTAGTCTTTAACATGAGGTCAGTTGTCATCAGAGCTCCTGCCAGCCCTGATTAAAGCTGATGTGCTGACAGCAGGGCACTACAACAAGCAGAGGTGGCTGCCACGGATCCCCTCCATACTCCTCGACTAGTGCAAGGGGACACCACGGCGCTGGTGGGGCTGCTCTGGCTGCACCGTTTGCATCAGAGCATCAGGGTTGTGTTAAGAGAGCAAAGCCCTTGTTTGAGGTTTGTGTTTTGGTACAGACTTTGTACAGAGGCTCTCTCAAAACCTGACCATTTTGGAGTCTCCTTCTGATCTTTGATTGTATTGAGAAATACATAAATACCCCAACAGATCCTGGTCATACAAATATCAGCACAACCAGTAAAATACACAGCTCAGTATTAAAGCTAGACTTTCCCCAGACTGCTGGACAATTGCTTTTGTTCTGGGAGCAGAGAGAAGCGGCAGTGTGTTAACCCCTTCCATTGGTCAGATCATCATTACTGTTTTATTTAACTGCCACATCTGCACACAGCTGGATACATAGAAAAACCCTGCTCCAGCAGGGAACAGGCTATCTTTTACCAATCTGGGAAGACTAGAGCACAGCTAAACTTACAGACAACATGCAGCGGGATGGTGGCACCAGTAATACGGTATCTAGTGAAGTCCAAAGCTAGGCTGCTTTTGTGCAGATGTGTAACAGCCAGGAGACAACAGCAGGATGTTATCTACGGAAGGCAGCAGTGAACAGAGTGGGTCTGGAATCTGTTTTAATAGATCTCTACCTCTATCAAACTTCTGTGTAAAGCCTGTTTGTCCGAGACTTTGCGAAGAGCAAAGCGAGCATCAAAGCTCTCCTTCGTTTTGTAGGTCAGGAAGGCTTTGGGGTTGGCACAGTGTCAGCTCATATGTATTCTGCAAAGTGCGCTTTAATTTTTCATTATAACAGTACCTACAGGCTTTGATTGAAATAAATAATGAACTAATTCGTATCATGAATCTAAGAATCACTCTCTTCTGGTCCCCATCAGAGAGAGGATTTTCTTCCCAGTGACAAGTGTTAACGCATTTCTGCCCTAGTTTCCCACAGTGGATGTCACTATTGAAGTGTCAGGAAGGAAGGTTAGAGCTGCTTTTTCAGTCTGCTCCCGTCAGCCTCAGCAGTCCGTCTTGGATGAAAACATCCTGGCAGAACACAGGCTGAAAGAAGGCTGGATTTTAAACAGCACAGCAAAAGTCTTTGTGTTGTATATGATTAAAATGTAACACTGAATAGGTCTTTTTCTCAGTCTGAGTCAGGGAGGATGGCTCCACTATGCAAAATTACAGGGTTTTTTTTTTGCAGAATGGCAGAAGTTTCACAAGTCTTTAATGTAGTCAGAGACCATTTTCTACGCTCTTCTCAGTTTTCAGTGCTGTTCTTTCTGATACCTCACCCAGCACAAATCCTGACAGGTACCACTCCATTTCTGAGAGCTGACAGAGGACAGCCAGCCGTTCACCATGGTGGGACCCCAAAGCGGCACCTACCTTCACTTCTTACAAAGCAAAAATGGCCAAGACCTAAACCCAGTGGGATTCAGATGCTATGTTTGGTTTGAACTATTCTGACTGTGTCAATCATGGTAACTTTAATAAGCACAGTTACTTGCGAAAGAACAAGAAAATCAATTATCAAAAGCTCCTTGACTGTAATTTCGAAGTTTTGCCAAATTAGTTTAATACAATTCCGTTTCAAGAGGAATTTGTTTTATGTGCACGCAATAAATGCTGTAACCCACCCAGGTACTAATCCCCTTTGCAAACTGTGTAACACTGCAGAGAAAGTGGATAAAATGCTGCCCAAATCAAATGGTAATGAAATTAAAGCACAATTGGCATGGCTTACCACAATGCTCTAGCAGCATCTTTGGAAGATGGCACTGAAGAGGAGCCATTGCAATTAGGCAGGTATAACAGGAGAAGTGTTAGATTGCGGAATTAGAGCTGCTCCCATCTCCCTTGCAAAGCTTTACAATGTCAAAACAAGGCAGCAGTATCAGTGCATTGATGCTAGATTAGAAGCCCTTTTTAAACGGAAAAGAGTAATTATTTTCTTCTGAAAAATAACTAGAAATTAATTTTATTCACCCAAACTACATCCGTCACTGCTGGAAGCTGCTGCTGAAGGACCACAGGCTCTGTCCTGGATGACACCACATTGCATGCAAATCTCTGGCTCAGTACAGTGGTGGCTGCACGAGACATAATGTCTTGTGACACAGAGAAGGTCAGATTAGACTATTTGACCGTCAGGCTAAATTTATCGATTTAGTGAAATATATTAATAACGCCATTTTAATTAAGACAACATAATACAAAGAGCAATAGCGCTTAGTCCATTACAGAACTGAGTTAAAATGCAGTATTCCTGTAATCGCTTTTGTACATGATCTAGTTAAAATTAGCCAGGAGAGCTGTTACTGTAACACATGGGAATACAAGTAAAAAGCTGCGACTCACCAAAGCAAAGTCACTGCACTCCATTACAACCTCAGCAGAGCCAGACACACCAGTTGGGAATAACGAAAGAGGGAACGCTTAAGGATCATATATAGCACAGCTCACAGACCTTGGGGAACAAAATGTATTTCATTACAATGGCATTGTTTCGACAGAAACAAAACCCAGATTACTCATTTGCTGCTGTTGGTTTTACTCCATCAGCAATCGGGTACGTCTGCGTCAGTGCTGGACACACGGTATAAGGCAGTGCCAGGCTTTCCCCAGCTCTACACAAGAGCCAGCTGTCACATGGACAAGGGGATCAAATTCAGCAAAATAATCTTTTTGAATCTTTCTCTGCATACATTAATCTGCGCGCTTATTCCTGTTTACATTATGAGATGTATGCCATAAAAGAGCTTACAGGATGTGTATTGCAGCCAAGTTAATATTGCTGTTGGAGCCTCAGCCTCTCTATTTCCTGACTTAGCATTGCCCAGTTACAACTTTTTTTTAATTCTTCATTTGTCTGATGGAGTTTATTAGTGGTTTGAACCCGTTTAAGGTAAGAAGGCTACATAGAGCAGCTATTAACACCTGCAGGAAACCCAGGAAAAGAACAAGCCCTGTGCTGAAGACAATAACAACATTCAGAAATATTTAGTATAGAAATGTGTACAAATACAGCAAAGAAAGGTACTTGTAGTAACAACCCTCAGAAACAATTTAGAAATGCACCTACATTGTAAGACATTTTCATGTATCATTCAGGTAAAATCCACAGCTTTTCATATAGGGCAACTTAATGGACTTTTCAAGGGACAAAGCGCACTGTGTACAAAAACTATAGTTAAAACAGTAACAAAACAAGTTATTTTTTTCACAGATGTCATGACTGGATTTTAAAGACAGGAAGCGCAGAAGGGTTTTACTTAAGTTGGACAAAACATTTCACGATGCTTGTGCAGATGAGCTAAGGCAGGTAGACCCTACATTAAAGCCTCTTCCTCCCTCCTAACACACGCTCGTTCTCCTGCACCCAGCTGAACTCCTGCCCAGAGCCATTTCTTTATTTCATAAAGCTACTGAAAGGCTAGCAAGGTACTCATGGCAATACCACAGAGACATGCAAACCTATTAAATCCGGCCCTTATGAAACAGAGGTTTGATGTCTCCGCCATTGCCAAATGATCCCCGCAGTAAATCCCTGCCACCCAAGAAAGCTGCAGCTCTCTGCATTCCTAGGAAAGCCTTTACAACGCCACCTGTACTTTGACCTTCCCTCCCTATTTTGTCTTAATTGAAGGAACCAGAGCCTTCATTTCTGCCCTCGGGCTCCTGAGCATCCCTGGCTGGACTCAGGCCTGCTTATGCCCCTGGCAAAGCTGATGGCGCTGCCTTTGCCAGCTCAGGAGCTGGTAAACCAGACTAAACATCTACTCACATGTCAAGTGTTTTAGACCAACAAACCCCTGTTAACACTGTGAATGGAGCATAAAGAAGTCCTCATGTCATGACAATGGAAAGATTTTTAGCTCTTCTTTAAAATAAAAAGAAAAAAAAACCCTCACATCCCACTTTTCTAAAATGTTCATGAGTTTTATAAAAGTAAAAAAGAAAAAAAAAAAAAAGGTTTCCTCCAGGCTAAGCACTGAATAATTTTAAAGAAAAAAGACTTCAAAGACACGTTTTTACATTCTATTTGCATTCAGGCATTTTGTTTTTCAGAAAACTATTACCTCAGTAATATTGCAGGCTATTTTCCACACATTGTGAGCTTTGACTACCCAGAAGATAATTTGTCCAGTGCAAGACCCATGCAAGACAGGGAAAAGCTACTCCACAAATGGCAAAATTTGTGAGTCATGTTGAGAAATTACAGCAATATTTGCAAGGACGTGCACCCTGGACATGAAAGTGAGGGTGGCAGAGGGCATACACACATTTTGCCTTAAAATGAAGGCAGAGAGACCTAGACCAAAGTGGTCAAGTGCTTTGACAAGATCTGCTCAGCCATTCCTGCGGCCCCTCTGCCAAGAGCAAAATGAAGCCCAAGCCCTTATGGCTCCACTAAAAAGAAAAGGCCAATGCAGGGGTGCTGGGGATGATCCTTGAACCCATTGCCACTGCATTGGGCAAGAGCACACCAACCCCTTGTGTCAGTCCTCCACCAACAGCCCCCAGGGATGAGGGTGGCTCAGACATGTCTCTTCTCACACAGCCGCACTCTCTCTAGACAGCAGCAGAGAAGATTTGACAGCTCACTGAGAGGAATTCATGAGCACTGCTGTTCATTAAAAGGCTACAGAAGGAGAGCACTGAGGTTAGTGGGATGGGCTATATTAA
This sequence comes from Pezoporus wallicus, assembly GCF_028554395.1. Lineage (NCBI taxonomy): Eukaryota > Metazoa > Chordata > Aves > Psittaciformes > Psittacidae > Pezoporus > Pezoporus wallicus. The sequence goes on from NW_026642642.1 coordinate 1,142,201, forward strand.
GCCCATTTATAGCTTTATGGCCCTTCAAAGGGGCATCAGAGCTTTCTGCAGCCAAATGTAATGGTCAGATAGTTACAAACTGAGACAGGCTTAAGAGAGTACCCCAGGCTACCCGGAGGAGAGGCAGCACAGTTAACTTCAGAGTTTGAGGTCAGCTCTTGATGTTTTCCTCTTACACATCTCATCCACAACCGCTTCCAGGCTTACAACACTGCATATATCACAGCCCGCTTTATGCGGACAAGAGTATTTAATGACACTGAGAACTACCTTCTGATGATTAGGGGGAAAAAAACCCAGCCAGATGTTTCATGCTGTCTGATTTTATTAAACTGCTGTGTGCAGGGAAGGGGGATGGTTGCCGTTTTTCTGTGACTGCTACCCCTCTTCCTCATATCCCCTGGCCCTCCTGCACTACAAGACAGTAACACGCACTGTCACGACATGACCTAATCCAGGGAGATAGCACGAACTGTCACAGCAGGCAATGGGGCTGCCCCTTGCCCTCCAGACAGGCACACTAGGGTCAGCAGAGCAACGAGAGGGCAGAGCAAGCACCAGGGAAATTAAACCCCACCGACGCTGGGAATGGACCCTACTGTCACCTGTCCCACTGACCTACAAAAGGATGCACCCCTCTGGCCCCTGGCCATGGAGTCCTGCTGGTCCCTGGGGGATGCACCCCACCAACCCGCTGCGAATGGAGCCGCCAGGGCTGATGTGGTACACATCCCACCGACCCCCTGCAGGGGGGATGCCGCCCTCTGGTCCCCTGGGGTTGGATCTCCAAGGCTGATGGGGGAGGCACTCCACTGACACCTAGGGAGGGGGGAAGCGTAGCACTCCACCAACCCCCTCGGGGGAAGATGAAGCGCCTCAGCCCCACGGTGGGGAGATGCACCCCGCCGATCCCAGGAGATAGAGCCCCCAGGGTAATGTGGGAAGCACCCACCGACCCCCGGGAGCCGAAATCTCCCTAGCACGGGGTGCGGGCTGCACCTCACCTGCCGCCGGGGGATGCAGCTCCCCGGTGCCGGTGGCGGGGGGGGATGACTCCCAGCGACCGCCGGGGAACGGAGCTGCCCGGCCCGCTGCGGCAACGCGGACGGAGGGGCACGACCCAGCCCAGCCCCACCGCCCCCCGCCCCAGCCCCGCGCTGCCGCCGCGCCCCGCACTCACCTCGGCGGCACAGGGGGACCCGGCGCCCCGACACCTGCCCGGCGTCCCCGGGGCAGGGCGGCCCCGGCCCGGCGCCGCTCCCTCGCCTCCTGCCGCGCCGCCGCGCTGCCCGCCTGTCCCGGCACGGCACGGCCCGGCCCGGCCCGTTCCCGGGAGCGGCGGGGGCGGCCCCGACGGGGCGGGCGGCGCGGGGATCCCGAGAGGGGCGGCCCGACGGGGCGGGGGGCGCGGCGGCCCCTTCACGGGGCGGCGCCCGGGCGGGTTCCACGACCCTCCCCGGGACGCGGCCGGGAGCCTTCGGGAGGCAGCGGCAGAGCCTGATAGCACCCCGGGCTGCGGGCGAGGCGGGGGGGCCGGGGCGGGGGTCGGCTGGCGCTGGAAGAGTTGTTTGGAATCTCCGGCCCCCGAGGGGCAGGCGTTGCGCCGTACAGGTTTTTAATATTTTCGGGCACGTCAGGATCTTTTTTAAGTCCTCTAAATGCTTTCCTTGTATCGCTTTTATCTTCTGTTCTCGCTCAGCAGGCAGTGCTAGTTTCAAAGCGGATTTAAACGAGCAGTGAATTACCCTTTTTTCTTCTTTTGAGATCTAAAAGAATCTTTTTTTAATTTAAAAAAGTTCTTTTTTTTTTTTTTTTTTTTTTACTGGAAACAAGGTATTAAAATGAAAGCACATCCTAAAATGTGTGGTTGGTTTTTCAGGTTCACTTTTCCTAGGCTCTGTGAAAGGAAATGGTCAGCAGCTCTGTTTTCTTTCAAGCCAGAGCCCCTTCCTGACTCATGCTCCTACTCAAAGCTCAGGGAGTGCGTTTCCAGCACTGGTGTTCTAAAATTAAATCTGAAAAAAAAAAAAAAGAGAATTCAGATCAACTGAAGTGTCTCTAAAGTATTGTCTTTATTAAAGACTCTGTCAGGTAATCACGTTACGATTTGGCCCAGATGCTCTGCCTATCACTCCTTTGAAGATGATTGCTTATGATGGCAATGTCTGGCCTGATAACTAAATCAGGCGCAGCATTTAAAGCGGAGGGGTGTCTAGAGGCACTTGTTGCAGTGACAAGCAGTGCCTTAGGACTCTAAGGATGCTGTTAGTTGAGGTGAATTGTTCTGCAAATGCAGAATACTTCCATGCAAACAAAACAGTACAAACAGTACCGCAGAGCACACTCTGGACCACCCTCTGTGCGGAGCAGGGAGGTTTTCAGCAGCATCAGCCAGGCCATAGCTGCTGAACTCTGGGATGAGGCTCAGGAAAATAGGTGTGTGAATTTCAAGCCTGTTCAGTGGTTCCCTGCAGGGCCGGGGTCAATCCACTCAGCATTTAATGAAATCTCAGTGAAAACAGATTGGGGGTGTATAAAGTTCTGCCACCACTGCAGACACTGTGCGGCTAATGCTGCCCTGTGTCTCTGCCAGCGCCGGGGACTGGGGCCCTCCAAAGGCACTGCAGTATCAGACTAGCTCAGTCTCCATCCGTGACTTTTTTCCACTCTGTTTCTAGGGACGTGCCTTTGAACAATGTTTTGTTCATTATTTATCTGCATGAGAACAGCCGTGCTTGCAAATGATTCCTCTGTGCTGCCAGGTAGCTTGCTGGTTAGGGTGCTGGCTCACAACAGCAAGACTGATGATGGAGCAAAGCAGGAGAAACCCAGAGAATTATTCCCTTTGACTCCCGAGTTCAAAAATGTGATTATTTCCCTGTAGACCATGAAAAATCCCCAGAGGTCATCCAACACCTCAGGATAGCAGCACAGAGTGCTGAGCCCTTATTTCAGAGCATGGCTGTCCCCTGCAATGAAAACTTGAAGGAAATAATAGCCAGTGGCCATGCAAACATGATGCGTAATTTCAGCAGCAGCAGTGTACGGATCAAAATCGCCAATATATACATGCACTACTTTCCAGTTATCCATTGTCTTAATTTTTAAATGTCCACAAGTCCAGCTGATTTGTATGGCTTGTTGCTAAGACCAGGGAGCAGATTATGCCTGAACCACTTCTCATTCAAATCAGAGCAGTTCTATTCATTTCAGGGGTTACACTAATATAGAAGTGGCATGAAAAGGGACAAAGGGACTTTGCTCTGTCTTTCATATCCACCCACATATCAGTATCTCTTAAATCTCTCTAAAGTCAGTCGTATGCATCCCATTCTCTGCATGAGTTGTAAGATAACAGTATAAAGCACTGAAGGTTTGGTGCTCCTGCTGCAGAGCATTTGGCTTCTGGCAGAATTATACCATGGAAGCAAAGCTAATGCTCATAAACAATGTCTTTTGCTAAGTACTTTTTTTGGCAGCTCTTGGCATTCATTTTTGTAGTGTAAATCAATCGCTTCTTATATTTTCTGATTTCAAGCCAAAAGTTTGAAAAGATACTGTGCTCTATATGTTTTGGGTTTATCCTGCTGATCTCTATAGGAAGGTCAACTTTATCCACAACTGGAACCAGTAATTCTGGAGGCTGCCAGCAGTATTTTACATTCTCTTCTTACTCATCTGAGAAAGACTGTTTTTCTGCTGCTCTTCCTAAAGAGCCATGCGAACATCAAAATCCTAATTAAATGTCATTTCATGAGTATCAATCTCCCAACATTGTTACTCAGGATTTGCAATAGCAGCCTGGCCAGATGTTGGTAGATAACATCAGCAGCGTTCTGTGTTTTTCTTGGACACCAGCTGAGTAGAGATTAAGTATATTCCTTAGTGTTTTCCACACTTTACCTCCCAGAGAGTACCCAAAATCTCATTTTATTTTACTCTAGATGAGGGAAGGATGCTGAAAGTGAAACAGTTGTCTGGATCTCAGAGGAACCCAGAAGAGGAGCTGGAGCCCAAGGAAAAAGGGAGAAACCAGAAAGCAGAGAGAAAGATCAAATTAAGCCAGTGGAGTAATATTCAGCTTTCAGGATTCAAAGGCTGCTTGGATCATATCACCTGGTGTGGCTGCATCAGCAGGACCGAATTTCAGTCGTTACACTTTCAGAAGCCTGGAGTACTTTCAGAGTAGCTACACAGCAGATTTTAGTCACCCTAACAACATTTTATCCAATGCCAGCTTTAGCAATATGTAGTCTTGTCACATTCTCCAAGTGCAAGCAGGATTTTCTGCTCTGACCTGTGCCACTGTGACAGTGTCCATCTTCTGCTGTGCTCTGGGGATGGCTGGACAATATCCAGAGATCCAGGCAGATCTGCTGAGCCATCACCTGCCCTCAGCTCTCCCTAAAATGTTGAGGTGTTAGGTTCACATAGTTCTGAGGTTTTTCTTCAGCTGATTTGGTGCTACTTGGCTCTAATTTAGGGCTTGGGGAGAGACTGTCTGGCCGTAGGTAAAGAAGAAAGCACAAATGAAAAGAACATCTTCACACTGAGGTAAGGTGCACGTAATGCTGCCATCACTGACAGTAAAAAGTGGAGCAGTAAGTATATGTGGAGCTGATTAACCTGAATGATGACTTTCAGGCTGTGATTTAAAAAGCACAGCGTGACTCCACTAGCAAGACTTGTGTTTTCCTCTGTTTATGGAACAAAACTGGGATCCTTCATCTTTAATATTGTTCCTTTATCTTCTTGTCTCTGCTCTTCACAGACACACACTCTCTCATGTATATAGCTGGTATAAAGTAGACCAAGGACAAGCCACCACTGACTGTGCTATTATAATTTCCATTCGTAAGGAGACTAAAATGAACTATTCTGTTGATTTCATTGTCTATGTGGAAAAATTAAGCAGCATGATTACTGTAATAACCTAGAGTTATTGTGGTCCTCAGGTGGGCACAATGCTCCAATTTTATTTGGAAATAATTACTTCAAAAGCAGAGCAATTTTTCCAGGACAGTGTCTTACTCTTAAAGAGTGTGTTCGCATGGCTTCCACTGCATCAGCAGTGGCAGTGATTTTCTCTGCATAAGCACAGCCCAAGAGAGGGAACACATTACATATGGCTGCTCCATAACATGCTGCAGTAAATATGAGACTAAAAGGGCTGAATAAGAGAAATCTTGTAAGTCGGATGGAGCCACACACAGAAAATGAACAGTCATGCCAGGCTCAGAGCCAGTCACAATTTGGCTCTGCATAGACTTGTGTCATCTCTAACAATGACAGTCTACTTTGTTACAGCTGTAATTTGGATCACCACATAAAAAGGGAATAACAAAAACAAAATAATTACCCTGATCCTACACTTTTTTTACTGCCTTTTGAAGTCCTACTACAACTTTGCAGAAGGCTAATAAGAAGAATAAGCTAATAGCTGTGGATCCGTCAGCAGGGATTTCTCTCCACGTACGTCTTTCCTCCTGAATTTTCACACACTAACTGCAATTCTTACTAGGATGTAAAGTTTCCCAGATGCGGTGGGTTGTCATCAGAGCACAAAAATGGGCAACCCTTAAACAGTACTTAGTATTTAAATCAGCATGAAACAGAGACCCCTAACTGCCTCCACATACAGGGGAGTGAAGGCAGGGAGCAAAAATGCCACTATCCACAAGATCTAAACTTTAAAGTGAGAAAATATATGCTTAGATACAGTTATTATAAATTGTTTGTGGACACTACCCGTTCAATTATTCACTTGCTGCAGAAATCTAAGATACGTACTTCATGTAAGTACTATAGCAGCACAAAACAGGCCAGTAGTAAGGGTCAAAATGTCTCAGATTCAAACACTCAGCTACAGATCTTCATAGAGATGTTCATTTTCCAAGATCCTGAGGGTAAAACCCTAAGATTATTTGCTATATATCTATAGTACAATTCTTTCAAGACTCTCTTCCCTATAATTCCAAGATCAACACTTGTTTCAATTTTAGTGGTATATGACATCAGAGGTCAGACTCATCCATTGGATGAACTTGACTGTAGATAGAGCATTTGCAGAAAGCAAAGAAATAGATACAAATAGTCTAAGGTTAACCAAAAAAAAATAGTCACCAGAGATCATCTTAGAGCTTCTCATCAAGATAAAATTTTTCACTAATTAACAAATTAGTCATCCTCTTTATACTGTGCAGTGTTTATCAAGCCTGCTCTGAGGCTGTGTTGGTTTTTCTTTGAAGTAATAAAGTTTGGATTTCTTTGATTTCTATTATTAGGTGACCATATCCTCCTTTTGTTTACAGCAGTGGTCCTGTCTGCTTCAGGATTTATTAAATCTCCTTGTGGACATTAGATTCATCAGATTTCATTAGATCCATATGTGGGCATGTACAGAGTCATTTACTGTTTCAAAGCACCTTCTTCAATTTGAACATCATTGCACAAAATTCTGCATCTGCACATACCTGAGGGAGAAACCAGAATGTTTTATTCACAATAGTTGTTGGGTGGGTGCTGTCTTGACAGGATGATAAGGAAAGCACTGATGAAACCCATTCTTGCACAAACTGGCACCAAGGAGTTATCAAATAACTGCAATAGACACCAAGTCCTGCTTTAGCATTGCCAGTGCCATCTGTTGCCAGGGAAATGTCCACATCTTCAGTGCACAAATAGCAGAGTCAGTGCCTAACCAGTACTGATTAATCAAGGGCTGTGCAAAGGAAAGTGTTTTAAGAGATTAGCTAAGTTTTGGAGAAGCAGTGCCCCACAGCAGCCAGCGTTACTCTGTTACCGAGTACTGACATTGCTCCCACTTTCCACAGCACAGGCAACTTCATGGCCCATCAGAACCAAGGGAATCAGCCTCATTTCATAACGTGAACCACCAGAATGATGTGCTGTCCTTGCAGGAGTGGGAAGCACTTGCTTTGCACAAAGCCCTTCAACAGTCTACTCATTGTCCAATAAAATACTTGTCACACATGCTAATCATTATAAACTTTTGCAGTCAGATAGTACCATTCATCTGATGAGCTCAGCCTACAAATTTAGCTTGAATCTGGTCTGGCATCTGCCTTGAAGTATGCTTTGATTTGAAAATTACATTAAAACTCTGCCTGGAATTGTTTCTGTGTGCGCACGTGGGTCTGTGTGTGCGTGGACACATAGACAGAGAAACACCTAATATTTCAGTTCTGTTTGAATGAGCGCTGAGCACAACAGGCCATCTGCTAGTAGCTGTATTTCCAAACTTGGATAAAAAATAAAGGAAGGGATATTTTAATCTTTTTGCTCACAACAGCAGTGATTTCTCTGGAAATTCAAGAAGCTCTGAGTGGGATGTACCATTTCCAAAGGCAGCACTCAACAGGCTTGTGAATTCTCTGTAACCCAATATATGAATATTCTACCATGTCAAATGCAGACCAAAAAATACATGTTTATCTAGCCAGAGCCCATATGGCAGGTGCTTTCCAGGTCAGTTGGAATCTCAGATGTAAAGTGCTAAGGAAAGGCAAAACAGTCTTATTAAATGAGGGCAAGGCAGAAATTATGTGCACTGTCAGAACGCCTTTGTGGATCATGAAGTCTATGTAATAGTACATACAGTACCTAGTTAGTATCTCTTTATCACACTCCCAGTGCACAGCCACAGCAGGCACTTCTGAACGTCTTTTCATTAGGCTTTTGCCCTGTAATATTCCTTTTTGTATTTCTTGTGATTACTCATAAATTAAAGAGAGAGGGAGAGATCCAAGGCTAACAAAATGCAGACTGGCTAGTGGAAAAAGCTGCACACTTGAGTTTTTGTAGTGTTCACAGCATGTGATGTGGAGTCTTGTGAAGCAGCAAAAGTCTCTCGTAAGTGCTCCCAAATCTTCCTTCGCTGGCCGTTTTCAGGCAACCAATATCTGGCTTCCTTTTTTTAAGTAAAACATGCTGTTATTCAGCTTGAACTACCTGGGGTCTAGAAATCTGAAAAAGCTAATAAAAAAGTTTTCTGCACAGTTCTATTTTTGTGTTGAATCCAAAGCACTGCAAGCCAGAGCTGTTACTTCAAATGAACATTTTTCTGTGTCATTGAGACACAGGTGTGTTGTGACAAGCATAAGAAATCAAACAAATCATCAGAAATCCTGATAGAGAGGGAGAGACAGGCCTATAAAATTAGACTGCTGCACTGTTCCTGAAGAATTGCAATTTACAGTGATAAAAAATGTCCTTGCAAATAACATCATCAAAAATTTCCAGGACCTGAAATGTCAAATACTAATGCAATTCCGCTAAATATCCCCCATATAAATCCCATTTCAGTGACATTGAAGAGTCAGAAGTTAGGGAATTACCATCCGTGGAGCTGAGCGCCACAGGGGAGGGATGGAGATGCCTGAAGAGAGGAGGATCCAGCTAAGGGCCAGGATTAGCATCCCGTTATGCTCTCCATCCTGGTGAATTTACACATGGAAGTGAGTCAGCACAATAGCTGTTTATACTTCTATTTCTTTCCAGAGTGGTAAATGAATAAACCTTCTCCTCATCATGAATCTGTCAGGTTAAATGGAAGGCCTAGCCTGATTTTGAGTTAATTTGCTTGGAGCAAACAAGTTTAAGAGCCATAAACACCGTGAATATCAAAGGGGTCTAAGTGATACTTGAGTAATACAAGGGACTGTTATGCAGGCAGCCAAAGCTTTTTGCATTGTTTTATTTACTTATTTTTTAATATTTCATTGCCAATTTGCAATCTGAGCAGGTACCTGGCACCCAAGGGCTGCAAACCCACTGCTCCCCACTGGTTCCGTGGTGCTCAGCAAGCAGCTGCTTTTGCTTCACTCCTTTAGGGATCTGTGGCACCACAGGTCTGCCCACAGGAGAGGAAAAGGCAATGCAGCAATATACTCTCCCAGCTGTGTCCCACCTACCCACTTTGTGGGCTGGAGATGGAGCAGAGGTACATGAGTCACCTGCCTCTTTCAGATAAATGGTCCCCACCAGGTCTTTAATGCAAGGGGCAGATCTGTATGGGAGCATCTACAGTCTGGTGAAAGCCATGGCCTTTGGGACCTTGTGTGGCAACCTCTGCAAAGTCTTTGTCTTGTAAGTCAGACAGGTTCCTGCCTGCATGGAGAACACTGTACCATGGTCCATGTCTGGACACAGATACACATTTGGTAACAATAGTGATTGCAGTATTTTAGAAGTAATTGCAGGGTTGGTGGAAGGTCATTAGGCAAATGTCATTTCTGATGGTGGCAGATTACATACTACTACACCCACTTCTGACACCTTCCATCAGTCACTTTGGCACATCTCCCCTTGATGCTCCTTAATGCAGAGCAATATAAAAAGTGCCTTAGACCTCTTTCACATCTCTTGTTACCCTGCCATCCTGTCTGCTGCAGGGCATTTGTGTAGCTGAGGGTGCTGAGCACCCATCTCTGCTGAGCCTTGTCTCATTCCTTCCCTGTACAGTCACTTCTGCCTGCACCCATCCAAACAGTGGTGGAGAAAGCACACACGGCCCCAAGACCATGATTCACCATCTTAGACCAACACAGATATGGTGATGAGGTCAGCTGGTATTCATTTAAATATTATACATGCGATATTAATGAAAGCAAAGTTACTAAGTTGAGTTGCAAACAGCATCTGGTTGAGAAACGAAGAGGGCTTTTCCACCCTTTATTTCTGCACAGCATCCAGCGCTGGGAGACCCCAGTCCAAGGCAAAGGGTCTGCTATGGAGCATCACCCTGACTTGGAACACCATGCTGACATTGAATTAGTCCTCTCTCTGTTTCAGCTGTGATGAAAAAGCCAGCCTTTGGCTGAGAAAATCTCATCCAGAGCAATAACAAAGCTATTACTGCAGGCAGATCCCTCTGTTTCAGCACGCATGTAGCTACCCAGAGCAGATGAAGTTGAGGGGCTTACATCTGCAGCATCTTTCTCTACAGATTAGCTCCCTGTAATGCAAAAAGAAAGAAGATACCAGAGCACTTCTCAGACAGAGAACTTCAAGAGGAATTCTCTGCTCAACAGCCTAAGTCTGCCCGTCCTCCGTCTCTCCCAGCAACACTCCTGCTCTCATCTCTGTGAGATGCTGTGGCTCTGTATAGAATAAGTGATGACTGTGAAAAAACCTGACAAAGGAGAGGGAACAAATGGGATATTTCTATTTCTGGAATTGCCCATTAGAGAAGCATGGCAGTGCACTTTAAGAAATAAATAGGAACAAGAATATTAGCAGAGGAAGCATATGAGGCCCCAAGACCATGACTCATCGGGTTAAATCGACCAGCTGAGGTCAGTGCTTCTATTTATCAGCTTTTAGTTGCAAATATGGTGATGGGGACAGTGATTCTATTACTTAAATTTTACATGCTCTGTAAAATACGGCAGTGATTAATGTCTGTAACTAAGGCAGCTAGCTAGCTAGATGTGCTGCTTTTAGAATTTGGAACCTATTTTAAGGTTAAGAGGTTTAGTTTTCAGCTGGTGAAGTGGGCTTCCTACAGATTTCAGTGTATTTATAGGCAATAAAGGTATTTTGTGCTCTCATCAGCATCCAAAAACTGTGCTGAAGCACAGCTTGATGAGAAAAGCCCCAGTAATTGCACTTCACAGTCACCCATTCTTCATACATTGTGGGACCATGAAAGCATTGACCGTAAGCTGATGCCAAACACGAGGCTATTTTGAGAAACACAGGAAACATTTCTGTAATGTGGTGTTGGCTATCCTTTTGGTGTCCCAAAATTTGGATGCAAAGCATCCTCCTCTTTAGCCACTTTCTACCCTGAACATTTATACCATCAGTGTGCAGCGGTTTGGATTACACGGTGCAGGTGGGGGGCCCTCACCCTCGGTTTGTTCATGGGCAGCTGCATCAGGGTACATTGAAGCTTAGGCTCAAACAGATGGTGAGAAACCTTCCCTTTGAGGAATGTCTGCTTCTGTTGCCAGGACATTGTGTGAGGAATATTGCTATAATAGGTGCAAGTAACCTTACACCTCTGCTGTCTTATATGTGAGATGTTAACATTTCCACTGTGAAATTTTTCCATTCTGGGTTTTGCTGTCAATAAAAAATAATAATAAAATAAAATAAAATAAAATAAATAAAATAAAATAAAATAAAATAAAATAAAATAAAACTCAGAGGTAGTGCTGATGGGAAGACAGTTTTCCTTTCTGTCAAACACCCAGAAGCCCATAGACATGTCCAGGTACAATGCATCGGTACAGGGAGATACTCTTCTCTTTCATCAGAAAACCACAGGATGACGGCAGGGCAAGCCCACAGTAGAACAGTAGCTGCATTACCTCCACTTATCTCTATTTCCCAGCAGAGAAGCAAAGGGAGTTAAAACCAAGCAACTCCCCACTCTGATTCATATCCCACTGCTGTTATCCTTCATCCCACTGCTGCACAGGTAAACAAGGGCTTAGTAGGTCGAAGAGAAAGCCAAACTCTGCTCAAGCAGGGGAGCTCACTCCAGAGGCTGTTACAGCAGGCAGAGCTAGATTGACTGCTGCAGCACAATCCGAACCCTGTTGCTCAAAACTAAGAGCAGTAACACATGGAAGTCCCAACCCCACAGCTGTACTGCAACATCACAGCTGGATGCAGCCAGCCGCTGTGGCTTCAGGGCAGTGTGGCTGGGGAAAATACCCATGGGGAGACCACAAGCGTCTGCGGGCACACCCATAGAAGGGCAGCACAAGCATAGGGTGCAAGGCAGGCCAGGCATGCCAAGGGTTTACCAGCTGCCATCCCCAGCAAGCAGAAGGCTGAAGGGTCTATTGGCGTGTTAGCTAACCCCCCTGAGCATTTGGGATGGGGCTTGCCACCTCCTATCTCTTCCTTCCCCACCAGCCTCCTCCTTTGTGCCTTACTCTGTCAAGCAGACTCTCCAGGGGTGAATCCCTGTCCTTCCACGCCACTCAGGCTCGCATCCCTGCAGCTGTCTGTCTGCCTGCAGCCTCTTAGCAGTCAGACCGAGTCACCGGAATGTGTAAAACTTCTTACAGGAACCCTGTAGGCCCACGGTAATTACAGGCAAATTGCAATGCCGGTTGGGGCTGTGCTGTAATTACCAGCAGCAAAGATAAAACCTCTGAGCAGGCTCTCAAACCTTTTAGTTTAGAACTCCACTCAGCTTAGCACTGACCCTCTGCAGCAGCATCCATCAGCTGGTCACTGAGCAGGGTTTCATGCAGTTTTGCCTGCTCTCCACTTCTTCAAGGGTTTTGTTTGTTTAAGGGTTTGTTTGGGCTTTTTTGTTTGTTTTTTCTTTAAGGCAAACTTCTGTATGAAGTATTTAGGTCAGATTTTTCTCCCCTAAAGCCCTCACTAGACACCACTTTGTACTCATGAATTTCATTATTTCCGATGGAAATTGCGTGCTTTCCAGGTTCCTGGAGCATCAAGGGGAGGCGATTTAACTACTAATGCCAGTCTGATAATTGTGTGCCTAGGTCTGGAGGCATCCTCTGCAGCCACTTCTTCACTAAGTGCTTGGTGTCTTGAATTTTTCATGGCTAAGACGTCTATGACTAAGGCATCCAGAAAGATTATTCTTTTTAAATACAGGTTAGCTGCTCTTTTATTTGATTTGTGTGGGTGTTATTTCACTCAGCACTTTGGTGTCTTGTGACCCACTTACAGGCTGTAACAGGCTCCCATGAACTTTCATGCCTTTATATTCAGGTTGCTCTTAACTTACTGAGGGAAAAAAAAAATAAAGACAAAGAACCTCTGAAGCAACTCTATCCTTGAATTTTAAATCAGAAATGCTTATTCTGTAAAAATGTAATAATGTTTTATCAGTTCAATTCATGAGACTCATAGGCTATGAGAGCCAAGTGGGGCCTCATCAGGGCTCAGGGTGCTGGACTTGCCTATCAGGATAAGTGCCAGGGACTGTTGTGAGCTTTAGTTTAACCCTCATGAAACCTCGTGATCCACATCCAAGAGGGAGGAGAGCCAGGGCATCTCCTGGTGTACATGTGGCATTTGGGGTGAAGCTGCTGCAAAAGCTCAGGTGCTCCTTGCCCACCTCCAAACCCTCCCCTGGGCAGGAGAGAGCACTGGGAGACTTTCCAAGATCCCTTTGGAAGGAGTTTAAAAGAAAAGAAAAAACAAACCGAGTTCTACCCGAAAACAACAGTACCCTTGTGGGGAATTCTGTTGGTGCCTGGCACTTTATTTTACTGGTATAAGTATGCCAGGAGAATATGTGTGCTCTTCTGCACTAATAAGCCCTTAAGGAGTTTAAGCAGTTCAGTCTGTCTTTGAAGATGTTGTGATGTGGGTTAATCACAATGTAAATGCATCTTCAGAGGGAGAATACCACAATGTAACGGCTGGGAGGTACAGTCAGGATACCAGGCGTAGAAATGTAGGACACTTGCACAGTGCAAGGTTAACTTTGTCCATATAAAGCTAGCAAAACACGAAAAAGAAGCATAAGGCTCCCAGTCTCTTGTTATCCTCAGGTCAAGGCAAGAGGTCTTACCAGTAAATCTGATTTAGCCAAAACCTGTGGTGCCCAGTGGGAAACAAATACAGCTTTTGGTCAGGAGGCTGGACTAGATTTTCTAACAGCCTCTTCTCACCTTTAAAGTCACCTTTATTAACAGCCACTTCACAAGCTCTTGTAGCTTCAAGGAGGAACTTGCCATTTCAGAGCAAGGCAAATGAAGATGTAGGTGTACTCCAATATCTTGGAATATTTTACTTGCATGGTATACTTTGCATTTTAGCTTTGTTTGTTTTAAGAACTGTGCAATATGATAGGTCATGAAGGAAAGCTAATGGGAAAGCCAAGTAATTCACTGAAAGAAAACAGGCAAACCAAGAATTGTCCCTTCAGTCCTAGAAGAGGCACCAAAGGTTTATGTTATGTAAATACTTAAGAAATCTAGCTCACGCATTGGAGACTCATCAATTTGTTTAGGTGCTTACTGAAACACACACACGATCTGCCCCATGATAAAAGCTAGTCACTTTTAAGGGACCTCACACCCACATGAATGAACATAGCAAAAGAGCAAACTGACTTCCAAAAGCAGCAAGCTCTTGCAGAGCTGTTGATTTCCCTGGGCACTGGCATTGGTCTGTGCTTTCAGCGTGTTTAGCTCTCAGCTCCATCCCTTCCTGTCTGCTCCATTCTGTCTCTGGTGCATCCCACCATGTGCTCAGAGACCCAGTTTCTAGTGCAGCTCTAAATCATTCTTTACACGAACACAGATACCTGTTTTAAAACTTCCCCTTTCTCTTTCCAAAGGTTTTATGCACCTCAGAAAGGTTACTTCACACCCCCTGTGACTCACAGCAAACAGACAGCGAGACTGAAAGTGGTGGGTAATTTCTAAAGAAATCCAGATTGTCTACGTGCTTTTTAATTACGTAGCTATGTGCGCACTTAATTAAATTAAAAAACGATTACCACAATTTATGATATGTATCCAACTCTTTAGCAAACAGGGATTGCAGCTGAGTTTGCTTCTTGACTCCTTTCCTTTGTAGATGACCCTGGCTCATGTTTCTCCTTATGGTGAAATAACAAAAGGCAGTTTGCAGTATGTGCTCTGTCTGTTCATTGCTGGAGTGACATTAGCCTTTTTCTCTTCCTGAGGGAGGCTGGATGAGTGTGGCAATTTGTTTATTGGACTTAAATGAGCTTGAATTGAAAAATAAGAGACGACAAGAACCTATGCTGAGCACCATGGTGTCTCTTACTGCGCAGACTGGTGCAGTAGGAGAGATCCCTGCAGGGAATACAAGTTCTTTCTGCACTACTAAATTCCTTGATACTCATTCATAAATATGGATGGGCATTAATTAGGAAAGGCAAGTGTTTCACTGAGGCAGACGTACAGTACTGTTTTTTGAGGAAAGTGACGGGTTTCTATGTATTTTCTGAAAACATCCTGGAAATTCATGGTTTAATGAAATTGTTTCTCACTTTCTTTTGTTTAATGAAAATATACACAATAGGATCTAGTCCTTAATGCTTGAAATAGTGAAACAACTTTATAAATAACACCCATGGAGTTGCTTAATTTTGAGAAAGCCAAAAAACACTTCTCAGGCCCCAGTACTCTGACAGTAGTGGGCAGGGGTGCAGAGCTTCTCTGCCTCCCCATATCCCCCATGCCGTGCTGCAGGTGGGTCTGGTGCCTTGCTTGGGGTTTGCTGCCTGGATGAGACCACAACGGTGCGTTATCTGCCTGATGTTGACACCAACTTGCAAAGGAAATGTTGGTTCTGGCAGTTTGGATGGCAGCATCTCCAGTCTGCCAGTCAAATGAGGCATCAAAAATCTGTGCCTAAATTAAGTCCCATGAAAGAACTGAATAATGTTTCTAGCACATGTAAAATTTTGGGGCATTCAGGACAAAAAGTGAATAATATTGTGTGGGCTGCTTTTCTTCTGTTCAAATAAAACAAGAGCAGACCACCCTGTATTTCCCAGTCTCTCCCTTTGCTATTAGACCAGCCTGTTGAGCAGGAAGCTTGCTGGAGTATCAGAGTTAGCAGTCACAGTTGAAGTAATGAAGCTGATCACAGGATTACAGAAATAATAGCTGAGAAGGACCTCTGGAGGTCATCCAGCTCAACCTCCCACTTGGAGCTGGGCTTTTGCCAACGCTGGATCCGGTCAGCTGTGGCTTTGTCTAGACAAGTGTTTAAGACCTCCAAGGATGGAGGTACTACAAAGACTCTGGTGAGCTTGTCCCAGGGATGCACCGCGCTCCTGGTGAATAAATTTTCCTGAAGTCTTATTAGAAACTGCAAAGGTGCAGTTTGATGCTGTCACCCACTGGGATACTATCTGCTGCTACTGATTTTGCAGCTCCCTCCACAAGCAGTTGTGGATGCCTAGGCCTCCTCTTCTCTGGATTAAACTATCCCAGCTCACTCTACCTCTTCTCGTAAGCCATGTCCCCCAGGCCAATGACCACTCTGAAATCCCTTTGCTGGATTCTATTTTCTCAACATCTTTCTTGAACCAGGGGACCTGAAGCTGGTCATGATGCTGATGATGTGGGTGAGGTCTCCAACATGGAGAAGAAGGTGTTAGTAACTTCCTTCAAAGTGCTGGCGTCCTTCTTCGTATTGTGATGAGACTGTACTGGTGGCTCATATACAACACAGCCCATGTCCTTTCCAATGGCACCACTAACATCTGATTCCCAGCCTGCACCAGTGAGTTGGGGTTTTTCCTGTCCTAGGCACAGGACTCTGTACTTCTCTTTTCCGAACTTCCTTGTCTGTCTCTTGTACCAGTGTCAAGCTTCTCTGTGTCCCTTGTAGTCAACGCTCTTTCATGTGGCATGTGGCATTATCATCTGTCATGAGGATGCACCTTTGTCTCTTCACGTAGGTAACTGATGATGCTGCAATATTAGCCCCAATATTAGCCCCAGTCTAATACTGGAGCCCAGTGGTCCAGCCAATTTACACCTCACCCAACAGTCCAGCCTTCCAGCCTGTACTTCCACAGCTTCTTTCCAAGAGTGCTTTAGAGATGGTGTTGAAAGCCTTCCTGAAGCCAAGTAGCGTTACATACGCTGCCTCCCCACATCCCCATAGCCAGGCATTTCATCACAGAAGGCAGTTCTATTGGTCAGGCCCAATTTGCACTTCATAAATCTTTGCTCTGTTCCATGTTTGGAAGTGGACTCAAGAGGTTGTGCTTCCTGCACTTGCCTGGGGCTTGAGACAAGGCTGACTGTACCATGTCCTTCACCTCAAAGACAGGCACAGCACTGGCCTAGTCTCCAGGAACTTCCCCGAGTCAGTGTGATTTTTCTGGCTGAAGCTAACTGTCAGTCTGAGCCCCTTGGGGTGAAACCCATTCAGCTCCATGAATCTCTCTACATCCAGTCTCACTGAGCAGTCCCTGCTACTGCCCACACCCTTCCATCCCAAGCTGTTGGGAAACACACGGAGCTCTGGTGCATGTAGAGAAGAGTACATCAGCCTTTTCCCATATCTCATGTCACTTGGTTGTCTCCTTCACTCTTTGGTGGAATCACAGTGTTCACTATGGGCTGCCTCATCTGGGAACAGTATACTTGGAGCTGCCCTGAGAACCCTGCAGATCTCCAGCACTGAGCGTGGGAAGCCTGCAGGCACAGGGCTCCTAGCCTTTGGAGAAGAGACAAACCTGGGAGGAGAGGAGCTTCCAGGGCAGCCTTGACAGCTGGCTGCACATCTGAAACCAACCAGTGACAAATGTGCAAAGCCTTGAGCAGCTCAGAGACATCAGTGCGGGGGAGCTGGGATTCATTGACTGTACAACCAAAGAGCTGAGAACCAACCAGGCTCAAGTCCCATTCATTACTTAAAACCCACAGGGTGAACTCTTAGCTTTCTGAACTCCTTTCCACGCCGTTGATGAACATAACCCGCAAAGCATGCTAAGAACAGGGTAGTCATCAACCTGCTCATGCCTCTAGTTATCTTCTAAGCAATTATCTTCTGAAGATACACTTTAATTAAGGCTGCAGTAATGGCTGCTTCACTCTATTGCAATGCAGAGTAAATGAAAATATGCCAGACATTTCTGCTCTTCATGGCTCACAAAGCCTTAACCCTTGTGCTGACTGTCAGCCATATGTGATATTGGCAGCAGGTCCTATCCATTCTCTACAGAAGAAGAAAAGAAAGAGGATGCTCTGGTACAATCAAAAGACAACTTCGCTCCCTCTTAAAGGAAAATGCAAGACATTTGTTTAAATGTCTATAAATACTGCATACAAATTCCCCTGCATGTCAGTGCTGCTGGTACAGTAGGGACTCTGTATGCCTTTGGTTAAGCATCTCCCATTTGGATACATTAAAATGCATGTAAATCTTCAGCTGGATCTCGGAAGGAAGCTTACAATAGCTAGGGCCTAACATCAGGCAATATATTTGCAGCAAGGCATTTATTAATGCAGTGAATTTAGCTCCATTTCCGGTTTGCAGTGTATCCAACTAACAGACCTCAGTTGTTATTCCAAATGTGTTTATAATTGCATCTTATTTCAGGCCTGTTTTGTTTGTACATATTCCAGCCTAAGGAAGGTCACACGCACTCCCTTGTTTGAGTACAACCGCTCACCCACATGACGTGGTGTTTTCCTGGATGACTGAAACCTTTGTGAACAGCCAGCTGCTGCTCTCCCACACAGCCCCAAACACATCTGCACCATATTGAGTGGTGGGCATGAGCCAGACCCCTCAGCACACAGCTTTCCTCTGCCATGCTCAAAGAACCCAAAAGGTCTCCTTGGGACCACTGGGTGAGGAAACTCCAGGGGAAGATGCTCAGGTCTGTAGTGGCTGTGATGGTTCATGGCTTGCCTGGCTGGAAAGCAGCTCCTACACCACCTGAGGGGTAGAAAGTTCTCCTAACCTCTGCCCCATGGCCAAATCATTTCACCAGGTAGGGGAAAAAGTAATGAAGTACATGCCATTTTCAAAATGCCATTAAGAACATTGCTTAACGGCCTCAGGAGCCCCAGACCTTTCCAGGAGAGGAAGCTCCCTTCTAGACAGCTTTTGTTCAGGCACCAGTATGACCTCTCCATCAAGGGCTCTGCTTACAGGCACAGCTGAGGTGGGTTATTGTGATACCACTGTTTGGAGAAACAATCTAGTTCCGCTAAATTCCTTCTGCAAGTCCTCTGAATATAAGGTCCGAGATTTTTAATGGCGTGTGGGTGTTGTTCTGTTTAACATTGCAAAACTTACACATGACTTGGCTAAATCTTATTTTCAGAAGTGACAGAGGTCCTCAGGAGCATAAGGAGTCAGGGCAGGATTTTAAAAGCTGGTTGAGACATGATCTGGTTTCATTTGAACAGACAGGAGACAAATAAGGACCTACAAAGATACCCTGGCAGTGGTAAAAGAAGCTTATGAACCACCTAGTCATTTCACTTTACAACCACCAAAGTATTCTTTTAACACCTCACTTCAAGATCAATCCCAGGGAAAAGGGAAGAAAAAAACCCAAGATTTGAATAAACGTACAAAAGGAAGGGGCAACAGATGATAAATCCTGAAGGACTACTGCATAAGGTGACGGTAAATCCTTTCAGAGCAGACCTCAGAAGCACTAGATGGGAAGGCACTGCCTGATGCATTGGGAGTCAAGACAGCAAAAATGAAAACCTAAAATATTTTGGTCTATTTTGCCAGAAAAACAGCTTATGTAATCACATTCTAAGTGTATCCATGCCTCTTTCTTCCCCCAGGTGTCACTTTTTATCAAATTAAATGGAAGTAACCTTCCAAAGAATTTAATTTACAACTTCCATAAAAATA
Organism: Pezoporus wallicus; assembly: GCF_028554395.1. NCBI lineage: Eukaryota > Metazoa > Chordata > Aves > Psittaciformes > Psittacidae > Pezoporus > Pezoporus wallicus. The sequence goes on from NW_026642642.1 coordinate 1,161,539, forward strand.
GACAAATAGAGAAGATGCCTTTTTGAGCTGCAACACAAACTCAACTCTTTTTTAAGCAGAGAGCCCAGAAGAGGAAATTACTCTTGTACATAATGCTCTCACTGTAGGAAAAGCTTAAGTAAGCGGTACCAAGTCCTTAAAACACTGGCTCAGGAACAAGATCTACGTACATTAGAGAACTGGCAACATCATGATCCTCAGCGACAAGTCTCCCTGCTGCATGGACAACAGCTTTTGAAGCAGGCAAAAAGCAGCTTCAAGGTAAATTAGCATCACATTTTGCTCACCTTAACAAACCATCTGTTACAAGCCGTAGCAGTGGCCAGCTGCTTCAGTTCAGCCACCAAGGCAGATGGTATTGACAAACCTATTTGTTGAAGGAGGGGAGGTTCCTTGAGGCATCGGCAGGGAATGAAAGCAGAGGGGAAGCAAACTCTGAGAACAGAGTAATGGAGAGTCAAGCTCGAGCTGACAGTAAAACTGAGAGCAAAAAAATAAATAGGTTAGTAATAAAAAGGCAAGAGTGGAAACATCCAAGATTGGAGATCTGCACAACTCATCCACAAGCATGAAGCAGGAAGTCACCAAGCAACAGCAAAACGAGAAGAAACAGAAAAGATCAAGAGCCAAAGAAAATAAAGAAAAGGAAAAAAAAAGAGCTGAAAAGCAAATTGTTTGGAAGTACAGAAGGGGGGGGGACGACAACGGGACAGGATGGTGTAGGGAAAGCCAGAGGCCAGTCATCAGCATTTCATTCTGTTCCTTTTTGCCATCTTACAAACTAACTTTCTTCTGTTTCTGGAGAAGCTCTTTCTCCTCCTTAGTCAGAAGGCATTTCTTACTGCCAGCTTTCCATGGGCTTCATGCTGCTACTGTGCAGGCAACAAAAAACAAGAGCCAATGGGAGGAAACTCCAGACCTCATTCAGGAATTAGCATGGGCAGCAGCTCTGACCATGCTTCTTCCCCATGCAAAGATCCTCCTACACACACCTGAAATCACACTTTTGTTTTTGACACAAAACACTTGACAGTGTCTCATTCCTAATTAAACTGTTTTATACATTAAGAATTGCCACAGAATGAATTACTTTTTGAATAAATTTGTATTTTTCTGAAGCGGGAAACCCTCTTCCATGTGAATAGATAGATGGACAATAGGGAAAAGTAGGACACAACAGGCTGACTACCTGAAGCCCACCTGAAGCAGAACTGAGGCTTTGGTGGGAATCTTGAAGTTCCACTTCCCAAAGTGGTGAACACCAGAGCCTAAAAAACCCCCAGAAATTACTTAACAAATTAAAAGAGAAAAAAACCCATCCTTTAGGTATTGCATGCATGCGATACGCAGTAACCACCTGCAGCTCATAGCTTCAAAGGGTGCTTTATTTCTTTTCAGTACAGATTCAGTCCAGTTCACAGAGAACATGTTAGTTTATACATATCTTCACTTTGCAGGAAAAATGGACATGAACACATGAGCAGTCAGTCACCAGCCTTTGATAGGCAATTTATGCCATTTTTGCCTCACAAGCATTGTGTATGGAACACAGGTTTCATTAGCATCCTATATAGGACCACTGTAACATCATCCTAAAAACACAGGAGAGCAGGATGTAAATCTCAGGACTGTAAAACTGCATATATATGTACTGCTTGGGGACTGAACTTTCAAAATCCTGATCTTGACATTAACTTGAAAGTTTGTTTTAAAAGAATGTGTCCCTGAATAGTCTATGTTCTTCCTTGAGGCACACGTTCAAGTTCAGGCTTTGGATAGCAGTCTTTATTTCAAGCAGCCATTGAGAGCTGAGACTTGGAGCAGACGAAACTGCCTTAAAACCAGCTCTCAGCGAGCTGCAATAGCAGCTAATAGGAAGAAGGGTACCTGAATCTCAGCAGAACAAAGCAGTCTTGCATGTTTAACCATGTAATTAGGACCTGAAATACCAATGAAGGCAGTTCCTGTTAACCTACCAAACTTACCTTTCCTTGTTAGATACATGGTCTGGTAATGCTCGTGAGGCTTTGGGTTTTAAGACTGGAAAAGCTCATCTATTTCCCCTGAACATCCATGCTTATACCAGGTGGTCTAGCAAAAGACACTGTTGCTCTTCACAAAAATATTACTTACATCAGTTATTTGATAACACCCAGTACAAACTATCCCCATCACAGACAGAGGTTCTGTCTTAAAGTAAAATAAAGCTGATAAATACTGTAGGCAGTTATCTTCTACACGAAAAAAAATAAAAATCCCCAAATCTTCTTTCTGAGGGGCATTAAAAGCTAACTTATTCTAAACCATGCTGGCTGTAAGGGTGACAAAACACCAACATCCTCTACAACCTAAACTGAAACAGACAGAATATGGAAAAGACTCACAGAACGAAGATGAGAAGACAGAAAAGGGACTACTAAAAAGATACTTCCACTCTGAAGCATGTTTCAACTAGCTCAGATTTTCAAAGTCATTTTAGAAGTTCTGTACATTTAACTTGCTCCTGAAAACTCCACTATATTTCTGACCTTTCCACCTAATTATTTTTCTCTCCTTTCAAAGAGCAACAGAAAAGGAGAAAACAGATCACAGGAGAGACAATGAAAGCAGTGAGTTAGCATACACTAGCAAGTACAGAAAGTATTCTCTATGCTGTCAAATGTAAGATCAACATGGCAACTTTCATTTTTCCTCCACTTAAACCAATTGCATTTTAAAATGTTTAAAAGAAAATATCCAAAGTTCATGGCCAAGCTCCTCAAAGTTAAAACACAGCATCTTACAACTGAGAGAACACTTGTCTTTTTATTTGTAAACCAGAGTTTGAAATATCTTACAATAGATTTTTAACTTCATTTTTTTTAAGGAAACAGCACTTAACTGAAAGAACAGTGTGCCATTAAATGTTAAGGACCATATTTTAAAAACCTTTATTAAAAAAGGTTATGTATGAATTTAATGGTATGATGAATTTAAGTTGCATTTTAAAGTCAACTACTTAAGCATCTAAATGATTGAAAATGAAGTGCAAAACTGGAATTCCAGTCAAAGATGAGGCTGTAGAGTTGTGCTTAAGACAGATGAGGTCTACCTACGGCAGGCACAGCTGCACGCTCCCAAGCTAACTTGGTCTGTCTCAGCCATGAATCCTGCAGATCCGAGTGACACTGCTGATTATGTCAGTTTGATCTATTTAATATAAACTCTCCCTTTCTAATAAGAAGGATATTAACTAAAGCTTTCAGTTAAGCAATAAAACCTTTCTAATTAGCAACAAAAAAATAAAAGTGACATGCTTGCTCTGTTTCAGGCACTTTCAAGATCATAGTTTATTTACTGCAGGTAAAAAGCTAGTATACAGATTAAGGGAACCCTTAAATTTCTACTCTACAGTTATACACCATCTAGTATTCTTGCTCTGAATATTAACCAAAAAAGTTTCTAAACACCTGTAAGCCCCACTATAAATCTGCATTTTTATGACGAAAAAAAAGAAGAAATATAAATTGTTGCTTAATTTTTTCAATGCACAATATTTACACTGTGAAATGGAAGAACAAGGAGTAGCAAAGAGGCAGTACATTTTAAAAAGACAGAGTTTTATATTTTTTTCACAAGTGGGCTAATCAGCATAACTGTATGTAAAAAAAAAAATTAAAAAAATCAAAGTATAGCAGAGTGTCCCATGACACAAATCTTAATTGTCTGAACTGCAGTCATTATTTGCTAACTGTTTACATGCAGCAACTGCTAGGACTGAATTTCCGCTTTTAAAGTGTAAAATAGATTATGAGATTTAAGAGACAAACATTAATTTGTGTACGAAATAAAAAACTGCACTCTAGAATTGTACTGGTCACTCTTCCATAAAAGAGGGAGAAGAAAAGAAACAACAAAACAAAGCACGCACAATGATAAAAAGCAGTCTCTTTCCGTACACTTAATTATCAAAGGCAATGCATAGACTGAGAATACCTGAATGGCAAACTCTGCAGACATTGGAAACAAACAGCTTTCACATACATGCTCTTTACAGGAGGCCTCTCTTTCCATTGAATGGCAATGGCTGACAGCAAATAAGGGGCACCAGGTGTACAACTAAGTAGATCTTGCAAAATACTAAGATGGGGCAGCTGTTAATATACAATTTGAACTATATATACAATATAATGGAATGTATCCCATCCCAAAACTGGTTTATGAAACAACTGGACCTTTCCATACTAGCCTTATGACTCAGCTATCATTCTAATTAAAACTACACAAGAGACTTACATAAAAAGTAAAATTAATGGGGCCTTTTACAAGAACTATTGACAAAGCTGCTTAATGGCATTTCTGCTTTTAAAGTAATTTTGTTGGATATAATTGAAATGACATCTGTGTACAAAATGTCCTGAAAGACACTTCAACATGGAGCTTTGGTGATTTAAACCACTTCAGTAACAATAAGATGAAAAATAGATTAAACAAAGTATTTCAGATAACTCAAACTGAATAGGAAATGGAATACCAATATGGCAGTAAAACCTTTTTCTGTTGTTTTTAAACAGGAGAGTCTCTTGTACCAGCAGAATCCTGCATACAGATACACAGAGAAGGAGGGAATACACCGCTTATAATTCCCATTAAACAAAAGCCGATTCATCATGTGAGAAGGTACAAATTACAGAAAACATGAAGAGTCAATAGAAGACTAAACAACTGGTTTACATGAAAGAGAGAACACTTCAGTCTGAACGCAGTTACTTAGTGAAAGCTGCTACAACAGCCCACAGAACCTCATTCGTGTTGGCTTTCATACATTCAACCTCAGGGTCTAAATCCAAAAGCTGACGCACTCTCTTTGTGGCTAAATCATACTGCTCATCCAAAAGGGGGGCAAAAGCGTTCTCCAGAACATCTGAAGCATGGGCTAAGTAAACAAGTGCCAGCAAGCGCTTGTCCATGCGGTGAGGGTCGTTCACCCATTTGTCAAGAACTGCTTCTTGAACCTTCTTGATGAGGCGCTGTTTGATATTGTTGTTGGTGAGAGGGTGGGTGGTCATGTCAAAAAGGAGGAAGTTCTGTTTCTCTGTTGTCAGTACACCTTTTTCCACTAGATTTTTAGCTAACCGTTCACGGACATTTCGTAGTTGGTAGTGCAACTTCAGTGGGTTCCATGTTTCACCTAAAAAGACAAGCAAAATACCCAACGGTCATGTGAAGTCTAAGCTGCTCTGTTAAGAGTGAATGCCCCACCTTCCCCCCCTCACTGTGGTGGACAACGAGCTGTCAAATTTATATCGATAACCATTACACTAATATACTGTGCCAATGTCAGCATTTCTCCAATCGGACCTACCCAGATATAGACAGAGAGACACAAAATGTAAGAGCCTCCTTGGAGGAACTTCAGTGTACATTTTAAGTATAAAAGTAAAAATCCCCAAACAAGCAAAACCCAAACCAGACACAAAGGAAGAGTTTAACAATAAACACCTTCTCCAATCTTGTACATTTGTCTACGTCCACCCTTTTACCATTTCAGAGACTGGAAGAAGTGCCATTGCCTTTCTTACTGCCACAGAGGCAAGCTAATACAGACCTACCCAGTGCATTTCTTCATTTCTTCAGGTTTTCATTCTCTCTGTTCCTGCCCTCACCAGGTGAAACAGTAACCATGCACTGTGAGAGTGTGAGCGGTTCGTACATACAAGCACATTAGGCAGGGAATTTAATATTTCTATAAAAGTTATTTCTAATGATTTTTGTCAAGGCAGGAGAACTGGATTCTTTAGAGGGCATGACAGTGTGTGGGTAGAGGAGGGAATTAAAAAAGCACAAAGTCAGCATCAACAGCTACTGATAAAGCTAGAATTGTTACACACTGAGAAATTCACCTTTGTTTAAGAGTTTACTCAAGTTAAAATTTTAGATCCAGCCTAATAAAGTATTGTCATAAGTACTAAAATCACCTCCTGATCTAAAAGAGTCTAAGCATATTAAGTGGTCAGAGAAAAAAACAGCAGTACTTATTTCTTATACAAGTGGGAGTTTTCCATAAGTACAATACAAATTTCTGTATCAACTTGTTTCTGTATCAGAAAGCTTTTAAAAAAATCATTGGTATGAAAACAACAATAATTAATACCCACAGATTACTTTAAGATTTCTCCTGCTGTGATGGAGGGTGACATATGCTGTATCCAAATAACAGCCACTTAAGTAAACAAATGAGGTGATAACAAGTGCATAGTGAAAGGTAGAAAACCCACCCACACCTGAACTATAGAAGTCCCCTGTAGGGCCCACACTCATTGAATATGATTCCTCAGCGTGACCATGAATTAAACTATCACACACACAGACACACACTAAACAGCAGTTTCCTTACAGCGTTTCAAAGGGCAAAGGCTATTTCCTATACGTGTCTACATTTATCAGGTGGATGTGGCTGTACGGCTGTACGGCAATAAAAATCAGTACTGTGCTGACACCTTGTGACCAATCTCCTCAATTACACCGACACTTGCTCGTGCAGGCAGATGTTTGTTACGTCTACAGAAGACCCGACATTTTGATTCAGGCTTCTGTATGCCGTACACTTTCTTCTCTTAGAAGCTATCTTAAAAACAACATCAGCCTGGCAAACATGACCTTACACGTCCACATTAACATTTCCATGATGGATCTGAAATCATATGTACGGTAACTTCAAGCCACATTCTTCACATGGTTGGCAATTACAATGGGAGTAGCTATTTTCAAGGATCAGGCCCTAAAGAAAAAAAAGTTCACAATAAAATAAAACCTAATAAAACACAACAATACTTCTCTTCAAAGGGCAGTCCTCTAAACCATGGGAAATACAAAGAACTCTAATGCCATTCAAGAACTAGTAATAACCATATGTAAGTAAAAATGTTTGATCCAAGTGTTGGTCACCACACTGACAATAACCATTTTCCCAGAGCCAAAGCTCAGCAGGGTCAGGGAAACAGCTTAGCTCAAAGAAAACATACAACATTGTTCATTCATTAGTTGACCTTTTTTAAATCAGTCCTAACTTCATGTGCTCTGCACTGAGAGAGAAGGTGAAATGTCAGCACAAATTATGTATTTGGGAAAAGAAAAATGAGTTGGTTTTGCAGCCTGTTAAAGTGAGGGAGAGCTGAGCAAGAACTGAACTGCCAGGCTGTACTGCAGCCATGCCTCCTACTGACAAGGACTGCTTTGTTTTCCTGTCTCCCCTCTCTGCCTGACAGTCAGTGAGCAAGAAGGGAGGGATGGCAAGGACAGGAGTACCATGTGGATGATGTGCAAGGAAGGCTGTTAATGGTGGTACAGGATGAACGGGAAGAACATAATGAAAACAAGCAAGCAGAGAAAGGTGGAGAAATTTGTTCATTTTTCAAATTCTTACATATCAGTTGTTGCAAGTAACAGATTAAGAGAGACAACTTCAAGCATCATTAGCCATGCCCCACCCCAACCTCCCAGAGCCATGATGTTGACAAAACAGTGTGTTTTTCTCCTGCAGTGTTGGCACAGCTGAAGTACAGTTCTGCTATACTCCAAGGAGGCTGCTGTGTTTTGTAAAAACAAACGCTGGTGATGAATTCAGGCTACAGAAACAAGAAAACCCCCCAAAAACCCAGTAAAAGCACTGCATGTTAGAAAATGGTCATTGTTAATTTCAGTTTAATTTACGCATCCTAAGGATTCAACTGTTTGCAACGAATATGAAAAAAAATGTTAACTGTAATTGTAAAAATTAAATCTAACTGATATTTCATTTGTTTTGTTTTTTCCCACAACTTACTAGCTGTGCAGAAAGTGCTTTGTGTGAAGTACTCACGTTGAAGACTTTATTTTGAACAACAAGAAACATCTAACACTTGAAAATATTTGTTAAATTTGCTCACTTAATGAAAAAATAGAACTCCTGACTCTGTTGCTTCATAATTACTGGCCAAATAATCCTCAATTTTCACATCTGTGTGGCAATATTCTTATCTCCTTTCTTCATCAAAAATATCTGAACACTGAATCCATACACCTACACTCCAAACTTCCACTAACCCTGATTTCCAATTACAGAGAAAGGCAGTTCTATCTCCAGGGTGCAGTCCTGATTTACTGCAGAAACACCAGAAGACACCTCTTCCACAGAGTTGACATGTCCTCTGACACTTCCATATAGATCCTTTCTGTACCAAGTCAAAAGCAACAGTTACTTATATTTGATTACAGGCTACAATCAACAAGAGACTACCTTAGAGAACATACTAATTAACTTTTTTGCATACTTTCTCCCCCAAAACCTTGTATCTCTAGTGATGCTAGATAATTACCTTTATTGGGGGTAAAAAAAGCAAATACATTATGTCTAAGGCTTACCACTAAGCAGTTCAATCCAATTTTGTACTGTTTCAGGAGGCTGTGTCTCTTTTATGTGTTTCAGAGCTTCATCAAGCAGAACATCCCCTGTAGGAGCATCTGACTTGCAAATCACCTATGACAGAATAAAACAGTATTTTGACTTAATTCATATACTACAAACATTCACCAGTAAAACTTGGGGAAAAAAAAAAAAAGAAAAAAAATCTGCTATCAAAACTAAAGAAACCTTAAAAAAATAAGGAATCATCTCTAAGAACTTAAAACAACAAAAAAAAACAAAAAACCAAACCACCTATTTGTTGAAAAATAGAACCCCAAACCTATCTAAGGATTTTAATTAGAAAGCTATGTCTTAATATAGCTTTATTTACAGGTTATCTACAGGTTATCTATAACTTAAAATAACCTTAACCCCATAGCATTAATAACATGCCTAATGACTAATCTTTAAGCAAGATACTCCACTAACCCAGCCAGGTCATTCACTTCCTCCCCAAAATAAACTTACTAACTATAGTGTTAAACTACTCTCTGATAGCTTCAAGTCAATTTATTCAAAATACTGCAGTTAAACAATTACAAATTAGCACTTCAAAACAATCAGGTAAAAAGGTAACAGGCAACTGACAAAAAAATAACACAATATGTAAGAGAAGAAGCAAGAGAAAGCGCTTTTTTTTTTGTGTGTGTGTGTGTAGCACTTCACAGTAGTCAGGTGTCCTGGAAAAGCTTTAAGTGTCTTTTAGAAATACATCCCATTAGTCCTGTTCTGTAGTGCTAGTCATCCTTAATATAAACAGTACAGTGCAGTACATTTTCATAGGGTCTAAGATGACACTAAAATGAGCTACAATACTAAGACAGCTTTAATACTGGCAAGATGATCCCAAACTGAGAGATGTGAAAAGTCATGGAGATGAAATGGAAATTGCTGGAGAGATCTCTGTGAATACCTAAGAGGTCATAGCTGGGAAATTATTTCCCATTTAGATGGCAGAGAAAATAAGATTTTATTAAAAATCAGCATGAATGGAACAGTCCACAATGATGGCAACAAAGGGCAAAGTTTGTTTAGATCTAAACCAAAAGCATATAAGGTATTTTTACAAAGAAGGTATCATATTTTATGATGCCTATTTCAGGGAAAAAAATAAAAGATATCAGCTTTTTCTGGAAATACAAAAGAGCAGGATGTACTGTCAAAAGCTTCAACAGGCAAATTAAACTGCTAAGCAGCCAGGGAGCTGCTGAATTGCATTCAATGGAGAATTTTAAGACTAAACATCTGCTAGGGAAAAACAGAGAAACCTCATTATCTCTTACTGCATCAAGATTAAAGCAAGTCTCCATTTTGGGGAGCTGGAGATCACTTCAACCATAACCCTAGGATGTTTGATTTTAAGAACACAACTACACTTTAATCCAGGAAACTCCTTTTTTAAAAAACACAAAACAATGCATGTTTGTCTTTCTGATTTACAAGCTTCCACCACAGCATCACTCAAGACCTCTATTAAGTACATGTAATGGTATCACGTCTGGCAGTTTTATATCAAGATTCTGATTTTGTTTTGAAGTGTCTGTTCTTTAATTATACAGGAGTATGCTTCAAGTTGGGCTTTTAAGCTGCTAGATTGTGGCTATTAGCCACCTGTCAGATACTCCTTTAATAATTAGCCTAAAAAATTAGCCTAAACCCACCCACTTATCTATCATTTCTTCTTTTCAAAATTGACTTTGCAGCAGTATTTTAGTTTCTCTGAAGTGTCTTATTAAAGTAGTCTTCATTACACTGATCACTCCAGCCTGTTGCAGCTGGTAATCTACTGCTCACCATTTCATGTTAACAGGCAAGATGTGAAATCACCTTTCTTACCTTCTTTATTATTATTAAGAAAAAAACAAAACTAAATAAAACCCACAAAACAAAACCACCAACCACCCAAAACAAACCTCAATGAAGAGACAAAAAAATGCTTATAAATTTAGGATATACATAAGGGTTTTTTAAAAAAGTTTAGAAAACAGCCTTCCTTATTTGAGGTTAAGATATTTCTTTCTACCACTGCAAAGAAATTTTAAAAGCTAGCCTGAATATAATGCACTGCAACAGTATGAGCCAAAACATATAGCCATTTAAAGGAAAAAGCTGTAAGGAATAAAGACTCTCCTATTAGTCAGGACTCCATAAGCTCTTGTGAAGCCACAATGCACAATTTTGTGTACAAGTTTACAGCTCTCTGCAGCCAGGGATACACCATTGTTTCTTCCCTGCTCGAGCAAGTCCAGAGGATGCCAGGAAGATGATCTGAGGGCAGGAGTACCTCTCCTCTGAGAACAGTCTGAGAGACCTGGGGCTGTTCAGCCTGGAGAAGAGAAGGCTCTGGGGAAACCTTAGAGCAGCTCCAGTGCCTAAAGGGAGCTACAAGACATCTGGACAGGGGCTTTTTACAAGGGCCTGTAGTGACAGGACAAGGTGGAATGCGTTTAAGCTGACAGAGGGGAGATTTAGACTAGACATCAAGAAGAAATTCTTCCTTGTGAGGGTAGTGAGGCACTGGCACAGGTTGCCCAGAGAAGCTGTGGATGCCCCGTTCCTGGCAGTGTTCAAGGCCAGGTTGGACTGGGCTTGGAGCAACCTGCTCCAGTGGAAGGTGAATGGCAGGGGGTTGGAACTGGATGAGCTTTAAGGTCCCTTCCAACCCAAACCAGTCTATGATTCAATGATTCTTCTCACTTCTCTGTTACACTCACTATTCATGGGACAAATTTTTCTTTGTTCTCCAAAAGAAAGTGAAAAGTGGTTCACACTTCAATGTATTTCTCTACCCCCTCCCTTCCCAACACATGGAGTCAAGCAACCATGGAAAACTAGCCACATCCCTCCTACCTTCATGGATCTACTCTTTCTTGAAGGATTAATTGGTGAATAAGCTTGGCTAACTCTTCAGAGTCATTAAGAGCACAAGAGCAGCAGGAAATCAAGTGGGTTGGGGATCTTGTGAATTAAATCACTACAGAATTTTGAACATCCACAAGGGAGAATGTTCTTCTATCTATCTTTAATAGAGGAGGTAAGGCAGAGAAAGAACTTAAGATCCTGGCTCTTCAGAGATGGTGGTCTCAGCCTTACTGCAAAAAGTCTTTATTTATTCCAATTTCTCAGTGATGGATTTGGTACTAGATTTGCCTTGCATCCAGCTGCTGAGGAAATTTCAATTATACAGGATACTTGATTTGCATTTTCCAAAATGCAGCTTTATAATTAAGCAATGCTCAAGATTAAGCACTTCTTGTGTTGATTTTTAAGTAAACTTCATAATCTAGTTTTAGATACAAATACAAAAATTCACTCATAAAGTAATAACTCAGAATTGTTAGCTGTAAAATACTGGTATAAATTAATCTGCCAAGGATTTGGTGGGATTTCTTTTATAACTCTAATGGCTTGGTTTTCTTTCTGAGGTTGTAGGGCAGCACAGAGTACTATTTTCTATCTGCAATAACCGCCAGCCCTAGAAATTACTTTATACATAAACCTCAACATTTAAATATTTATTTCTAAAACTGATACCAGTAGACAGAACTCCAAAATGATGCAGTGATTACATACCCTTAACCCAAATTTAAGCAGATGCTGCAACATGAATACATCATATTGTCTGCCAGTTTTTCTAGTCTCATTTGTCTCCCTATGGCATTCAAGCATGAATTTAATATAGCTTGATCCATTCTGAAGTTCTGTCTTAAAAACTGCAAAAATTATCAAAGATCTACCCGATTTAGGGCTTGATGTGCAAATCATTGTAGCTAGCAATCTTTTCAGTCAGTTGTATGAGCAAGGCCACAGTTAGCTGGTCACAAATCCATACTACTGCCCGAAGAACTAGTTCTGCCCTCTTCTTGTGCTCATCTTATTGCTTGTGACAGCAGTCTCACTTGTGCCACACCTGATGACAAGATCGAGATAGCAACTAAAGTAAAAAATAAGCTGATTGAAGCTTTTCAGCCAGAGGGGTTACACAACAAGGCTGCAAACATGCTAGTAACAATCCAAAAGAGACTCCAGTAAGTTTCTTTGCAAAGACAGTACTACCCTTCTCATCTGCAATACAGGCTAAAGTGACTGAAAACTAAACTCCTCCCTTCAGATCATGGCTTGAAGATACAGGGTTTTGATTCACAAATCAAGGTTTTGAGTTTTTAGGAGGTTTGACCTTCCCACAAAATTGAAAGATGGACCTGGCATGAGGATGAAGAAGGGCTAATCTGGATGACATAAGGTATAGAAAATGGTACTGCCATGAATCACAACCTTGGATGCACTAGACAGCTCATTCCATGCACTAAGCACAGTATTTAATTCACAGCATAAGCTGAGGGCAGGGGGAGCAAAGCCTGCAAAAGGGAATCAAGGAAGACACTTGGTAGAGCTGAGGCATCTAAATCTAGCCAACACAGAAACAAGACTGAAATTTTATGTTAATGCAGAACTTAAAATAAGGCACAAAACAATACAAGTCATTCATGAAAATAATTTCCAAACTGAGAGCTGGTGCAGGAGAAGAAATCTCAAATATATCACCAGTTAGGGATTTTATTTGCAAGAAATCATTTAAGCAGAAACCAATCTTCATTTAAATTTTAAATTAAAGTTTTTTTCACAGAATCCTCCTACCTGCAAAAAGAAATCTCAATTGCCTTACAGCAGAGTAACAAAACCTTTAATATTGGGTAGCTTAATTAAGAGAAGGGAAGGAGAAAACAAACACACCCACCCCCAAAACAACATGATAAAATTTAACAAAAATTAAAATTAAAAAAAAACAACCAAATAAAAAAAAAAACCAATGAAAACAACCAAGAAAAAAAAAAACATACCTCCCACCTCCAAACCAGCAAAACAAAACACTGGGAAACAAAAAAAAAAAAAAAAAAAAGACAATAACTTGCTTGCATTCTTTATTGTAGATAGGCCCAGGTTAATTTGCCATTTTCAAAACAAATAAACAAAAAACACCTCATAATTAAAATTTCAGGTTGATAGAGCTGACAATGCTTACAACAACAACAACAAAAAAAAACTACTAAAACATTCTTATATGCCTAAGAAGCCAAAAGTTTTGGAAAAAAAAAAAAATGCAAACTAATACTGAGTATGCTTTAAATGGAGCTAAAAGAAGTAGGAGCTGTTTGTCTGAACAGAGGTTAGATTCAAGAGGGTGAAGCTGGGAGAAGGTTGGGGAATTTGTAGCCTTTACTTTAAAAAACCTAGCAAAAGATAATATTGACAGGGAAAAGTGCCATAAAAGAGAATTTATCTGTCATGGATAGAAAACATTTGACCATGTCTTCATTAATCCTGTAAAGTAAGTATCCTCTAATGCTGATGAAGTAAAAAATTCTTCTGACACTCTGACTTTGCACATTTCATACAATGGAAAAATCCAGGAGCAAAAGTAATACATTAAGGCCTCAAACCTTCAGCTAATTTTATAAAGGACCTTAAAAATTTGGCCATCTCAGAAGGTCAGTGAGTGGTACAATATATTTAATACACCACTCATGCTCAAACTAGATAGAATTTTGTTTTCTGGGGGCCCAAGGTACAAGGCTAGTTTCCTTCTGTTCCCCTGCACAAACTGCAACATCATGTTCACCAGAATAAACTGATGGCTTGAAGGACACATCTGGCAGGCTGTCAGCCATTCTTTTCAGCTCTAGCCAACATCTCACCAACCTTGCACAAGCCACTTCCTTCGGCAGTGGTACCACAAACAGTGGTACTGGCTCTCAGCAGTAATGGCTGCCACTGCACCCTGACCAGACCCACTGTCAAATATTTGTACAAGATTCCAAACAGTTGCAGGAACACATCAAGAGAACAAACAGAAGCAGATAACAAGTACTGAAGGCACGTCAGCTCACCAATGAAACACTTAACTCTGTGAATCTAACTTACGTCACTTCAGGATCCCTATGCCCACATAAAGAAAGTAAGTCTTTTTCTTATAACCAATGTAATTTACAGGTCCTGTACTTCCTTAAGCATGATACAAAAGCAACTGTGATCATTTTCTTCCACTTACCTTTCTTGTTAGTAGACTTTTGCGCCTCATTCCACAAGCCTCTAGCTGAAGACGCCCTCGCAGTGCCAATTCAATTAACATACAACCTCGCAATCCTGAGGAGATACAGTCATTCCAGAATGATGTGTAACCCTGTGAAGAATGAAAGACAGTAAGATATCTCTATCTCCGCAAAGCAAACAGAAAATGAGGCTTCCTGCATTCTCTAAGCAGTTTTCCTGCCTTCACACAGGTTTGAAGTAGCATCACAACCACCTCTCCTGAAAGGGAAATAGACTCATCCCCTGTTGAGACAGTTAAGTCTTCTGCTCTTTGAGGAAACATGGAAACCTCAGGGAAGTGATACAAAATGAAAGGGCAAGACGTGAACAACTACAAGATACGAAGTGTAGTTTATACATAGACAAACTAACCTTACTACCTTTAAGACACCAAGCATTTGGCATTACCTACACCACACAGGCTGATCTGAATTTCCTGAGAGATTTTAATATGGTATTACATCCATAAACAATATGGCACTGATAAAGTAATAATAAGCTGAAAATAGATATTAAGTAAAATATGGAGTGTACTGGAAACACAAATGTGGCAATCAGTACAAACCAGAGAACCCATTTTTTAGCTTGAATATAGTAAACCAAAGTTTTCAAGCAACTAGTTGGAAAAGCTATTTTGTTATTTAAATCCTTTGAAAATGTATTTTTAAACCTTAATACCCATTATTCTTATACAGACTGCAAAAAGCAAAACATTTATTCTATGAATTATGTGACATCCAGCAATGCAATTTTATTCTATTCTGCCAATACAGATACATAAGATTCACGCATCTGAAATCCACTGAACTTACAAATCAGTCCCTAACTAATGCATGCCATTAAATACAGATTTCCAGGAACATGAGAATACTTATTTCTATATAGCACTTAACTATTTTCAAGACCTGTATTACACAGATTACCAATACTTCTGAAAAACTACTGAAATATGTCACAGATATTTGCTTAAAAGGCCATAAATAAAAGGTTGGCAAGACATTTCAAGTTATTTAATCAGTCTTCTAATCAGAGCTGATACTTTGCAAGCAACAGCTACTCTCGTAAGTCAGCCCTCCTGTAAATAAAGATTTTGGTTAGCACCAGCCATTTCTTGGCTGAAAACCACGCAAGATAAGGAGCAATATTTGCTTGATGGGGAGGGTAAAAAAATAAAAACAAACAAAAAAAAGAGACTCCTACATTCCACTATTTCTAATTAAATACTCTCCTTACATAATAATTTTTGAAATAAGACAAAATATGCAAACTAAAAATCTACTGCACAAAGTTACAGCTGTGGCACAATATCCACTTCTTTCTGTTCACAAAAAAAGTTTTATAAATATGCAAACAATTGAAGTGCTGCTTTTTCCATAAGGAATGAAAACTGGATTTCTTTTTATAGTGAGTTGCAGAGAAATAGAAGATGACAGATTAACTCAGGCTGGAAGGGACCACAAGAGATCTCTAGTCCAACCTCCTGCTGCAAGCCGGTTCAGCTATTAAGCCAAGTCAAGTTGCTCAGGGTTCTATTCAGGCAAGTCTTGAAAACTTCCAGTGATGGAGACTGCACAGCCATCCAACAATTTTTAATGAAGTGATCCTGAAAGGCAGCTCAAAAAGATTATATTTTTTGTAAATGGAACTGCTTGTTCTACTGGGTTAGATGACATCAAAGTCATGAGAATGCATATGTGTGTGTCCCCCCCACCCCAGCAGGTAAGGAGTTTGCAGGTGAACCACTAGAGAAGGAGCACTGTATTTCAATTATACTGCTATGACTACAGTGAGAAAGCAGATGCTTTAGAACAGCTGGTGTCATCCTGAACATTTTTCAATCCATTAAACTGATCTTTCCAGATAGTTTAGGCAGATGGACCGTTTTTGGCACTTACTGCAAAGACCTCAGACAACTGAAGGGAACCTTCACAGAAGGTCAGTTAAGCATGTTACAGTCTTAACTAAATCATCCTTTAAATTAACTCAAACTTCTTGGTATGACTGAAAATGAGTAGAAGCAGATATTTCTCTTCAACACTGCAAAAAGCTTCTTGACACCCAATTTAAATGGCATACAGCGTAACTATAATAAAATGCACAACAGTAACACTCAGCATTATAGAACTACTGACTATTAAGGAGGTTATAGATGGTGCAGAAAATGAGCAAAAGAAGTAGAGAGAATAATAATAATAATACACAGAGAGGGAGCATAAATAATGTACTATCTGCACAGGAAACAATTGCCTTTTCCCACAAACAAGGTCTAAAATGTGCTAAATGAACCTAGCTCACAGGTTAGAAAAGTAAGAGGTCAACTTCTTATCTATGTTTCAACTGGTTTTCCACAAAAGCAAAAGTTTTCTAAAATACCCTTTAAAAGTTAAACTCACAGTAGATTAATAACCACGTCTGACAGACAGCAATGGATCTGTAAACCACACATGCCCTTGAAAGCTCCCACACAGCTGAAGCCAGTGTACATGGACGGAGATTTTGTCAGTCTGTGCACACCATTCCCTGAACAGGTTACTCATTGTTCATTACAGGTTATGGAACAAAACAGGGATTTAGCTTGACTGTTTAACACTGTTCTCACCATTATTCGAAATACCTAACAGCCTCAGAACACTTAAATTGAAGATCAAAGACCACTACTTACAGATGCAAGTCATTCCACTATTTAATGTTCTCAAACAGCACTAGTTTTCTCAAAAACACAACACCAAGTAATTTTACTTTACCCTTCTTCCTACAAGTCTTTTATAATTATATAAACATCCTACCTCAGTGAAATACTTATACCATTAAAGTTGCTAAGCATCAGGAAAAGAAAAAAGAGATCTCACAAGGCAGGGAGTTATTTTTATCTGACAGCAATTGCACTACAACAGCACTTCAAGCTATGAATAGCTTGCAAAACAAATTTTAACAGTACATTGATTCAAAGATCAAAAGAATATTTACAACTGACATGTTTATTTACACAAACACAGCACAAAAGCATTTTATGTCAGAGCTAACCTAGAAATTTTCAGGCAAAAACTAATTTGCTAGACAAGCATAAAGGGAAATGAGACTAGTCTGTAACAGAAACTTGTTACCATATTAACTTTGAAAGCTCAGACTTTCCACCCAGGTATGGCAAAGCACAGAGCTACAACAAAAACGCACTTTGTGCTTAGACTAAGTTACCCAAAATCCGTGCTCATTAGGCCTTTTCTCTCCCACCATCTCCAGCAGCATTTACTTGCTTTCTCCTCTTCCCATTCCCTTTATTTGATTTCCAGCTCACAAAGGTCTTCCAGTTCAGTTAGCCATTATTCACTTGAAATTCTCACTATAGTCCATCTCCTAATGATGGCCCTATACCTCGGGGTGTTACCCAGCCTACGTTATCTTCCACCCTCTGCTTTTTCCTTGCCTCTAGCTGCACTTGTCTGTCAAACTGTGACACTCTCCCTCGTACAGCAGCACCCTTCCCCACCTCATCTTACTGTGACATACAAAACAGTAACTTATCAGAGATTTATAACGATTTGAATTTGTGGCCCTCATGGATTTCCTTAGATCTGTTCACACAGATGGTGCTGACAAGACAGCAAAGTATTTATTCTACTTACAGTGAGCAGCCATCTTATTCCTGTCTCTGCTCCAAGAGAGACAAAGCTGTATGATATACAGATGTACAACTAATCCTTACCAATAATGCTGGCTCTAGCTCTGCTGAGCAAAGCACAAGCTCTTGCAGCTTCCTTACTTACTGTAGGAATACCCCAGCTGGTACCTGTATATAAAACAGTACAAACTTTAATTCATATTATTCCCTAACAACATCCTTTCCCAGTTTGCCTCCAGGTCCCCGCTTCTCAGGCTTCACAAAGCTACACTTAAAATGGAATAGGGTCCTAAGACTTGCAAAAAGTGTGTCTAAGGACTGCTGAAAATTATGAAAACTCCTACATAGACAAATAAATAATGTCATTCAGCAACTCAAAAATTATCACCCAGATTTGAAAAACCTATTGGGATCATCTGTGTATGCTGTAATAAAGCCACAGGTAGATGGACAAACTACAGCAAGAATACACATACACAACAGAACAGCATTCAGAATTTGGTGGATATTGAAATGTTTTATTGAAGCACTCCATACAACTGATGCCATTGCACATTTATGGACATTACCTCAAAATATTTCTTGAGGAACAAATGAAGAACAAATCTTTAATGGATTAGAGTGACTAAAAAAAGACTCACACAAGACCAGGTGATCTTTTAGTTAAAATAGTTTTTACATTTTACAACATAAGAGTTACTAAAAATCTCTCCCCACTACAGAAACATACATTGTCTGATTCTTCAGCTAACTCAGAATAGTAGTGTCAGTAGCACTATACCTGGTACAGACCGGAAAAGAGTGAAAAATCCACTGAAATCTCTTAAGAGTCAAAAGAAAAGAAACACTTGCAGAGTTCCAAGCCCGAGTCTTCAAGATACACACATGATAAATAAATAGAAATAAAAATTCACAGAAATAAAAATTCTGTATTTAACTTACTTGTTTAATGCCACCTGTTTACATTGTGCTGTACAACATTCTGTAGACTGTAGCTGCCAATGCATTCCCTGATACAACCCAGGGAGTCTCAAGATATTACAGATTACTTTGCAGACCACAGAGCCATGGCTAATGGAAATCAGCTTTGTTAAGTCTTTCAAAAAAGCATTATAAAGGCATAATAGATAACTGAGGGTTACAACAGCCCTGACTCAGACTCAATTTACACTTACGAAGAACCACAACAGCAGAGTTTCCCTGGGATAATGGATATAACACACCCGGTCTATACTTCTCTTAGTAAAAGCCTTTTCATTTTACATTCAGACTTAATAATACCCCTTAAGCCTTCACCTAGCACCCTCTACTTAGAGGCAAAAGACCTATGGTAGCCAAATGGAAATAAACTACACCTTCTGAAACAGAAAAGTCACTACAGCTACCCAAACCCCTGAATTCTTGCTCTCCGGAAATTCTGAGTTCTTAATTTACAAAAGACACAAACAAACACTTCAAAAATTGGTAAAGAATGGAATTTCTAAAACTTCATGTAGAGACATCAGAGAGAAAATGTTGATTGGGTAGTCCCATCAGAAGGGGAGACGGCCAGCTTGGGAAGTAACAGGAAGCCAAGATAAACACCGATTACAGCCTCTTCAGGTTTTGAAAGTATTAGCTTTGATCTGACAGTCTATCAAGAAGACACAAAACCCCTAACTTCAGGGTTTATCAGCCAGGAGGCACAATACAGGTTAAAGAAAGTGTTCACTTTAGCAAACAGTAAATTCTGAATTTACAGGTACCCTGTTTTCCCTTAGAAGAATATTTCAGAGGAAAAAAAAAAAAAATCAACCAGATCTACTTGGATGGTGAAAAGTAGAAAAAGACATACTTCCTGAACTCTGCTGGAGTTTGCTATTACCTTTATTACTTCTACCTGGATGACATTCAAATACTGTGTTGGTAGTAGCAACAGGTATAAAAGTTCTGAGGCATAAAACTAGTTTTGTTTATAAACAAACAAGTTTCTCGCTTTCCCAAACACGGGTTTCTCCTTGCTATCTGGACTTTCCAATATGTGGCAGACTATTTCTATGTTACGTTCTCAGAAATCACAGATTACAAACATGCTGGAAATTCTGTGCTTGCTGGCATCACGGGAAGTTACTAAGGGCAATTATATCCAGGTCCGTTTAGTTACCCTCACCAAATTCACATGCCAGCATAATAAAAATGTATTTTGGAGACATATGGAAAATACAAAGTTCAGTTCTACTAATAAGATGGGAATCAGAAGAAACACTTGTCAACAGATGTATAGCCTGAGATGGACTAACTAAAGCAAATGTAGAACCTGGGAGAAGAAAAGAGAACAAGCCAAACAAACAAAACCCACACAAACAATTTTGAAAGTCAGTTTAGGTCATTTGCAGGATTGCGCAAAATAAATTGAGTACTCTGCTAGTATAAATGTTATGTATGGGACTGATTTTCATGTTGCTTAACACAATTAGCAAGGATCCTATTTCTAATATTTACATAGCATGTGTCACAAAGCATACACCCGTGTGCTTACTTTGAGTAGGCACCTCAATACTGAGAAAGAGACCCATGTTTCATAAACATAAATTCAGTTATTTTTTCCTCCCAGTCATTTGCTAGCACCTATAATAAATGCTCAGAGCAATGTAGAGATATTTCAGCCGCTCCAGCCAATGAGCCGGCTTCATTTGGAGCTTGGCTCAGATGCCTCTATACAAACGCCCATAGCATGGGGAACAAACAAGAGGAATTAGAGATGTGTGCACATCTACGGGGGTATGATATAACAGGCATCACAGAAACATGGTGGGATGGCTCCTACGACTGGAGTGTTGGAATGGAAGGTGACAAGCTCTTTAGAAAAGACAGGCCCAACAGGCGGGGAGGGGAAGTTGCTCTTTATGTTAGGGATAAGCTGGAGAGTATGGAACTTTGTCTGGGGAGAGGGAGCAGTTAACAGAGAGTCTGTGGGTCAGGGTTAAAGGGAGAACAGCTACAGGGGACATTACTGTGGGGATCTGTTACAGACCACCTGATCAAGAGGACTGTGTGGATGAAGCACTCTATAGACAGATAGGAAAAGCCTCACACTCACAGGCCCTTCTTCTCATGGGGGACTTCAACCACCAATACCTGTTGGAGGGACGGTACAGCCTGGCACAAGCAATCCAGAAGGTTCCTCGATTGTGTGAGAAGACAACTTCCTTCTGCAAGTAACAGAGGAGCCAACAAGGAGAGGTGCCACGCTTGACCTCGTGCTCACCAACAGGGAACGGCTGGTTGGAAATGTGACACTCCAGGGCAGCCTTGATGTAGCCATCGTGAGATGGCCGAGTTCAAGATCCTCAGGACAACGAGAAGAAGCAGCAAGCTCACTGCCCTGGACTTCAAGAGAGCAGACTCTGGCCTCTTCAGGAACCTGCTCAGTAAGGTTCCGTGGGATATACCCTAGAGGGCAGGGGGGCCCAAGACTGTTGATTGATATTCAGGGATCACCTGCTACAAACCAAGGAATGCTGCATCCCGACTAGAAGGAAGTGCAGCAGGAGGGCCAGGAGACCTCCTTGGATGGATAAGGAGCTGCTGAGGAAACTTTGAGGGAAAGAAGAGGCTTATAAAAGGCAGAAACAAGGACAGGTGGCCTGGGAAGAATACAGGGATGTTGTCCTGGAAGCTAGGGACCAGGTTAGGAAAGCTAAGGCCCAGTTAGTATTAAATCTAGCAAGGGATGTGAAAGAAAACAGGAAGGGATTCTGTAGGTACGTAGAGAATAAAAGACAGACTAGGGACAACGTGGGCCCTCTCCAGAAGCTATCAGGAGAACTGGTGACCCTGGATTTGGAGAAGACCGAGGTTCTTAATGACTTCTTTACCTCGGTCTTCACTAGCAAAGGCTCTGACCACACCACCCAAGTCTTGGAAGGCAGACACAGGGACTGTGAGAATGAAGACCTCGAGCCCGCTATAGGAGAGGATCTGGTTCAAGATCATCTTAAGAACACAAACATGCAGAAGTCCATGGGACCTGATAAAATCCATCCACAGGTCCTGAAGGAGCTGGCAAATGTACTTGCTAAGCCACTGTCCATCATATTTGAATAATCATGGCAGTCAGGTCAAGCTCCTGACGACTGGAAAAAGGGAAATAAAACCCCATTTTCAAGAAGGGAAAATGGATGACCCAGGAAACTATAGACAAGTCAGTCTCACCTCTGTGCCCGGCAAAATCTTGGAGCAGATTCTCCTAGAAGGCATGCTAAGGCACATGAAAATCAACAAGGTGCTTGGTGACAGCCAGCATGGCTTCACTAAGGGGAAATCCTGCCTGACCAATTTGGTGGCCTTCTATGATGGGGCTACAGAACTGATGGACAGGGGTAGAGCAGTTGGCGTCATCTACCTGGACTTGTGTAAAGCGTTCCACACTGTCCCACACGACATCCTTGTCTCTAAATTGGAGAGACATCAATTTGATGGATGGACCACTTGGTGGATAAAGAACTGGCTGGATGGCCGCACGCAAAGAGTTGTGGTCAATGGCTCAATATCCGGCTGGAGACCAGTAACGAGTGGCGTCCCTCATCTTTGTCGCTGACATGGACAGTGGGATTGAGCGCGCCCTCAGCAAGTTTGCCGATGACACCAAGCTGTGTGGTTCAGTTGATACCCTGGAGGGAAGGAATGCCATCCAGAGGGACCTTGACACGCTTGTGAGGTGGGCTGATGACGTTATGAAGTTTAACCATGCCAAGTGCATGCATTATTGGACTACCTGTACTGAAACCACTCATGAGGACAGTCTGCTCAGAAAATATAAAATGCCTACAGCTTACGGTATCATGTATTATATTCATCCCTATCTTTAGGTCCCCATTTTGGACCTCAGCAATGATTACGCTGATTATCATGAATGTGAAGTATACTTTTCAAATCTGACACAACATCAGTAGCATCCCTTTCAAAATCTCTGAAGCAACAGCAAGTTTTTTCAGAGATGCCTACTAGCCTATTATTAGCCAACACAAAGCACACAGAACATAATCCAAAATCACCGTCTGTCACCCATTTGACACAGCAAAAGGCAGGCAGAGACTATCTTAAAATGCGAGCGGTGGCAAGTTGTATTTCATAATGGACTTAATGACAATTGCAACAAAACTCTCACTTTTTTAGTCAAGGTATTCCTCTCCGAAGCAGTCATTTTATGATCTTTAGAAAGACAGCTGGAGAGGGCAGAGGGGAAAGGAATAACAGCATACAGTGTCCAGGTGCACTGCAGCAGGTTTAAAGTTAATAGCAATTTTGATCTGCCAGTTTTCATGTCAAAGATGGCTGCTTCTTTCTTGCATCCTATTTCCAACATAAGAATCTGTTGCAAGCACCTTCACAACTTCAGTCTGTTTCATAGCTATGACTGTTGATGACAAACACTGTTTTAAAGTATTTTGATTTTAATGATGAGTAGTAGCAGACCGAGAAGTGTAAGACTATCATATTAAAAAAAAAAAAAAAAAAAAAAAAAAGAAGAGAACCATCTTAATAGACTGTTTCCTTTATGTGGTCTCTCTACAAATTGACTTTTTGAAAACAATTGGAATCACCTGAAGAACTTCTACAACACATCCTTAAAACTGATCCCAAAAGCAAAGAGGGAAAACACAAAATAAAAGCAGCATGTATACAAAAAGGATAATGAAAGTTTATTATTAATTGTTTTAGCATAGAATTTCAATCTTTCTTGTTGACCCAAAAGCTTTATTTTATGAATTCCAAATGTATCTATTATCAGTATTCTTCTGCAACAGACATACTATGTTCTCTTGGATAGTCATGTAAAGTCATACAATTAAATGGAGATACCAGCAGACATGATAGGAGAAGATGAAGAAGTGTAAGTGAACATCACCTTCTGACATCTGTACGTGGTTCCTGTCCCTTTAGCTGAAAGTAAAATTGCCGATTAGAAAGAAAGAAAAAATACCTGCTATTGTTAAGTAAATATCTTCTTTGTGATAAATAATTTGCAGAAATCTCAGGCATATCAAAGTCAGTAACTGAGTTACTATAACAAGTTTGTGGATTCTTTAGATTTGAAAACCTTTAAAAATCAGTATTTAGGAACATCACTCTATAAGGAACAACTAATACACTTTCTGAATGTCCTGAAAGGTGTGGAGGTGAGCAAGGTTGATACAACGTATGTCTAATTCAATATTGAGCATATTTTATAAAGTGTTTTTCCAACAAATCTGATACCTGACTTTTTCAATCAAACCTAAAAATTTCAACTACATCCTTTTTCAGAACAGGAAGTTCTTATATGAGAAATAAAGTACACTTTAGAAAAAGTTTATCTCAGTTTTATTTCCAGCATACTGTTGCAAGAAGCTTTTCAAAACCAAGAAAACAGGTCTTGTAAAAATGAACACAAAACTAAAAATAAAAAAATTCACAGATGTTTCCAAGTTTTCAAAGACAAATAGAAGAGCTGGTTAATACAAGGGGAACTGCCTATTTATTTTGATAATTTGAAGCCCTTAGATCCTCTTGTGCAGGCAGCCAGCATTTGTTCCTCTTCAACTAGGTCCTTGCACAGATTACCATAAAACACTAATTCAACTTCAGTAACTTTAGACAGATTATAAACATATAAAGCATCCTAAACTCCAGTGAGGACCAATTAAAAGTCTTCTTTTAACTAAACATACTTATAAGAAGGTGGGGGGAAATACAAACACTAGAGATCAATGACCAAAGGAAAAGCTTCATTGCAACATTCATCAAAGACAAGCTAGAATGTCCAAAATTACATGAATCCTCATGGTAAAATCAGGCTGCTCTCACAAGAGGTATCCATATGTGAACTGATCCATTTTCACCTTCACAAGATCAAAAAGACCTGTTCTTTTCTTTCTAATGCAAGTTAGGGTTAGACTGCAATTTAATCTACCTGGAGGTAAGTGTAACCACAACACAGAAGCTGCAGCTGTGAGTAAATCTTCAACAAGGAAAGCTGACATGGTCAAATGTGAATGTGTTTTAATGACCTCTGTTACTTTATAAAATACATTCAATATATACGTATCAACTTACTAAGCCTAATAGCTACTGAATTTTTACCTCTAAGAAAATCTTACACTTCATGACACCACAGTACCACAAAATGCCAAACAGATTAAAATATCAAACTACATTTGGCTTCTCTGACAGCATGCTCTGTCAAGACCCAAATCAATCTCCTTCCGCAAGGAACCGCCAAATCTATGGTCCTACCCCAACCTATTCATACTCAGCTGAAAATATAATGTTCAAGGTTAAGGTCTTGCTTAAGTATGTCTTCAGTAATTGTTTCAATATCTTCCCTCCTCTACAGAACTGTAAGACAAGAAAAAAGAAAAGCCTCCACAATTCTGGGATACAAAAATGATGCTGAGAACACTCTCAAAAAGTTTTTTCTCATGTTTAGGTTCTAAGACAACAAGGAACTCCAAAATGCAAAACTGATTTTTGGTTTTGGCAGCAATAAAAGTCAGTAAAATCTATTATTATCTAGAGAATTATAAAAAGACAAACCTTCCATCTTCCTTGTAGCATGGTTTTCACATCTACTATCTGCCAGATTACAGAAGATTTTCAGTGCTACTGTAGACCACTCTGTTTCAAGACATATCTGCTTAGAGACATGATCCAGCTTCACCTGACAGGAATGCATTCAGAGAATGTATATACTGTATATACTATATAGACATATTTGTAATAACCAAAACTAAGAGATTTGTTTTTTTCAGGTACCCCCCTTAAATGGCTACAAAGGAATTTGAGATCCAGTCAAAAAATAACAGTTCTATCTACATAATTTGAAAAAAAAAACAAAAAAAGGAATTTCTGAAGACAAAATTTTAGAAGCCATTCATCTCTTTTACCAGTTAGCCCCTCAGAAATAGTAATAAAAAGATTAAAACAACATGCCCAGAAATTGTCAACATTCAAGACAGTCAAGTAAAACACCTGCTAGCGGAATACCCTGGATTGTCTCACATGTCAAAGGTTTCCCTTTCTTCAAGTCATCTGCAATGAAAATAAACTGGATTCCTCTTCTTTCTCTTCTCAGTAGATTAAGGGTTCATGCCAACCTATACCTAGGTAGCTCTTCGGTGCAAATCTCACCTTTCAAGTAAGCCATCACCTTCTCAACACAGAAGGTTGTTAACATCTAATTGTAATCACTGTAACATCTAATGACACATATGGAAATTAGTATCTATTTAAGAAAGAAAAGAAAAGCAGAGTGCAGTAGTGTTTATTATTGGAATACTGTGAAGTGAGAACTTTGATGTCTGACTGCAGTCCCTCTTGATTTCCTCTTCTGATGCTACTGAAATCATTAACCATTTTGCTGGAACATAAGTTGCAGTCTAATTTTAAACAGAAGTTAGTGAGGAAAATCTCTGAAGTGTCTGACCACAAAACACTAGAAATACTTTAGGAAAGCAAGCATACATATTCTACAAAGTACAGTACTGTTGATAAGAAACTTGTCAGGTATTTGATTAACCTGCCACTGCAATTAACAGCAATTGTTTTTGACTACTGAAAACACTCAAGCCAAATGCTATTACCCAGCTTTTTAAGCATGTGTACAGGCATGTATTACATAGACACATCTCTTCACAAAAATGGAGATAATTATAAAACCTAACTTTGCTGAAGAGGAGGAATTAACACATGCATGCTGCTGAACCCTTGTAAGACCCCTGAACAAATCAACACTTGAGAGTCTGACTGTTCATTTAGGAATGAAAAGACAAACTTCAGAGCCTAACTTTCAGCATGATTAAGTGTATACACATGCAGATAATGACTTCAAATATTTGCATGGCTCTTGCAAAGCCAGCTTCCACCAGGGCCCATTCTCTATTCTCCCTACTTGGTGCAAAATAAAGATATAATTTATTTATTCCATAAACTGCAAACTGATTTACACAGCTCCTGTCCCCAAGTATAAAATCTGACATGTATTTGAAAGTGTTTAATTAGAACCAGTGCTTGAATCCTCCACACCAGATATTTCAGTTTAAAAACCCCCAAGTCTTCCCCCATCAGTAAGCAAATATAGCTTGCATCCTGCCTAGATCTAACAACCAGAAGCTTACAACACAAACCATGCACATATTTAGCATCTCCTAACTGTGGGCTGACCCTGGCTGGCAGCTGAGTCCCACATAACCGCTCCTCCAGTCTCCTCCTGGAAAAGTGGAATAGCCAAAACAAAACCAAGTGATGCAAAATACTGACTCACTACGTTCCACAAGCAGACTGGTGCCCAGCCACTCCCCAGGCAATGACCAGCTACCTACCCCGGCCTTTGCCTCCCTTCTTACTGCTGATCATGATATTATACAGCATGGGATATCCCTCTGACCCACTGGGGTCAGCTGTCCTGGCTGTCCCCCTCCCATCCTCTTGCACACCTCAACCTACTCACAGGGTGAGAAACAGTCATGGTCTGAACACTGCACAAACACTGTTCAGCAAGAGATAAAACAAAGGTGTGTTATCAACACTGTTCTGGTCAACAGCTGAAGACACAGTACCATACTAGCTGCTATGAAGAAAATTAATTCTATTCCAGCCAGGTTCAGTACACTTCTCTTAAAAACAGTGAGAAAAACCTAAATCTGGTATGCCCTTCTAATACAGGCAAAGCAGGTGCAATATCAGCTGACTAAATAACAGGCAGAAGTTTAACTAGGCAACACTAAGACTACAATTCCCTCCTCTAGGCTTATAAAAATACTGCATATGCTCCCAAACACAACAGCTATCCTTCTTCTTCTAGAGCAGTCACAATTTAAAACACTATGTAAAAGCACTGTGCCACTTCAAATTAGGGAGCTGTACACTTGGAGGGATCTGCATCTGATCATTAATGTGGATGGATTTCCAGAGTCATGTTTTGGGTGTTTAAACTTACCCTAGCTTTCTTTCAGATTGTTCTTTTCAGAACAGGCCTCTCACTTGTTTCACCAATCCAGGTACAAACAATTTTCAAGTAACAGACTATCTTGCAACAATGCCATGTCAACATTTTCAGTGAGATAAAAGAAAACATTCACTCATTGCACTGTTCTCACATTAAACGGTAAAAGTTCCTTCATTTAGTCCTTAACATATAAACTGATAACATCAGCCACAGATTGCAGATGCTGCTAAAGCATAAGTCACAATCAAATATCCAGCACTGGCAAAGTAGTTTAAGGCTTTCTAAGTCATAGAATCACAGAACAGTTAGGGTTGGAAAGGACCTTAAGATCATCTAGGTCCAACACCCCTACCATGGGCAGGGACACCTCACACTAAACCATGTCATCCAAGGCTCTGTCCAACTCAGCCTTGAACACTGCCACAGATGGAGCATTCACAACTTCCCTGGGAAACCCATTCCAGTGCCTCACCACCCTCACAGGAAAGAACTTACTCCTTATATCCAATCTAAACTTCCCCTGTTTAAGTTTTAACCCATTACCCCTTGTCCTATCACTACAGGCCCTAATGAAGAGTCCTTCCCCAGCATCCTCATAGGCCCCCTTCAGATACTGGAAGGCTGCTGTGAGGTCTCCACACAGCCTTCTCTTCTCCAGGCTGAACAGCCCCAACAGCCCATCTTCATACGGGAGGTGCTCCAGTCCCCTGATCATCCTCGTGGCCTCCTCTGGACTTGTTCCAACAGTTCTATGTGCTTTTTATGTTGAGGACACCAGAACTGTACACAATACCCCAGGTGAGGTCTCACGAGAGCAGAGTAGAGGGAGAGAAATCACCTCTTTCGGCCTGCTGGTCACGCTAATTTTGATGCAGCCCATTATACGGTTGGATTTCTGGGCTGTGAGTGCACACTGAAGCCGGTTTGTGGTAAGTTTCTCATCGATCAACACCCTCAAGTCCTTCTCTGCAGGGCTGCTCTGAATCTCTCCTCTGCCCACCCTGTAGCTGTCCCTGGGATTGCTCCAACCCAGGTGTAGGACCTTGCACTTGGCATGGTTAAACTTCATAAGGCTGGCATCGGCCCACCTCACAAGCATGTTAAGGTCCCTCTGGATGGCATTCCTTCCCTCCAGCGTGTCAACCGAACCACACAGCTTGGTGTCATCGGCAAACTTGCTGAGGGCGCACTCAATCCCACTGTCCATGTCAGTGACGAAGATGTTGAACAGGACCGGTCCCAACACCGATCCCTGAGGGACACCACTCGTCACTGGTCTCCAGCCGGATATTGAGCCATTGACCACAACTGTTTGTGTGCAGCCGTCCAGCCAGTTCTTTATCCTTCAAGTGAAAGTAGTAAGTGACTGATACTGATCAGGACTGAGTAGCTACCTGGCATTTACCTCAACCCAGACTTCTCTACTGCTCAGCGCATTAGACATATTGAAATGCCAACGCGATACGTATGGAACGCTCCTCTTGCGGTAGAGACTCATTGCGGCTGAATGTGGAAGCACTCACGTGAAATCAAGCATCTACTGAAGTAAAAAATGGAAATGTGATGTGCTATGGTGTACAAGAATGACTGGTTAAACAGAAACCTCATGGTACAGCCCATGTACAAAAGGCACCCAGCCTGGCAGTTAAGGACTTTGTAAATAATACAACAACATGATGCTATCTAGTAAGACCATAAGGGCAGATGACTAGGAAAAATATAGCAGTAAGCAGCTTACAAGTGGTTAGAAGAATATCAGCAACAGACTAATTTCCCAGTGTGATGAGCAAATCCTGTAACACCCACAAATAAGAAAACAGCTATGAGTGTAACACCTCTCCAATTACAGAGATCTTGCTTATAGGGCATACAATGTTATCTTAACAGTCCATCACAAATAAGGGGGGTAGGAGGGTAAGAGAGAAGAGAAGAAAAAAAAAAGGGTTGAAATTCAGTAGCTTAGTATAGCATATAGGGGGGAGGTGAGAAAGACTTGACATGCATAATACTGGTTTGCACACAGGCTTAACAGCTCAGTCACAGTACCACACACCTGTGTGTTCCCAGCCTTATATAGAGTGTATACAGAGGAAGAGAATAGTAGTACACTATTTTATGTGTAACCTTCAATTTTTATATCTGAAAAGCATATAGGAAATCATTCTGCAATAATGTGTTATGAATATTTCTGGAATATAGATTACTGAAATTAATCTAAAACCTGTTTGCAAGCCAATAAAAACCCAGTTAAAAGTGACACATAAGTTGAGCATTACTTTTTTATTTCTTTACTCAAAGTTATGAGATGACAAATTGAGAATGTTATCTATGCAGAAGAAACAAAGCCACGCATTTACCCCAGACTACTTTCCTTTTCCCCCAGTAATGCAACACAGGAGTGACTACGTGTTGTAGTTATTATTTACTCTAACAGTAACAGTCATTCTTGAATACTGGCTGCAACACTCAGCCTGTTCAATTCAGCCTTGCAAAGAAGACCTGTTACATGCAGCTTAACTAACTGAGGTAAATGATGCAGTACCTGCACTACTTGAGGATCAAACAACACCTGAAATAATACCAATTAGTCTTCAGTTCCATGATTATTTCCATTCCAGCAAGTAGCAGCAATACCTTCTTATATACATTTTTAATTTTTTTTTTTTTTTTTAATAAAAGCAGCTTGCTATAGGAAGACAAAGGTCAGTTACAGCTTTGTTTAAGAGAACTTTGAAAAAACTGAGATGCATCACTAGAAAGGCTCTGACAATGTTTGTCTTCGCCTTACACGAGACAGCTTGACATGAAAGAAGGGACTACACCACTCTGGAAGTTATCCATGAATAAATAATTTAAAATACAGATTAGCCATGCTACAAGAGTGGGGACAGCCACACTAGCTGCATGCAAAACTAGGAAAGACAAACAACATTTATACACAAAGTCAACTTTATCCAGAACACTGCTTTCAAATCAGCATGTCCTCCAAAGAACACAAAAGCAGGATTTACTCCGCAGCAAAGAGGCACTTCACTGCATGGTGTGGCACACAGAACTGGGTTACTCCTTCTTCCACATCTCCTATCTTCTCTTACCCTGTAGTTTATTCATGGACATGAAATTAAAAAAAGGACCAAGAAGGTAGAAAGCTATGAAAGAAACAATTTTTCACCACAGACATTACACACTTTGTTGTTATTAGCCCCTGAACATTTGAGAAAAAGCATGTCTTTGTCAAGGTTTCAACACATTCATACATCATTCTTCCGACCAAAATGCAAATTCCCAGCAGACGCCTCTTCATGTTTCACTCATTTGTCTCATTTTCAAGCAAAACTTGAGAGCTTTTGAGTTCACATTAAGGCTGTTGCCAAAGCTTTTTTATAAAAAAAAAGGGAAAAAAACTAAAACAAAATAATAATAATAATAAAAAAATACTAATAAAAAAACATAAAAATATATTTTGAAGACTTTTCAAAACCTGTTTCTTACACAGGCAAAAAAACCTTGACTACTTCATCATAATATCAATTTCCCTGATCTTCGTCGCAATGAAAATCCCACCCACACCCTGAATGTTTTCAAAATTCTTATTTCACCTTTCAGAAAAATCTCTTCAGGATTAAAGTACGGGGTTCAGTAACAAATCCAGGCACTCATATTTCTAATAAGAATAAAGAAACTACATTTTAGGACTAATCTGATCCACACAAAACAGCATATCTGAAGCAGGCAAACTAGCTCCCTAATAACTTATTTCAATATGACAAAAAATTTAAACTGCACACCTTCACAATACCTATTCGGACAAAAAGCTACACTGTAACATTACATCTTCAGCAATAAATGGAAGTTTCTGAAGACCGAAGATAAGCAGCAAAGATACAACATAATTCGTGTACCCTAAAAGGTGATTTAACATTACTTCACTCTCACAGATGAGATTTTAGTCTTCACCAAAGAAAGGGTAAGTAAGCCCAGAAATATTTACTGCTGCAGTAGACCACAGTGCATGATGATTATTTCAGCACACCATAAATAAGTTTTCTTTTAGCAAGTAAGGAATTAGTTACAGACCAAATAAATATTTTATCTTATTAGGTACCAGGTCTCAATAGCTGCTTCAATTTGTTTTGTTGCGGCACACTGTATAGACTGTAGAAGCAGATGTGTGCATTGCTGTATTTGAACAGATTCCTAACATGTATCAAGACAGAACTCCAAAAAGGAGTGGAAAAAAAAACAAACCACAAAGCAAAAAAAAACCCCACAAAACAGTTAAGAGAGCACAGCCACTTAGAAACCTCTCAGTGTACTACGGGACTGACTTACGAGACGTCTGGAAGAGCTGCAATGAACAAACTGGCCCGTACTCATATCTCATTTGTCATTTTTAAATAAGCTAACTTTTAACATTTACTAATCCCTTCTTTTGGGAATGATGACCTCAGATGCTTCAGTATTTCTACAAAATAACCTCCTTTTTATTGTGGCTTTGACCTATCCTACCACAATACTATTTTTAACCTTATACAGCAAAGTATTTTATTTCAGTGAGTATTTTTTATTCCTATTGCAACAGGGTATTGCTCTACTCTAAATGGACGAACACGACTCTCCTTCCCAAGCATGTTTCTGAAGGGTTTCCAAATAAGTGTAGGTGTTCTTGTGATGCTCTCTGAAGAATTCTGGTAACATATTTTGTTCCAGTATATTACCTGCTCCCCCAAGGACACCGCATCTGTCATGTTACGCAAGCATGCGCATATTTCAGCACATATCCCTTATAACCTATCTTGACCTTGGAATACAGATGTAGTTACATTTACACAGAATACATTTACACAGAATAGAAGAAAAACGACTGGTAGAAAAGAGAAGCCAGTACACATACATCAAGTACAATTTAATTAGGCCAAAGAGGGAAAACAAAAGAGGAAAAAAAAAAAAAAGAAGGAAAGAAAACAACTACAAAAAAAGGCCACGTTCAGAACCATGTGCTAATACAGTTAATTGTGTTCAAGCACTGAACGGAACAGAATTCAGGTGTGCCGCGTTCTAGGACAGACATTCTCACCACCAACCCCATACTGCAGCAACAAGCAGGCAACAACACACAAGTTCTGCTGTGGTTGTCTACAAACCTGAAAGCAGGTTTCAGATACATACCTGACAATCTCCTAGAAACACTGAACTCATCAACCCATCACTGCCTGAAACACTCTCTCCTAAGAGTAAAGACTGCCACCCACACTAACAAATTGTAAGTGGTCACTCCATACACGAGGCATTTTGTGTATATTTACATGATGTTATGCCATATTCACCAGTGTTTAACTTTAGAAAAAAAATACACCAAACCCTGAAAGCTAAGTTCAATGCCTATATCAGTGACTTCTGAGAGAGAAGCTATTTTTAGGGAAATACGTTCTTTGGCCAACTCTGACTTTTTTTTTCTTAATTATTATTTTGTATTTATTTAAAACTCAACATTAGATTATTGTATCCTGGTGGAATGAACAGGAAAGATGTTAATCAGCTGTAAATTTACTGGCCTTCAGTTGAGCTTGTAGCTCACACACTTGCCTTCTCCTTTCCCTTAGATTTTGTGTAGTTTTACAGTTCTACTTTACAGACCCTATAGGCTTTGCTCTGCTTGCCGTCATGAGAAAGTCTCACACAGATGTCACAGAAAATCAGTTCTACTGGAAGTAAAAATCTTGTAAAAAGCACTTCCAATGTGTAAAGTAAGTAAATTTTGCTTACTTAGCATTAAAACAATAAAGAGCAATAACAAAAAAAAAAAATCACCTTTGCAAACGAGTCTATCATTTTATTTCCGATTTCAAAAGGAAAAAACAGGAACAGTGTTTTGCATAGCACAGCTTGTACACAGTGGTACAAGCAGACCCAAAACCAAAAATACAAACCCTAATGATTCATTCATGATGCATTCAAAAACAGTGCATGCTACAGTTTCTGCAAATAAGCCCCCTAACTTAGATGATATTATCATTCTTTTTGTCGGATGTCTCAATGCAAAATCCCAAGGCATTTATAGGTGTCTGTGCCACTGTAACCTTCCAGTTCCTTTTGCCACACAAAGAAGTCCTTGGTCATCTGCAGTGTGCACCACTGCTGCACTTAGCAAAGTTAGATTATTTGAAATTTTAAGGCATACCAGTGCAAATCTGCATTTTTAGGCCAAATATTAACTATTAACTTTTGATTTTATGATGAAGAGTTGCATCGTATATTCTTTCTAGGGAGAAAGAATCTTTAGAGCCTAAAGCCCACAGATTCAGCAGATTTAGCACACAATCCACAGAAAAAAAATAGCAGAAAGATCACCCAGCTTATCTCACCTTCCTCGAGGCAAGATCACCTAGGCAATCTGCGAGGTATCTGTCTTGTCATATCCATCTTACTTTCCTGCAAATATTCAGGTGTGTAGAAAGAAAAGCATGCATATACACAAGTCCTCAATTCAACTACTGAAAGTACACATCACTGAACATCTACAAAGTTTACCAGGATGCCATGACAAGGTCCATGTGAAAAAATAGGAAAGAATATGGCCTAAGATACACAATCAGTGAGAGAAATAATATATGCTACTGCAGCAAGTATGTATACAGATATAACCACATGCATTAAAAAAAACCAAATGTCAACCAGGACTACTCTTTAATCTATTCACTACCAAACCAGAAAACCTATTTTAGATGCAACACACTTTCAAAAAACATATAACCTACCAGCTTCCCTCCTCCAGTATTCTGTCCTAATGAACATGAACAGTTTTAAGAGACTTCCACCCAAATCAATGAACTGGCTTCATTAATGAACTTACCAAACACACACACACACACACACACACACAAAAAAAAGGCAAATAGGTTGCTTATAAAATTCATTGTAACTTGTAACTAAGACATACTATGCTTCACAATACACCAATTCAGATTAAACTGTTTCCCCAACAGGTCAGTGTGCACACTTTTAATATTGATTACCTCTTTCAAATGAAACAAAAATCCAACATGCTGCCAGCAGTAAGCCTTCCTCAATTACTGTCATTCACAGTATCATAACAACTAACTTGCAAATTCGGTAAAACCACAGAATTATATAATAATGCCATTTCCCCATTTTGACACACTTCTCATTACTCAAGACCCATTTTTGTCATATATCCCTCCCTCAATTTTAAGGCACTGTTCACATGCATTAGCCTGGAAAGTCTTAGTAGAATGTAAGATTAGAGCCCTTAGCGTGGAACGTCTTAGCAGAATGTAAGATTAGAGCCTCAGAAAGTAACATTAGATCCTAAAGCATCCGAGAACCCCATAACTACCAGAAAGTTGTGTCTGACAGAATAGGTAAGAGTTGACAAGACATTAGAGCCATGGGTAAATTGTAGGAGGTGTATAATTATTACAGATCTAGCCAGACCTCCCACCAACGCTGACAAGAGGCCCTGGTCCTCACCTCCAGTCTCCTATATTGCCCCAACCTCTATTCTGCGTTCCTTGAGAAGCTACAATATAAGAACTCTTCTGCAAACCCTATATCCAAAGGGCAATCCAAACTCTTGGCCAGGGCCCTCCTCCCCAAAATCCAAGCACCTTCCCCATCTCCCCCAGAGCACTGAGCCTGTTCCAGCATCCACACCTACCCACAGCAACATCACGCCTCTGCCCCAAACCCGCAGCAGCATCCACCTAGGAGCGCCCTTGCTGCCATCCAACCCATACCCCGGCACCACTTGGGCTCCCCTTTCCTATAAAAGCTCTTCATAAGCCCCCGAATAACCGGTGTCCCCTCAGCCGTCCCGTTCCCGTCCTCCTTCCCCACAGCACCACCGGGCCTCCTCAGCCAGCGCCTGCCCACCGTCCCTCACCTCGTCCCGCCCCGGCCCCGCCGCCACGGCCCCAGCCGCACCTCACGGTCCTTGAGGCCCAGAAGCAGCACCTCCTCCATAAGGGTTAGCCGCGTTTCCTTGGAGTCGCCCTTCTCGTCGTCGCCAGACTCGTCCCGGCGGCCTTCATCCTCCGAACCGCCCCCCGCTCCCCGCTCCTTGTCGGCGGCGGCACTGCGGGAGGCCTCGGTCCGGCGCTGCACCAGGCCGGAACTGCGCTGGGTCAGGGAAGTCATGCCTGGAGGCTGCGGGAGGGCAGAGGCCCGCTGAGGGGAAAGGCGACAGCTCGGGGAGAGTTGAGGAGAAGAGACCGGATCCACAGCCGCCTCCGCCCTACCCGCACCGGGACAGCGGCCGGCCGCGGGGAGTCATGGGGAGCGGCGCAGCGGGGAGGCGGAGGCTGCGGGGGCCGACGTCCCCCCCTGCGGCGGCCGAGCTGGCGGAGGCGGCTTCTCCTCCAATATGGCGCCGCGGGCTGATGTCAGCGGAGGATGTGGCAGCGCCGGGGAGACGGAGGGAGGAGGCACCGGAAAGGGCAGCGGGCGGGAGGAGCTCCGCGGGGCGGGGGCGGGGCGCCAGCGGCCGGGGCCCGGTTTTGACCGTTCTGGCCGTTACCTGGGGCTGCGGAGAATGGGTGTTCCAACGCTCCGGGAGACGGGCAGGCCGGTGCCATGGCCCGGGGGAGCGGGTGCTCCGCTCTCTTAAATTAGCGGGGGGGGGGTGTCCTTTAAAAAGTGCCTTATTTACAACCTTAAGCCAGCTTGATTTAGTTCTTAGCCACAAGGCCGTGTCTGACGGCTAGTACAGTTCCCCCCAGGGATCTCCATTTATATATATATGTATCATGTAATCATAGACTCAGAGAATAGTTAGGGTTGGAAAGGACCTTAAGATCATCTAGGTCCAACCCACCTGCCATGGGCAGGGACACCTCGCACTAAACCATGACACCCAAGGCCTTGTCCAACCTGGTCTTGAACACTGCCAGGGATGGAGCATTCACAGCCTCCCTGGGAAACCCATTCCAGTGCCTCACCACCCTCACAGGAAAGAATTTCCTCCTTATATCCAATCTAAACTTCCCCTGTTTAAGTTTTAACCCATTACCCCTTGTCCTGTCACTACAGTCCCTAGTGAAGAGTCCCTCCCCAGCATCCCTGTAGGCCCCCTTCAGATACTGGGAAGGCTGCTATGAGGTCTCCACACAGCCTTCTCTTCTCCAGGCTGAACAGCCCCAACAGCCTATCTTCATACGGGAGGTGCTCCAGTCCCCTGATCATCCTCGTGGCCTCCTCTGGACTTGTTCCAGCAGTTCCTTGTCCTTTTTATGCTGAGGGCACCAGAACTGCACACAATGCTCCAAGTTCAGTTTTTCATCAACCAAATGTGTGTATACATATATATGTGTGTGTACATATGCTTACTGGCTAAGCTACGGTGAGCTCTCACATTCTTTATTTCAAACTCAGGAGATGGAGTCCCTCTGCTCTGCTGTCAGTGAGCGTCTCTTCAAAACTTTAGCCCTATTGACTGGGGCACACCAAAAGCTCTAAAGAACTACTTAACAAGGCTACATCCTGTATATGTTTCCATATAGTGTGTTTTATTGAGGCTTGTGAGCCCAGAGAAGCTGCGGCTGCCCCATCCCTGGCAGTGTTCAAGGCCAGGTTGGACAGGGCTTGGAGCAACCTGCTCTAGTGGAAGGTGTCCCTGCCTGTGGCAGGGGGCTGGAACTGGATGAGCTTTAAGGCCCCTTCCAACCCAAACCAGTCTATGATTCCATGATTCTATATATCTAAGATACAAATAAAATACGTCTAAAAATAATAAAGAATTAGTTTTTAGACGCACCCTGTTTACCAAGAGCTCCAAGTCACTTTGTAAGTGACTTTAGCCTCCATGGTTTCCCACACCCTCAATTCTATCGCCAGGCTGTTGTGGCTTGATGATAATTCAGTGTACCTTCTTCAAGATCACTGGTAAGAAGGAATAGCAGACGGACAAGATTGATCCCCAGAGGAAATGAATCACTCACGCAAGGGTTCACTGATTGACAGACAAAATTGATCCCCAGAGGAACTGAATCACTCCCGCAAGTGCTCGCTGATTGTTCCTCTTCTGTGTTTTGAGACCTGTTAATTATTCACAGTCCACTTTACTGTATGGCATTCTGCGGTTTTTATATTCCTAGAATTTTTAATTAAAATGATTTGCTGTACCAGTCAAATGCCTATCTGAAGCTTAGGTTTATAATATCACTGCTTCTTTCATCAAATGAACATTTGCCTAAAGGAGAGATACCACAATTGCATTACAAGATCTGTTTTCTGGAAATATCTTTTATGAGTAGTAATTATGCTCAAATAGTCATTAATTTAGACCTACATGAGACATTGGATATTTTGCTGAGGATCACAATCAAGATGATAGGCATGTAATTAACCTGGGTCATCCCTTTTATTTTCTCCTAGCTTTCTATATTAGCTTTCTTCTGTTCTTTAGGTCTCCCAGATTTACTGAGAATCATAATCTCAATTGAGATCAGAAAGAGGTTCTATAATGCCCTTTTGAAAACCTGTATACAAATTATCCTGGCTTAATGATGCAAATTACCTAGCTTCGCTACTGCTGTTTAAATTTGTCTTCAAGTATGCTGTTAGACAAAACTGTTTAATCTTTGTCCTCTATTATAATACTTACCTGTTTCTCAGGTAAATGAGAAAGCCTATTAACTGAACACATTTTTAAAGCACTGTTAAGAGTTCTTACATTTTTAGTGTAGTGATATCATTGTTAGGATTTGCCTTGTATCTACATTCAATTCCCTGTTTCTTTCTGTTGGCAAAAATTTCACATCACCAATTTCCTTTAATTCCTAGGTTATTTAACAAAGCAATAGTATCTTCTCCTTTCTCATCAATAGAATGCACTAATTTGGGCTGTTACCATTGTTTTCACCTTCCCACCACACTAGTATGGCATTTTAACTACGTTTGGCTTTTTTTCTAATTGCATTTTAAGGCTTAACTGACAGAATGTTCATCAGCAACTAGTAGTTTCTATTTCCTTTGTTTGGGTCCTTTCGTCAAGGGCCAGAAAATACTCATAATTATTTTCAGTTTTGTGAAAAATCACTTTTTAAAAAGCAGCTGATTAAGTTACTGATTTGCCCACTTTTTATTACGAAAGTGATAAAAATGTAATCACTTGTAGGTGAATAAGAATTCTCAATTTTGTTGATCGATTTCAGTTTTATTAGGATGAGGTGCACTATGAAGTGCCTTGTATTTGGCAGTCACTTTTCTGGCTTAGAAATTCAGCTGTTTGCACAAATTAAATAGTGTAATTTCAAACAAATATATTTTCTCATGATTAACTTCCATTCTGATTCTTTATCTAATGAACCTAATCTAGTAAATTCAGTGTGAATCAAATTAAGAATGCATATAATTGAATTTTGAGCCTACTAAATATTTTTTTAACACCAATACAATGCTGACAGAGAAAATCAAAATCTGAATGAAGAGGATCACAAAGACACATTTCAGCACATGATTTTGTTGGTGTTGATCCCTTCTACACCACTGAGAGTTGGTATGTTAGCAGGGACTGTTCAGCTTGCTAGATCTCCACCTAGGAGATCCTAATGTACTGTGTTGTAACCTTCTTTGCTGCAATTTGTTTTACAGTACTGACCTGTATTTGAAAAATATTACAGAGTCAGATGTGGCTCTATCAGGAGTTCAGAAGGCTATAACACCCCATAGTGCATTTGGCACTGGCCAGTGCAACATGTGGGTCATGTCATTTGTGTTGTCACTAGGTACAGACTCCCCTTCCTCCCTCCATCCCAGTCCCAGTGGTATCCAGCCTGAGAGCTGAGGCCCTAAATCCTTTAAACATTGTGTGAAGAAGTAATCATGCAAAAGCATAAGCTGTAGTCTATAAATTTTTTTTTTTTTTTTGTCTTGCAGTAAATTCACCTTCTAACACACGTGTTTATTCTTAAGCCTGTATCTGGCAGGATTTCTATTAAGAGTTGCTGATGACTCTAAGTTATCTTTACTAAACGCAGTAGTCTTCAAAGTAGCTAGGTTTTTTTAACTATTACTAGCCCACTGAGGAGTTGAAATGAAAGGGAATGAATTCTGGGCTCTTATTTTGTACTGTGCTAGTTGTAATTGCCATGATTACTTCACCGTAGGAGCAGGGCGTACCTCAGTGATGTCAGCAGAAAAAGTGATTGACAAACTGGTTGCAAACATCTGTCAGGACAGCGGGTCAAGCAAAGAGTAACTTTACTGAGCAGGAGGTCACATGCTATTAGCTATCCACAATTGTATCGCAACTTGAACATCACAAGCATGATGCACAGCTGGTTAAAGCAAGTGTTTGTAAGAATTCTCAAGCTAACAGATGTGCCAGGCTCTGAAATGTAAGATGTAGTGGGCAAATTCTAGTGCTACAGTCGTGGCATCATAACAAGATACTGCTAGGCAGATTTTGCTCTTGCGGGGCAATTAAATTAATAGCAAGTGCATGTTTTGAAGTTGACAGCAAGAAGGCAGCACTTGTTTTCTAGAAGGCAGCTGCTCACTCTCCTACAGCTTCACCTTCCAGTGGTTTCACCAATCAAGCTTGTTCACATTCCTGCCTGTGTCTTCCATTCCCTCCCAGTGAAAGTTTGACACTCCCAATTATGCCACGAAAAACAAGTGTCAGGTGGAGCTGTGGCCCAAATCTGGCTAAGGATCTCACTTAAAAACAACAGGCAAAAAAAGGCATGGTTTCCCTTATCATTTCAGGGATCTGTTGCCAGGGCAGCCTCACAAGCAGGCACTGTATCATTACTGAAGGAGCACTGAGCTTAAGTACAAAATATGGAAACCCAATGGCCAGGAGCAAAGGGCTTTAAAACCATGCTGATTAAAAGCATGCTGCTTGAGTGCTAGAGTAGACATCAACGCCAGAAAGCAACTGGAAGGTACAAACTATCTTGAGATTTTTTCTACCCAATATTATCAGTGTTATCTCCAAGAACAGGATTTTCATTTCCAGTGAGAATCCAGATGCTGAAAGTTACAGAGTGACAAGAGGAGGAGCTCAAAGATACGGGACAAGAGAACTGAGTGGACTAATATGTGGTAATGTAAGTGGAAAGAAACTAGGGTAATGATCAACTGATTGTGGAAATCATGCGTAGTACACAGTGGTCACATAATACAGAATCACAGACTGGTTTGCGGTGGAAGGGACCTTACAGTTTATTCAGTTCTAACCCCTGCCAGAGGCAGGGCACCTTCCACTAAAGCAGGTTGCTCCAAGCCCAGTCCAGCCTGGCCTTGAACATGACCAGAGTTGAGGCATCCACAGCTTCTCTCGCCAACCTGTGCCAGAGTCTCACCACCCTCACAGTAAAGAACTTCTTCCTAATGTCTCATCTAAATCTATTTTTTTTCAGTAAAAAAAGTTATTCCCCTTGTTCTATCACTACATGCTGTGGAGGCATTCTCACAGGAGAATGGATAATTGGTACATGAATTCTGAATAATCCTGAAAGATATAGCAAGGCCATGAGAGGCCTGAGGAAGCCTAAACAAGCAAGATGAGAAGAAGCTGGATTTTACTGAGTTAATGAAAAGTGTGGACTGTTGGCAAGCTTTCCAGGTCCAGTTCTCACACCTGTACTTAACCAATTATATGTTAGTCACTAAGGGTCTTCAAGACATGTATCCAATCATAATATGCCAAATCACTGTAAGTACATGTAAGAAACAGTATTTAAGGGGTTAAGGCTTTGTAATAAATGGCTTTTGTCTGATCATATTGATCTCTGACTGAGTCCATGTATTTTCTGCGGCAACATGCCTTTGTGAAAAGGGCATGAAGTGACTGGACAAGGGGAATGTTTTTTTTCCCTCTTTTTCAAAATTTGTTTGTTCTTACTATTCTCTCTTTTGGTTTCAGCTTTACATGCTTTACTAGTGCTGTTTTTCTGGTTACTAAATAAATCCTTCACTAGTCTGTGCAGACCAGCTGGGATTTTTTTGTTGTTGATTTTAGGAATGAACTTTCCAACACTAGTAGCAAGTTTTTCTAAGTGAAAAGCACTTACTGATATGGCTTTTTCTGTCCATAGAACAAACCCTTTCTTTGACAGCTTTTAATGCCCAATAGTCAGATATCATTTAAATTACCAGTTTACAAAATCAAAATTTGCCAATATGTCTTTTTCCCATGAGACTCTTTAAGGTTCCCCCTTGGGATGATTTAAGGATGTTTTAGGCTTCTCAGAAATATTGAGCATTGTTAACTTTTAGTGGCATAGCGCCAGCTGTTAATGCCTAGCTCTTATAAAATTAGATGCAGTCACTAAATCAGTAATAAGATTTAACATCAAGGGGCTCGAGCGAAAAATTAATGCTGCTTTTAGTTGTTGTATGTACAAAACCAATAAATTGTGGTTTTTTAGAGACAGAGTTGCAGGCATGTTAGAAAAACCAAAGGCAGATATGTAAAGGTGTTATTCACATTTGCCTATTTCAAAAAGGTTTTCTTCCTTTCAGGAATTTCCAGATCCTTCCATTTTCTCATCTCCTGTGGAATTGAAATGATTGCTAGTTTCTGAAATTTTTGTATTGTAATAGCATCTTCCTCCTTGTACCTGAGTGATACTGTTCAGTATCAGGAATCTGTACTGGTGTTTTAATGTTACAATTATAGTACTGAAATCATAAGGACAAAAGTATCAGGGAGTATGCTGTTTGTAATGAAGTTGCACTTTTATTTCTACACTGAGGCAGTTCAACCAGCATCACTAGGAAAAATGTGCAC
This sequence comes from Pezoporus wallicus, assembly GCF_028554395.1. Lineage (NCBI taxonomy): Eukaryota > Metazoa > Chordata > Aves > Psittaciformes > Psittacidae > Pezoporus > Pezoporus wallicus. The sequence continues at coordinate 1,204,395 of NW_026642642.1, forward strand.
ATAACTTACCTTTCACTGGGTAAAACTGAGTCCCATGAAGCCTCCACCAAAACTGTCATTGGTAGTTGGGCAAAATTTGCAATGTATAATTCCATGAACTTTATACAAATTCAGTTTTGAAAAATCTTTATTTCACTTCTTAATGTAATAAATGCTTTACTATCTGTTCCTTGAAAAGTGCATAAATACTCATCAGCTCATTAAAAAAGTACATAAAGCCAGATGGTGCAAAGAAAATGATTCCATAGAGCTGTAATTTACAAGATAAATAGTGATTAGAACAGTATTCTTATATAAATAGAGAGTACTCGTGTCATTCAGAAATGTGTGTAGAATAAATGTCAATTACTTTTGGTAGGTTTACACACTCTTGTTATGACCAAAGACCCACACAAATAGAATCTGGTAATGAGTGGTAATTTTAGAACAGTAACTGTGAGGCAGAGCCATGAGGTCAATCAGGGAGAAGAATAAGGATTCCCGGAACTAGTGTTCATATCAACTCAGCAAAGGTGTGTGAGCAGCTGGGACAGCAGCAGCCATCTCTGAACATTTATAAGGACTGTGGTAAAGGAGACTAAGCTGCATTTTTGTCTTACCTTGTTCCCAAGAAATCAGCTAAGCACATTGCAATGTCTGTTCTGCTCCTGGCAAAGGTTGCACACCCTGCTTGTGCAATTTGGTTTGTACTTCTGATGGCAGCCAAGAGGTGGTCATCGCAGGGAGGGCCAGAAGGTTTTTAAGTCTGACAAATGATATTTCCTTCCATAATACCGTCCATCCAGGGTGCAAAACCACTGATAAACATTTGCAGATTAAACATGCAGACATCTCCAGGCTAGGCAAATTCATTCATGAGTCAAACGAGGATGGAAATATGTCTAAATAGTATGTTACATTTGAAGTTGGTTTTGAAAAAACAGAATAATAAAACTTAGTGCGAGTCTTAGAGAGCATTATGTCTTACTATCTTGTTGTAAACTTCCTTGCACGGTTGTTGCCATCGCGAGCCACTAGAAACCAAACATGGATTTGATTGTGACAGAGGGAGAAAATTCCAGAAGATATTTTTTGTAGGGGACACACTTGCTTTTAACTGGGTGAGTTCAGAAGTGAGACTGCCCACTCAGCAGCACAGCACTCCACCAGCACTGCCGCTTTTGTTTTAACCTGCATTCTGGCCACCTCCATTCCTGCAAGACAAAAGCTTGAGTGTATTATCCCCATTTTTCCATAGGGTTAAAATGAGCCAGATGTGCAGACTGATTTTTGGGGAGTTAATTCTGCACTGGATTATATCTGTGCAACAACATCTACCTTAGGAATTATAAAATAATATTATTGCTAGATCATTTCTATGTGGCGGCTTTTAAAGAGATTTCGCTGGCTAACACTTTTCCATCCATTCAAATATTTATTAATAGGTTTGGTGCAAAAGTGCTGTTATTCAAACATAAACTTGTTTCTGTTCAGTGGAATAAGTACATTTTCGTAAGTACTGATTGCATTTAGGAGTTCATTAATGATTTATAAATATGTAAGAACTCCTGCTATGTACTCATAGGACTAACTGCACATGGCTTAAGTAAAGATGATGTACAGTATCTAACCATGAGACCCAGAAGGGTGTGATGATGTACAGTATATAACCATGAGACACAGAGGGGTGTGATTCTAGAATGTCTTTTGTTTTTTAATATTAGTATTTCTAGCAATCACAGTGGGTTCATACAGAGCAGAAACCTGACAGTTTCTGATGGTTTTCTATGTAGATAGTTTATAGATAAACTTCTGATATTTTTCTGAACTGTATTTTCTGAACTCTCAGAAAAGTCATGATAAAGCAATAATTTTACAATCAGCTTTGTACATCTATAGCTTGCTCATATTTCTGCCTTTGGTGGATTTTTTTCTCCCTAAAAAGTAGATGGAGAAAGACAATGATATCTGGGGCTTCACTTGAAGATAAAAAGAGCTAAAACAGCACCAGAAATACACAGTATAGCGGGAAAAGTTATGTGGTTTTTGGTTTTTTTTTCCTAGGGACCCTGAATGGGGAAGTGGGACTCTACAAATGCCTCAGTGACTCCAGAGCAAACCAGTAGCTGAATACATTCCCCTGCATGCCTGGACATGCAGCACACCATTAGAGACCCGACGAGCCTGACAAGAATAGAGTCAAAAAACTTGGCACAAGAAAAATTCTCCAAAATACTTTTCTATACCTGGGAGGAAAAGGAAATAAAGTCTAAAATAAGTGCTTGCATAGCTTATTCAGATGTATGGACTGCTGTCTTGCAAATGGCCACTTATTTTTGCATTATCATATTTTTGGTTTTTTAAAGGTACTACGCTGTTGCAAATTTAGCTTTGAACAGGGCAGAAGAAGCTTTCCTTTTCTCCTGTATCCAGTTACCATTAAATTAAAACTTCAAGCTAGGACATTGATAGCTGCCTGCATCAAAGCCTCATGCTTAGAATAGGAGCAGTTGTTGCAAGTGGCCATCAGGTCACTTTCCCATGATGATGCAGGCAGTTGCAGGACTAGCTATAAAACATAGCTTACCTTTGGGGCCTCCCCAGAATCCGGCTCCCACAGCTACAGGAGGTGGTCTGATGCTCAGAACAATAAACTATGTCACAGAAGCCAGGATTAGACCTTCAGGACTCCAGTAACTTCCCCAGAGAGGAGAGATTAAAAAGGATCAGCAGCTGAATTATTGCTGGCTACAAATTAAGACAGAAGTTAGAAACAAAATCTTAGTGAAGAATCCCAGCTGATGACTGTTAGTAGAAATACATTCAGCAGCCTAAGAGGTTGGCCCTGGCACGGTCCAGGAACCTCCAAACAACACAGATGCACCTTAGTGCGATGGGGAGTGAGAGAAGCTGTTCAGTGTACTGGTACTTTCACTTGCACAGACAGTGAGTCAAGATCTCTGATTTATAAGTCATCTTCAGAAGAAAAAATAAATCTTTCTGCTCTTCCTCAGATGCAATAAATGATGTCTGCGCTTTCCATATTTCATAGGTTCAGTTTAGGTTTCACAGAATCATGTAGGTTGGAAAAGACCTTTTAGAGTTGAACTCTTCACCCAAAACCACCAAGTCCACCACTAAACCTTGTCCCTAAATGCCACTTCTGTATGTCTTCTGAATACCTCCATGTCACACTGATGAGTCAGCCATCTGTATCAAGGTATCCAGCTTTCATATGCATGGTCTTCTCTCACCAAATGTTTTGCCTAAGGTTTGTCTATGCACCAGCTTAGTTTGCCAAAGGGTAAGCCAATAATTTTACTTAGCAACTACTTGCTAAGCAGTTAAGTTCTTCAGAGAGGAAAACAAGAAAAAATCCTTTAAAAATCCCCCCAAACTAAAACTAGCCTCACTGTTCACAGCCTAAAGAGTGGAGCAGCAAATGCAACTCTTGTGTTTCTGCAGAACAAATGCCTGAGCAGAAGACACTTTTCCTGGCCTTAAGCATCAAAATGCATCTATGGCTGAAATCCAGTGAGATGATTTCTCACTGGTTACAGTAGGGTAGCAGGACCAGGCACTCTGCCAAAGCAAAGAAAGCGCTCCCTCCCTATCCTGGAAGCGTGATCCCACTCTGACAAGCAAATTTAGGACTTTCCCTCTTCTTTAAACCAACGGGGCTCTGTTTTCCTAGCTGCAAACTCAGCCTGGAACTGGGGAATCAACTTGGCACTTTACTTCCAGTCATAAACGTCTTTCAGCCAAAACCTAAGTGCTGCTTATATCTGCACAACCCCAGGATTGTAAACTGGCCTCAGATACAAGTGTCATGTTTGAATACTTGTTCACTAGTCATTGTTTATATAAGGTTAATACAAGGTGCTATGTGTTTCTAACATCCTGGTTCACAACAGGAACTAGTTCTGGCACTGCATAAGGCCATGTTGCTCTCAGCTATGTTACTGCCATGGAGCCAAAAACTTCAGCAAATTATTTTTGTAGAGGTGTACTACAAGCTGGCAGTAGCAGGGACTTTATTTTGCCATTAACATCAAGAAATGTGGCATGGAATATGTAGGAGGACCAAAACTGAAGAAGATGCCATTTTTACCACTTTCCATTGGCAAGACTATATTGAAAAGATACGGCTGCACAAAAATAACTCTGAAATTTGAAAATACATAGATAAAGCTACTTCAAAGTAGGCTTTTTGCTATGTCTCTTCAGCACAGCTGACAAACATTAAAAAACAATCAAGATTCCTAATTCTGCTCCATCTGCCAGTTTCCCTTCCACAGGAAGGGACCTTTCTTGACCTGGGCAGTTGGCCAGCTCAGAGCCCAATAGGTTACCCCAGCTAGGAATAAAGCATCTTTGATGCAGTTCAGTTTATTTACAAAAACATGTGGCCCTACTCCTCTGAGCACAGTATAAATCAAACAGCTGGAGACAGTTTCTTTAAACACAGCTCTTGCAGCCTGCGCCTCACCCAAGATCCCTTTTCGCAAGGTTTCTCCTACCAGTTTTCCATAGAGCAATGCATGTCTTGCTTCTCACCACCACCAAATACAACTAAGAATTGACACACCAAGGTTACTGATGGGTGGTGACACAGCTATTGCCTGCCCCAATGTGGGACAGGCTGCGTGGACTTCCGTAGCTCAGCAGTGACAACTTGGTGATAGCCACACCAAGATTAGAATCATAGAATCACAGAATAGTTAGGGTTGGAAAGGACCTTAAGATCATCTAGGTCCAACCCACCTGCCATGGGCAGGGACACCTCACACTAAACCATCTCACCCAAGGCTCTGTTCAACCTGGCCTTGAACACTGCCAGGGATGGAGCATTCACAACTTCCCTGGGCAACCCATTCCAGTGCCTCACCACCCTCACAGTAAAGAATTTCCTTCTTATATCCAATCTAAACTTCCCCTGTTTAGGTGTTAACCCATTACACCTTGTCCCGTCACTACAGTCCCTAATGAAGAGTCCCTCCCCAGCATCCCTATAGGCCCCCTTCAGATACCGGAAGGCTGCTATGAGGTCTCCACTCAGCCTTCTCTTCTCCAGGCTGAACAGCCCCAACTTTCTCAGCCTATCTTCATACAGGAGGTGCTCCAGTCCCCTGATCATCCTCGTGGCCTCCTCTGGACTTGTTCCAACAGTTCCATGTCCTTTTTATGTTGAGGACACCAGAACTGCACACAATACTCCAGGTGAGGTCTCACAAGAGCAGAGTAGAGGGGCAGGATCACCTCCTTTGACCTACCTGTTTATTAATGCAATGTTCTCACAGCAGGCCCAGGGTGACCTTCAGTGGGTGATTTTAGCTCAGGTCTTCCTGCAGTTTTAGTGTCTGGGCAGTACCTACTGGCAAACCAATAGTAAAATGAAGTGAACAAAAGCTAATATAAAGGCATGAAATACATTTTCTACACCTTTAAAATCAGCCATACCTAAAGGGACTCAAAATCCCACCATAAAAGCTTTCAAAAAATTCATGTGGCCAAACGGATGCTGTTAAAGGGTGCAACTACTTGTTTGTGGTGGGTTGACCTCGGCTGGATGTTAGGAACCGAACAAGCAGCTCTATCACTGCCCCTCCTCAACAGGCCAGGGGGAGAAGAATATGATAAAAGACTTGTGGGTCAAGAAAAGGACAGAGAGAGGTCACTCACCAATTACTGTCACAGGCCAAAACAGACTTAGGAAGAATTAATTTAATTTATTGCCAGTTAACATCAGAGTAGGATAATGACAAAAAAGAACAAACCTTAGAACCTTCCTCCCACCCCTCCCTTCTTCCCTGGTCAGCCTCACTCCTAATTTCTCTACCTCCTTCGCCTGAACAGCACAGGGGGATGGGAGTGGGGATTGTGGTCAGCCCGTCACACACATCCTGCTGCTTTCTCATCCTCGCACTCATCCCCTGCTCTGGTGTGGGACCCCTCCCACAGGAGACAGTCCTCCAGGGACTTTTTTAATGTGAGCCCTTCCCATGGGCTGCAGTTCTTCATGAACTGCTCCAGCGTGGGTCCTTTCCATGGGGTGCATCCTTCAGGAACAGACTGCTCCAGTGTGGGTCCCTCCATAAGGTGCAGTCCTTCAGGAACAGACTGCTCCAGCGTGGGTCCTTTCCATGGGGTACATCCTTCAGGAACAGACTGCTCCAGTGTGGGTCCCTTCCATGGGGTACATCCTTCAGGAACAGACTGCTCCAGTGTGGGTCCCTTCCATGGGGTACATCCTTCAGGAACAGACTGCTCCAGTGTGGGTCCTTTCCATGGGGTACATCCTTCAGGAACAGACTGCTCCAGTGTGGGTCCTTTCCATGGGGTACATTCTTCAGGAACAGACTGCTCCAGCGTGGGTCCCTTCCATGGGGTACATCCTTCAGGAACAGACTGCTCCAGTGTGGGTCCCTCCGTGAGGTGCAGTCCTTCAGGAACAGACTGCTCCAGCATGGGTCCGTTCCGTAGAGCGCAGTCCGGCAGCAAATCTGCCCCAGCACAGGCTCCTCTCTCCATGGGGCACAGATCCCACCAGGAGCCTGCTCCAGCCCAGGCTTCCCATGGGGTCACACACTCCTTTGGGCCTGCCAGACCCAATACAGTGTTTCTTTTCCCCCACACATTCATGTGAAAATGAGCTAATTCTCCTGTACTCACTTAAAAGAGTTCAGCTGGATTGAATTCCTTTTCAGTCACTCCTGTGATTAGATTTACCTTTTCAGCTCCCCTTTGGTACACTCAGATACTATTTATCTGACTGAATGTAACTATTCAAAAGTGACTTCTTGGCAGGAGAGCTGCCATAGGTGATGCTGCTCATACAGATGCAAAGATTTAAGTCAACTTTTCCCTTGGAGTGTGCATTGCAGTAGGCAGACGTTTGCCTTGTGAGGGTGGAGCTGGTAGGCAGCAGGTTGTATATTGATAACTGAGAGGAAAACTGTCACAAAGGGAAATGTTGTCTGCCAGTCTAGAGGGAACACTGTCAGCAGCCAGCACCAGTTGGGCTACTATTACTTTAATAAGATCCAAAAATGATGAGGAAACATTTATGTTCTGTCATTTCCTGCTGCCTAACTGAGGCTGGGTCCCTGGTAATTTCATCCGTTTCCAGCACCCATTATTACCTGCGGAACTCCAGGAGCCTTACATACTCATGCAGCCTCTACTTAACACCATTACTAAAGTAATGGGTTTACTATTACTGTATTTCAGTAGCTAGCCATTTTTATTATCATCTCTGCCACACCAGTTCTCTTCAGGTCCAGTCTGAATCATAAAAAGGGTCACTTAGATATGACGCCCGGTGGGTAATTTTCACTGGGAAATTAGGGTCTGTCAGAATGGAGAGAGCTCCTTCCTACATACGGGCTGCATATGGGCACAGCACATCACCTGCATCAAATTTAAATAAACCCAAGAAACAGATAAGTAAAAGATGCTAAAAAGGGGTTGGAGTAACCAACCAGCTCAGCTATGTGTGTCTGAGGCTTAGAAAATCAGGAATGCATCAGGAATCCAAAATCACTCTCTGAGCAATGGTTGTTTTCAGATTACAAGTCAGAACATGATTTTTGCTTTTCAAAAGCTGCACTCAATCACTGCTTAATCACAGCCTGGGCAGCAGGACGGCGTTTGAGAGCTCTGCCAGTTCAAGCCAAAGCACAGCCTAAGGATCTGCAGGCCTGAAGAGCTTCACAGTGTGGCTGTAGATTGAAGTACCTGGGTTTGTTTACCTTACCTTCCTACTGCAGCAAACAGGTAAGATCCACTGCAGCCACACTTTAAATCACTTTAAATTGAGGTTTCTACAGGCAGCCTCAAACAAAGCAAAGCTGGTTTTGGTTGTGGTTTTTTGTTTGCTTTTTAATTTTCTCACAAGTGTTGAATAGCTGGAGTTAGCCGTGCATGTAATTTACATTTCAGCTAGGTGCACATTAGATGTGGTTCCCAGGATTTACCTCTTTCAACAACACAGCAGCGTGAGAGCTGGATTTACTGCACTTGTGGTTCCACCTCATCTGCTCTAACTGGGGGTTGCCTATTGAAAAGGGCATCCTCAAACAACTTGCTATTGTTGTGTCCCCTTGCAGGGGGAACATGCTGTGATTTGGATCAATGAAGCAATCTGAAAACCAATCCACAAAACCAAAACGCGCATTTCCATCAAATCAGCTGGCAGCTACATGACATTAAAGGCAAAGGGGGGGAGAGCAGTGCATGCAGCAGGACTGACCCCCGTTGGCAGCTGTCTGCGGGTGCCCTTCATCTGGTGTAACCTAAACCCTGCTGAGAGAACAGGCCATGATTGCTCTTTGGTAGCTCATGACGCTCCGCTGCAGGCATCAGTACAGCAAACTACTCAAAGCCATCGGAGACACGCTGCATTAGAAAACACAGCTCAGGATTATCACCCTGGTTTTTCCTGATGCAGATTTTGTTTGTGAAAAGTGCTGCGCAGGAGGATTTTACTTATTTTAAATAATTATTTTTTATGTTACTACAGGACAACTTCCAGAGATGCCATGCTCCTTACTGGCAGGGAAGCAAGGGACCCTACCCTTAGAAAAGACCCGTAGTACTTACTTTTTGACCTTCAGCTATTCCCACCACCTCAGAAGATCATGACATGTTAAAACTAAGTATAGCTGGCAGGTATAAAACCAGTCTTTTCCAAAGGTAAATGAACTGCCATCAGAAAAGCACATCAAGAAAGATTTTTTTTAAGAGTGAACCCACAGTGGAAAGTTCGGGATGAGAAACTGGATGGCCAATGCAGCAAATGGCTTGTAGGAAACAAACTGGGTTTATCTGTGTTGGGAGCTTAAGGAGCTTGGTGAGGAGCACACTGGTTTAATTTCTGAATTGGAGTCATAGTGGAAGTTAAAATAAATTCTTCCATCATCACCAAAACATGAAGCAATGACACTTACACCCTCTGCATTAAATTTGCTTCCCTATCATCACATTCATCTATAAACATACTGTAAAACAATACCTGTAGGTACACAAAAGGAAGTGAATCCCACTGACTGCAAAGTGAGCTAGCTAGCAAGCCCACAACACTCTGACACTTAAAAGCTTACTAGTATTTATAAAATATTTGAAGATCTACACTTAATTAGCAAAACCATATTAATTCCAGCTGTGTTAGCTGTTCTTAATTGGGAATTTTCTTCTGACGGGAATAAAATAATAAGGATTATGACTTTTCAGAAGTCACGGAAATGTCATTTGATTTCCAGGAAACTCAACAGTTCCCTACAGTAAAATGAAAAGTTTCTTTCCGAACACAAAACGAGACATTATCCAAGATGGAGAAAACTGTTGCATTAAGAGAAAACTGGGTTACCTGATCAGACTGTAAAGCAGCAGATTTCCATGTTTGGGAGTAGCATTGCTTTTAGCCTGGAAACTGCAGATTAGAATTACGCCTGAGCTGCAGGTACAGGCATTTTAGTTTCATTCTCCCACCCCCATTTCTTTATTAACCACGCAGCTTCCACCAAAGCTTTGGAAACCAAGAGATAACTCTGCTTGTATTTGACAGATTCTGAACGTTACTCGATTCCAACAGACAGTCTGGAGGTGATACAGCTTGGCCATGCCAAGTCACCTCCATTTAATTGGTCCCCCAGGAGCCAAGATACTGAATTTGGCTTCTCCATCAAGTTAGTAGCAATGACAAACCTATTAATGGCTAGTACAGCATGTGACTTAAGGACAGAGAGGAGGTGGATGGAGGGAGGATGGAAGATGCTATGGTTATGAGTAAGGGCAGGAAACGCCAGAAAAAAAGGATGAAGTTGAGGGAAATGTGGTATGGCCAGACAGGGCAATGCAGCAACATTCACAGTTCTGCTGTTCACAAACTAACAGATGCACTTCATAGGTACATGTTATCTGCCTGCTTTGAGCACCCAGGCATAACATTTAGGCAAGTACCTGTTTAATTTTACTGCAGTGATAAAATAAAAAAACCTGGGGGACCAAATGTTTACTGACAGTGGAGCACTGTGCCACAACAGAGCAGCAGCGTTTACTGCTCCATAGGATTTCCATGTGAGAACAAGGCTTCACTGTATCCCAAAACGTGGCAGCATCAAGCACATACAAGTGCTCGTCCAGATGTTATCCATCCTATTGGCCTCTTCTCAGCCTTATAGAATCATAGAATAGTTAGGGTTTGAAAGGACCTTAAGATCATCTAGCTCCAACACCCCTGCCATGGGCAGGGACACCTCACACTAAACCATGTCACCCAAGGCTCTGTCCAACTCAGCCTTGAACACTGCCACAGATGGAGCATTCACAACTTCCCTGGGAAACCCATTCCAGTGCCTCACCACCCTCACAGGAAAGAACTTCCTCCTTATATCCAATCTAAACTTTCCCTGTTTAAGTTTTAACCCATTACCCCTTGCCCTATCACTACAGTCTCTAATGAAGAGTCCTTCCCCAGCATCCTCATAGGCCCCCTTCAGATACTGGAAGGCTGCTGTGAGGTCTCCAAGCAGCCTTCTCTTCTCCAGGCTGAACAGCCCCAAGTTTCTCAGCCTGTCTTCATACAGGAGGTGCTCCAGTCCCCTGATCATCCTCGTGGCCTCCTTTGTACTTGTTCCAACAGTTCCATGTCCTTTTTATGTTGAGGACACCAGAACTGCACACAATACTCCAGGTGAGGTCTCACAAGCGCAGAGGGGCAGGATCACCTCCTTGACCTGCTGGTCACACTCCTTTTGATGCAGCCCAGGATACGGTTGGCTTTCTGGGCTGTGAGCACACACTGAAGCCAGCTCATGTTCATTTTCCCATCAACCAACGCCCCCAAGTCCTTCTCCACAGGGCTGCTCTGAATCTCTTCTCTGCCCAACCTGTCAGGATTGCTCCGACCCAGGTGTAGGACCTTGCACTTGGCATGGTTAAACTTCCTAACAGGTTTAAAGCTAATATTCTTCAAGTCAAACTTACACCTCAAGACAGCCTCCCCAGGAGGCACAACTATTTGTGGTCTTTGCTACATACTCCTAACACAGCCTGGACAACCCCATTTCAACTCCTTTTGTATTCAGCATGGAGGTGCTCTCCCCACAGAAATGTTTCTCCAGCTGAAACATCAGCTATCCTCACCTTCTATGTCCACTCTTTTCCAAGGTAACTCCTCTAGCTGAGAGTTCTGCCATCCTGCCAAAAAGCATATGCCACAATTTAACTTCACTATAAACCAAGATAAAGGACCCGAGTCCATCAGAAGGTGTTTGCCCCTCCCACCCCACCCTCAACCAGTAAATTAATCCTGGAAGAGCACATGAGGTTCTGTATATAGAATGCTTTTTTTTTAGAGTTCATTAATTCATCTCCTCCCTGTCCCAGGAAATAGAGTCCATCCCACATAATTCCCAAATAGTTTTAGGTAAAGCCTAGCTCTTCTCAAGACAGCACCAGGCAATAAGTACTGGGTATGACATTTACAGCTAAAGATCAGAATTAAGGTGATCTCTGCTGTGACAAATCTAATCCATTGCTAGACATGCACAGCAGGAAGGATTTCACCACCCCCTGAAGTTACACTTGAGTGCTTTGAGAAGAATGGAAAAAGTTTTAACTGGAGCAAGAGAGTGGGAGGCAAAGTTGGCCCCGAGTACCTTTATAAAGTATGCATTTGCTTTGAAATACGGTATAAATCAATAGCTGAGCATTTTCACTAGTGAATACAGTCTTAAATCAAAGCTAAGTGGCCAAAGTACACACTGATCCCTACAAGATGTGGGTGAGGCAGAGACACACCTTGTGTTACAGCACCATGGGGCACTTCACAGCCACTGCATAGGCTGTTGCTGCCTGAGACTTCAAGTGCAAGTGTGTCAGTGTCTTGTAACATTCTCTTCAGAAAATACCCACAGCAGCACAGAGTTACCCCTGCAATGGGGAAGATAGGAACACTGAAATAAAGAGTTTAATAAAGCCTCAAATACTGACATTCAACAGACACTTTCTAGACCACCTTAGTAACCATTGTCCCTTTGCACTGAACTTTCCTCTTTCCTGAGCTAACAGCACCTCCCCAGTAGCATAACCCAGTCAAAACTGCGCAGCTTCCTATACATAGCAGTCTGTAAAAACCCAGCACCTAATGAGAAAAGCCTTGTCACGGCAGATTATCACGTCTCTGTGGTTTAAAGCATCATTTGCAAAATATGACCTTAGACACATTATCATTTCAGGACAAATACAAAGTATATTTTATTGATACTCTCCAAACAGCCTGTAAGAGAGGAGAGAAATGACAGTATTTAAAAAAAACAAAGCTGTGAAGCTTCTAGCTTGCATTCAGTGTAAAAACTTGGAGGTATAAACAGAAGCCTGGAGTAAAAATATTAAGTAAATTTCCAATCCCACAGTGCATAGAAACAGTAACAATGGTATTTATTCTACATTAGAAGTGTTCCCATGTTTAGTTCCACATATATGTTTTTCTTCTATATAAAATTCTGATAACTTATGTACAAATAAGATGTCCAACATCTGCTTTTTAATATAAATATGTAATCTTCATGACTGAAACGTTACATCAGCTTGATCAAAAGTATAGAAAAATCTATTTACTTTTTTTTTAAATGGCAGTGTTTAAACCTTGAACCCAAATGATCTTAGAATGATAAGTATTATTTCACCATAAAAACGCATTGCTCATTCAACATGCAAAGTATTGTTGCATACATGAGTCAGTGGAACTACAACAACAAAATCTGAAGTACATGTGCTGGACAGCCCATCCTAGCAAATGCTATCTGTAAGATCCTGTTTATCACAGAACAAAGAGTAAGTACTAGTGTATGTTTAAGTAAAATGCTACAAACTCAAGTATTGTCCTCGCTCTACTAAGAATTAAGGCAATCAAGAGTTCAGAAGCTTCAGTTTGGCATAGTTGCATTAAGCTCTCCCGCTTTCCCCATCGATACATTTATTTTAACATGTTAAATTCACTTTTACAGGCCCGCTGATACATTTTTGCTATACATAGTGACACAACTCAGTGTGAAATGATTAAGCAGTAACATAGTTTAATATCCCCAATCACACTGAGCTGATCCAATTTAAGCAACAGTTTCTCTACCAGCTAAGTTTTCCAGCATAGATTTCTAAAAGTATTCAATGACTAGCCTCTCAGTGTAACTGATTTTATGATTTGCATCCATTCTTGGGGTACTCTAGAATTTAAGGGTTCAAAATAGAAACAACAGTCAACTAATATTCAGCTTTACAAAGGACGATTATTTGCAGTAAAAATACTTTATCTATAGACATATACACAGTAGATAGAAGTCAACAGGCATTTCTTTATGGCTTTTTTCACTGAGGTACTGTTACAACATCCAGCAACAGGATACAAGTGTTCATATGGTATGAACACCACATTCATAAACGCCAACTCATGACAAGTGGCAACAGGCTGCAAATCCAGCTTCACTGCAGGATCACAGGAAAAATAGAGTCTTCCCTGCTATGTGGAGGGTCTCAGTGCAAGCTACAGAAAGCCTCAAAGGCAACTGGCATAAACAGGGAAAATAAAAATGGAAGTCTCACTCTATTAGAAGGAGAAAAAAAATACTCCTAGCAAATTAGAACCTCACAGTCAGGCCACTTCTAACAATTAACAGCAAATATTTGGGACATAATATTCCAAGGCAGCAAGGGCATATAGCACAGCAGCCACACAGTAAGATTTGAAATGAGTAAGACTTGCATTTGATCCTTAAGCTAAGTGCATGCACAGGCTTAGAGCAGCCAAGCTGCCATTATAATACCACACAAGGAGAAGTGCTGCAAGCCAAAGATGAATGCTGTCAGAAAAGATGATGTTGGCAGGCACGGGACTTCAGCTGATGCCACAGTAGATGAAAAACCCCTGGTGTTTTATGTTTTACATAAACACAAGTTTATGTAAAAACCTCAGCTGTAAAAACCTTATTTGTGAATGCATATTTAGTTGCACTTTCCCCATGTATTTTACATGAGGGGAAATGCAGATGTATTATTTTCCTAGTCACAGTACTTCCAGCCCTAGTACTCTTGGCATAAGGGGAAGATGTTTTATGTTAAGACAGTGATTGTTGCTGTACATATCTAGTATTTGACCTTTACATCAGAAAATAATGGGGTTTTTGTTTGTTAATTCTTTCTTTAACAAAGTGGCCATACAGCTACTTCAGCCTAGACTTCTGGTTTTATCAGTTATGCTGAAAATGTGTTTCTGCAATAAATACTGTTGGAGTGAAATGGAAGTTGAAAATATGCTCAGCTAATTATGGCAATTAGTTCTTTCCAACCCAGCTGTTTTTTTAACCCCAAAACCAGGCTGCAGATGCTTGAGTGAGTTCCTTATAGGAAGATACAGCACAACATTTAAAATTTACAGTTCAGCCATATACAATTCATAGTTTCAATTTTTAAGCACTTTATGACATATCACTACTTAGATCAACAAATTCATCATCCCTCTTGACCAAGTCATCTTCATCTTCCAAGTCTTTCCAGGTGCTGGTGGGTAGAGCTGGTTTGATAGACTGTCTCTGAAGTAAAGCAAATGGAAACAAGGATGACAGACGGGCAGAATTTCTCAGCATTGGTACAGAATGTACATCTCCAGAAACAGCTTGACTACGTTTTTCATCCATTTTCTCCTGCAAGCTTTGTACTTCCTCCATCAAGTCCAAAATCTTGGCAGTTGTAGCTATGGTACCACCACCATGAAGCTGGGCTTCAGGAATCCATCGCAAATACCGTTGTGCCCAGACTTTGATTTCAGGGCCATCAATGCGAGGTAACAGAAGACCATGATAGTCAACAGGCTTGCTATGCCAGCTATCATAAAATTCCCTGAAACTATTAGGAAGTTCATCTGAAGAATTTATGAACTTGCCAATTCTTTTACCCAGAATGTTTTTTATTAAATGATCTGTTTCCTCCCTGAAAAATCCTCTCTTCATGGAAGCTTTTGCTTGCGTCAATGGCAAAGAAAGTTGTCGCTGATGCTTTAAGAGGAAAGAAAAAATATACTGAAATAAATACTGATGGGACTTTAGAACACATCTTAAGAGGAAGTGAAAGCTTAACTTGTATTCAGAAAATAGTTACAAGCAGCAAAGTCATTTAAACAGAGACACTGCTTTACCATATAGTCTAAAACTGTTACTCTTCAATGACTGATATGCCAAATACTTCAGAGTATACTTAGTATTCCCAGATACCTTCCCTGCACTGCAACTATGGCAATGAACTAACACTGAATAAAGTGTTTTTCTGTGAAAAAGGAGAATTCTTTGCATACATTCAAGTATTATGGACTTCCATATTTAGCTTGAGCTAGCCACACAAATGAAAGAGAATTTGATTTAGGTTTTATCCAGTGGTTCCTCATTGCATCCTACAATGTAAGAGTTCTCTGATTACCACTGTAGATCATATTGACAGTGTCTCACTTGAGAATGCTGTTACAGAACAGAATTTAACCAACAGAGGTATTACAATCACAAGAGGCTATTCTGAAGAAACTTTTCTTACTGAATTTGTGCTAGTTTCCAGCAATGAGATGGTCCACCCATAATCACCTGTACCCTAGACAGTTTTGGGGGTGGTAGTCCCCCCTCCAAGTCCACACACACCACAATTACACTCAGAAAATCAGGGAGACAATTACAGACCTGATTTGTAATTCAGTTAGGTACTCCATGGAACAACAAAATAAACTCACTTCAAAAACGTCACTGCAACTGGATGTTAAGTCCCACGAGTTATCACTACACTTGCACTAAAGGATGAAGAAGAACCCCCTGAGTTCACAGCTACATGCACTAACTGTAACACAGTGATTTATAACTGAGGTGGGTGCAAACTGTATTCTTAAGTTGCAAGTGAGTGAGGTGTACAGGTATTTTGTAAATTAAAAAAAACTTTGCACCAATACTTCCATTATGGGTACCTTTGACATACGAGTTGTGCAAAATGTATTTATAATTTAAAAATGGTTAAGCAGCACATATCTTACTTTAAATCGTGCAGTTTTCCGTTGACTTTTATCTGGTTTTGGCTTCTCTGCATAAAAAGGGTTGTTCAGGAAAGCCTGGGCCTCGGGGTCAAACTGCACAGACCAGTCCCACACAGTAAGAAATCTGAAAGGACCGCTTTGTGTCTTGAGGCTTTCACCACTCTGCCAAAACAAACAGGTCACAATTAATACTGCTGGAAAGGAATTCTGACCAAGTCAAGGTGAAATTAAGAAACCAGCTTTTTACAGAAGAGGCCACAGAGTTGCAACAACACTCATGATTTGTATATATTCAATAGCTGAATGACATTATTGGATGCAAGTGAGTACAGACACAAAGTTTATCTATACATTATTTTCTAACTTCAGATGGTATTCCATTTCAACAGTGCAACTAGACATCACCGAGAATACCTTTTGCAGTTGAAAATAAGACTGAATAATCTTAAGGGAAAAAATGAAGTTTTGAATACTGGGCAGAGGACAGACGCTTCATTGTGGATAAAACCTCTCCACATTTCAAAAGTCAACTGCAGTTATGCAGTGCTACCAGTTAAAATTTTATTATTAACAATTTATTTATATGCAAGCCAGCAATGTTCATTTTTTAGTCACTGTGCAGGCTTGCAGAGGATACTCCTATTGCTTCCAGCTTCTTCGGCTAAAGAAAGGCATAGACCAAATGTATATCAACATTCAGGAAATGTTGATTCTGGAATACAACAGAATATACTATACAAGAATTTTGTACATAACTTACCCTGCAGGACAGGATATTCCTCTTAGGTTAGGGAGCTCAATTTTCACTGAATAACAATAAACATGAACCTATACTCATACATTAGAAGTAATATATTCCTGAGTTATTTTCCTTTTGTCATCATAAACACCCCAAGTCCTGAACCTGACCCCTTACCTTTCAAATAAGGGAAAGGATGGAAAAACATGCTACTAGGGATTTTGGTTGTTTTTTTGAATGTTCCCTGCTTGTTGGTTAAACCTGTTCTCCAACACATTCCATCCATAAAGTAACAAACGCTTACCGCACTAGTGTCTTTTTGATGTTGCGAGTTGAAAAAGAAAGTGCTAAAAATAGGCACATAGAGGCTGTCTGACAAGACAGTTAAGTAAGTTTCCGTGAACTCAAATGCTGGAGGATACTGTTGTACCAACTGCCAAACACAATTTAGCAGGAGCAGAAAAACAGGAGCCTAAATAAAGAAAATGGTACATCAGTTTCAGAAAAAAAAAACCAAACCACAAACGTATGTTCCACCATGCAGACTGTTTATTTTATAGTATTCAGTGTCTCCAAACACAAACCTTAAGGGAAGCAATCTGGTTAACTACAGAACTCCTGCATATAACTTTGGCTGAACTCTGCAGAAGTATCATCCGAGACACTCTTGGCCAATTGTTGACAGAAGAGAGGAGCACTTTCTAACCTGAATTTGTACACATTAAATTGCTATGAAAGCTGCTGCTATGCAGCCTTTTAAAGCTGGCAAAGCAAAACCAGCTATAGCAATTCTTGATCAGAACTATCAGTCAGTTTACACTTAGATGTCCATTCTGAATAGCAATCTGATGCAATCCCAAAATATAAACAAAAATGGAGAAGTGAGACTGAAACATTCAGCAAGACAGTATAAAGTTAAACTCTAGATGTGACAGGAATAGGCAAATCACTTTTGAGTTATTTCTATGGACACTAGTACCATTTAACAGTTTAACGCGAGATACACATCTTTCAAAAGACTCCAAGATCAAATGGGAAATCTCACATTTGTTCTCCTTAGAGACACTGCTGAACTCTAAAAAGCAAAAGCAGTGACACTGTACAAAACACCAACGCATAAACCAAAACAAAATTAAAGATCCTCAGATTAACTGGAAGTTTTGGACTGACATCTAAATCACTCCTGAGTAAATGTTTATCTAATAAGGAGAGTAATTAAAAAAAAAATCATACCTCCTCTTTGTCACTTTTATGTAAGTGGTTACAACGATCCAAAAAGCCGTGTCCTCCAATTACCCACTCCTTCTGAATAAGGCTCTGAAACCCTGACTTTGTTCTGCTGTATGAATCCATCATCACTTGAACCAGACTAGAGATTACACAGCACAGATCAGTAGCGCTCTCTTCTATAGAAGACAACAGAAACCACATTGTCTACTAAGCCATTCCTAAAACTAGGGTAAGAAAGCAAAGTTTTGCTAGCTTCATATAAACTAAATTGTATTTCAAGGTCAGAGAATCACAATTTATTGCCAAGTGTTACAGAGAGAAGTTAATCCATGTTTCTAATTTGTAGAAGTGTAAGGTTTCTTCTACACTTACACTAGGGCAATACTTAACAATAAACCTGCAAACCCTATGGTTTACTACTATAACTTTGATGACTACACCCTTCAGTCTCCCATAAGGCACATACTGCCCCTCCTATGCTACCAGGCCAGCTATCTGTCCTTACCCTTCCTACCCTCCATGCATCTTTTCACAACATGTGAAATCATGCATCACGCATTCTTCACCCTTCAGGTGTCTTCTAGACATATCTCTTCTCCATTCGAGGTTTCTCAAATAGCAGTGTGTGGGGAAAAACCCAATCAAGTTATGAATCCAAAACCAGCTTAATGGTTAAACATTGACTTTTTTTTTCCATGCTATTACTCCACCTAAGAAAACAAACTGCTCAAGATGTCTACAATAAGTGTATTCTTTCATGAATTTTTAATACACACTGAATACTATGTAGTTTATCTAGAACATAAAAACCATCCTTTTAGAAAGTTTTCATGCTCCATGTTCTTTGTGTATGTGTGCCCCCCCTACCTTAGTGTACAGCAAAAGGCTGTAAGAGACATTTAATAGAAGTTAGGAAACAGGAATGCATAAACAAGAGGTAGCATGACTCTACTACGAGTTCAGCAGCAGCTTTGTCATTCACAATGTATTTCTTAGCCTGTAATCATGCTTACCAAGCTTTTTTAACTACAGAAAGCATTTCCAGGAGGGTGAAAGATTTAAGTGTCTAGTACTTTGAGTACTCTATGAATTTTACCAGCCTTTACCATAATTATAAACTTACAGCTTAAGCTGTATCTAAAGAAAATCAAAATAAATTAAAAAAAAAAATATATATGATAATCTCACTGAATTCTTACCTATAAGGAGAACATTTGTCTGCTGTCTTTCCAGACACTCAGCAACTTCTATTGCTTTCTTCAAAACTCGCCTGTTGTGGTATAGATAAAGTGAATATTTTCATGGCATTTTTACAATTAGGTTTGTTATATTAGCTTCTCCTAAAAGGGGTTAGAATGTCATAATCCTGAGACTTGATCAGTCCTTTAAAACAACAAAACCATTCTCAACTTCTGCAAATGAAGAAAGTTTGCTCTTGAGACTTAACAGTTCAAGAGGTATCTTTGTTTGGCCGTTGGTCATGCATTTCAAGTTGTACATTTGCAATACAATACTTTCTGCTGGATCAATAGCAGCCATTACACACACGCACTAAAGTATTACAGTTGCCAAGAGCCTAATCTCTATCCTGGAAAGATACATCGCCACACTTCTGCTGTAATCCACTACCTACTACATTTCTCACACAGTATGGTTTTAAGAGGCAAAGAGGGAAGTATCAGCAATCAGATCCTGTAAACATGCAGATAAAATTTATTCAGAGATTACCACTACACAAGGAAGACTGAGTGGAGTTAAAGATCACATAAAACTAGATTTAATGCTTTTGGTTTCTAGACCTAACTCATCATAAAGTCAGTTATTTTCAGCAAAAGTTTGCACACAAGCTAGGATTCTTGCAACTGCTTAGTCACTAATAGAAGCTGACAGTTTATTTCCTGAGTCTGGAGTTGTAGAATTCCTTGTTCTAGTCTAGAATAGCTGAGAAGGCACTCCTAACTGCAAGAGCCACGAAGAGCCAGATCCAGGAAGCAACTGGGTCCAAGTATGAAAATGACCAGTATCAAAACAGTGCAAGGATAAGAACTTGTGCTGGTATTCACTTTAAACTACTTTTAATCTTGATTATGTCAGTGCATTTCTCCACCTACAATCTTCACTAAAACCTCTCATTCAACATACATTTAAATTTTGGATTAACGAATGAATAATTATTAGTATTGACTGTTATTAAAACTAGAAAGAACTGAAGCTGACTGCAGAAGCACTTCATGCTAACAAGCCTATCACAGAATAAACTAGCAGACAATAGAGCTAGCACAAAGTAACACTGAAAACAAAGCCCCTCAACATTCCACTGTAACAAGCCTTAAGTTAGCCAACACCATTCCAACAGTTACTCACTGTGGACTGCTGAGAAGAGAAAAAAGAACTTGAGGAAGGATCAGAAGAAGGGGACAAAACTGAGAGCAGCTGTAATTTTATAAATCTTTGGTGGGCTAACATCTTGAATACTGCAGTTCATCCTGTCCTAAAGGATATTACAGAAGTAGAGAGCACAGAAGAATGGCAGGGCTAGTCAGAAACACAGAATAGGTTTTATGCTGGAAACAAATAATATTCTTCAGTTTGAATAGAAGGTGACTAAATGTGGGAAGGAAATTACTGGACCTATAGTTTTAATAGTATGCTGGAAGAGCTGTAATTGGAATGATTTGCTGCTTCAAGGTTTTTTGGTGTGGAGGGTTAACACAAACCTGCAGTATAAAAACAGTGTCTCAAGTTGTAAAACTTGGTACTTTAATGGGATTATAAATCTGTCCTAAATTTCATTTCTACTGGAGGTGAAGAGTGTCATCATATTTCAAGAAATTAGCTAGAAAACCAACAAGTGTACTTAACAACAATTTGAAACCCAAGAAATTAGAGATATAGCAAACCTGATTATCTCCAGCCAGTTTGTGCTCTCCAGTAACGAAAACCATTTCACATCAGTTGCCCAGAAGTCTGTACTGTTATCTGAAAAACAACAACAAAAAAATTGGTTTGTTCACATGTGTAATGCTAATAAACAGCCATTCATTGTATTACTCTTCTGTTACGAACTGCTATGAAACAATCAATACTACGGAGTCAGTAAATTCTAATCACTGGTATATAAACACCTTAGAACTAAATGAGGAAGTGAAGTAGTTCTACAAACACCAGTAAAGTTTTATAGAACCATAGACTTTAACAAAAAGTATGCTAGAGTCTCACAGCAACCAAATCAAGTAAATAAGTCTGTTGACAAGATGGGAAAGGGAAAGAAAAGAAGTTTAACAGGAGGTGAAGGTTCTTTCACGTTCCAGTTGCCTTGACTCTTAAGCATGATCTGTGTAAACCTTAACATAAGGAGGCTGGCTTTTGACAGTCATTACCATTACAGTCAGAAACACAAATGGATTTCAGAAGGTTACACAAATTTACGGCATGCAAGACTACCCAAAAAAAAAAGTTTAAAACAGTTTTCACTGCAGCTGAAGAGGCACTGAAATACATCAAGAAGGGAATAGCTAAGATAAAGAGGCCAAATACAATACCACAAAACCATTAAACTCTTACGAACTTTGCTAGCTTTTCTGTAGCTTTTTAAATGCTACTTAAATCTCTATTGTCCTCCCTCCCTGCTCCCCCTTAACCCCCCCCCCCCCCCAAAAGCCAGTATTCAGAAACTGGAAAGCTCTCAAGCTGATACAATCAATTAAAACCAGAACAGACTACCTTTCCTGCATAAGGCACAAACCCCAAAGCACCAAAGGTCAAGACAGTTCTGCCGTTGAGGAACAACTGAGGTACACCACACTCCCCTCCTTCCCTATTCTACCCCTGATAGCTTCAGTCCTGCGTGTTTCTGTGTAACTTTTCACTTCCCAGTGTCTCTCTGTACCCTTTCAATGTTTAATTCCAACACATACTCATTTCTGCCTTTTCTGCAGCTTGCATCTACGATCCTCAAGTGCACAGGCATACATCCATTTTCTTCCTGTAGCCGTTCTACCCCCATGCCTGCTCTTGCTCCTGTTCAAGATGCATTTAAAGGAAAAAAAAAAAATCTCTTTCCCTAATTCATTTCACCCTGACCACAGAAACTAGCTTTCCACAAAATCATTAAGTGTGGCTGGCTGTTCAATTTGTTCTGTCACACTCAGCCACAACTAGACTCAATAATGTGTATGCAGGTCTCTAGAAACAACTGCTTGGTCTGGCAGTTCTACCTCCCCCCTGATAAAGTTATCTCCAAGTCAAAACAGGAACTTCTTTTCAAAGGCACAACAAAATACTTGCAGCTTGTTTTACCTCTGACTCAAGGTATTTTGCTAATAACCTCACAAGAGAGAGCAAGCCTTCCCTTCCTCCCTATCTTGTAGGATAAAAAGAAGTACTCCACAAGGATTTGAGAACTGAAGTGTTCAAAGTCTCCAAGTATGTGGGCAAGTGGCACACACTGAGACTTGTGAGCAGTCTAGCAAAACCAGCATCTGCCTTTGCCACATTTCAAATAAAAGGAGCAATTTAAGAGGATCCAAGCTGTTCCCATCAAAATCCTCTTGCAATCAGCTATGCTACTGAGGTTTCTACTTTGCTTAATGAGAATTTTTATAATTGAAACTTCAGTTTAGGCATGTGTTTAGGGAAGTTAAGTTATATTGGAAGGTTATAGAGGAATAGAATGGCTTAGCTTGGAAGAGACCGTAAAGTTATTGTCTAGTTCCAGCCCCCCTTGTCACAGGCAGGGACACCTGCTACTAGATCAGGTTGCCCCAAGTCCTGTCCAGCCTGGCCTTGAGCACTGCCAGGGATGGGGCAGCCACAGCCTCTCTGGACAACCTGTGCCAGCGCCTCACTGTAAAGACTTTCTTCCTAATATTCCTAATATCTAATCTAAATCTACCCTGTTTCCATTTCATCCTGTAGCCATTCCCCCTTGTCCTATCACTATATGCCCCTCTCCAGATTTCTTGTTGACCCATTTTAGGAATTGGAAGCTGCTTGAAGGTCTCTGCAGAGTAGTCTCTTCTCCATGTTGAAGAAGCCCAACTCTCTTAGCATGCCTTCACAGAAGAGGTGCTCCAGCCCTCAGAACACCTTCATGGCCGCCTCTGGACTCACTCCAACAGCTCCACGTCTTTCTTATGTTGGAGTGCCCACAGCTGAACAACCAGAGCTTCACTACATATTTGACAGAAACCATTTGTTTGCAATTATATGAACTTACCAGCTAAGTATAAACATATAAAACCAGCAGGACTTGGTTATTGTCTGTAGGCTACGCTACAAATACACTGTTCCTCAAGGATGATCACTTCAGTTACATCCCACATCAACAGCCACAGGTGAACTGCCTCAGTGTTCCACATGCCACTAGAGGCTATTGCAACATTGACTCTCATTATCTTGTAGAGGACACACTGTCCAAAATGGTCCAGTGGCACATTGCACAGCTGCAACGTGTGGAGCTTTTTTCATGCCAAGAGGTGAGCTTGAAGTACTGTTTCATGACAGCAGTATAGTTAAGAGTCTCATAAAAATGTCCAAAAGCCTAGCTTATACTTTCACAACTCTAACTTCTTTTAAGTAGACTTACTATTTACAGTAGTCATGTTTCAGTCCTACAGTCAGTGACAATCTTAAGCAAGCTCCGCTTCACGTTTTGTGACGTGACTAGTTTGTAACAAAAGCTAGTGCAAACATAAATTGGCATTCGGACTCATCTCTTGACATGGTACAAAGGCTTAAAAGGTTCACGCTTAACTTCAGTGGGCCCCACAGGACTGAAAAAGCTCCCCTGTAAATTCTGATCCAGCTGGTGTATTCCAACTACCATTTAAAGTCCAGTCACTCTTGCAGATACTGTGACTGCTTAGCCAGAGGTACTAAGTCTAAAAATTACAAACCTCTTAACATGCCAGTCACAAGCACAGTCCTCAGTTATATTTAAAAATCTGCTTTTAACCACCATCAAGACACTAATCAAGACAAGGACTGCATTCATAAGACATAAAACATGCTTGTTACGCTCTGCATCTAAGTCACTTTAGAGACAAAAGACTACTTTAAAGTTTGACTTACCTATCAAAAACAGTTGTTTAAATTTTGTGTATGCTGTCTGGATATCTTGCAGAGAGGGAAGGCTGCTTGACAAGTCATCCATCTTCAGGAGTTCATAGGGAGGTTTGCTAATTGTCTTATAGATTCTAAATCAAATCATCAAGAGATTAAAGCCACCTGCTTCACAAGCCAAATAATACACCAACTATTATTACTGAAGACAAAGTTAATGGGTATATTTTGGGAAAAAGCTGAATACCAAAGGAAATACACTTGGAAAGCTAATGGCCTTCAAGCATTTTTAAATACTGGCTGGAAGCTTGTCTACAAGCTTTTGACAAGTTTTGCTGCTCTTAACTGTTCCACTGATAAAAGATTTGTGCAGTTATGAATATTACAAGCATTACTTGGTTTTTGCTACTGCTTCTTTAGGGTTGTCTTCACTAAATAACACTAAAATTACTTCACTAACAGGCTGTTTAGAGATGAATCCAGAAAGAAAAGATGGATAGAAACACACAAACCTCGTAGCAGACACTATTTTTCTAGACTTTTACCAACCACTTACATTCCGATACCTAGCTGCTAGGTCTGCTAGCAAAACACATGAGTAAAAGAAAAACAATTTGGACTCAAACAAGACAGTATACCTGCCTTGAACTTCCCTGTGTATCCAATATTTTTTTCCCCTAGAAGGAGAGGAAAAAAATAGCAGGCTAGATGAAGCTTTGCTTGATGCTTGAACATCCCCTCTCATTCACTCTCTTGAGCTCAGATGAACATCAGCTTAGTAAATACCTCTGTTGCCATACTGGCTTTCTATTGTCAAGATTTGGGAAAAGCTACCTTAGCTCATGGTTCAGAAGCGAAGCCTTGCAGGCAATGCTATGACAGGACAGAGTACTTTGTTTCTTGTTTGTTGTAGCACCGTAACCTGCTTAAAGTGAGAACTACAGGTTCCATATCAGAAATGCATTTTACTAGACCTAGCGGAAGATGCATCAGATAAGAGAATTAAGGGAAAGCAATCATTTGTCAATCACAACACTTGTTCCACGATGAAGCAAACAGTTTGTGCTAGAAGATCTGGCTCTGAACAGCTTTTTCAATAAAAAGCCATTAATTGTAAACACATGCCATGTGCTTGAGTTCAGACCACTATTACAATGGCATGTTAACACACCCTTTCGGACAATTTGTAGATAAATTTTTAAGCACTAGTGGTTAACCACCAGTACTCCACAGCAAAGAAAACCACCAATAATGTCCCAAGTTCAGATGGCTCCAGACAAGGGATCAAAATACCAGTTGATACCTTGCTACAGCTTACTGCTAGTTTTACTTATTTTCACATTATGAAATAGCATTACGAAGACTTATAACTCATGTAAACGTCTCCATTTCAGGAGAGAAACTTGAAAGCAAATGCAGGAAGGGTCAAAAGCCTTTCCCATGCAAGTATAATTAATTTTGTAAATGAAAGATTTTAAAAGCCTAATCAAGCTATTTTCTGTTAGTTCCATGCAATTAACGGGTTCTTCACCTGTAAGGAGAAAGGAGATAGCAGTGAAGCAGCAAAAATTGTACATACTAGCCTGATCTAACATCTTGCTGCAAGAAGAGAAGTTTTCTCAAGGACACTCAACAGGTTGGAGAAAGCAGAGGAAAAAAGCCATCTTTTGTTCTTGCAGTAACTCAGCCAGGCAGCCATGCTCCTGCCCTTATGTTAACTTTGGCATTTCTCAAACTGCTGAGCTAATTCAGCTCACTACCTCAGCTGAATCAAACTGCTGTCTGTCATCACATCTGAAAGTAGCAGCAGTGAGCTGTTAGATTGTCTCAGTCATTTCAGGTCACTTTAAAGTTATTTAAGAACATGAATCTAGTTCTCATAAGACAGCAGAGTTCAGAGAAACTTAAAACTCAGTTTGCAAATCCATATTTAGAGATGGGGTCTACACTTCTCTTACTTGCAGACATAATTGAGCCCATCAGCTAATGATACACTAGCTGTACTTAAGAACTATGGGCTTTAGTGCTGCTTTACCTAATAATACACCACAGTTTATACACATTCATCTGATGTGTATTTCCACAAAGCCACCAGTGATGTTGCAGTCCTGCACAACTGACAGGTGCTGTTAGGCCAAGGGATTAAACCCATTCCACTATAGAAAACTACTTTTACATTTAGAACTTGTTTCCTGATGCGTGCAAGCTTAAAGATATAGCATATACGGAAAAAGAGAAGCAAGGTCCATACCAAGCAAAGCGTTGTGGACAGAATAGCTATTACTGACCCATCCAAGAAGGCTTTTTGTGTTTGTGAAGCGATGTCATCCTGCTCTTTGGGAAATGCAGACATTTTGAGAAGAGCAGCACCATTATGGCAAGACCAACACCAAATCTGCAGAAAAACATTGACCAGGTGATGTAAATTGGTAAACTGCTCTGTACAAAGCATTTCCTAAGTGACAAGTGATGACAAGAAATTTCTCTATGCTGTGCTTCATTGAATTTTTCGTATATTCAGTGAACTCATCAATAGAAGCAAACTGTTACACCGGCACCATGCCTCAATACAGGCATGCCTCGGTATGGTGTTATCACTTGGAAGTTTTAAGTTGAGCTTTACACATGAACAGGTAAATATACAGTGCAAGATTATAGCCGAACATTACTTCCTCTACTGTTCTCATAGGAAAAAAAAACAAATTGATCATAACATTTATGGCCAAATTATGTGAAAGATAAGCCATAGCAAGATGGCTTTTAGAAATAACTCTTATATTAGCCATCAGTTTCTCCACGTAGATATAGTTGTGTTTTTCTTATAGTTCAGCCTTGAGATAACTCATAACAAATACACTGTCATGCTTTTCCACAAGTCATGCATAAGGGGTCATCTAGGCACAGGAAATAAGATGCTGAACTTTTTACAACTGAATAAGATTGCATAGTTACAGTTACATAGTTACAGTAGACAGCCTTTAAAGGTCCTTTCCAAACCAAACTACTCTATGATCCCATGAATGCAAAATGCAGTTAAAGAATTGCTTCCATTTCTGTGTAACAGCCACTGTAATTTGCCTGGTTGACTACTGAGAACAAGTGAATCAAACTATTTTGAGTTTCACTATCCTAAAGGACACCTTAGGCAGAACAGTAGAGCACTATCTACTCCATGGGCCAATTAATTTAAATGCATGAAGAGAACATTGTTTTTCTTGGCAAATTTGATGGACATGCCACAACCAATGTAAGCCCTCATAAGTGAAGTTGCTTTGCTCCTTGTTTCCATCTACTCTGCTTTACTGGTTCTTGAACTCTGGTACCAGGCAGAAAGGCAAAGCCAGTCTACTATGAGGTGCAAAACAATGTATTTAACTTAATTTTCTGTTGAAACTGGTAGAGCTAGTTTTTCAATTAGGCCACTTGGCTTTGAAAAAGTGATGCATCATCACAGCTACAGTACTTATCATCACCCAAGCTACATAACTAGAAGTATTCAGCTCTACCTGTACATGCATGGTCTTCACCTCAGTATTCAAACAGCATTTGAAGCCCTACATCCTGCCCCAGCTAGATGCCAATCAGTAACCACTCTAATGAAAAACAGGCTGATGGATAGAAAGACTACCAGTATATGTAGACTATAGGACACCAGACATCTGATAAGTAAATGTACACTGTGAACCATATGTAAGTTTTGTTCTGTACTGCTTAAGAGAATACAGGCTACTTTGAGTACTTCTCCCATCATCTGTTTCCCCTTCTATAGATGACTAGGTATGTGTGAGTTATAGAAAACAAGCTTTGAAAATAACATGCACCAATATCCAAAATGCTAGTTGGAATTTTGTCTTCTCAATAAGATTTCTTACCCTCAGCCACACATATATACTTACAGGAATGCCTCTGCCTTCATACTTCAAGATACTTTCTTCAGAAACACATATGGGAACAACAAAATACAAAGGCAGCCTAAGACAACAGAGAAGATTTTTTGCACTTAAGAACTGAACAAAGAACAACCTCAAAGTTCATTTCACTGATGAGTGTTCTAGCCCACATTAATTATATATTCACCTTACTACTACAATAATCTTTCCTGCAATATAATTATATTGTCCTCAACACCCTCCCTTTACTTTCAGCTGGATACGGTTTCTTCCAGTCTTGAGCTCTTTATTATTTTCACTGCAACATTACCCACTAAATTGCAGTCTTTCCAAGCCTGCAATTAAGCCCTACATTTAATTGTAACATTGGCTGTTAATACCACCTCAGTTCTCTCACTTGGTTTTTCAAAAAGCTTCCTTTTTAGAGAACTAGTTCTGTTTCCATGCCTTCTAAGCCATTCACATCACAATTAAAAGAATATAATTTTATTATGAATTTCCAATATTAACCAACACTACTAATGTTCAAGGCCCAGAAAAGAAACAAAGATAAGTACTTAACCTCAGCTTGGGTCTCTCAAGACAGCTGTACAATAAATATTTAAGACTCCAGTGAAAGTTTGTCTTTATTGCCAAGGTCTTTGTAGCCTTTCAGGATCGGACTACTAAACAGGAGTACACAATGCCTTGTATACATCCTAATAGGTTCACCAACAGGTGCTACTAGCTGAACTGGTAGAAGCATACATCTCTAACTTTCTACTAAAGGCAACACAACTTCCACCAGCCCATTCTGCAGACATGCTTTAAACCATTTTTTCCCCCACTAGGTCCCACAGGTAAAACAGAAAGTCTCAAGTGCATCTAACTTAAATTTTACCAGAGTAAAGGTACATGACTGAGAAAATGTCATCCTAACCAGTAAGTAGGACAGAAGTGTAGGTACCAAACCTACGTATTTTCTATTCCTGAACAGCCTGACCTGATGTTGAAGTTAACCCTGCTGGAAGAGGGGTTGTGTAAGATCATCTCCTCAGGTCCCAAATCAAAAGTATCCCATAAATCAAAATGGAAACCAGATCCTAAAAGAAAAAAACCCCTAAACAGTTGTACAATGCTCAAAGGTAGCACTGATTTTTTCAAATCTTAATGAGACTTATATCCAAAGCTCACAATTAACCAGGGCAAGCTTACTTTTCAGAGACTCTGTAGCCTTCATTGGTAGTCACTACTTTGTATTTCACATTCCCTTTGGTCCGCTCCAACTCATCACGCCAGTCCTCAAGAGTATCAAACATTACAGTTTGGTTTCTTCCATCTATCAGATATAAAAATGTTAACTTTGCAGACTATCAGGAAATCTAAAAAGAAAGCATTCCTATATCAACTATTTTTCATTAAGATAAGCAAGCAAGACCTCTTATGTACAGAAAGCCAACTCAAAACGCCTTTGTATAACACACTGCTTCTGTCTGACCTTTAACAGCTTTTCTTTCTGTCAAATACCACTTTAACAAAAAAATTTAGGAACAGTTTCTCCTACTGTTCTTAAAGAACTTTAATACAGTTGAGGTTGTCTTCACTTCCAGCCTAAAACCCTGGATGCTGAGCAGCAAATGCCACTGTATACTAGTGCAGCTGACTGGCATCTAATAGACTTAAATGTAGAATAAGTAATCATACCAAAAGCCCTTCTGCAATTCAGGTATTGCATTTCATTTAAAGTTCATTCTTTTATCATGGATAGGAATTTTGCACTGAATAGAACATTTCAGGCACTTGATAAGAGAAGAAAATTGACTACAGCAATTTAAGTCTCAATCATTTCAGCTGATAATTTCTGTATTTCTATTTAGCCACCTCAGCAAGAATTACAACAGAAGGCTGATTTAGCCTCAGATCTTGTATAATAGACATATAATTTATGGAGTAAGTGCAATTGTTTTAGACACCCATCATAATTAAGTTTCCTGCAACATCAGCTAACACGGAAATATCAAACAGAGTTAGAATTTCCACAGAAGGTACAATGGCAAGTTGAAACTTTCCACCTCAACAAGATAAAGTAGATGAAAAATTTATAGCTGGAAACCAAGTATTATTAATGAGCTCTAGGGGACAACTTAAGATTTTAGGAGTATCAGGCCTTAAAAGGCATAAACACCAATTTCTAAACTCTACTTCGTTTGTCCTGTAACACCTTTATAAAGAGTGAAACTAGGCAATTTTTATTGAAGATAGTTATTAAACTATGAAAGAATTTTGGCACAACACTTCAATTCCATTAAGACTAGGCTTCTCCCACATTCACTTTATACCTGAAAAAGCTTACAGCCTTTCTGACATTTGTAGTTCAAACCGAAAACCAGTTACAAATGAAGGCTGCAGGAACTACCTGAGCCAGCAATATGCCCATGCAGCAAAGGCAGACAATGAATTCTTGGGCTGCATTACGAAAACCATTGCCTGCAGGTTGAATGAGGTGATTGTTGCTCTCAGATCAGCACTGGCAAGACCTTGCCTGAAGCGCTGTGTCCAGGGCTGGGCTCCCCAGCACAAGACAGGCACAGACTTTGCTGGACCAAGTACAGAGTAAGCCCATTACCATCATCAAAGGGCTGGAAGCACTTGGTACAAGGAAAGACTGAGACCTATGATCATTCAGCCTGGAGGAGAGAAGGCTTAGCAAGGGCACAGAGGGCCAATAAATCTTTTCAGTGTGTATAAACACCTGACTGGGGGTGTAAGCAGGGGAGGAGAATAAAGAAGATTGATCTAGATTCAGCTGTATTCAGTGACATGACAAAAGGCATCGTGCACAAGCTGAAGTACAGCAAATCCCATTTAAACATATGCTTTCTCACCATGAGGACAGTCAAATAATGAAACAGGCTGTCTGGAAAGGTTGTGGAGTCTCCTTCCTTGGAGGTGTTCAAAACTCAACTGAACATGTCTTGGCAAGTTTGCCACAGTTACTCCTACTCTAAAGAGGTGCAGATGGACAGGAACATGACTATATGATCTCCACACATTTATTTTAACCTCAATGGTTCTGTAATCCCTTGACATATTTTGATAAATGTCTGATTAATAATTTGGGTACATCAAAACTTCTCTTTGTGAAAGGAATAGGTGTTCCTGGTGAATTATGAAACAGGTTCTTAATTCAACATATTGCTATTACTTTGGTTAAAGTCTGAACTTTGAAATGCTAGAAAGTGCACTGACAACTTTTTATCTTAAATTTTGCAGCTTACTATACTACTCAGCCAAGATTGATTAAGTGGGAAGATTATGTAATAAGTTAGCTATAAGAGGAAGTCAAATGTCTAATGAAATCTTGCTACGCAAACCTATGTGCTTTTTTTTGCAGTTGCCTAGGAGAAGCAGATCACTTGCAAATAAGAGCAAACAGGGAAATACTTTGTCAGATGCCACTGAAAATGTAATAATTTAATAATTAAGAGCAAGACATTTGGTTCACTTCAACAGTAAGTACAAAAAAACCACTCTGATAAAATAAGCAAAACATTTCCTAGATGAGAAAGAAGCTCCGACTCCAGTCGGAGGCACATGAAACACATTTGCACATATGTAAGCTTTCAATCCAGTCATGCTACTCTTGCTTGGAAAGCTTCTGTGTAACTACATTGAAGGACACAGAAACCAACAGCAGAAATTAAGAGATTTTTAGCGACACATCCAACAATGTATAGCAACAAAAAAATCAACCTTCTGAGGGCCATCTGCCAGCAGAGCAGAGTCACAAACTCAGCTAATAAGCATTCCAGACTGCTTAAGGAACTTACAGTATGCAACAAAGACAAATCAAAAATAGAAAAAACGTTTACCTGTGGTTTTGGGGGCAGCTGATGCATAAGAAAACAGAAACAAGCGTTTAAGCAGCTTAGGAGTCTGGCTATGGTGAAGTATACCACTGACAATCTAGGAAAGGACCAAAAATTAGCATCCAAAACCAGGTCAAGACTATCAACATAAAAAAAAAAAACCAACCTTTTTACCAGTCCAGTTTTAAACAAAACTGTTCAATGGGTTCTATTCCCAACAGCTGAAAACTGATTTTTAGAAAACTGTCTCTGCTGCCTGCAAGATACTATACCTACGTGGCTTAACAGCAAGTATTATTATACATGTTTAGCTTCCAAATGATCATTATTTAAATACAGGCAATAGACTCCTAGTTTGGAGCTCAAATTAACCTGTCAAAAGGACTCTAGTTAACAGGAAACTAACTGTTTTCACGTGAAAAATGCTGAAGTCTAAAATAATAAGGTTATATATCACAAAGAGAAGAGCTTCACAAATTTGCCTGAGCTGATTTCATATAGTACTCCCATTTTCTTCAATAAGCCAGTGCATCCGATCTTTAGCTGCTATACATAACAATCTTTAATGAGGAAGGTCAGCTAGAAATCAGCCTTTTTTTCTCTCAATTGGGAATGATCAGAAAATACATTAATGGATCTCTCAATGAATTTCATCCTTCCCTTACCCTCACAACTAAACGCTCAACACCAAGCTTAAGAAAGAAAAATTAAGTTACTACACTTACTCTTTTCACTTCCTCTTCTTTTGTGTATCTCAGACAGAAATTAAATACCCTAAGGTCTTTACAGTAGATAATTAACTTCTCTGGGTATTTTCTCAGTTGTCCACTTAGAAGTTTCTTTTTCTCATCATAAACTGCAAAATTAAAAAGTCTAAGTAAATACCAGAAAGATTATCTGTTGATAAAGCTACCCCTGCTTGACTCTTCAAATTTTAAAAGAAACTAATTCAAGCCCAAGTGTTAACAAGTAAAAACATACACCCTATAACACACAAGCTCCTGTGCTAATATACTTTATTTTTCTTAAACCAACTCAAGGTACTTCCTGCAAGGTAGAAAACAAACTTTCAACAAGCCAGCTGCTGAGTGATTATTTGTGTTCACATCCTGACTGTATAGTAAGTTCAAAGTTCTGAGATGCACAAAGAACATATTTTAGTACTTCTTCCCAAAGGAAAGTCAAACTGAGATCTTTCCAGGTTCCTAAAAACTACTTACTTTGTGGTGGCTTAAAAAAAAAATAAGTCCCCAGGAGAGCCCTTTGTTCACTTCTGTTTGAGTATATATAATTTCAGAACTTCAACTGCTGCCAGCTAGGCCACTGTATACAAGATTAAACAGTGTCTTATAACCAGTTTTCACCAGTCTCTCTCCTTCACAAATCCACACCACCATTCATACATATTCTAAATACTCTGACACCTGTCCAAGGTCAGGCTTCTCAATAAAGCCTTTGCTACTAATTACAAATGACCAGCCCCATTCTCATTTAGCTTTTTTAGCAATACAGGCATATCTGTAAACCCTGTTGCAAAACATTCACCAATTTAATTATAAATTAAAACCTCATTTTCTATCTTCTTTGTTATTTTGAAGAAACCATGAATCTCGTAAAACAAAGCTCCTTTAAACAAACAAAGCATTGTTTGGGAATTTGCTATCTGTACTGCTCTGCAGTGCTATTGCTCAAATGAAATGAACATCTCCATACTTATAGGATTAGTCAACACACTGGAAGATCCTTGTGTACCAACCTTAATCAGAGACTTTCCACAGTACACTCTTCTTCAAAGCATGGCATTTTGAAGGTATTGTCTATCCCGACAAGATAATAAAAATGTAGCTTTAAGAAGCGTTAGGGATAAGACTCAGTTTTCTATATCTCTTATCTGTCATTTTGTCAAATATATCTGAATCTGTCTTTACTAGACTACCCAATCCTGGTCCCCGCCATGTCCACTCAATCAGATTTCTAATAAGGAAGTACATGTACAAACAGCACAAGACTACAAGACGCTTAGAAGTCTGAGGCACGTTAAAACAAGAGGAGAAAGCTGACTTACCTCCATAGATTTGATCTACACATTGCAGGGTTATGTCATTTTCTCCGACAATCTTATTCTTAAATTGCGGCTCCTAGAACATGAAAAAAGTTCTTAGAAATGTCGTAATACTAAACAGTAGCACCTTAAACACAAGTGCATGATGTGTTCAGAACGTATTTTAATGTCAGAACTACTTATTTTACAAGCTGCTAAGGCAGAACACTGAAGAACAGTTGTTAAAATACCAACAGATGCAGGTTACACATAGGCATAGTTTATAAACTGCAGATCCAGTTTTGTCTCAGCCATGCTGAAATGTAGAGAGTTTCATTTTTCAAATAGCTTCAAAGCATAAATTTGTATTGAGAGTTGCTTTTCAAACTAGAATCATAGCAGTAAACAGGAAAAAAAGTAACTTGATGTAATCCAAGCCCTTTTATGACAAGTTTCCTTGCTATGAGAACCTGGCAGGAAATAGAAAATCTCTTCAAAGAACAAGTATCCCAAGAATATTACACCATAACAGCCATATTTATGAGTGGGTAAATTATTTTATCTACTATTTTGGTAAACTAAGTAATTTGGGGCTCCACTCACTTTCAGAATTCCCTGAGTTCAGAGTTTAAAAATGGCATTTGAGTGATGCCACAATTAAACATCGTTACATTATCTATTATTGTTATACATGTATTATTACCAGAAGGTTGATGTACACTACATCAGCAAATTACATTTTACACGAAGACAGCTGTGAACAGATTCAACCACATTCAAGATATTTCCACATCTGTAATACTCTGAAACAGATAGCTAATACTGAACTTCTGTTAAGTGAAATACAGTTGACTTAACGTGCTATAAACCCAAGACTTAAAATTAGTGATGGAACAGAAATTACCATGGTCAACTTTACTATCAACATTAGCACAAATCTCATGTGATCTGTAAAAAGGGCTCTGCAGGTCCAAAAATCTGTATTTAGCTGCTGAAGCCCTAGTGTAACATTTAATCTCCCTAAAACTTTACGTCAAGAAACTTCCAACTACGATCAAATCACTTTCTTCTTCACTGTTAAGATCATATCGAACTTGAGAGCCATATTCTAGGCTTTCCTTCACTTTTATCACCTAAATGGACCAGACTGTTTCAGATACTTAAGTACATCAAAAAAAGGTGTGGCATTACCAGTCCCCTATGAGAGCTCTCTTTGAGCACCTAAACAAAACAACATTTAATTCACTTTAAGACTTGGCAACTTTTTAACTTTTTAATGTTTGACAGCTCAACAGTATCTGAATTTTAATTTTTTGCAGTCAACCCCTGACTTTGGATGGAATAATTCAGAGCTTTACTGAGCCACACAAACAGTTAAATACAGCATTTCCACTGAGTAAGAGTTTACCGAGTCTTGTGTAGCCCTGAAATGGTTTTGCAGATATAGCCTAAATTCAGATGCATACTGTACAACATTCACACTTCTGCAGTTTGTGATAGACAAGCAATCAGAAATCAGGTTTAAACAGACCATTACTTTTCAAAACCATTCTTTTAACTTAATCTTCACAAAATTACCAATGCATAGGATACAAAGTTATATAAAATATGTCTAATACAGGCTTGCACTGTTTTTACTTAAATAGTCATGATAGTTTGAGGAAGGATCTGCATAGATCAAGTGGATGCAGACCATTAAAATTAATCTGCACCCATTAAAACTGTTTTTAAAAGCTATATTCATTCTGTATCCTTATATAAGGAATATTTAGTCAGAGATACTACATGTCTTCAGAGCCTATTTGGTCATAATTAGAAGACTTGTCTTCCTACATTATCATCTGAAGCAGAATCATCAAGGAAAGCAATCTTGAAGTTTGTGCACACGAGTTTCCCATAGGTGCCACGGTTTGAGCCATCTTCTTGTATATATTTATATACTGTGCTTGCCTCACAAAGCAGCAGTTCCCCTGTACAAAAGAAACACTGATTTGAAACGTAACTGACATTTACAATTGAATTATTTAAACTGTTATCTTAAATTCAGCGCTAACTTCCTCACAGCTTCTCACATGAGAAAATATTCCATCACTGTTACACAAAAAGATTAAGAGACAGCTCTTGGAATCTGTACCTTGAAAGCCTTCCAGGTTATTAGTATTACTGAATTACTGAACACTGTTCAACTGCAAAGACTTAGTTCTGTAAACAGATATATCTCTACCATGGGCTGCTCAAAGTGGCAGGAGAGCAACACATGGAGTTGCAAAGACGAGTTATATGAATGTGTACTCAAAAAAAAAACCCAAACCCCACCAAAAAGAGTTTATACAGTCAAACAAGTTTAGAATTGTTCCAATTTTCGTTACTGTTAAGCTCTAAAAATGCTGAAACATTTGATTTTATTATTACAACTTTATCACAGTTAGTTTTTCATAGCTTTGACTGGAGATATTGCTTATTTTACAGGTCCCAGGGATATATTAAATTTCTCAAACACAAGTCTGCAGTTCTAATCTTTAAGTTAACAGGAAGTGAACTTCAATTTTAAGAAATTAAAACCAGATTCTAGGAGGTTTAATCAGACAGTCTCTTGGTCTTTCCTATTACAAAACCAAACAAACAACATAACAATACTAGCTTGTTATAAACTTTTACTTGTATTTTATCTTAGTAACATCATCTTTCCTCATCTTTGAAAACATTTTTTAAAATAAAGAATTGTAAATCAGAAAAAAAAACCAACCCAAAACAAAAATCTTAACAGTGAATGAGGCATCAAAAAGTTTATGTAACTCATAGTAGAAGCAAAGCAACTAGAAAGTTTCCGCTAGTTACTGGCCTTCAGTATCCAAAACCACCCCAACAAAACACAAAACTGCCTGAATTTACCTTCTAAGAAGAGGGCTGACTGAAGCATAGACAGTTCTCCATATGCAACTTACTTGAAAATGCTATACTCAAACATTCAAATATATAGTTTTTCAACATTACTGTAGATACAGATACTTGAAACATTCAACTCACATTGAAACACCACCCTATGGAGTAACCCATGTTACACCAAACCTATTTTACTACCTGAGGCACTGATGTCACTTAAGTATTTGCTGCAGACATTGAAATATTTAAATACCGTTTACTTCACTGATTTTTTATTCTTTAATTGTAATAATACAATATACAGCAGTTACCTGGTAATAAGTGAGGATTTACTTCTTTTTCTATGGGTTCCTTTACATGTACTTCCTAAAGAGAGAAAATGTAATTATTACTTTGCAAAGACTGTACCTTCAACACATGCTGTACATAACAGCATCTTCCCACTTAAATTCCTCATATTCTAGAAACTAAGCAAACTAAAACAAAGGAAAAACTTCCTAAATTAAGGAAATAATTTTGCAATGTGTTCCTTCCACTGCAGGTCAGTAGACTACTACCTAAACATTTAAGTCAGTGGTTTGATACCTACAGTGTCAGTTATATGCAGCTGCGCACATAAATAGGAAATGCATTGTGTGTGAGTAACTGACAGAAATAAAGCATTCCCAGTAATTCTTAAATTCTCTCAGCACACATAAATAAGCATAAACTTAGTATTACAACACCATCTCCCAGAGTTTGTTCTTAAGCTTTTCCACACTTAGTATTTGTTTCTAAGGTATCCTTCACAGTTTTTCAAGCTTCATCTTTTACTAACTTTTTTATTTTCTTACACATATTATTGGAGTCAAAGTACAAAAGTTACTAGATTATAGGGAAATTACCAAGATTATAGGGAAAGGTATTTCAGAATCTCAGAGTCAAGAGGTAAAACCAGCCACAGGATATCCTTTAGTTTGGACACAAATTCCACAAAACAAACTTAAGTTCTC
This sequence comes from Pezoporus wallicus, assembly GCF_028554395.1. Lineage (NCBI taxonomy): Eukaryota > Metazoa > Chordata > Aves > Psittaciformes > Psittacidae > Pezoporus > Pezoporus wallicus. The sequence continues at coordinate 1,242,123 of NW_026642642.1, forward strand.
AGTACCACTTACTCTACTCTTAAGGCACTGATAGTTGAGCTAAAATCTCCAGCTGAAAGATTATTAAACTAAAGGACATGCTACACCCTTCCTGCTCAGCCAGTTCAGAACTTCCTTCTCCAAGTCTAGTAATGCCTTTACATGCATTGAAGTCTTTCTGGAAAACTATTAGTTAACTGGAAGCCCCCTTGGGGCCACAGCAGTAAGCACAGTAATTTTAGTTTGCCACCAACACTGGGAGTCAGATATTGCAAATCGAGGCAAGAAAGGAGACATAAGCAATAACAGGTTTGCTGGATTAAACACAAAGAAACAAAGGCTCTTGTGAGCATAAAAATAATCCCCCTTTCCCATTCAGTTGCTCTCCATCACTCAGAAGACCCAAAACAAAGCTTGCAGGCTGCACAGCAAAACTAAAACCACCAGGAAACCATGTCATGAGAACGGCAGAAACATTCAAGACAGGTTGAAAAGAGTCAAAGGTTATAAAATGAAAGAGGAGGTAGTGTGAAGAAAGAAATCTGTAGCTACAGCTGGCAGCTAATGCAGAAACCAAAACAATTTACTGCCTTGGACTTCAAAGTTTGGATATTGTGAATTTTAATCAAAGTCCATGCTTGGCAGCTAAATAAACTACTATGCAAACACAGCTCAAGCTGAACACTGCTGCCTTCAAAGAAATACATACAGGTTTACCACTGTGCCTTTTCACCACTGATAGCTCCAAGTAAAACCAAAGCTCTAAGCTAAACTGGGTTTACTAGTGCCTTTATTAGTATGCCTTCTACTGTCATTATTTTTGGGCAACTAAATGCAACACTATTTGCTCACAAACTAAACGCCAACAATCACTGCTAGAGAACAGTAAAGCAGTATACTAACTAGGTGCTTTTCCAGTAACTTTCACTTCGGAAGATATAAGGCATGTAACAACTACTGCTTATGTGTACATACTGCTTGAATGTCTGTACTTATTGCCATGAGTACCAGTTTATGCAGTGTTGGTAGATAAGACCTGAGGAAAAAAAAAATTTACTCCAAGTAAGTTCTTTGAGCTTACACCCATTTGTTAAAATACAATGAAGCTTTCATAGCTGATATCACAGAGGCAAATAATTTCAAACAAGTGGTTTGGGTTTTGGTTACAAGCTAAATTGGTTATCTTCTGAAAGGAATTAGAATTTTAATTAAATCCTATAGTAGCAGCAGCAGCATAGAGACCTCAGTCAAACACAGAGATCAGCTTGTAATATCCAGTTTCACTCTGTTGACAAAACCCACAGGCCTTGAAGTGCTTACTATATGCATAATTCCTATAGCATACGACAGCTTCCAAAAGCCAAGACTCCAGAATACTTCTGTTTGAAAGTCAGAATTTATGTTCCTGTAACGAAACCATATTTTAAATACAACTCATAAATATGCACTTTGAATAGCCAGAATGTGAGCCATGAACATTGCTGAAGAATCCATGCTGCTCATTTTCTAAGGGAAGATATTAAAATACATTAAATTCTACTAATGTCACTAACATCACATTTTGCATTTGTTCCTTTAAAAAAAGGATGCAAAGATCTTCATGAAGAAAAGTTGTTAACTTGCCCTGATACAGTGCAAGCTGTGTGGAAACTCGTAAACTTAGCTAACATTTCCACTGTGTTTCAACCTTATTGTTCTAATAGATTTCAGTTTGGGGGCAACACAGATCTTCGGATTACTTTAAGAGCCTGAAGACTAAAATGCATCCTTCTCAACACTCCTTTATTCAGCCACACAGATCATACTCACTCACCCACCCCTTTTATCCCTGGGTTTGTCTGACTACATGGTGAGGTAATTCCATTTGTAAGATCAGCTGGAAAAATCTGACTTTGTGCTACATTTGGTTTTGTTGTTACTGCCTATTGTTAGCAGAATTGGCTCATCAACAGGTCAGATGAGCACAGAAACAAAAGAAAGGGAAGCACCAGAAGTAAGTCTGTCCCTTTCCACAAGCCGTTAGATCTACTCAGACCTCAGGAAAGGTCACCTTCTGACCATTTGTTGAAGTTAATCATGTAAGTGCTTTCCATGTATGACCAACCGAAAGCCATACACACCTCTAGATAATTCTTCATCTGTAGCTTCCCTGTTCTGAATGCCTCAAGCAGCATGTTGGCACTTCTTATTGAAGATACAACATAGGAAGCACCACTACCAGCCAACAGCTAAAAGCAGATGTGAATACAACACCACACAAATGAGGAAAATTTGGATTTTGGATTGCCTCTGAAGTTACAGAAAGAAAGACCTCAACTTTGCTGAAGGTTCATAAAAACTTCTTTCTCAGAAATGCTTCGCAGTTGTGCACTTTCCTATTTACAGGCTGTCAAACAATGGTAGGCAATACAGCAACACCCCATTATTATCAATTGTAACACTACAGAGTACCAAATCATACCAAAATTGCAGGCTGATGATGTGTCACACCGTACTGTTTCATAACGCACCATTCTTCTTGTTAGTTCAAACCAACTCTACTCCACTCACATGATGTTATCACCTGGAGTACTACACTCAATTCTGGAGACCCAAGAAAGATACGGACCTGCTTGACTAAGTCCAGAAGAGGCATGAAGACACTGAGGGCTGGAGCACCTTTGGGTAAGGAGACAAACGGAGACAGTTTGGCTTGTTCAGCCTGGAGAAGAGAAGGCTCCAGGGAGACCTTAAAGCAGCTTCCAATGCCTGAAGGGGCTACCAGAAACCTGGAGAGGGACTTTTTACAAGAGTCTGTAGGGCCAGACAAGGGAGAATGGCTTTAAACTGAAAGAGGGGAGATTTAGGTTAAATATTAGGAAGTTCTTTACTGTAAAGGGTGGTGAGGCCCTGGCACAGGCTGCCCAGAGAAGCTGTGGCTGCCCCATCCCTGGCAGTGTTCAAGGCCAGGCTGGACGGGGTTTGGAGCAACCTTGTCTTGTGGAAGGTGTCTATATCCATGGCAAGAGGTTGGAACTGTATGAACTTTACGGTCCCTTCCAACCCAAACCATGCTAGGATTCTATGAATGTCAGCTGATTCCACTATGAAACCTGCAATTGCCAAGGAAGGGAGACACCATGCTGCTTACAGATCTCTGGCTCAATAAAGGCACTGTTTTCCTAAAGGAAAACCTCTTCTTCTTGGCTTTTACCTGAGTATAGGGAATAACTGCACAGTTTGCAATACCCAAAGACTACATTCAGCTCTACCCCCAAAATATATTCCCCAAGTTTGTCTAGGGAGACTTGTCTTTCCTCAAGTGCTGAAGCCTTAGAGAGCCACCACTTGTGAGACATCATGAAGTTAAATGCAGTCAGGTCAAGTAGCAGTTAAGCTATATTAATAGGGTCTTGAAAGTTAGGGCAGGAGAGGGATCCCAAATGAGTCCTGTTTTTTGTCCTAGAACCTTACCACAATTGAGAGCAATTTCTCATCTCCCACTCAGCAGGGAAGTAAACAACTATACCCAGAAAATGAGTAAAAAGTGGAAAACATTCCCTGGATGCCAAATCCAGATCTTTTCAGGGTATTTTTTTTTTAATCAGTGTTACAGAAGATGTATATAGGTCTATTGATGCTGGGTGTTGCTCACCACTCTCATCAGGGAGCCCATGGATATCTGCTGCAGCAAACCATATGCTGTAAACTTTGAACCCAACCATCACTTAGTCATAGCTGGACATTTGTGCTAGAGGTAATTCCAAAAATAAAAAACAGATTTTTAGTAAACATACTGGGGGAAAAAAACATTGCTTATTAGATTCAAGTAATGAAGGAACAAGTTATCTCTTCTTCATATCAAGAGTGCTGTCTGAAACACATTCTTTCAAGGCTGACAGCAAACAGCAGTGCTATGAGAACACAAGCTATTTTAATGTTATACAGTGTTCCACAAGAAATCTCTGCACTGGGAAGCTCTACACCACGGCGAGGCTTACTGTGAACATTCCTTTCTTTTTTACTTATACTTCACTGAAAGGCAACAGAGGTCTGAGATAGTTTTCTTAACTATACATTTATCTTTGTCTGTTGTAAAAGTCAAACTGTAGACTGAAATTTTTGTAAGTTGGTTGTGGTGCTCCTACAAGCAAATAAAGTATTGATGAGTAAAATAAATCAAACTTCTAACAGTTCCACTGGAACTTCATGCAAAAGAGGAAATACCTGTGTGTATGCCTAGCATACAGTTTGTATTCAGAAACAAAACACAATGCACTCTTTGTATTTTCTGAAAGATTCTGTCTTGGTCAAACAAGCCTAATCCCATGTTGTATCATACAACCCAGAGGAGATATTTACTACAGTTTTATTAAAGTACTAAAAATAATCTGTTTTCCTTCCTTTCACCGCTCCATTATCCAATAGTCCATAAGATCATAGCACATGTTTTCCACATCTGTTTCATCTTTTACCCTTTCCTCTTTCCTCACATTGTACTGTCCATCTCCTCTGACATCAATGCCCAGCTTCCCCCATGTCAGTCCTGAGCCCAGCTGTCTGCCGTGGTAACTCCTATTCCTTATATCATCCTTCAGTTCCATCACTCCAATTTAGGAGGGACATCATCCCATTTTAAAAGTGATCACTACAGAACACACAACACCTAGATTCACAAGCAAGAATTCACAGTGGTTATGAGTCAACAGCAATACCCAGTTTAAGAGACAAAGTACCATGAAGCAGAACAAACTTTTATTAAGGGCTAATACAAGAACTAATATTCTATAAGAATTAACATGAAGGATTTAACTTTTAAGGATGCATGCACAAAGTAGCATTAATCTTCAAATCAAGTTTAATATCTAAATTTTATTCAAATAAATTTTTAAGGAAAATATCATCCAGCTTGTTTGCCTTGTAAATGCTTTCAGTTTTGAAATATTAAGAGTTAGAAATCATGAAGTAATTCACTGGTTCTTGTTTCTATGTCTCCACAGACAAATATCTCTAGTCTGTGATCAGACATGTCAAAACATTGACTTTATACCCTAGCATTCACCCCACTTCCTGCAGAGTAGCCAAGTCTGTCCTGAGCGGAAGTGTGTCATTAATATCAACATCCTACAGTCTTGCTCTCAACAAACCACTGACTGATCTGTGGTTCCATGTAACAGAGCATAACTAGGTTCTATTTAGTGAGATGTCAAAAACACTGCCTTTCCAGACATTCTGGTGTTTCACAGCAGAAATTACTTCTGTTCCTTTAACACCTTACTTCCATCTTGCCTATACTAATATGAATAGAGTTCCTGTTTCTTCTCATAATAAAACAAACCACAACAGCAGCTTGAAGCTAACTTGGTTTTATTTTCCTGAGCATTACCTAGCATGTCCCTGAGGTATCTGATGATGAACAGAAGATGGGGCTAGAACAAAACTCAGCTCTGCCTGATCCATTTTCTTATTGTAGGGCTCCCCTAACCTAGAAGAAGCAGCTTAAGGTCTCAAACAACTTTCCAAGCAAACAAGAACAAGCCCAAAGAATCTGGAAGTTGTAAGCAAGGGAGACTACAGTGCAACAGTGGAATATGCTCTGTACTGCACAGAAAAACTTGCTGCAGCTCAGAAGTATAAACAGATTTGAGGCAAGGCTCCGTAATTTCACTGACCATTAACTCAGATGCTATTTAGGTGTAGCCTCACGCTCATGATGTTCCTGAACTGCTGTTTCTCACATTCTTACAGAGTCTAATAGAGGAAGCACAACACTGAACATACCTGTCTCCTATAATCCTCCCCAAGCACCTGGGAGTTACCCTATCTTGATGAAAGGAAAGTTCCTGGTTGACCAAACTACATTCCACGCAATACATTAAGTATCTCCACTGTTCTATTAGTCTTGCTGAAATTTTAAAACTCAACTACAAGAAAGTTAACGTGCAGGAAATTCAAAAAGTTATTTTTCTCAGGTGCCTACAGAACACAGCTCCTTAAGAGATGCTCACTCCTGTTTATTTTAGGATATCTAATCAACATGCTTCTTCCAGATCCCCAAGTAGACTCACAGGTTTCATCACACATCTAAAGCTTTGTTTTTAATCCTCATAAAAGCCTCTAGTCTTCAGCATTCTGTAACCATCCCATTAAGGCAGTCATAGGCTGCCTCAAAAAGAGAGCAACACCCAACAGAGGAAAGACTTAAACATGCTTTACTTATTACTGTCATCAACCCTCAGTTTCACCTAGCTTTTGAAGGTGCAAGAGAGAGACCAATTCTGTGGTAGAAGTCAGGTCTGTATTTCAAAGCTTCTACTGCAAAAGTCCATGAAATTCTTAAATTTAAGGAGAAAAATAAAGGAGACTGTTAAAAGCAGCATGAACACATGCAGAGTGAATAACTGCAAGCTCTTGTGCATCAGGACATTTCACTAAGAGCTTCATCTTCCAACACTGAATACCTTTCTTCCAGCAGCCATCAGGATCATATTTGAAGAGATACATTACTGGAGTTACAATAAAGTTTAAGTTCTCCATTATTCAGTATCTTACTGCACTACACATACATTTGACTTGTACCTTTTCCCACTGGCCAGTTTTTGCAGCAAAGGTGAAAAACTGACTTTAAGGTGAAAGACTGACTTCACACAGAACTATGTTTGCTGACTCCAGAAATACTTGTAGCCATCATTTACATTCATTTTTACTGGGAAATGCAAGGAAGACAGAAAACTTTTAAAGTAAACTAATGAAACAAGGCACCAGACCTGAACAATATATAAAAACCAGAGCTGCTATCAAAGGACGTAAGTTTTGAACAACATAGCTGACTACAGACACAACAACTCTACACCGTTATTTCAGACTCAGTGAAAAACAAAAGACTCAGGTTCTCTAAGGTCCTATCAGTGACAAACTGTAGTAGTGAACGAGATAGCCAAAATCTCATTAGGAGGCTGTCAGGAGAATTGAACAACTAAGAACCAGTTTAACACAGACTACAAATAACTAGGAAAGGGATAAAAGCAACCCCACAAATGTCAAGTTTGCATGCAGATTTGTCTTCCTAGAAAACAGCTGTTTGCCAGGAATAAGAATGAAGGAATACTGAGTAACAATACTGATCTAATACCATCTGCTAACAACATGACCTCAATAAATCGAGTCCAAAACCACTTTAGTGAAACTGCCAATGTTAGTTTCAATAAATAAGTGAAAGGACAACAGGAAGAACAGTGGGAACGATATGCACAGCCAAGAGTTCAGCATCGAGCTGTTAAAGAAAGACACGCAGGGCTTTAGTGAAAACGAGGACTTTACACAGCGCACACACTGGGCATGAAGTGATGTTAAGGGACATTAAGAGAAACAGGTTTGGAGAGCGCCACCTTACGAGACGAACAGTCACGATGACATGTGGTCGCTGCTTACCAAAACTATTCATGTGAACTACCATAAAAACAACCAGCTTACACATGACTTGCCTACCACATCTTTTAAGCTTTCCGGAGAAACAAGACGCTTCCCCCTCGCTGCTGGGGAAAGAGCACACCGAACAACGCTCACACCAGCCTTGTTCCAACCACATTCCCGTCCCGTCCCGTCCCAAGCAACTCTTCACAACTCCCCACGGAAAACCCGCTGCACGCCCGGCAGCTCCCCCCGCCCTGCCCGGCCGCTCACGGCAGCTCCCGCGGCCCTGACGGGACCTCCGCCGGGGCACGGAGGACCCCTCGGGGCTGCGGCAACTTGACAGCTCCGCGCCCTCCTCTCCTCACCCGCGGCCCCTTCCCTCCCGGCACGCCTCAGGGGCCGCCGCCGCCCGCCTCCTACAGGGCGGCCGCGC